>NC_062552.1:42742570-44115491 GCF_016906955.1 Phacochoerus africanus
CTAAGGAAATATTATAAAAATATGTCTCGCAGCAGGTTAGGACCTGACATGTTGTCCCTGAGGATGTGGGTTCCATCCCTGGCCTGGCTCAGTGGGTTAAGGATCCAGTGTTGCTACAAGCTGCAGCAGAAGTCACAGATGCAGCTCGGATCTGGCACTGCTGTGGCTGTGGCATAGGCCAGCTGCTGCAGATCCAATTCGACCCCTGGCCTGGGAACTTACATATGCCACAAATCCGGCCTCCCAAAGAAAGACAGACAGACAGAAAATTAAAAAGAAGAAAAAAATCGTAGCAGAGTAAGTTCATTTACAATGTTGTGTTAATTTCTGCCGTATAGCAAAGTGACTCAGTTATACATATATATGTACCTCTTCGTATTCTTTTTTTTTTTTCGGGCTTTTTGCCTTTTCTAAGGCTACTTCCACAGCATATGGAGGTTCCCAGACTAGGGGTCTAATTGGAGCTGTAGCCACCGGCCTACACCAGAGCCACAGCAACACGGGATCCGAGCCGAATCTGCAACCTACACCACAGCTCATGGCAACGCCGGATCCTCGACCCACTGAGCAAGGCCAGGGATCAAACCTGCAACCTTATGGTTCCTAGTTGGATTTGTTAACCACTGCACCACGACGGGAACTCCCCTTTTCATATTCTTTATCATGATGGTTTATCACAGGATATTGAATATAGTTCCCTATTCTCTATAATAGGATCTTGTTTTTTACCCACCCTATATATAATAGCTTGGAATTTTTTAATGCTCATTTTGCAGGTAAGTGGGATCCTGTACTAGAATGATGAAGGGAGAGGATACAAAAGAATTTTCAAAGAAGCTTAAACAGTATTTGACCATTTTCTGAGTATCCTAGGCATCCTAGGGGAACAATTCAACTTAGGATCCAGCCTCTCTTAAGCAGGGAATCTCTCATGCATCAAATATTTTTTTTTGAGCCCTCCTATATGCATGGCATTGAAATAGATACTAAAAAAGATGCAAACTGTTACATTTAAGCAGACAGACAATGCAGTCCTGTTGCATAGCAGGGGAAACTATGTCCAATCGCTTGTGATGGAACATGATGAAAGTTAAGAAAGAGAGTGTGTCTAGAGGTATGACTGGGTCACTTTGCTGTCCAACGGAAATTGACAGAACAATGTAAATCAGCTGTAACAAAAATGTTAAAAATACATAATAGAAAGGTGTTAAAGATACATCAGATGCAGTGTTGGACACGAAGATGCTCCCCATCTAGACTAAGACATAACTTGTTTACACAAATAACATCAATAGAAGATAGAAAGTAACAAGGGTTGAAAGAACATAGGAGGGAGGCTGTGTGGTATGAATAAGAAGGTCACTTCTGGCTTGTTGGGGAAAAGGGACTGAGGGGCAAGCAGGTTTGCTATCCTCTGAATGAACTGCGCTTTTTAAAAGCAAATTTGACTGAAGTGTAGTTGATTTACAATGTTGCATTAATTCCTGCTGTGAACTGTGCTTTTTATCATGCTTTGCAGTTATAATACTGTTTGCCCTGTGTGTACCATCATCCAGCCTCTCAAATTTCCTTTGTCCTCATCCGGGCTCAAATTTTGTCTCTGTGAATGGCTTTAAGCAAGTCACATACCTTTGGCTTCCTATGCAAAACAGTGTTTTCGGTTTTTTTGCGTTATTATGGTTTTTTTTTTAAATTTTACTTTATTGAAGTATAGTTGATTTATAGTGATGCCTTACGTTCTGCTGTACAGCAAAGTGATTCAGTGACATACATATTCTTTTTTTTTTTTTGTCTTTTTGCCATTTCTAGGGCCGCTCCCACGGCTTATGGAGGTTCCCAGGCTAGGGGTCCTAATCAGGAGCTATAGCCACCAGCCTCCGCCAGAGCCACAGCAACGCAGGATCCGAGCTGCGTCTGCAACCTACACCACAGTTCACGGCAATGCCGGATCGTTCACGCACTGAGCAAGGGCAGGGACCTGAACCCGCAACCTCATGGTTCCTAGTCGGATTCGTTAACCACTGCACCACGACGGGAACTTTTTCATCTCCTTTTCCATTATGGTTTATTACAGGGTATTGAATATAGTTCCCTGAGCTATGCAGTAGGACCTTGTTGTTTATCCATTCTCTATATAATAGCTTGCATCTGCCAATCTCAAACTCCTAATCCTTCCCTCTTCCCCTCTCTGACCCCCGGCAACCACAAGTCTGTCATATATATTGAAAAAAGTATTTTTGTATGCTTCCCATCATCCATGTGTGTATGATGATCAACTCATCTATTTCTCCACCTATCACCTATTCTATTATTCTCTATCTGTCTATCTATCATCTATCACCTATTCTCTGCATAAAACCATTTATACATATAATACAGATGTGATTATGAGTGATTTTTATTTTCTTCCCTATATCTTCCTGTATTTTAAAATTGTTCTACAATGAATAGACATAGCTTTTGCAATTAGGGAAAAATGCAATTAAAAAATAAGTGGATGCAGGTTCAATCCCTGGCCTCACTCCATGGGTTAAGGATCCAGCATTGCCATGAGCTGTGGTGTAGGCTGAATATGTGGCTCGGATCCAATGTTGCTGTGGCTGTGGCTGTGGCCAGCAGCTGCAGCTCTGATTAACCCCTAGCCTGGGAACTTCCATAGGCTGTGGGCGTGGCCCTAAAAAGACAAGAAAAAAATTAAAAAATGAATAAATGAAGGAAGACACCCTCCCCATAAGACAGCAGCTTGCTCTATAAACTGTGAGCACTTCAGGAGTTAGCAGAGCCTTCTTCGAGCCAAGTGCCTGTCTTTGACCTATGGTCGTCATCCCACCAGACACACCTGTCTTCTCTACCTCAAAGTAGTTTCCTGCTAAGCAGTACACTTGGATGTGCTTGAACTTGGCCCCCTTTCTCCTTGACCAGATGACAGAGGTGCCCCTGGCTGTGTACAGAAGGCAGAGGAGAGGTCCCTCGCAGGCCGGGCAGGCTGTCTGGTCCCCAGATTGCGGGCTGAGAGCTGGCTCCCTTCTCCTAGGGCTGAACCTCAGTGCCGGGACCACCGCCAGGCTGCCAGGCAGAAGGGGCTGCAGCTGGATCAGCGGGACGAAGACTGGGATGCCAAGAAGAGGGAGATGGAGCTGTCGCTTCCTTCTTGGAATCCAAACCCTGAGAAGAAAAAGAGTAAGAGACAGCGAGGGCCCACCAAGCTCAGCAACACTAAGGAGAGGAGAGTGTGAGAGGATGGCCTCCGAGGGGTGGGAGCCTCTGAGGGATGGCAGGAGACTTTCCCTGGCGCCAGAATGGTTATTAGGTATGTGTCCTCCTGCTCCATCCTAGACCATTAATTATCAGACAGCTTCTACCCGTAGCTCCTGACCTATCATTCAGC
Source organism: Phacochoerus africanus (assembly GCF_016906955.1). Taxonomy (NCBI): domain Eukaryota; kingdom Metazoa; phylum Chordata; class Mammalia; order Artiodactyla; family Suidae; genus Phacochoerus; species Phacochoerus africanus. The sequence continues at coordinate 42,745,959 of NC_062552.1, forward strand.
CTGGAAGTCTTGCCTGGACTCTCTCTACATGGGCTGTCCCCTCCTTGCTAATACCTGCTTGTCCCCAAGAATGATCAGGAGGGAACAAATGTGATTTGCACTGTCACCAAGTGCTTTGTACTGTCAGCATCTCCTGAGCCCCTCGATGCAATTCTAGAGCTCCAGGCGCAAAGAAAAATCTCCTCCTAAGGAAACTTCATTGTTTCAATGCAAAAAAAAAAAAAAAAAGCAACAACTGTATCTGAAAAGTCTTCAGCATTCTCAGGTCAGTTAATCTATGAACAAAAGTTTGTTGTCACATAGACCAAGCACAAAGAGGAAGAGATGGGTCTTAGTTTCCAGCTATTTATTCTTATGAGGGATAGAAAACCACAATTTCAGCAGGGCCATTTTTACCACCAATCCCTTCTACATAGGAGAAAACAACCTAGACAATAGACCAGCTCAGTGAGAAATAAAAACCTTGGTTTAATTTCTTCCCACTTAGTAATGACACATGGCATAAAATAATGGAACATGTGATGACAGCTCTGTTTGATCAGTGGTATATTTTAGAAAATCTAAATACAGATCAGATGCTGCCAATGAAAATATAGCATTGGCATTGAGATGAACTATAAATGTAAAATGCGTATTATATTTTGAAGACCTAGGATAAAAAATCATGAATCATTAATAATAATTAATACTAAATGTTAATTTTTTTTTTGTCTTTTTGTCTTTTCTAGGGCCACACCCGCTGGCATATGGAGGTTCCCAGGCTAGGGCTCTAATCGGAGCTGTAGCTGCCAGCCTATGCACCACAGCCACGGCAACGAGGGATCCGAGCCGAATCTGTGACCTACATCACAGCTCACGGCAACGCCGGATCCTTAACCCACTGAGTGAGGCCAGGGATTCGAACCCAAAACCTCATGGTTCTCAGTCGGATTTGTTAACCACTGAGCCACAATGGGAACTCCTAAGTGTTAATATTTTGGATATTATATTAACTAAAAGGTATTACTAACATAAATTTTACCTTTTATCCTTTCAGTTTTTTTTTAAATGTGTCTAGTAGACTGTTTAAAATTATATAAGTGGCTCCCCTCCCCACCCCCGCCCCCACCATCAGATAGCAGTGCCATAGAAACTGAACCATATTTACAGCCTCCACCAGGCAGCTGGGCTGGAGCACTTGAAGTGGTTAGTTTCCAGTTCTGCTTCCTTACTCAGAAAATCAGCGATACCGCTTTCATAATAAGAGTTCCTCTTTTGCTGACAGTATGGTGAATTAATTGTTTTCCTCCTAAAACCAGTCTTTCTTAGTAAGCACAACCTTTAAAGATCACAGGCTTATGAGTTAAGCAGACTTAGGTTTGTATCCTCCTCTAGGAAATAAGCAAAATAATCCTTACTTCCTGGGATTGCTGTGCAGGATGATGCATAACATGCTCGCAGCAGCACTCTGTAACTGGTCCAGGTAATGGCTATTGTATTACTATAGGAGTGAGTTACAGCTTTTCTTGAGAATTCCAAAGGGATCCAGGAAGGATGCCTCTTATGGGTTGAGTCAGGCGCTCCATTGTCCAGTCCATAAATATCCCCTGCCTAGTTTCATAACATGGATAAGAGCCTGCCTTCCACTGTCTGGAAAGACCTGGACCAAACACTGGTGAATGTTCTTAGGGTCCTTTGCTGGGTCCATAACCCCCTGCCACCCAGCATCCTCACTGAGTCCCCCTTCAATGTTAACCTCATCAAAGCATGAGGAGGAGTTTATTTCTTGTCCCACCAGTTTTTGTACAGTTTATGATGACCACAGAAAGAGGACATGAAAATAGCTTCCTTGTATGAAGAATCTATTGCGATGCAGATTCTGTACTAAGCACTATATGTGCATTATTTCGAATCTGCATGACACACCTGCAAGGTGGATATCATTGTCCCCAGTTGACACCACAAACTAAAATTCTGAGAGGTTGAGTGACTTTGTCCTAGGCCACCTAGCTTATGCTTATAAAACCTTTAAAGTGTGCCTGAATTGGGTGGAGCGCTAACCCTTCAGGCTGTGTGAGCTCAGGGCGGGTTGCTTAACTTCTCTGTTTTCCCTGTCTGTAACTTGGGGAAAATACAGTGTGTCATGAGGAAGACAATGAGATAAGCATCACACATTTAGTATAATGCTCCCCATATTGAAAGGTCATTAAATTACATGGAAATCTTTTCTTGGCCATTGAAATTTTTCATATCTTAGTATTTTTTTTTTTTTATTTTAACAGCTGCACCTGCAGCATGTGGAAGTTCCCGGTCTAGGGGTTGAATTGGAACTGCAGCTGCAGACCTACACCACAGCCATGGCAACCCTGGATCCAAGCACAGCTTGTGGCAATGCCAGGTCCTTAATCCACTGAGTGAGGCCAGGATTGAACCCGCACCCTCATGGACACTATGTCAGGTTCTTAACCCACTGAGTCACAGTGGGAACTACCCTCATATCTTATTAAAAAAAATCAGTATTTACTGAACAGATTCTGTATCAGAAAACAGAGCACAAGGTGTATCTTCATGAAATAAAACATGAAACACGCAGTCAATGATTTTATTATTTGGCATTAGGATATCAAAGAAGTTTGTGAGATTGTTGTTCCGGCATAAATTCCTTGGCATTGCTTGAGAGAGCATCTCAAATAGCGTGAATTCAGCCAAACACATTGTTAAAATTTTCTCTTACCAGTGTTCTGACTTTCATCTTTGATCTTATGATTTAGGCCAACACTTTGTTTTCTGTTTCTGTCCTGTATACTCTGTTGGCAGGCAACACTTAAAAGCCCTTCGAAGAGAAACTTTGTGGGTGAAGACAAATAAAGGCAACTAATAAAAAAAGCATGTGTTAACCAAATCCTGTATTTCCCACTGAATGATCCCATAATACTTCGAAAGATCATTCTGTTCGTCTTCTTGTATTATCGCTCTTTTGGCTTGGGGGGCAATAATATCTTAACTCCTACATCCGTTCCCCTAATCCAAAGACATTTCTGTAATTAAGTGAAAAGATGGCAAATTCAGATGTTTAAGAGGCTAAACTGCGGATTAAAAAAATCTCTTAGGAAGGATACTCTTAAAGTCACATGGATCAAGAATTCCACTGTTTACAAGGGGCTACAATTTTCAGAGAAAAGCCAGATTTTTAAAATTGAGTTAGTACAGAAATCAAGGTTATGAAGAAGAATAGAATATGTATTATCTGCTCCAAGCCTGTTATCTAAGTTCACTTTTGTTGTTCTTGTTGTTTTTCCTCTTTAGGGCCGCACCTGCAGCATATGGAGGTTCCCAGGCTAGGTAGGGGTCTGATTGGCACTGCAGCTGCCAGCCTATGCCACAGCCACAGCAACGTGAGATCCGAGCCTTGTCCATGACCCACACCACACACAGCTCATAGCAATGCCGGGTCCTTAACCCACTGAGAAAAGCCAGGGATCAAACCTGCGTCTTCATGGACTCTAGTTGGATTTTTTTTTGCTGTGCCGCAACGGGAACTCTCTCAAGTTCACTTTTGAATCTTGTACAGCCCTGGTGAGGACATGGGGGCAGAGGGAGTTTAGGTAATTCGCCCAGGTCATACAGCCTGCAGGGGCCAGAGCTGGAATTTGGATTTAGGAATCTATGGGAGTTCCCTGGTGGTGCAGTGGAAATGAATCCAACTAGGAACCATGAAGTTGTGGGTTCGATCCCTGGCCTCACTCAGTGGGTTAAGGATCCGGCGTTGCCATGAGCCGTGGTATAGGCTGCAGACGTGGCTCAGATCTGGCATTGCCGTGGCTGTGGTATAGGCCGGTGGCTACAGTTCTGATTGGACCCCCGGCCTGGGAACCTCCACATGCCACGGGCACAGCCCTAAAAAGACAAAAGACAAAAAAAAAAGGCAATGGAGAAGGGTTTCTCCTGAAATTTGGAGGAACAACTTGACCTTTCAGTTTTTCAAGGCTAAGCTTTAGAAACTGGCACGAGTTTTATTTTAACCCATGTGACTGAACTCGTTGCCATGGCAAATAACAGACACTTCTATTTACAGAGCACTGACCATGGGCCAAGAGTTTTGCATGGCTCTCTTCAAAATATCATATGGACCTGCAAAGCATTTTTTTTATTTATTTAATTTATCTACTTTTATCGTTTTGCTTTTTAGGGCCACACCTGTGGTGTATGGAAGTTCCCAGGCTAGGGGTTGAACTGGAGCTGCAGCTGTCAGCCTGCACCACAACCACAGCAATGCTGGATCCAAGCCATGTCTGTGACCTATACCACAGCTTGCAGCAGTGCCAGATCCTTAATCCACTGAGTGAGGTCAGGGATCAAATCTGCATCCTCACAGACACTGTGATGGGTTCTTAACCCACTGAGCCACAACAGGGACTCCTCGTTCAATTAATTTAAAAGCACTTTCCCTAGAAGAGGTCCCATGCTTCCCCAGATGGCCAAAGGCCTGGGACAAAATATTAAAGCACTTTCATGGTATGTCTTGCTGAGTTGAAGTGTGATGTCTCCCATAACTGCAGACATACCCATATTTAAATGAAAGCAGGAGGGAAGACCTCATCTAAAAGAGAAACAGAGTTTGGGTTTTGGCTTGTCTTTCTGATGGACAATGTGCCACTACTCAACCAGATTGGCCAGGGAGTTTGTTTCCTCGTTTGAGCCAAGCAAGCGGACAGGTGGAGATAATAAATTTGAGTCTTGAGAACTCCCCTGAGCAATGTGAGAAACCCTATTTCGTACCAGTGCCAGCACTAGCCCTTAGCCATCCTGATGAAACCTCTTCTTCTAAGATAATGACGGACAAAACAAAGAAATACCAAAGAAACAGCTAGGCTTGGGAACTGAGTTCACATCATCGATTTGTAAAAGCAACAGCTATTAGGGAATCCCCACAAGTACACACACACACACACACACACATACCCACACACAACAAAACTGGAAATGTGTTAAGCTTGATGAGAGAAGGGCCACATCATTTGTTATTCTATTTGAAGATACCGTATTTGACTTTCTAGTCACAGCAGAATGGATAAACCCAGAGCTGTTTTTGTTTCATCTGGTTAGAAAAGATATTCGCTGCCTATGGAGAATATCCCCCAGTGGAAAGAAACGAAGTTTGGTCCAAGGGAAAGCATTAAGTCTGTGTCAGGCATGAGCGCATAGGAGTCAGAGTCTAAAGCTTTGGTCCCAGAGAGCTCAGGGCTCCAGTGCTGGCCAGCTAAGTGATGCTAAGCTAACTTCTATGGCCCTGTTTCTTCATCCCTAAGGCAGGATCACACCTGCTGCATTGGCACTTGTAATGTTTAAATGATATGTGACCAGAGAGAAAAAAACAGAGAAACCTGATGGGAGCAACTTTTCTCAGAGTTAATCAAAAACCAAAGACTTCCACACACAAAAAAATAAGATGGATAGATGGAGGGATAGAGGTTGGTTAGATGGCTTGATAGGTGACAAAGCCTGCTGTGAGAGCTAATAGAAAATAGGGGGAGTTCCCGTCGTGGCGCAGTGGTTAACGAATCCGACTAGGAACCATGAGGTTTCGGGTTCAGTCCCTGCCCTTGCTCAGTGGGTTAGCGATCCAGCATTGCCGTGAGCTGTGGTATAGGTTGCAGACGCGGCTCAGATCCCGCGTTGCTGTGGCTCTGGCGTAGGCCGGTGGCTACAGCTCCGATTCGACCCTTAGCCTGGGAACCTCCATATGCCGCGGGAGCGGCCCAAGAAATAGCAACAACAACAACAACAACAACAACAACAACAACAAAGACAAAAAAAGAAAAGAAAAGAAAAGAAAATAGGTATTTTACAGTGTTCCCTGGAAAGTTCTTTTAATTTTCTGTATGTTTTAAAGTTTTCTAAATATAATATTGGGAGAAAAAAAAATCTAAAGGCTTTTCCGTAAGCAGTGAGTGGCATTTGGATATTGTGCCCCCAAGCTAGGGAGTGAGGAACATTCCTGCAGCTCCTGCTGTGTAGTTGGAGCTCAGGACCCTGTGTAGACAGTTCTGGGAAAGTCCAAGCAATCCAGTTTCCAAACATGGTGAACTTGAGCAATTCCATGAATCTGCCTTATTCTTAGTTTCCCTAAACAGCAAAATCTATGCCTGCCTCTTAGATATAAACGCCAATATACCTTGCACCATGATTAGGAAATTAGAGTTACAAATATTCTACACTCAAAAGGACCCTCAAATCCATCTAACCCAAACCCCTCATTTTATAGATGGACAGTTAGATGTTCAGAGCAAAAAGGCCATTTTCCCGAAGTCACACAGCTGATTAGCTGTGGCACTGACCTTTGAAGTTAAGTCTTCTTCAAGTGTTCCAGGCCAGTGCTCTGTCCATTGAATCAGTCTTCCTTCTTCTTCTTCTTCTGCTTCTTCTTTTTTTTTTTTTTTTTAAGAGCTGCACCTTCGGCATATGGAGGTTCCCAGGCCAGGGGTCTCATTGGAGCTACAGCTGCTGGCCTGCGGCACAGCCACAGCAATGTCAGATCTAAGCTGCATCTGCAACCTACACACAGCTCATGGCAACACTGGTTCCTTAACCTACTGACCAAGGCCAGGGATCGAACCTGCAACCTCATGGTTCCTAGTCAGATTTGTTTCCACTGCGCCATGACGGGAACTCCCCAGTCTTCCTTCTTGAGGCTTGTTCTTTCCATCTTGTGATATGGTTCAGACCAACGACATGACAACCAGGTGTAAAACCCTGGTGCAGAAGAGCAAACACCTAACAAGAGGCAACCCAGGGCTGGCGCAGTGCAACTGTCTCCCCTCTGGCTTTGCTGCTCTGTCCTCCACCCTCTGGCCATCCTAGATTCCATAGGATCAGGGGGCCTTGGGGAGGGCAGCCTTGAGCTCTCCAGGGAACTTGGGCCTGAGAAGCACCGTGATTTTTCTGTTTGGGGACCAGAACCTGGCATGTGGCAACTTCACAGGTCCAGCTGCAGCCTCTCAGCACATTATCTCTTGCTCCATCTCATCCGACCAGACCAGGGCAGAGAACCAGTTCCCTCTTCAAAGATGACTGGAGTCCTAAGGTCTGCCTCTGTACGTATACTTTCCCACACCAGCCTAGGAATCTCTAAACTCATGCTAACTTTGCAGAAGAGCCATCAGAGACCTTCTACCTCTTAGGAATTGTGTGTGTTTAGCACCTCTGCACCAAGGGCTCAGAAGCTGGAGAAAATAGCTTCTGCTCTCTACATCATCTTCCTATTTCTGCATATCATGCTAGTCTTCCAGCAGACAAAACCACAAACATTTCTTTTTTCTCTTTTTTTCTTTTTTGTGGCCGCACCTGCAGCACATAGAAGTTCTCAGGCTAGGAGTCAAATCAGAGCTGCAGGGGAGACATACACCACAGCCACAGCAATGCCAGATCCCAGCCACATCTTCGACCTACGCCACAGCTCACAGCAACGCCGGATCCTTAACCCACTGACTGAGGCCAGGGATCAAACCCACATCCCCATATTGACAATTCTGGGTCCTTAACCCACTAAGCCACAGCAGGAGCTCCAAAAATTTCCTTTTAAACGCCTGGTACTGGAATTCTTATGGCCAGGGGACTATATCCCCTTATTAGTTGCCGTGAAACTTGATGGCAGACCCTGAAGATTCCAAAAATCTTATTTTTTTTTTTTTAAAGGCTGCACCTGTGGCATATGGAAGTTCCCAGGCTAGGAGTCGAATCAGAGTTGCAGCTGCCAGCCTACACCACAGCCACAGCAACATGGGATCTGAGCCTCAACTGTGACCTACAACACAGCTCACGGCAGCGCTGGATCCTTAACCCACTGAACGGGGCCAGGGATCGAACCCACATCCTCATGGATGCTAGTCAGGTTCATTATTGCTGAGCCACCATGGGAACTCTGACGATTCCAAATATCTTCCACTGAGAAGTGAAGGTTGCCTATCTAAAAGTGAGATTGGAGGTCTGAATATTATTGCTTTTACAAAAATATTAAGTGACATACAATTTGGAGGGTATCTTTCCTGCCACCAGAGAAATCTCTGGAACTGACTGGCAGGGAACCAGCAGACACTAGCTTTTTTAAAATTTTTTTTTAACAATTTTATTGAGATTTAATGTACATATCCTAAAATGCTCTCATTCTAAGTGTAAAATGCAATGATTTTTTTTAGAATTTTAGAACATTTAGAACACTGTAGACCATTTTCATCACACTGAAGAGACCCCATCACCACACCCTGACCCTGTTATTGTCAGTACCAGGCGAGAGATGACAGTGGCTTGGGCAGCAGTGGCTGCAGTGAAGGCCATCAGAAGCAGCCAGAGTATGGACACATTTTGGAGAGTTAGCAGAGGACCTGGTGGTAGTGTGAATGAGCTAATTAGTAGACCCATTAATAGAAAAGAGACGAATGCTCAGAATGTTTCCCATCCACCCTTTTCACAAACTCAATTATGTGTGATGACAATTCTGCTGTCACAGAGGGAAGCTTTGCTGGGAGGCCTCTGTCAGTTGATTATGTTTCTAAATGGCTATGCGTGTGCCCGCTTCTTCTGGAAAGTTGCTCTTGCTTCTGGCTCTTTTGTGCAGCCTTCAGTCTTAGGAGCTCAGCTTCCTCTTGTGAGCTCTCTGGGGCTGGGTAAATATCGTAGTCTTGCTTGGTTTGATTTATTTTGTCTTATTTTTCCAAAGAACTAAAATGTCACTGGGGTATAATTTATATGCATCAAATGCACAGAGCTTACAAGACTAGTTTAATGTGTATGCCCATGAAATGTTCACCCTGTTTAGGATTAGACTATTCAAGGATGCACCTAGAGAGTCTCATGCTAAGTGAAGTCAGTCAGAAAGAGAAAGACAAATACATAGGCCATCACTTCTCTGTAACCTAAACTACGGCACAAGTGAACATATCTGCAAAACAGAACCAGACTCACGGGCATGGAGAACAGACTTGTAGTTGCCAAGGGGTAAGGGGGAGGGAGTGGGATGGACTTGGGGTTTGGGGTTAGTAGATGCAAACTATGACATTGAGAATGGAGAAGCAATGAGGTCCTGCTGTATAGCACAAGGAACTATATCTAATCGCTTGATATAGAACATGACATAAGAAAGGGAATGTATATATATGTATGACTGGGTCACTTTGCTGTACAGCAGTAACTGATACAAGGCTGTAAATCAACTCTAATAAAAAAATTTAAAAGAATATTCTTATAGCCAAAGATAGTTGCCCTAGGCCCCTTTCTAGTCAATTTCTACCATCCCCATCTGCCCTAAACTCTGTTCTGACTTCTGTTTACCATGAATTAGTTTGGCCTATTCTGAACTTCATCTAAGGAAATCATTAATGGTCATTTTTTAGTGTCTGGCTTCTATCTTTCAATACATTGTGTTTGAGATTCATCTATGTTATTGATTATGTCAGTAGTTGTTTCCTGGATGAATGATGCACAATTTTTTTTTATTAATTCACCACTTGATGGACATTTGGGTTGCTACTGGTTTGAGGCCCTTATGATTAGAACTGCAATAAAGCATTAGTCATAAGAACCATAGATATGGAAAATGCCTACATGTCCATTGATAGATGAATAGATAAAGAAAATGTAGTGAATACACACAACGGAATATTACTGAGCCTTAAAAAGAAAACCTACAATATGCAAAAACATGGGTGAACATGGAGGATGTTATGATGTGTGAAATAAACCGGTCACAGAAGACAAATACTGCCTGATTCCACTTAGTGAGGTGTGTAAAATAGCCAAACTCATAGAAGTTTAAAGTGGAATGGTAGCTGCCTGGATCCAAGGGAAAAAGGGAAATTGGAAGCTGATGTTCACTGGGAATTAAGTTTCACGTATGCAAGATGATCTTGTTCCAGAGATCTACTGTGCAACACTGCACCTGTGGTTAAGAATTCTGTTTTGTGAGTTCCCTGGTGGCTCAGCAGGTTAAGGATCTGGTGTTGTCACTGCTGTGATGTGGGTTTGATCCCTGGCCCGGGAACTTACACATGCTGTAAGTCAAAAAAAAAAAAAAAAAAAAAAAAAAAGCAAAACTATACTGTTTTGGGAGTTCCCATCATGGCGCAGTGGAAATGAATCCGACTAGGAACCATGAGATTTCAGGTTCGATCCCTGGCCTTGCTCAGTGGGTTAAGGATCAGGCGTTGCCGTGAGCTGTGGTGTAGGTTGCAGACTCAACTCGGTTCTGGTATTGCTGTGGCTGTGGTGTAGGCCTGCAGCTGTAGCTCCGATTCGACCCCTAGCCTGGGAACCTCCATATGCTTTGGGGTGAGGCCCTAAAAAGACCAAAAGAAAAAAACCAAAAAGACTATACTGTTTTCTGCAGTTAGAATTTTGTCAAAAGGCTAGACCTAATGTTAAATATTCTTACTACAAAAAACCAAAAACCAAAAAATAAATCCCAGCAGTGAACTCTGGGTTTACAACTTTTTATTTACCTATTTTCACTTCTTTGCAATAAATACTTAGGGGTGGAATTACTTGGCCCCAGGGTTGATGCATGTTATCACACTTCATCAGAGTTTTGTTTTTAATTTCATTTTTATGCATGGGAAGGCACACAAGCCTTTAGCTAGGACATCCATTTAAGGATTTCTGTCATCAAGCCTTACAAGAAAAATAATATGTGGAGATAATGATGAAGATAAAAATAATGATGAAGGGAGTTCCCGATGTGGCCCAGCAGGTTAAGAATCAAATTGCAGAGGCCAGTCCCTGTGGTAGCACATGTTCTATCCCCAGCCTGGTGCAGTTGGTTAAAGGGATGCAACGTTTAACTGCAGCATAGGTCGCAGCTGCGGATTGGAATCCCTGACCCTGGGAACTTTCATATGCCATGGGTGTGGCCATAAAAGAAAAATGAGGATGAAGAGGTAGGAGGAGCCTGATGATGCTTCTGTAGTACTTAGCATGCGTGCCTTTGTCTGTATTAATTTATTAAATCCTTACAGCAACATTGAGAGGTAGGTTTCATTATCCTTATCTTATACCTGACCAAACTCAGCCTCAGAGGCATTAACTGATGTTCTCTCTCTCTCTCTCTCTTTTTTTTTTTTTTGCTTTTTAAGGCCACATATGAACGTTCCCAGGCTAGGGGTTGAATCAGAGCTACAGCTGCCAGCCTACACCACAGCCACAGCAATTTGGGATCCGAGCTGCATCTGCAACCTACACCACAGCTCATGGCAATGCCGGATTTTTAACTCACTAAATGAGGCCAGGGATCGAACCTGTATCCTCATGGTTCCTAGTCGGATTCATTAACCACTGAGCCATGAAGGGAACTCCCGATGTTCTCTCTTTTAAAAATATTTTTTTTACTATTGTTGATTTACAGTGTTCTGTCAATTTCTGCTGTACAGCAAAGTGACCCAGTTATACATTTATATACATTCTTTTTTTCACATTATCCTCCATCATGTTCCATCACCAGTGATTGGATATAGTTCCCAGGACTACACAGCAGGATCTCATTGCTTATCCACTCCAAATGCAATAGTTTGCATCTACTAACCCCAAACTCTCAGTCCCTCCTATTCCCCCCCACCCCACCCCAGCAACCACAAGTCTATTCTCCAAGTCCATGAGTTTGTTTCTTTTCCACAAGTAGGTTTATTTGTGCCATATATTAGATTCCAGGTAAAGTCACTCAGACCCATGTTGAAGAAGCTTACGTTCTTTCTATCAATTCCACAACCTGGTATATGTGATGTGGGCCCTTGGAATGTCATCTCTCAGGACATGAATATCTTCCCGTGACAGCCTGATGTGACTTCTGAACGGCTGCTGTGCTTGGCAGCTGCTCTCTGGTGTCTGAGGGGCTGACTTTATGTCTGCCTGTCCACAGGGTCCCATCGACTCTCTCTTTGTCTGTCCTCTGCCTACCCCCTCCACTAAACCCCCGAACTCCTTTCTCTTCCCCTCCCGTTTCTCTATCAGCTTTGCCCCACCCCCTTCACCGCCACTGCTCCCCATCACTGGACCCTGTGATAATTGACCGAAACCTCTAAGCGGGCATCGTTGATTCAACTTCTCTGTGTGGTGACAAGAGTCTTCCCTCAAAACTGCTTAGCTGTTCTCTAAAATGTTTTGGTGTTTTTCTAAAGAATTGTGCCTCAAATCATTTTTTATAATAAGAGCATTTGACCTTTTTTAATAATCACCATGAAAAGCATAAAAAGTATGATGCGTTTGACTGTGCACATGCTGCTTATGTAGGCACTTTTCTTCTGTTTGATGAGAACTTAAAATGAATACATTTCCAGAAGAAAAAAACTGGATCTTTTATGATGTCATTTGAGTATTTTTCTGCTACAAATATATAATTATAATTAGGATAATTAACACACATCCCATGCCCTGATTTTTCGGCAATAAACTTCTGCCTAATAAGAGTAGCCTCTGATTTTAGTAGCTTTTCAAGTCATTTTCATACATGTTAAATTAATCTCCCCAACAACCCTCTGAGGCAGATCAAACAGAAGTAACTGGGAAGCATGACCATTAAGTAAGAAGTTGATAACTTAAGGAATTGGGAATTCTCTATAGTGTTGAATAGAACTGCTAGCTTAGGAGTTCCTGTCGTGGCGCAGTGGTTAACGAATCCGACTAGGAACCATGAGGTTGCGGGTTCAGTCCCTGCCCTTGCTCAGTGGGTTAACGATCCGGCGTTGCCGTGGGCTGTGGTGTAGGTTGCAGACGCGGCTCGGATCCCCGTTGCTGTGGCTCTGGCGCAGGCCGGTGGCTATAGCTCCGATTCGACCCCTAGCCTGGGAACCTCCATATGCTGCGGGAGCGGCCCAAAGAAATAGCAAAAAGACAAAAAAAAAAAAAAGGAACTGCTAGCTTAGCTTCATACATATTCCATTTTTTTTTGTCTTGTTGTTGTTGCTATTTCTTGGGCCGCTCCCGCGGCATATGGAGGTTCCCAGGCTAGGGGTTGAATCGGAGCTGTAGTCACCGGCCTACGCCAGAGCCACAGCAACGCGGGGTCCAAGCCGCGTCTGCAACCCACACCACAGCCCACAGCAACGCCGGATCGTTAACCCACTGAGCAAGGGCAGGGACTGAACCCGCAACCTCATGGTTCCTAGTCGGATTCGTTAACCACTGCGCCACGACGGGAACTCCCATTTATTTTTATTTATTTATTTTTTTTGCTTTTTAGGGCCACACCCGCATCATATGGAGGTTCCCAGGCTAGGGGTCAAGTCGGAGCTACTGCCATCGCCTGTGCCATAGCACAGCAGTGAAGGATCCAAGCTGCATCTGCAACCTACACCACAGCTCATGGCAACACTGGATCCTTAACCCATGGAGCAAGGCCAGGCATAGAACCCGAAACCTCATAGTTCCTAGTCAGATTTGTTTCCACTGGTGCCACAGCAGGAACTCCCATACATATTTGATATATATCATTTCTCAAACATCATGGGTAAAATCACAAATTCATCCCATTTTTGAAGATATTCTTTTTTTCCATTGAAATCAATTTTTAGTAGGAATTATCTTTTGAAATATCTAAATAATTTACAGCACAAAGTTGCTTATCATCCTGTGCTTACCAGAATTTCTGAAATTTAAGACAGGGATTTCTGTGACACCAAGGCTATAACTAATGTCTGATGGGCGCCCTCTTGTGGACCATGTAAGACCAAAAAGAGAGATTTCCGCTCAGGGAGTATTCAACAGTCTAAACACAGCAGCAACACCAATGTACAAACGGAAGCCCTAGCTTTAGCGTTACAAACACACACACACACACAAATAGAAGTTTATTCACAACATTATATATTCTTAGAATTTGAGGGCTTTTTGTTTGTTTGTTTGTTTGGGGGTTTTTTGGTATCCATAGCATATGGAAACTACCTGGCCAGTGATGGCGTCTGAGCCATAGCTGTGCCAATACCATATCCTTAACCCACTGCACCAGGCCAAGAATTGAACCCACGTCGCCACAGAGATAACCCTGGATCCTTAACCCCCTATGCCACAGGGGGAACTCTAGAATCGGAGATGTTAATCATCAAGGTATGACATACTATCACAGGTAAGAAAACCAAAGCTCCAAGAAGTTAAGTGACTTGTCCTCCAATCATAAAACATCATGAATCTGAGGTCCTACTAAGAAGTTAAGCCCCTTCATGTAAACTGCATTAACATGAAAGACTACCTAGGGATACATGTCAGGAGAAATACGTATGTGGAGTATGACAAATATTTTTTTTAATTTAGTAATTTCTTACTGCTGTGCATTCCTTAAACATTCTTGAAGTTTCTCACCCTGCAGAGAGTGCATTGGTGGAGAGGCTGGTCAGGAGGCTGGTGTGATTTAGAAGGGAGTAGTGATGCTGACTGCGATGGGGCGGGACTTATTGGGAAGAGTGTGAAGCGGGTGGTTTGAGTGTTGGGAATGAAGCCACATCCACATAACTGACCGAAATGGATTGCTATGAGGGGGGAGGGGCAAAGATGGTTCCTGAGTTTCTGCTTTGGGGCAGTTGGGTAGATAATAACTGAGGTTGGGAATGTGAGAGCAAAGACAGGCTTCTTTGAGTAATGGGACGAATGCTAAAATTAATAGGTGAGTTGTCTACATGTTTTTTGGGGGGATCAGAACACATGGTCTGAGGGAGTTCCCTTCATGGTGCAGAGGTTAACGAATCCGAGTAGGAACCATGAGGTACCGGGTTTGGTCCCTGCCCTTGCTCAGTTTGTTAAGGATCCGGCGTTGCCGTGAGCTGTGGTGTAGGTAGCAGACGCGGCTCAGATCCTGCGTTGCTGTGGCTCTGGTGTAGGCTGGTGGCTACAGCTCCGATTTGACCCCTAGCCTGGGAACCTCCATATGCTGCGGGAGAGGCCCAAGAAATGGCAAAAAGACAAAAACAAAAACAAAAAAAACATGGTCTGAAATCTTTTGTGAGTGCGTGTGTCCACATGGATATTTATTAACAGCAAGAGCATTAGAGGAATCATGCCTGGCTTGCAAGTGTTGATGAGACACAAAACAGGAAAAGTCATACTCCATATACGTATTTCTCCTGACATGTAGTCTCCTAGGTAGTCTTTCATGTTAATGCAGTTTTCATGAAGGGGCTTAACTTCTTAGTAGGACCTCAGATTCATGATGTTTTATGATTGGAGGACAAGTCACTTAACTTCTTGGAGCTTTGGTTTTCTTACCTGTGATAGTATGTCATACCTTGATGATTAACATCTCCGATTCTAGAGTTCCCCCTGTGGCATAGGGGGTTAAGGATCCAGGGTTATCTCTGTGGCGACGTGGGTTCAATTCTTGGCCTGGTGCAGTGGGTTAAGGATATGGTATTGGCACAGCTATGGCTCAGACGCCATCACTGGCCAGGTAGTTTCCATATGCTATGGATACCAAAAAACCCCCAAACAAACAAACAAACAAAAGCCCCTCAAATTCTAAGAATATATAATGTTGTGAATAAACTTCTATTTGTGTGTGTGTGTGTGTGTTTGTAACGCTAAAGCTAGGGCTTCCGTTTGTACATTGGTGTTGCTGTAAGTTATTTAGATATTTCAAAAGATAATTGCTAGTAAAAATTGATTTCAATGGAAAATGAGCTGCCATCCTACACCACAGCCACAGCAATGCAGGTTCTGAGCCAAGTCTGTGACCTACACCACAGCTCCTGGCAACACCAGTTCCTTAACCCACTGAGCGAGGCCAGGGATTGAATCCACATCTTCATGGATGCTAGTTGGGTACATTAACCGCTGAGCCATGACAGGAACTCTGGGTTTCAGAATTTCATGGGGTGGGGGAGTCCAAAAAAAGAGAGGAGGCTCTGAAATGCTGGATTCTTTAACAATGGCTTTTCAGGAACAGAGACAGACAGTTAATGACATGCTTTGGGACCTAAGGGGCTGAATAGAGGGTCCCAGATCACATTCAAAGGACAGTCACCAATTTTCCCTACTCTGGAGTCACAGAGATAAAGCAGAGAAAAAGTGGACATCAAAGAGAGGTGAACTTCAAAGCTGGTTATGGCTTACTGGTCGACCTTGTGCAAACTATTAATTTTTGTTGACGTTTTCTCATCTATAACATAGGTGACAATAATAGTCCCCACGTGGTATTAGCCTGCTCGGGCTGCTGTGACAAAATACCATAGCCCGGGTGGTTTAAAGAACAGAAATTAATTTTCTCACAGTAATGGAGGGCTGGAAAGTTTAAGATCAAGGTGCTGGCAAATTCAGGTTCTGGTGAGAGCCCTCTCCCTGGCTTGTAGGTGGCTGTCTTCTTGCTCTGTCCTCACATGGCCTTTCCTGGATGCACACTTACAGAGAGAGAGACAGTCGTTGCCCGGGTGTCTCTTCTTATGAGCATCAAGGCTCCACCCATATGGCCTCATTTAACCTTCATGCATTCTTTTTTTTTTTTTTTTGGTCTTTTTGTCTTTTTAGGGCCGCACATGCAGCATATGGACGTTCCCAGGCTTGGGGTCTAATTGGAGCTATAGCTGCCGTCCTAAGCCACAGCCACAGCAATGCCAGATCCAAGCCGCGTCTGCTACCTACACCACAGCTCACGGCAACACCGGATCCTTAACCCACTGATCGAGGCCAGGGATCGAACCCGATACCTCTTGGTTCCTAGTCGGATTCGTTTCTGCTGGGCCGTGATGGGAACTCCTAACCTTCAGGACTTCTTTAGACACCCTCATCCTCAAATAGAGCCACTCTGGGGGTTAGGACTAAAGTATTTGAATTTAATGGGTGAGGTGCAGCAGGTGGCGGGGGGTGGGGGTGGGGGGGCGTACATTCAGTCCCTAACATAGATCAAAAGGCTTGGGTGAAGATTAAGTGATTTAATGATGATAAAACTGGCTCTATTCTGGTTGCAGCACACCGTTAACACAGCGTGACTTTCTTTTCCTCTTAAGATACCTGTTCTAGCCATTATCCTAGCCATTATCCCATTTAAAGGGTCTACTAGCCATTATCCCATTTAAAGGGTCTACTACAGGAAATGTATTTTCTGCTCTTGGTAAATGTATTTTTACTTGGATCACAGCATCTAACAAAGAACAAGAGTGGACATTGCTGTGTCCCATGTCGTGAGTGCTAATACTTCCTGCTTTTGTGTTGCCTTTTGTACGCCGCCAAACCAGAGCCCAATTCCTTTGCTTCCTTTTTGAAGAGTTACCTCCTGCATTCTCAGGGTCTATGGCTGAAGGAATTCCAACCACCTTCACCCTTCTATACGTGCTTTCAGAGGGTGAGAAACTGGAGACCTTTGGTGATTATATTCTTTTCAAAACATAATACAACTCAGTACAATAGGACTCAGCACTTCCACTTATTGGAATTTGTCCTGAGGCAATAACTGAAGGTACACACACCTGCACATGCAAGGCTATTTATGGCAGCATTGCTTGCGATAAGCAGAGTCAACTGGAAATAACCTCCACACAGCACAGGCTTGGCTGCTCACCTCCAGCCCATCCACTTAGTGGAATTATATGCAACCAGTGCGAAGCATGCTGCGGAGGAATAGCTATCAACATGGGGAGCCGGGTATGAGCCATGCTAGAAACCTAACTAACATTTGTATGAAGAAAAATAAGCATGGCAGGGGGAGATCTAGGACATAGCCCAAGATGCCATGGTTATTGTTGGTGGTGGGATTAAAAGTAACTTCATCCTGCTGTGTCTTCTAGATTTTTGCACTGAGTAACTGTTCATTTGAATATAGGAAAGCTTAATGGACATGACTCCCTAAAAAGCTGAGGCATCCAAGTATCCATTGTATTTTGAGTGGGGCAATCTGTTGTGAGAGCATTAGGCACAAAGGGCCATTCTAGAGAAGGACAATCTAGAAATAAAAAAAATAGGTGTCATTACAACCTAGTAACTCCTTGAGAGCTCTGGTGGCCAAGATTTCCATCAATAAGATTTTATATTATTGTAAAATATGCATATATACATAATAAGAAGCTATAAGGGAATAGACTATATGTCAGAAGTGGAATTCATGGGTTTTTTTCGTATTTTTAAATATTCTAATTCTGAAATGCTTCATAATGGGCATCTTTTCATGTAATAAATGTTTTGTTTTTCCTGACCCACTAAGTGAAGAGGCTGAATTCTCAGGAAACATTAAGTTTAATGGCCTCAAGGATGAGGAATATGCAATATTCTTCCTGTTTTTCTCTTTAGCATCTAGCCTGGGACCAAGCGAATTTGGGGAACTGGATCAAATACCAGGTGGATGATTAATATGTCAAGATGGATTTTGCTGGCCCCTCATAGGAATAGTGTAAAAACTGGTGATTTTTTGAACACTTAAATAAATTCAATAAAATAAAAAATGGTGGGAGTTCCTCTCATGGCTCAGCCCTATCGAACCCAACTAGTATCCATGAGGACCCAGGTTCGATCCCTGGCCCCGTTCAGTGGTTAAGGATCTGGCGTTGCCGTGAGCTGTGGTGTAGGTCACAGACATGGCTCGGATCTGCCGTTGCTGTGGCTCTGATGTAGGACGGCCACTGTAGCTCGGGTTTGACCCCTAGCCTGGGCACTTCCATATGCTGCGAATGTGGCCCTAAAATAAATAATAAAAAATGGTGACATGAGAATTGCATTCAGCATTGGGAAGAGAATGTTTCTGCTTCTTCAGGAAAACAGTCAGCACTAACGAGATACATCCCTGGATAAGGACCAAAGCGCTTTTCTGAACATGTGGCCAACCATCGATTGCTTATTGTGTTCTGTGACCAGGCTCCATGGACCCACCCTCAGCATCTGTCTCTCATCCAGCTGGGCAGGGTCCCTGGATCTCTTCCCTCTGCAGGGATGTGTGGTCACTGGCAAAGAGCTTCAGAAGATGTTGCTTCCATCTGTTCAGCCACTTGATGGTCCAAACCCCAAACAGATGGCTGGGTATCCTCTGAAATACGTGGACCCAGGACTCGAAAGCCTGTCACAGCCTCCGCCACTGCCCTTCTTTCAAGAAGGTCAAAAACCAAAATGTCCTGAAACCCATGAAATTAAATTCACTCTAGGCCCCTGAGAATTCAGATAGAATAGTCCTCAGGGAGGGAAGAGCAACAGTTAAGTTCCATTAAATATGGAAATACATATTTAATGCACACATATTTAATACATATTTAATAAATACATTTTAAAATACATGGAAAGCCATGTAAATTTTTTCCTGCGCCTCAGCAGTTCTCTTGACTTAGTAATAAAAGAGGCAGAACAGGTCTCATGAGCTTCATATTATAAAAGAAAATATCAAAACATAGACTCAGTGCTTTGTCTAATGTCATCTTGCATGTTAGTGGAAGAGGGTGGGATGTCGATCCCAGGTTCCTAATTTTTTTTTAAGTCAGCTTGATTGAATTGTAACTTACATACAATAAACTTCACCAATTTTATTTATTTTTATTTTTTTATTTATTTTTTTGCTTTTTAGGGCTGCACCCATGGCATAAGCAGGTTCCCAGGCTAGGGTTCAAATCAGAGCTACAGCTGCTGGCCTACACCACAGCCACAGCAACACAGGATCCAAGCCACATCTGCGACCTACACCACAGCTCAAGGCAATGCCGGATCCTTAACCCACTGAGCGAGGCCAGGGACTGAACCGGCAACCTCATGGTTACTGGTCAGGTTTGTTAACCACTGAGCCACGATGGAAACTCCAACTTCACCAATTTTAAGTATACAATTCATTGAGTTTTGACAAATGTGTTCAGTTGCATAACCACCCACAGAACCAAGGTACAGACTATTTCTATCACCCCCAAACGTTTCCTTTTGCCCTTTGTCATCAGTCTCTTTCTATTCCCAACCTTTGGCCTCTGGCAACTGCTGATTTGGCTTCTATCACTATGATTTTTGCCTTTTCTACTGGCTTATATAAGTGGAATCACATAGCATATGGTTTATATCTTCCTTCTTTTTTATTTTTATTTTTCTTATTTTTAATGATTTTTATTTTAAAAACAGGAGTTCCTGTCGTGGAGCAGTGGAAATGAATCTGACTGGGAACCATGAGGTTTCAGGTTCAATCCCTGGCCTTGCTCAGTGGGTTAAGGATCCGGCGTTGCTGTGAGCTGTGGTGTAGGTCGCAGACGCAGCTCAGACCTGGCAACCTGGCATTGCTGTGGCTGTGGTGTAGGCCGGCAGCTGCAGGTCTGATTGGACCCCTATCCTGGGAACTACCATATGCCTTGGGTGTGGCCCTAAAAAGACAAAAGACAATAAAATAAAATAAAATAAAATAAATAAAAAATATTTTTTCTAAAAACATGGAACGATTCCTGAATTTGCATGTCATCTTTGCGCAAGGACCATGCTCAACTTCTCTGTATTGTTCCGATTTTAGCGAATGTGCTGCGGAAGCAGGCACTATCTTCCTTTCACTGAGCATAATGCTTTTGAGATTTGTTCATGCTGTTGGATGCACCAGTAGCACAATTCTTTTTATTGACTCAGTAGTATTCCATGGTAGCAGTCCTATGATGATTTGTGAATGTATCCCAATTTGTCTTTCTGCTTCCCTGTCAATCCATCTTTACTTTGGGATCCAGTAAAATGCTGAGGGAGGCTTGCCTCCCCTGATGTGCATCTGTCTAAGTTCCATGAGGGCCAAGACAGTGTCTGCCTGGTTCATGGCTATTTCCGAAATGCCCAACACAACACTTGGCACAGAGGATGCACCCAGTACTAACTTTATGGATGAAGGCATGAACAAATGAATGAACACCATACGGTGTAACTAAGCCAGGAGAATGGACACTGTCCTAAAAAAGGAAGCACATCATTAAACTAAATTCTCTGACATTTTTCAGGTTTTGGGTTCTCTATAGAACCTCTCTGAGCTCAAGCTTTTATAAAATGAGGGAGTTCCCCGATGGCTCAGTGGGTGAAGGGAATTGGCACAACATTGTAAATCAACTCTACTTTAGTAAAAAGAAAAAAGAATGTCAGTCACTGATGTCCTGTGAATAGCTGGGCTGAATGACATCACACCAGGAAAGGAAGAAAACTAGCCACACTCTGGTTTTTCAGCTGAATTTCTGGGAAGAGCAGTTCGGAACCCTCCCCCCATACAAAGTTCCCTGTCTTGAATGGCATTTCACTGCTATGCTTGCTGCTAGGGTGTAGGGTCCATCCCTGGCCTGGGAACTTCCTCTTGTCATAGATGTAGCCAAAAGAATAAAATAAGATCAACTGAGGACAACAATACTTACCTTACAGAATTGGTATGACAATGAAATGAAATAGCCTATGTAAAGCATTTTATGCAATGCCCATCCGGAATAAAGCTCTAATAAGTTATCTGGCTGATATCATCATAATCACTATTATTTGAATAAAAAGAAATGCCACCCACTGAAAGACTTAAATATACGACAGGACACCATCAAACTCTTAGAAGAAAACATAGGCAAAACACTCTCTGACATCAACATCATGAATATTTTCTCAGGTCAGTCTCCCAAAGCAATAGAAATTAGAGCAAAAATAAACCCATGGGACCTCATCAAACTGAAAAGCTTTTGCACAGCAAAGGAAACCAAAAAGAAAACAAAAAGACAACTTACAGAATGGGAGAAAATAGTTTCAAATGATGCAACAGACAAGGGCTTAATCTCTAGAATATATAAACAACTTATACAACCCAACAGCAAAAAAAGCCAATCAATCAATGGAAAAATGGGCAAAAGACCTGAATAGACATTTCTCCAAAGAAGATATACAGATGGCCAACAAACACATGAAAAAATGCTCAACATCGCTGGTTATAAGAGAAATGCAAATCAAAACTACCATGAGATACCACCTCACACCAGTCAGAATGGCCATCATTCATAAATCCACAAATAACAAGTGCTGGAGGGGCTGTGGAGAAAAGGGAACCCTCCTGCACTGTTGGTGGGAATGTAAACTGGTACAGCCACTATGGAGAACAGTTTGGAGATACCTTAGAAATCTATCCATAGAACTTCCATATGACCCCGCAATCCCACTCTTGGGCATCTATCCGGACAAAACTCTACTTAAAAGAGACACGTGCACCCGCATGTTCATTGCAGCACTATTCACAATAGCCAGGACATGGAAACAACCCAAATGTCCATCGACAGAGGACTGGATTCGAAAGATGTGGTATATATACACAATGGAATACTACTCAGCCATAAAAAAGAATGACATAATGCCACTTGCAGCAACATGGATGGAACTAGAGACTCTCATACTGAGTGAAATAAGCCAGAAAGACAAAGACAAATACCATATGATATCACTTATAACTGGAATCTAATATCCAGCACAAATGAACATCTCCTTAGAAAAGAAAATCATGGACTTGGAGAAGAAACTTGTGGCTGCCTGATGGGAGGGGGAGGGGGAGGGAGTGGGAGGGATCGGGAGCTTGGGCTTATCAGACACAACTTAGAATAGATTTACAAGGAGATCCTGCTGAATAGCATTGAGAACTTTGTCTAGATACTCATGTTGCAACAGAACAAATGGTGGGGGAAAAAAAATGTAATTGTAATGTATACATGTAAGGATAACCTGACCCCCTTACTGTACAGTGGGAAAATAAAAAAATTATAAAAAAAAAAAAGAAATGCCATCCAAAGTAGGGAACTTTGTGTATGTGTATGTGGGCTGGGGGGCAGGGGGAGGGGGGGTGTTGGTCCAAAATACTCTTCCCAGAAATTCAACCAAAAAACCCAAGTGTGGTTAGTTGACTTCCTTTCCTGGTGTGTAGTCATTCAGCCCAACTATTGATAGGGCATCAGTCACTGACTTTTTTTTTTTTTAGGGCTGCACCCAAGGCACATGGAGATTCCCAGACTAGGGGTTGAATCAGAGCTACAGCTGCGGGCCTACACCACAGCCACCGCAACACAGGATCTGAGCCTCATCTGCAACCTACACCACAGCTCACATCAATGCCAGATCCTTAATCCACGGAACGAGACCAGGGATTGAACCTGCAACTTCCTGGTTCCTAGTCGGATTTATTTCCGCTGTGCCACAACAGGATCTCCAATATATTTTTTTTTACTATCGTTGATTTACAGTGTTGTGCCCATTTCTGCTGTACAGCAAAGTGATGAGTCGTACATACATATATATATATGCATTCCTCTTCTTGTATCATCTCCATCCTGTCCCAAGAGACTGGATAGAATTCCCTGTGCTCTACAGTGGTGACTGACATGCTTGCTTGCGTGTCTGTGCCATGCTGTTCTCATCAGCAGGCACTGCTTTGGAAAGGGGCTGCAGCTCTAGCTTTCTCCAGTGGTAGTGGAAGCCCAGCTTATGCTCAAAAACTTGATTCAGCATATGAACAGAAAGAGACCTGTTACTTATTCAGGAAGCCTCCTTGTTGACTTGACAAGCTACCCCTGGAATTTCCAAAAATGCCCTTGCATAGGCCCGCCTCTAACCTTCCCTTTGTGTTAACTCTGCTTCCTGTTGAAGTGGCAGATAATGCCATTGGCCCTGAATAGAGCTGCTGGCCACTGGCATAAAAGAATCAGCTGTACCCAAAATGATGTTGTGGTTTTCAAAGAAAGGTGAGAGAACCATTCCCATGTGTTTTCTAAGAGTGCTGAAACTGTCATTCTCTGGATCCAGTTCAGCCTATGACTTAACCATCATCATGCAAACCTGAATGACTTTTCCCAGGACAAAGGAAAAGCCCCAAGCCAGGAATTCCTGTTGTGATTCAGCCTTAATGAACCCGACTAGTATCCATGAGGAGGCAGATTCAATCCCTGGCCTCATTCAGTGGGTTAAGGACCTGGTGTTGTTGTGAGCTGTGGTGCAGATCACAGATACGGCTCGGATCTGGCATTGCTGTGGCTGTGGCATAATTGCAGCTCCTGTTTGACCCCTAGCTTGGAAATTTCCATATGCCACAGGGGCAGCCCTAAAAAGCAAAAAAGAAAAAGCCCTAAGCCAAGCCCCACTGTTTCTTCTCCAACATCACATCTTTCCGAAGAATGTCCTTTGTCCTTCTTTGCCTCGCCCGCTGCAGCCGGCAGCTCTGGCAGTATTCTCTGTGACTAATAGAGTCTCCCTCTTTAAAACGCTTTAGGCTCCAAGAAGTCTCAGATGATCAGGAAGGACTTTGTATCTAACAATGAAGTATCATTTGTGCAGTTTTGCCCTGTTTCTTTGTACCCTCACTTCAGAGACAGTGGTGTTGAAATCCATTTCTAGGCTTGGGATGGAGCCAGTTGCAGCTGCCCAGGGTGACACATTAGCAAACCAAACTTTCATATTCTCATAAATGCTCCCTTTAGTCCTAAATGCAGAAAATCCAGCCTACCAATCCCCAAACGCCAAGCCCACACTGGGGTCTGTACTTATTTCCTTCTTCCTAGATCTTTCTACATTAGGTCAGCTTTGCGGCCCCAGCTCATCATGTCCTATTTCCTGGTTGTTTCTTCTAATGTTCTAGAAAGCACACTCTTGCCCCAAATCCCCTCCCCCAGTCCATGGATTGTTTCCCCTTGAATAAAGAGCATCAAACTCATCCTATAAATTGTTTTAGTTTTGTCATTTGACAGAAAACAGCTAGATTTCGTTAAAATCATGTTTCCAGAGTTCCTGTCACAGCTCAGTGGTAATTAACCAGGCTAGCATCCATGAGGACGTGGGTTCGATCCCTAGCCTTGCTCGGTGGGTTAATGATCCAGCTTTGCTCTGAGCTGTGGTGTAGGTTGCAGACACAGCTTGGATCCTGTGTTGCTGTGGCAGTGGTGCAGGCCGGCAGCTGCAGCTCTGATTCGACCCTTATCCTGGGAAACGCCATATGCCGTGGGTGCAGCCCTTAAAAATAAAAATTCCAAAAAAAAAAAATCATGGTTCCTTTCAGAGAAAAGCCCATCTCACTTTTTCTTTTTTTCTTTTTTTAAATGAGAGTTGCAACGTTTATTTCAGGTTCTCTCTTGTTTTCTTTTTCTTTCTTTTTTTTTTTTGTCTTTTTGCTATTTCTTGGGCCGCTGCCGCGGCATATGGAGGTTCCCAGGCTAGGGGTCAAATCAGAGCTGTAGCCACTGGCCTACGCCAGAGCCACAGCAACGCGGGATCCGAGCCGCGTCTGCAACCTACACCACAGCTCATGGCAACGCCGGATCGTTAACCCACTGAGCAAGGCCAGGGACCGAACCCGATACCTCATGGTTCCTAGTCGGATTCGTTAACCACTGCGCCACGACGGGAACTCCTGTTTTCTTTTTTTGTTTTTTTTTTTTCTTTTTTTGCCACACAGGCAGTATGTGGGAATTCCTGGGCCAGCGATTGAACCTACGCCACACAGCAGCAACCAGAGTCACAGCGGTGAGAATGCAGGAGTCTCAACCCACCAGGCCATCAGAGAACTCCCCCATCTCACTTTTATCTTCTCTTTACTCAACAATTTCCATGTGATGTATACATATATATATATTCTTTGTCAGAATATATTCTTTTCCCATGTAGATTATTGCAAGATGTTAAGTATAGTTCCCAGTGCTGTACAGAACTGAATCACTCTGCTGAACATGTGAAACTAACACAACATTGTAAACCAACAATACTTCAATTGAAAAATATATTTCTATATAAGAAAAAATAACAAAAACAAAAACAACAATTCCCATGTGTGTAGTCTTTCCTCCCAGATGCCTTGGTCCCACTTGGCCTCTTGGACAGTGATAATGCTTGTAATTAGCAGAGGTTAGAGATTTTTTTCTGAAATCAGTGGACAATCTTGGAGCTCTCAGCTGAGTCTGTTTCAACTTTAAGTACTCTATGAGGGTTCAATAAACAGGAAGAGAACTGGAAAAAAATGAAGCCTCTTGTCTGATTCTGTCCCACACTATATAAGATGGGTGAAAATGTCTTCTTTAGATCCTATAGGGGAGGAAATCTAAAGTCAAAAGCCACTCAGGAGTTCCCGTCATGGCACAGTGGAAACGAATCTGACTGGAAACCATGAGGTTTCGGGTTCCATCCCTGGCCTTGCTCAGTAGGTTAAGGATCTGGCGTTGCCATGGACTGTGGTGTAGGTCACAGACGCAGCTTGGATCTGGTGTTGCTGTGGCTGTGGTGTAGGCCGGCAGCTACAGTTCCGATTAGACCCCTAGCCTGGGAACCTCCACATGCCACAGGTAAGTCCCTAAAAAGACAAAAACAGAAAAAAAAAAAAAAAAGCTGCTCAAAGACTCCTGGGCATATATCTGGACAAAACTATGAATCAAAAATATACATGCACCCCTATATTCATAGCAGCACTATTCACAATAGCCAAGACATGGAAACAACCTAAGTGTCCATCGATAGGTGAGTGGATGAAGAAGATGTGGTACATCTACACAATGGAATACTATTCAACTATAAAAAAGAATGAAATAATGCCATTTGCAGCAACATGGATGCAACTAGAGATTCTCATCCTAACTGAAATTAGTCTGAAAAAGAAAGACAAATGCCATATAATGTCACTTATATGTGCAATCTAACCATGGGACAAATGAACCTAGTATAAAACGGAAACAGACTCACAGACATGGAGAACAGACTTGTGGTTGCCAAGGGGTAGTGGGCAGGGAGTGGGATGGACTGGGAGTTTGGGGTTAGTAGATGCAAACTATTACACTGAGAACAAATAAGCAATCGGGTCTTGCTGTATAGCACAGGGAACTATGTCCAATCTCTTGATATGGAACATGATATAAGAAAGGGAATGTATATAAATTCATAACAGGGTCACTTTTCTGTACAGCAGAAATTGGCACAACATTTTAAATCAACTATAATAATAATAAAAAGAAAGTAAAAACCCACTGAATGCCCACCTGGATGTAGAGAGCAGCTTACCAGGGACCTCAGTGCACAGGAAAGGCAGAAGTCTCTGCACCGTTCTCCAAAGGAATCTGCTGGTATTGGTCTCGGTACAGCCCCAAACAGAGCTGCTGTAAAAGTCAGTGGCCCCCACATTTTCCAGACAAGATTCACCTTCATGCTTGTTAAAAATGTGGGTTCTCCAGCTGCACCCCAAAAAGGTTGTTCCTATAAGTGTTCTGGAGTAGAATTCTTTCTGCATTGAAAATCTCCAATTCTTTATACCTGCTAGGTTCCCCCCTCAGAAACTGGAGGCTGCTAAGATCTTTTGATTTTTCTTTGAAAAATGGAATGGGGGAAGCTACCTAATAACCGCAACCTGAGTGGGAGCCTCTGATTAACATAAATTCCCTAGACCTCTGCTTATCAAAGTGTATTTCACAGATTGCCTGCATCAGAATCACGGGGGTGCTTGGAGTTCCTGTTGTGGCTCAGTGGTTAATGAACATCACTAGTATCCATGAGGATGCGGGTTCAATCCCTGGCCTTGTTCAGTGGGTTAAGGATCTGGCATTACCTTGAGCTGTGGTGTACCTTGCCGAAACAGCTTGGATCCTCAGTTGCTGTGGCTGTGGTGTAGGCTGGCAGCTACAGCTCCAATTAGACCTCTAGCCTGGGAACCTCCATATGCCATGGGTACGGCTCTAAAAAGACCAAAAAAAAAAAAAAAAGAAGCATGGGGGTGCTTATTAAGAATGCAGATTCCCGCTTCTCCCCCTATTGATCTGCCTCAGAATTTCCCTACTCCAGGCCCAGGAATTTGTAGTTTAACAAGCTTCCCAGGGGATTTTTGAAAGACTCTGTAACTTGGGAACTGTTGCCCTAGAAGCTAAGTCTTCTTAGTAAACTGTTGGAGATAGAACCCTGGGGTATATGGGGCTCTGCCTGCTGCAGATTGATGACTGCCAGGAACCAGGCGTAGGTAGAAAAAGATGCCTCTAAAAATTTCAGGTGGAATTTTAGGAGTATTGCCAGGAGGTGTGCGATGTTTGGCAGGTTTCTTAATTTTTTAAAATTGAATTATTACTATTATTATTATGTTTTAGCGCCGCGCCCATGGCATATGGAGATTCCCAGGCTAGGGGTTGAATCGGAGCTATAGCTGCCGGCCTACACCACAGCCACAGCAACACCAGAACTGAGCCCTGTCTGCAAACTATACCACAGCTCACAGCAACCCTGGATCCTTAACCCACTGAGTGAGGCTAGGGATCAAATCCACAACCTCATGTTTCCTAGATGGATTAATTTCCGCTGTGCCACGATGGGAACTCCTTAATCGAATAATGATTTATTTACAATGTTGTGTTAGTTTCAAGTGTACAGCACAGTGATTGTTATACCACTGAATGTATGTATACTGTGTGTGTGTGTATGTGTGTGTGTATATGCACACAGTATATGTATAGGTACATATATGTATAGGTACAGTGCTTCTCCTGGGCACGGAGGTCCCTGGAGAATATATATATATATATACACACACACACACACACACGTACATACATATATGTATATATATTTTCAGATTCTTTTCCCTGATAGGTTATTGCAAAATATCAAGTATAGTTCCCTGTGCTATATAGTAAGTCTTTGGTGCTTATCTATTTTATAGTAGTAAAATCCTCAACTCCTAATTTACCCTCCCCCCACCTTTTCCCTTTGGTAACCATACATTTGTTTTCTATGTCTGTGGGTCTGTTTCTGCTTTGTAAATAAGTTTATTTGTATCTTTTCTTAGATTCCACCTGTAAGCGATATCATATGATATTTGCTTTCTCTGACTTCATATAGTGTGATAAGCTCTATGTTCACTGCTGCAAATGGCAGTATTTAATTTTTTATGGCTGAGTAGTAGTCCATTGTATATATACAGTTCCGTAGTCTATAAAATGGGGCTAGATAGTGTCTACTTCACAGAACTACCATGATGATTACATAAGCAATTAAATAAGCAACTGTAGATCCTTGGAACCACACCCAGCTCACAGTACAAACTAAGTACATGTCAGTTCTGCTGCCTCTGCTTCTCTTACACTTTATCACTATCTCAATTTTCACCATCTTGAGGGTCAATTCTCTAAAACTCAGGGTCAGCAAATTATGCCTTTTACCTTTTTTTTTTTTGTCAATAGTTTTGCTGAGATACAGCCATGGTTGGGTATATATACACAAAGGAATACTACTCAGCCATAAAAAAGAACAAAATAATGCCATTGGCAGCAACATGGATAGAACTAGAGACTCTCATACTAAGTGAAGTAAGTCAGAAAGAGAAAGACAAATACCATATGATATCACATACTTGGAATCTAATATATGGCACAAATGATCCTTTCCACAGCAAAGAACATCATGGACTTTGAGAATAGACTCGTGGTTGCCAAGGGGGAGGGGGAGGGAGTGGGGTGGATTGGGAACTTGGGAGTTTGGGGTAAATAGATGAAGACTATTGCCTTTAGAATGGATAAGCAATGAAATCCTGCTGTGTAGCACTGGGACGTATGTCTAGTCACTTAGGATGGAGCATGGTAATGGGAGAAAAAAGATCTATACATGTATGTGTAACTGAGTCACCATGCTGTACAGTAGAATATTGACAGAATACTATAAACCAGCTATAATGAAAAAAAAATAAAAATCATTATGTAAAATAAAGAAATAAGTAAATGCCCTAGACCCCTATTGATCAAAATATATTACCATAGGGAAATATATATTGACATGGCATACAAAGCCTAAAATATTTACTCTTTGACCCTTTTTTTTTTTTTGGTCTTTTTGCTATTTCTTTGGGCTGCTCCCGGGGCATATGGAGGTTCCCAGGCTAGGGGTTGAATCGGAGCTGTAGCCACCGGCCTACGCCAGAGCCACAGCAACACGGGATCCGAGCCGCATCTGCAACCTACACCACAGCCCACGGCAACGCCAGATCCTTAACCCACTGAGCAAGGCCAGGGACCGAACCCGCAACCTCATGGTTCCTAGTCGGATTCGTTAACCACTGCGCCACGACGGGAACTCCCTACTCTTTGACCCTTTTAAGAAAAAGGTTGCCAACTCTTCGTCTAAATGCCTTTGAGTCTTGGTAAATAGACTAGTTTCCTGAAGGAACAGCAAAGGCAGCTCTGTTAGCGGTTAACAGCCCAGGCCAGAGCTCTGAGAGTCAAGCAGAAGGGACAAGCATCTGCAAAGAGGGTAGAATGTGGAGGGAGCAGAGGGCAGAGGATGCTCCTGAGAAGGGGTTGGAGTAAAATGGTGTTGCCAGCCTCCTACCTCAGTCCTGAGGGGTCTGGCCTGGGTTTTCCTGAGGCTGGAGTGTGTCTGACAACACTTAGGAGAGGGTTTTTCCCTCTTTTCACCTGGTGATGGCTTTCTTCTTCCATTCTTCATCCTGCTTTTTCAATTGGTCCATTTGTAAAATACCCTTACTCAGCTCAAAGCAAATCATCATATCCAATATTTTAAAAAATGGTTATTTGACTGTATTTC
Source organism: Phacochoerus africanus (assembly GCF_016906955.1). Taxonomy (NCBI): domain Eukaryota; kingdom Metazoa; phylum Chordata; class Mammalia; order Artiodactyla; family Suidae; genus Phacochoerus; species Phacochoerus africanus. The sequence continues at coordinate 42,776,379 of NC_062552.1, forward strand.
ACCCAACACAACCACCAGCTGCCTACTATGTGCCAGACACCAGAGCAGATACAGAAAATGAAATATGGACCTTGCCCCACAGAATGGATATCTACCTTTTAACTGCTAAGCCACAATCCCTCAAACCTAAAGCTTGAGGCTCTATTCTTGCTCACTTGACAGCCTGACACAAGAAGTGCCTAGGATTGCAAATAACTGGTAACTAATTAACACCTGCAATCAAGATCGTAAAAAGAAATTCACCAGGGACAAGTTGTATCTGCTGAAGACCTATGCTCCCACCCGGAGGTTCTGCTGAGCAAAGAGGGTGCTGAGCTATCTTCTTACTGCCTGCCTGTCTTTTGCCAAGAGGCTGTAAAAGTGGACAGAAGGAGCTACAGTTTACCAAGTGCCTCTTATAACCTGTGATTTACATGGGTTGTCTCACTGAATCCCCAGAAAGTAGGTACCGCTCTCCATTTTCCACCTGGAAAGCATATTCTCAAAATGTCACACCTGGTCAGTGGTAGCTGTGTAACTCAATTTTCCATCCACCTGATTCCAAAGTCCCCATTAGAGTATATTGTGCAGGTAAGTCTAAGAAGGAAGGGAAAGATAAAAGCACATCTGGCTGGAAGCAAGGTTATGTCTATTGACAGATGAATAGATAAAGAAGATGTGAGATAAATACACACACACACACACACACACACACAATGGAATATTAGCCATAAAAAAGAATGAAATAATGACATTTGCAACATGGTTGGACCCAGAGATTATCATACTAAGTGAAGTAAGTCAGAATGAGAAAGACAAATATCATATGATATCACTTAGATGTGGAATCTAAAAAAAAAAAAAATACAAATGAACTTACTCATAAAAACAGACTCATAGACATAAGAAAACAAATTTATGGTTACCAAAGGGGAAAAATTAGGGAGGGACAAATTAGGAGTTTGAGATTAACATATACACACTACTATATATAAAGTAGATAGGAGTTCCCGTCGTGGCGCAGTGGTTAACGAATCCGACTAGGAACCATGAGGTTGCGGGTTCAGTCCCTGCTCTTGCTCAGTGGATTAACGATCTGGCATTGCCGTGAGCTGTGGTGTAGGTTGCAGATGCGGCTCGGATCCCGTGTTGCTGTGGCTCTGGCGTAGGCCGGTGGCAACAGCTCCGATTCAACCCCTAGCCTGGGAACCTCAATATGCCGTGGCAGCAGCCCAAGAAATAGCAAAAAAAAAAAAAAAAAAAAAAGACAAAAAGTAGATAATCAGCAAGGACCTACTGCATAGCACAGGGAACTATACTTAAATATTTTGTAATAACTTACCAGGGAAAAGAATTTGAAAGAGAATATATGTCTATATATGTGTGTGTGTGTGTGTGTATGTGTGTGTACCTATAACTGAATCACTATGACATATTATGATATTGTAAATTAACTATCCTTCAATTAAAATTTAAAAAAAGATTTTATGGCAATAATATTGAATTTATAGATAAAATGATGACCATCTCTATTATATTGTCTTCCCACTCATGAATATATCATATATAAATATATGTGTATACGTGTGTGTTTAGATAGCTCTTTCTAAGGTTCTTCAATCATTACCTTATAACATTTACGTACAATTCATTCATTTTTATTAGAGTTAAGCACTTCATAATAATTACAGATTATTTTTATTTCTATTGTGCAATGGATATTTTATCTGTTATATGAAGTTATTGCTTGTATACAAAAATGTTATTTATTTTTATATGCTCATATCAGAATCAACTTTTTCAGACTTTTCCCTGGTCTCTGGCACTTGAGCTTTTCTGCTAAAATTAATATCTGCCCTCAAATGGGGCAAAGACATTTTCTTTGATGACTTCAATGCTACAGAACATGCATAAGGGTCAAAGTTTCTAATACGACAGCCAGAGCAAAGTCCAAGTATTTATCACAAGGTGTCTTTGCTAAAATCTGTTCACTTGCAGCAATGATTTGGACAAGATCTCCTTGCATTCTCTCTTTCATCTTGTTTTTTGCCCATATAGCTGCTGTATCGGTAAGTAAAGTTCTGCTTCTCAATTTAGAAACATTAATTCTAGTATACATTATCCATTTTCTGTATATTTATTTCCTTTCAGATTAAACATCTTTCCAAAGGAAATGGTAAGAATTAAGTAAAATGCATAAAGTGTTTCTGAGCTTTTTCTGTTTCATTCAGCAATACGTATAACAATTTCCCCCCCACTTTTAACAGTACATGATGGAGATTTTGATGAACAGAAGGATATTACAGAGATCAACTTAGGTGGGTGCCATTTCTGTCGTTATTAATGCCTTTAAATAATTTAAAACCCTATGATAGAACTGCTAAAAAGCGCTTACGTTCATAATACAGTATTGGGTAACTTTAGGGGAAAACCATGATCGGAATTTGCAGAATTTCTAAAAAATGGAAATGTGTAAAGAGAAAAATGATTACACCAAAATTTCTAGAACTAGTGAGTGCTCAGTGGATCTAGAAATATAGAATAAGATTTTTGCTTATAAGACATTCATTTTTCCAGTTTTCAATTTGAGAAAAAGAAGGCAAAAATGGATGATTATTTTTCTTGCTAAAGAAAAATATAAGGAATATATCTTTGCTTAGGTTTAATGGGAAGAAAACCCTTGTCCCTCCAGAGTCCCTCTCCTGGCCCATCATACGAACAACATCAAACTAGCAACTATTTGCCTAGGACTCAGAAAAGAGTGTAAAGTGTCTCCGTTTCAACATCTTGACCACACACATATGCCATGAAGACATCCGTCAGTCTCAGAAGAAGATGCCATGTAATCCTCTCTCTTTGCCCTCTCTTGTCCTGCTTCTGATGTGAGGGAGAAACCTTGAGATTCTGGGAATCTTTGGTTAAGATTGGTGGGAAATAGAGGTTCTGGATTTGTGATCATAAATATCTTCTAGAATATAAAAACCTTCATATTCAATTGCATATTTATTTGTCAAATGTTGTAGTGGGGTGAGTGCAGGTTTCACTTTGCAGGAAAGAAACAGGAGGCTCCTCTGGGTCAAGGTGTGTCACCCAAGTTCACGGATGGCAGTGATGGAGCTCACCATCAGGTCTTCTGACCTGTAGCTCCATAAAGACTATAAAACTAAAACGCCCCATACCTTAAGGTAAAATTTCTCTGGATTTATCCCACTTACAGAGAAACCAAGTTAGGTGATATTTTGTTGGCAAACCTTGAGAATGACTAGAGGGGCAAGTAGAAATAGTTTAGGAGGGTAAATGGGTCTCAAGATTTCAGAGCCAGACACCTAATCATCTTTCTTTAGAGTCAGGCTGTCAAGGTGTGTGTAAATAAGAGGGTCTGCTGTACTTTAATGGTCCTCAGGTAGGAAAGCCTTAATGCCTTAAGCAGTACTTCTCAAACTTTATTTATTTATTTATTTATTTTTGCCTTTTCTAGGGCTGCTCCCGGCTCCCGCGGCACATGGAGGTTCCCAGGCTAGGGGTAAAATTGGAGCTGTAGCCACCGGCCTACACCAGAGCCACAGCAACATGGGATCTGAGCCACATCTGCAACCTACACCACAGCTCATGGCAATGACAGATCCTTAACCCACTGAGCAAGGTCGGGGATCAAACCTGCAACCTCATGGTTCCTAGTTGGATTCGTTAACCACTGCACCACAACGGGGAACTCCAATACTTCTCAATTTTTAGCATCAGAATCCCTTGGAGGGCCTAATGAACACAGATCAGATTATTTCCCATATTAGGGCTGCTCTAAAGCAGGACCTTCCTATTTGCTGTTGCCTCTCTTCATGCTCCACTCCACTAGATTTCTGCTTAAAAGCCACCTCCTCAAGAAGGTTTTCCCTGACTACCTTTTACCAGTATCAACCTTCCTTAAGCTCAACACTCTTTACCCCCTTTGCTCTGTTTTATGTTTTTTTTTCCTAAATTGTGTTTTTCACCATCTGCCATACTTGACATTTATTTGTTTGTTTGTATCCCCTCCTTCCCCAATCAAGAATGTCATCTCCCCTAGGGCTTTATTTTCTTTTCTGTTGTGCCCTCAACATCTAGAACAATGCCTAGGACACATTAGGCACCTAATAAGTAAATGCTACATGAATAAATGGGGTAGTGAATAAGCTGAGGCTTGCTTTCAATGGATTTGCACTTCTTTGTGAAATTCTCCTATGGCACTCTCTCCTTTGTAACCCCATCCTGCTGACAGACCCATGGGGTCAAGGTCCCACTGAGCTTGTTCGCATCCTCCCTGGAAGAGCCTTTCCCTCACCCCCATTCCTAAGCCAGGTCAAATATCAGGAAATGTGTAATTTTGCTCTCACACCAAGCCTAGGTAAGAGTATGGAAGGACAAGCCCATCATAGCCCTACTGAAAAGGCAATTCAAAACCTGGGTCCTGCTGCCTCTGGGGCAGTAGTGTCATTGCTATTTGTTGTTATTTAACTGTGCTGTTATAGGAATAGGCTAGGGTCCTGAGGTTAAGAAAGTCTAGGAAATATGTGTATGGGGAAAGGGGTGATGCAGGAATCTCTTGAGTTAGACATTAGAAAGTGAAGCTAGGAAGCCTTCTACCACCTCCATGGTGTCATTGCAGAGCCTGAACCCAGATCTTGAATGAGCCATAGGCTTTGCCCAGTGAGACCACTGCTTCAATGTAAGGTTGTGGTGATTGTTCTTTAGTTTGATTTCCCAGCTGTAAATCAGGGGCTGTCTGATGATCTTGTCTCAAGTAGTTTGTGTTTTACAAGGAAGGCTGCTTGTCAAACATGAGGGTTGTAATCAGAACTGACATTCTTTTAAAGGCCCATAGTTTTCCCACACAGAGCTTCCTTCTTAAGTATCTTATTTTCAGAAACAGTCTGAGACCAGCATCAAGGAATACCATCAGGGAGAAAGTAAATTCTGCTAAGTTCTGAAGTTCCCGTTGTGGTACTGTGGAAACGAACCTGACTAGTATCCATAAAGATGCGGGTTCAATCCCTGTCCATACTCAGTGGGTCAAGGATTCTGTGTTGCCGTGAGTTGTGGTGTAGGTCAAAGATGAAGCTTGGATCCCACCACTCCCATGTTGCTGTGGTGTAGGCTGGCAGCTGCAGCTCTGATTTGACCCCTAGCCTAGAAACCTGCATATGCCACAGGTGGGTCCCTAAAAAGCAAAAGCAAAAGCAAAACAAAACAAAACAAACAACAACAAAAAAACCCAGCGAAGCTCCTGACAACAGATGTTTGGAGTAATAGCTTTCAAATGATCTGCCCAAATTTGCCTGGTCTTCTTTATTATAAGGACAGACCCTGAACTTGGCTTTGGAGAGCACCACTATTTTTTCATGGGGAAGTGCAAAATCAACTTTTTAGCTAGGGTGGGGAAGAAGGATGATACAATAGATGCAAGGGCCCTGGATGGGAAGTCAGGAGTTCTACAGCCTACTCAGCTGCTGACCTCCTGGTTCATCCCTTCCTGTCTCAGGAAGCCCCATTTCAACCCCAAAAGTGTGAGAGGTTTGGAGTCAGTGACCAAAATGATTCCTTCTTTTTCTTCTTCCCCTTCTTCCCCTTCCTCTTCTTCTTCTTCTTCCTCTTCTTCTTCTTTTTCTTTTTTGTCTTTTGAGGGCTTCACCTGCAGCAGATGGAGGTTCCCAGGCTAGGGGTCTAATCGGAGCTGTAGCCACCAGCCTACACCACAGCCACAGCAACGCAGGATCCAAGCCACGTCTGCTACCTACACCACAGCTCAGATCCTTAACCCACTGAGCGAGGCCAGGGGTCGAACCCAAAACTGCATGGTTCCTAGTTGGATTAGTTTCTGCTGCACCATGATGGGAACTCCAAAAGATTCTTTCTTCTAACTCATCTCTTACTTTTTTTTTTGTCTTTTTGCTATTTCTTGGGCCACTCCCACGGCATATGAGGTTCCCAGGCTAGGGGTTGAATCGGAGCTGTAGCCACCGGCCTACGCCAGAGCCACAGCAACGCGGGATCCGAGCCGCATCTGCAACCTACACCACACTCACGGCAACGCTGGATCGTTAACCCACTGAGCAAGGCAGGGACCGAACCCGCAATCTCATGGTTCCTAGTCGGATTCGTTAACCGCTGCGCCACGACGGGAATTCCTCATCTCTTACTTTTAAGGTTCTCAAACAAGGTGTTCTTTGTTTTTTGTTTGTTTGTTTGTTTTTGGCTGAAGTGTAGTTGATTTACACCCATTATATTAGTTTCAGGTATACAGCAACAGCATAGCAATTCAGTATTTTTGTAGATAATACTCCTTTTATAGTTAATATAAAATATTGTCTATATTCCTGTGCTGTATAACATATCCTTGTAGCTTATCTCTTATACACAGTAGTTTGTACCTCTTAATCCCCTACCCTATCTTGCCCTTCCCCCTCTTCCTTCTCTCCTCTCTCCTCCCCACTGGTATCCACTAGTTTGTTTTCTACATCTGTGAGTATATTTCTGTCTCGTTACATTCACTAGTTTCATGTTTTAGATTCCACTCAAGTGATAACAGAGAGTACTTGTCTTTCTCTGCCTGACTTATTTCACTAAGCATAATACCCTCTAGGTTTCTTGCTCCAAAAATGAAAACAGAGGATGTGAAAATATTTGGTATTTATTGCCTATTTGCTCAATGGGAAGAGATTTTTGCTTTCTCTCAAAAAGAATTTCACCACATAAAGATTAACAAAGAAGATTCACAATGGAAAAATGATTCATTTAATTATGAGAGATGCCTTTTAGCCCTGCTCACGCAAATATTTCTTTTTTTAAAATCCATGTCTAGATGCAGGCTTGGACCTCTTTCAAGGGGACATCCTCCTGCAGGTAAGTACCTGACAGTGATGCAATAACATTCCCCGGGACTTGCTGCGTCACAGGATGGTGAGTCTCTGCTCTGTGTGCAGCCCTGGGCTGGCCGCTGTGGAGGACATGAAAGAATCTCCTCTATATCCTACTGTACAGCACAGGGAACTATATCCAATCACTTGTGACAGAACATGATGGAAGATAATATGAGAAAAAGTATATGTGTGTGTGTGTGTATATATATATATATATATATATATATATATATATATATATATATATGACTGGGTTACTTTGCTGTACAGCAGAAATTGTCATAACATTGTAAGTCAACTATAATTAAAAAACAAAAAAGGAGTTCCCGTCGTGGCTCAGTGGTTAACGAATCCGACTAGGAACCATGAGGTTGCGGGTTCGGTCCCTGCCCTTGCTCAGTGGGTTAACGATCTGGTGTTGCCGTGAGCTGTGGTGTAGGTTGCAGGCGCGGCTCGGATCCCACGTTGCTGTGGCTCTGGCCTAGGCAGGCCGTTGGCTACAGCTCCGATTTGACCCCTAGCCTGGGAACCTCCATATGCTGCAGGAGCGGCCCAACGAAGTAGCAAAAAGACAAAAAAAAAAAAAAAAAAACCCGAAAAACAGAAACAAAACAAAACAAAGAATCTCCTCTGTAATCTGTACCCACAAAGACCTCCACTGTGGTTGCTGGTAACAAAGCAGAGGAAAACATTAGCAAACAGGACAAAAGAGTCTATAATTATTAAACTGATTGCTTCCCCCCACTCAATTTTTTTCCAACCGGTGAAGAAAGAGAGAGAAGGAAATCCATCACCATATTGAAAGTGGCTATATCAGTTTTGAGGAATTGTAGGTCTCCTTTATTTGGTTGTTAATAATGTTTCTGAAATTTTCCGAATTGTCTATAGTGAACTTCTATCATTTTTGTTGTTGTTGTTGTTGTTGTTATTGTTGTTGTTGTTGTTGCTATTTCTTGGGCCGCTCCTGCGGCATAGGGAGGTTCCCAGGCTAGGGGTCGAATCGGAGCTGTAGCCACTGGCCTACGCCAGAGCCACAGCAACTCGGGATCCGAGCCGCGTCTGCAACCTACACCACAGCTCACGGCCACACCAGATCGTTAACCCACTGAGCAAGGGCAGGGACCGAACCCGCAACCTCATGGTTCCTAGTCGGATTCGTTAACCACTGCGCCACGACGGGAACTCCCTATCATTTTTTTTTAATAACCAGAAAACCAGTCTAATGAACTGTTTGAATTGTGTGACTGATTGTTTGTGATGTGAGGATTTTTTTGTTTTCTTTTTTTGTCTTTTTAGGGCTGCACCTTTGGCATATGGAGGTTCCCAGGCTAGGGGTCGAATCGGAGCTGTAGCCTCCGGCCTACACCACAGCCACAGCAACACCAGATCCGAGCTGAGTCTGTGACCTACACCACAGCTCACGGCAGTTTGAGCGAGGCCAGGGGTCAAACTCGCAACCTCATGGCTCCTAGTCAGATTCGTTCCCACTGCACCAAGATGGGAACTCCTGGTATGAGAGTTTACAGAAGGGGGAGACAAGGAAACCAGCTGTCCAGTCACTTTTGTCTTGTTTCTACAGAATTCCAGAAATGGCCTGAGAAACCCCAACACCAGATGGAAGTTCCCCATACCGTACATTCTGGCCAACAATCTGGGTAATATTCATTGTTTTTCATTATGAGTTTTGAGTTGAACTCTTCTCCCTTAGACTGCCAACATAAAAGAGTTTTTTAAGCTCTGACATTTCTTTCTTTCTTTCTTTCTTTTCTTTTTTTTTGCTTTATAGGACCATACCTGTGGCTTATGGAAGTTCCCAGGCTAGGGGTCAAATCGGAGCTGCACTGCCGGCCTATGCCACAGCCGCAGCAATGCCAGGTCTGAGCTGCGTCTGCGACCTACATCACAGCTCATGGCAACGCTGGATCCTTAAGCCACTGACCAAGGTCAGGGATGGAACCCGCATCCTCATGGATGCTAGTCAGATTCGTTAACCACTGAGACGCAATGGAAACTCTATATCTGAAAATTCTTTATGGCGAGGGATAAAAGGTATAGCCTTATTTTGAAACCCGTGCTGCTTCACTAGTCTAAGGTGCAGAATATAATAATTTTTAAAATGCAAGACAGGCTAACATGGTAGTCAGACCAGAAGCCACACAAAGAACAAAAATGAAATAAACTTTGACAGCATGGCAATAAAAAAATTGCACTCTAAAGCATAGCATATTTTCTTTTTTTTTGTCTTTTTGCCATTTCTTGGGCCGCTCCCGTGGCATATGGAGGTTCCCAGGCTAGGGGTCAAATCGGAGCTATAACTGCCAGCCTACGCTAGAGCCACAGCAACGCGGGATCCAAGCCGCGTCTGCAACCTACACCACAGCTCACGGCAACGCCGGATCGTTAACCCACTGAGCAAGGGCAGGGACCGAACCCGCAACCTCATGGTTCCCAGTTGGATTCGTTAACCACTGCACCACGACGGGAACTCCAAGCATAGCATATTTTTATATAATATAATAGCAATAGAATGTAATAATTATATATATATGAAACTATATTATAATTATATAATATAATAACAATAGGATTATTTAGGTGAATCTCAATATGGTATCAGGATACTATTTTCAACAAGTTGATTTCTTCTCTTTCTGTGGCAAGAAGACAAACCTGCTGCACTTTTGAGAAATAGAAAAGACTATATTTCATATGCTCACCATCTTTGGTCCCTAATGTTAAAAAATTCTGTTACTTTTCTCTCTCTTAAGATAAGGACTGAATAGGATACATGTTGCTCACTGTTGGAAACAGTCATTGAAAATAAGTTTTAGAAGCCACATGTGGGCACTGGCTGACCTCAAGCAGCTGACTGACAGCTGAGCTGCCTTGACGATGCAATGCCTGCCTGGGAGGCCCATCGTTTGTGCATCGGGAAGATTCAGGAGGAGAGGGGAAGCTGGGACAAGGTTGCTCAATATTAATGGGCTGCCGCGCGCTGCTCCCACTCTCAAGAGATGTAGATTATGTTTCAAGATTTGCCCTCACTGTTAATGTTGCCATTCCAGTGCCTTTTTTGGAGAAGAACTAGATAGAAACAAATGCTGTTATTCTCAGTTATTTTACAGAAAAATTGAGCTGTTTTTTTCCCCCAGTTCAAGGATCATCCATATTTATCGGGATGTGATGTAAGAAACATTCACTTTAAGAAGGATTTTTTTTCCCATGACAAATTTCCTTCATGTTTGTCTCAGCCGTGTCATTCCCTTCTCATCAAGACAGAGATGTTCTTACTGAATCTAAGATGTGCCAGGCACTGTGATGCCTTCATCTGATATTTTATTTGTCACTTCACGGGGCTGGGGAATCAAACCTGTGCCTCTTCAGTGACCAGAGCTGAGCCGCTGCAGTCAGATTCTTAACCCACCTTGCCACAGCAGGAACTCCTAAGGTGGAAATTTCTTTCTTTTCTTTTCTTTTTCTTTTTCTTTCTTTTTTTTGCCTTTTCGGGACGCATCCCCGGCATATGGAGGTTCCCAGGCTGGGGGTCAAAACGGAGCTACAGCTACCGGCCTACACCACAGCACAACAACATCAGATCCAAGCCCGGTCTGCCACCTACACCACAGCTCATGGCAACGCAGGATTCTTAACCCACTGAGCGAGGCCAGGGATTGAACCTGCAACCTCATGGTTCCTAGTCGGATTCATTTCCGCTGCAACATGATGGGAACTCCTAAGGTGGCAATTTCTATCATTGATTTTTAAATCTTCATTTTCCTAATAACTATAATACTATAACATGACATCTATATTTGAAGCACCGCTTTTACTACTTTCTGCATATTTTGATATGTTGTAACTTTATTCAAATTTAGTTTGGCTATTTTCTAGTTTCTTGTGATTTTTTTTAAAATCCAAGGTCAACTAAAAGTGTTTCAAAATTTCCAAATATAGAGTTCCTGTTGTGGTTCAGCAGGTTAAGGACCCCATGTTGTCTCTGTGAGATTGCAGGTTTGATCCCTGGCCTCACTCAGTGGGTTAAGGATCTGGTGTTGCCACAAGCTGTGGTGTAGGTCACACATGTGGCTCACATCCGGATCTGGCGTTCCTCTGGCTGTGGTGTAGACCTGGAGCTGCAGCTCCACTCGACCCCTAGCCTGGGAACTTCCGTATGCCGCAAGTGTGGCCATAAAAGGAAAAAAATTTTCCACATATTTGGAACTCTGCTAAATATTCCATTATTGATTTCTAGTTTATTTTGAAGCCAGAGAATCAAATCCATAAGGTTTAAATGTTTTGAAATTACTGAGACATGTTTTGTGGTCCAATTTATGATCTATATTAGTGAATACTCCATGTGCGCTTGAAAAGAACTTGTATTCTACCGTTTTAGGGCATATTATTTTATCTGTGTCAAATAGGTCAAGGTGATGGTTGATGTTCAAATATTTATAACCATAATGAGGTGTCCTCTCATGTAGAAAGCTATATGAATCTTAACCAATGATATTTCCTTCTTTCTGGAATAAACTCTCCTTCAGTCTCTGCCTACTTTAGTCATTTTCCAGGGTATTCAAAGAATTTCTTAATTTTTTTTAAGGTTTATAATTGCTTTCTGTGGGAGGGTTAGTCATAGTCAAACTCTTCCCCCATCATCGGAATGAAAAACTCTCTCAAAAGATTCATTTTTTTTTTTTAGGGCCACACCCATGGCATATAGAGGTTCCCAGGCTAAGGGTCTAATCAGAGTTGTAGCCACCAGCTTACACCAGAGCCACAGCAGTGCGAGACCCAAGCCACGTCTTCGACCTACACCACAGCTCACAGCAGTGCCAGATCCTTAACCCACTGAGCGAGGCCAGGGATTGAACCCGCATCCTCATGGTTCCCAGTTGGATTTGTTTCCGCTGAGCCATGATGGGAACTCCTCAAAAGGTTCTTAAACTTAATATAGGTAGTTTTCCTATGCTAGTCCTCCACGATGCCACTCCATTGTTATCTGAAGTTAACTCTTCTCATATTTCATCTAGGGATAAAAAGGGCTAGTGGTTTTCAAAAACTAACGTGATTGTTCAAGACAGAACAATGTAAACCTTACCATGTCAGGGCAGAAGGAAGAACTGGGAACTAGGAAACAGTGTGGCAAAAGATGAGGCCTTTTCTCTCCAGGAATTGACAGTATCCTACGTGGAGCAGACCGCTTACATAAAGACAATCACAGAACATCAGTGAAGTGTGACTTTCAGGGGACATGTACTCTGGGTTGGTTTCATGGTGAAGAAGGAGGCTTTACGTGGATTTTATTTCCATTTTTTTTTCTCTTGGGAATGATGTCAGAAACACTTTCACAAAATTATTTCAGAGGTGCTCAAATCCCCTTTGACAGCCTACTCAGGTGTGGGGAAGGCAGAAGAGATGTGATCTTAGAGTTAACCACTCTCGGAGTTCCCATTGTGGCTCAGCGGTTAACAAACCCGACTAGTATCCATGAGGATGAGGGTTCAATCCCTGGCCTCGCTCAGGGGGTTAAGGATCTGGCGTTGCTGTGAGCTGGTGTGTAGGTCACAGACATGGCTCAGATCCTGCATTTGCTGTGGCTGTGGTGTAGGCTGGCAGCTACAGCTCCGATTTGACCCCTAACCTGGGACCCTCCATATGCCATAGTATGGCCCTAAAAAGACAAAATAGATACAAGTAAAGTTAACCACTCTTGGCATTTCCACCATGTGGCTTGAGGATAACAGAAGCAACACATTCTTACAGACAGCATGACCCCAGATAACTTTTTCTTATATTTTTATGACAACCAGACTGTCTTGGGTACATATCTTCAAATTATAAATATTTTTGGACTCCCCTGATGGCTCAGCCTGTTAAGGATCTAGTGCTGTCATGTCTGTGGCCTCAGGTCACTGCTGCGGGGAGGGTTCAATCCCTGGCCCGGGAATTTTCATCTGTGGCAGGTGCAGCCAAAAAAATAAATAAATAAGATGAATGTTTCTAAGTGAGGATCGGTAAAAGTCCATGAAATCCTCCAGTGGGTTTAATGCATGCTCTTGCTGTTGTTGTGTGTGTTGTTACCACAATTAATTTATTGGCCATTCCAATGACTTACTTTAACGATCTTAATATGATTTTATGACGTGTGCTGTGGAATCTCCAACGTGGGAGTTTATTAAATAAAATAAGGGCCAGAAAAATATGAGATTAGTACTTGGTAAACTGCCAAGCATTATAAATTCTTTGAGAGACTGCCCCAGTTCAAATGGGCAAGAAATATAATTTCATTTTATAGGACTTAAGTTTAATTTTTAACTTAGAGACCTACCTCCAATGAGTTGATGGGAGAAACACACACGCACAAAGTGAAACACATCCATTCCTCTGGAGTATCTTTCTCCTCCAGCCCATCCTTGTATTATGCAATTCTAAGGTATGTGCACATGCAGGTTAGGCGAAAGGAATGACATTTGATCTTTGATCATGGATCCACACAGGTTACCCATAGGCATCAAATATTCTTTCTCCTTTGGGTTCATAAGGCTTCTGCTGCTTTGGTTCCAAATTTGCATTATAGAAATCTTTACTAAGGTTGTCTGCAGAGCTGCCTGCTCAGGGGTCCTGCAGGGAAGCAGTGTAATATATTATATGCACTTCTGATGCTTTCGGAACCTACAAGCTCTGCTCTCTTCCTCCAGCAGGAGGGGGTGTCTTTTTAGATTGGGTAAGGAGTCCCATTCTCACTGCTTCTCCCCAAGGTACTTGATCACTTCTGTCTTCCGCTCTGCCATGTGGCTCTTCTGAGATGACACACTCAGAATTTCTGCTTAAATGGGGGAAAAGGAAAGGGAGGACATGGGGAAGTTATTTTACGATTTTTTTCAGCCCCATATACCTAAGCACATTCTTATTTTGTAGATATATTTACATTATGGATTTAAAGTCAGCACTCACTGGGGACTTTTGTGGCTCAACGGGAACAAAGCTGACTAGTATCCATGAGGATGCAGATTCGATCCCTGGCCTTGCTCAGTGGGTTAAGGATCCAGCATTGCCGAGCTGTGGTGTAGGTCGCAGACGCGGCTCAGATCTGGTGCTGTGTGACTGTGGTGTAGACCAACCTCTACAGCTCCGATTTGACCCTGAGCCTGGGAACCTCCATATGCCTCGAGTGTGGCCCTAAAAAGACAAATAAGTAAATAAAGTCTGCACTTAGTGTTTATGTCCACAAGTATTTTCAGTTTTAGTTCTCAAAGAATCTATTTATGATTTAAAAAAAAAAAACTATCATGGACCTTTGTGGATCTATAATGGATTTCATGTGGCGGCGTGGTTTTTTATGTTATATATCTTATCCAAGATCTAGCTAAGGCTCATCAATATTTGTATTGATTCCTGCAGCGCTGAATGCCAAAGGGGCCATTCTCTATGCCTTTGAAATGTTCCGCCTCAAGTCCTGTGTAGATTTCAAGCCTTATGAAGGAGAGAGCTCGTATATCATCTTTCAGAAGTTTAACGGGTTAGTATGAAATTTTATGGAGTGTAAAAACCGTGTGTCCTTTGATTTAAAAAAACTGACACATCTCTTTCAAAAGTTAAAAGGAGAAATTGGAAAGAAACTAAAAGCAAACACATCTTTCACTGTGAATTTTTTTTAAAATGATTTTTTCCCCATTATAGCTGGTTTACAGTGTTCTGTCAATTTTCTATTGTACAGCATGGTGACCCAGTTACACATACATGCATACATGCATACATTCTTTTTTCTCACATTATCATGCTCCATCATAAGTGACCAGATATAGTTCCCAGGGCTATACAGTAGGATCTCATTGCTATCACTGTGAAGTTTTTAATTGCATCCCTTTTTTTTTTGGTCTCTTTTTGCTATTTCTTGGGCCACTCCCACGGCATATGGAGGTTCCCAGGCTAGGGGCTGAATCGGAGCTGTAGCCACCGGCCTACGCCAGAGCCACAGCAACACGGGATCCGAGCCACGGTCTGCAACCTACACCACAGCTCACGGCAACACTGGATCGTTAACCCACTGAGCAAGGGCAGGGACCGAACCCGCAACCTCATGGTTCCTAGTCGGATTCGTTAACCACTGAGCCACAACGGGAACTCCCTGCATCCCATTTTTAATGCCCTCTGTAGAGAATGAATTGTTCGGATACTTCTGGGTCCCAGGGAAACTTGGCTCAATTCTTTTCCTACGTTGAGATCATATTTTAAATTACCGTCCATTTCTTTTCTTTTTTAAAGTCAGGTTTATTTAAGTGTAAGTCGCATTTTTTTTATGGTGCTGTTTTAAATTATAGTACTCTGATGGCTAGAACACTTTGAAAAGTTAGATGTAAATTTTCTTTTCATAGTTAATTATTTCTAAGAAGAAATAAATGGTATATCAAGAAAGAAGGAGTTCCCTTTGTGGCTCAGAGGGTTAAGAACCCAACACAGTCTCTGTAAGGATGCAAATTTGATCCCTGGCTTTGCTCAGTGAGTTAAGCACCTGGTATTGCCCCAAGCTGCAGCACAGGTCAATGATATGGCTCAGATCTAGTGTGTTGTGGGTGTGGCGAGGGCCGGCAGTTGCACCTCCAATTCAACCCCTAGTCCAGGAATTCCATGTGCCTCAGGTGCAGCTGTAAAAAGAATAAATAAATAAATAAATAAAAAGGGAACAAAGAAAGAAGAACTTTGGAGTTCCTGCTTTGGTGCAATGGGATTGGCAGCATCTCTGCAGTGCCAGGATGCAACTGCAGCTCGGGTCTGATCCCTGGCCCAGGAACTCCATCTTGCTGCTGGGTGGCCAAAAAAGAAAAGAAAAAGCGAAAGGAAGGGAGGAAGAAAGGGAGAGAGAAAGATAGAAAGAGAAGGAAAGAAAGAGGAAGGAAGGAAATAAGGAGAGAAAGAAAAGAGAAAGAAAAGAGAAAGAAAGGAAGGAAGAAAGAAAAGAAAGATGAAGAAAAGAAAAGAAAGAAAGAAAGAGAAAGAAAGAAAGAAAGAAAGAAAGGAAAGAAAGAGGAAGGAAGGAAATAAGGTGAGAAAGAAAAGAAAAGAAAAGGAAAGGAAAGAAAGAAAAAGAAAGAAAGAAAGAAAGACAGACAGACAGACAGAAAGAGAAAGAAAGAAGAGCTCTGTCTTCAGTGATGTTTCTGTCAAACAGTCTGGGCTGGATGAAGTTGGGAAACAGAGCTACCATCTGCCCTGACTCTGTGTCTCCAAGACCCTGCTGGCACTCGTCACACTGCAGTTCCCATCACTGCCTCTAGGCGTTGCCTGGATTGGATTGCTTCCTTCCGAAGGTGGGGATTTTGTTCATCAGGGCTGAAACAGAGAGGTAAAGAAGTTCTTTTCAGAGGGAGAGATGAAGAAGGGAGAGGGCATAGAGGCAGAGGAGTGGAATGGACCAATGAGGGTGGAGAGAGAGGTAAACTTGGGGGACCCTTACTGCCTGTGGCCAGGGGATGTCTCTACTACATTTAAGTTAGGGGAGAGGAAAAGGGAGGAAGCAGGTCCACGGAAGGGACTGGCCCAAAGTGTCCCAAACCCATCAGGTCCTCTGAAGCTGGAGGTGAAGTGGGCTCTTTCAGAAAGACAAGGTTAAAAATACACAGAGTGGTGGAGTTATGGTATTCTGCCACTTAGGTCCTTCTATTGGGGAGGGATGTTTAAAAAAAAAAAAGATAGATAAATGCTGCTTGTGGATTGTGGTTATTTTGCAGAATAAACTCTGATTTGGGAATGAAAATGTCACTGTCAGAGAGGAAAGTGATGTAGTGATGTTTACACAACTCTAAATTGACTCAAGATCATTGAATTGTACACTAAAACTTAGTGAATTTTTTTATTTTATTTTATTTTTGCTTTTTAGGGCCACACTTGCAGCATATGGAGGTTCCCAGGCTAGGGGTTGAATCCGAGCTGTAGCCTCTGACCTACACCACAGCCACAGCAATGCGGGATCCGAGTCGTGTCTGCAACCTACACCACAGCTCACGGCAATGCCAGATCCTTAACCCACTGACTGAGGCCAGGGATTGATCCGCAAGCTCATGGTTCCTAGTCAGATTTGCTTCCACTGTGCCACGCCGGGAACTCCAACTTGGTGAAATTTATAGTATGTAAATTATGCCTTAATAAAGTTATTAGAAATAGTTGTGATCTAGCTTTCGGTAGAACTCAAGTCTATTAGCATTTGAAGGTATATGATGTTAGCAACCTTGGGGAAACAGTGGCAGGTAATTTAATGCGATTGTCAGCAAGGAACTCACAATTCATTGGTAGCATTCAAATCTCTTATTCTGTTGAGTTAGATTATAGATCCTTGTTCCACAATTTAAAGCAGGTAAGGAGACAATTTGTGTAATGCTTCTGATTTGCTAGTAGAAAGAGAAAATCAGATTTATGAGAAAAGACAAGAATAATTGGGAAAAAGAGGGAAAGAGGCATTCAGAGTATTTGCCAGCAGTTTCTGTGTCCATTTTCTGAGAGGATTTACAGCTCCTTCTTGCCTGAAGCCCTTGAAACAAAAGTTAGGCAGCCTGCCAGGTGCTTTTGCTGCAGATTGGGTTATATCCCAAGAAATGGACTTGATTAACTTAAACTTTTAAGGAGGTTCTTTTTCATGATCGTAAATTTTACACCTGCTCATTATAGGAAAATTGAAAAGTCACTAAAATATAAAGGAGAATATGTAAATCAACCACAACCATCACTCAGAATCACCTTAATATCATGATAGAAAAGCAATAGTGTTATACTTTGGAATACCCAATGCATTAGTAGGGTTGATTTGCCTCTGAGCATGTACCACTTCATTTTATTTTATTTTATTTTATTTTAATTTATTTTGTCTTTTGCACCTGAGGCATATGGAAGTTCCCAGGCTAGGGGTCCAATTGGAGCTGAAGCCACCGGCCTACGCCACAGCCACAGCAATGCCAGATTCAAGCTGAGTCTGTGACCTACACTACAGCTCATAGCAATGCCAGATCCTTAACCCATTGTGCAAGTCCAGGGATTGAACCTGAATCCACATGGATGCTAGTCAGATTCGTTAACCACTGAGTCATGACAGGAACTCTTGTACCACTTTTATAATAAACTCCTGAGCTATCACTTTTAAGCTTGTATAATGTTCCCTCCAGGGAATGTTGCTTTTTTTTTTTTAAAGACCACACCTGTGGTATATGGAAGTTCCCAGGCTAGGGGTCAAATTGGAGCTGCAGCTGCCAGTCTACACCACAGCCACAGCAAGGCCCGATCCAAACCTCATCTGTACCTCTGCCGCAGCTTGCAGCAATGCAGGATCTTTAACCCACTGAGCAAGGCCAGGATCCACACTACATCCTCATGGATACTACTCAGGTTCCTTACCTCTGAGCCACAATGGGTACTCCTGAATGTTGCTTTTTCAATCAGCCCCCTAGGTTGAACCATTAGCTTATGGAAATGCTAATAATTTCTTTTTAAAATTCAAACCTAGGAGTTCCTACGGTGATGCAGTGGGTTAAGAATCTGATTGCAGCTGCTTAGGAAGCTGCAGAGGAGTAGGTTCGATCCCTGTACAGCACAGTGGTTTAAAGGATCCAGTGTTGCTGCAGCTGCACCTCAAGTAGCAGCTGAGGCTCAGATTCAGTCCCTGGCCAGGGACCTTCCATTTGCCATGGGTGCAGCTGTAACAATAACAAAAACAATCAAACCTTACTTCCTCCAAATTTTTGTTCTGGAATCCTGTGAATTTCAGCTGCTTAAGAATTTTCTAGAAGAAAATCTCTCTCCCTTCCCTTTAAAGATGCTGGTCTGAGGTTGGTGACCAACACGTTGGACAGAACCTTTCCATTGGCCAAGGATGTGACTATAAGGCCATCATTGAACATGAGATCCTGCATGCCTTGGGGTTTTACCATGAGCAGTCAAGGACTGACCGGGATGATTATGTGAACATCTGGTGGGATGAAATTCTTCCAGGTGTGTATGAAGCCAAGGGGATTTGCTATCCTCTTTATCATTTGCTCAGACCAGCCCTGGGCTGACCAGGCCAAACCTGTGTGTGAATTGGAGCTTTGGCTCCTCCAGGAAGAACACACTATGACCTCTCCTGTGGGCTGTGCTGATCTGATCATGGCCCATCCCGGATAAGGGTTTCATGGAGTAAGGAATGTTGGTGAACTCATTGGCGGGGGGGGGGGGGGGGGGGGGTGTTGAACTGAAAGTTAATCGGACACTTTTGTTTTATGTTCGTGTTTTTGTTGAAAATCCGTCTAAAATTCCTGTCCTGGAGTTCCTGTCGTGGTACAGTGGTTAACGAATCCGACTAGGAACCATGAGGTTGCAGGTTCGATCCCTGGCCTCAGTCAGTGGGTTAAGGATCCGGCATTGCTGTGGCTCTGGCGTAGGCCGGCGGCTACAGCTCCGATTAGACCCCTAGACTAGGAACCTCCACACGCTGCGGGAAGCGGCCCTAGAAAAGGCAAAAAGACAAAAAAAATAAATTAATTAGTTAAAAAATAAAATTCCTGTCTTAGTAAAATGAATCAGGTCTCTGAGGATGTCAGGGTCTTTTTCTATTTTTACTTTATTATTATTATTTTTAATAGCCACATCATAGCATATGGAAGTTCCCTGGCCAGGGATCGAATCCGAGCCACAGCTGCAGCCATGTCAGATCCTTTAATCCACTACCTTGAGCTGGGGATTGAACCCCCAACTCAAGCTGCCGCAGTTGGATTCTTTACCCACTGTGCCATAGCAGGAACTCCCAGGGTCCTTTTTCTGGATGTGAGATCTTACGGAATTCAAGGAGGGTTGGTTGACTCTGTGATGACCCCAATTTGTTTGGTGCTTTACCAATTCAATGATAGGTGTTTTAACACAACAACAACAGCAACGGAAAAAGTACTTTTATCTGAAATCGCACCCCCAGTTGTGTTTGAGGTCTGATTAATCAAAATTTACTAGTCTTTTCGTTCTCCCCCTTTTTTTTGTGTGTGTTTTTGCCTTTTCTAGGGCTGCTCCCACGGCATATGGAGGTTCCCAGGCTAGAGGTCTAATCGGAGCTGTAGCTGCCGGCCTACACCACAGCCACAGCGACGCGGGATCCGAGCCGCATCTGCAACCTACACCACAGCTCATGGCAACGCCGGATCCTTAACCCACTGAGCAAGGTCAAGGATTGAACCTGCAACCTCATGGTTCCTAGTCGGATTCCTTAACTGCTGAGCCATGACAGGAACTCCTCTTCATTCTCCTTTCTAAGCACCTCTTTCCTTCTGCCTTCTGTTATATGTTGAAAGTTTTATTTCACATATTATTAGGCAATTATTCTAATGATTCTGCTGTTATTTAGTTTTGTTGGATTCCCATCCATACTATCCAAATTAATTATTTGAGACAGCTAAGCAGAGTGGTATTTTATTATGTGTTTGTTTTTTATGGCTGCACCTGCAGCATATGGAAGTTCCTGGGCCAGGGATGGAATCCAAGCTGCAGCTATGACTTATGCCCACAGCTGCAGCAACACCAAATCATTTAATTCACTGTACTGAGCTAGGGATCAAACCTGCACCTCTGCAGTGACCCAAATCCCTGCAGTCAGGTTCTTAATCCATTGTGCCACAGCGGGAACTCCCAGACTGCTTTGGAATACACTAAAACATTTTTATCAAACCGTTTCTCAATGGGTGAGGGGAAATATTCCATTCTGTATTTCTGGAAACACCTAGTTTTTAATTAGGAATTAATTCAGGAAATGGAAAAGCATTATTTTTGGCGATGATAGATAAATGAAACTTCAATGTATTAGAAGTGCCTTAATTATTTCCACAGCTGGTTTTCATAAAGCAAATAATTACCTTATAATGATCTGTTTTATTTAGATCCCAATTTCACACAAGAGTTCATAAATTGCAGTGCCTCTCTAATAATTTTAGGGACTTGGAAGAGCTGGCCATACTTTAAAATTAAATATGTCAGAGTTCCCTGGTGGTCTAGTGGTTAAGGATTTGACATTGTGACTGCAGTGGCATGGCACGGGTTCAGTCCCTGGCCCAGGAACTTCTAAATGCCATGGGCATGGCCAAAAAAATTAAATATGGACCCCCATAAAATCTTCTGCCAAAACTTTTTTTTTTTTCTTTTTAGGGCCACACCTGTGGCATATGGAAGTTCTCAGGCTAGGGGTTGAATCAGAGCTGCAGCCACCAGCCTACGTCACAGCCACAGCAACGTGGGATCCAAGCCGCATCTGTGATCTACACCACAGCTCATGGCAACGCCAGATCCTTAACCTAATGATCGAGGCCAGGGTTCGAACCTGAGTCCTCATGGATACTAGTTGAGTTCATTAACCGCTGAGCTATGGCGGGACCTCCAAAACTAGCTCCTTTTAGAGTAAGCTGCATTAAAGGATCTCACAGGAAGCAGGGGTAAGGATGGCTAATATCATCAAGAGAGCCTGTGGGGTCTGTAAAAGCCTAATCTATTGCCAGGTTTGGACCCACAAATACACTATCCATCCATTCAATCACTGAACTAGAGGCCAAGTAATATTCTTTGCCTCCCTGTACAATCTAGGGAAGTTCTAGAGTGTTCGCCCAGGTAGGAAATTATAGGTTGAAAACAAGAGATTTGTCTCCCAAGGGTAATTGCCTCATATCTGGTCTGTGTAGAGGGGACAGGAGAGTGCAGGTCATAGTGCAAAGGCTATGGCATTAATTAGACCTTGCATTTGCCCTGAAGGTCTGAATTTCTTACCTTCTCGTACATAGGTTTAACTCTACTGAACACTGCACAAGGAAGCAGCAAACATTCACCTTTTTGAGTCCTGAAGAACGCAATACTCAGTGCTCTTAAAATGATTTTAAGAGCCTATGAGGGGGTTCCCTGGACCCTATGAGGGTCCCTTTCTCGAAGGGGGGCAGACACATGTGCCAGGATAATTTGCAGACTTGCTCAGCTCTGGATTGAGCATGGGTTACTCAACGTGTTTGCCCATCTCCTGTCCAGGTTTGCATCAGGTGTAATCCCCTCTCTCTAAGTTGCCTGCAATCACTGAAGAATTCTTCTGGAATGAAAAATCAAATCCAATTAAAATCATCAACCAGGGCTGTATTTTTTTTTTGTCTTTTTGCTATTTCTTTGGGCCGCTCCCTCGGCATATGGAGGTTCCCAGGCTAGGGGTCGAATCGGAGCTGTAGCCACCGGCCTACGCCAGAGCCACAGCAACACAGGATCCGAGCCGTGTCTGCAACCTACACCACAGCTCACGGCAACGCCGGATCGTTAACCCACTGAGCAAGGCCAGGGACCAAACCCGCAACCTCATGGTTCCTAGTCGGATTCGTTAACCACTGCGCCACGACGGGAACTCCAGGGCTGTATTATTGCTTAGGGTAATTTATGACTTTTATTGCTTCTCATTGTCAGTTGATGATAATCTTATTTAAGAAGATAGTCTACTGGCAGGAGTTCCTGTCATGGCTCAGCAGTAAAGAACCTGACTAGTACCCTTGAGGACGTGGGTTTGATCCCTGGCCCTGCTTATTGGGTTACGAATCGGGTGTTGCTGTGGCTGTGGCTGTGGCTGTGGCGTAGGCTGGCAGCTGTAGCTCCGATTCAACCCCTTAGCCTGGGAACTTCCCTATGCTGTGGGTGTGGCCCTAAAAAGCAAAACATAAAAAGAAGGAAAAAAAAACCCTGTTTATTTGGTAAGGCATTCTGATACGTATCCTTGCATAATGAAGAATTAAATGAATCTCTTCTAACCAGATGATTTTATTGAAAGTTAAGGAAAACATAGCCGGTGAATTGAAAGTGCCTTGCTTAAGATGTCACTGAGGGGGTTCTCTGGTGGCCTAGAGGTTAAGGATCCAGCATCGTGGCAGGTTCGGTCCCTGGCCCGGGAACTTCCACATGTCATGGGCTTGGGGGAACAAAATGCCTCTGAGAGTCACCAGGAGATCCCAGACCCATGCCCTGTCCTCACGCCTCCTGGATGCTTTTTCTAATTCTACCCTTTTAATGGCCATCCCAGGACCACGTGCTGTGGAAGGAGTGACTTTCCCCCTTCCTTGTTAGAGTTACTTATTTCTTGCACTTCTGTCCCACCTTTGAAAAATGCTTCAATCCCTCTCAAGTGACGTCCTTATAAAATCCCCATGAGTTGGGAAGATGAAGCATCAGTATCCTTGTTTTGTAGTTAGAACAAAGTTTTGATCAAAGGAGTTCATTGGCTTTTCCAAAAGCATGTGGGGACTCTCTGAGCACTTGCTGGACCATCCGCCAGGTAACGCCACACTCCTCCAATCCTAAGTGTACCTGCGTTGATGGCTTTGAAAGGTGATTATGTTTTCTTCAAATTATTAAAAACAGTTGGATGGGAAGCTCAAAAGGGAGAAGGGGATAAAGGTGGGAAGTCATGACTGGGAGAGTCACAAGCATTCTGGTTCAGTTCTTCCATCACTCCCTAAGAAGGAAGTTAAAAAGCTGTGAACTTGGCTTTCCTGCAGCTCAAACAGGAAATTCCTCATGGCTGCTGGATACAAGAGCACCTGACTGTTTCTCATTTCAGCATTTCCCGCGGCAGTGTGTATTCTCTGACTTGTGCTACTCTTTAAAACATTTTCGTTTTCTATCTTGAATGGAAAGCCGGTTTTCTTCCTATCTCATTTTTCTCTCCATGAGGTGATTGCTGGAACACGAGAATCAGATGCTTGACTGGCAGGGTACCACTTCCTTGCCAGCTCCTAACCTTTCCATCTGCCTGTAAGATTTGCTTTTCCTAACCTGTGGGAGAGCTGGCCAGGCACAGCTCTGAGTAGATGAGGGCCTTGGTTCTTGGCAAGATGGATCAAAACTGAATATTTTCCTGAATTCAAGAGCTCCTTCTCCTGCCATTTGGAATAACTGCTTCCACTTTGATATATTATCTCCTCTTTCTTAAAGTCTTAAACACACACACACATTTATTTATTGATATGTATAAAAAATGAATCCTAGATTTAAATATATATTTAATAATATGCATGTTATATTTATATTACATTTACATTGCAGTATATGTATATATTGCAAATACATATTGAAAAATATGTGTGTGTTTATTATTAATGTTAATTATTATGTTAATTCTATAATTATCAAGGTATTACTATATTGTCATATATTAATATATAGTTTTATTATATACAATATAACTATAATAATTATAATAGAATAAATATAATTAATATATTATTGATATAATTATATTATATAATTAATTATATAATCAACATTATATAATATAATTAATTACATAATATTGTATAATTAATTATATAATCAATATTATAAATATAATAAAATATACTATTGATTATATTAACATTCATTATTATAATTTTATATGCTATCATGCAATATCATGCGATATTGTTTGTAAATATAGAGATATATTAATTTAGATACATTGTGCAAATTATAAAATATGTTAAGTATGTATGTATATTTAAATCAAAGGTGCATTATTTTGCCCCACCCCCTTCCTTTTTTGGGGTCTCTGATTGAGTATCCAAAGAGGGTAGGACAGGAAAAGACGTGACTGAAGGGGACCTGTGGATTCCCTCCCTGACAGGTTACCAGCATAACTTTAACACCTACGATGACAACTTCATCACAGACCTCAACACACCTTATGATTACGAGTCTCTGATGCACTACGGGCCTTTCTCATTTAACAAGAATGCCAGTGTTCCTACCATCACAACCAAGATCCCTGAGTTTAGCACCATCATCGGGCAGCGTGTGGACTTCAGTGAGGTTGATTTGGAGAGGCTGAACCGAATGTACAACTGCAGTGAGTATCTCTGGCCTGAGGGCTGAGCCTGCACTGATTCCTCTGGCCTTACAGATTTCCCGTACCTTTTCCTTTGTGTTAATTTGTTAATGTGCTGTCCATTGTGTTAAAGGAAATGGACAACTGCATACACTTGGTTTCTCTATCCTTGGAGTAGAAAAAATTATAATACCTACTTTACAGCATGGTTATGAAAATCAGTTATGTGTTTGTGGTTTGTAAAGTGCAATATTGGACCAATGTAAGGAGCTGTAATTGTCCAACTTCTTTAGCATTCTTTGGAAGGTTGCATCCTTATGCAAAGCTCAAGATCGCTATAGGCTAGAAAGTATTGTGTATCTTGCAAAATTCTTTGTCTGGGTTAGTGCTTCCTAGAGTAACATAATGCCTAGAGATAGGGTGTTTTCTAAAATGGCTCCACTAGTCTTCAAAGACACTTTCTTAATTCTGTTCACTATATACATAGAAAGGATTTACTAAAAACAAAGCCCAGTAATAAGTACCTCATTCTTGATCTAAAGGATTTCATGGTTGGCATTTTCAGCAAAGCGTGACAGTAAGCCTTTTTGTCATTTGACTGTGAGGTGAGTAGGGCTACATCTCTGTTGGCAAGTTCTACAATCCAAGAGATGACAGTAGGATTTGCATCTGAGAAAAAAAAATCAAGACAATGAAAACCTCATGATCCTGCTATATCCAAACAATGAGGTCTTAGGAGCCTGGGATATTAGGTATTTGAAATGAGATGACTCAAAATTTTAACCAGGTGACAAATATGTCATTTGCAGCCACAACTCACACCTTTTTGGACCACTGTGCTTTTGAGAAGGCAAACATCTGTGGGATGATTCAAGGTACCAGAGATGATGCTGACTGGATCCATGAAGACAGCACCCGGCCTGGACAAGTGGATCACACCTTGGGGGGACAATGTGCAGGTCAGTGAAGGCAGAAAGGAAACACACTGAGGTGGTTCACCTGGTTCAAGGGATAATGGCAGCCAGCATGTTTTGCCTCAATTGGAATGTTAGTTATCAAATCTGGAATTCTGAACGAAGACAAAAACCATTTCTCATATCTGTATTATTAACTCACTAAAAGCATCTGGGTTCTGGGCATGCCAAAGAAAGATGCATTGAAGTGATGACAAAACTGATATGGACATATGGTTGATAAGATATGACTTTATAGGTCAGGGTACTGTCTCCAGAGCAATGCCCTTCAATAGAACTACAGTGGGAACCACATAAAAGTGTAAAATTTTCTAACAGTCCCGTAAAAAAGAATCAAGGGCAATTCTCTTAATATGTTTTATTAAGCCAGCTATATCCAAAATATCAGCATTTCAAGGTATAATCAATACTAAAAACTGTTAGTGAGAGACTTCATGCTTTTTTTATACTAAATATTTGCTTTTGGGGTTTTTTTTATTTTGTTTTGTTTTGTTTTTTGCTGGCCTATCCATAGCCATGCCAGATCTGAGCCATGTCTGCGACCTACACCACAGCTCATGGCAACGCTGGATCCTTAACCCACTGAGCGAGGCCAGGGGTTGAACCCTTGTCCTCATGGCTACTAGTCGGGTTTGTTACTGCTGAGTCACGATGGGAATGCCTCCATTTATTTATTTCTATTTTAAAACACTTTTGTTGTGTGCTTGTCATTGGAATCCTGTCAACTGTATTTGGAAGCGGGTGGGGTTATAGACTGTAGCTGCCTTTTAAAGACGGGGCTGTTAGGAAGTTCCTGAGTCCATGCCTGTGTGAGAGCTGGTGAGAGTTCCTTCACAGAAGGGTACCCAGCTTATTGCCCAGATGCCAGGCCACCAGGGAGAATGTCAGAGGTTGTAAACCCCTGCCACTCTTCCTCCTGCCTTGACAAAGGCGAAAGTCTCTGTCACACATCAGATTATGAAACACAGAGTCTCCGGTGTCCAAGGGGTGCTCTAAGCCTGATGTTCTCTCCCAGCCTCTCATTTCCATCCCAGTCTCTAATCTAATCTCTCCTGTGGGTTTGCTGCCAGGCTAACAGACAAGTTCCAGCTAAACAGAAAGATGATCTGAGTTGCCCTTGTGGCTCAGCAATTAATGAACCCAACTAGGATCCATGAGGATGCAAGTTCAATCCATGGTCTTGCTCAGTGGGTCAAGGACCTGGCATTGCCGTGAGCTGTGGTGTAGGTCACAGACGCGGCTCGGATCTGGCATTGCTGTGGCTGTAGTGTAGGCCAGAAGCTGCAGCTCCAGTTAGACCCCTAGTCTAGGAACCTCCATATGCCATGCGTGCGGCCCTAAAAAGCCAAAAATAAATAAATAAGTAAATAAATAAATAAAATAAAATAAAAAGAATTTGAAGGATAGAAGCCACTTCCCATTGGAAGGTGAATGAACACCCAGGGCCAGGGCAAGAATTCGGGCCTCCTGTCTCCCGTAAACACCCCTTCTTATGACACAGTAAAGGTGTTTCTTTACCACTGCTAACACACCCAGTTATTAGTCTAGAAACAGGTGAAATCGAACCCTTAGGATTGTGAATATTTAAAAGTCAATTCCTCAACCTTTGAATCCCCCAGTTTCTTCCACAACAAAGAGGCCAGCTCTTTTCCTTGGAATGAATCTCTAAATGATGAAATTGGAGTTCCCTTTGTGGCTTAGTGGTTAATAAACCCGACTAGGAAGCATGAGGGTGCAGGTTTGATCCCTAGCCTCTCCCAGTGGGTTAAGGATCCGGCGTTGCCGTGAGCTGTGGTGTTGGTCGCAGACACGGTTCGGATCCCGAGTTGCTGTGGCTGTGGTGTAAACCAGCAGCTGTAGCTCCCATTCGAACCCTAGCCTGGGAACCTTCATACGCCAGGGGTACAGCCCTAGAAAGAAAGAAAGAAAGAAAGAAAGAAAGAAAGAAAGAAAGAAAGAAAGAAAGAAGAAAGGAAAGAAAGAAAATGGAATCCATCTCATAAATGCTAAATGCCACCGAACTTTGCTTAAAACCTATATTTTCCTTAAGTCAGAGGTACGCATTTCCCAACCTTGGGAACCTAGGCGATCACAAGAGGCAGCGGAGAGCTGTGGCGGTGGCCAGCGAGTCCATCCATGGACACAAGCCAGAATACTGACACCCTGCCTTCTTTTTATTTTCCCCAGTTGAGTTCAAGTTTTTGTTGCCTGGATGATGGCTGTAGCTCAGGGAATCAGAGATGGGACTCTGGGGGGTCTCTCTCCCCAGGTGCTGGCTACTTCATGCACTTCGACACCAGCTCGGGGGCAGCGGAGGAGGCAGCCCTGCTGGAGTCTCGGATTCTTTACCCCAAGAGGAAGCAGCAATGCCTGCAGTTTTTCTATAAGATGACGGGGAGCTCTTCAGACAGACTTGTCATCTGGGTCAGGAGGGACGACGGCACGGGCAACGTTCGCAAGCTGGTCAAGATGAAGACCTTTCAAGGTACCTGGAGGCCTCCGGAGAGGACTGGCTGGGTTGGGCATCTGGGGTGGGGCCCTTTCTCCTCCTCCCCCTCCTCTTCCTTCCTTCCCTCTACCTCCCTTCCTCCTCTTCTAAATGTGTAATGCCTGGCATGTTTTAACCACCCAGTGGATGTTTTGATCACCCAGAAATTGATGTTTCAGGTGAGGCTGACCTATGCTATCCTAAGAGGCCAACCAGAGGGAGAAAAAAGAAGACCAATCGGAATATAAAAATCTGGGAGTTCCCATTGTGGCTTAGTGGGTGAAGAGCCTGACATAGTATCTGTGAGGATGTGGGTTCGATCCCTGGCCTCGCTCAGTGGGTTAAGGATCCAGCATTGCTGTGAGCTGTGGTGTAGGTTGCAGACAAGGCTCAGATCCTGTGTTGCTGTGGCTGTGGTGTAGGCCAGCAGTTGTAGCTCTGATTTGGCCCCTAGCCTGGGAACTTCCACATGTTGCAGGTGCAGCCCTGAAAAAAAAAAAAAAAAAAGAATATAAAAATCCAGTTTTCACTAGAACTTTGGAGAAAGCCAAGACAGATAAAATTGGTGGTTCAAGGTGAAAATTCAAAAGTGAAGCAGAAGTGGGAATTGATGCTCCTGGAGGGGAGGTGGTTAAATAGTTGATCTTTGATCATAGCGTTTCTGCATCTGTTTTAGAAAACTGAACGATACCATTATTTAATACATGGAAGTGACTTGAAACCTACTTGTGAAGTGATGGGAAGAAAGCCATATAATCATTTACATATTCCTGTGTGATACCTTATATATTTCTATAGAAGGGTCAGCATGAAAACCTTAAAATGCTAAGGTAGTCTGTTGGATATGAGAGTAATCTGGTTGAAAATCAAGATCCAGGGTTATAAAAACTAAGTATATACATTCTTTTATTGGGATGGTGGTTCATTCATGAATGGAAAAGGACAGACGTGTTTTCCTATTTTACCATTCAACAAAGAATTTCTCAATTAAAATGAGTCCAGGTAAAGGAAGCATCCCCTGTGTACTTCTAGAAGAAGCTATTGCTTTTGAAGGGTGGAAACTTCCTTAGTAAAGGCCGTTCATAAGAACAGGTACCCAGATCATCTCTACCCAGGTAGGTTCCTGGGAAAGCAATAAATAGTGGTTTTGAAGGTTCATTTTTCTGGCTGAAATTTACAGAACATCTTTGTCAAATGGAACGATGACAGCTAGGTGGCCTTTAAGAATTGAGAATTTGCTGGGAGTTCCTGTTGCGGCTCAGCGGTAACAAACTCAACTAGTATCCGTGAGGACTCGGGTTCTATCCTTGCCCTTGCTCAGTGGGTTAAGGGTTCGGTGTTGCTGTGGTGTAGGCCACAGCTGTAGCTCCAGTTAGACCCCTAGCCTGGAACTTGCATATGCCAAAGGTGCAGCCCTAAAAAGCAAACCCAAAAAATAAAACAAACAAACAAAAAAAGAATCGAGAATTTGCTGTGTTACCAATGATTGTAAATATTTAATGAGAAAATGAATTAGTGTCTCAATGGTATTGATGGGCTCTGTTATTGCTCACTTCCACACAAAGCTGAAAATGTTACTCTGATAAGCATTAAGTCATTCAAGCCATCTCCTCATGCATAATTTAGCTCCTGAATTTCATTCAGTTCAAAGCATGTTTCTGTCAGTTCCCTGGAAGCAGTTCCTTACACTGCTACGCTTGAATTTCATTCAGTTCAAAGCATGTTTCTGTCAGTTCCCTGGAAGGAAGGAATGAATGAATTTTTAAATTCGTTCCTTCCGATACTGACTTGTCAATGAAACTTTCCTGAAAGGTTAGTTGAGCTTCCCTTAGCGTTTATATGGTATTCAATTCAAGGTGGTGATGACCACTTTTGAATAGCTCTTAACTTTTGCAAAATGTGCTTTTTTTCTTTCTTTTTTGTTTTTGGCTGCATTTGCAGCATATAGAGGTTCTCAGGCCAGGGATCAAACTCAAGCCACAGCAGAGACCTGAACCACTGCAGTAACAATGCTGGATCCTTAACCCACTTCGCCACAAAGGTACTCCCACAAAATGTACTTTTTAACCAAAATGCTTACATACAAAGCATGAGTCAACTTACATGCAAATATTTGCACGCAAATATGTATACACATACAATGTTTTTATTGATGCCATGATCCTCTTGGAGGTGAAAATTCAGAACTCACAGGGATGAGAATTGTTCATCACAAACAAATTTTTTTTTTGGCTGTGCATGTGGCATACGAAATTTCCCAGGTCAGGGATCAAACCTGAAGTGCAGCTGTGACCTATGCCACAGCTGTGGCAATGCCGGATCCTTAACCCACTGTGCCCCTCAAAGGACCTTGGTAGCATTCATTACCTGCCTGACTCATGGCAGCTTTGTGGACGCAGGTAAATAAAACCTTCTGGAGGCTTGTATAGATGAGCATTGTCTACCTGTATGGTAACAGCCTCTCGGGTCTTCCTACCAATTTCATGTTCCCACACGTCAACTTCGTGTTAACAACTCACAAGAAGAAAATAAAAAGATAGGTGGTCATTAGCAAGACATGCATCATGATTCTCTTTTTCATAATTCTCATGACCTAACCCTGCTGAATCAATAGTCCAAACCTTAAATCTTTGTCCCTATTCCAGACTTCCTGGTACCCATCAAGTCTCCATGTCCTCCATCCGACCACTTCCCACCCCCAGGACTTGGCGGCTACTTCAGTTTGTATGTTACAGATGTGGTCCGTGCGTCTTCTCCACCTCTCAGCTATGGATGCCTGTAACCAATGACACAGGCTGTAACCAGAGCACTGTTCCACCTGTGCCTTGACGTCATCCTTAAAGAGAATGATGGAGAACAAAGGCAGATCAAAGAAAGCTTTTCAGTTTGGGGGAGAGTATAGCCCTGTAAATAGATTTCTAGGTTACAACACACACAGAGGGAAAATGACACTTCCCTCTGGCTAATTGTACTTCAGATTGAACTTCTGTAACACTCATGTGAATGAATTCACGGTCCAGCCAGCACGGCTCCCCTTCAAGATGCAGCATTTTCCCTCTTCTCTCCAAGCCCAGTGCTGGGGTGACTCCCAGGGCACAATTTCAGAGTAGGGACAGATCTTTGGGGAGTTCTGAGTTGCTCTAGCCTGGCAGTTTTCTCTCCCCAGACCCTCCCCAGCTTTTTTGCTACACAGCACAGGATCCCATGTTCTAGAATAGCCTTCTCCCTTTTTACCTGAGCTCTTTCTTCCAAATCCCCACTGGTAATTCGGTCTCCAGAAAAAAAAAAAAAGCAAATAGACCTAATTTTTTCATAAGAGGGTGATATCTGGATAGTGGTGACTCTTTGGATTATTTGTTTGTTTGTTTTTAAAGAGGATGAGTCCCCTACTTAATGGAATTTCAGTTAATTTGAGGAAGAGGAAAAAATATTGGATGTTTAGGAGTGAGTCAATTTTGTGTAGAGGAAATCCAGCTTGTCCTGCAAGTTATCATCTACTTTGGAGCCTTTTATTTATCTGCCTCATGACTGCACAGTTTGGACCATGAGAAATTGCCACTATTTGACTTTTGATTTATCAAGGGTCTGTTCTATATGGTTCAGCCCAATACTTGGGCATTCAGTGCTCACGTTAAGGGGTGGGGTGCATTGAAACCATCAAACCCAGGGGAAAAGCCAGAACCTGCAGAAATAAATAATAATGGAAAACAAATTCATGATTAAGACTTTTGTGATACATCACCGTGTGTCTCCTTTTCTTTGTTAGCTCTTTTCCCACACTAGATATATGTGGAAAAGTTTCTTTATGAGTTGATAGCAGGACTTATCTCCAGTTTTCTGTGAAGGTCACCTGAGCTAATTCATGCAGAGGTACCAGGGTTAAAGTAAGTACTCAAAAAATATTGGTCATCATTGTCACCAACTTCATTCTCTGTCCTCAGGAGATTTTGACCAAAATTGGAAAATTGCTCATGTTCCACTCAGAGAAGAAAAGAAGTTTCGCTACCTTTTCCAGGGCACAAAAGGTGATCCCCAGAACTCAAATGGGGGCATTTACCTGGATGACGTCACTTTGACAGAAACCCCATGCCCCACAGGTGTTTGGACAGTCCGGAATTTCTCCCAGGTCTTGCAGGACACCGTTCAGGGGGACAAGCTCCAGAGCCCTCGATTCTATAGTTCAGAGGGCTACGGCTTGGGGCTGACCTTATACCCTCACGGCAGCATGAACTCCGGGCACTCTGAGTACGTGGGACTTGCCTTTCATTTGTGCAGTGGAGAGAATGACGCGGTCCTGGAGTGGCCCGTGGAAAACAGGCAGGTGATCATGACGATACTGGACCAGGAACCGGATGTCAGGAAGAGAATGTCCTCAAGCATGGTGTTCACTACCTCCAAGTCCCAGACCTCAGCGGGTAGGTGGTTATAGGAACTGTGCACCCCACCCCCACCCCCGCCCTGGAGGGCCAACAGATGTGATTCTCATCTGTGCCTGAGGGATTAACTTTCCTGTCACATTTCCTCCTCGGGCACCTCAATAACATGGTCGTGGTGGAACATTAAGGTAAAATTTTCTTTTTCTTTTTTTCCTTTTTATGGGCGCATCTGCTGCATATGGATGTTCCCAGGCCAGAGGTCAAATCAGAGCTAGAGCTGCAGGTCGATGCCACAGCTCACGCAAGGCCGGATCCTTAACCCACTGAGTGAGGTCAGGGACCGAACCTGCATCCTCACGGACACTATGTCGGGTTCTTAACCCACTCAGCCACAATGGGAACTCTGAAATGTTCTCGTTTGAATTGAAATACAGTTGATTTACAATGTTAATTTCGGCTATACAGCAAAGTGATTCAGAATGTACATATATATTCTTTTCCATGATGGTTTATTATAGGATATTGACTATAGTTCACTGTGCTACACGTAGGTCTTTGTTGTTTATCTCTTTTATCTACAGTATTTTGTCCCTGCTAATCCCAAACTCCCAGTTGATCCCTCCCCAGCCCCTTTCCCCTTTGAGAACCATGAGTTTGAGTTCTATGTAAGTTAAAATTTTCAGTGTCACCTTCTCTTCTCTTTCCTGAATGCATCCATCAAACATCTACTAAGCGCTTGCCATGTGCCAGACTCTGTGTTTGCTCCTTAGAATACAAGAAAACTGGGCAGTCTCTGCTTCACTGAGCTCAGTCCGAGAAGACAAATCCTGCTCATCATTTATCAGAGACTCAGAATTTGCTAAGCTCTGTGCAGAACTAACACACTGACTCCTAAAATATTACTGATTGTCAGTATGTCCAGGAAACAAACTTGCATCGATAAAGGGATGGGCAACTATTTTTTTCTTTTTCCCAAAGAAGAGACTTAAGCTGTGAAAGGAAGAAAGGCTAGATCTCTCTTCCCCTTCATGGAGGAATTCACTTAGTAGTGGACAATGACCCTTCAGAGGGGTGGTTCTCTGCTCCTCTCTAAATTCTGAGTTTTAATTCTCCTGGAAAGAGTAAATAACCTGATTTTTTTCCAGCATATATATTTTTTTCTGATTAACAAAGCTCTCCTGTCACATTAATGACAAACTGGAAAGGCAAACATAAAGCCATAATGTGATTTCCTCTATACTCATTAATGACAAACTGGAAAGGCAAACATAAAGCCATAATGTGATTTCCTGTAACTTTGCAGCAATAAACGGCTCCGTCATTTGGGACCGGCCGTCCATCGTGGGATCCTATCATAACAGCTGTGATTGTTTTAGAACCATCGACTGGGGCTGGAGTGGTGTCATCTCTCACCAGATGCTGAAAAGGAAGAGTTTCCTTAAAAACGATGACCTTATCCTGTTTGTGGACTTTGAAGGTATTTTGCTGGTTTTCCTGAGTAAATAATGCTATGTTGTAGTGGTCAATTGATTTTCCATGGATTTTTAAGCATCTCAAGGAAGGTGGGGATCTTTTGGGGGGACTAGATTAAAAACAAAAAAGAAAGATGATCTCTAAGAGAACCTCATTAACTCTGCTGCTCAAGGACTCCCATCTTGACTTTAACTGTCCTTGAGAGAAACTAAAATTTTAGTGTCATCTGAATTGAATTTAGTTTCAATCCACACCCACAGCATGCTTCTTTTTTTCATGTTAAGTAAATAAAAATACGGTTGGATTACTTTTAAAATAAAAAGAGCAAAAAAGAATGAAATCTTGCCATGGGCGACAACGTGGATGAGCCCAGAGGGAGTTATGCTTCATGGAGTATGTCAGACAGAGGAAGATGCCTACGGCATGTTTTCACAGTATATGTGGGATCTAAAAAAAAAACACCCCAAAACAAATGAACAGATATAACCAAGCAGACTCACACAGATACAAACAACAAAATAGTGGTTACCGGAGGGGAGAGAGAGCGCGGGAGGGGCAAAACAGGGGAAGGGGATTAAGAGGCCCAAACTACTCTGTATGAAACAGGTTAAGCCACAAGAATATAATGTACAGCATGGAGAATGCAATCAATATTTTATAATACCTTGTATGGAGTGTAATCTATAAAAATGTCAAATTACTGGGCTGCGCACCTTCAAACTAAGGTGTTAGGTCCACTATACTTCAATTTAAAATCATTTTAAATAAATAAATTCATTTAATAGTTGGCATTAGAAGAAAAATCCACTGGCTTCAAAGCCACTTTTCCATGTCACTAGAGGTGATATCCAAGACAGATGGAAGCAGCCCAGAGAACATTCTCCAGGAGGGGAAGCTAATTGTTGTCTGAGCTTCATCGTAGATCTTCCTCATGGCTCTTTGTCTTTTTCGAGATATCACCCATCTTAACCAGACCGAAGTTGACGTTAAAGACAGCAGGCTGACCCCCCGCGGCCTTATTCTCCAAGGCCAGGAGCAGCAGGTCTCTGAAGAAGCTTCCAGAAAGGACTCCTTAGAGAAAGCCCTCCTGGAGAGCCCCGCCCAGGGGCATTCCGGACGACAGAAGCGGTCGGTGGACAACACAGGCCCCCTGGAGGACCCCACCTGGCCACAGTACTTCAGAGACCCCTGTGACCCGAACCCTTGCCAAAATGAAGGCATCTGCGTGAACGTGAAGGGGATGGCTAGCTGCAGGTACGCTCCGTGGCCTGCAGGTGGCAGGCGTGAGTCAGCAGAGGGGAGCCCGGGGTCTGCTTATGCGGCCAAAACGCCATTCTCAGGGCAGGGCACCAACAACCAGGGTGGCTTTGACGCCCCAGAGCTGTGTCCTGAATCGGCGGGCAGAGCAGGGGTCCTGCCAGGGCAGAGGAGTCCCCTGTCTCCTGTTTCTTGACTTTTATCCCTTTGCCACCTCTGGGATGTTGTCAACAACACCTTGAATGTTGTTGGAATGTCAAACTCCACTGTAGGGCTCAACAACCAGCGAGAGGAGTTCCCATCGAATCTGACGAGGAACCACGAGGACTCGGGTTGATCCCTGGCCCCGCTCAGCAGGTTAAAGATCCGGCGTTGCCATGAGCTGTGGTGTAGGTTGCAGACACAGCTGGGATCCTACGTCGCTGTGGCTGTGGTGTAGGCTGGCAGCTGCAGCTCCCATCTGACCCCTAGCCTGGGAATTTCCATGTGCCTTGGGTGCGACCCTGAAAAGCCAAAAAAAAAAAAAAAGAAAACCCGCCAAAAACCCCAAAATACCTAGAGCTTTCAGCCTCCGGGATCTGCTGCAGTGGGACCCAGGCCCAAGCTTCAACCTTCCCCAATGGCAGATAATGTTATTGTTATTTACTATTATTTTTATTCCTTCTGGTTCTGTGGTATGATTATTATAGTTATGTTTTCAGTAATAGTAATAAGCCTATCTGATATTGAGGCTGCTTGCTGTGCATCACATGCTCCCCTAAGCAGTGTATATGCATTATCTAAATTATCCTTCACTGCAGCCCTGTGGCACAACAGCCGTTTCTTATGCCCATTACTTAGAGAAGTAAGTAATTTGTCTGATATTACCCAGATGTTAAAGGCTGGAGCTGAGACATATCCAGTTGTGTCTGTCTGGAGAGTGTGTCATTTTTGATAGTTCTTTTTAAAGTGTTTGCTATTCGAAGGAAATATTTCAGAAAAGGATGTATGTGATAACAGAGCATCAGTCACTCGACAGAATAGTCGCTGATGTGGGAACGGGTCTGCTTGGCTCAAAAAAATCTACATTTCCTCTCTGTTCTTTTTAATCTCCACTTTGTTCCTTATTTTTGAAACTCTTACTTTGAAATTATTTTATTTTACTTTATTTTATTTTTTTACTTGTTAATATCACAGCTGCTGCACATGGAAGTTCCCAGGCTAGGGGTTGAGTCGGAGCTGCAGCTGAGGCCTACGCCACAGCCACAGCAACTTCAGATCCAAGCCGCATCTGTGACCTACACTGCAGCCTGCAGCAAAGCTGGATCCTTAACCCACTGAGTGAGGCCAGGGATTGAACCTGCATCCTCACGGACAATATGTTGGGTTCTTAACCTGTGGAGCCACAACAGGAAGTCCTATGTTGAAATATTTTTGGATTTACAGGTACAGTGCAAAAATAACCAGAGTTCCCCACACCCTAAGTCAACATCTTATATAACAAGAGTGCAACTAGCAAAGCCAAGAAATAACATTCATGAAAGTAAATGCAATTAACATTAGTATTAACTAAACAACAGACCTGATTATGGTTTCCCCAGTTTTTCTCCCCGGGCTCATAAATCCTTGAGTACTGGCTTCATCCTTCTTGGAGGAGGAAGACCAGGGCTTCCACATGCATTTCTGTCTCTCCTCTGCCAAATTATTCCTCTGCCACAAACCTGCAGCTCAGTTTGTGGAATAAGGTCCTTTAAGCTAATACTATGGAGAATATAATTCAACTGTCTTTGGAGCAGACTGTGCAGGAAAAAATACTGGACAAACTTGCTATTACTCAATTGATCTTTAAGAAGCCAATTCCTAGGCTAGAGATGAGGCATTAAAGGTAAAATTGTGTAGTTCCTGTTGTGGCACAGTGGAAATGAATCTGAAGAGTATCCCTGAGGATGCAGGTTCGATCCCTGGCCTTGTTAAGTGGGTCAGGGATCTGTTGTTGCTGTAAACTGTGGTGTAGGTTGAAGTCTCGGCTTGGAACCCAAGTTGCTGTGACTGTGGGGTAGGCTGGCTGCTGCAGCTCTGATCTGACTCCTAGTGTGAGAACTTCCATATGCTGCAGGTGTGGCCCTAAAAAGCAAATAAAAAATTAAAAAATAAAAATAAAATAAAGGTAAAATCGTTCCAGGAATAATCAAAAGAAGCCTTGACTTCTGAGGGCCTCATCCTCATTGTGAGTCAACTTTGTTACAGGAATGTTGTTTGAAGCAAAGGCTAGAACGCTTATCCCTTAAGGTCTTGGTTCTGAGATCAGTTGATT
The DNA here is from genome assembly GCF_016906955.1 of Phacochoerus africanus. Taxonomy (NCBI): domain Eukaryota; kingdom Metazoa; phylum Chordata; class Mammalia; order Artiodactyla; family Suidae; genus Phacochoerus; species Phacochoerus africanus. The sequence goes on from NC_062552.1 coordinate 42,813,933, forward strand.
TTTATACCAAATAACATTAAAACAAATCCAGGGGGTGGGAGTTCCTGTCGTAGCTCAGCAGAAATGAATCTGACTAGTATTCATGAGGATGCAGGTTCGATCCCTGTCCTTGCACGATGGGTTAAGGATCTGGCGTGGCTGTGAGCTGTGGTGTAGGTTGCAGATGAGGCTGAGCCTCACAGAATCTGAGATTCTGTGTTGCTGTGGCTGTGTTGTAGGCCAGCTGCTGCAGCTCCAATTAGACCCCTAGCCTGGGAACCTCTTTATGGCACAAGTTCGGCCCTAAAAAGGAAAAAAAAAACCAAGACAAAAAACCAACCAGGGTGTGCTGATTATGTGCCGACTGTATGTCAAACACCACGACAGGTAAAATGTCCTCACTATCTTACCTGGACTGCAGGGCAGCCTGAGAGATGTAATGGTACCCTCACCTGCCCTAACATTTTTTTTGGGGGTGGGGCACATTCCAACATATTCCATTGTATTTCTACCTCCAAGTAATACATATTACCAATTTTTTTTTTTTTCTTTTTAGGGCCATACCTATGGCATATGGAAATTCCCAGGGTAGGGGCTGGATCTGAGCTGCAGCTGCCAGCCTACACCACAGCCACAGCAACACTGGATCTAAGCTGTATCCTCAACTTATGCCTGTAGCTTGAGGCAGCACCTGATCCTTAATCTACTGAGTGAGGCCCAGGATTGAACCTTCAGCCTCATGGATACTAGTTGGATTCTTAACCTGCTGGGCCACAATGGGATTTCTTACCAAATTTTTTTTTTTTTTTTAATTTACTTAAGTGACTTCCAATGGGTTTTTTATTTTTTATTTTTATTTTTTGTCTTTTTGCCTTTTTTAGGCCCATTCCCATGGCATATGGAGGTTCCCAGGCTAGGGGTCTAATCAGAGCTGTTGCCACCAGCCTACGCCACAGCCACAGCAACATGGAATCCGAGCTGCAACCACAGCCTACACCACAGCTCACAGCAACGCCGGATTGTTAACCCACTGAGCAAGGCCAGGGATCAAACCCGCAACCTCATGGTTCCTAGTCGGATTTGTTAATCACTGAGCCACGACGGGAACTCCCAGTGGGTTTTTTAGTATAAGTCACAACTCCTTAATAGCACCTAAAAACCTGTATGATGTGCCTTATCAAGTATGTCCAGCCTTGTTGTAGGCTGTTCTACCCTTGCTATTTGCACTCCTGCTTCTTATGTCTTTTTTCTCTTCTTTGAATGCTGACTTCGGACCTCCCTTTTTTTGGCTGTGCCCTCGACATGTGGAAGTTCTCAGACCAGGGATTGAACCCACACCAGAGCAGAGATCTGAGCCACTGCAGTGACAATGCCTGGTACTCAACCTGCTGTGCCACAAGAGAACTCCAGTGCTGAGTTCCTTTTGACCTCAAGGCTATTGTCCATTGCTTCTCGGGTGGTTTTTCTTTGTCTTTCACTGACCTAATATTTTAGTTATTTTTTCATTTGCTTTTTAGGACTGCATCTGTGGCATAAGGAAGTTCCAAGGCTAGGGTCAAACCAGAGCTGCAGCTGCCAGCCTACACCACAGCCCCAGCAACGCCAGATCTGAGCCGCATCTGGGACCTACACCATAGCTCATGGCAACGCCGGATCCTTAACCCACTGAGCGAGACCAGGGATCAAACCCACATCCTCATGGATACTAGTCAGGTTCGTTACTGCTGAGCCCGGATGGGAACTCACACTGACCCAATTTTTCATTGATATTGAAAAATTCATTGGAGTTTTCAGCTCCAATGAATGCACTGAGTCAGACCCTTCCTGGAGAATTTCCCGTGTAGTTTATAGTGGGAGCCTGTGTCAGGAAACACATCCGTTAAGTGTCCCAAACCTTCCTTCCTTTGCACCCAGTGGTCCTGGGATTTGCCTTCAAATGTGAGACCCTTCCGAACCAAGGGGCCTTGAATAAGTCAGCTAACCTTTCTGTCAAATGAGGATGATGGGGATGGCTTGGTAAGAACCACCACCTCAAAAGGTCATTATGCAACTAAACTGACTGACGCCGGTAGAGACTTTGAATGAGGTCAGGCGTGTGAAACTGCGAAGTGTCTCCTGCCATTGTCTGCCCGTGTCACCAGGAAGCCCTTGGGGCTCGGGTGGTTCCCGCAAGCCCCTCTGTCCTGTTCCCCTCCAGGTGCGTTTCCAGTCATGCCTTCTTCTACACGGGGGAGCGATGCCAGGCCATGCAGGTGCACGGCAGCATCCTGGGCCTGATGCTCGGTGGCGCAGCCGGCCTGGTCTTCTTGAGCTTCACCATCGTCTCCATCCTTCACCAAAGGCCAAGGCAGTGATGCGCATGTCGGCCAGACCAGCGGAAATGCCTCCTCCACTCAGAACTTCCCTTCCCAGACTCAGCACAGTTTCGGGTGTCTTTTTACCAGCCTTGCTTTGCCTCCAGCCTCCTGTGTGACCCTTGTGGTTCTCCTGCCACCTATCCCCAGGTAACAGGTTCTATTACCCTGCTCTGTGCTCCATATGTATCTAGAGTGTCCTGTGAGGAAACTCATTCCACTTTGCCACATACCCCTTGTTTAAGAGACTGTCTTTCCCGTAGACTGTAAGCTCCCTGCAGGCAGACCCTCCTTTACTGTGTTAGCCCAATGCCAGGGAGCCTGCCTGGCCTGACCCACGCGGTCCCTCAGTAAAATGCATGAATGAACTAGCAATTGAATGAATAACTAAGATATAGAAATTCTCATTTTTACTGCAGATAAGACATATATAAGCACAGGTATACATCATTTGTCCTAGAACCAAATACTCACATACCTGTTTTCCACCAGACACGACAGCATTATTACTCTTTTAGGGTCATGTGTTAAAGGATTTTTAAATAGAGTCCTCCTGGCAGGAGCATTTGCCTTCCTCCTCTGATTCTAAGGAAAAGTCTTTAATACATTCAATAAATATTTTGTTAGTACCTTTGACGTGTCCAACATTGCATGTGGATTTGTGTGTGTGCATGCATGTGTGTAGGGGGGGGGGAACTTGTTCAAAAGCTTTCTCTCAGATCTTTTTAAGGTTTAAAGTATATGGTAGGGAGTTCCCATCGTGGCGCAGTGGAAACAAATCCAACTAGGAGCCATGAGGTTGCGAGTTTGATCCCTGGCCTTGCTCAGTGGGTTAAGGATCCAGCCAGGGAATGAACCCCTAGCCTGGGATAAGGGGTTAAGGATCTGGGGTTGCTGCAAGCTGCAGTGTAGGTAACCGATGTGGCTGGGATCTGGTGTCACTGTGGCTGTGTTGTAGGCTAGCAGGTGCAGCTCCGATTTGAACCCTAGCCCAGGAGCTTCCAAATGCCACAAGTGTGGCTATGAAAAGAAAAGAAGAGAAGAGAAAAGAAAAGAAAAAATAAAATGTTTCAAGGCGCCTGAGTGGTCCAGCTTTACTTATCAGCTTTCTAAGTACGTACTTCGCAGCCATTCTGGAAACAAACATGATGGGTTAGGAAGTGTCCCTTTAATGCAAAGACGTGAGAAGAGTCTATAGCAGATCTAACCCCTCCCGGAGTTACAGGAGGTAACTAACCCCTGGCGTTGACTCTCCAGCCGGAGGTGTCTCCGTCTCTCTGGAGGGCTGGTTCAAACACAGATCGCAGGAACCATCTGCAGAATTTGTGATTCAGGATGGGGTCTCCTTATTTGGAGTTCTAACAAGTTCCCAGGTGAGGCCTTTGTGGCTAGTTCCCCCCGCCACACCCTGAGAATTGCTGCTTTAGTGGACAGAAAAGAGGTCTGGACATTAGGCTCCCTGACTGCAGGTGTGGATCTATAGGTGTGGGCCATCTAAACGCTACGCTCTGCAAATTTAGTAAAATCACTTAACACTCAGTCTTCCTTTGATCCGTCAAACGGAAGTCATAGCTGAATACCCCCTTGAACCCGACCTTGCCTCCTCCAAGGTTACAAAGTAATAAAATAGGATGATGGATAAGAAAGTCATTCAGGAGTTCCCGTCGTGGCGCAGTGGTTAACGAATCCGACTAGGAACCATGAGGTTGCGGGTTCTGTCCCTGCCCTTGCTCAGTGGGTTAAAGATCCGGCGTTGCCGTGAGCTGTGGTGTAGGTTGCAGACGCGGCTCGGATTCTGCGTTGCTGTGGCTCTGGCGTAGGCCGGTGGCAACAGCTCCGATTCGACCCCTAGCCTGGGAACCTCCATATGCCGCAGGAGTGGCCCAAAGAAATAGCAAAAAAAAAAAAAAAAAAAAGACAACAAACAAACAAACAAACAAACAAAAAACAAAAAAAGAAAGTCGTTCAGAGCTAAAAACATATGCAAAGAGGACCTTTCCTTTTCAGAGCGGAGAAGCCACTCTTCATCTACAGAGACCAAATTGGAAATAACCAGCTTTGCTGGTTTATGGCCTGGAAAATCCACAGCTGACGTCACAGCTAGTCCTGGAGAAGGTGTTCCCTCCACGATGTCTGCGTCTTTGTTCAGAAGAAAGCTCCAGACATCGTGGTTGCTACTTTTGCTTTATTAGAAGGAAACATGCTTTGGGCCATGCCTGGCTTCGACCTGATCCAACTCAGAGGAGAGGCCCCATCTCCAACCAAGGACGACATTTCTTGAACATCTGACTTTTCTCTGGAGGAAGAAGCCCAAATTTCAGGGGTACCCTAGAATTTTGATCTAGTACTGGAAATGAAAGTGGCTGAAACAATGACAAGGAGGTACCAAGCTGATAGTCAAACATTTTGATGCTTCTCTGTAGGTTCTCAGCTCCAGCACCACACCTGCCACCTTCATTCCCCTCCCTTGATGATGGATGGTCTTCTCTGGTGACTGAGTGATTGACTTAAGAATCTGGCTCATCATAGACCAGACATTGTGTTCAGCTTTCCTTTAAGCAAGAAGTTCTCCATTGTTCCAGCCAGATTATCAGATTATTATTATTATTATTATTATTATTATTATTATTATTATTATTACTTTGCTGTTTGGGGCTGCACCGGCGGCATGTGGAGGTTCCCAGGCTAAGGATCGAGTCAGAGCTACAGCTACCAGCCTATGCCAGAGCCATAGCAATGCCAGATCTGAGCCGCGTCTGTGACCTACACCTCAGGTCACAGCAACACCAGATCCTTAACACACTGATGGAGGCCAGGGATCGAACCCGCAACCTCATGGTTCCTAGTCAGATTCATTTCCGCTATGCCACAACGGGAACTGCTATCAGATGCTTTATTCTTTTTAGGGTCGCACTTGTGGTATATGGAAATTCCCAGGCTAGGGGTTGAATCCACCACAGCAATGCAGAATCTGAGCTGCATCTGCGACCTACACCACAGCTCACGGCAATGCCAGATCCTTAACCCACTGAGAAGGACAGGTATCGAAACTGCATCCTCATGGATACTAGTTGAGTTCATTTCTGCTGAGCTTCAGGGAAACTCTATCCCCCATCCTATTCTTTATCCCGCCAAGTGGGGGATTGTGGTGACCCTAGGAAGAGCAGAACAAAGAGGCAGGAAGTACTGAATGCCTGAGAACCGTGTGGTTCCAAGCCTGCCATACCAGTCATGGACTGCTTATTGGCACACTTTTATGGGCCAGAGAAATAAACTTGAATTTTATTTATTTTTAAATTTTTTTTTTAATTTTCCCACTGTACAGCAAGGGGGTCAGGTTATCCTTACATGTATACATTACAATTACATTTTTCCCCCAGCCTTTCTTCTATTGCAACATGAGTATCTAGACAAAGTTCTCAATGCTATTCAGCAGGATCTCCTTGTAAATCTATTCTAAGTTGTGTCTGATAAGCCCAAGCTCCCGATCCCTCCCACTCCCTCCCCCTCCCCCTCCCATCAGGCAGTCACAAGTCTCTTCTCCAAGTCCATGATTTTCTTTTCTAAGGAGATGTTCATTTGTGCTGGATATTAGATTCCAGTTATAAGTGATATCATATGGTATTTGTCTTTGTCTTTCTGGCTCATTTCACTCAGTATGAGATTCTCTAGCTCCATCCATGTTGCTGCAAATGGCATTATGTCATTCCTTTTTATGGCTGAGTAGTATTCCATTGTGTATATATACCACATCTTTCGAATCCAGTCCTCTGTCGATGGACATTTGGGTTGTTTCCATGTCCTGGCTATTGTGAATAGTGCTGCAATGAACATGCGGGTGCACGTGTCTCTTTTAAGTAGAGTTTTGTCCGGATAGATGCCCAAGAGTGGGATTGCGGGGTCATATGGAAGTTCTATGGATAGATTTCTAAGGTATCTCCAAACTGTTCTCCATAGTGGCTGTACCAGTTTACATTCCCACCAACAGTGTAGGAGGGTTCCCTTTTCTCCACAGCCCCTCCAGCACTTGTTATTTGTGGATTTATTTATTTATTTATTTATTTATTTTGTCTTTTTGCTATTTCTTGGGCCGCCCCTGCGGCACATGGAGGTTCCCAGGCTAGGGGTTGAATCGGAGCTGTAGCCACCGGCCTACGCCAGAGCCACAGCAACGCAGGATCCGAGCCACGTCTGCAACCTACACCACAGCTCACGGCAACGCTGGATCGTTAACCCACTGAGCAAGGGCAGGGACCGAACCCGCAACCTCATGGTTCCTATCCGGATTCGTTAACCACTGCACCACGCCGGGAACTCCCTATTTGTGGATTTATTAATGATGGCCATTCTGACTGGTGTGAGGTGATAAGTGGTTGTTATTTTGAATCTATGTTGCTCACAGAAAAATTAGTCCTCTTTGAGACCATGTTTTTTGCAGGGTGGGCACATGACTCAGACTAAGTCAATCTGCCATGACGCATGTGCAGATGGGGAAGAAAAGAGTTTCTCTTCTTTTTAGATCTCAATCTCTGGTTTTGGCCCTATCGATTTCTTTCCTCCAAGATCGGACTTGGAATGAAATGAACACACACAGAGAAAGACAGAGACAAAGAGGGAGAGCAAGAACTCTGAGAATACTGTTTGAGCTCCTGGACCCAGCTGTGCCTGAAGACGTACCAGTTTGGGAAGTTAACTAGACTGTCTCAGTTGCTCAGTGACATCTTCATTTTGCTTCATGATGGATATGATTTCAAGTCAAACCTTGATGAAGTGATGATTTAGGAGGTCCTGTATCTTCAGAGTTACCTTCAATGACTCCTATCTAGGAATTGAAGGCAAAAATGTTGAGGGTGGATGTGTTTTGACTCTGAGTAGATTGTGTCTAAATCTGGGTTCTCTCTCGCTCTGTGTGTATGTGTGCATAATTTTTACACGTCATAGTATGATACAGAATATTCATGGCGAACTCCAATCAGAGATCACTGTGTGCCAGATACTGTTCTGTGGGCTTTATAAAAAGAAGCTCTTCACAGGCAGACCTGTCCCATTATTATCCCCTTTTATGCTGTGGAAATTGAGTCACAAGAGACTTTCCCCAAAGTCACAAAGCTAAGAAGTTGTGGGCTGACCCGTGGAAAGTCTGGCTCTGGAATCCACACTCTTCGCTACCACCCATGCTCCCAGAGCACCTGCCAATCAGCACTGACAAACAACCCAACATGTCCACATGTGCAAAGTGAAGCCAAGAATTCAAGTTACCAAGTCGCCAATCAGCTGCTGCTTCAGTGCCAGCCACGGGAAATTGTGACATGGCCCCGCTGCCTAGGACCAGCGTCCCAGTTCTCTGCATGTGCTCCAACACAACTTTAGAAGCACACTTCATTCTTAGGAAATCCTGTGCTCCTCCAATTGTCCAGATGGCCTCTAACGCTCTGACAATGCTTGCAAGGACCTTGGCAAGAATAAAAATGGTACCACCCGTGAATGGAACTCCCTGGAAGCTCACTGAGATGAAGACTAAAGATTAAAAGCTGCTCCTTTTACGGAGTCAACTGCGTGAGATCTACTTCCCATAAAGCAACACAGCTGGAGTCCTTTCACAAACACCCCGAGACCGGAAAAGGAAGTGGCTCCATGTTTGCCCAGAACACTGAGCATTGGAGTCGCCTCTGTGGCTCAAGGAGATTGGCAGCACCTCTGGAGGGCTAGGACGTAGGTTCAACTCCTGGCCAGCACAGTGGCTTAAGGACAGGTATAGGTCAAAACTGTAGCTCAGATCTGATCCCTGATCTGGAAACTCCATAAGCTACAAGGCAGCCAATCCTCCCCCCCCCCCCCCCCCCCCCGCCAATAAAAAAAAATGCAGAACACTGGGCATTATGCTCTGGGCTGCCCTGAAGGGAAATTATAAAGTCGGATTAAGGTTGGATATGTCTTCCCTTCTCCACCCTTTCTGTAATAAGTTCTGTCCCTCTCATTCGTGTGCTCAGAGTTTTCCCTGCCACGGGGGAGTCTGCGTGCACAGACTTGCTTGGGGAAGCAGTAGAGTGAGGTGGTGACCTGCACACATGTTCTAGGTCAGACACTCTGCGGTCAACACCTCTTGAGCTGTGTGACCCCGGACAAGTGATTAACCTCTCTGTGCTCAGTGTACGCAGCTGTAAAATAAAGAGGAAATGAAGAGTTACTCACCCCTGGAAGGGTTGAGAGTCTAGGACAGCACCAAATGCATGGTAAGAATAAATGTTCACTAACATAGAAGGCTTCGTTTCATTTGCCATTTTTCATCGGAGGGCAAATTCCATTTCATTTGCCGTGTCCCTCTGCTAGAAGCTGGTCCATGTGAAGCCTCAGCTCTCCTTGGGATTTTGTTCTGTTCAAGGAATGTTCCATGGAAGGGAGCAGGGCTGAGAGCTATCCTGAGGGATATGAGGAACATCCCAAAGCATGTGACATTCTCCTGCAATCAGATGTCACCTGCCTCTTATGCAAGGCCAGGTCAGCTTGTCCCTCTGCCCCAGGGACCAGCCCTCTCGACAGTTGGTACTGTCTACTCCTGGATCTTCTTGCATCACACGTTGGCTGGCAGAGCCAACTGCCTGTTCATCATGTGTCCGGAGGCTAGATTAGAAACTTACCAGCTGGTCCCCGCTGCTGGCCAGTGTGTCACTTAGCCCCGGGCTAGCAGCAGATTCAACAGGAATTGAAAACGAAAGCCCAGCCTGGCAGTAGGTTTCTGTGGGTGAATGAGAAAAGGGAATAAGACCATCCTGGCTCATTCTCTTGAAAGGGCATTGATGGAAAAGTGAGAAGGTCCCTTGTAAACCACAGGAAGACAACTATCTCAAGATATGCCTCATATGGGGAATCAAAAAAAAGAAGAGACATGTTGTAGAGCAGAAATGATCACATTATAAATCAACTATCCTTCAATAAAACTTGAAAAAATGAAAAAATTGAAACAAATGAACTTGTTTACAAAATAGAAATAAAGTCACAGAGAAAACAAACTTATGGTTACCAAAGGGGAAAGGTGGGGGAGGGGATAAATCAGGAGTTTGGGGTTAACGCATACATGCTCTATAGATAATATAAAATAGATAATAAAAAATAACCTACTCTACAGCACAGGGAACAATACTTAATATCTTATAATAATCCATAAGGGAAGAGAATCCAAAAAATATGTATGTATATATGTATGTATAACTGAACCAGTCACTTTGCTGTGCACCTAAAACTAACACAACACCATGAATCAACTGGAGGTCCCGTTAAACATTTGAAGGCACCTGTTTTGCTTCTTCAAACTACCTTCCAGACTCCCGTCTGGAATGAAGGGACCAGATGATTTCTGGGGTGGCTGTTAATTTTGCCTGTAGGTCCATAAATAGGATTCAGCCCAGAAGCAGGGCTCTCTCCTGGCTAGTATCTCTCGGAAAGGTACCCCTGCTCACAAAGCCATTGCACCCACGGCAGCCACGTGCCTGGAAAGCTAGCTCTCCCCAGCCTGGACATTTCTTTCAACATCATTTCCTCTTCTCCTGCAAGAATCGTAAGGTAAAAGTGTTAGGAGGTGGGGATTCAACCCCTAGCCGGGAAACTTCCATATGCCCCGGGGGGTGTCCTAAAAAGAAAAAAAAAGTATTAGAAGGTGGGGAGCGAGAATGATTCTTACGGGCTAGGTTTCTGATGCCCCAGGTTACTACTGCTCAGCACGATCCCCCACCCCCCTTCCCAGGCACTCATCCTCCAGGCGCCTTTAAGGTTCAGCCCAGGAGCCCAGATGCGGCGCCTCCTCCAATGACCACCAGGTGGCGATCAAGCCTCAGGAGAAGCCACTAGCTGTTGGAGTCGAGCCCCAGGGTGGAGGCCCGCTGTCATCATCAGCCCAACTGGCCATCCCGTCCGGGCCACTCTGACCAAGACAGCTGGATGTGAGTGCGTCTGGGCAAGGGAAACGCTCTCAGTTCCCATGTAAAAACACCAGAGGGATATGTGAATTTCCTCAATCAATCAAAATCAAACACCTCTTGCCACCCCTACTGGGGGTGGGGGCTGTTTGGCAGGATGGAAGGCCGAGGATGGTACCCATCAAATTTGCTTCCCAGGAGTTCCTCTTGTGATGAAGCAGAAACGAATCCGACTAGTATCCACGAGGATGAGGGTTGGATCCCTGGCCTCGCTCAGTGGGTCCTGAGTTGCCAGAAGCTGTGGCATAGATCACAAATTCGGCTCAGATCTGGAATTGCTGTGGCAAGGGCGTAGGCCAGCAGCTGCAGCTCTGATTCCATCCCTAGCCTGGGACCTTCCATATACCACAGATGTGGCCCTTAAAAATAAATAAATAAGTTGGGAGTTCCCTTTGTGGCTCAGTGGGTTATGAACCCAACTAGGATCCGTGAGGATGCAGGTTCCATCCCTGGCCTTGCTCAGTGGGTTAAGGATCTGGTGTTGCCGAAAGCTGTGGTGTAAGTTGTAGATGGGGCTCAGATCTGATATTGCCGTGGCCATGGAGTAGGCCTGCAGATGTAGCTCCGATTCAACCTCTAGCCTGGGAACCTCCATATGCCATGGGTGTGGCTCTACAAAGCAAAAAAAAGAAAAAAGAAAGAAAAAAAATTTGCTTCCCAAAAAGGCGTGGCCTGAAGTTATCCCTGGATCGTGCACCCGTTGGATGCGGGAAGTGGGCTGTGATAATAACCTTCCCAGCCTGACCTAATCAGTTCCTGCTGCTTTTCATACTGAGAAAACCTTTTTTTTCTGGTCTCCTGGGTTTATTCTATTTAGTTTCTAATAGTCAGCAACATGCTTCATTTGGACTTGGTTTTGAATTAAAGACTAAAAATCCAGGGTGCAAATGAGCTTATGTAACCCCACCCTCTGCCCCCTGGGGCAGGGGGAACACTTGTGACCTTTCAACTCTTCATCTCAGAGTATATAGGTGACACAGAAAAAGAGTCTAAAAAATAATTTAAAAATAGACAGGATGCCTGTATGTAAGCCATCAGAGGTCACGCCCACCCCACAGGGGAAAATGGTCCTTGGAGACAGACTGGCACATGGTGGGGTTCATGTTGTGCCCATTTTCCTTCTTTCTTTTTCTGTCTGTTCCATATCAACTAAGAGCTGAGTCGTAAGAATGGTTTCCTCTCTAGAATGTGTCAGAGGGGAGGCCCTGTTGCGGCTCAGCGGATTAAGATCCTCATATTAGTGTCCCTGAGAATTCAGGTTCGAACCCTAGACTCACTCAGTGGGTTAAGGACCCTCCATTGCCAAAAGCTGCAGCATAGGTCGCAGTTGAGGCTCAGATCTGGTGGTGTTGTGGCTGTGGTGTAGGCTGGCAGCTGCAGCTCCGATTCGATCCCTAGTCTGGGAATTTCTATATGCTGTAGGGGCGGCCCTAAAAAAATAAATAAATAAACTGGGAGTTCCCATTGCAGCTCAATGGGTTATGAACCCAACTAGTATCCATGAGGATGCAGGTTTGATCCCTGCTCTTGCTCAGTGGGTTAAGGATCCAGTGTTGCCATGGGCTTCGGTATAGGTTGCAGGCGTGGCTCGGATCCCATGTTGCTGTGGCTGTGCCATAGGCCTTAGATGCTTCTCTAATTTGACCATTAGCCTAGGAACTTCCATATTTCACAGGCTCAGCCCTTAAAAAGCAAGAAAGAAACAAAAAATTAATTAATTGATTAATAAAATGAACATATATTTGACAAAAAGAATGTGTGAGAGGATAAACTTAGATCTCTGTGTACCTAGGACATAAGGAAAGATGAGGAAGGGGTGAGTTTGCTAAGTGGGAAGTTATCAGGGGCTTCCTGGCACCCCATTCCTTGGGTACCACTGGTGGGAACAGAGATGGAGAGAGGGGATGGCCTTGTCACAGGCCTGGTGCAAAGTCCAGTCTCTGCTTCCGGCCACTGCTTGGCCTTGGCATCCATAGAGATAAGATATGGATATCTCTTATCCACAGAGATGGGAGCTGGGAACCACTCATCACCAGCGCTCCCGCTTCCTCAGATTTCCAGCCTCTGGGACCTGAGCTGGAAGCAGTCACAGCCAGAAGTTGATCTCCCAGAGTCCTGACTGCAGGGAGCTCTGAAGGCACGGGGGCTTTGGGGGCAGGTCTGGGCCTCTGATGGTCCCCCCTACACTGTTGGGCGAAGGGGGTACAGCGAATGCCTACTGGGCTGTGTGTGTCACATCTGGGACACCAGGAGGAGGGGCTGGACTTCTGGGAATCACAGAAGTCAGAGTGAAGACAAGTCTTTGGGTGACGTTGTTCAAAGACTGCCATTTGCGTATGTGCTTTGGGCCTTGTAAGAAACGTCACCTCGGCACAGGTAGGCTCAGCTTGAAGGAAATCTTCAGTCCTCTATATAGTGCTACCTGGCCTTCCTCCTGAGCGCTGATGGACTGTGTCCTCTTAAGGACCCTCAACACCCAGGCTTGGAATGCCCCTGGACTGTCATCAGGGTCACCAGAGCTTACTGTCCCCTCCCCAAAGCTCCCCAGTGCTCAGTCTCTCTCTGCCTTTCAAAGACATAGTGGAAATAAACTTTCATTTGCATAATACTTGAACAGTTTCCCAAACAGGCTCCTGTAAATGATGCTTTTGGAAGCCTCACCACAGCCTTGAAAGGAACAAAGAATGATCCCCATTTTTCAGATGAGCAAACCAAGGACCAGAGGGGTTTCGTGAAGGGCCCAGGGGAGTGAGGAAAGGCAACTTTCATTTCTGGAGCCATGATCTTTCTGCTACGTCCCCCCAACCAGACAGCAAGCTTGTCCTCCCAGAAAGAACGGTGATGGGGCTTTCTGGGCACCTCCTCCTGTCTGGGAAAAACGTGAAACTGATTTTCTGTGATCATGCTTCTGGATAAAGGGAAGTTTGCAGGGCACATCTGCTTCTGGATAAAGGAAAGTTTGCAGGGCACATCTCCATAGCCAAGGCCTCAAACAGATTCTACAGGGCAGTGTTAGATCCTTACTTTTCTTAAATGATCTGAATAAGGATCTTGTATAATCTCACCTATAGATTATGAGCATGTGAACATGATGAGATCTCACTGCCATGAGGAGATGACATTACCTGCCGAAGGTGAAGGGGTTTTGCAGATCCGATTAAGGTCCCTGATCACCTGATGTTGAGTTCATCTCGAGGGCTTGTCAGTGATCTCCAAGGGCACTGACAACAGTGTGGCTTCCATGCCAGCTCGGAGGGTGGGAGTTACAGGGACGAGAAGTATTGCGGGAGCTTTATGGATTTAAGCCCTCTCCACCCGCCCATGTGTAGTGTCTCTGCAAAGACCAGCCCAGATAATGGGGTTTTTACATTAATCTTCCTACCTTGCTGTTCATGTTGAGAAAGGAAGCAGAACAGAATACTTTTGTGTCTGATTTATGCTCTAAAGCAGTGTTTTCCGGTGCTGTCAGCTCTAGGTACAAGTGGCTTCTGAGCACTAGAATGTGCTGGATGCCTGATGTGTGAAATACACAATAGGTTGTGAACACTTAGTAAAAAAAAAAAAAAAAAAATGGAATGTTAGGATAGCTCATTAAGAAGTTTACATTCAGAGTTGCCGTCGTGGTGCAGCGGAAGTGAACCCGACTAGGAAACATGAGGTTGCAGGTTTGATCCCTGGCCTCATTCAGTGGGTTAAGGATCTGGCGTTGCCATGAGCTGTGGTGTAGGTTGCTAGATGCAGCTCGGAACTGGCATTGCTGTGGCTGTGGTGTAGGCCAGCGGCTACAGCTCTGATTCGATCCCTAGCCTGGAAACCTCATATGCCATGGGTGCGGCCCTAAAAAGACCAAAAAAAAAAAAAGAAGAAGTTTACATTAGGAGTTCCTGTTGTGGCTCAGTGGATTAAGGACCTGACGTTGTCTCTGTGAGGATGCCGATTCTATCCCGGGCCTCGCTCAGTAGATTAAGGATTCGGCATTGCCACAGTCTGCAGTGTAGGCAGCAGATGTGGCTCAGATCCAGTGTTGCTCTGACCGTGGCATAAGCCGGTGGCTGCAGCTCCCATTTAACCCTTAGCCTGGGAACTTCTGTATGCCACAAGTGCATCCATGAAAAGGAAAAAAAAAAAAAGAAAGAAAGAAAAATTAAAAAAGAAGTTTATATTAATTATGTCTTGAAACTCTAAGATTTTGAATCTTGTGGGTTAAATCAAATGTATTACTGCAATTCATTTTACCTGCTTACTTTTTAAAGTGGCTCCTAAAAAATTTAAAATACACATGACGCACATTCTAGTTCTACCAGACAATACAGCTCTCCCAGTGTTCCTGAATAGTTCAAGGAAGGCTGCATTCCTTGTCATATAAAGTATTCATAGGAAGCAGGCTTTTCTTCCTGTTTATATGAATAAAGTATAAACTTATAAAGCCAGGGGAGAAACATCTTCAAAATACAAAAATAAACATCTTCCTTCTAAAAGATGTATACATTATCTTACAAAGAAAAACATCAGGGCACATGAGCAGAAAATTCCAGCCAAATTCCTGTGACCATGCAAGCACGGGATGGCAGAAGATTAACCCCTGAGAGAGGCTATGGGTCTCCTGAGGTATGAAAACTTTTCCAGTCCCAGGCACCGCCTGCAGAGGGCAGCACTGCATCGGATGGGGTTTGAAGAATGAGGAGTACCCAGCGCTGGAGGACGAATTTGACTTGATTTTTTTTTCTTTAAATTAAAAAATATTTTTCTTTTACACATATTTTAAAGATTACTTTCCATTTACAGCTTTTACAGAGTGTTGGCTGTGTTCCCTGTGCTGTACAATACTTCATGGTAGCCTATCTTACACCCAATGGGTTGCCTGCCCACTCCCTCACCTCTGTAATGTGCCTCCCCCTACCCTGCGCCGGTAGCAACTCTTGTGTTCTCCGTATCTCTGCCGGCTTCCTTTTTTGTTCTATTCATTAGTTTGTTGTATTTTTTAGATTCCACATAGAAGATATATACATGATATCATGCAATAGTTTTGACTTGCAGGTCACATCTGCACAGCTAAGGCTTCGTACAGATTCCACGGGCAGTGGTGGGTCCTTAAATTTGTTCGTTGTTGTTGTTGTTGTTTTAACAGTCTAAAGACATATCTTGTATAATCTCATCTTGATTATGAGCAGGATCTATGAATATGATGAGATTGATGAATAGGTTACATTACCTGGCAAAGGTGAGGGGAATTTGCCGATGTAATTCAGGTCCCTGATCACCTGACTTTGAGTTAATCTTGAGGGAGATGGCCCTGGTGGACCTGGCCTAATCAGGCTTAGAAGGATTAGAATTAGAATCCTTTAGAAGCTGGGTCTGAAGATCAGAGCCTTTTGCAAGAAACTGACTTGATTGAATGTCCCTTGAAATAAGAAAGTTTTGGCTTGTGGAACTGACTTTACACACTTGGAAGAAGAGTATTAGGCACGTTCGAAGTGAATTAGACCACGCATCTCACTTGGAACCAACACCAGAGCCCAAGTTCTTCCTTCCCTTGGAAAATCTGTTGCTAAAAAGCCGTGGGATCATCGCCAATTGAAAACTGGTGAACTCACAGCCCAACGCTGTGCTCCTGCTTTCATATAATTTATAGATTCACAGAACACTCTTTTATAATGTTGAATCCTGTGTCTATTTTAGGATATTCTTTGCAAAGAGCAGTGGTTGAACTCATATCTCGCATTGAATAGAAGACCAGCATTTATTGCATTTCTCCAATTTTTTTTTTTTGCATAGCTTTTCTGGAATTTGGATCAGGCACTGTGACTTGAAAGGTGGGGTGGGGGTACATGCACGTCTGTGTGTGTGTGTGTGTTGTGGCTGAGGAAACATGCCACTGTTAATGAATGTGGCAGAGAGCCAGATCCACATCCTATGGAAACTGGCCAGAGGTTCCTACTATTACAGAGGCTCCCTGCACAAAGGCACACACAGTGATTCCCAAAGGATCCCTTTGAATAGTGGGTGACAGATCATTGGTCTGTCTTTCTTTCTTCCTTTTTTTTTTTTTTTTTTTTTTTGCTTTTTAGGGCAGCACCCACAGCATATGGAGGTTCCCAGGCTAGGGGTCCAATCAGAGCTGTTGCTCCCAGCCTACACCACAGCCATAACAACATCAGATCCCAGCCACGCCTGCAACCTACACCACAGCTCACGGCAATGCTGGATCCTTAACCCACTGAGTGAGACCAGGGGTTGAACCCACAACCTCATGGTTTCTAGTCAGATTCATTTCCGTTGCGCCACAGCAGGAACTCCTTGTTGGTATTTCTTGTTTTGTGGTTTTGAACTTGAGAACCACAGCCTCCTCCCAAGTGCTGTGCTTTCCTTGGCCGGTCACGTCAAGGTGGCCATACCAGCAGCGTACTGTCTAACCCTGCCTCAGTTCTCCTGGATAGAGCCTGAGGAACCAAAGCAGCAGAGGTGTTCTTCCTAATACCTTAATCCAGTGCTCGCTTCGGCAGCGCATATACTAACAGCTCAATCCAACTCAATGGATCCTCCAGGCTAAACTTTGGCTCTATCTTCTCAGGTCTGAGCTCTGCCCAAAGTTGATCTTTCCCTGGAGCATTTTAAACTTGACAATCCTTTCCTTCAGGGACTTTATTTTATTTATTTATTTATTTATTTTGTCTTTTTGCTATTTCTTGGGCTGCTCCCGCAGCATAGGGAGGTTCCCAGGCTAGGGGTCGAATCGGAGCTGTTGCCACTGGCCTACTCCAGAGCCACATCAACGCAGGATCTGAGCCTTGTCTGCAACCTACATCACAGCTCACGGCAATGCTGGATCATTAACCCACTGAGCAAGGGCAGGGACCGAACCCGAAACCTCATGGTTCCTAGTCGGATTTGTTAACCACTGCGCCACGATGGGAACTCCCAGGGACTTTAAATAATGAACTATTTATGGAATAATGATGTGACAATTTGCAGGCCAATGTGGGCATGGATGTCCATGTCATCTGTGAATAGGCAAGAAAAAAGGCTCATTTCCTTGAAACTTTAGGACATCTGTTTCATCCTCCCTCCACATAAAGAAAAGAGAGGCAAGGAGTTCCCGTCGTGCAGCGGAAATGAATCTGACTAGGAACCATGAGGTTGTGGGTTCGATCCCTGGCCTTGCTCAGTGGGTTAAGGATCCGGTGTTGCCATGAGCTGTGGTGTCGGTTGCAGATGTGGCTCAGATCTGGTGTTGCTGTGGCTGCAGACTGGTGGCTGCAGCTCTGATTAGACCCCCTAGCCTGGGAATCTCCATATGCCACGGGAGTGGCCCTGAAAGAACAAAAAGACCAAAAAAAAAAAAAAAAAAAAAGAAAGAAAGGAAAAAAAGGAAAAGAGAGACAGTAAGACAGTAATAGAATTTAAAACTCAAAATAGGAGTTCTCGGGTGTTCCATTTGTGACATGCAGTAGGTTAAGGATCTGGCATGGCTGCAGCTGTGGCTCAGATTCAATCCCTGGCTTGGGAACTTCTGCCTGTGGAAGGCATGGCCAAAAATAAATAAATACATAAAAGGAGAAGGAAGGGATTTTAAAGAGTTAAAATATTAAATGAAAACTTTTGAACCTCGATAAATAAACAGTGGCTGAATTTCACCCTCTTGTGTCCTTTTTCTTTCCGAGAGTGGGGTTGATTTAGATTCATCTTTAGGAAGACTCTACAACCCACATTTTCAGAGAAGCCCTCCATTTTAATTTTGTTGGATTTTTCTCCCTGGGATGAGATTTTGATTTGGAATTTTTGGTGGCTGTAGCTACAGCACCTGGTCAACTTTGATATGGATGTGATTTTAATAACTATTTGTATTTGTATGAGGCGCATACCCACAAGCAACACACACGCAGACACAAAATTCACAAACACGCTCCACCATCTGTTCATCATGGTAAAGTACCATTAGGAGCACAGATTAGTCAGCTGGATAATTTTTTCCAGATGATGTCCTAGGGGTTGGAATAAACACAACTTAGACAAGTAGAACATTCTTAATGTATATTGGTCTGGGAACTTAAGAACGGAAATAACTGATACATAGAGAGCTATACAACACACCGAGGGCCTCACGTCCACAGCAACCGCCACAATAATAATATACAATGCCACAAGATCGTTAAAAGTCGATTCTATCCTGCACAGAAAAGTACCTGGTTAAAGCTGTTAAATACAATATGTGACAGTTGGGGCGGGCGGGCGGGGGAAGGGGGGGTCATTGCTTTCCGTGCAACACATGACGTTTGGAAATGAATGGAGATAAAAAAACTATTTTTGCTTTCCAAAAAGGGGAACAAAATGAAACATAAGGCTTTCGTGCTAAACTATAGAAGGTTATCAGCTGTTGGTCTGCTTCAATCTATTAAAGCACGGTTATCACACTTATTCTGCATATTCATTCCGCACCCATCCCACAGAACTTAACAAACGGCAGTAGATATGGTATGTGATTAGCATCGCGAGGATCATGTGTGCTTCCATGAATTTTTTGTCAATAGTATGGTCCACGTGAAAGCATCCTGACATCATTTCCTCCCTACCTTTTTTCACTACCTGTTTTTAGTCTTTCTTACCTAAGAAAATACCAGGAAGATACTGAACCCTTATAGTTAACTTTCAGGTTCCATTTTGGAGACTTTTTGTTTGTTTGTTTGTTTAGGGCCACATCCTTGGCATATGGAAGTTCCCCGGCTAGGGCTCCAACTGGAGCTATAGCTGCCAGCCTACGCCACAGCCACAGCAACTCTGGATCCCAGCAGAATCTGCGATCTACACCACAGCTCACAGCAACCCTGGATCCTTAATCCACTAAGTGAGGCCAGGAATCAAACCGGCATCCTCATGGATACTTGTTGGGTTCGTTTCCACTGAGCCACAACGGGAGCCCCTGGAGCCATTTCTGAATTCTCAACGTTGCAGCATCTGAGTAGTAATTATATTCAGTCTTTAATGTAGACATCTTAACATGTGGTCTTTATGTTGTTTTTCTCTGTCTCCCTCCCTCCCTTCCCAGAATTTATTGAAGTATTTCCTAGGTATTAGTATTTTGTTTATTATTTTAATCAAAGCCTATCTGTGGGCCCAAGGTGTGAAAAGTAAAAATGTCTCTGAGATCCTATTTTACAATATAGACAGAGAAGTTGGTGTGAGTTTCACTTAAATACTATACACATTTGGCATCTCACAGAGGGTGGGGATGTGACAGCAAAATAAATGTAACAATTCCTTTTCGTCTGTCTTTACAAAAGAAAGCGCCTTCCCTAATGAAAAAGTCTCTTCAGCATCTGCTTCCAGAAGCCGGTGGAGGAAACATTTTACCCATGGCTTGGAAAGGACCTCTTTTTCGAAGCACATCCGCTGTCCCCCAAGAGGTCCCTGGGGCTGGATTTTCCCGTTCTTAGTTGAGCAACGAATAGGCACTGGATGTATTTTCCAGGGATGAGCTGGTTGTTTCTGGGGTGGAAACGTTGTATGTCCCTGAAAAACAGCACAGCTGCTCAGCGGAAAGGCAACTCTTCAGGATCCCTGGGCTGTGAACCTCGGCTAATAGCCCAGGGGGCGCCCTACTCCACGAGCCAGGGGAGCTCAGGCCATGCCTGGAAACCAACCCATGCCTGCCCTCCCCCAAAGATCCAGAAGTTCTGGAGAACAAACAAAGCTGTCCTCAAGCATGCGTGGCAGCCGGCAAGACAAGCACGAACTACGACACATCACACCAGCAGCCAGATTTGTAACAAAGGACAGGGAGCGGGGCCGGGCAAGCCCTGGGCAGGCCATCACATGCACGGGTCTGGGGCCCTTGGCATAAGGAGCCTTTCCTGTCCCCTGCGGTTGGTGTGACACGGGGAGGGGCCTGGAGGCCGAGCTGGAAGGCGAGTGGGGAAAGGGAAAAACGGAAAGAAAAGAAAAAGACCCGGAGAGAAAAGGCAAGGTCAGAAAAGGAGCGGGCGTCCAGGGAAGGCAGGAGAAATGCTGAGGGTGGGTGCCGGGGTGGAGTGGGAGCGGCCTGGGAGCAAAGGCACAGGCTCTCATCAGCGGGGAGCTGGGGGCCGGGGCCGAGCACCGGGAGAGTAGGGGGTGTGTGTTGGGCAAGGGACACGACACAGTACCCGCCCTACCATTAGATGGGCGAACTGCCACCGCTAACAAGATTTCCATCATTGTCTGGGGAGCCCTTTGGGGCTGCTGACAACATAAACCAAAGTTACAGTGATTATGGAACCTTGAGGAACCGGAAAGGAATTCTGGTACCTTTTCCCTGGTTGGGAGTGGGGAGGGGATGACATGGGACAGGGTTCCAGCTTACCAGAATGGCTGACACCCACTGCCCTAAGTCATTACTATTCTTGTTTTTTTTTTTCTTTTTAGGGCCACACCCACGTCATATGGAAGTTCCCAGGGTAGGAGTCGAATTGGAGCTGTAACTGCCCGCCTACACCACAGCCACAGTGTGGGAGCCGAGTTGCATCTGTGACCTACACCACGGCTCACAGCAACGCTGGATCCTTAACGCACTGAGTGAGGCCAGGGATCGAACCTGCATCCTCGTGGATGCTAGTCAGATTCACGTCTGCTGAGCCACGACAGGAACACCCCATTACCATTCTTTATCTTATATCTCCAAGGTGGAAATTTTCCACATGTTCCTAATAGAATAGCTAACTTAGGTGATCCCACATAATCTGTGTGTGCAGTTTTAGAAGTGTCGATATAAAATAAGCATACTCCAAAAAAGAAAAGAAAAAAAAAAAAAAGACATGACGCTCACAGCCTGGGATCCTACAGTAGGATTCTCTAAACCTAGTCTTTGCTGCACCATAACCCAGAAACATGATGCGATAATATATAAGATGAATTGAGAAGAACTCTGTGTTTGACCAGGCTAGCAATCAACAGTTCCCATTTTTATGATGGATAGAGTTTTGATGGAGAGCTGAAAGCTGATGCCCTCTGTACCAACCTCCTTGTTGTCTGGGGAAATATAAACACGTTCTTGCATTTAACCCCTGCCCCAGGTAACGCCTTTGTGGGCAAATGCCATGAAGGAGGGAGTGGGAACATAGGGGTGAGCCTGTTCCCAGGGCAAATGTGTTTGGGTCAACCCAGGGAACTTCTAGAAGTCATCACGTACCTGTTTTGCCAAACAGATTGTTAAATCTTCTTGATATGGGAGAACTCATGGAAAATACAGGCGTGGATGAAGCTAGAGAGGTTGACTAGAAAAGAAGAAAGAATTACAGGGCAACTGTGTTAGAACAAGGCCCAGTTTGGATGCCTAGGACGATTCATTTGCTGCCCTCTAGTGGTCACGGTCTGCGTCTTTCGGCTCCCTTTAAGGGGTGAGCCTGGGAGAGCCTGAATTTCTTCTTCACACAAATTATGCAGGAAAGTCACCTTTTGAAACACTGGCATATCATCACCGGTATTTGCGAAGTAGCTTTCAAATGCATGTTCTACTACTTGAAAGGGTTTATTATCTTTTGTGAAAACCAATATATTTGAGTGCAATAGTTATTTTCCAAAATGAACTATAGAAAACTCTTTTTCAAATTGTGTTCTTTATTGCCTTGAGTTTCCCCAGAAGATTATTTCTCATGGACATTTTGTTTTAACCCTCAGTTGATATTATCTGTGCTATTTAGCCCCTTTCACCCCTATTTAATGATGGAGGATGCATCTTAATTATAGTTCCATCCCACGGCTGTCTTTAATAGGCAGAATCAGTGGAATAATCTATGCTAAAATTGGCAGTGGAGAGAGAGGTTTTTGTTTGTTTGTTTTGTTTTTGGGTCTTTTTAGGGCCACACCCACAACGTAAGGAAGTTCCCAGGCTAAGGGATGAGTCAGAGCCAGCCTACACCACAGCCCCAGCAATGCCAGATGTGAGCCACGTCTGCAACCTGCACCACAGCTCCCAGCAACGCCAGATCCCACTGGGAGAGGCCAGGGATGGAACCTACACCCTCATGGATCCTAGTCAGGTTCATTACCCCCGAGCCACAACAGGAACTCCAGAAAGAGGGGGGTTTGACAGTCTTTACAAAGGAAGCATTTACCTTTGAGTGCTGTGAAGACCATCTTGACAGTGAAAACTTATTCAGCAAGGCTCCCTGTACCTGCATTTGTTTAGAAGAAACCACTGTCTATCAAACACGTCACCACACTGTAGACGTTTCTAGGAACATGACTGTCATTATTCTTACCTTCTGATCCCAGAGGCATCCAAAGAGTAAAATGAATAATCCCTGCCAAAAAGAATTGGGAAGAAGTGCATCATAATCACATTAATTATATGAATCATACTCCAGTCTAGCAAACTAGGAACTATTTTTTTTTTGTCTTTTTGCTATTTCTTGGGCCACTCCCGCGGCATATGGAGGTTCCCAGGCTAGGGGTCGAATCAGAGCTGTAGCCGCCAGCCTACGCCAGAGCCACAGCAACACGGGATCCGAGCTGCGTCTGCAACCTACACCACAGCTCACGGCAATGCTGGATTGTCAACCCACTGAGCAAGGGCAGGGATCGAACCCGCAACCTCATGGTTCCTAGTCGGATTCGTTAACCACTGCGCCACGACGGGAACTCCGAACTATTATTAACCTGAAATAGAATCTGTACCTCTTTCTATTTCTGTGGGTTTGGTCCAGTACATGATAACGACGTGGTGGTTCCCCACCAACGGGGGCTGAAGTGTTACAATGTTATAAGGATATTTTCTATTTCCCTCTTTCCACCCAATTGCGAACTGGAGGTCCTGCTGGTTATGCTATTAAACACACCTCTGACGTCTACAGTAGCCCTCACACAGGGGTGACGAGGACATAGGACATAAGGTGGAATGATCAGTCCTTCTAGTCAAAGCATATGATAAACACCATTCGACATAAGCCTTAGAGTTCTGTGGACCCAGCCGCAGAAGGTAGGAGCACCTAGGACAATGCCTCAGTGTCACCTTCAGATGCCCTCTGCCTCCTCACTAGCTTGTGGGGCCCTGGGCTTCCCCTTTCCCTACCAGTTGAATCAGAATTAAGCCTCCCCTCCCTTGTGCTCAAGGCTTGTTGTCTGTACCTCTGTTAAAACCCTCCTAACAATGCGCCTTGTATGATAATCAGTTCTGTACAGAGAGGAGGTCTTTTTCCTTGTTGTGCAATAGAGCAGAATGTCTCCGTAGAGCATCCATTATTTCATAGTTCAGCAAACTTTTCCAAAGAAGCTTCTATGGGGTACAGACATGTATCTCACTCACCTAATGGTTACGGCACACCTGGTCTGTGCCAAGGTCTTTGCAGGCACGAGGGTTACAGTGATAAGACAGATGCTGCCCCCGACCTCATGAAGGCAGCGCTCATTTCATGGGCGTGCACATTACCTGGAGAGATTGTTTGGTTTCATGGTGGTGTTTTCATTTAGGAAATACGAGGCAGCAGCGAGATAATGTTGGATAAATAGCGAAATCCAACGTAGGTAAGGGACTTCCCTCCTGCTTCTCTTATCAGGGCATTTAGCAGAGATCTGCGCTAGCAACTAAATGATAACGCAGGTGATAAGAGGTGTGAGGATCCATGGGAGCAGAGGAATGCGCCCTTTCTCTTTCATCCGGTTCTCGTCATCACCGTCCTCGAGGGCCTTCTCTGAACTCAAACCCTTCCCCGTTCCTACTCCTGTTTGTGTTCCTATGACTCGTCTGTCTCCCTAGCATAGATGCTTCGTGGGCGGGCTGCGCTGCAGCACGTACCTGGAAGGCATTGAGGAGGGTGAATACAATATGGAACACGGCGTTGCTCCCCTCGAACACGGTGGCCAGCCCGAACCCCCAGGTGAGCCCCAAGAGCGGCGTGAGGACCCCAATGCTCTTGCTGATCTGGAACAGGCTGCTCTTCTCCTGCTTGCTGGGCTTGTCCCCGATGGACGGTCTCAGGATCTTGGCGATGACCACGACCGTGATGGTCATATTCACCACCACGATGATCAGCGCCGGGACGACGAAGGCCAGCAGGGCCTTGGTGTCCTCCCAGTTGAGCCAACAGGCATTCTTCCTGGTGTAGACCTCCCGGGGCTGGGTGGCCCCCACCGTGATGGTGGCGATGACCAGCGGGCAGCCGTAGCCGAGAGAAAAGGCGATGGCCTTCTGGACGGACTTGCTGGTGTCGTGCAGGATGAAAACCAGGCGGTAGAACAGCATGAGGCCCAGCGTCAGCATCCAGAAGAAGACGCTGAGGTAGAAGAAGTGGACGAAGAAGGTGGCGGCCACACAGGCCGTCTCGTTGAGCGGGAAGTGGTGGTCGTGGACGGCGGCGGCCACCATGAACCAGATGTCGGCGACCAGGAGGGAGGCGGCGATGTTGACGATGCAGATGTGACGCATGGAGGAAGTCCGGTTCTTGGTCACCGATTTCCACACCACGGCTTCCACCGCGAGGCAGGCCGCTAAGCTCAGGATGGAAAAACACAACCCAATGTAGGAGATGATATCCAGGAGGATTTTCAGCAGAGAGCCAGGGTCCGGGGAATCGGGGGACATGAGGATAGAGAATGAGGTCAGGTGGTCACAGCTGCAGGACACGCTGTCCTCGGTGACCTCTTTCACATAGCACCCGCTGCTGTCCCAGCCCCCCGTGTGGTTGTTGAGGTCGAAGTTCCAGAAGACGCAAAGCGGGACCCTGCCCGAAGGGTCGTTGTTCTTGAAAGTCATCGAGATCCTGAACGGCGCGGTTATCTTGTGACTGACAGTGGTGGTCATCACTAAGCTGTTGGCAAAATTCTTTCCCTGGACATCTTGGTCAAGGATGCTCTGGAGGGTTGGGAAAGCCACGGTGACGATAAAGGACTCAGGCTGCAAGTATTTCAGCTCGTTCTCGTCAATGCTCACATTGCCCCAAAGGTCAGAGTCTAAGAAGACAAAGCCCTGCTTGTAGGACGTGGGGAGGCCCGATTTGATGACCATGCTCTTCATCTGCACGTTAGGCTGGGAGATGATGCTATCTTCTGAGTGTAAGGCTCGGGAGAACCGTTCCACGGAATCCAGAAGCTGTGAGCTCTGATTCGTCTTTTGCTCTTGTGACATCTTCCAGGAGTTCAGCATGGTCTTGCTGAGGATGACGTTGACCGTGGAGAGAAAGTGCTGTAATGGACATGGCGTAGGATCAAACCAACCTAGATTTTTGTCAATCATAAGGGGGGGGGGCAAAAGAAAATCTTCCCAGAAACTGATCAAGTGCACATAGGCAAGAGGAAAAGAGAAGAGAAAAATGCGGCATCGCAGGCTGTGAGGAGCCATGACCTCTTTTGGAGGGACTTAGCAGAGGAGGGGTCCCCATGATGGGGGGACTTTGAGAAGCTTTTAGCCATGGTCACAGGGAGATCCACCCCTCACTGCTCACTGGGACCAACTCAGCAGGATGGCAGAGGCTGTTTATTAATTGTTTTATTTGATTTTAAATCTCAAGCCTGTAAATGCCATTTGGTGGGTCGAGTTTTCACCAGCAAGGGTGAGGTGGTCTCAGAAGACCCTCTCAAATGCTGAGCATCAGATGAGCAATGGGAGTGTTGTATCTTTCTCTTTTTTTGCTAAACATTTGGACTTTCTCTCCCATAAATTTGGGACTATCATTTTCCATTGGTGACTTCTATCAAGGGGGAGAAGTGACTTCTGTTCTCCCCTCCTTTGACTTGTTTTCTTCGCTGAACCTATGAGCCCTGGAGTTAGTGGCATGGTGGTCCCCCACAGGACTTGTCCTAATCGCCTGACCCTGTAAATGTGACCTGCTTTGGAGAAAAGGTCTTTGTAGATGGAATGAAATTAGGGCTCTCGAGAGAAAATCATCATACCCAGGTGGGCCCTACATCCAATGACAAGTATCCCCATAAGAGAAAGAAGAGGAGAAGATAAATGGAGAAGAGGAGGAAGTCAGTGAAGACAAGTTGGAGGATGGAAAGAGGCAGCCCCAAGCCAAAGAAGCTTGGAGCTACAAGAAGCTGAAAGAGACAGAGAAGGATCTCCCCGAGAGCCTTAGGAGAAAACATGGTGCCCGGACCCTTCCATTTCAGACCTCAGTGGAGAAGAGTTATGTTTCTTGACCCCAAGTCCTGAGGGATGAAAAGATAAGACCCCTGACTCCTGCAAGGCTGAAACAAACTCACCATCATCATTTCTGCATTCACTTGGGTTGGAACTGTTGAGAGCAAGTCAAGGATGTTAATGATGGCTCCCAGGCTCCCCGGAAATGTGTAGACTTCAAGTTTCGCCTTGTCCGTGCTAATGGAAAGATTCTTTAGGTACGAAGGGAGCTTCTCATCCTGAGAGGGACTCTTGATCAAAGCCTAGGAAAACAAAAGCCGACCCAAACAGTCAAACCAAAAAGTGGCCCATCAGCCCAGTCATAGCATCCTGCTGACCCATCCACGACAAACTCGCTCACATCTGTAGTTTCCTTTCTCTCTTCCCGTTTCTCCAAGATAACTTTCTTATCTCTTACACTATGTGTGCACTTCAGGATGGAATATTACATAAGACTCACACACAGAAGGGGGGCAGTGAAGCAGATGTCAACCTGATGACTAGTTGGGGAACAAAAAAAACAAACAGAAAGTAGATAGGATTGTTAGAGAACTAGATTAAAGTTGCATAGAATTGTCACTCAGTGGTCTGTATGAAAGCATGTTGGCCATTCTGCTCTTTCTTATCACTTACCTTGATGACTCTTAGAATGGCTTTCCATCCCAAATCTCCTAGGACAGTTCAGGTGTGTATCTGAAGTCTCAGGGGAAGACTAATAGTGCCCTCTTTCTTTTCTTTTCTTTTTCTTTCTTTCTTTTTTTTTTCTTTTTTTTTCTTTTTTTTTTTGCTTTTTAGGGCCACACTTGTGGCATATGGAAGTTTCCAGGCTAGGGGTCGAATGGGAGCAACAGCTGCGACCTACTCCACAGCTCATGGCATGCCAGATGCTAACTCCCCTGAGCGAAGCCAGGGATCAAACCCACATCCTCATGGTTCCTAGTCAGATTTGTTTCCAGTGCACTACAACAGGAACTCCCCCCTCTTTATTTTCAAAAAATGAAAAAAAAAAGAAAAAAGTAATAATAAAAGGTAAAACAAACAAAAAAATGAGACAAATGAACTTATATATAGAACAGAAGTAGGTCTGTAGGCATAGAAAACAAACTTACGTTACCAAAGGGGAAAAAGGGGATGGGATAAATTCGGAGTTTGGGATTAACATGTACACACTGCTATAGTTTAAAATAGATAACCAACAGGGACCTACTGCGTAGCCCAGAAAACTATATGTAATATTTTGTAATAACCTATAAGGGAAAAGAATATGAAAAAGAATACATATATATGCATGTACATATGTGTAACTGAATCACTTAGCTGTACACCTGAGACTAACACAGCATTGTAAATCAACTTCAATAAAGCAAAGCAAACAAAAAACGAAAAGTGTACTGACTTGGAGTTCCCTTGTGGCTCAGCGGGTTAAGGATACAGCCTTGTCACTGCTGTGGCTCAGGGCATGGCTGAGGCATGGATTTAATTTCTGGTCCAGGAACTTCCACATGCCTCGGGTGCAGAAAAAAAATGTCTTGGTTTTGATGATGAATTATTTGGTCCCTCTATCTATAGTGACCACTCTTGGGTTTTCCACCTATGTAACTCCTCATTATAATTAAAGAATGAACTTAAATTTGATCTTCTCCATAAAGAACGTTGAGGAATCTTCCACCCCAGAGGAATTTCTTTCTCTGAATTCATAAGCATTTGTTTTACTGAACAGAATGTACCTTTGTAACATCTCTACCAATGCCATCTAGCATTTTAATTTTAATGTATCTCCCATTAAATGGTAAGTTCTTCTTTTTCTTTTTTTTTGGTCTTTTTTTTTTTGCCATTTCTTGGACCACTCCCACGGCATATGGAGGTTCCCAGGCTAGGGGTCTAATCAGAGCTGTAGCTGCCGGCCGGCGCCAGAGCCATAGTAACTCGGGATCAGAGCTGTGTCTGCAACCTACCCCACAGTTCACGGCAACGCCAGATCCTTAACCCACCGAGCAAGGCCAGGGATCGAACCTGCAACCTCATGGTTCCTAGTCAGATTCGTTAACCACTGAGCCACGACGGGAACTCCCCAATGGTAAGTTCTGTAACAATGTGAACCATGTGTTATAGTTCTTTATAATCCTTCTCATATCCCACAATGCCTACCATAATATAAATCATTTCACGTTGCACATAGTAGGTGTTCAATAATATATGTTGAATGGATAAATCAAGTGGAGAATGATAGGTCAGTATGTCCCCTTTCCACTGAAAAGGTATGTAATATCTAGAATTGGGACCAGAATTCCAACACTGAATTCAAATTACAATTTTTATTTTCCCCAATGAGGATAATTTACATTCCCGATGGTTCAACCATCAGGGTCTAACTTTTGTGTGGTGTGTGTGTGTGTGTGTGTGTGTGTGTGTGTGTGTGTGTGTGTCTTTTAGGGCTGAACTCTCGGCATATAGAGGTTCCCAGACTAGGGGTCGAATTGCAACTACAGCTGCTGGCCTTCGCCACAGCCATAGCAACTCGGGATCTGAGCCATGTCTGCAATCTACACCAGAGCTCAAGGCAATGCCAGATCCTTAACCCACTGAGCAAGGCCAGGGATTGAGCCTTTATCCTCAGGGATGCTAGTCAGATTCGTTTCCGCTGAGTCCGCTGAGGGAACTCCAGCTGCCAAGTTTTTCAAGCAGAACTTCCTGATTATCCTAGCCCAAATTTATATGCATATAACATGTATACTCTCTGTCCAATTAGAAATCTTGTTCTGATTTGACCTTTTTACCCTGACAGCACTTGTATTAATGCTTTACCATAGTCGCTCTTTTAATGAATTGGATTAAGAGAGGAGGAAGTATGGGAGAGAACCAGATAAAACACAAATCAATATTACCCCTTTCCTCAATTCTTCTTTCAAGAGAGAGGATTTGGAGCTGGTTGACACCATACCACCATTCGATAAAATTCTACTGGTTTTGCCTCATTTATTATAACCCATGGGATTTTAGGAGTCTCAAACTCTCGGCAACTTAAGTATCAGAGGTAACATTTATTTATTTTGATGAAATGAAACATATTTCCCCTACCACATGGCAGTCACCTCTCTTCCAGGTAAGAGAGATCCCTCCTTCTATAACTATAGGTTACCTCTAAGGATTAAGGAAATCTTAGTGCTATGAAAGCATAAAACTGAACTTTTTTTTTTTGGCTTTAGGGGCACACCAGCGGCATATGGAAGTTCCCAGGCTAGGGGTCGAATGGGAGCTATAGTTGCTGGCCTACACCACAGCCACGGCAATGCAGGATCCGAGCCCCATCTGCAACCTACACCACAGCTCACGGCCACACCTGATGCTTGACCCACTGAGCAAGGCCAAGGATCAGACTCGTATCCTCATAGGTACTAGTCGGATTTGTTTCTGCTGCACCACAACGGGAACTCCTGACGAACCTAATTTTTTATGTTGCTTCTCTTTCTGAAAAGATTAGCTTGATATATACATTCTTCTGCAGTTAGAGAGGATAACGCTGCTTCCATCCTGGAGAGAACGGAAACAGGGCACTAAGAGGTCAAGGTGAAGGCGTACAGCTGCTCTTAGAGCAGAACACGTATTTTGCTGCCTCCACAGCTGTAGTCCAGCCAAGTATGAAGCATTTCAAGAGATGCATCTTCTTTGGAAACAAAAGGAGTCTTGAGCCTAACATGAAACCATCCAAAGCCCACTTTTCTAAGTGCTGAGAAGTAGGAGAAATAGGAGAACCATCTCCCGTCCAGAGCTCAGAGTCAAAGGGGGAAGGCTCACCTCGGCCAGCTGGAGCAGAATGTTTATCGGAGCAGAGATACAGTCATTTCTCTTGACCTTCCACTGGGAGCCCACGCATTTGTATGTTACGGTCCCGCCAATGGGGCTCCCGGGGATTCTACGCATATTGGAGAACCGGCAAAGCTTCTGGATGACTTTCCCAGGCTCCCCGACACCTATGATAGGATCATGGCATGTCATGTTCTCCTCTGCATTGGAAACAGGGGGACAAAAGGAACAATTGATAAGCACTGAGGTCCTGCTGTATAGCACAGGCAGTTATATCTAGTCATTTGTGATGGAACATGATGGAAGATAATGTGAGCAAAAGAATACATAGGACTTCCCATTGTGGTTCAGCAGAAACAAATGTGACGGGTATCCATGACGACACAGGTCCAATCCCTGGCCTCGATCTGTGGGTTAAGGATCCAGCGTTGTTGTGAGCTATGGTGTAGGTCGCAGACGTGGCTCAGATGTGGCACTGCTGTAGCTGTGGTGTAGGCCGGTGGCTACAGCTCCAATTTGACCTCTAGCCTGGGAACTTCCATGTGCCATGCGTGTGGCCCTAAAAAGACAAAAAATTAAAAAAAAAAAAAAGAATATATATGTGTGTGACTGGATCACTTTGCTGTACAGTAGAAATTGACAGAATACTGTAAATCAACTATAAGGGAAAAAATAAAAATCATTAAAAAAAATCAGAGCCTTAGATAAATCTCGTAATCTGTCCGGTGGGACTGAGGGTCCATCCATTGTTTCATTTTGTTTTGTTTTTTAGATCCAGATTGTATGGTAGAAGTAAATACACTAAATGACTGAAGGGGGAAAAGGGACAATTAAAAAGAGGAGGAAAGCGTGGAAACAGGGCAGGCTTAGGAAGAGTTTTGATTTTTGAACACATCTTTCTTTTGACTTCCAGTGACCCTTTCGGAATGACCCAATTTTTTCCTCTGCCCCTGATTTCCAAAGCCTCTCAGTGCTTTCTAAACAAATCTGATTCTAATCTGCATTGGCTCTTCTTAACAGAGTATATTTCCTCTCTGCCTCATTCCTTCCCCTCTTAGCCAGCAATCTTTCTGCTGCCTATCATGGCAAATAATGAGAGCTCCCTGGGCACTCATCCAGCTAAAAGATGTGCAGGCAACTGGGAGTCTTAGGGACATCATGGCTTATTCCAAGGGATTCTCAAAGTTAGAAACACCAGAGGTGCTTGGCCAGTACCAACATCTGGACTCTCTCCAGCCCAAGTGAATCAGAACCTCTCGGGCTGGAATTCAGGCATGCTTCCCTGGTGATGCCAGGGCACAGCCAAGGTGGAGGAACATCACCTAAATCCAAAGATCTAATTAGTTGTAGGAATTCTAGGCACCCCTGTGACCTGAATATTCTGGAGAATATTTGTAATCATTTCTTCTTTCTGGTTTCCCTTTAGGATGGCTTTCCGTCACCTCTACTCAAGACCAGACTTGAGGAGTTCCCGTCGTGGCTCAGTGGTTAACGAATCCGACTAGGGACCATGAGGTTGAGGGTTCGATCCCTGGCCTTGCTCAGTGGGTTAAGGATCTGGCGTTGTCTCAAGCTGTGGTATAGGTTGCAGACTCGGCTTGGATCTCTCATTGCTGTGGTTCTGGTGTAGCCCAGTGGCTACAGCTCTGATTCGATCCTAGCCTGGGAACCTCCATATGCTGTGGGAGCGGCCCTAGAAATGGCAAAAAGACAAAAAACAAAACAAAACAAAAAAACCCCAAAAAACCAGACTTGAATGGGAAAATGGCCTCTGTTGCAGAGTCTCTGGTCCCTGGGAGATCCTGAGTCTCCGATGAGAAGAACACCCCCGACATCCACTTTTTTTTTTGTCTTTTGTCTTTTTATGGCTGCACGCATGGCTTATGGAGGTTCCCACGCTTGGGGTCTAATTGGAGCTGTAACTAACTAGGCTGCCGGCCTACACCACAGCTGCAGTAATGCCAAGTCCGAGCCACGTCTTCGACCTACACCACAGCTCATGGCAATGCCGGATCCTTACCCACCGAGCGAGGCCAGGGATCAAACCGCAATCTCATGGTTCCTAGTGGGATTCGTTTCTGCTTCACCACGACAGGAACTCTTATTCCCTTCTCCGTCCCCCCACCCCACCACCCACTTTTAAATTTAGCATCAATTGAGTTCTGAGCCATTGGATAAAATCTCAAAATACCTAAGTAATGTTCTATTAGAAAAGAGAAGAGCAATCAGATTCGATTGAATCAAAAGAAAGCTGTGAAGGGAGTTCCCGTCGTGGCTCAGTGGTTAACAAATCTGACTAGGAACCATGAGGTTTCCCGTTCGATCCCTGGCCTCACTCAGTGGGTTAAGGATCCATTGTTGCTGTGAGGTGTGGTGTAGGTCACAGACCCAGCTTGGATCCCGGCTACAGCTCCCATTATACCCCTAGCCTGAGAACCTCCATATGCTGCGGGTGCGGCCCTAGAAAAAAAAAAAAAGACAAAAAAAAAAGAAAGCGGTAAAGAACAAAAGTAAGTCAACAAAACATGTCGACACCCTGAACTAAGATGGGGGGACAGTGGAGAAGTGACTTTGGCTGCCCCCTGGAAGAGGCATGCGTGGTGGGGTCAAGGGACAGTGACTCAGAGATGGAGAACTCTAAATGCTTCTGACTTTGGTGTCTAGGGCTCAAACACCAACATCTGTGAGAAGGACCACAGATCTCTCAGTTAACTCAAACAAGCTTGCTAACAGAGCCAGGCATCCCTCAGATGTCATTGGTTCTATTACAGAGAAGATTTTGAGGGGGAGGGGCTTGCTGGTGACGGGAGCCCAGGCCCACCTTTATCCACTTGCCTCTCCGTTGCTATGAGGAGCAATCCTCAGCGTGGGTTATCGCAGAGATGGCTCCACAAGTCACACCTTGAAAAGGGTATATGGGGCTTGGGAGTACCCACTGTGGCACAGTGGTAATGAATCTGACTAGTAACCACGAGGATGCAGGTTTGATCCCTGGCCTCCCTCAGTGGGTCGGGGATCCAGTGTTGCTGGGAGCTGTGGTGTAAGTCAAAGATGCGGCTCAGATCCCACACTGCTGGGGCTGCTGCAGCTTCAATTCAACCCCTAGCCTGGGAACTTCATATGCCTCAGGTGCAGCCCTAAAAAGCAAGGGGAAAAAAAAAAGTATATGGGTGGATACTGGCTCAGTGATGACACTGGATGGGAAAGAGTTTCTGATGCTTAGCCCTGTCTCAGGGAACCAGTGCCCGCGGGGGGCCCCCTATCTTTGCTGAAATCTTGAAGTGGTCTCAGCCCCACACAAACACTGTCCACTTTAAAATGCCCAGGATCAGGGAGTTCCCGTCGTGGCGCAGTGCTTAACGAATCCGACTAGGAACCAGGAGGTTGCGGGTTCGGTCCCTGCCCTTGCTCAGTGGGTTAACGATCCGGCGTTGCCGTGAGCTGTGGTGTAGGTTGCAGACGCGGCTCGGATCCTGCGTTGCTGTGTCTCTGGCGTAGGCCGGTGGCTACAGCTCCGATTCGACCCCTAGCCTGGGAACCTCCATATGCCGCGGGAGCGGCCCAAGAAATAGCAACAACAACAACAATAACAACAACAACAAAAAAGACAAAAAATAAAAAATAAAAATAAAAATAAAATGCCCAGGATCGGCTGATCTATGGCTTCATCTGCAGGACAGTTTTGATCCTGTTCTCCTCACCTGTCACTAACAGAGTTCATCCCCCGGCCACCCACGCCGTGTCTAGTTTAGAACTTACCATGTTGTGTCTGATAACATTGATTTTATCATATTTTTCTCTTCCTTAGGCTTGAGGCCAGGGAACGTAACATTTCTACTCCAACCCCCAGGTTTAGCTCAAGGCTTGACACATGAGGGTGATTAACATAGATCTATTGACGGATGAATGAAGGAGTGAGTGAATAAATGGAAGCTCGCTTATGACTATGACATTTAAAAACAATTCCCAGTGCTCTCACCAGGGACCAGCTTCAGCTTCATAGGTGGGCTCCGGACTGAAGTGTTAGCGGCATTGATAAAGTGACAGAACACGTCCACGTTTTCTGGACAGGAAACTGAGTTCGACTTGAAATTGTGTTTGTAGCACACTTGCTTCCCAATAACTTCTTTCACTAAGATAAAAGGAGGGAAAGAAGGAAATCCCAAGGTGAGTAGTTAAGGCACACGTTTTTGTGAAGAGGATCCAGTGTGGATAAACGTGTCCAAACTCTTTCCAGGAATATGCCACATCTATCTTTTTATTTTCATTATTGAGCTCATACTTCATTAGTTTCCCTAATCAGACCCACGCAGACAAGACCTTAGCTGGTTAATACAGTGCATTAGTCCTGTACAAATGGAACAAATTATGGTCTAAAAATTTGTTTCTGAACTGATACGGCTGTTCATTTCTGTACAGTGGCAACCCAACCCAACAACTGAGATACTTTTTCTAAAGTTGACAGCACAGCTGAAGTTGCCAAAGATTCAAATTTTATACATATATATATGTACATAGATATATATTTCTTTCTTTATGTAAAAATGTGGTTTATAAAAAGCCTCTAGCCTAGAAGTAGGTAAGTCCACCTTTGCTTGTGCGCTGGCCAAAACCTTACCTCCTCCATTCATAGCTCGAAATTCATGCCCACAGAGATTTGGGCAATCAGAATGTGTTCCCAGGGTCTGACTAGTATCCATGAGGATGCAGGTTCAATCCCTGGCTTCACTTAGTGGGTTAAGAATCTTGCATTGCCCTGATCTGTGGTATAGGTCACAGACGCGGCTTGGATCTAGCGTTGCTGTGGCTGTGGTGTTGGCTAGCAGTTACAGCTCCTATTCGACCCCTAGCCTGGGAACTTTCATATGCCGTGGGTGCAGCCCTACAAAAAGAAAAAAAAAACACAAAAAAAAACAAATGAGTTCCCAGCATCCCTCTACCTATCTAAATCCCATCATGCTCTGTGCATTTTTCCTATCCTGCTTTCACCCCATTGGTTTAGAGGTCACCTCTTTACAGGTCTGTCTTCATCATCAGACCCTGAGGTCTCAGAGAAAAGGTACCGGGTCTTATTTATCTTTGCATCTCCTAGAGCCTAGCTCAGTACTTGGCACATGGCAAGCAGTGAACGGTTGTGTGTTGAGCACAAAATGTTGAAACGCTTCATGTTTCAGTACCCAGACTGATTCCACAACCCCCTACTGGGCAGCCTTCTCTAAATTGTCCACTCTTGACTGGATCCCCACTTTTCTGAATTTCTCTTGTTCTTTGGATCTCTAGCACTTATCTTGAATATTTAATGTCATATGCATTGTCTTTTATGACACACACCCTTCTAGATATTACTCTCTATACCCCACTTCTTGCCTTTGCATTGCCTGTTATGGTGTTTTGTGTTAAGCAGGAGGTCCCCACGAATAGTTCTCAGAAGTATGAATGAGTTTATCCATCCCTCGTGAAGATGTCCATGGGTTAAGATTTGGGGCTGTGGAGTTCCCCCTGTAGCTCCATGGGACCTGATATGGACCTGATATTGTCTCCATAAGGAATGCAGATTCGATCCTTGGCCTTTCTCAGTGGGTTAAGGATCCGTCATTGCTGCAAGCTGCAGTGTAGGTCACAGATGGGGCTCGGATCCAGTGTTGCTGCGGCTGTGCCAATTTGATCCCAGCCCCAGAAACATCCATGTGTTGCAGGAGCGGCCATAAAAAAATATAAATAAATAAATATTTGGGGTTGTAAGGTCGATATGTGGTTGACCTTAATGGGTAGGAGTCCAGAGGGATGTGGATGGAGGGTACAGTCCACATTCCACAGGACTGGAACTTTTTGGCCAGGTGCCATTGGGTGGTACCAAAGGTCCACCTTTTCTTTCTTCTCTCTCCTTTTTTCAGGGCCACATCTGTGGCATATGGAAGTTCCCAGGCTAGGGGTTGAATCAGAGCTGCAGCTGTTAGCTTACACCAGAGCCACAGCAATGCAGGATCTGAGCTGCCTCTGTGACCTACACCACAGCTCAACGCAATGCCAGATCCTTAACCCACCGAGCGAGGCCAGGGATTGAACCCGCATCCTCATGGTTCCTAGTCGGATTCGTTCCCACTGAGCCACATGGAAACTCCCCAAAGGTCCACTTTTAATAACTCCTCCGCTTAGAGTTCCTGGATCATATAAGTAGTATAAATTCAAGTCCCAAACCTGAGTGAGGGTAGGACAGTCCTAATTCTCAGAGGAAATGTATGCCCACCCAGCAATGAGGCCAAGCTCTTAGCTCTGGCAGGTGAATTTTGTTTTTCTACATGACTCTTTTACTGAGCGTGCCATCCTTTGAGGGTCCTGACGTGCTGGTGGGGGGTGGGGTGCCTTTTCTTTCAACACACATCAGAGCCCTAAAATTCCGGATTCTGAAAGTTCCCATCATGGCTCACTGGAAACAAATCTGACTAGCATCCATGAGGATGCAGGCTCGATCCCTGGCCTCGCTCCGTGGGTTAAGGATCCAGCATTGCCATGAGCTGTGGTGTAGGTGGCAGACGTGGCTCAGATCTGGTATACCCATGGCTGTGGTGTAGACCAGTGACTACAGCTCCAATTAGACCCTTGGCCTGGGAACCTCCATATGCTATGGGTGCGGCCCTAAAAAGTCAAAAAAAAAAAAAAATCCAGATTCCGGGTATCTAATACTGGCAGATGTCCTCACAGGAACCCCAGCGTTAGCGAAGGCATTATCTCTATTTTTCTTTTCTCCTATGTTTTTGCTCTGTGGTTATTTCTCTTACTTTCTTGCCTGCTCAACTGTGCTATTTTTATAGCATATTTTTGTAAAAGGATTTTTGTGCTGCTTTTATAGCATATTGACTTGTAGTGCGGAAGGAGGGACCAACAGAATATCTAATCAACTTCGGTGAGCGTGTGGAAGGCCGTGACGGTATCGTCATAGGTTTCAGCAGCTCTCACTGAAAACAATAGGCTCCACCCTCAGAGACTCTTGAGATTTTTGTCACAAGCCAATGAGCCACTGGGCACATGGCAAAAGAGACGACACTAAAGCCTCGTGGGCTTTGCTCTGTTGCATTCTGTCTTTGATGCAATTCTTACATCACTAGACCCTTTAAGAGCAAATTCCTAGACTGCATATATATGAAATCATATGTCCTAGCCACTCAGCAGCTGGCATCTTACCGGCAGGAAAGGACAGGGACCCCGTCTGGAAAATGACCTTGTAGTCTTCGTTCTCCTCGATGCAGCACTTGATGTGATGGGAGCTGGTGCACGGAATTGCAGCTTCCAAAGGGTCAACCATGATGTCAGGCTCTAGGGGCAGCGGGTGGACGGTGACATCTTTGGCCATGACACTGTATGAATTCTTATATCGGAATATGCAGTGATAGGTTCCTGAGCAGGAGGAAGCCACAATGAAATGGAACAAAGTCATTGCTCCAAAAAGGCACTAGCTGGGAATGTAAAGACAAGGCTTGAGTTCCCATTGTGGCTCAGTAGTAAGGAGCCCGACTAGTATCCATGAGGATGCTGGTTCGATCCCTGGCATCACTCAGTGGGTTAAGGAGCTAAGGATCCGGTATTGCCGTGAGCTGTAGTGTAGGTCACAGGCACAGCTTGGATCCCATGTAGCTGTGGCTGTGGCATAGGCCACCAGCTGTAGCTCTGATTTGACTCATAGCCTGGGAACTTCCATATGCCACAGGTGTGGCCCTAAAAAGACTCTTTTTAAAAAAAATGCTTGGTTTTCCTTGCAAGGAAAAAAAAGAGAGAGAGAGAGAGAGAGAGAGAGGGCGCACACAACACCCCTTCCCGAATCCTGGATGATAAAATTCTCCATCAACCCCCTTCCTGGGCTCTCTATGCATTTGAAGAATGAATCCATCACCACTGAAATAAATTCTTACTTTCCAATAAAATGAAGTGGCTTATCCAAAGTCATATAGCCTGTTGGGGATGGAACTGAATTTCAAATCAGGTTCCCAATACCTTCTCCAAGGGTGGGGGAAATTGGCATTTTGGAATGAGCTGTGGAATTCTTTGAAAAAACTTATCAGTGAGATGGAGATGGAGATGGTCCCTCCTTTCATCTCTAAGGGAGTGGGTGCCTCTGGTTCTGGACAATCATGGCCCCATTAGGGAGTGGGGGCGGGAGGAGGGAGAAGGGAGAGGTGGGTTGTGAGTTCCTGGAAGAGCTTGACCTGTGGACTGTGGGATCAGACCTCTGACTCTTATCTAGAAAGGTCTAAAGATGAGAGCCCGCTGACCCTGCAGGAGGGAACAGAGAAACCTGCAGCAGGAACAGCCTGCATGCCCAGTGCTCAGTGAAGCAGAGGACCAGGGATAGTGCTGGGGTTGAGCTCCATGGAAGGAAACTTTCCCATTGGACTTCATGCCAGAGCCCATCAGAGAACGAGCCCCCTTTGGACCAGCTGCCATGAGGAGGGTGGGAAGACCTTACAGCATCTACAGTTAATTATGACCCTCCTAGGTTCCTTACATTCCATCTCTGAGCCCCTAGAGGAGTCAGAGCAGCCTCTAGCCAGAGGGAAAACACAGACAAGGACAGGGAGGAAATGCCTTCCGATTCCCATTGGGAAGGATGAGAAATTTGCATTGAATTCAAAATAAAAACATAGTTGATTTCCATGAGAATAGATGATTTTTAGCATCTGAGTCTGGGACTGCTTAATAGTTCAGTGTGACCTATTGACCTAACTTGGCTCCTCCTAGATTATTGCCTGATAGGAAGAGAGAGAAATTGGGCAGAGCAGGTGTGAGCTCAACCTGGGAGGAAAATACTCCCATTTCCTGATTGTATCCCAGTCCAGCCAAAGGATAAAGAGTTATTTATCCAATGTGGCCTAGGCCTTCTGTGAAAAAATCAAGATGACCTGGACCTCACAGGATCTGGACTGATTAAGCTTCTAATTAACGAAAAGCTTCAGCAAAGAGTAGTTAAGAGTTGGTCTCTGGAGCCAGACAGGCTCCGTTTCACCCTGGCTCTGCCATTTACCAGATGTATAACCTCAGGTAATTCACTTAACCTCTGTGGGCCTCAGCTTCCTCATCTGGAAAATGGAGATAATAATGGCACACTTTTCTAGGTTTATGGTTTTAAATTCATGAATATCCTTAAATTCTTACCACCATGTCTACACACAGCAACAGCTTAAGAAATGTCAGCTATTATGGAAGCAATTCTATTGAATTCTCTCTGCTATTAAAAATTTGCATTTCCAAGAGTTCCCATAGTGGCTCAGTGGTTAACAAATCTGACTAGGAACCACGAGGTTGCAGGTTCGATCCCTGGCCTTGCTCAGTGGGTTAAAGATCCGGCGTTGCCGTGAGTTGTGGTGTAGGTCAAAGATGCAGCTCAGATCCTGAGTTGCTGTGGCTGTGGTGTAGGCCGGCAGCTACAGCTCCGATTCGACCCCTAGCCTGGGAACCTCCATTTGCCACGGGAGCAGCCCTAGAATAGGCAAAAAGACCAAAAAAAAAAAAAAAATTGAATTTCCTCCCAAACTGAACAATGTCTAGGTTTTAAACAAAAATATCCTTCCCCCTTTGGAACCAGGCATGTAAAACCTCTATGTAGAATTTTTATACCTTGGTTGGGTGAAACACTTCCAAGAATCTGGTGAAAATACTTTAAAAAACAACCCTCTTAGGGGTTTGGGATTAATAGATACACACTGCTATATATAAAAGAGATAAACAGCAAGGACTTACTGTATAGTGCAGGGAACCTTATAATAACCTGTAATGAGATGTAAACTATTGTATTTGGAGTGGATAAGCAATGAGGTCCTGCTGTATAGCACAGAGAACTATATCTAGTCACTTGGGATGGAACATGATGGAGGGTAATGTGAGAAAAAGAATGTGTATATATATGTGTGTGTGTGTGATATATATACA
The DNA here is from genome assembly GCF_016906955.1 of Phacochoerus africanus. Taxonomy (NCBI): domain Eukaryota; kingdom Metazoa; phylum Chordata; class Mammalia; order Artiodactyla; family Suidae; genus Phacochoerus; species Phacochoerus africanus. Next base: position 42,854,051 of record NC_062552.1, read on the forward strand.
CATATATGTGGCTGGGTCACTGCTGTACAGCAGAAATTGACAGAACAATGTAAATCAACTATAACAGAAAAAAAATGAAAGCCTAAAAAAAAATTAAACCAAAAAAAGTAACCTATAATGGGAAAGAATCTGAAAAAGAATATATACGTGTGTGCATATATACACATACAGATCTCTGAGTCACTGTGTAGTACGCTTGAAACTAACACAATGTTGTAAATTAACTACGATAAAGAAACAAAAACAATCCTCTTAATAGCAAGATCATAGGCTCTAGGCTAAGAGGGACTCGATCTAATCTTGGGTCTACAATTTAAGTCATGGAAGCCCAAGCATATTTATTATCCTCTCTGAACCTCCCTTTTCGCATCTGTAAAATAGGAACGATGACCTCGTCCCCCAAGGGGCTCTTGCACTAAGTGTGATCACACGTGTGGTGTGGGGTGGCTGCTATGGGCGTGGTCCAGGGCAGACCCTCTGTGGAGGGTAATGGTTATGGTGCGTTTTCTGGGGTCCAGGGTGTCTGGCTTTCACTCACCGTTCCACTCCCTGGTCGAGGTCTGGACGGTCAGCACCGACTCTGCTCTGTTAGGATACCTCCTCGTGGTATAAAACCTCTTGTATATTCTAATTCCAGCAGAAGTGTTCCAGTACATCTCATCATAGTTACTCACATCACTGATGCATTTTATAGAAAAGTTTTGTCCCTCAGAAACAGAAATTGGGTCCGGGGTTATTGTTAGTTTGGCTAAAAGAATGCAAACAAAACAGACAAAAGAAAATCGACAACAAGTACAGTGTTTAGTCTTTCTGGTGACATCAGCACTTGAGTGAAATTTCAGATAGAGACAGAAAGCCTGGGCTGTCCTGACTCTACTTGGGTCAACACAGGACTGGTACCTTGCTGCTCCAGGGCTTTACTTGTTTCTAGGCTGTTCCTGGTGGTGCTCTGAACTGTACTCATTTCCATCACATGCCTTGGGAGCTGGTTCACCTCCCCTTTGTGGCTGGAATTATCTCCTAATGATCAGCAGGGCAAAAGGTTGCAAACTTAGGGTGTTAACTTAACCCGAGCATCCCTCCAACCTCCTCCATGACACTACCTCAAGGGGGATTCAATGGCTCTTATAACCACTCCATCCTCTACTCTTTAAAAACACCTTTTGAAACGTCTACAAATAACGAATACTGGAGAGGGTGTGGAGAAAATTCCCATTGTTGGTGGGAACGTAAATTGGTACAATCGCTATGGAAAAAGTATAGAGGTTCCTCAAAAAACTAAAAATAGAGTTGCCATATCATCCAGCAATCTCACTCCTGAACATATATCCAAACAAAACTAAAATTCAAAAAAACACATGCACCCCTATGTTCATAGCAGCACTATTCACAATAGCCAAGATGTGGAAGCAACCTAAATATCCATCTACCAATGAATGGATAAAGAAGATGTGGTGTGTGTGTGTGTGTGGTGTGTGTGTGTGATGGAATACTACTCAGCCATAAAAAAGAACAAAATAATCCAATCTGCAGCAACATGGATAGACTTAGATATTATCATATTAGGTGAAGTAAGTCAGAAACAGAAAAACAAATACCATAAGATATCACTTATATTTATGAAACAGACACAGACTTATAGACAGAGAAAACAGACTTGTGGTTGCCAGGGAGAAAGGGGATGGGGGAGAGATGGATTGGGACTTTGGGATTAGCAGATGCAAACTATTTTATATGAGATGGATAAACAACAAGGTCCTACTGTATAGCACAGGGAACTATATTCACATCCCTGTGATAAACCACGACGGACAAGAATATAAAAAGAATGTATATATATGCATAACTGAATCACTTTGCTATACAGCAGAAATTAACACAACATTGTAAATCAATTATTTTTCAATAAAATAAATTTTTAAAAATTCACCATGTGTTCACAAAGGGAAAAAAAAAACCTTTAAAAAGGTAATATATAACACTGTATTTTAATTCCTTTCTTTCCATATCTTTTCTCCATAAAAATGTGAGCCCTTTAAGAGCAAGACCCTCTTGGAGTTCCCGCTGTAGTATAGTGGGTTAAGAATCCAACTGCAGTGGATATGTTCACTGCAGAGGCATGGGTGTGATCCCCTGCCTGGCCTGGCACAGTGGGTTAAAGGATCTGGCATTGCCGCAGCTGCAGTATAGGTTGCAGCTGTGGCTCAGATTCAATCCCTGGCCGAGGAACTTCCACCTGACATGGGTTTGGGCATAAAATATGTTAAAAAAAAAAAAGTGCAAGACCCACTCACATGTGTCTTTGAATCCCCACCATTAGCACCAAGGCTGGTACATAGTCGGTGCTTACTAAACAGAAGAGTGGACTCTGGAATTACATGTTAAGAAGAAGGGTTGTGGAGTTTACTTCCCAAATAATTATACTTGGGCTAGGAAGTAGAGGCATTCTAACCACAAATCTCTCTATTTACTCCTATTTTTGAGAACTTCCTCATTAGGTTCATGAGTAATTAGTCACTGAAACCCTTAACATGACTCTTACAAATATAAAAGCTTCTATGAAGATTCTACTGGTTTTGCCTCTGGTTCTATCTTTCTATTCCTCTTTGAGCATAGATGACATTTCAAAAGGCCATTTACTTCTGTCTTCTCTATGTGAACAATGTCATGCCTTGAGCCCATGATGCAGGCCTCTTTTGCAATCAATGTAAAATCTTATTTTTAGTCATAAACAAGAGAAATCAGGTCTTTCTATAGTTGGCATTCAAATGTTCAGCTGCAGCCCCAAAGTCACACAGCAGGGATTCATGTCTCCCCCTCACATGCCCTCATTGTAGGGATCTTGAAAATAAGATCCAAACTACTAGACCAATGGTTTTCAGCAAAGGCTAAGCATGTCCCTAAGACAGCCAAGAGCCCACAGAATCAATACAACTCACTGGGTTAAAACTTGCAGTATAAAACTGCTCTCACTCTAGAAAACTGCAAATAACCTCAAAGACCCTGAACTTTTCTATGGCAATAATGTTTCTGATAAACTCAATCTTGATTTTTGTAGAAATGTTAAGTCATGATAGTAGAAAATGAGAACAAGAGTAACAAGTATGTGTATCTCGGCCCTTTCTCCAAATTGTTCAGAAGGGGGAACTGATGATTTTTCTAAATAATTTGTTCTTGTATGGTGGGTGAAAAAACAAGTTTTTCTGCCTCATTGTTGTAGATAGGGGTAAAGTTGTAATGCTTTATGAGGAGAAGAAATGATACTTTTAAAAGGCCTAGAATTAATTGAACTATTAAAAAAAACTTTACAACTACAAAACAACCACAAAACCCTAGACTCAAAGTTTTCTGCAGAATTCTCTCTGGAAAAGGTGAAATGGGAAAGAAGAGATGATAGAGAGGGTGAAGGGTGTTGGGGAGTAGGCAGGCTATTGAAACTCAACAGAGGGAGAAGAGGATTATGGGAGGAGAAAGCGGAAAATTAGGTGGCATTGTCCTCATACAGTGACTAATCTAGGTGTGAAATCCCACTTCCTGTCCACTTTCTGCCTTGCCAGTATAATACAGGTTGTTTCTTCCTTGCCACCAAGGTTACTACTCTGACACTTCCTGATTTTTAAAGACTTCATCTGACTTTAAATGGCAGAGATGGAAATCCCATTTTGTGATTTACCGCAACCACACCCTCATTACCAGGGAAGTCCCTGCTTTACTGCTCATGGATATTCCCAGTTGATTGGCAGCCCTTGGTTAGAGGTGCAAGGTGAAGAATTCTAGTGAAAGGGTCCTTACCCACAGAGATGAATGTCACTTTTATGTCCTTACTGCCTCTGGCTCCGTGGGCGCTGAAGAACTCACACGTGTAGGCCACTGTCGTTCCAGACGACCCACTTGGACACTGAGTTCCATCAGCCATGAGGGTGTATCTGCTACAACCAGATTCTGTATCTGTTTCAGAGATTCCTGTAGTGACATAAGAGATTCCTTTACTGTCATCATTGGCTGACTCTCTGACTTGGTAGCAAAGAAGCCAAATCAGTGGAAAAGTTATTATTTACATTCAATTTCTGCTCTTTGAATGGAGAGGTAGGATGGGGTAGTGGTTAGCTCCGCCACTTTAGGATCCAGGTGGCCTGGCTGCAAGTTCCCAGCTCTACTACTTACCTGCAGGGAGTTACTGAGAAAGTCACTAAACCATTCTGGACCTGTTTTTCTAGATGTAAAATAGGCATAAATAATAATAGCTACCACCCAGGATTGTAGTCAGATAAAAGGAACTAATAATGTAAACACTTAGGATAGTACCTGGCTGGTTTTTCTCCCCAGACCCTGAAACGGTTTCTCAGAACACCAAACAGATTTGCATCTTCACCCACTTTGATTAAATGACCTGCTAGCTCATGGGCTCAAGTGCCCCAATCAGCTCTAAGGCTCAGCCTTCCAATTATTTTTGGAAAACCCACTTCTGACCCTTCACAAAGACCTTCAGTGATGGTTATTAGAGTGTGAAGAATAAAAAAAAAGAAAGAAAGAAAAAAAAAGAGAAGCCATGTGTTTGGACATGATTTCCACTGGAAGGAAAAAAGAGGTCAGATTATTTAGATTATTGTTAATGTTGAAGGGAGGAACAAACAAGGCCTGGACCTCTGAGTGTCATCTCATTTGAGACTTGTTTTTATCACTTGTTCCCTCTTCTTAATATACGTTTTAGTCCAAGCTCATGCTTGAGTTTACCCTTCAAAATAGCAGCTGCTCCTCCCTCTCTTCCTGTCCATTCCCAATATGCTGGGCCCTCCAAGCCACCCTCACATCTTGCCTGTGGCTCTGTCATACCCTCTCAGTTCATTTTTTCCCCTTCGGTTCCTTCACTCCCTCTCCTCCAACCTTGCCTTCTGACATGTCCTCTTAAGGCACTCCTCAAACATCTCCCGAAAATTAAAGAAAGAAAAACAAACCTCTGATTAACATAACTGCATCTTTTTCAGCCTTGGCTGAATAATCACCAATAGTGATATGTAAACTACTTGGATGGATAAGGCAGCAGGTTTTTTCCCCAGTCCCGGAAATGGTGGCTCAGAACACCAAAGTGTTTTCCATCTTCCCTCACTCTGATTAAATTCCCTCCTAGCTCATAGGCACACGTATCCATTCAGCTCCAAACCTCACCCTTCCAATTATTTTTGGAAAACTCACTTCCTCCAATTCCTGCAGGACCTCACACCATCCTTTCTCTTTCCTCTCCCTTGACTGCAGAGCAATGGAAGGGACCGAATGCGGCCAGTACATTTGGGCTCCGCTGGCTGGGGTAGAGGCAGTAGGCAGGTACAAGTTTGCTGCCCAAAGTTAAATAATATCCAGTGAAGATTTCCCAGGAGTTCCTGTTGTGGCTCAGTTGTAACGAACCTGACTAGTACCCATGAGGATTCAGGTTTGATCCCCGGCCTCTCTCAGTGGGTTAAGGGTCCAGCATTGCTGTGAGCTGTGGTGGAGGTCACAGATGCAGCTTGGATCCCGTGTTACTGTGCCTATGGTGTAAGCTGGCAGCTGCAGCTCTGAGTCGACCCCTAGCCTGGGCATGTCCATATGCCACAGGTGCGGCCATAAAAAAGAAAAAGACAAAAAAGGTTTCCTAGGACACTGAGAATACATGGCTTTGAAAACTACCATCATTATCAGAAAGCAGTTCTTGTGGCAGATTCAAGGCACTCAACTCTGTTTTAAATGTTGACATTTCTCATCTCTCTCTTTTTCTCTCCTCTCAAAACTCTTACAAAATGGGTACCATTGTTACTATTTAAAAGATGGAAAGTCTACAGGTCAAGGAGGTGACGCAGCTTGGTCTGCAGTAGGAGGAGGGCAAAGCTGGGAGGACAGCTCTTCAGGACTAGATTGTACTAGAAAGCACAGGTTGTAAGGCCAATTTTTTCAGAGCAGAAGACTGAGGTCAAGTTCTTTCTTTTTCCTTTTCCTTTCCTAAGGCCAATTTTGTGTGCTTTCCTACAAGTAGAGAAATCACGGTTTAATTAATTAATTAATTAATTTTTTTGTCTTTTCTAGGGCCGCACCCGCAGCACATGGAGGTTCCCAGGCTAGGGGCTGAATCGGAGCTGTAGCCACCTGCCTACGCCAGAGCCACAGCAATGCAGGATCCAAGCCGCGTCTGTCACCTACACCAGAGCTCACGGCAACGCCAGATCCTTAACCCACCGATCAAGGCCAGGGATCGAACCTGCAACCTCATGGTTCCTAGTTGGATTCGTTAACCACTGCGCCACAATGGGAACTCCGAGAAATCACTGTTTAAAATCGGGTTTGTTGGAGTACAAATGCTGTTGCTTTTAAATCCCCCCAAGTGGTCAATACGTTCCTGGACAGGCAAAGCTAGTACTAGTTACAGGCAAACTAGGAGCTGCACTAATAATTATTAGTATCTCTGTTATGACTACTCCTAGCATAGTATTAACACTGTTACTCTGCTACCATTACCATTTATATCATCAGCCCACGCCTTAGAAAGACATCCTTATTCAAGAAAGATCACTTCTTAAAGTTAGAAATTCTGTTATTAATTGCTGATTACTTCCTTGCTTAGTCCTTGCTTTGAAAATACAAGGCAACCATTTCTGAGAAGCTCCAGATGCTTTGGGGTGAATTATTTCACTGGATTGCTTTCTGCTGACCTGGAAAAATGGGTGCTAAAAGAATTGGTGGAGAGTTCCCTGGTGGTTAAGGATTTGGTATTGTCACCGCTATGGTGTGGGTCACTGCCGTGTCGAAGGTTTGATCCCTGGCCTAGAACTTTTACAGACCATGGGCACAGCAGGAAAAAAAAAAAAAAAAAAAGATTGAGACTCTATTTGTAACTTAAATATATTAAAGGCATACTTGTCAAAATAGAACAAAGTTGATTAAATCCAATCTAAAGGAGAAACACTATCTATGAAAAAAACACTGGGTAGAGAACTTAAAAAATAACAAAATAACTTCTGTTTTTATATTCTAGAAATGTCATCACTAGAGTTCCCGTCATGGTTCAGCAGTTAACGAATCTGACTAGCATCCATGAGGACGCAGGTTCGATCCCTGGTCTTGCTCAGTGGGTTAAGGCTCTGGTGTTGCCATGAGCTGTGGTGCAGGCTGAAGATGCGGCTCAGATCTGGCATTGCTGTGGCTGTGGCATAGGCCGGCAGCTGCAGCTCTGATTGGACCCCTAGCCTGGGAATCTCCATATGCTACGGGTACAGCCCTAAAAAGCCAAACAAACAAACAAAAACCAGAAATAATATTACTGTAAATCTCAATTCAGGACCTCTGTTTCAAAAAAACAAACAAACAAAAAATTGGTGGAATTGGGAAAAAGACTGCTGCAGAGAGGGAGGAGGGCAGGTGGCCAGCTGAGAGTCTAAATTCATCAGTGAACCAACTGTGGGGGTCCCCAGGTGGCGAGCCCTGTGGCAGGAAGTCCTCTGTTCTGCCCTGGGTTCAGCCCGACGGGGGCATTAGGAATGTCTGAAGGAGTGGCCACCAAGGGGTCCCTGAGCATCTATACCTCGGACTTCTTGGCTCCTTTGCCAGAGGGCGAGGCATTTCACCTCTCAGACTTGAAAGCTCCCGAGTCGGTACCATGGGAACTCTGCAAGGTCCTTCTCCCATCTGGCAGTTCCTCCAGGACGCCTACACCTCCTCTTCCTTAAAAATCAGGGACGCGACTAAATGGGCCATATGTCAACAGGTTCCACAGTGACCAGATGCTCTTCCCATCCTCCGGAGTACTTTAAAGTGCTTTGCAAACTAGACGTACTCAGAAAACGTGGCATCTAAATGGATCCATATTGTATTTTTTTTTAATGATTTAATAGTGTCTGATAGTAACAGCTTTGTAAAATTTAAAGCTCCATCACACTGATGTATTTCATAGGTAAAGCTACATTTGGCTGTAATGATTTTTAACTTTAAAGACGAGCACATAATGCTGTCATTTTTTAAGGGAAGGGATGGTTACGTGAGCTTTCTAGGCAGAAAATATTCTTCTGTTTGGTATAAACTCTGCCAAATCAGCTCACTCCAATGCTGGCTCACCAGGCTTGTGTGATGGAGTTTGGCCAAGAAAAAAAGCCTGTGAGATAAGGTGAGTCCCAGGTCTTTTCTTATCCTATAGTGACAACTTTGGGTAAATCATTTAATTTGAAAGTCAATTTCCTTATTTGAAAATTGGAGACAAAAAAAAAAATGCCAGCTTCAAATCTGCGGTCAAGTTTAAATGTGATTAAAAGTGATAACATATTTTTTTCAAAATTGGTTGATCATAAACTATTATACCAAAAGGTCACCATTGCTATTTTAATTTATATTATTATTATTTTGTCTTTTTTGGGCTGCACCATGGCTGCACCCACAGCATATGGAGGTTCCCAGATTAGGGGTCAAATCAGAGCTGTAGCCACCGGCCTATGCCACAGCCACAGCAATGCCAGATCTGAGCTGCATATGCGACCCACAGCTCACGGCTATGCTGGATACTTAACCCACTGATGGAGGCCAGGGATCGAACCTGCATCCTCAGGGATACTAGCCAGATTCATTTCCTCTGAGCCACAAATGGAACTCCTTAATTTATTATTATTATTATCATTCATTAGTATAAACTTCAAGTGAGATCTCAGATCTGCAACAGAAACTGACAGGATCAGAAATTGATATTAAATGGTTGAGAGACAGGTTGACAAAGAAAGATATGAGACCACAGGTGCAGAGTCAGATAATATAGGAGGAAGCATGCCTTTCTCTACAAAGGCAGAGAAGTGGGAAGGACAGACACCAATAGGAGAGACACAGAAATGAGACACAGACCCCCCACGCCCCACGCCAAGTCAGACCAAAACTCCAGGGAGTTCCCATTGTGGCTCAGCAGTAACTAACCCAACTAGTATCCATGAGGATGCACATTTGATCCCTGGTCTCGCTCAGTAGGTTAAGGATCCAGCATTGCCGTGAGCTGCAGTGTAGGTCACAGACGCAGCTTGGATCCCTCACTGCTCCCGTGTAGGCCAGCAGCTGTAGCTCCGATTTGACCCGTAGCCTGGGAACTTCCCTATGCTGCAGGTGTGGCCATAAAAAGCAAAAGAAAGAAAAAGAGAGGGAGGAAGAAAGGAAAGAAAGAAAGAAAGAAGGAAAGAAAGAAAGGAAAGAAAGAAAAGAAAGAAAGAAAGAAAGAAAGAAAGAAAGAAAGAAAGAAAGAAAGAAAGAAAGAAAGAAAGGAAGGAAGAAAGAAAGAAGAAAGAAAAAGAGAAAGACAGACAGACAGACAAAACAAAGCTAATAACCTCATCGTTGGCTCTTTGCTGAAGAGGGAAAGGGAGATGGGACAAGCTTTTCTGTAGGGAAGACACCATGGACCTATGTCATCCTGTTGCTCCCTCTGGGGTCTCCTCTGCAAGGATCTTATCTATAACCTGAGCATGGTACCCGAATATATGTATTTTGGGAATTTTGTTCTAGACTGGCTAAGCTGGAACCAGCATCAAACCTACTACTTTTTTATTTTTTTAATTTATTGTATTTCATTTTTTTCTTTTTACAGCTGTACCTGCCGATACAGAAGATCCCAGCCACAGCAACTGGGGATCTGAGCTGCATCTGCAACCTACAGATCTGCTTGCGACAACATGGGGTCCTTAACCCACTGAGGGAGGCCAGGGATCAAACCCTCATCCTCATGGACGCTATGCTAGGTCTTTAAGCCCGCTGAGCTGCAACAGGCTCCAAACCTACTACTTTTTCACAGTCTGAAGTCTGGAAACAAAACAAAACAAAACAGTCACATGACATTCACTCGTTTACCCACCACATCTCCCATTTTGACTTGGCCAAGAGGCAAAAGACTATTCGCAGAAGAGCAGTTCACCTGGAATGCTTATACTCCCCTCTTGTTTCCATTCAATTTTACTCCAATTCGCAGTAATCTCACTGCAGCAGTTCAGAAACACGGGATTGTTGTCGCACATCACCTTCATGTTTTCTTGTGCCAAAATCCGGATGGGTGTAACAACTACTTTTTTTGTGGACCAATATGCAAAAACATCTATTGTCAGTCTGCAGATGTAGTCACCTGCAGGGAATACACAAAGGCATTCAGGATTACTCCATATGGCCGTTTCCTTAGAAAAATGAAAGCCTTGTCCCATCGGTCATGAGGATACTTCATGAAAATTCTTTTTTTTTTTTTTTGTCTTTTTAGGGCTGCACCTGTGGCATATGGAGGTTTCCAGGCTAGGGGTCCAATCGGAGCTGTAGCCACCGACCTCTACCACAGCCACAGCAACATGGGATCCGAGCCGCATCTGCGACCACAGCTCATGGCAACACCAGATCCTTAACATGAAACATTTTCAAAAGCACCTGAGACTTGGTCTAAACAACCCTTGAGGAACACTCGGGAAGTGCAGAAGGTCAGGGCAGGTATTTCTGATACCACAAGGTAAAGGGTAGAGAGATATTTGAAGGAAAAGAGTGGAAATCTCAGAGCCCTGGCTGGAAAGGAAAAAAAAAAAAAAAAAGGAGTTCCTGTTGTGGCGCAGTGGAAATGAATCTGACTAGGAACCATGAGGTTGTGGGTTCGATCCCTGGCCTTGCTCGGTGGGTTAAGGATCCAGCGTTGCGGTGAGCTGTGGTGTGGGTCACAGATGCAGCTTGGATCCCTCATTGCTGTGGCTGTGAAGTAGGTCGGTGGCTGCAGCTCTGATGTGACCCCTAGCCTGGGAACCTCCATATGCTATGGGCGTGGCCCTAAAAGACAAAAGACAAAAAAAAAAGTGTGGGGATGCTTCAGAGGTAGAAAGGACAAGAGTGGGAAAACCTTGGAGAATTAGAAGTTCACGGATAAGGTGGGTATCCTATTTAACTCTGCAGCAAATACATGATCGAACCCTCGTGCCTGCAGCCCAGCTTCTCATTCAGAGAAAGAGATGTTCCTGTTGGCACGTGGGTTGCGACGGGGCTCCTCAATTCCAGGACGTCGGTATAAGACACGTCTGTGGTTGCTGGGGGAGGGGCCGGTGGGAGGGATGACAATGAAGGACCCAAAAACTGGGGGACAGTGACAGTCACTTCTTGGTTATGGTGATAGTGGCCCAGGTGTACATATAGACCCAAACTTATTATGGTGCAGGTTTGGCCGTAAAAAGGAAAAAACAAAAAACTTATAAAGTTGTCCACTTTAAATCTGTATAGCTTATTATATGTCAATTCTACCTTAACCACCCTCTTCGAAATGCTTAAAAAATGTTTAGAAATGAATCTGCTTTTTTGTTTTAGGCTCCAACTCATAAGCTTCAGTAAGTGTGGAAAACAGTATTTGTCCCCCAAGGTCAATTTTGCTTGGCTTATTCCCTATGGGGTTCGTTTTCTTTCTTTTTCTTCCTTTCTTTCATTCTTTTTTCTTTTTGTTTTCCCCGCCCCACCCCATTTTTTTTTTCTTTTTATGGCCGCACCTGTGGCCCATGGAAGGGGCTAGGGGTTGAATTGGCGCTGCAGCTGCCGGCCTACACCACAGCCACAGCAACACTGGATCCGAGCCGCATCTGCGACCTACGCCACAGCTCAAGGCAACGCCTGATCTGTAACCCACTGAGCGAGGCCAGGGATCAAACCCACATCCTCATGGTTCCTCGTCGGCTTCCTAACCCACTGAGCCACAACAGGAACTCCACAGGTTCCATTTTCAATTTGGGAAAAGTTGAGCCTGGTGACTTCTTTTGGAAGAGGAAGATGCTATCTACACAGGCTGCAGTTTGATTCGTTCTGAGCCCTTGATTCCTTTCCTCGCCCGGATGGATGTACTGGCTGGAAACCCACCGGCATCCTCCTGAGTGATGTTGTAAATGGTGAAGCGTGACACGGAGGTCATGTTGAGCATGACCGTGTAGATGGAGAATCTGCTGCTGTTCTGGACCTCGAAGCCCCTTTCAACATGGTGCCAGGACACGTTGGAGGACGGGACTTCGATTTCACACATCAGAGTTACTGTATCCCCTTCAAAGATGATTTCTGGTGAGATGGAGAACTTGGTTTCATCTAGAAACCCAAAAAAAAGGTATTAGGATCCCAAAGAAAATAATGGAACCAATGCCACTCTACCCGTCGCCCCCGCCACCATCACCACTGGGGTTCTCACGAGGTCTCCATGGCAGCAAATGAGGCAACTGGTCCTCCTTGCTCCATTCCCTGGGCCACTGGGATCTGAGGTCCCAAGAGTGACAGTCCACCTGCTTCTAGGGACATAGTTTCCAGTCTGGGATCCTTTGCACACTTAACAGTCCTTGATGGTAGTTAATGGAGATCCCAGAGCTATTTTCAATATTTCAAATAATCTGTTAGAAATTTGCACATATGCTTACGAAAAAGCCATGCTAGCTAACTTAAGCATCAGGTTTCTTTGTTACTGACTCAAAAAATATCAATGGCTTCTTACCAATAACTGATACCTTGTGCTGACCAAAAGCTCTGTCCTGTGTCTTTGATGAATTAAAAGCAGGAAAACAAATTAATTTTCGCAATAAAGTGTGCTTGGGAAATAAGAATTTTTTTCTTTTCTTTTCGCTCTTTTTTGGGCTGCATCTGAGGCATAAGGAGGTTCCGAAGCCAGGGGTCGAATCGAAGCTGTAGCGGCTGGCCTACACCACAGCCACAGCAATTCCAGATCCAAGCCACGTCTGTGACCTACATCACAGCTCACAGCAACGCCAGATCCTTAACCCATTGAGCAAGGCCAGGGATCGAACCTGGGTCCTCATGGATGCTAGTCAGATTCGTTAACCACTAAGCCACAATGGGAACTCCAGGAAATAAGAATTTTTTAAAAGACCTAGTACCCATGGGTCCTTAAGAGTGGAAGCTGTGTAAACATACAGGCCTGGATTTGATTCCTTGTTCTATGCCAGGCATAGCTGTGTGGCCCTGGGAAACTTGCTTAGCGTCTCTGAGCCTCAGCTCCCTTGTCAGGAAAACAGGACAGTAAGAGCTGCCTTGGGAGGTGATTTGGAGGAAGACTAGCTCTTAACATTTTTTTCACAGTAAAATTCTGGAGAAACATGATATTAAGCCATTTCACAAATAGAAATAAAAACACAGTAGTTGCTATTTTTGTATGTGTTTTTATGGTTGTCCTTTGCTTAGACACCATGTAGATTTTCCCCTTTAAGCTGTACTTTGTCCTTCTTGAGTGCCATGGATTGAAAAAAATCAGAGGAGCTGGGAAAGGAGGCTCTGTGAGGCCTCTTTTGGATGGAGTTTCATGCTCAGGCTACACCCTTGTCATATAGTAAACATGGGGCTAAATTACCATGGAATTAACATGGGGTGTTATGATGCTCTGATCAAAATATCAAGGCATCTTAACACTTCTTATCTTTTTTTTTAGGCTCCTGAATAAAATAATATTTCAGAAAACCACATTCAGCTATTAGGAAGCAAGGCCGCCCCCTGTGAATATTTCACGTCGTAAACTGACAGGGAAAGTACACAAACTTTTGTTTCATACAGTAACAAAAAGATTTACTTTTATGAATAAACTTATGCTGATGTGGCTTGGAGCAAATTATTTACCATTTCTAAGCTTCCACTGCATCACCTGTAAAATGGAAATAATATCTAATTTATAGAAAATGGGCTTCACGGAGAAAAGATACAATAATGGTGTCCCTCTTTTCATTACCAAGCTGCTCATAGCGACAGTGCAGGGAAGTGCTGGCATCATGTGGTTACATGGAATTGATCATACATGTCGTGGGAGTGATTAATGAAAGGAGTGTTCTGACTTGTGGGTGCGGGGGGCCGGGGGGGGGTGGTTGGAGGGGGTGGGGGGGGTAGGAGGCCGGGGTTAGCAGAGGTATGCTGTTATATATAGAATGGATAAATCACAAGGTCCTACTATATAGCACAGGGAACTGTATTTAACAGCTTGTGAAAACCCATAATGGAAAAGAATAGTAAGAAAGAACACGAATGTGTAAATGAATCACTTTGCAGTACAGCTGGAATTAACACGACAATGGAGATCAACTGTGCTTCTATTTAAAAAAAGAAATGAAGAGAGTGTCCTAATTAAGGGAGCCTGCTGATTTAGCAAGCATCACCAGAGCATTAACATGCAACAAAATAAAAGGGATTATTCTGACGCTTGCCACGTGCCTTTCCTGTTTCAGGAAAATGGACTTCAAAAGAAGTTCCTGATACCCACTCGTCCATTCAGGATTTTTGTTTGTTTGTTTCTTTTTCTCTTCCTCTCCCTTGCATGCCTCACCCTTGCCATCTGCTATAATCATGATTTTTTTAAAGACCACCCAGCTACTTGACGTTTCTGGATCTTTGTACTTGGGATAAACCCCGCCAAGCCTGTGGAAAGCAGGCTGGCGTCTGAGCTCCTGGGTGGAGTTGCATGTGACTGCAGTTCATGTTTGCTGGTCTGAGGCTACACCAAAAACTAGAACCACAAACTAGGCTTTGAGAGGCAAAGGGAAATATAGATCTTCTGCAAAAGGGGGTGCGAGTGCCACTCACGACAACTTCGTGGCTTTCTAGAAGAGTAAGCCAGGGACACCGGAGCATTTTTGTGTTTTTGGACTGACTCAGGAAAACTGCTCAGGAAAAACTGCTCAGGAAAACTGCTGAATATTTATTCCTATAAATGGCTGGCTGTCTTCAGCACAGCTAAAATCTGGGGGAAAGAGTAATTATGAGTGAAGCTTATGTATGCCAGGGCCTAATATGCTCCACACCCTCAGAACCACAAATTAAAAAAAAAAATTTATAGGAGTTCCCGTCGTGGCGCAGAGGAGACGAATCCGACTAGGAACCATGAGGTTGCGGGTTCGATCCCTGGTCTTATTCAGTGGGTTAAGGATCTGGTGTTGCCACGAGCTGCGGTGTAGGTCGAAGATGCGGCTCAGATCTGACATTGCTGTGGCTGTGGTGAACATTGGACCCCTAGCCTGGGAACCTCCATATGCTGCTAGTGTGGCTTAAAAAGACTATATATATATATATATATATATATTTCTGCAGTTATATATATATAACTGCAGAAATTGGTACAGCATTGTAAATCAACTATAATTTTAAAAAAAGAAAAAAAAAGGAAAACAAAATTTCCCACCAAAGCATCTGCTAGCTGCGGGGTGGTGTTGGGGGTCAAAGGAGTGGTATTGCTGTCACTGCTTCTGGGTTAGTCTGCATTTTGAGGCCACCTATTCCCCTGCTTTTAATGTTCCAGTTTTCTTTGATCCCACAATCCCACTCCTGGGCATCTATCCAGAGAAAAACATCACTCGAAAAGATACATGTATTCCAACGTTCACTATAGCACAATATACAATAGCCAGTGTCCATCGACAGAGGAGTGGATAAAGAAGATGTGGTACATACACACGATGGAATATTACTCAGCCATTAAAAGGAATGGAATAATGGCATTTGCAACAATATGGATGAACCTAGAAATTATCATGCTAAGTGAAGTTAGTTAGACAGTGAGACACAAGCATCACTTATATGTGGAATCTAAAAAAAAAAAAAAAAGGATGCAATGATCTTCATTGCAGAACAGATAGTGACTCCCAGACTTTGAAAAACTTATGGTTACCAAAGGAGACAGGTTAACGGGGGAGAGGAGTTGGTTAGGATGGGCTGGGGGTTTGGGAAATTTGGTTGTGATGATCATTGTGCAACTAACTATACATATAATAAAAGTCATTGAGGTACAAAAAAATTTTCCGTTTTCCTCTACATCATGTCTGCCTTATTCATTCTGACTTTTTATTTTGCTTATGTTACAGCACTTTCTTACCATTGTGCATATCCCTTTCAGTATTTTATCTTTCAAAAGGATCTGATGTCTAGAAATACTGGCAGAGAATATAAAGGGAAAGAAGATGACCCTGTGGCAAGGATGGACTCACTCCTGAGAAGGGGTGCCCCTCCTGAGCTGAGCTCAAGACACGGCAACATCGATCATTTCTTTTCTCTCTCTCTTTTTTTAATTCCTTCCTTCCTTCCTTCCTTTCATCCTTCCTTCCTCCCTCCCTCCCTTCCGTCTGTCTGTCTTTCTTTCTTTCTTTTGCTTTAGGGCCACAATTGTGGCATATGCAAGCCCCAAGCTAGGAGTTGAATCGGAGCTACGGCTGCCGGCCTACATCACAGCCATAGCAATGTGCGATCCAAGCCACATCTGTGACCTATACCACAGTTCACTGCTACACTACAGCTCACAGCAATGCCAGATCCCCAACCCACTGGGCAAGGCCAGGGATTGAACCCACATCCTCATGGATACTAGTCAGATTCGTTTCCACTGTACCACAATGGGAACTCCCATCATGTTGTTTCAAAGAGGAATCAGGCCCTGCTGTACAGAACAGGGAACTATACCTAATCACTTGTGATAGAACATGATGGAAGATAATACGAGAAAAAGAGTGTGTATTTATGTATGGCTGGGTTGCTTTGCTGTACAGCAGAAATTGACAGAACACTGTAAGTCAACTATAATTAAAATTTTTTTTTTTTTTAGAAAAAGAGGAATCACCTTTACTTTGGAACCATGGACCCTGCCCACCAAACATCTGCGCACTGGCCCCCCTTCCTATCCCCTGAGAAACAGTAAGTCCAACAGTAAGTTCAACAGTAAGTTCAACTCTGTTCCCCATTTTTTTTAATTTTTATTTTTTTTTCTGTTTCCCATTTCTAAAATGAGAGAGAACATTTAACCTTACCACAGCTTTATGTGGTATTGCTGGCACTGCTTCTGGGTTAGTCTTCATTTTGAGGCCACCTATTCCCCCTACTTTTAATGTTCCAGTTTTCTTTGATCCCACAAGCAGTGGTTCTCAAACTTTCTATGCATCAGAATCACCGGAGGAGCCTGCTGAAATACAGTCTGGCCCAGGTTGGCTTGGGGTGGCCCCAAGAATCTGCATTTCTAGTGAGTTCCCAGATGGCGCCAGTGCAGCTGATCCAGAGGCCACCCTTTGAGAACTAATGCACTGACATCACAATGGTCCCCTAGTCAATATCAATGCATTTCATGAATAGCCCCCCCACCATATTAGTTCTGTTTTTTGGATGTTTTGGGTTCTGTTAATAAAAAAAGTCTATAAACCCAGCTGGCTCTGTGGCCCCCTGGTGACATCTCTGCATCCTGGAAGCCCCCATCCAACAACTACAGTGACATTAGCTGTGTTAGGAGGATCTGCACTGGCCCGAGATGGGGAGATGGCACTAAAGTCCTGGGCCGGAAGCTGGTGAGTCTGTCTCCAAGGAGTTTGTTGTAAGGTGATCTTTAAGCATAATGATAGGTACCATTACTGTATTGAAATAGAATGTATCTATAGGAAAAATGTAGCTCTGTTCTACTTACTACTGTAAGTAATGTGGAAGGAACTGCTGTCCAGTTTGTAGGTCTGGTTGAGGCTCTGGGTTACTTGCTCATTCGCTTTACGCATTAATTCCAGTGGCGCTGCTGTCGACGTGACTTCATAAGCCACAACCACACTTCCGGGCCTGCATGGAGATCGCCCAGTTCAGTAAAGCCATATATGATCTGGAAGAGTCTAGCTCCTTATGGTTTACTTGCATAAGAGAAGAAAATGGTGAGAACAGCCCGGGAACCTTTATCTTCCAGGGTTCACTAAAATCCACCCATTTCCAAGCTCTGGTTGAAAGCCTGAGGCTCAAACACTCAAGGGTCTGTGAATAGGCAACATAAGCAGCTGGAATAGATGGGGGTGGGGGGGGGAGTGAACTGAGTCCCATAAGCTGGTCTGAGGGTTGCAGCCACCACACAGAGACTGTTTTCACACCATTATCAGCTTTGCCGAATATCCAGTGATGCCAAAATCCTGAATGTCTCGGAAAACCTTAATTTTTTGAACTGGCAACTAACTTTTTGCAACATTGCACACACCCAGTCAAGGCTGCTAGGGCGCCTCACCCCAGGAGAGTGTTGTACTCTGTGCACTTGACCACAGAAGGCAACACTGTAGTCAAGCCTGGCTGGTCAATGTTTTTTTTTTGTTGTTGTTGTTTTTGTTTTTTTTACAGCCACCCCCTGGCTAGGGGTCTAATCAGAGCTGCAGCTGCCAACCTACGCCACAGTCATGGCAACCCAGGATCCGAGTCTGTGACCTATGCTTCAGCTTGCAGCAGTGCTGGATCCTTCCCCCATGGAGCAAGGTCAGGGATTAACCCACATCCTCACAGATACTAGTCGGGTTCTTAACCTGCTGAATGGCACCGCCTCCTTTCTTTTTTTTTTTTTTTTTTTGAATAAAGGCATCATCATTGCATGACATTATTTCATTTTTCATTTTGATATTTCTGACCTCCCTGGATGGCAAACATTATTCCTTGTCTCTGTTTGCAAAATTCTTGCATGCATAGAATGAACACAAGTCTTTTTTTCATTTTCCTTCTAAGTAGGTATATCTCTAAGGATGGAGTTACTGTTCTCAATATTTTCTTATCCTTTAAGCCATGGGAACCTGGCATCATCGTCACCTTTTCCAACTTGCCCCACTGAACGTCCCAAATAGTGCCCCTCAAAGGGACTTTTGCTTTTTCACTAGCATGTTGGTTTTTGCCATTGGACAAAAATGATCCAGTTACAGCATTCTTACCTGAACCCTGTCACAGTCACCAATTTGAAGCCTGGTAAAATACTGTAACCCTTCCAGAACTGGAAAACAAAGCAAGACAAGTGTCATGGTTCAAGGTCCTCTGAGAGCTGTGTCGAACAATTTGAAACAAGAGTTAATTGACTCTGATCACCTTGGGTAAAATGGTCTCCTGTATGTTTTGCTAGTGCTGGCATTGACTGATCTTTGGAGAAATAACTCCTATCTACCTAGGTCATTCTGGGTTTTCTGGGAAGCAAACGCTAGGTTAAAAGCGCAAAAAATTTACTTGGAGAGATGCCTAAGGGGAAAAAATAGGAAGGCAGCGAGGAAGGCAGGAGTGCCATCAGACCCGAGTGAAATTAAACGAGAGGGTAAGTTGGATGAAATCATCCTAGGTCGAGCCTGGGGAGGTTCCGTACAGCCTTCAGAGGAGTCCCATTTCTGCTAGACAGACCTGCCCTGCTCATTCACTGCTGGCGGGCAGCAAACACTGCCGCTGGTTACCAGGGCAACCGCTGCGACCCTTGTCAATTACATTCCCTGTAGTTGGAAATCTATGAAGCGCATTCTTGCAGCTGCCACACTGCCAAATCCCTCACGATCCCTCACTTAACATATAGCAGCTTTGGTTAAGCCAATGGGGTTTTTGGCTGATGGTTTTCCTCCACTCTGTCTCCCTGAATACCAACCCCACCAGAGATTCAATTTGAATCAAGTGACTTTTGTAGGCAGAGGTGAGGTGCAAAGCACTGTTAGGTGGCTGGCTGGGTGGGATCCGAAGATTACTATGTAACTGTCTTTTTCCTCAAAAGTAACTTAGTACCAGGGACATGTGTAGGAGAGGGATTCTCACTCTGTTCAGAACAATTAGGTGCCGATTATGCACAGATTATGCACAGAAATGCATATGCATTAGATGTCCCAGAGCACTTTTGTAGCAGCGCTTTGTCATGGCACCCAGGAACAATGGTGATATTTGCGTGGCTTCTTGGTGTAAGTGGAAGGCTATTCCTGTCTGAGGCAGGGGTTTGGGCTCCTAGAAAGTTAAGGGGAGACACTACCTCAGCCCACCTGTAGTAAATTGTACCACGCCAGTGGTACACTAGCTCTGTTTCAAATAAGCTGACTCACACAAAGTATTTAGGTTTAGATGAATTAATCTAATGTAAAGCACTTAGAATAATATCTGGCACACAGTTTGCACTGGGGGGAATATTCTCTATTTTCACATGAGGAAATTTACATCTGCCTTCAGTGTGAATGCCTGGGGACTTCTAGTATAGAGGGGTTTGGAATCCTCTGTGCCAGACGTGGGCTGGCGTGCCCAAAAGATATTCAGAGTTTCATCCATGTGGTATATGAAGACGAATAGAAATGCACCTTCCGATGATTCTAGACCAGGTTTTTGGGGCCTCAGTTTTCAGTGAGTTGATGCCACCAAATTTTTACTTTTTTTGTTGTTTTTGCTTTTGGTTTTTGCTTTTTAGGGTCTCTTCCATATGTGGAAGTTCCCAGGCTAGAAGTCGAGTTGGAGCTGCAGCTGCCAACCTACACCGCAGCTCATGGCAATGCCGGATCCTTAACCCACTGAGTGAGGCCAGGGATCGAACCTGCATCCTCACGATACTAGTCAGTTGGGTTCATTACTGCTGAACCACAACGAGTACTCCCAACGCCATCAAATTTTATCTGAATCAATCCTGTCCTGGGAAGAAGTTCCACCTATAGGTCAAGATGATGTCATGCTTCCCTGAACGCTGTCTGTTTTGAGCGCTTCTTAATTCATCATCCCAGATGTCTAGAAATATTTCAACATACATTCATACATTCTGAGAGACTTAAGCAAACTGCCCACCATAAATGCAATGGATTCAGTTCAGCCCAAAGAGTTTGGTGGTTAAGAAGCTCCTGGGACCAAAACTTACTGCTGTTTCCAAGTCCGTCTTGTAGGACCGATAAAGGGCAGAGGAAGAGTTCCTGAGATCTTCTTGAAAGCCCACATTGAGTTTGACTGACATTCTCAGGGTAACAGCAGCTGGAGAACACAGGGTGATATTTAAAAATCTCATGTTAGCATTTGAGTACACACAGGGCAGAGAGACTTTTGTTAGAGTTGATATCAAATAGCCACTCAACAAACAAACATTCAGTGAGCAATTGCTTACCTCCTTGGAGCTGGCAGAAAGGTCCCTCGGGAGGCAGTCCCTTAAGGCAACTGCAAGGACTTCCGGCATGGGAGCCATCATGCTCTTGACAAGTGAGATGGGGGAGGCACCGTTCCTGAGGCCACCTATAGCCTGTCTCGCAGGAGCACCAGATTTCATTTCTAGTCGGTCTGCAGACTGGCATCAACCAGAACAGTGAGGAGAGAGAAGATGGTCACCACCTTTGTATTTATAGATCACAAGTATTTATACTTGTAGGAAACCCTAACTCAACTCCATATTGTCCTTCTGGGAAGTTCCGTAGTACTTCCCGAGATTCCCACAATTCCTGTATGCGTCACCTTGCTATTAGGCATGGCCATTTAGAAGATGATAACTCAGGCTATCCCTGGGGCTGCCTACAGTGACAATGTGATAAAGAGATTCCCAGACTTAGAGTGTATGGCATCCAGCCTCCAAGATGACCCCTGACCATCCCTGACTCTGGGTATTCACGACTTTTTATAATTTCCTCTCATATTGTACTAGGGTTGATCTGTTGACCAATAGAATATAGCAGAAGTGGTGGGCTATCAATTCTGAGATTAGGTTATAAGAGACACTGTGACTTCCCTCTTCATTGTGCATTTTCTCCCCTTATCTCTTGCTCCGGGGGAAGCCAGCTGCATTGATGAGGACATGTCATGGAGAGGCCCACATGGTTAGGTTTGAGTCTCCAGCCAATAACTAGCAAGGACCTGAAGCCTCCCAACAACCACACAAGAGAACTTGGAAGTAGGTTTTCCAGCCCCAATTGGGCCTTCAGATGATTGCAACTCCCGTTGACGGCTTGACTACAGTCTCATAAGACATTTGAGCTTCAGCCACCCAGCTAAGCTCCTCCAGGATTTCTGACTCTCAGAAACTGTCAACTCCTTCTCTGAGGTGAACTCTCCCCAGGCTCCCCTACCCCATATAACACCCCCCCACACATTCTCCATCCTTCTACCCCCTCAGTCCCATCCTGAAATCCACAAGCTTCAGACTCCCCCAGTGAATCATCTAACCATTCATCCTCTCAACCTGTGAAGAACCAGACTCGCAGGCAAGATAAATTAAACTGTCCAAGTTTGTTCGCCTCCTAAAGAGAAGCTCATTTAGCCAACATGTGAAATCGGGTTAACAAACTTTTAAGTGGTATAAATAGTGGAGTTTCTTAACATCACGCCTCCTCCAACAGAACAAAATAAACCAGAGAGAGTTTGTTTCGATGTTACATTGATGAGTTCCTGCTGTGGCACAGTGGGTTAAGAATCTGACTGCAGCGGCTCATGCTGCTGCAGAGGCATGCATTTGATTCCCAGACCGGTGCAGTGGGTTAAAGGATCCAGTGTGGCTGCAGCTGCAGCTTGGATTCAATCCCTGGCCAGGAACTTCCATATGCCCTGGGTATGGCCACTGAAAAAAAAAACCATGTCTACTTTGAGTATATGTATCACAAACTCACAACTAAAGCTCAACTGTTCATAATCACAAGCTGGTCAACAAAAGCAAATCACTTGACACGTACTGGAAGAGTGGGTGGGGCAGGCACAGGAAGATGGGAATGGGAAACTTTGGGGTGCTTAGACATGAATCATGAATCATTATCCACCACCCCTTCACCTCCTCTCTGAGGTCAACTCTGCTTTGTTTACTCAGTTTGCTTTCTAGTTTGTCAAAGAGACATGAAAGTTTTCCATTTAAAAAAATTGGGGAAGGAGGTCCCATGGTGGCTCAGCGGTTAATACATCTGACTAGCATCCATGAGGATGAAGGTTCGATCCCTGGCCTTACTCAGTGGGTTAAGGAACCAGCATTGTCGTGAGCTGTGGTGTAGGTCGCAGATGCGGCTTGAATCTGGTGTTACTGCGGCAGTGGTGTAGGCTGGCAGCTACAGCTCCAACTGGAGCCCTAGCCTGGGAATCTCCACATGCATGGGTATGGCCCTAAAAAAAGCAAAAAAATAAAAATAAAAATTGAGGAAGCAAAACAGATTTGATTAAAAAAATCTATCAATTAGTTTTCCCCCATTCATAGGGGAAATAATTTTAAAGGCAGAAGAGCTGTGATGAGGGAGAATGTAGAAGGGTGTTTCTATGTTGCTCCAAAGTGACTAGTTTTGTGAGATGTCCTTCAGAAGAGTCCTGTGTGCACATGCATTTCAGGACCTTGGAATAAGCTTTCAGCTGCTGGAGGACTCACAGAAGCATCCATGCGTGAACCAAAAACTAAAGGAAATTAACAACCATGTAGAATTTGGTGGGAAATGGCATCCAAAGAGAGCTAGCTCAGATTCAAGGAGCATGTATTTAGAACTAAAAATTAAGATGCACAAGACTGATACTGTGATACTTTTTTTTTCTTGTTTAGGGATGAACTTGGGGTGTATGGAAGTTCCTAGGCTAGAGGTCAAAATGGAGTTGCAGCTGCCGGCCTACACCACAGCCACAGCAACACCAGATCTGAGCCGCATCTGCAACCTACACCACAGCTCATGGCAACACTGGATCATTAACCCTCTGATGAGGCCAGGGATCAAACCCAAGTCCTCATGCATACTAGTTGGGTTCATGACCACTGAGCCACAACAGGAACTCCCTGTGATAGACTATTTAAAACAGGAGAATTTGCGAAATGAGAATTTTATTCTTTGCCTCTATTTCAGAGTAATAAACAACTCCTAGTGCTTTTCCAGCTTGCAAAGCCGTCACCTTGCTAGGACAGGGGGCAGTCCCATCTCGCAGCTTCTGTGGGATACAGATGATAGTTCAGAGACATAAGAGAGCTACCATGACCTTGAAAGGTAGTCTGTGACCAGAAATCCTAACCCTCCCATCTGGGAAGTTCAGCTTAATGCCTTGCTTCTGTTCCAGACATGTGACTGGATTCTTGATCTATTTCTTCATCTCCGCTGCCGAAAAGAAGGGAACTTGCTACTTGTTAGCATCAGAACTAGTCCTTGCTATACCCACTGACTGTCCAGGTTAAGAAGACCCTGTGGTTTGTCATTAGCCTATCTTGGGACCACTCTGTGATGGCAAAACACACAAACCACCAAGCAAATAATTGGTCACCATTAAAAATAAGGACACTGGGAGTTCCTACTGTGGCTCAGTGGTAACAAACCCAACTAGTATCCATGAAGGTGTAGGTTCGATCCCTGGCCTTGCTCAGTAGGTTAGGGATCTGGCATTGGCCTGTGGTGTGGCATAGGTCAAAGATGTGGCTTGGATCCTGCATAGCTATGGCTGTGGTGTAGGCTGGCAGCTCAAGCTCGGATTAGATCCCTAGCCTGGGAACTTCCATAGGCCACATGTGCAGCCCTTAAAAAAAAGTAATAAATAAATAAATAAAAATAAGGACACTGGTTGCAGAGTTTACCAATAGGGACTTGGCCCTGGAAGGCTATGAAATCAGCAAATTTCATATCAGGCCAGTTGGACCACTTGTTCACAAAGTATCCTTCGCTCTGATAGCAGAGCTCAGACGGTCTTTGTCCTGTTAGACCAGACCCTCTTCCTATTTAAAGCAACGGGTCATTTACTCACCTGTTGTCACCTCAATATTCAAAATGCTGGTGGCTGGGTCAGTGTCATTTCCTTGAACTGGAAAACGGAGGCTGTTCAGGTAAGCTTTGATAGGCTCCAGGAAGGAGGCATTTTCAAAACTGACCTCAATATCGACCGTGAACTCTGGAGCTGGAGGAGGACGCACGGCAACTGGAATGAAAGCACACGCAGGCGGTAAGAACTTGCGGGGCAGGGGGGTGGGGGTGGGGGTGGGGGGCGGGCGGTGCAGCAGAGAGAGACAATGATGGACATTTTATCACTTAGAACCAATGACAGGAACACATAGATGCCGGACACATCAAACTTTAAGAATTTCTAATGAACAGGAGTTCCCTGGTGGCCTAGCCGTTAAGGATCTGGTGTTGTCACTGCTGCTGCTGGAGTCACTGCTATGGAGCAGGTTCGATCCCCAGCCTGGGTATTTCTGCATGCCGTGGGCGTGGCCAAAAAAGATTTTTTAAATTAGTTTTTTAAAAATCATTTGTTTGTGTATATATATATTTTTTCTACTGTACAGCATGGTGACCTAGTTACACATACATGTATACATTCTTTTTTCTCACATTACGTGTTCCATCATAAGTGACTAGATGGCGTTCCCAGTGCCACACAGCAGGATCCCATTGCTGATCCATTCTGAAGGCAACATTCTGCATCTATTTACCCCAAGCCCCCAGTCCCGCCCACTCCCTCCCCTTCCCCTTGGTAATGAACTTCTTTAGAGAAAAAAAAGAGTTGGTTTACAGACTACCGCTAAGCCCCCTCTCCATGGAGCTTCCTGTCTACAACTTTACTGTTTAGAGGAGAAAGGCAGCAGATCAGTCTGGTCTCAGCACTGGGGTCTCCAGCCATCTGAGAGCTTCACAGGCCAAGCTCCCGACTTGTCCGTCTTCTTCATTCCCACACCCCTCCTTGGTGTCCAAGGCCAAGGACAGCTGTGTGGAGAATGGACTATAATGGGACAAGAATAGAAGCAGGATGAGGCTTGGCAACCGTCTAGACAATCAAAGCCACGGTCCTGGCTCACCAGAATGAGTCAGTATGTGTCTGACACCATTCAAAGGGCACACATGTATTTTGAGAATGGAACAAGGAGGCAGGGCTTGCAGACTGCTGGGAAAAAGTTATCTAATGAATTCTCTTTGCTCTCAACCTAGGCACACAGTGCGGGCTCTTTGTTCTTACTCTGTATGCCCCCTGTCCCCAGACTGGTTAACTGGCTGGCATTCTAGACGCGTCTGCTTCTCCCTCCAGGCAAGCCCGACAGTGGACTCCTTGGAACATTCCCAGTTTCCGATATTGCATCATGCCTGGGTCACTGGCTGTAAGCTTCTCAAGGGCAGGAACTGCCGCTTTTACTTCTCAAGGCCTTACTCACTCCATCTGGCACAGAGCTCATCACATAATTAACATGGCCCAATCGGTTCTTGGGAATCTGTGATTTCTGGGTTGAGTCACTGATTCTGCCTTCATCACTGCCAGAATCTTTGGCTCATTCTTGGCTGAAACGTATAACCAGAGCAGAAGCTGTGGGCTTGGTTAATGGGAACAGGAGAATTTTTTATGCAGCTATGTTGAGAAGACAAGTTGTCAGTCAACAGCTGATGACATTTGACTGTCACTTAGTCAAATAAGGGAATGATTAGTGATTATCTGCAGAACTCTTAAAAATAGAAAACCTGCAAATGTATTTTTATGTATATATTTACATATGTATTTAATGTTATAACATTAAAATTCTGTATCTGTTTTCGAAAAGGGCAACGGATTTTCCCCATAATATTGCCAGATTGTTTTAAATATCCCAAAGATTATTTACGCAAAACACTAAAATGGAGTAAGTTTACAACGTGAAACTCCAACTGATTAATGTTTTTTGCAGAAAACAGTAATACTTGTCCTCTTAGAACTGTAAACTACGTCTTGTTTTTCTTTTCTTTTTATAGCCACACCTGCAGCATATGGAGTGTCCCAGGCTAGGGGTCGAATCGGAGCTGCAGCTGCCGGCCTACACCACAGCCACAGCAACACCAGACACGGGCAGCATATGCAACCTACACTGTAGCTGGCAGCAACTCTGGATCCTTAACCCACTGGGCGAGACCAGGGAGCAAACCCGATTCGTCACAGAGACAACGTCAGCTCCTTAAGCTGCTGGGCTGCAATGGGAACTCTTAAACTATGTTTGTCTAGACCTTCAGTTTTATTCACCGAACTTCTAGAGAATTATTTTGGTATCTTTCAACTTGCTCTAACAATTCAAACTATTTTTTAAAATGTCTGGGAGTTCCCATTTTGATGCAGTGGAAACAAATCCGACTAGTAACCATGAGGTTATGGGTTCGATCCCTGGGCTTGTTCAGTGGGTTAAGGATCCGGCCTTGTCATGAGCTGTGGTGTAGGTTGAAGATGTGGCTCAGATCCCGCATTGCTGTGGCTGTGGTGTAGGCTGGCAGCTGTAGCTCTGATTCAACCCATAGCCTGGGAACCTCCATATGCTGCAGTTGCGAATGAGGCCCTAAAAAAAAAAAAAAAAAATCTGCGCACGTGTTCTTAAAATTAGGAATGCATCTTCACGTAAATTTCCTCCTTATAAAAATGTCTTTACAAGTAGATTGCAGTGACTTTTAAAAGCCAATGTGGAATCTCAGTCTGTCATGATACTATGCGTGGCTTAGAATTTCCTGTTTAATTTCTGATTTGCAAATGGTTCTATGATGAAAAGGAGCTTCCTGGAATCTGCTAATCTTCATCAGAATGATCCTAACCCCAGACACAGTATGTTGCCCTCTGGGAATGTCTGCAAGGAGGGCAGCTGCAAGATTATCTACCAGGTCTGCCTTTGAGCACCTTCTTCCTGAAAAGTAACGCAGCAATGTTTATCCCCTCCAGAGCGTTCAGAAGCTCCAAGATCCTCTTTCCTGTGGTCAGTCTGCTCTCCTCCCATGAATGTAAACAGGATTTCCTGGACGGTAGCTGCTTTTGAGATGAGTACATTCAGAACCACCCACTTCATCACCTGCATTGTCGCCTCCCCAAGTCTGATCCCAGCATGATTTCCCTGCCTGTCTTTTTTTGTTGTTGTTGTCTTTTTTGTTGTTGTTGTCTTTTTTGTTGTTGTTGTCTTTTTTTGCCTTTTCTAGGGCCGCTCCCGCAGCATATGGAGGTTCCCAGGCTAGGGGTCAAATAGGAGCTGTAGCCGCCAGCCTAACCACAGCCACAGCAACGCGGGATCCAAGCCGCATCTGCGACCCACACCACAGCTGTGACCCACACCACAGCTCACGACAACGCTGGATCCTTAACCCACTGAGCAAGCCCAGGGATCGAACCTGCAACCTCATGGTTCCTAGTCGGATTCGTTAACCACTGCGCCACAACGGGAACTCCGTCCCTGCCTGTCTGAAGGCCATTTCTCTCATCCATCCCCGAGCCCACTTCTTCTCTCTGTTCTTTACAGATTTGAGTGGAGAACAAGCCTATGCCTAAAAAGCGCATGCTCATTCCTGGATGTTACCATCCCCCTTGCAACCGAGGTGGTTCTTCCTCTGAGATCTTACAAGGCGCTGAGCCAAAGGCTTGAAATGCCACTGAGAGGACAGTTCCTGTAACTTTAACGAGTTCCAGACCATGGCATTTGTGCAGGTATTAAATCAAGCACCAGCCTCTAAGGTCCTCTTCCCTCATCTGCCTCTTTCGCGCTTTGACAACTTCTAAGGCGGTTTCAGAATAACCCTCCGCCTGAGCGTCTCTTCTCCACAGAGACTGAAAAGGATGGGGAAATTTTCCGATAGAGAAGGAAGTGTCTTCTCCTTGAAAATGGTCGATTCTTCAAAACAGGCTCAGAAGCACCAGAGGAACTCAGAGGGCTCTGGGCTTCTGCCCTTGGAAAGCACCTGTTCCGGCGGGTCCCACCCCTGACTCATGATTATCCACACGTAGGGAATTCTACACACACAGAGATGTTGGAGCTCCAACCCAGGTTGATGGCTAAGGTCCAGAAATCTGTAATTATTTTTCAATTCCCACCGGTGATTCTAGTGATCAAGCAGGTTTGGAACTAACGTTCTAAGTCAAATGAGGATACTAAGAGGATAAACTTGGAGAGCCAATATTAGCACTTAGCTTTTTTCTTTTCTTTTTTTCTTTTTTTGGTGTGTGTGTGTGTGTGTGTGTGTGTTTAGGGCCACACCCTGGGAAGTTCCCAGGCTAGGGGTCCAGTCGGAGCTGTAGCTGCCAGATGCCACAGCCACAGCAATGCTGGATCCCAGCTGCATCTTCGACCTGCACCACAGCTGATGGCAATGCTGGATCCTTAACCCACTGAGCGATGCCAGGGATCGAACCTGCATCCTCATGGATACTAGCAGAGTTCGTTAACCACTGAGCGGTGATGGGAACTCCTTAACTTTGTTCTTTGTGCTTTTTTGTCTTCAGACCCCTTTTCTGCCCTGACATGGTCTGTCTGGATTTTCCTACAGAGGCAGTCACACAGTCTTCAAGTACATTTGTTTCCTTTCATTCTCCTCTCTTTCCTGGAGGGAGCCCATATCTCCTCTTCATTCATTGTCACCCAATGGATCAAAGGTAATTGTAATAAAAGCAACAATACTAACAGCAGCTGCCATTTGCTCATTGCCTGGCCATTTCTGGGGCCCTGAGGACAGTGTGTATACCCCCATTTTGCAGATGAGAAAACTGAGGCCTTAAAGCATTAAAGCTTCATGAAGAGCAAATGTTAGAGGTGGGATTGGAAATCACATTTTTCTGACTCCAAGGTCTATTTTCTTTTCATCATACTCTGCCACAGCTCAAATGGAAGGTGACAATGAACTTGACCACTTTGTAAAGTACAATGAAAAAAAA
The DNA here is from genome assembly GCF_016906955.1 of Phacochoerus africanus. Classification (NCBI taxonomy): domain Eukaryota; kingdom Metazoa; phylum Chordata; class Mammalia; order Artiodactyla; family Suidae; genus Phacochoerus; species Phacochoerus africanus. The sequence continues at coordinate 42,883,340 of NC_062552.1, forward strand.
AATGCATGCATTGGTAAATGTGTCTTTAGAATTGATGTGCAATTCGCAAAGTAAAACTTGAAATCAAATTTAAAGGCAAAATTATTAATCATAAATGGAAAATGGTGTTCCTTTCATGGCTCAGTGGAAACATATCTGACTAGCATCCATGAGGACGCAGGTTCAATTCCTCGCCTCGCTCAGTGGGTCAAGGATCTGGCATTGCCGTGAGTTGTGGTATAGGTCGCAGATGCGGCTCGGATCCTGCGTTGCTGTAGCTGTGGCGTAGGCTGGCAGCTACAGCTCCAACTAGACCCCTAGCCTGGGAACCTCCACATACCGCGGGTGCGGCTCTAAAAAAGCAAAAACAAAAAAAAAAGATCTTAGAAATCCACATGGTAATCATTGCTATTTACATGCACAAATTTTGACATTAAGCCTCGCTAGGTTTTATTTGTTTTTCCTTGGTTTGTTGATTTGGAAGTAACTTCTCTTATTTTTTACCGCCTATTTCTGGCTCTGTGCTGGGTGCTGGGGACACAGGTGACAAAAAAGAGGCAAAGCTCTACTTTCATGGATCTGTCACCTTCAGGCAGGAGGCACACAGGGAGTTCAAACCTCAGCATCAGGTGGTTCTAAAGGGTGTAGGGGAAAATAAAGCCGGATGAAGAGACAGAGTGGCAGGCAGAATGGGGGTGGAGAGTTCTTTTTTGCAGACTCATTAGAAAGTTGTAAAAGTCAAGCACAAATGTGGGTGAAGCATGCAGAGATCTGGGGAAAATCACTCCAGGGAAGAAAAAATAAGGGCGAAAACTTCCAGGTGGCAACGTCTGTGGCTGGTGTGCAGAGGAGCAGAAGAGGAGCCTCCTGATTTGGGGGAGTGTGGGTCATTCCTCCCCAACCAGAGGATCGTGGTCCTGCAGGCAAGCAGAACACAGACCCGCCACTGGGCCCGAAGTCCCTGTAATGCCCCAGGAGTGTTGAGTTTAAGGGAAGAAGCCCAGATGCTTGGGATCAGCCCATAGGGTGGGATCAGAGGCCAATTCTGCTCACAGGCAGGCCCAGGGTTGGGGGGGGGGGGCTGTCTGTCTCACCTCCTTCAAACCTGAGGACCCCAGAGCTTGGGAAAAGGATGCTGGTTGTCCTGCCCCAGGTTACAAGAGACCCAGGAGGCAAAGGATGGTTCCTCCACCTTGGTGTGAATGTGTATTTTAGAGGCCCTTTGGTGCTCTCTGGCTGCCTCTGGACCATCTGATTCCAGACAGTTTAATGTGTTTTCTTTGTCTCAGGCTCCTTCACCCTGGCGTTGTTTGTCTGAACTTTTCTGACTCACTGATGACCCAGTGGAAGGTAACCATCCGGGTGTCATCAGTGTCCCCGAGGCAGGCCCTATTGGCAGGTCTGGGAGGCACACACCAACCAGGATTTCCCCTCTCCTTTCCCATTAAAACACTGCCGGCCATACGGTACTTATCTTAGAGACATTTCTGGAAAGTTGGCCACAAACTTTGACAAGCTGTGCTTGGTCTTAATCACAGCTGTTTAAGCAAACAATACTGTTTTTGCCTGACCACTCTAATGGGCATCACAGCTTCTCAAAAGTCACAGCCTAAGTTGATGCAGAAATGAATCTCCCTCAAAAGGATACATGCACCCCTATGTTCATTGCAGCACTATTCACAATAGCCAAGACATGGGAACAACTTCAATGTCCATTGACAGATGATTGGATTAGGAAGGTGTGGTACCTATACACGATGGGAAAAAAAGAGGAAAATAATACCACTTGCAGCAACATGGATGCAACTAGAAATTCTCACACTAAGTGAAGCAAGTCAGAAAGAGAAAGACAAATACCATATGATATCACATATCTGGAATCTAATATAGGGCCCAAATGAACCTATCTATAGAGCAGAAACAAACACATGGACATAGAGAACAGACGTGTGGTAGCCAAGGAGGAGGGAGAGGGAATGGGACGGACGGGGAGTTTGGGGTTAGTAGGTAGGAACTGTTACATTTAGAATGGACAAGCATTGAGGTCCTACTGTATAGCACAGGGAACTATATCCAGTCACTTGTGATAGAACATAATAGAAGATGATATGAGAAAAAAGAATGTGTGTATATATATATATATATATATATATATATATATATATATATAAAACCAGGTCACTTTGCTATATAGCAGTAATTGACAGAACATTGTAAGTCAACTATAATAAAACAATTTAAAAATAAAAATAGGCAGCAGATCATATTTGGCCCATGGGCCATGGTTAGTTGATCCCTGGTGTAGAATGTTATTTTGTATGTTTGCGGAATAAATGAATGAATACCCAGTGCAAAAAAAAAAAAAAAAAGAAAAAAGGAAAGCGAGAAAGAAAGAAATCTCCCACTTGCCGGAGAGTGAAGTCTGCTGACTTCCCCCAGGAGGAATGAGGGTGGTGTGGTTTTCTCTTGACCAAAGGGGACAATGTCTCTTTATGACTTAAGATTTGACTCTCCTGTATCTCCCCCCCACCCCAAACCCCTGTAGCAGTTAAAAGATACCTATTCCGATTGTTTCTTTTCTTTCTTTCTTTTTTTTTTTTTTTGGTCTTTTTAGGGCTGCACCTGCGACATATGGAGGTTCCCAGGCTAGGGGTTGAATTGGAGCTGTAGCTGCCGGCCTATGCCACAGCCACAGCAATGCGGGATCTGAGCTGCTTCTGTGACCAAAACGTGCCAGTGCGAGATCCTTAACCCACTGAGTGAGGCCAGGTATCAAACCTGAGTCTTCATGGATACTAGTCGGGTTCGTTAACCACTGAGCCACGACAGGAATTCTGCTTGAGTCTTGACATCTTCTCAAGATAGCAATGTGGCAGCATCACATGGATCTACTGTACTATTGTCAGGGAGATCCCGTTCTTCCTTTAGGTAGAAAGGTGTGTTCACACGGACGAAAATGGCCAGAACCCCAGGCTGTGGCTTTTAGAGGGCAGGTGTGGATGGAGGAGAGGGCAGGCCATACCACGGCATAAAACACGGCTGTGAAGTCTGGAGAAAAGTGTCAATTCTACTAGCTCATCATACGCTCACATCATCAAAGTCAGCCCCATGGAAAGTTCTTTTCCTGAGAGTTCCTATTGTGGCTCAATGGTAATGAAACCGACTAGTATCCATGAGGATGTGGGTTCGATTCCTGGCCTGGCTCAGTGGGTTAAGGATCTGGTGTTGCTGTGAGCTGTGGTGTAGGTCACAGATGTGGCTCGGGTCTTGCCTTGTTGTGGCTGTGGTGTAGGCTGGCGGTTGCAGCTCCAGTTTGACCCCTAGCCTGGGAGCTTCCATATACCATGTTCCACCCTAAAAAGCAAAAAAAAAAAAAAAAATTAAAGTTCTTTTCTTCATAAGATAAAGACAGTAATGCTAGCACCCAGACACTACAAAGCTGCTCTGAGAATCAGAGAATGGCTGCCTAACCTTCCTCTAAGTGTGGTTATAGAAGATGAAGTTTCTTCCTACCATAGCACACCAGAAAAAGCCCCAGACCATTCATTAATCTCCTCCAATTCCTTCTTCCTGGAGCTCCCACCTCCTCCCTTCTTCTGTCCCACATTTGTTCTTTATGTCTCAACCTCAATCAATTCTTTCCTGGTCACTCTGTGAGCCTATGCATGCTCACCGACCTAAGGACTCACAGAATCAAGACATTGACAAGTCTTTTGGTATTTTAGGGTATTTACGGTATTTAGAGTGGTTACAGCTATGGTAGTCAGTCACTCATCAGATGCAAAACAGCATCCTCCACAAACGCTGCTAGATGCCTTTCCTGATTGGCTTAAATGCCTTGCATAACACGAAACTTACCTTCCTATAAGACAGTCCAATCCATCTTTGGTCATTTCTGTTAGAAACTTACATTTAGCCCAGACCTACGTCTCTAACTCCTACTACTTTCTTGCCTGGAGTTGCCTTTTGCAGACTCAGAGTATGAGCTGATTCTGCTTTCATTTTTGTTTTGTCTTATTTATGGCTGAGCCTGCAGCACATGGAAGTTCCCAGGCCAGGGGTCAAACCATGCTCCACAGTAGTGACCAGAACTACAGCAGTGATATCATTGATTCTTAACCTGCTGAGCCACCAGGCAGCACCAGACCCTGCTTTCAATATTATAAACTTTGAATTGAACTTATGGTGTGTGTATAAGCCTATCCTCACAACCAGATTAAAAGTTGATAGCAGGCAGTCAGCATGTTTTATGTTCTTTGTGCTCAGCGGTTACTTAATAAATATGTACCAAATAAATGTTGGAAACACATCTTTACTTATTTAAAAAAAAGAATCGGAGTTCCTGTCATGGCTCAGTGTTTAACGAATCCGACTAGGAACCATGAGGTTTTGGGTTTGATCCCTGGCCTCACTCAGTGGGTTAGGGATCTGGCATTGCTGTGAGCTGTGGTGTAGGTCGCAGATGCGGCTTGGATCCTGAGTTGCTGTGGCTCTGGCCTTGGCCGGTGGCTACAGCTAGGATTTGATCCCTAGCTTGGAAACCTACATGTGCTGCGGTTGTGGCCCTAGAAAAGGCAAAAAGACGAAAAAATATATATATATGGCATAGAATCTCATAAGCAAGAGCCAGAAATGCATACTGAAAACTGACTTTTTTTTTTTTTTTTTGTCTTTTTAGGGCTGAACCCATGGCATATGGAGGTTCCCAGGCTAGGGGTTTAATTGGAGCTACAGCTGCCGGCCTACACCACAGCCACAGCAACAGCGGGATCTAAGCTGCATATGTGACCTACACCACAGCTCATGGCAATGCCAGATCCTTAACCCACTGTGTGAGGCCAGGGATCGAACCTGTGTCCTCACGGATACTAGTCAGATTCGTTTCCGCTGTGCCATGACGGGATCTCCTGAAAACTGACTCTTAACCATGAGCTTGGACGTGGACCAGAGAGAGCTGGGGTGGAAATCCTCTCACCTGGGAGGCCTCTGAACCCCTTTGAGGCATGCTTTGCTCATTTATAATTTAGGGGCACAATGTTCTCTGCAGGATTGTTCTTAAGGAGTGAGATACTGTGTGAGGACTCCTGGCAAGTTGCCTGGCCATTCTGAAACAGTAGGTAGAAATGATAATACTGATTAGAATAAGTTCAAAGATTATCATCTATGCAGCTGTCTCCTAGTAGGTCAATAAAACCTAATTCTGGAGTTCCTGCTGCGGTGCAGTGGGTTAATGATCTAGTTTGTCTCTGTGGCTGTGCCAGTTTGATCCCCTGCCTGGTGCAATGAGTTAAAAGTTCTGCCGCTGTGGTGGCATAGTTCACAGCCCTGGCTCAGATTCAGTCCCTGACCCAGGAACTTCCATATACTAGGGAGGTGGTTGAAAAAGGAAAAACAAACCAAACAAACAAAGAACAAAAAAACCAACCAAACAAAAAATCCCTAATTCCATTCCAATCAGGTCTCCCTTTTGAGGTGGTTAAGCAAGCAGGCAACACCTAGCAGAGAGTATCCAGGCTTCTCTTCTTGCTCTGTCACTACCACTGTCTGCTCAAAGCATGAGATGCCACAAATTATCCTAAGAGAGATTAAGTCCGGAAAATCCCCAATTTGTTCCTCAGTCTGGAGAATACACAGCATTTCCTGAACCCAGATCCAAAAGGGTCAGCACACTCAGCCTGCAGGTCTGCAGAAAGGTCAGGAATTCTCAGCTGGCAGCCAGCAACTCAATCTAGTAGGAATCTCGCTCTCACTAAATGGGTCTGAAGATTTAAGCAACGCCAGCACGGGGCTGGCACACCCTAGGTCTCCCTTTCTCCAAATGTTTCCTCCTCTCAGCCATTCCTTTTGAAGCCAAAGAAAAACCAAGGGACACTCTTCAGCCCAGGACCCAAGATACATTCCTAGTTAAACTCAGAAAACTGGCGTGGAGAGTCACAATTGCACGGAGAACACTTGTGGGTTAACTCCAACCAATAACGAACTTCGGCTTTTGGTCCCCCATGAAGATTGCCTTTAAAACTAAATTTGGTTCCCACTGTGGCACAGTGGGTTAAGAATCCAACTGCAGGAGTTCCCGTCACGACACAATGGAAACAAATCCGACTAGGAGCCTTGAGGTTGTGGGTTCAATCCCTGGTCTCACTCAGTGGGTTAAGGATCCAGCGTTGCCGCAAGCTATGGTGTAGTTTGAGGATGCAGCTCAGATCCCACATTGCTGTGCCTGTGGCATAGATCAGTAGCAACAGCTCCAATTAGACCCCTAGCCTGGGAACCTCCATATGCTGTGGGTACGGCCCTCAAAAGACAAAACACCAAAAAAAAAAAAAATCTAACTTCAAGGGCTTAGGTCACTATGGAGATGCAGGTTCAATCCCTGGCCCAGCACAGTGGGTTAAAGGATCTGAGGTTGCCATAGCTGTTGCAGCTATGGCTCAGATTCAATCCCTGGTGTGCCATGGGTGTGGCCATTAAAAAAAAAATCAGACATGGAATTCTGTGGATACATACAAAATACTATTTTGGCATAACATTGTAAATCTTTATACTTTAATAAAAAATTTTAACGTTCAAAACAGACTAACTTTAGAGCTGATCAGTGTACCTCCAAAGTAAGAATTTCATTCCAATTCTGGCTTCTAACTGTGGCCTCCACCTCCGAAGGTCTGTGCACTCCTGAAATGTCACAAGCGTCACCAATCCCTGTCACACCCACGTCAAGTCCTTTTGACCCACTTCTTAAATGGCTTTCACCTTTCCTGAATCATCCTGGGGCCAGGGCCACTGACGGTCCACACAGCTGGGCATCCTCGCTGGTTTCCCAGAACTTTTCATCTCACTCCTTCAGCCATAACCATCCGGCTCATTTTCACTTCTGATGCTTCCATCAGTTCCTTCTCTGTGCCAGCCTCTCGGCTGGTCTAGAATCCACTTCTGGCATCAGGACAGAATTCTGATGCTCTGACACACACTTATTTCCCTCAGCTCCCCACCTGCCACTCTGCTCTAACAGGAAGATTCACACCTGTTTTTGCTTTGGCCTCTGGGTTTTTGTGCAAGCTTCTTCTCCTGTCCCCAGTAGAGTTTGGAAATTTGTTTTTCTAAAATGCTAACTCCAGGAGTTCCTGTTGTGGCTCAGAGGGTTAAGAGCCAGACATCATCGGTGAGGATATGGGTTCGATCCCTGGCCTCGCTCAGTGGGTTAAGGATCTAGCACTGCCACAAGCTGCAATGGAGATTACAGATGAAGCTTAGATCCTGTGTTGCCGTAGCTGTGGCGTAGGCCTGAAGCTGCAGCTCCGATTGGACCCCTGGTCCAGGAGCTTCCATGGGCTATGGAAGGGGCCATAAAAATAAAATAAAATAAAATAAAATAAAATAAAATAAAATGCTAACTCCTATGTTATGGCATCCATCTTCATGTCTTCAGTAACTACATGAAAACTTCTCTATATCAGGGATCCTTTAGGCTCTTTCAAATGCAATATTTTTATAAACAAATCAATTAGCCTAGTTATTAACTAAAACCTATTAAAACAAACAAAAACCAAACTCCTAGACAACTCTATTGATGTTTTAAAAAGCAATATGTACATGATATCATTTAATCCTCTTGACAACCCTGTATATATACATGTTGTGTTTGTGTAAAATACTTATGATACATAGTATATGATAGAGGAAGAAATCCATAGCTCTGAGAATAAATATGAGTATTGATCCTATGTCTTTAAAAAAGTGTTATGGCCATACCCACGGCACATGGATGTTCCCAGGCCAGGGATTGAATCTGAGCCATAGGTGCAATCTATGCCACAGTTGCAGCAATGCTGGATCCTTTAACTCATTGTCCTGGGCCAGGGATTGAACCCATGCCTCTGAAGCAACTGGAACTGCTGCAGTTGAATTCTTAACCCACTGTGACACAGCAGGAACTCTGATCCTACTTTTAAAAATGATTCTATCCCAAATCCTAAAGATATAAACATTTGGTCCAGTGCCTCAAAAGGAAATTCCTTTTGAGAACTTTCTTTCTCTTGGAAATTTTGTTTGTCTCTGGGTTGTTAAAACCTCAGAACACAGACATGTCTGTGTGGCTTCTGCAGAATGTAACCCTCCTATTGCTTGCTTTCCTAGTTTTCCTGGAGAGGGATTCTCTTAATTGCAACTTTGATTCTGAGTACCTGCAGCCTAACACCCCAGCCATTTCAAGACCATTCCTTTCTTCCTTTTTCTTTTTCTATTATTTATTTTATTTATTTATTTTTTAGGGCCAGTGGCATGTGGAAGTTCCCAGGCTAGGGGCTGAATTGGAGCTGCAACTGCCGACCTATACCACAGTTCATGGCCATGCTGGATCCTTAACCCACTGATCGAGGCTGGGGATCAAACCCACGTCCTCACGGATACTAGTCAGGTTCATTACCCTTGAGCCACAATGGGAACTCCTCCATGATCATTTCTTACTTTGGTGATTTTGTAAAAGTATCAAGGCCAATCTCTCTTCTGCGGATAATGGGCTGAGCCATTAACACTTCCAAAATGACTCTAGAGGCCCAAGAGCACAGAGGACCATGTATAAAAAAATAGAAAACACGTTTTCATGGTGATTATTATCGTCATGATTTTTTTAAATGGAAGCATGTCTAGAAAAATTTTCGCATGTCAAATCCTTAGATGTAGAGGTGATTTCCTTTCCAAGGGCTAACCTGCCATATTGTCATCATGGATGTCAAATGACAGGACCTGGAGATGCAGGAAGATGTGACTTTTATAGCTGTAGAGTCATCAGGTGCCCCTGAAGAAGTTGGCAGCCTGAACCCTAGAAGAAGCTGGCAGAAGCTGGGAGCTGGAAGTTTGATTTGAGGAAGAAAAGCCTTTCAAAACACTGAATGGGAACACAGCTGACCCTGTTCCTGTCATGGGGACAGGGGGTTCAAGGGATTGTCAGGGACTGGGTAGAGGGGAAGATACTCGTTTTTAAAGCACAGGCAGTGAAGTCTATGCCATAGACCACTTCAGGGAAGGGAGTGGGGAGGGTCCCCTAGGGTATAACACAAGGCTAAAATAGAAAAAAAAGAAAAAGAAAGAACGGAAGGGGAAATGACCAATGGAATGAGCTTCCGGGGAGCATTTCCAGAGCTTAATACAATGCGGTTGAATTTTCATTTCAAGCATCAGGCAACACTGGGAACGGGTTCCTGCCTCGGGAAGAGTTCTACCAGAAACCTTTATCCTGCTTTGGGGGAAGCCTGCTCCCTCTGACAGCCTACTGTCTCTTTTTGACCCCAAGACTGAACAGATCAAGTCACAACATGCTTGGAAAATGACTCCGCCACAATGCTACAGGTTAAGAAGTTTCTAGGGGTTCCTACTGTGGCTCAGCAGAAAAGAACCTGACTAGTATCCATGAAGATACGGGTTAGATCCCTGGACTCGCTCAGTGGGTTAAGGATCCAGCCTTGCTGTGAGCTGTGGTGTAGGTTACAGACGTGGCTCGGATCTGGCATTGCTGTGGCTGGGGGGGGGGCAGCTGCAGCTCCAATTTGACCCCTAGCCTGGGAACCTCTATATGCCCCAGGGGCAGCCCTAAAAAGACAGAAAAAAAAAAAAAGTTTCTAGATGGTTGGTCCAGCCCCTCAGGCAGCAGACCCTTAGGAAAAGTGAGTTAGCCTCTGATCTCACACAGAGGCAGCGATGACAGAGACCGGCATTCTCTTTATTTGTTCCCTCATCAGTGGAGACTCGGGCTACAGTCCAGGCTGCCAAGAGGAAGAGGGTCAAGGGAGCTCATGTCTCTTGGGAGCGGCAAACAGGAAGTCAAAGGATTATTTGCACTGGGACGGATGTTGGGCTGGGAGGATGTATGGTGGGTAATGGGAACCTAGGAGAGCAGCCCCTCCCCGTCTGGGGAATTGATGGAGGGCCCTCCAGGGCAGGAGCCTGTGTGAGATAAACCCCCAGACAAGCAAAGGGGGATGGATGGTGGGCAGAGCATCCTCTGAGCGAAAAGCCATAGAAGGAGCACATGTGGGCAAGCACTTAGGGTCCCATGAGATTTGAATGGATAATCTGATTTCATCTCCAAGGCAACTGGGAGCCCCTGAAGGATTTTATGCAGGGAAATGACAGAATCAAACAGATGCTTTTGCAACATTGCTGTGATGGACGGAGGAGGACCTGGTCCTGGGAAAACGCAGCCTACAGATGTCCTCAGCAGCCCAGGGTCCCCCACATGGGAGGGGAGGCTGAGGATGACTTTGCACTGTGTTCACAGCTCTTGCCTGCCCCCAGCCCTCCAAAGGGCAGAGCTCTGTATTTTCCAGATCGCTGCTTTGGAATTTAATGGGAAAGCAGGAGTGGGAGGCAGAGGAAGACCTGAGTCTAGAGGTTAAGTTGATCTATAAGATAAAGTGCTGAGTGAGAGTTTTTTTTTTTTTTTTTTTTTTTTTTTAAGGCAAAAGGCAAGTCTGCGGGGTTGAGAGCAGTGAAGTGAGGGAAGGGCCCCAGGAAAATCTTCAGGATCCGACGATCATAATGGGAGGGACACGGGAATTGAAGGTGTTGATAAGATCTGCTGAATGTCCTTTGATAGAGAATGGAATTCTGTTACAGTTACTTCTGGAAATTGAACCCTGATGCACTCCGAGACTGAATTATGTGGATCCCGCTGTTTCCAAACGTTACAACTGAGAGCCTCTGAGGGGACTTACTCGAAAAGATGGCCCAGCAAAGGGTTACGTACCGGCTCGTTTTTGCCTCGCTGGGTCTTCCCCTGCTAGTTCCTGTTCACGGAGAAGCTGAAAGAACATTTGAGACAATTGTCAGTGCGTGTCAAAGACATCTTTTCACAATGGCTTTCTGCTCTCATTGTCCCAGAATGTTCGAGCGAAGCAGAGGGCTGCGGATTTGGGGTCAGCGCCTTGTGCCCTGGGGATGGGGACCGCCCACAATCGAAGCCCGTTAGAAAGACGAAATAGGTTGGCCTCAGGTGTGACTTGGGCCCGGATTTTTTTATAGACCAGTTTCTAGTTTCAGGAGCGGAAGATATCAGCCTATCTGTGTTTCTCAGAGTTCCTGCAGCCTGAGGCCTGTCGAAAAATATGAAGAATGGTGTTCTCCACTGTGCTAGAACTTGAACCCTGAGTCATTCCAGTGACCTTTTAGTTGAGTCTCACGACCTCTCCTCCGCCCTAGGCCTGTCCCCACCCCAATATTCCTGCGGCATTAGGGCTGTTTAGATGGTGTTCGCTTAAAGTTATTTTCTCCTCCTCTGGCCCTTTTTCTCCTGGATGGTTTTACAGATGCCTCCTGAAGCAGGGGCTATGAGAGTCAGCTCTGAAGCCAGCCTGCCTGGGTACAGAGCTGTGCCCCTTACTAGCTATGTGACCTTGAGGATGTTACTTATCCTCTCTGAGCCTCGATTTTCTTTCTGTAAAATGGAACAGTAGTGCTGACCTCATGGAAGTACTATGAGAATTAAACAAATTGCAACATGGAACACGGTACACTCTTAATAAATGTGCGATCGTATAGACCGATAGTTAAGGGTAAAGACACCGCAGACATTGAATCCAGAGCTTAGCTCTGCCCTAAAATGGCTGTGTGACCTTGGGCAAGTGACTTAATCGCTCTGTGTCACGGGACCCACCTATCATATAGGGATAAACGTAGCTTACCTCATTAAGTTGTTGAGAGGATCAAATGGTTAATAAATGTAAAACACTGGAAGGGGGTTAATGACATGGTAAGGGCTAGTCTGGGTCAGGCATCATGCTGTTCTGAGAGCATCATGACCATGGACTCCCCTGTCTGCATCCTGCCACTTACCTTATCTCCATAAGCTCAGCTCTGGTCATTATGTGGCTTCTTTGTTTAAGAGGTGACGTTAATTGGCTCTGCTGCTGAGATCACTGCCAGCTCTGTAGTTTATAACCTCCCCTTGACCTGACCTGGTATTCCTAGATCATCCCTGCCTCTAAGTGAGTTTTCCTCTGATGTATTTCCCAGCGCAGACTTCCTCAAGGCTCATCAGAAGGGCCAAATAACGCCTGTCCTCCAGGGTGTGGGCTTTGCCATCACCTCCATGCACCGATGAACGCCACCCAAACAGAGCTCATTCTGCCATCTGTGGGCACTACCATTTTTCTTCTAGTTATCTCACTTCATAACGATAACAACAATAATTCCTAAAACATCTTCAACACCCTGTGCCAGGTGCTGTTTAGTATGTGGTGTGTGCTCATTTGTTTAATCCTCCTGACAATCTATGGCATAGATGCTGTTATTTGACACATTTCACAAATGAGAAAACACCGGCACAGAGAGGTCAATTAACTTGCCTAAGGTCACACAGCTTTGAAATGGCAGAATTAAGACTCAAACCCAGATAGTCTGCCTCCTAGGTCTGTACTTGCCCATACATGCACCTCATCATCTTGTTGGGAGATGCCGTGGTAAACTGTGGGGAAACTGAGGGTTGTTCTCAGTGACGCAGTCACTCCTGACGAATACCTTTTCTCTTTCTTACTCAATTGCCTCCTCTGTCCCCTCCTTCTTTTCAACGACTGGTATAAACAGCCATAGAAAGTGTGGAGGAAACCATACGTGATAGTTCCTAAGGGTTCTCAATGAAACAAAGAGCAGGATGATGGATGGGGATTGGAGTTTTCAAAGCCCAGGTGCCGCTCTGTTTGCAGTGATGTTATCTGAGTTCTATGGAAAAGCCCGGGAACCTAGAGATCACAGAGTCAATGTATAGGGCTGGTTCCTGTCTGGCTTCCCCTGGAGCTGCTCCGGCTCTGTGCTGGGGCAGAAGGAAAAGTTCTCCCACTGCCTTCCTGCCTCCGTCTTCCTTGGGACTTACAATTACAATTTAATTGTAAGCCACCAGGAAGCTTCCTCTGTCCATGCAAGAGAAGGTGACTACAAGTGGGCACGATTGGGCAGCTCTCCCAGGCCAAGACGTCATTCCCTGCATTTTCTTTCCCTTTTTTTTTTTGCCTTTTTTTCTAGGGCCGCTCCCTCGGCATATGGATGTTCCCAGGCTAGGGGTCGAATCGGAGCTGTAGCTGCCTGCCTACACCACAGCCACAGCAATGCAGAATCCGAGCCTCATCTGAAACCTACACCACAGCTCATGGCAATGCGAGATCCTTAACCCACTGAGCGAGGCCAGGGATGGAACCTGAGTCCTCTTGGATACTAGTCAGGTTGGTTATCACTGGGCCACAACAGGAACTCTTCATTCCCCCATTGTCCAGGGGGCATTAAAGAATTAAAGCCCTGCTGCTGGCAGTTGTAGTTAAAAACCGAGGTATGTTTCAGTCCTCTCCTGCAGAACATTTTAAATCCTTTCCCTCCTCCAATTCAATTTAGTGAGATTTTGGGTGGGAGGGAAGAAAACTGCCCCCCCCCCCTTTTTTGGCTGTGCCAGCAGGCATGCAAGATTTCCCTGGGCCAGGGATTGAACTTGCACCACAACAGCAACCCAACCTGCTAAAGTGACGACATCGGATCCTTAATCTGTTTTGCCAGAGGAGAACTCCAAAAACTGCTTTCTTAACCAGCACATCACTGGCCATGAGGCCATCTTGAGAAACATTGCTTTTTAACTAATTTTATTTTTCTGTTCTGCATTTTGTTTTTGTTTTTTTGTTTTTTATTGTACTTGATTTACAATGTTTTGTCAAATTCTGCTGTACAGCAAAGTGACCCAGTTATACATACGTATAATTCTTTTTCTCATATTATCTTCTATCATGTTCTATCACAGGTGATTGGGTATAGTTTCCTGTGCTGTTTTAACTATTTCTTTTCTTTTCTTTTGTCTTTTTAGGGTTATACCCACAGCATATGGAAGTTCCCAGGCTAGGGGTCCAATCAGAGCTATAGCCCCCAGCCTACGCCACAGCCACAGCAATGCAGGATCCGAGCTGTGTCTTCGACCTACACCACAGCTCACGGCAACGCTGGACCCTTTAGCCCACTGAGCGAGGCCAGGGATTGAACCCTCATCCTCATGGATACTAGTCAGGTTTGTTACCACTGAACCATGACAGAAACTGCCTTAACTATTTCCTGAATCTTCATGGTGATTATCTGAAATTGACATGGACACCTTTGCCAAGTGCTGCTTCCATGACTCTGGCCTCACCTGCTGGCTCTGTTTAGTGAAGATCCATGACTCTTTGTGAGAATAACTTACTTTTAATTGTAAGCCCTGGCATCACTGGGGAAAATGAAGGGAAGACATCCTGAAGGCAAGGCAGCCTCTGAGCTGTCCCCTGGTGATGGTGATCAGGACCCTTGGCCTCCCAGACATGAGGAGAAAGAGTTGGGGGGTGCCGGGTCAGGGGGCCTGGGGTTCCATAAAGGCAGAGGCTAGAGTGACACCAAAAACTGGAGCCCTGCACCTTCTCTTCTTTCTATTTGGAATAGTCATTGGTTCATCCTAAGCCTCTGTTTCTTAATTTATAGAAAGTAACGTACACACCCAAAGCCTATCCTCTCTGGTGGGGCTGTGAACCCACGTGCCCAGCTGGCCTGGAGCTCTTGGGGGTGTGCGGCAGGGGGAGGGGGGACAGCCTTGCCCTCCCAAGTCCATGTCATTCCGTTCGGGGAACTGCAGGGCTGAGCATACATCCTGCCAGGGTCTCCCAAGGCTGAGTATTATTTCAGACAGAAACCAGAGCCTCTGTTGGGCCATGAAGAGCTACCCAGATGGGTATCAGAGGACAATGGGCAGCTCCATCCAGAGGGGATTTCCTGTTGGCCCAGCTTCAGCCGGAAGACGCAAGGTCACCAATTCCAGGAAACGCCCCACCTGTTGGACATGATGACTTTACAAAATAATTGGGGGCGGGGTGCAGGGGGAGCAGACACCCAGTCAGGAATGAGAGGGGGCATTTTACGTGTGGAAATGAAAACCCCTAGGGAACCAGACGACAAACAAGTGGTCGCCTAATCTCTTGCCTCCTCCCCAAGGCCCTGTCCTCATCTTTTTTGTGACCTGGAATCCCCGATCTAACATCTTTACCTCCAGCGAGATAATGGTCTGAGCAAGGGTCCTGTTAGACCTCCCTGGGCACAGGAACGCAGGTTTATTTGTGCCAATATAGGAAAAAGAACCACTATATCCTAGGTACCTGCTCTGTGCATGACAGGAAGGCGTGCATATATAAGAGTGGTTTATCCCTATGACAAACCGGTGGAGAGACCTACTTCTTCTTGCATTATGTAGAGGAAGCAGGCTCTGGGAGATGAAAAAAACATGAGGAAATTTCCAACGATAGTGTTCGAGCTGCACTTTGGACTTAAAGAAGCTGATGCTAGCATTCAGAGCCTGTCACACTGCTGGCTCCAAGTGTGATCACTGGGGCAGGAACAAGGGGCAGGAACTGGTCAGAAAGGCAACATCCAGGGCCACACCCCAGACTTCCTGAGTTCAGCTTTAAGGTCCACACTTTAAGAAAGTTCCCAGCTCATCCTCACACTTCAAAAGCCCGATACCTCCTATCTGCACCCGCCCCTGCATAGCACCACCATTCACAAGAGCCAGGAGGTGAAAGCAACTTAAGTGTCCATTAATGGATAAACGGGTTAAAAAAGGTGGGATATACATACAATGGATCATTATTCAGACTTAAGAAAGGAAGGAAATTCTGATGTATATTACAACATAGATACATTTTTAGGACATTATGTTAAGTGAAGTAAGCCGGTCACAATAAGACAAATACTGTATGATTCCACTTACTTATAGGAGGTACTTAGTGTAATCAAAGTCACAGAGGCAGAAAGTTAGAATAGTGAGTTCCAGCAGATGGGGTGGGGTGGGGTGGGGGGTTAGGGTGGCCTTGTTTAATGGGTGCAGAGTTTTACAAGATGCATTTGCCTACTGGCTGCAAATGTATGTTTAACACTACCGAACTGTACATTTAACCATGTTGAATGGTTAAATGGTTGGTAAATTTGATGTGTATTTAGCACAATTTTTTTAAAAGCTCATGACCCACCACATGTTGCTCTTAAATTATGTAGAAGTGCACAGCCATAAAAAGGAATGAGATAATGCCATTTGCAGCAACATGGATACAACTGGAGATTAATACACTAAGTGAAGTAAGTCAGAAAGAGAAAGACAAATATCATATATCATGTAGACATAGAATCTAAAATATGACACAAATGAACTTATCTATGAAACAGAAACAGACTCACAAACAGAGAACAGATTTGTGGTCAGCAAGGGGAGGGGGGAGGCGGGGAGGGATGTAGCAGATATAAACTATTATAGGCAGGATGGATAAGCCACAAGGTCCTACCCTATAGTAATATAGATCAATATATATATTGATATATCTATATTCAATATCAAGCGAGAAAACATAATAGAAAGGAATATGAAAAAGAATGTGTGTATACACACACACACACACACACGTATGTATAACTGAATCACTGCTGTACAGCAGAAATGAACACAACATTGTAAATCAACTATACTTCAATTAAAAAATAAAATAAAGTAGTCGGGAGTTCCCGTCATGGCTCAGTGGTTAACAAATCCAACTAGGAACCATGAGGTTGCAGGTTCGATCGCTGGCCTTGCTCAGTGGGTTAAGGGTCTGGCGTTGCCGTGAGCTGTGGTGTAGGTTGCAGACGCGGCTCAAATCCCGCATTGCTGTGGCTCTGGTGTAGGTTGGCGGCTACAGCTCTGATTGGACCCCTAGCCTGGGAACCTCCATATGCTGCAGGAGCAGCCCTAGAAAAGGCAAAGAGACAGATAAATAAAATAAAATAAAATAAAATAAAATAAAATAAAATAAAATAAAATAAAATAGTGGAAGTGGAAGCTGAGTGACAGCCTAGGGCAGCCTAAGCTGACAAGGAAGGTTCAAGGGCACCTCTCCCATGGAAGTCTTCAGCTCTAGGCTGAATGAAGATATTATATCTTGAAGGCAAATCTAGGAAGGAAAAGTGGGGCCCTTTGCAGTGGGAGCTTCCAGAAAGATGAAGTTCAAGTACTAGTAGCAGCCCTGGGAGGCCTATCTCCTGACCAGCCTGTGCCACCAGGCAAATGGATGGGTTTTGTTAGGGCTGCTGTGATGAGGACCGATCTGGCGCAGTGGGAGGGCACTGCTGCAGCCAGGAATGCTGGGAAACTCTGGAATGTAAGGCTGACCCCACCGTTGAGATCATCTCATGCTCCATCCAGCTTACACCCCACATGGTTGGGGTAACAGAGTTTTGCACTACTTGTGCAAATCCAGAGGAAAAGTAATGTTTCCCTCCTCTTTTTTTTTTTTTTGCCTTTTCTTTTTAGGGCTGCACCTGCTGCATATGGAAGTTCCCAGGGATCTAATCAGAGCTACCGCTGCCAGCCTACCCACAGCCACAACAATGAGGGATCCGAGCAGTGTCTCTGACCTATACCACAGCTCATGGCAATGCCAGATCCTTAACCCACTGAGCGAGGCCAGGTATCAAACCCACATCCTCATGGATACTAGTTGGATATGTTTCTGCTGTGCCACAACAGGAACTCCCCCTCCTCTATTTATAAGAGCAAGCTGCGGCATATGATTGCAGGGGCTGAATCTTACACACTGGAGTTTGGAAGAAGACATACTAAGAATACCTCCTAGTCATGAGAGAAATAAGGAAAAAGACAAAACCTAGGTCCAACAAAGAAAGACACAAAAATAGAGAAGAGGAAGGAAGAGCATAAAGTCATAAGACAAAATCCTGAAAGTAAGATCGAGCATTTTATTTATTATTTTGAAATACAATTTTATCACAGTAGAGTTGATTTACAATGTTGTATTCATTTCAGGTATACTGTAAAGTGAATCAGTCAAACATGTAAATATATCCATTCAGATCAAGCATTTTATTTTTTATTTTTCTTTCTTTCTTTCTTTATTTTTTTGTCTCTTTGCCATTTCTTGGGCCGCTCCTGCGGTATATGGAGGTTCCCAGGCTAGGGGTCAAATCGAGCTGTAGCTGCCAGCCTACGCCAGAGCCACAGTAACTCGGGATCTGAGCCATGTCTGCAACCTACACCACAGCTCATGGCAATGCCAGATCCTTAACCCACTGAACAAGGCCAGGGATCGAACGCGCAACCTCATGGTTCCTAGTCGGATTCGTTAACCACTGAGCCACGATGGGAACTCCCCAGATCAAGCATTTTAAATATGGCATCAAATGTGAATAACATACTTCTCTAATCACAGACAGATTACAAGAAAGAAAAGCAACTCCAACATGCATTGCTTGTCAGAGAAGCAGTAAAGCAAAGGAATGTGCTAAAAGCTAAACAAAACAAAGAACAAAGACCAGGCAAACACAAATACAAAAACAGAAGTGACAACTGGAATAGAAGACAAAAAATTAAGATTGAAAGGTACAAAGCAAAGCAAAAAGAGATTTTCTAATGCCAAAATTGATCATGAAGCTCCAACAAGAGTGACAGACTGGATAAAATAGCACTAAAATATCTTTTCAAAAAAATCCATAGGAAACAGTGGGAAAAACAGTAATAGCAAATACTGATAGAACCTTTTTAATTTAATTTAATTTAATTAATTTTTTTGTCTTTTGTCTTTTCAGGACCACACCTGTGGCATATGGAGGTTCCCAGGCTAGGGGTCAAATTGAAGCTGCCGACCTACACCACAGCCACAGCAACACCAGATCCAAGCCGCGTCTGCAACCTACACCACAGCTCATGGCAATGCCAGATACTTAACCCACTGAGCAAGACCAGGGATTGAACCCACAACCTATGTTTCCTAGTTGGATTCGTTTCCACTGCACTACAATGGGAACTCCTGATAGAGCATTTTTTAAATGTCAGGCACTGTTCTAAAGCACCTTATAAATATTAACTACTTTAATTCTCAAGGTGATCAGTACATCAATACTATTATTTTCATCATTTTACAGATGAAAAAACTTGAGACGCAGAATCATGCCAGTCTCTCGAGATTTCATAACCAGTCACACACCCCAGCTCTGGGGCCCGGAGTAGCCAAAGGAAAGAAGATCCCAGTGTTTCCCACAAGGAACAAGGGGCTACTTAGCACCCTCTTTTGTTAAGCTAAACTCCCATGAACTTCCCAAGGACGAAACCCTTAGGCTAATTTGTCAGTAAAATGCTTAGAAATTATCTTTGGCCCTTTCGACTGTATCAATCTGTGATGATAACACTGACACGAATGAGCACTTTTTGAAATGGGCTGTAGTCTGATGCTCATGGAAAGTGAATTCTTGGAAACTACAAGAATTCTGCTCTATCCTCAAAACAGGCTTGACATCATTTTTGCAGTTTCACAGGGTGGAGCGTCACACCTGAGTGGCAATTTAATTAAGAGCACATCTGGATGATGTATGGCAAGTGGTAGCCCCGTAGATACCCTAACATTCATTTGTGTTCAGCACCCCTTTCCACCATTTGGGACATTTTCTCACAGCCCCCCGCCCCCCATTAAGCAATTTCCGGCTATGACATTCCCAGGAAATGAGAAAAATGTGATGGGGAAAATAGAGCAGACATGGATTTACTCACCGCAGGATAGACAATAGACTTTAAATTCAAGTTCAGGGTAGCTTGGGAAGAATAAGTCACAATAATCAAGAAGCACAAAGTGGTTTTCCTTGGGGATTTCATGTCTTCAAGTTTGAGTTGTCTTGCCTGAAATGGAAATAGGATGGTTTAGAGATAAAGTAATTTATTTGTCGAACATAGAACTATCAAATCCTGTCTCAAAGGTCACATTCAGAAGGACTTTTTCAATGGGAAAAAAGAAAGGAGCTTAAAGGTATCAACCTTTGGGAACAGTCTCTGCTCCAGACCCTGGGGTGAAGGAAAGATGAGGTCAGAAAGGGGAGGGCTGGGGATGGGACTTGCAAACAGGACAAGGGACAAAGGGAACAGGTGATGGGGTACCTTCCCTTAAGACACGGAGAAGGAGAGAGTAAAGGAAAGAGAAAGGGGAAAGAGGAAAGAGAGGAAAAGCAAGAAAAAGGGAATAGCTAATCTGTAGGGAATACTTTTAACATTGTGCACATAACACAAGAACAAATGGATTCAGGAAACTGTATTTACCTTTGCGATACGCAATACATGCTGATATTATCAATTTTTTTTTTGTCTTTTTAGGGCTGTATCCATGGCATATGGAGGTTTCCAGACTAGGGGTCGAATTGGAGCTGCAGCTGCTGGCCTACACCACAGCCACAGCAATGCTGGATCCTTAACCCACTGAGCGAGGCCAGGGATCAAACCTGTGTCCTCATGGATACAAGTCAGATTCATTTCCACTGAGCCATGAGAGGCACTCCTGATATTTTCAATTCTATTCTATCCTATCTTACCCCACTTTTTCTTTTCATTGTGATAGCAACCCATTACATTGACTTCATGACCCATGTTAATGGGCTATGATCCAGTAGTATGACAAATCCTGGACTTAGTATATTTTAATTTCTTAGCGTGTATAATATGGATACTAATAGTTACCACTTTATGTCTTGATTTTTGATAGCTACTCTTTATCACTTTACAATGCTGGTGATGAAAATAAAAAATATTTGGTGACCTGATTAATCATGGTTACATTTTTTTTTTTCTTTTTTGGCCATCCTGAGGCATACAGAATTCCCAGACCAGGGATCAGATTTGAGCCACAGCTTTGACCTACGCTGCAGTTTCAGCAATGCCAGTTCCTTTAGCCCACTGTGCTGGGCTAGGGATCAAACCTGCACCCTGGTGCTGCAGAGATGATGCTGCCTATCCCATTGAGCCACAGTGGGAACTCCTCATTATTGCATTTAATTTTATTTGTTTGTTTGTTTGTTTTTAGGGCCACACCCATGGCATATGGAGATTCTCAGACTAGGAATTGAATCAGAGCGTTAGCCACAGGCCTAAGCCACAGCCACATCAACAGCAGATCTGAGCCTCATCTGCGACCTACACCACAGCTCATGGCAACACCAGATCCTTAATCCACTGAGTGAGGCCAGAGATTGAACCTGCATCCTTATGGATGCTAATCAGATTTGTTTCCGCTGTGCCACAACAGGAACTCCCACTGTTGCATTTTAAAAGAAAAAAAAAAGGAAAAGAAAAGTATCGGAGTTCCTATCGTGGCTCAGCGGTTAATGAATCTGACTAGCATCCATGAGGATGCAGATTCGATCTCTGGCCTCGCTCAGTGGGTGGAGGATCCAGCATTGCCATGAGCCGAGGTGTAGGTTGCAGACGTGGCTCAGATCTGATATGGCTGTGGTCGTGGCCGGTGGCTACAGCTCTGACCCCTCGCCTGGGAATATCCATATGCCATGGGTGCGGCCCTAAAAAGCAAAACAAACAAGCAAAAAAGCGTCACTTGGAACGATCTCTGCTCTCATGGGTCTGGGGACCAGGATAAAATACCTGTGTAGATTCCTTTCCTTATGGGCTTAAAAAAAATTTTGTTTTTTGAAAAGAATACTCGACTAAGGGCCAGGATATAGGGGTTAGGACCCGGGATGAATAGGAGTTTAATTGCATTTTTGAGTGCGTCGTTTATCTCGTCTGAGTCCCATTGCCCCATCTGTGAAATGGGAATACTTAGACCTCCTCTAATTCTCTTTTCTGAGGCTGTGATGAAAAGCTGTGCAGAGCTTCAGGGATGCCAGCTCAAGGGTTTCACCCTGACCTTTAGTGGAATCCAGAGGCCAGCCATCAGGAAGAGGAGGCCTTGGCCTAGCATTGCGGGGAGCACCCGGGGGACCTGGCTGGGATAACACACAGAGAGAGCCAAGACGTCCATGCCAGGAAGGATTGTCTTTCGATCACCAGCTGCCGGCTGTCTCCTTTTCCTCTTCCCCAGTGGAAAAGAAGGAAGCCTAAGGCCCTGGAAAACTGACCCAATTTGCAGATCTGGCAATCAAACACATTTTTTAAATTCTGCCAACCCCACGGCTTTTGGAAAATGCTTTGCAATTTAGGTTATGGGAATAGATATTTAAGATCGGATGCATCTGCTGTAGAGAAATCACAGCAAATCATTCCTGGCTGAAAGGGAGTGGGCTTTTGTGGGTACGGTGTGGGCTGACTTAGCTCGGTGATAGCA
The DNA here is from genome assembly GCF_016906955.1 of Phacochoerus africanus. Lineage (NCBI taxonomy): Eukaryota > Metazoa > Chordata > Mammalia > Artiodactyla > Suidae > Phacochoerus > Phacochoerus africanus. Next base: position 42,905,443 of record NC_062552.1, read on the forward strand.
ACTATTTCTGGGATGAATTGGATATTTAGGAAGCAATGTAATTTTTTTAATTGCACTGTACTAGCTGATTCCATATCGAGGCAGTTGATCAAGGGTTTGAAAGTTAGTAACTGAATGGTTAATTAGTCTCCCTTAGTACATGACAACCAGGAAAGAACTCAGGTTATTAGAAGGATTAGAGCTGATGCCGCATCTTTCCATGGTTTCCCAATGTTGGCTTTTTTTTTTTTTTTAATTGGTTTTTAGGGCTGCACTTGCAGCATATAGACGTTCCCAGGCTAGGGGTCAAATCAGAACTGCAACTGCTGGCCTACACCACAGCCACAGCAACTCAGGATCCAAGCCACATCTGCAACCTACACCATGGCTCACAGCCAACACCGGATCCTTAACCCACTAAGTGAGGCCAGGGATCAAACCCACATCCTCATGGATACTAGTTGGGTTCATAACCCATTGAGCCATCGCGGGAACTCCTCAGTGTTAGCCGTTTTATCAGAGTTAGCAAAGATGATCTTGGTCATGATAATGACCAAATGGCCACAACGCAAATGGTCATGTCTCCTCTTTTCTGGCAAATACTGTCTTACTATCCCTATTCCCCCCATCCCCACCCCTCAGCCTCCCTGGAGATTGTTCTTGATTAAATTGATATCTTATTCTCCGTTGACTTCTTTTTTTTTTGGTCTTTTTGCCTTTTCTAGGGCCACACTCGCTGCATATGGAGGTTCCCAGGCTAGGGGTCTAATCAGAACTGTAGCCACCGGCCTATGCCGCAGCCACAGCAAAGCGGTATCTGAGCCATGTCTGCAACCTACACCACAGCTCACAGCAACGCCAGATCCTTAACCCACTGAGCAAGGCCAGGGATCGAACCCACAACCTCATAGTTCCTAGTCGGATTCGTTAACCACTGAGCCACGACGGGAACTCCTCTGTTGACTTCTTTTGTGGCCACAAAAAGCACAATTCAGTAGAAATAGAGATGCAGAATGGACCCCAGTTTGGGGAGGGGATGTTCTCTGGATGCAGAAGAAAGGTAACAGCTACACACAGTCATCAGTGACACAGCAAGGGTGAGAGGTGGATCCTCCACTTGAAGGAAAAATGCCACCCCTTGGAGGGAAAGGTAACATTAAAAATATTTGACAACCCATCCAATCCAGCATGGGCCTGACCAATCAGCAACATGATCTCCAATGAAGATCAGTTCAGCTTTTAGGGTTCTGCTGTGTCCTGGGGGAGCCCTGAAAACAAACCTCTTCCCTCCATCAATAACCTCTCAGTATCCCTCCAGCTGTTCTCATCTGAGAGGAAGCTAATGGAGGCTGCTTAACTTGACTAAGGCTGGCGGTAGGGTCCGTGGGAGGGACCCCAAATCCATCCAATTAAAAGCCCAGAGTAGCACCCCACCTTCAAGGTGATCTACCTTCAGTGGGGCCTTTTTAATTGTAAATCCCCTGGAAGTTCAAATTTATTCCAAATTCCTGGAGTCAATGGCAGACAACCACTCAGAGGCACAGGGAGAAGCAGAGGCAGAAAGAGAAAGAAAATTATCTGATGTCGTTACCAATTTCTTCCCCCTTTTAAATGATCAATTCCGGACACTTGCTGCCCAAACTCACCACCTATGAGTCAGCTGTGTCTTAGAAAAAGCCAGAAAGTATGACCTCATGCTCAGTAGTAACCCTGCAGTGATACGCAGCTTCCTGGTCCCTCTGACTCAGGTTCCTGGCTGTGAGGATAGAAGACGGGGTTGGGTGGGGGCGGGGAGGAGGGGGGCGGGCGCGGGGGGAGGGAGGGCAATGTACCCTGACATCATTTTCCGGGAAAAAATCTCTGGGATTCCAAGCATCACTGTCTTTGGAGGATGAAGGTCTGGGTTCCTGCAATGGGTCTTCCACAACATTTTCTTGGCTTGAAACACCTCAGGGACCTATTCTCCTGAATCTTCGAAAGAACCAGTCGTTCAGATCAGCTGCTCTCCAGGAAACACTTCATCAGCCCTGACTTGGCCAGATTTGATTGAAGGGGTTGGAGGAGGAGTAAACGCATTGGTTTACCTTGCAAGTTTGGAAACCAGTTCACAAAATGGTCACATCTGTGGGTCTGCTGACCCACGGTCATCGTCAATTTGTGATTCCGAATTCTGTATAAAGAGGGCAATCGTGGAATTCCTACTGTGGCGCAAAGGGTTCAGCAGAGTCCCTGCAGCGCCAAGGACGCAGGTTCAATCCCTGGCCTGACACAGTGGGTTAAAGGCTCTGGCACTGCCGAAGCTGCGGTGTAGGTCACACATTGTGGCTCAGATCTGATCCCTGTCCCGAGAACTCCATGTACCGTGGGGCAGCCAAAAAAAAAAAAGAGGGCAATAGTGAGACATACTGGAAATGATATATTTCCTGAGCTCTACACAGCTCCGCCTTCGCATGCTCTCTGGGGTTCTTGGCCCCTCTCCCCTGGGGCCCCGAGCCTTGATACTCTTCTTAGTTCCTCCTGGGCAGAAGGAAGGCAAGAGTTGAAAGTGAGCCGATGTTGGCCCAACTTCTGCCCTGGCGCCTCCTCCTCCTCCAGTCTAGGCTTTGACCTCACACGTGGTCCCTCCCCTTCGCATCGCCTGGGTACCACCACCTGGAAGGAAGTTTCCTAGTATATTTGAGCCTCATTTGCTTAAGTGATTCTCATCCCTGGCTGCACATAAGAACAGCACCTGGGCAATTTCTTTTTTTTTTTTTTCTCTTTTCCTTGTTTGTTTGTTCTTTTAATATCATCCCAGATCAACTGATTTAGCATTTCTGGCAGGTGGGAGGGTCTGTATCCCTCACCCCCAGCCGTTTCTGAGGCAGAGGGAGGTTTGAGGTCTGCAGGTTAATATGTTCAGCATCCTGTTGCCCTATCTGCACTCCTGGCTGGTGATGGAAAGTGCCAGGAATGCAGGTAGGGCAATGGGATGCTGAAAATACGGACCTGCAGACCTCAAGCTTCCTCTCTTTACTGAAGCAATGACATAGAAACAGAATCTTTTTTTTTTTTTTTGTCTTTTTGCCTTTTCTAGGGCCGATTCCCACAGCATATGAAGGTTCCCAGGCTAGGGGTCGAATTGGAGCTGTAGCCACCGGCCTACGCTAGAGCCACAGCAACGCGGGATCCGAGCTGCGTCTGCGACCTACAGCACAGCTCACAGCAATGCCGGATCCTCAACCCACTGAGCAAGGCCAGGGATCAAACCCGCAACCTCACAGTTCCTAGTCGGATTCATTAACCACTGCGCCACGACGGGAACTCCTAGAAACAGAATCTTAAGAGGCATACAAGAGGAGGCAATCAATCAATGGGAGATTGATCAATGTGAGTACGGACTCAGAGATGATCTACCCCACAGGTGTTGATTCAACAGCCAAGGCTGTTATTCTAGACAATAATATTGTTCTGCAGTCGGGCAAGTCCTTTATGATAAGATGGCAGATAATAATTATCAGCAATGACGATACTGATGATGGTGATGGTGAGAGATCCTTGTCACTCATGGAGTCTGTTCCAGGCATGGTGATCAGCTCTCTCCAAGGATTGTGTTCTTTAACTCTCGGTGGTTTTATGATAACACACAATTGTCCTCACTTTTCAGATAGAAAAATGGCAAGTAGGAAAAGTGGGATGAATTGGGAGTCTGTAATTATTTGACTCAAACTACTACATTTAGAATAGATAAGCAATGCGGTCCTACTCTATGGCACAGAGAACTATATCCAATCTCTTAGGATAGAACATGATAACGGAAATATGAGAAAAAGAATGTATGTATATATACAGTACTATACACACACACACACACATATATGTATGACTTGGACACTTGGCTGTATAGCAGAAATGGGTACCACATTCTAAATCAACTATACTTTAAAAATTTTTGAAAAAGATAAAAAAAGAAAGACTGAGTTGTATTTGACTAAAAATACTTACTCTCTGTTGCCCTAAATATTCTCATCTGAATAAATAAGCAAACTGGTGTCTTAAAAATTAAAGAGGTGGGGGGGAGTTCCTGTTGTGACACAGCGCAAATGAATCTGACTAGGAACCATGAGGTTGTGGGTTCGATCCCTGGCCTCGCTCAGTGGGTTAAGGATCTGGTGTTGCTGTGGCTGTGGCGTAGGCTGGCAACAACAGCTCTGATTGGACCCCTAGCCTGGGAACCTCCATATCCCCTGGGTGTGGCCCTAAAAAAACAAAAGACAAAAAAAAAAGGAAAGTAGAAGGATGAAATAACTCACCAAGGCCACTCAGCAAAATTATAAACTAAGCAGTTTATTCTGGGAAGAGGTACCACTGGGGCTATGAGATCTTCTCAGTGGGATGCCAACAAGAATAAACAGAAAACTTTATCATATAGACACTAGACCAGGCAAGTAGGATAGGAAGAGCCTCACTGTCTAGCTTCACTTTGCCACTGATTAGCTGTGTGACTCAGGGTAAATCACTTCATCTCTCTGAGTCTCTGTTTTCTTATCAACAAAGTCAGACTGTTGACAGAATTGAGTGATTTCAAAATTGGGGTGAAAGGGTTGGCCCTTGAAGGTCTCATTGCCGTTTAAAGAGTCTGAAATATCGCATGGTAATTTCAAATCCACTGTAACCTCACTCAGGCTTCTGTGCTTAATAATAACTCTTTCTTGCCTTTGTCCGCTCCAGCTCCGATTCACTGCAGGGCAGACCTTCCCTGGCCTCATGTGCGCTGTTACAATGGCTTCCCTCCTTCTCCTCTCTGTCCCATCATCTGTGTCGATGTAAGACTGACCTTCTAGAAGCACTTTTCTCATGCGTTACCTCTGAAAGCTCTGCACCGCTTTCAGAACATAGACAATTGTTTTTGCTGATGCTTAAGGCCTCCTATGACCTAGCTTTTATTTCTCAGAACTGACATATTTAATAAGCATCCAGCATCCATCATATTTTCACCCTTGAAGCTAGCTGGGTTTTTTTTTTTCTCGCATAATTTAAAATAGAACTAGAGACTCTCATACTGAGTGAAGTAAGTCAGAAAGAGAAAGACAAATACCATATGATATCATTTATATATGGCATCTAATATAACGGCACAAATGAACCTTCCCACAGAAAAGAAAATCAGGGACTTGGAGAACAGACTTGCGGTTGTCAGAGGGGAGGGGGAGGGAGTGGGAGGGACTGGGAATTTGGGGTTAATAGATACAAACTATTGCCTTCGAAATGGATTAGCAATGGGATCCTGCTGTGTAGCACTGGGAACTATGTCTAGTCGCTTATGATGGAACATGATAATGTGAGAAAAAAGAATGTATACATGTATGTGTAACTGGGTCACCGTGCTGTACAGTAGAAGAAAAATAATAATGTATTGGAGAAATTAAAAAAAGCAAAAAAAAAAATAGTACCAGAGATTTTCTAGTGTTCTTGCAAAAGGAAAAATATGAAAACTAATCTTTGAGGATGAATCCCAGGAGTGGGAAAGAGTAGTTATTACTGTCAAACTCTTCTTCAGTGTTTGGCAAAACCAAAGTAATCCTGCCATTTCCTTGGTTGCTTTTTTTTTTCTTTTTTCTTTTCTATTGCTTTTTTTTTTTTTTTCCCCTGGGGCTGCACCTGTGGCATATGGAAGTTCCCAGGCTAGGCTAGAGTTGAAACAGACCTGCAGCTGCTGGCCACAGCAACAGCAATCCGGGATCCAAGCTGTGTCTGCAACCTACACCACAGCTCATGGCAATGCCAGATCCTTAACCCACTGAGTGGGGCTAGGGATCAAACCCACGTCCTCATGGATACCAGCTGGGTTCGTTACCACTGAGCCACAATGGGAACTCCTTCTTTGTTTCTTTCTTTCTTTTTTTTTTTTTTTTTGTCTTTTTGCTATTTCTTTGGGCCGCACCCGCGGCATATGGGAGTTCCCAGGCTAGGGGTCGAATCGGAGCTGTAGCCACCGGCCTACGCCAGAGACACAGCAACGCGGGATCTGAGCCGCGTCTGCAACCTACACCACAGCTCACGGCAACGCCGGATCGTTAACCCACTGAGCAAGGGCAGGGACCGAACCCGCAACCTCATGGTTCCTAGTCGGGTTCGTTAACCACTGCGCCACGACAGGAACTCCCACTTCTTTGTTTCTTAACCTCCATTTTTTCCTTCCCCTTAGCTTCAGCATTATCACTGCATATTCAGCTTGTATCCATCCTTTAACACCCAGGCAATCAATTGCCTCCTGGTTGGAGATTCCCTGCTCTGATCAGTTAAAAATAGTTCTGCTTCGTCTGAGCACCTGCACTTAACCTAGGTCCTTCGCCTTCCTCCTTGTATTTATTGTGGTAAGTATGACATGAAACAAATCTATTTATTCCCTCACTCATGTATTCATTTGTATGTTCATTTACTGGAGAAACATGTACTGAGTCCTGCTAAGTGCCATGGGCTCTGCCAAGTCCAGAGGAAACAGCAGAAAAGAAGAGCATGGTCCCTGACTCCATGGAGCTTAGAGTCTACTCAGTGGAGTAGATGAGCATTATTAAAGAATCGATTATTCAATTCATTGTTTAACTGTGAATGTGAAGGTGCTACCAAAGAGAATCATCAGAATACTAATATCTATCAAACACTGACGTGTCAGGTGCTGACCTGAGCACTGGCTGTCTGAAATTCTTTAATCTTTACAACAATCCTGATAAAGTGGTTTTCATATGCTATTAATTAATAGAATGATATCAAAGTAACTGAGCCACAGAGACCTTGAATAACTTACCCCAAATCCCACCGCTGGTAAGTGGCAGAGCCAGAATGGGAACCTAGGAAGTCTTACTCCAGAGCCTATCCATCTAACCACTGTGCTCGACTGTCAAATAAAGTCTGTTCACAGAAGGGCATGACCTAGCCTTGGGAATTTGAGGAAGGTGTCTCAGAGAAAGAATTTAATTGAGCTGAAATCTGAAGCATGAGTTGGAGTTAGCTGAAAATCAAAGGGGAGGTTTGAGGGAGAGGAGAAAGAGAGTTCCAGGCAGAAAGTAGATCATGTGCAAAGGCCCTGTGGCAGGAAAACACATGGCACATTCAAGGAGCTGCAAGCAGCCCAAATTGGTTCAAATGCTGAAAGGAAAATAGGAGATAGATATACGATAGGGCTGGTAGAGGAGCAGGCAACCTACAACCAACAACCAACAGAGGTGCATGAGATTCATTAGGAAGTATAGAGAGGAACCCCCAGGACCAAGGCCCCTGGGATTCCAACAATCGAAGATTCTGGGAGTTTCTGCTGTGGCACAATGGGGTCAGAAGCTTCTCTGCAGCCCTAGGACCCAGGTTCAATCCCAGACCCAGTGGAGTGAGTTAAAGGATTGGCATTGCTGCAGCTATAGAGTAGGTAGCAACTGCAGCTCAAAAATGATCCCTGGCCCAGAAACTTCCATATGCCACAGGGGTGGCCAAAAAAAAAAAAGAAGAAGGAGAGACAGAGGAAGAAGGAGAAGGGGAAGAAGGAGGAGGAGGAGGAGGAGGAGAATAGGAAGAAGAAGCAGAAGAAGAAGAGTGTGGTCAATGGTGTCCAGTGGTGCTGAGAAGTCTAAGAGGAGATATGAGGTTGCCCATTGGATTTGGAGACATGATACATTCTTAGACATGATTCCATCAAAGGGGGTCTCATTGGAACCATGGAGGGGGGTGGAAATCACATTGGGAGGAGTTGCAGACTGTGGGAAGTGAGAGAGTGAAGATTCTTCCCATAGGTAAATGGTTTGGTTTCCATCTCATGCACAGAGGGTGATGTTATATGCATGGCTTTCTATTTTAGGAAAGGAAGAACTGCCTTGCAGGCTAGGACTCTAGCAAGGGAAGCCCTGTGTCTCGTTAGCCATTGGCCTGAGTCTGACTAACTAGATAGTTATGGTATCCTTTGACTAACTAGACAGGTTATGGTATTCTTTGGAAGAAGCCAAGGTTTTATCTTCTATGCCCTGTTCTGCATGTTCAGGAGCACATACTATATGCCAAACTGCCAGAGCCAGGCAGGTCTGGTCAAAATAGAGACTAAGTGAGAGAAGGAAAATAAATATGCACATATATGATTCTGCTCCTGGAGAATAATTCAAAGCAGAGTCCTTCTTGATGGCAGATGATGGATGGTAGAACCAAAATTCAGAAATTTCATTGCAAATCTTACTGAAATTATTATGCTTCGCTCAGGGTTGCCATAAGGACAGGATACCTCCTCCAGGAGTTCCCACTGTGGCTCAGTAAGGATGAGGGTTTGATCCCTGCCTTGCTCAGAGGGTTAAGGATCTGCCAGGGATCTGACACATCCCTGGCTGGGAGCTGCTGCACAGGTCAAAGATGCAGCTTGGATCCGGTGTTGCTGTGGCTGTGGCACAGGCCTGCAGCTGCAGCTCCGATTCAACCCCTAGACCAGGAACTTCCATATGCCGCAGGTGCAGCTGTAAAAGGAAAAAAAGCGAAAAACAAAAAACCTTCCTCCTGAATTGCAGAAGTACAGAGACTAAAAACCCTCAAGGACCCCTTTAAGAGCCTGCCTTCAGAGATCTGTATTTTTCACGGCAGAGGTGATAAAGACTTATCTTTGCTGACCTTATCTAATGAGCTGTTTGATCCCTCGCACATGCAGGACTATAAGCTAAATATTTATTTAACCCAAACGCGAAACACAATACCAATGGAAGAACTGCCTATTCAATTTTCCTTTGCCTTAAAATGAGGGCCTGCGGTTGCATTGTATCAGGGTGGCTCCGTCCTATCAGATTACAGAGGAACGTTTGTTTGTATACAATGGGGTCAAGGTTTCCAAAACACACGGCACATGTGTGCGGCCTTGATAACCTTTTATCCTTCTTCCCTTGGTGTAAATCACTGCAGGATTTTAACCTTTGAACAAAAGATTGCCATCTCCACGAAAACAGCAAGTTCCCAACTCTGCTCTTATCTCAACCATCTTGCTACTTTCATTTACCACGCTGAGGGGTTTCCCTAAGCCCCGGCAAAACAATGCTGGGGTGCCTTCCAGCTGCTGTGCAGGGTGGCCCTGGGCGTGGCTGCCAGGCTGCATCGAGTCTCTGAGAGCTTGGGTATGGGTCTAAGCCTTACAGTTCTGCTCTTCTGCTCTTTATGAGGGAGGTGAGTAAAGATATTAAGTATTTCGGGAGTTCCCTGGTAGCCTAGTGGGTTAAGGGCTTGGCGTTGTCACTGCTGTTGCTTGGGTTCCATCTGTGGCCTGGGAATTTTTGCATGCCCAAGTCTGGCCAAAAATAATAATAATAATGAATTTTTTTTGTCTTTTTTTTTTTTGCCTCTTCTAGGGCATATTGAGGTTCCCAGGCTAAGGGTCTAATCAGAACTGTAGCTGCCGGCCTACACCACAGCTCACGGCAACACTGGATCCTTAACCCACTGAGCAAGGCCAGGGATCGAACCTGCAACCTCATGGTTCCTAGTCGGATTTGTTAACCACTGAGCAACGATGGGAACTCCAAATAACTAATACTTTAATAACGGCAATAGTGAACCAATCAGAGCAGTCTCCGGTCAGGGCAAGTGCAGGGACCCCAGGGCCCTCATTGCTGGATATGGAGAGCTCTGTGGGAAGGTCCAAGGTAAGCCGCTGGGTGGGTAAGGGGCGGAGAAGCTGTTTTTCATTTACTAGAGGTAAATAGCGGTTTAGACTATTCCAACATTTTAATCATCGGCAGGGCCATCTTAGCCCTCTGGGTTCTCTCCTTTCCTGATCCTTGGGCCCTCCATCTCCCTGACACCAGGCACGGGGGTCCTTGGCCAATGACCTCAGTTCTCTTTCCATTTCCCTCCCTCCCCCCAGGCATTTCCTTAGACTTTAAGAATAGTGTGTGTGCTACTTAAAATGAAAAGAGTATTAGTCCACCCCCGCCCACAAAATACAGTATTCTGAGAGGTCATGGCCATGCCAAGATTTCCTTCATCTAGATAGTCTGACTTTAGTCCTCATCCCATTATGAAAAGTATTAATTAAGTGTGACGTTCTTCCCTAGCCTGCATCCTGCCTGGTTTCTCATTGGTTTCTGACACCATGTAGGAGCCCCTGCTTTGAGATGCTCACTTCTCCTCCCTGGGGTTGCTCCTCCTCCAGCTTTGGTACCCTTTCCAGCTCCTGTGAGTCCATCCTCGTCATCCAAAAGGGTCCATGTGGACCCATCCAACTTCTACTGGGTCTTTGAATGATCGTGCTCTCTTGCTTTTAAGTTAAAAGTATAGTTGATTTGCAGTGTGGTGCCAATTTCTTCTGTGCAGCAAAGTGACCCAGTCATATGTCACACACACACACACACACACACACACACATCACATTATTTTTCGCATACTATGTTCCATCATGATCTATCCCAAGAGACTGGATATAGTTGCCTGTGCTATACGGTAGGACCTCATTGCCCACCCATTCTGAGTTTAATAGTTTGCATCTAAGCCCAGACTCCCAGTCCACCTCTCTCCCAACCCCCTCTCCCCGCTTGACAACCACAAATCTGTTCTTTATGTCTGTGAGTCTGCTTCTGTTTTTTTTTTAATTTTTAAATTATAGTTGATTTACAATGTTCCATCAATTTCTACTGCACAGCAAAGTGATCCAACTATACTTCCATATGCCTTTTTTTCTTCACATGGTCCTCCATCAGGTTCCATCACAAGGGGTCAGATGTAGTTCCCTGTGCTATATAACAGAATTTCATTGCTCATCCATTCCAAATGCAATAGTTTGTATCTACTGATCCCAAACTCCCAGTTGCTTCTGTAGGCTCATTTGTGCCACAGTTTACATTCTACGTGTAAGTGATATCATATGGTATTTGTCCTTCTCTTTCTGACTTACTTCACTTAGTATGAGAATCTCTGGTTCCATCTTGCATGATCTCGCTTGACATCCTTTCTCTTAGTGAGCTTGCCCACTTCTACAGTTTTTTTGTGTGTTTGTTTGTTTGTTTGTTTTGGTCTTTTTGTCTTTTTAGGGCCATACCCGTAGCATATGTAGGCTTCCAGGCTAGGGGTCTAATCAGAGCTGTAGCCACCGGCCTACGCCAGAGCAACAGCAATGCAGTATCCGAGCCACGTCTGCAACCTACACCACAGCTCACGGCAACGCCAGATCCTTAACCCACTGATCGAGGCCAGGGATCGAACCCGAAACCTCATGGTTCTTAGTTGGATTCGCTAACCACTGTGCCATGACGGGAACTCCCCTCTGAGCTTCTTTTCACACTATTCTTGGCAAGTGAAATTGTCCCATTCTTCTTTTCTGTGAGATTTAGTCATTATTTCAGATTTTTTTTTTTTTTTTTACTATGCTCATGGAATGTAGAGGTTCCCAGGCCAGGAAATGAACCTGTGCCACAGCAGTGACAACACCAGATCCTTAATTACTGGACCACTTGGGAACTCCCTGTTTCAGATCATATTTATTCACTTATAATGACAATAACTGCTATCATTTACATGCCAGGCATTAGACTAAGCGATTTGCAGGTCTTAGACTCATTTAATTCCTATAGCTTGTATTGTTACATCAGTATCCCCATTTTACAGATGAATCACACACGCCCAGGTCCCACAGTAAGAAGCCAAGCCTGTTGCCGAATCCGAATTGTTACTCTTTCTAGCACGCTACCTCTTTTCTTTCTCTGGAATAGACTGCGTTTCTCTCCTCAGCTCCTCCTCTGGCCCTGCCATATGATCTTTTTCAGCCCTGTTGTGACTTCTCTAGCATATCGTGGTAATGAGGCATATGGACTCATCCATCAGACAGCCTGAGCTGGAATCCCAACTTCACCACTTCCCAGCTTCTCTACCTCAGGCAACTTACTTAAAATTGGGTGTTTCTTCATCCATAATATAGGGATGATAATGGTACTTGAGGTCTAGGACTATTGGAATAATTAAATGAGTTAATCTTGGTAAAGCACAGAACACAGCACCTGGCATGTCATAAGTACTCAGTAAATATAATCTCTTAGTGTTAAAATTCCCAGTGCCTGTACCTTGTCTCCCATTAAAAGTAAAAGCTAATTCAAGGAAAGGACTCACTGATTTGTAATTCTATAGCTCTTTGCATGTCTATCAGTATAAATGCTTCCACTAAACTGTGACTTTAAAGTTTCAATTTTATGATTATCTTTTTTTTTTCCTTTTTCTTTTTACAGCCACGCCTACAGCATATGGAAGTTTCCAGGCTAGGGGTCGAATAGGAGCTGCAGCTGCCGGCTTACACCAGAGCCACAGCAATGCTGGATCCAAGATATGTCTGCAACCTACACAATAGCTTGTGGCAACGCTGGATCCCTAACCCACTGAGCGAGACCAGGGATCGAACCCGCATCCTCATAGACACTATGTCGGGTTCTTAACCCACGGAGCCACGACAGGAATGCCTGTGATTATCTTTTAAGAAATAGGCAAGACTCCAATTATTTTAACCATCCAAAATCATACAGTGGGAGCTGAAATGCTGAGCTGGTAAATGACTGGTGAATTCATGGTGTGCCCAAAGTCAATGCAGATATTTGACTCAAAGAGCCTTCCTGGGGCACCAACTCTGTGTCGAAACTCCCAGGCACTAGGGAAACTGAGACTGAGGGTCTCCCCCAAATGCTCCCTATAAAGGAGACAAAGACTACAGCAATGACTGGTTCTAATTTGGACTATTACTGAGAAATACCCGAAAGAAGGTTCTGGGGCACATCGTAATGCTTAAAAAACAGCCCTGGAGTTCCTGTCGTGGCCCTGCAGTTAGTGAACCCAACTAGCATCCGAGAGGATGCAGGTTCGATCCCTGGCCTTGCTCCGTGGATTAAGGATCCAGCATTGCCGGGAGCTGTGGTGTATGTAGTTTGCAGATGTGGCTTGGATCTCGTGTTGCTGTGGCTCTGGCGTAGGCCAGTGGCTATAGCTCTGATTGGACCCCTAGCCTGGGAACCTCCATATGTCTCAGGTGCAGCCCTCTGAAGATTAAAAAAAAAAAAAAAAAGCCCTGATTTATGGTGTATTCACCTACAGATCAATCCAGAAAGTTGGCAAATCCTGCAAAAAGTAATTAGTATTTTCTTTTTCTTGGAATTGGGATACAACATATGAAAGCGACACTGAGGAAAATGGATATCCCCACCCCCCAGAGTCACTTGGCAGTAGGAGAGCACATCCTGTTTACCTAGGATGTTTCATCTAATTTTGTAAACTCTGCAAGTCACAGGGAACCAATGAACCTGCAGGGAGGCCACTAGGGTTGTTCCAATTTAAAATGGAAAGGCAGGGCCATTGTCTGGGGAGTTGGAGATGCCTCTTCCTTCAGACGGGGCTGTTCCCCTCATTGACAGCAGCAGCCAGAATCCTAATACCTGATGCTCACAGTTGCTGGTCCTTCTGGCCCCAGCTTCTCGCTTCCACGAACAGGCATTGTTTCTGCTTCTCAATTTAGAGTTTGTTTATCTCTCTCTTTTTTTCTCTTTTGTCTTTTTATGGCCGCACCCGCAGCGTAGGGAGGTTCCCAGGTCAAATCAGAGCTGTAGCTGCCAGCCTACACCACAAGCCACAGCAAGACGGGATCTGAGCCTCGTCTGTGACCTACACCACAGCTCATGGCAGCGCTGGATCGATCCTTCACCCACTGAGTAAGGCCATGGATCAAACCTATATCCTCATGGATGCTAGTTGGGTTCGTTAACTGCTGGGCCATGACGGGAACTCCTAGACTTTATCTCTTAACAGTTAGGATGCAGCGGTTCTCAACCCTCACTGCATAAAAGAGTCACTTCAGAGATTTAAAAACCAAAACAAACAGACCAAAAACCATGCCCAGGCCCCTTTCCCAGACATTCAGTCTCAATTGTTCCAGAGAAGTGTATGGGCACTGTTATTTTTTTAAGATTCTGGACCACAAGTGTTAGAATCTGCTAAATTCTAGATCAGGCAATAGCTTGATCTCTCTACAGACTTCCAGCAGAATTGGGCATCCATGTGGCTACAAAGCTGATACCTAGCCAGTCAGTCACATTAATTCTCTATTCTGTGTGACTTTTTTTTTTTTAGTCATTTTTGTCTTTTTAGGGCTGCACTCATGGCATATGGAGGTTCCCAGCCAAGGGGTCCAATCGGAGCTGTTGCCACTGGCCCACACCACAGCCACAGCAATGCGGGATCTCAACCGCATCTGCGACCTACACACACCGCATCCTTAACCCACTGAGCAAGGCCAGGGATTAAACCCGCTAGTTGAGTTTGTTAACTGCTGAGCCACGATGAATTACCTGTACTGCATGCTTTTTAGCCTCACATTATTGACTAAGAATGAGGTTGGTTTTCTATGGAAAGCCAGAGATCTGGACTTGGTCGCATCTCGGCGCCCCCTAAAGATTCACCATGTGATGCTGGGCAAACAATGAAACTTCTGAGCCTCTCAGTTTTGAATTCCATAAAATGGGAACAAGCAACCTACTTCACCTGCGATGTGAAGAAAGAGGTAGTCTCTACTGGGGGCTAACACTGTGCGGTAGGGTGAAAGGATCAATTAAATGTTCTGGAGAAAGAACCAAGGCAGGCAAATTTAGCAGGAGGAACCAGAAAGCACCACGTCCCAAATCAGCGGGGCCACCTGGCCTTCTAGTTTGGGATACAGAAAGCTCAGAAAGGGCAAGAAAATACCAAGATGCAGCTGAAAGTATTTTGTGATTTTTCTAGTTTGATATTGCTTTCCTGAATCCTCTCTCCAAGACCCCATACCGACTTGTTCATAGTGATTTTTTTTTCCTTATTCACGTGTCTCATAACAACGTATGGGGGTGGGGCTGAATAAAAGGCCACCTTTTTACAGAAAGCTAAAAGAAATAGAAAATGAACTCATCTGTTAAACATATTTATTATCCATTAAGTAAAAAAAAGGGTCTCTTCCACCCTCTCCCCATCTTCCCAGAGCCAACCACTTAATCTAGCTGGTCAGCTATCAGCTATCTCTATCTATCCATCCATCCATCCATCCATCCATCCATATATCTATCTAGTTAATTTTCAAGGCGTTATCAACTTATCTATCTACATATCCATCTCTTTCATCCATCTATCTATCTAGTTCATTTTCTTTTCTTTTATTTGCCAGAACAATACGCCTTTCGTGGCTTTCAAGAGAGAAACCCAAACTGCTCCCTGAAAAACCTAGACTTTACTCCCTGGAAAGGTATTATTAATGTTATTCATTACCACAGCCAAAACCCACACAAAAACAATAATAGTGAAAATGAATAAAACGCTTTCAGATGTTTCTAAGTATAAAAGAGCTGTTCACATTCTCCATGGTATTATTTCTTCCTTCCAGGGAGAGAAAGGTGTTATTAGAGACCAATACGTGCCTCCGACAAGGAGAATTTCTTGTACTTCTATGTGCCCTGGCTTGTCCTAAGAGTTGGAAGGTCGAAAAATAAGTCATGTAACTGGCAAGATACACAGCAAACGATTGATGGGATAACTTTGGGGAAGAGAAAAAAAAAACAAAAAACCAACAACGAACGTGCATGGGGTGAGCAGGACTTGAAAAACTCTTAGACATATTCGATTACGGTACCGACAGAGTCGTGTGTGATGTGTGTGATTCAAAAATGAAAGCTTCAGAGCATCAGCCCTTTAGGAAGGGAAAGCTGAGCTGCAGTGAAGCAGCGTGGCCTGGCTTTCTACAACGTATGAGAAAAACGTGGATTAAGCAAACCACACAGGGCATTCCCTCGCATCGAGAGCACTCAAAGAAGCCTGCCTCCTCTAATCAATCCCAGCGCTTTTCCCGACCTCCTTCTCATGCTGCCTTGCGAACCGCCTTCCCCTCAGTCGTGGGTAGGAGGTGGCAGCTTGCATTTGACATTAAAGGACCGCCTGGGGGCTGAGGATAACTGAGCCCAACACCAGCTACACCCAGGGGTTGCTCCCCCATCCAGCCCAACCACAACGTGCCTGCCCGACCTGGAAACAGCCTCACGGCAATTCCTGAGCGCCCTGGTCTCTTTGTTATTATCCGGCTCACGGATGGGGAAACGCCTTGAAAAGAAAGAAGGAAAGGAGAGCTCTCTTTATTATAGAGGGAATCCTGAAAGAGTCTTTGCGAGCTTCCTGACACTCAGTCTCCCTAAACATAGTCTCATCAACTTGAGCTACAGGCTGCAGGTACAAAGCCCTTGACCCCATCTGCTTTGCATGCCTAACACACATCACAGCTACTGTATAAAAGAAACCTGGGCAGGGGATGGTAACTGGACGATGCCACAAAAAAAGGCGTGTCAGAGTA
This sequence comes from Phacochoerus africanus, assembly GCF_016906955.1. NCBI lineage: Eukaryota > Metazoa > Chordata > Mammalia > Artiodactyla > Suidae > Phacochoerus > Phacochoerus africanus. Next base: position 42,921,749 of record NC_062552.1, read on the forward strand.
ACTTAAGGGCCCCTGAGGTCTTGCTACAAAGGGAGACAGATCCCAGGGGGCGAAATGAATGTTACCTGCCCAGCGCCGTTGTCCCCCGTCTGGCTCCTGCGCGGATCAGACGTCTAACAAACTTCCAGGTCTCTGCTATAAGGCCGTTTGCCCCTCGGCCTCATGCTCGGGGAAGGGAGAGCCAGGCAGGGCTCTTGGGGAGGGTCAGGCAGGACTGGCAGCTCTGAGCAGAGTGCAGCTTCACCCCCTGACCAGCGCCTCCCGGCCGAGGTCCCCCTGAGCCTCACAGAGCCATCCCCGGTGGCTCGCTGCTGTTTGAAAACAAGAAGGGATTTCCTGGTCTTCTTCCCCAGATGGCGTGTGCAACTTCCCTCACGCCCATGGGAAGTCCTTTAGATCCTTCTTATCTGAGAACCTCGACACTGAGTGGCCAGGCTTGTTTGGCCAATGCCCCTCGTCTTTGCTTTCCTTTCTCCAGAGAAAAGGATCAGAAAACGAAACCAGAGCAAGCCCCCAATGGGTTCTAGCTAATGGCCAGGGGGGGATGACCGATTTCAACCTGCAAAAATGTCCACTGAATTAGACTGCATTTTCGGTGTGGAAAGAAAACTGCAATTCTCAAGAGTTCCATTTCTAGCAGCACCGAGACATCAGAAAATAAAGAAACCTGAACATGAGAATATCTAGAGGAGTCATTGAGTCTTAGCCCTGGGCTTTACAATGTCACATTCGAGGGCATCTAGTTCTCCCAGATTTCCGGGGAAACTGTGATTATTTGTGCTTCACATTACAAATTCTGTAATACTTAAAAACTTATCTCAATACAATATCACTAATATTTAAAGATAAGGGGATACACAGAAAAAAGACAGGTTGGCAGGCTGCAGTCTGGTTGCTGGATTTGTTATTTTTTTTCTTTTTAAGGTCACACCCATGGCATATGGAAGTTCCTGGGCTAGGGGTCAGATCAGAGCTCCAGCTACGAGCCTATACCACAGCCACAGCAACGCTGGATCTGAGCCACATCTGTGACCTACATCACAGCTTGCAGCAACACTGGATCCTTAACCCACTAAGCAAGGCCGGGGATGGAACCTGCATGCTCATGGATACTTGTCAGGCTCTTAACTTGCTGAGCAACCAGGGTAACTCCACGTTGTTGGCTTTAAAGGTTAATTAGTATCTGGAGTTCCCGTCGTGGCGCAGTGGGAACAAATCCGACTAGTATCCATGAGGTTGCAGGTTCAGTCCCTGGCCTCGCTCAGTGGGTTAAAGACCTGGCACTGCCGTGAGCTGTGGTGTAGGTTGCAGACAAGGCTCCGATCTGGCATTGCTGTGGCTGTGGTGTAGGCTGGCAGCCATGGCTCCGATTTGACCCCTAGCCTAGGAACTTCCATGTGCTGCAAGTGCAGACCTAAAAAGCAAAAAAAAAAAGAATAAAAAGATGTATTACAATCAAAGTTTTTTTTTTTTTTTTGAGCTGAAAGTGACCTACACATTATAATTTCACAAGTGAAAAAACTGAGGTCCAAGGAGCAACAGTAACTTGCCCAAGGTCAGAACTTAGATGAGAAGTAACAGGTGTTCAACCAATGGTTCTTAAACTTCAGTGCGGGGAATGCTCTTCAGTTTCCTACCCCATCCACAGAAAGTTTGATAAATGAGGCCTGGCTGGGAGCCCAGGAATCTGCATTGTAAGGGCTCCAGGTAAGTCTGAGGCAAGCAGTCCCCAGTTTTCATGGAGAGGAAGCCTCCTAGTGTCAGGTCCATGTGTCAGTGCAAGGACCCCGGAGTCAGGTTGTAGGCATTCAAACCATAGAGCCATTGATTTCTATTTACGCAGCCTTGTATACATTACAAGACCTCGCTGCGACTGTGTTTGAGGATGGGTGAAAGTAGAGTAATCCTACTGCTGAGGCTTTAGAGGCTCTGGTAAAAGCCTGGCTTAGAGGAAGAGCGCCAGAACTGGAGACCTAGGCTTTAATCCTCCTGGCTCCCCTGCCTTCTCTGTCCTACCCCATCTTCCTCCCTCTTGGCCAGCCTTCCCTTCCAGCCAGAGCCTGCAGGTGCTTCGACAACCACAAGCAGCACTCAGGCTAGGGACAAAAGGGAAGCGTTTCAGCCAAAACAGCATGAACCTTCAAATAGTATTATTCTACGTCTCAGTACTGATTCTCAGTTTTATCCTCCAGGCTACTCTGTGCTGACATGGGAGCTATCGGTTGTTGGCCTGATCCCCCCACAGCTCGGCCTCCACTTCCTCCTCCTCGCTGCCAGGCCAGGGCCTGGCTATGCATCAGGAGGTGCATTGTGATTGGTCCAAAACAGAGTGATCTCATTCTCCTTGCTGGACCCTGGGATATGCTTGACAAGTGGCCAGTTGCTTCTGGATTCAGTGTTAGAGGCACAATAAAGAGCCTTATTATTTAATCCAGTTCTAATTATGTTTTCTATAGTACAGTGGTGGATCACTTGTGAAAAATAAATCTTCTGATTCTATATAAAATACTACCCTTAGGAGTTCCCTGGCAGCCTAGCAGGTTAAGGATCCAGCATTGTCACTGTTGTTGTTCGGGTCACTGCTATGAAGAAGGTCTGATCCCTGGCCCAGGAACATCCACATCTGTGGGCATGGCCAAAAAAAAATAATAAAAGCACCCCAATATGCACTGCAGCACTATTTATAATAGCCAGGACACTGAAGCAAACTAAATGTCCATTGACAGATGAAAGGATAAAGATGTGGTATGTATACATAATGGAATATTACTTGGTCATAAAAAATGGAATAATGCCATTTGCAGCAACATGGATGGACCCATATTATTGTGCTAAGTGAAGTAAGCCAGATAGAGACAAATATCATATGAGATCACTAATATGTGGAATCTAAAAAAAAAAAAGAAAGAAAGAAAGGAAAGAGATACAAATGAGCTCATTTACAAAACAGAAAGAGACTCACAGGCATAGCAAACAAATTTATGATTACCAAGGGGGAAAGGGAGGTAGGGATTAAAAGATATACACTACCATATATAAAAAAGATCACCAATAGAGACCTACTGTATAGCACAGGGAACTCTATTCAATATTTTGTAATAACCCATAGGGAAAAGGATTTGAAAAAGAATATATGTATGTGTGTGTGTGTTATCTCTCTCCATATATATATATATGCTGCAAAGTGATTCAGTTATATATATATTCTTTTATATATATAACTCATATGGTTATGTTATATCTTATTTTATATATATATATAAGAAGAACATATATATTCTTTTATATATGTAACAATCACTTTGCTATACACCCAAAACTAACACAACATTGTGAATCAACTATAGTTCAATAAAAAATAATAATAATAACAAGTTTAGAGAACAAAACATAGATGAATGACACCAGCTGTGTTGGAAGGAGTGAAGAAAACTTCCGAAGAAACTGGACATTCATTTAAAGAACTCTGCAGGCTGATGGCTTTGGAAAGTAATGCAAGGAAGAACTGAATGTCTTATGACAAAGTTCAGCCACTCCAGGACCTTGCAGACCCTGATACTTCAGAAAAGAGTAACAATCTGGAGCTCCTGCTGTGGCGCAATGGAAACGGTGGCCTCTTGGGAGCAGAGGGACACAGGTTCCATCCCCGGCCCAACACGGTGGGTTAAGGATTCTGCATTGCTGCAGCTGTGGCTTAGGTTGCAACGGTAGCCTGGATCTGATCCCTGGATGGGAGCTCCATATGCATTGGGGTGGCCAAAAAAAAGATTAAAAAAAAAAAAGACAGGGTAACAACCTGGGGGAAATTGACTTGGATACATCTTGCAGTAGCAATCACTCTGCTGTCAGAGGCAGCTCCTGGGTTAATGCTACTTTGAAAATGCTGTCTTTTTCCTGTTTGCATTGGGTGGTGGGGAGCCTTCAACTCTGACACGGGACAAGGCGTCGTCAAGGTGGCTGTCCCTTTGCCTCCCCAAGGAGCAATCCCTCTCTCACCCACAGGCCCGTTTGTTGCTAGGAACACTCTGTGCTCCTGGCACTCACTTTACAAGGAAAACAAAGACAAATAGAAAAATGGAACCACCATATGGTCTGGGCTGCAACCCAGTTTCCACGGCTGATGGGAAGACTCTGCCCTGTCGCTGCTGCAGCCATAAGTGACTAATTCCCAGCCCTTCTCTTGACGGTAAAGATGTTGGTGTGGCAAGATGAGCCCTCTTTAACCAGACTGCAATGGCACAGCCACAGTAACTAATTTCCCATCGTCTTATTGATGTTTGCATTAGCATGAGGCGTCTCTTAGGACTTGAAGGCATAACCTCATTAGAGACTTGCTCAGGTAGAAATGTCAGCACCAAATAAACATGTATTTCCCAGCACGCTCCATGCTGTTTCACGCCTCTGCCTTTTCCTTGTTTTCACCTGGCTAACTTTTAATCTCCGGTTCATGGGCTGATGTGATTTCTTCCAAGGACCCTCCAAATGTTCCTTCTCGCAGATCCCACACTACCAGGTCTGTGTCTTTCTGCAGGTACTGCGCTGCATTCAAGTGATCATTTTAATGCATTGATTGTAACTGAGGACTAGGCTTCGTGTTATTTATTGCATGCCCAGCTCCTCAAATGGTGTTGGCATCACCGAGGTGATCAATAAAAGCAAACAAAAGGTGCACTGCTTGACTTCATTCCATGGATGGTTTCTCCTCTTAGCATGGGCATGTCCCATGGCTCAGGTTTTTTTTGTTGTTTGTTTGTTTGTTTTTGTCTTTTGGGGGCCACACCCATGGCATATGGAGGTTCCCAGGCCAGGGGTCAAATCGGAGCTGTAGCTGCTGACCTACACCACAGCCACAGCAACAACAATCCAAGCCATGTCTATGACCTACAGCACAACTCATAGCAACACCAGATCCTTAACCCACTGAGTGAGGCCAGGAATCAAACCTGCGTCCTCATGGATGCTAGTCAGATTCGTTTCCCCTGAGCCACGATGGGAACTCCCCATGGCTCAGTTTTTGGACCTTTCTCTGGTGACCCTTGGTCCCCAGGTGATCTCCACCAGGTTCATGGCTTCCAGCTTTGTGCTGGTGACTTTCCAATGTCTGTCTCTGTCACGTTCCTGCACTCCTGACCCCTACATCCAACTGCCCACCTGCTACCTCCACTTCGATGTTCCATAGGCTCTCGAGCTGAGCATCTCCAGAACGAAATTCGTCCTCTTTCCTCCCAAATTTGCTTTTCCAACAGTCTCTCCCATCTCAGCAAAGGGCATCTCCATCCTTCCAGGTCACCCAGACCAAAACTCCAAGACTCATCCTTGGGTTCCTTCCTTGAGTACTTTGTTATCAAATCCTGTGAGCTCTACCTTCAATATTTGTGCATAACTGGGTGTTTCTTACCACCTCCACTGTTATCATTCTCATCGAACCATCATTATCTCTTTTTTTTCCAAATATTTTTATGGCCACACCAATGGTATATGGAAGTTCCCAGGCCAGGAATTGAATTCAAGCTGAAACCTCAGCCACACCAGATTCTTTAACCCACTGGGCTGGGCCAGGGATCAAACCAGACCTCTGTAGCAATCCAATCCACTACAGTCAGATTCTCTGTCTCTTTTTTTTGTTTGTTTGTTTGTCTTTTTAGGGCTGCCCTCACGGCATACGGAGGTTCCCAGGCCAGGGGTTGAAGTGGAGTTGTAGCAGCTGGCCTACGCCACAGCCACAGCAACATCAGATCCAAGCCCACGTCTGCGACCTATATCACAGCTCACGGCAATGCCAGATCCTTAACCCACTGAGTGAGTCCAGGGATTGAACCTGTGTCCTCCTGGATGCTAGTCAGATTCATTTCCAATGAGCCATGACAGTAACTCCAAGCCATCATTATTTCTTTTTTGTATAAGATTTTTATTTTTTCTATTATAGTTGATTTACAATGTTCTGTCAATTTGTGCATATAGCAAAATGACCCAGCCATATATTTATACATTCTTTTTCTCACATTATCTGCCATCATATTCCATCACAAGTGACTAAATATAGTTCCTGTGCTATACAGCAGGATTTCATTGCTTATCCACTCCAAATGCTATAATTTGCATCTACTAACCCCAAAATCCCATTCCATCCCACTCACCCATTCCTCCCCCTTGGCAACCACAAGTCTGTTCTCCAAGTTCATGAGTTTGCTTCTTTTCTGTAAGGTAGGTTCACCTGTGCCGCATATGAGATTCCAGACATAAGTGATATCACATGATATTTGTCTTTCTCTTTCTGACTTACTTCACTTAGTCTCTAGTTCCATCCATGTTGCTGCAAATGGCATTATTTTGTTCTTTTTTATGGCTGAGTAGTATTCCATTGTCTATTTGTACTACATCCTCTTAATCCATTCATCTGTTAATGGACATTTAGGTCGTTTCCATGTCTTGGCTACTGTGAAGAGTGCTGCAATGAACATGGGGGGACATATATCTTTTTCAATGAAAGTTTTGTCCGTATATATGCCCAGGAGTGGGAAGGCTGGGCCATACGGTATTTCTATATTTAGTTTTCTGAGGACTCGCCATACTATTGTCCACAGTGGTTGTGCCAATGTACATTCCCACCAACAGGGAAGGAAGGCACCCCATCATTATCTCTTAACTGGATGATTATCATTGCCTCTTGCTGGTCTCAGAGCAATTAGAAAGAACTTTGTTAAAGACAAACTATGTAATGTCCATCTACACTCATACCCTGGTTCTCCTGTCTCACACGGTCAAGGTAAAGGTCCTTTTGAAACCATGTACAAGCCACCGAGTCCTTTCTTTTTTTTTTTTTTTTGAAGTCCTTGTGTTTTGAAGTAGAAGCCTTTTCCTTTAGCCTCCCAGCCCTCCCCTCAATCTCAAAGAGCTGGGCTCAAGAGTGAATGATCAGGAAATACGGATCCAGCTAAAAACTAGTTAAAGCAGTCTCCGTTAGGTTTCATCCTGTCTTGACCCACTTACTTACTCTGAACGGCTTTTCATGGGATTTCTTCCTTGCTTAATTGGTTTCCTTTACTAATGGTTACTTTCCAGTAGGAGTAATAGGCACCTGGTATTTAATCGTCCTTTGAAATGCTCCCCAACACCCCCTTCCTTTTGTGCGCAATCTTCACTGCAGAGAGAAGGTCAAGGTGCGATAACCCCAAAGACCACCAGAAACCGTCGCTGAACCACCTGACTCTGGCCTTGATGACCTTGAAATGACCTACGGAGGGAGAAGAAGGCAGGCACCCTAATCCTTTTCCATAGCCCTATGTTTTTTCACACTAAACCTATAAAACCCCTCGCTACCCCCTCTCAAAGGAGGACACAGTTTTGAGGGTATCAGTCTGCTGTGGCCTCCTTTGCCTGGCAAAGCAATAAAGCTATTCTTTCTGCCTCACCCCAAACTCTTGATTCGGAGATGTAATTGGTGCCGGGGTACAGAGGCTGGTTTCAGCTACACTTTCAATGGCCAGGAAGGTCTACACCATCAGCACCCCCACTCCTCTCACCATGACCTCCCCTAATTCCCCTTTTTCTTCCTTCCACATGGCTCCAGCCCTCTGGTCTCCCTGTGAGCCAACACGGTCCATCCCAGAGGCTCAGCACTGGCCGTTCTCTCTGCCTGGAAGCCCTTAGCCCAGGTATCCTGGCGTCTCACTCTCTCACCTCATTCCCACCTTTGCCTAAACACTACCTTCAATGACCATCTGATGTCACATTTCAGCCTCCCAACCCCCATTCCCTGATTAAATTTTGCCCATATCCCATATCATCTCTAACACATTCTAAAGTACTTATTTATTTTATTGGTTGTCTCCACCTTCTAATGCTCCATGGGAGTACAATCTCCCTGAGGGCAGAGGTTTCTATTTGGTTCATTAAAGAAGAATGTTTGAACATGCAAGCAAAGCTATGAATGTCACAATGTTAGTATACATAGAGCAGAAGTGTATGGAAAAGTCCATATTTTTTCAAAATAAATACTCACACCTCCTCCTCATGGCAGGGTAAGGCCTGGGTGGGGAGTGGTTTTTGTTTTTTTGTTTTTTAAATCCACAACCAGATGTTGGTAACCCTTTTGACCCAGTCTGGCTTAGTGTCTGCTCTCTTTGGCATTTCTACATCAAGGCCAGGAAAATTCCCCTCTGGCACAGACCTGTCCTTATGCAAGGAAGGAACCAACAAATAATTGGGTGGTTTTATAATATACAAATGGTCTTATTCTTATCTTTGGTGTGTATATCTTGGCAGAGTCTCTGCTCATTGGAGTTGGTCATAATTGTGCTTGGCTGTGGCCTCTCAGGTTTTTATTTGCATTCGCTGTTACTGGACCCATTCCACCAATAGACAGATTTATTACACCTGCCTGGCATACACATCTTTCAGAAACTTCTCTTATTTTGCTATGATCAATCCCAAAGCTTTCCATTTTTTGGACCAATAGAATACCACTGACAGCTATATTCTCCCCCACCTTCTCATGTCTCCAGGGATGATCCCAGCTTTGGCCAAAAATCTGAAGCACCTTCCCAGTGAAGCCCTGTTTTGGACCACTGCCAAGACCAACTTCCCTGCCTTTTCCTGGAAGAAGGAGAGACAGGCATATGGGGGAATGCAGGCAGATTCAGGACACGGCTCCATAGAAGTGTTGTCAACAGCCCTTTCTTGACCTTGGTTAGTTGACTTTTTCTTATGGACAGTTGACCATCAATGGCCTGGGAGCCTTCCCTAGCCTTAAGATTCCACCTTCACCTCTCTAGGTGCCAGGCCACCCCTGTAGCAGGAAGTGCTGACGGATGCTCATGGTAGGACATGCTGCAGCCATGATGCACGTGATGTCAGAATTATTGATGGACCACATTGCCACTGACTCCTCCTGTCATTTTTTTTTTTTTTTGGTCTTCTTAGGGCCACATCCTCAGCATATGGAAGTTCCCAGACCAGGGGTCAAATCATAGCTGTGACCGCCAGCCTACACCACAACCACAGCAATGCCAGATCCAAGCTGCAACTTCGACCGACACCACTGCTCAGAGCAACGCTGGATCCTTAACCCACTGAGTGAGGCCAGGGATGGAACCCACATCCTCATGGACACTAGCCAGATTCCTTACTGCTGAGCCAGGACAGGAACTCCCGACACTAGCAGTCTTGTCTTTATGAAGCTTGGTCCACAATTTAATTAGTGCCAGAAATGACCCTCTAAATGAATGATCCTAAATGTTTCCAGTGCCCATATTCTTTCAAGAAAGAATGTTAAATGATGCTTTCTACCACATTAGACTATAGCAGCAATTGCAAGTGTAACGAAGAGCATTGTAGTTGTCTAAAGACTGTGGTGCCAGGTGACATCAGAAGTAGAGGCTGTCACCTCCGTGGCAGGACTTGAGAAGCAACAGGAAAACCTAAGTCTACCTAATTCCTAAATTCACACTTTTAGAGACAAACTCCCTTTTTTTTTTGTCTTTTGTCTTTTTAGGGCTGCACCCATGGCATATGGAGGCTCCCAGGCTACGCCACAGCCACAGCCACAGCCACATGGGATCCGAGCCGCATCTGCAACCTATACCACAGCTCACGGCAATGCTGGATCCTTAACCCACTGAACGAGGCCAGGGATCGAACCTGCATCTTCATGGATACTAGTTGGGTTCGTTAAGCACTCAGCCACGATGGGAACTCCCCAAGAGACAAGCTACTTTAAGTGAAGGCACAACCTCCGCTCTGACTCAAATGCCTTTGAAAGGTGGGCATGCTGTTCATTTCCAGCGAGTGGCCTCTAAGTATGAATTAGGTGGAGTCATCAAAGAGGCTTTAATATGGAAATGAGTAGAAATACAGAGGGCAAGGGGGTTAGAGAGATGTGGGGAAGAGTGGAAAGGGAGACAGTAGTTCAGAGAGCGGTTCTTAACTGTGTCTCAGGGCAGACAACAGCTCATTCATTGAAATCATCCTCCTAAGCGTGGGTGGACTTGCTCCAATCACAGGGCCTGACACTCCTATGATTTATGTGAGTTTTCTCACTCCTCCAAGTCACCAGGTTGCCTCTTCTCTTCTCTCCTCCTGCTTGGCTGTAGCCTTGCCTCCCAATTCATTGAGAAAACAAAATTGATCAAATGGGAACGCTCACCTTCCCGCTCACACACTTCCAACCCCCTCACACCCGCACCGCCCTTCCTGCCTCCCCTCCAGTTTGAGGATGACTTGGCCCTGCTCCTCCCAGTGGCCCCTCTCTTCCTCCACTTGGCTCTGGGTCCCGTTTCCTCTTGCATCCTCAGTGCTGGGTCAGTCCCAGCAGCACACAATATGCTCTAGAATCTCTCTTGGAAAGCCTTGTGTTACATGTATTTTTATTCTTATTTTTTGGTGTGTTTAGGGCTGCACCTGAGGCATATGGAGGTTCCCAGGCTAGGGGTCTAATCGGAGCTACAGCTGCCAGACTACACCACAGCCACAGCAACGCAGGATCCTCATCCGCGACCTACACCACAGCTCATGCCAACACCATATCCTTAACCCACCGAGCAAGGCCAGGGATTGAATCTGCATCCTCATGGATGCTAGTCAGACTCGTTTCCACTGAGCCACAATGGGAACTCCTTGCTTTATATTTAGAATGGATGAGCAATGGGGTGCTACTGTAGAGCACAGGGAACTCTGTCCAGTCTTTTGGGGTAGAACATGACGGAAAATAGTAAGAGAAAAAGAATGTGTGTGTGTGTGTGTGTGTGTGTGTGTGTGTGTGTGTGTGTGTATGACGGGGTCACTATGCTGTACAGCAGAAATTGACGAAACACTGTAAATCAACTATACTCTAATTTTAAAAAAAAGAGAGAGAGAAAGAGAAAGGAGTTCCCATCATGGTGCAGCAGAAACAAATCCAACTAGGAACCATGAGGTTGCAGATTCAATCCCTGGCTTCACTCAGTGGGTTAAGGATCTGGTGTTGCCGTAAGCTGTGGTATACGTTGCAGATGCGGCTTGGATCCAGCGTTACTGTGGCTGTGGTGTAGGTTGGCGGCTACAGTTCTGATTCGACCCCTACCCTGGGAACCTCCATATGCCAAGGGTGCAGCCCTAAAAAGCAAAAAAAAAAAAGAGAGAGACAGAGAGAGAGAGAGAAGCCTTCCTTTCATATCTCTCTCCTCACTGACTGCAACATTTTTCTTCTCCCTCCCTTTACAGCACATCTTGACCAGAGAGCCAAGTATATGGATTTCATTTCCACCTCTTCATCCCTCTTCTTTGGTCCCCAGGTCAGTCAAATCCATCTTCCTCTGCCAGTCCAGCACTAGCCACTCTCATGACACTCACTAGAGTTTCCACGTCCCCATGGTCAACTGTCCATGTGCCTTTCTCATCCTCCTTGACCCTTTAATACCATATGACATAGCTGGCTGCCCCTTCCTCCTTGAAACCTCATTTTCTTTCTCTCGCTCTCTTTTTTCTTTATAGGGCCATACCTGCAGCATATGGAGGTTCCCAGGCTAGGGGTCCAATCAGAGCTACAGCTGCTGGCCTACACCACAGACACAGACACGCCAGATCCAAGCCCTGTGACCTATGCTGTAGCTTGAGGCAATGCTGGATCCTTAACCCACTGAGTGAGGCCAGGGATCAAACCTGCATCCTCATGATGCTCTGTCAGGTTCTTAACCTGGTGAGCCACAGTGCAATCTCCAGCAACCCCATTTTCTTCAGGCCTCGGGGTCCCTCTCTCCTCTCAGTGCCCTTGGTGGCTTTCTTCCTCTACTGGCCTCTAAATTTGGTGTGCCCCAGGCCTGGTCCACGCTCCCACCATCTTTATCTCCTGTACTTTCATCCAGAGTGGCCTCATCTGGCTTTGCCTTTGAAGAAACATTCATGGGTAAGGGCAAAATAAAGATATTTCTAGGCATACGAAGACTGAAAGGGTTTGTATCTCTCTGGCCCTGGAGGAAAGGACTATTAAAAATAGGATTTAAAAAAAAGATTTTTGGAGTTCCTGACGTGGCTCAGTGGTTAACGAACCCGACTAGCACCCATGAAGACGTGGGTTCGATCCCTGGCCTCACTCAGTGGGTTAAGGATCTGGCGTTGCCATGAACTGTGGTGTAGGTCACAGATGTGGCTCAGATCCCGCATTGATGTGCCTGTGGTGTAGGCCAGAGGCCACAGCTCTGATTAGACCCCTAGCCTGGGAACTTCCATATGCTGTGGGTGTGCCTCTAAAAAGACAAAAAAAAAAAAAAAGATTTTCTCTCAGGGACCCTTTGGGCTATCTGGTGAAGATTATGATTCTTCCTCAGAATAATGCTTTAAAAGATGCATAGAACAAAATGCATAGGGTTACAAGGAAAAATAATTATAATGAAACACAGTTATCAAAATATAAAGACAAAATATGAAGGTTTAGTAATGTAGTCACTTCTTTATTAATCTATTAATGAAAAGGCTGCATGAGGCAGGTTTAACAGTTAATACACATTTCATGCAGTGATGGGAATAAGCTAGATTTTTGAGGATCTGCAAAATGCCCACGTAATATCACAAAGTGTATGACTGCTATTGGTGATGAAGTCATACTGCTGTCGTTTGTTACCTATGCTCCTAAGGAAAGGAGAGCCTAAGTTGCGATCAGAGTTCGGTAAAAATAAAGGTATATGGGAGTTCTCTTACAGTGCAGTGAGTTAAGGATCTGACGTTGTTATTGCAGTGATTTGGGTCACTGCTGTGGGTCATGCTGGTTCAACTGGCCTGAGAACTGCATGTGATGGGCATGGCAAAAAAAAAAAGTATATATTTTTTCCCCTTAGTTTTATAGATCCTCCCTATTTTATTCTTGTGACATCCATGATCTTAAAACAATGTATTTAGGAAAGAAAAACTGAATACTCAAGAACCGATTGCTTAAAATATCTTTTAAACTACTAGTTTTATCAATTGTTAGGGTTTTTGTTTTTTTTTGTTTGTTTGTTTTGGTTTTTTGGGGGGGCGGTTTAGAGCTGTACTTGTAGCTTATGGAAATTTCCAGGCTAGGGGTTGAATCAGAGTGGCAGCTGAGGGCTACACCACAGCCATAGCAAGATGGGATCTGAGCCACATCTGTGACCTACACCACAGCTCACAATGCCAGATCTTTAACTCACTGAGCAAGGCAGATGATCGAACCCACATCCTCACAGATACCAGTCAGGTTCACAACCCACTGAGCCACAATGGGAACTCCCAAATTATTTGTTTAAAATGACTAATTTGGGGAGTTCCCTGGTGGTCTAATGGTTAGGAATCAGTGCTTCCACCACTGCAGCCTGGGTTCAATTCCTGGTCTGGGGGAACTGAGATCCCACATCAAGCAATTGCATGTGGTGGCCAAAAAATGAAACAAAACAAAACAAGACTAATATGGAGGGAGGACAATAAGAGAAAATATGAACTAAAATACTCAGTTAACTGTGTCAAGGAACATAGCAGGTGTTCGATGAACACCTTTTTAAAGTCTAAACAAATCAAAGGGAGATTTTGTTTTAAGGCTCATCCCTTTTTCAGGGTTAGGATGTATACACCAGGAGGAGAACCCAGCACTTCCAAAGGCATAGTCACAGTGGGGTTTTGGTTGCTCACACACCATATCCACCAATGGCCCCTGCTTGTTACTACAGCTGCAGATTCCCCCTACATGGATGAGGAGGTACTCCACCATCTTAGCCAAAGAAAGTAATTTCTAAGGTAGAACTAGAAATCCCCAGCATATAACAGGTTCTCAGTACATTTTCCAAGACCTACAATACAAAGGTAACACTACTAGGTCAATATCACTTTCTAGTCCACCTGTGAAGGCCATCCCTGTGGTAGAAATGCTATGCTCTGTGGAGAACAAGGAACCCATCTACTCTGTTGGAGGGAATGTAAAATGGTGCAGCTTCTATGGAAAACTCAAAAAAGCTAAAAAAAGAGTTGCTGGATGATCCAGTAATCCCACTGCTGGGCATCTATCTGGAGAAAACTATAATTTAAAAAGACACATGCACCCATATGTTCACAGCAGCATAATTCACAATAGCCAAGACACAGAGGCAATCTGAGTGTCCACTGACTGATGAATGGATAAAGAGGTTGTGTAGTACACATATACAGTGGAATACTACTCAGCCAGGAAAAGAACAAAACAATGCCATTCACAGCAACATGGATGCAACTCAAAATTCTCATACCAAGTAAAGTAAGTCAGAAAGAGAAAGACAAACCCCATATGATATGACTTATATGTGGAATCTAAAATATGACACAAATGAACTTATTTACAAAACAAAAAGACTCACAGACATCAAAAGCAAACTTATGGTTACCAAAGGGGAAAGGGGGAAGAGATAAATTGGGAATTTGGGATAAACAGATATACACTACATATAATGTAGATAAACAACTAGGACCTATTGTAAGCACAGGGAAATGTATTTAATATCTTGTAATAGCCTATGATGGAAAAGAATCTGAAAAATAATGCGTATAACTAAATTACTTTGCTGTACAGCAGAAATAAAAACAACTTTGTAAATCAACTATATGTCAATAAATTTTTTTTAATTCCCACCCCCTGCCCCCAGGATGCCACCCACCTCCCTCCTGAACCCCTGCTCCTGCTTCACTTCTAACAGTCCTGTCCCTCCAGACTTTCTTCAGAGGCATGACATACTCTTTATACAATTCTCTTTGGAGTTCCTGTCGTGGCTCATTGGAAACGAATCTGACTTGCATCCAGGAGGCTGTGGGTTTGATCCCTGGCCTCCTCAGTGGGTTAAGGAGGAGCTGTGTTGCCGTGAGCTGTGGTGTAGGTCACAGATGTGGCTCGGATCTGGTATTGCTGTGGCTGTGGTGTAGGCTGGAAGCTGCAGCTCTGATTTCACCCCTAGCCTGGGAATCTCCATGTGCCTTGAGTGCGGCCTTAAAAAGACAAAATAAAACAAAATAAAATGCTCTTTCAAGAAGTTCCTGCTGTGGAGCAACAGGATCCACAGCATTTCTGCAGCACTAGGTGACAGGTTGGATCCCCAACCCAGCACAGTAGGTTAAGGATCCAGTGTTGTCACAACTGTGGTGTAGGTTGCAACTGCAGCTCAGATCTGATTCCCAGCCTGGGAACTTCCATAGGCCACAAGGAGGCCAAAAAAGAAAAAAATAAAAAATAAAAAACACACTTTCAAGAATACATAATATGTTCAGGCACAATGACACAATGACAACGTTTGTTTGAAAAAGAAATTGGAAAAGGTCAGACTGTTGCCTGTGTCTCCGAACAACAATGGCTCTGAAATCCAGTCCCCAAAGGGGCCTAAAATAAGCTCATCGAGGAGAAACATGAAGTTGGGGGAGCAGTAGTGAGAATGGAAAATGAAGCACAAATGGAAATTAATCAACATTTCTGAAGTTCAGCTCCTTGGGGAGCAGGAAGAATGTGCCTCTAAAAATGTAGAGATGTCAAATCTTGGAAAACCATCCAGCCTTGGGGAAACAAACAGTCCATCATGAGCAAGACCTTGTTAGACCACAAACACAATTCTTATTTTACCTGAAGTGAATCCCTAGTTTGTTCGTTTGTTTGTTTGTTTTTGGTCTTTTTGTCCTTTTAAGGCTGCACCAGTGGCGAATGGAGGTTCCCAGGCTAAGAGTCTAATCAGAGCTACAGCTTCTGGCCTATGCCGCAGCCACAGCAACAGCAGATCTGAGCCGAGTCTGTGGCCTACACCACGGGTCATTGCAACGCTGGATCCCTAACCCACTGAGCGAGGCCAGGGATTGAACCTGCAACCTCATGGTTCCTAGTCAGATTTGTTTCCGCTGCGCCACACAGGAACTCCCAAAAAGTGAATCACTTTTAAAGCAAAGGGAAAGGTCCAGATACTATGCATGGTACTCAGTAAACTAGCTCCTATTCAAAACAGCTTGCTTGTTTCAATATTGGGAAAAAGTAGTAGTTGTCCATTTGAATGCCCTACCTATAGATTTATAGAATCCCCTGTCTCTCCAAAATCTAAATCATAGATAAGCCATCTCTTTGGAACCAGCTCTATTCACTGGTCTGTTCTGTTTCACACCCTTATGGCAAACTCTGAGAACCTGTCTGATCTACTAGGTGCTTAATGATCAAGTTGGTAAACCCAAAGTTCCGGTGCCCAGGGTTCTAGCCCATATTTTTGACACTTTCAGGAACAGATGGGGTTCAGAGATGCAGAGAGAGGTGTTCACAGTGGCTGCCATGGCCCTTGGCCATGGCCCAGCACCGAGAAAATGGTCTCCATGTGGCATGGAAGTTGTTCAGCCTCCCCCCGCCCCCAGAGTCCCACAGTCTCTCCCAGGACAATGAGGAGTCCAGGTTTCCAAGTTCAAGACTCTTCCTGACTACATCATCCTCTATAATCCAAAGCCGGTCTCTAAGGACCTCTAAGCTATATTTAGACCTGATGGGTACACAAAGCACGTTGCCTATCAACAAGGACCTGGTTATTCCCAGACCTCACCCCTGCAGTTTACCTCCTCCGACCTGAAACATGAAGAGAAGGAAAACCACATATATTTTCAGTCTTTCTTTGAATTCCTCAAATGTTCCATTTTCCATTTTCTTTAGGGCCAGTAAGCTCTGGCGTTTATGTTTTACAGAGTGAGATGTTTATACACATAAGCTACACCTCTGCCTGGGACTCTTTAAACCTGGGCTCTTAATAAGGATGATCTCCAGCCCTTAGATCTCTTGCCAGTCTACATAACAGATCAGATGCTCCCATATGGTCCCTTTTTTTCTTTTTTCTTTTTTTTGTCTTTTTGTCTTTTTAGGGCTGCACCTGCGGCATATGGAGGTTCCCAGGCTAGGGATCGAATCGGAGCCATAGCCACCAGCCGAGATCCGAGCCACAGATCCGAGCCGTGTCTGTGACCTACACCACAGCTCATGGCAACGCTGGATCCTTAACCCACTGAGCGAGGCCAGGGATCGATCCTGAAACCTCATGGTTCCTAGTCGGATTCGTTAGCCACTGAGCCATGACGGAAACTCCATATGGTCCCTTCTCAAGTGCCTTCCCAGAGAAATTTATGTCTACTAACAGGAGCAATATTTAAGTCTACTTCTATGATTGAAGTCATAAAAATTTCCAGAGGTCATGGAACGACTTAAAGAAAAAAAACAGGTTCTCTAAACCCACGAAGGCACACATGCACACGGACACACCCATGCACGTGTATGCCAGTGTCACATATACACACATACTTTCTCTGCATTGCAAACTTGAATTGAAGAAGGCTGTAGCTGGTATTAAAGATTCTAGACCATCGAGTCATCTAGTATATTTGACATCTGGACCGGATCTTTTATTAACAGCCCCTTGTTTTATATAATAACATTATTTTCAATAATAATTCTTATTTTCTTGATTAGTTCTTTAGATTTAAAACAACTAAAAGAGAAAACATTTCACTTTCATAATTTTGGGGGGGAATTATTTAGGGGTGAGCTAAAATTTGTCTTTGTCAAATAAAAAGAGTATACCATGTAACTAGCATTCTCGTTTTCAATTTTTTTTTTGTTTGTTTGTCTTTTTAGGGCTGCAACCGTGGCATATGGATGTTCCCAGGATAGGGGTTGAATCGGAGCTGTAGCCTCCAGCCTATGCCACAGCCACAGTAATGCCAGATCTAAGCTGCATCTGTGACCTACACCACAGCTCACTGAGCAAGGCCAGGGATCATGGATACTAGTCAGTTTTGTGACCACTGGGCCACGACAGGAACTCCTCTTGTTTTCAATTTTAAACACAAATAAAAACTCTATGATACTAAGTGAAGTAAATCAGAAAGAGAAAGACAAATACATATGATATCACTTACATGTGAAATCTAAAATAGGGCACAAATGAACCTATCTACTAAATAAACAGACTCACAAACACAGAGAACAGACTTGTGGTTGCCAAGGGGGAGGAAAGAGGGAATGGGATGGACTGGGAGTTGGGGGTTAGCAGAGGCAAATGATTCCATTTAGAATGGATATGCAGTGAGGTCCTGCTCTATAGCACAGGGAACTATATCCAGTCTCTTGGGATAGATCATGATGGGTGATAATACAAGAAAGGGAAGAGTTCCTGTCGTGGCGCAGCGGTTAACAAATCTGATTAGGAACCATGAGGTTGCAGGTTCGACCCCTGGCCTTGCTTAGTGGGTTAAGGATCCGGCGTTGCTGTGAGCTGTGGTGGAGGTTGCAGATGTGGCTCAGATCCTGCGTTGCTGTGGCTGTGGCGTGGGCCGGCAGCTACAGCTCCAATTCGATCCCCAGCCTGGGAACCTCCATATGCCATGGGAGCGGCCCTAAAAAAGACAAAAAAAAAAAAAGAGAGAGAGAGAGAGAAAAGAAAGGGATATGATGGATTGTGATGGAGGATAATGTGAAAAAAAGAATGTATGTATGTATGTGTGACTGGGTCACTTTGCTGTACAGTAGAAAATTGACACAACACTGTAAACCAGCTGTAATGGAAAAAATAAAAATCATTTAAAAAAAGGAAAGAGAATGTGTGTGTGTGTGTGTGTGTGTATGCCTGGGTCACTTTGCTGTACAGCAGAAATTCGCACAACACTGTAAATCAACTATACTTTAATAAACAAAAAACAGCCTCTATGAAGTCCCATAGAATGACAGAAGGAAGCAATTCTTGTTCAGTTTATCTGTCTATATAGCCACTGTGCTCAGATGGCTTATTTTTAGCCTACTATTCAAATGCAGGGGCATGTCTTGCCCCACGGGGAAGAGATACATGGAGACATCTAGAACACTCCCAAACCATCAGAAACGTATTCCTGAAACAAGCATATGTAGTGGCGTCCCTCTGTGCCAGGAGCCAGTATATAACAGATTTCTGAATTAACTTCTCTGTGGAACACAATATTTATTAAAAGATAATTAATGCAAATCGGTGATTAGGAGCTTGGATTCTGTTGCTGAGCCCCACCAGTGATGATGGCAGCTGTTTAGAACTGAGACCAACAAAAGAATTTTCCTGCAGAGTGTTTTATCATTGACCTTGCTTGGAATTGCCACCCAATGGTGATAATTTTTTAAAAAAGACTTTTAGTTGGTTTTATGATTGATTTTAAATTCTCTCCAGACATGCACTGCCTTATTGCCTGCACTGGAAAAGGACCTCTCCCCATCACCCACCCCCGTGCCCTGAATTCCAGAATACATCTTATAAGCTTGTCACATGAGCTCTGCAGCCTTTGGTGTCAGAGGGTCCCTGGGTCTCTCTTTATAGCCCTCATCTGTTTTAATTCAGGGCAGTCCTTTTAGGGGTAAAGAGTGTGGGGGAAGAACTTGCCACCAGCAAATCCACATTACTGAATATAAAACAGATAAATAGCAAGGACCTACTGTATTAGCTCAGGGAACTATACTCAAGATTTTGTAATAATCTATAATGGAAAAGAATCTGAAATCTTTTCAGTTACATATATAACCAAATCACTTTGCTGTACAACTGAAGCTAACACAACATTGTCAATCAACAATACTTCAATTAAAAAAAAATAAGGGGAGTTCTTGTCACAGCTCAGTGGAAAATGAACCCAACTAGCATCCATGAGGATGCAAGTTCGATCCCTGGCGGTACTCAGTGGGTTAAGGAAACTGTGCTGCCGTGAGCTGTGGCATAGGTTGCAGACTCGGCTTGGATCTGGCGTTGCTGTGGCTATGGTGTAGGCTGGCAGCTGCAGGTCTGATTCAACTCCTCCATATGCCATGGGTAAAGCCCTAAGAACACACACACACTCACACAAGAGAAGAAGGGGAGGAGAACCCTCTGCAAAGGAAGAGGACGTGGGCCCCCAGACTCTAAGGCATTGCCCACCTTCTCCAAGGGAAGCTAATCTTCCCTGAGTCCCCCACCTGCCCCTTGCTTCAACTCCATCTGGAAACACCTTCCTGACCCCGAGGAAGGAAGCACCGCAGTCTCTTTGTCATTACACTTCCAAGCTCCCTCAGGCCACCTGGAAAAAAAAGTGTGTGTGCAGTGCTGACCGGGGTCAGAAGGGAAACCAGCTTTCGCTCCCCTTGACCCTGAGGGAAGGAAGCAGGAAGTCCTGCCTGGGGACTGGGAGAAGCCTTCTCCAGGACCTGCTGTCCAGCTCCCTCCTGACCTCTCCCTGTTCAAGAAGGCTTGTGAAGGGCTCCGGGCAAAAAAGCAAAGCTTCTGCTGCACATTCCCCACGTCTCCCAGGATCTGAGAAAAGACACAATCCTTATGGCTATGACTAAGGGTTTACGCTGGTGGCAAGTTCTTTCCCCACACTCTTTGGGTTTGTATCCCTAGTGGGTCAGGACCCAACCGGACCTCACGTCTCTGGGAGGGAGGTTCCATTGCCATCCCCATTTTACAGCAGGAAGCTCAGTCTCAGAGCTCCTGACTCGGCGAGGATGGAACCAGAGCAGCCATGTCCAGGGCTTTCTGTCCTTCCTGGGGAAGGGGTGGCTGGGGGTGAATCCTCCTGTGACTCCAGCTTCTGTAGACCCTGGAGCGTGAATTGCCAGGGTTTTTTTTGTCTTTTCAGGGCTGAACCCACAGCATATGGAAGTTCCCAGGCTAAAGGTGAAATTGGAGCTCCAGCTGCCACAGCCACAGCAACTCAGGATCTGAGCCATACCTACGACCTACACCACAGCTCACGGCAACACTGGATCCTTAACCCACCCAGCGGGGCCAGGGATCGAACCTGCGTCCTCATGGATACTTGGGTTACTGCTGTGTCACAACAGGAACTCTGGGGTGTGAACCTTCAGATTGCTGTGGTTGTGCCCCTGGAGGTACAGCGCTGGGACCCATCTATTACTGTGAATCAAGCTCGGCTACTCATAGATCTAGAAATGGGCAAAGTGAACTCCTAGATTAGTTCTTAGTATGAACCCAGGTGGGTTCGATGGTGTGGCTGGGACGTAAAGATATATACAAAGGCACCGATCTCCCTGAGCTACGGGAGGCACGGAGTCACTCCACAGCCACATCCGTGTATTGGGGGGATTCCACTAAGATCCCTGCGTGAAAATGAAACAAATAAGGGGAAAGGGCATGTTAATAACAGTTTATTGTTTCTTGGGCTCAATGAAAGTGGTTTTCTGCTGATTTCCTCTTTATACAACCACAGTTAATTCCAGTTATTTTTAGAAATGTCCCTTTACCTCATTGTTTCAAAACTCAAAAGTGACTTTCAGTAAAGGCTGAATTCTGCTGGAAGGCTAAGGAAGGGGGAACTTCACTAATTCATTTCCCTGGTAAAAGAAGACAAAAAAATGGTGTCATATCGAAAACCCTTTAAACATTTTTTTCAGCCCATTTCTTCCTCATGAAACGGAGTTAATGGAATTGCATCTATTTGGGATGAATGAGGATTTCCAGCTGCTTCCAGATATTTGGAAGGGCATTTGAAATTCAATACTCTAGATAAAGAAGTTTAAGATACCTTACGGGGAGTTCCTATTATGGCACAGTGGAAATGAACATGACCAGGAACCATGAGGTTGCAGGTTCGATCCCTGGCCTTGATCAGTGGGTTAAGGATCCGGTGTTGCTGTGAGCTGTGGTGTAGTTCCAGACCTGGTGTTGCTCTGGCTGTGGTGTAGGCCGGCAGCTGTAGCTCTGATTTGACCCCTAGCTTGGGAACCTCCATGTGCCATGGGTGCAGCCCTAAAAAGCCACACACACAAAAAAAGATACCAGGCTGGTCATAAAACCCTCATAGAGCTTGTAATTATTTCTCTTCCTGGGAGCCTCTCTTTGATTCCTGACTCACTTGTGCTACAGAGTGTTAATTTGGCCACTTATTAGTTTTCACATCAATATTTTCCTTCTGTTTTTGGTGTGAGATCATGTGTGACCAAGACATAAGTGGGTTTTGGGTTTGTTTGTTTTGTTGTGTGTGTTTTCAGTTTGGGTCTAGGGTTTTGTGTTTTATAAGCAAAGGGAAACATTAAACATCCAGGATTCTTTCTTCCCCATCCATAACTCCCCCCCCCCTTTCTTATTTGAGGTGACTTTTGGGTTTCCCAGCCTCTTCCTGCCTTATGTACAAAGGAGGAAGTAACAACCCTTGGGATAGAGATTGGCCTTAGCCAGTGGGCTACACTCAAAGTCACCCATCTCGCCTTTCCACATTCACAGCCCATTCCATCAAGACTCAGAGTCAGGTTGTTCTAAAAACCAGAGAAACCGGATCAAAAGCCGAAGATATAAAGCCCTCCAAAGGGGCAAACCCTCCACTTGAGTGTTTGCTCTGGGCAGCAAGTGACTTCCTGCTTTGCAAACAAACGTTTCAAAGGGCTGATGTTTAAAATTCCAAAAAAGTCACCATATTTTGACCTCTTATAGAGTGAAATGAACCAGACTATCAGGAATATTTGGGTTTGATTTTCTTAAACTATCAAAATCATTAAAAGTTAAAGGAGTATTCGAGCAAAGAAGGAAAGAGATTCAATTATTCTTTTTTGGTGGAGGCACACCCACCGAATATGGAGGTTCCCAGTCTAGGGGTCAAATTGGATCTGCAGCTGCTGACCTACATCACAGCCATGGCAACACCGGATCCTTAACCCATTGAGCAAAACCAGGGATCACACCCGCATCCTCATGGATGCTAGTCTGGCTCATTACTGCTGAGCCACGATGGGAATTACAATTCAATAATTCTTCCTCCCAGGAATTTTCAAATGTCAATGTAGCTCAAGAATCACTCAAAGAGGAGTTCCCGTTGTGACTGAGCAGTTAATGAACCTGACTGGCATCCATGAGGATGCAGGTTCGATCCTTGGCCTCGCTCAGTGGGTTAAGGATCCAGGGTTGCCGTGAGCTGCGGTGTAGGTCGAAGACTCGGCTCAGATCCCACATTGCTGTGGCTATGGGGTAGGCTGGTGGCTACAGCTCCGATTGGACCCCTAGCCTGGGAACCTCCTTATGCTGTGAGGGAAGTCCTAAAAAGACAAAAAGAAAAAAAGAAATGCAAATTCTTGAGCCCATGCCAGACCTCCAGAATCCAAAACCCTGGGGGCAGAAGCCAGTCATCCATGTGGGAAACAAATTCTCAGAGGTGATTCTGATGCAGACAAAAGCTTAATAACCACTGAGATAACTCATGATTATTTTTACGAGGTGGTTCTCACTTAACAAAAGTGCAGGTACCTGTTCTCCATTCAAAGTGGCAGAGCAGGGAGTGGCTGGGTTATCCTGGGGAGTGTCTCCTCTCTCTAAAATGACATGTGATTATCTTTAGCTAAAACCCTTCATCATTAGGGCCTCTGCCTACACATCCAACTCCGCTTCTCTCCATCATTGTCCTTTCTTCTTACTCCTGCTCTTTCTGAAGCCCCTCAGGGCACTGTGTCCTCCAGCCTCTGCCAAGGACCACCTCCTTCCTCCATCTTCACTGGTGTAAATAATGGCCATTGTCTTTCAAGGCCCAAGTCAAGGTCATTCCAGGCGAGAAGCTGCCCTGACTCCCTCTAGCTGTGTGTGTACCTCTGGCCCTCACTTCCTTCCACCAAGGCATTTATTGAACTACATTAAAAAGGCTTAATGGGAGTTCCCGTCGTGGCACAGTGGAAATGAATCTGACTAGGAACTATGAGGTTTCGGGTTTGATCCCTGGCCTCCCTCAGTAGTTCAAGGATCTGGCTTTGCTGTGGCTGTGGTGTAGGCCAGCAGCTACAGCTCCAATTTGACCCCTAGCCTGGGAACTTCCATATGTCTTGGGTGTAGCCCTAAAAAGATAAAAAGACAAAAAATAAAAAAATAAAAAAAAGAAAAAAGGCTTAATGGGAAACCCTTCCTCTGTCTTATGACCCCCTAGTCCCCACCCTCACGCCCAAGGCAGGGCTTGTTTACTGCTCCTTACCTAGCACCCAGAATGGTGTGGGCTGGTGCTTGATATTATGAATGAATCTCAAGACGGCATGTTATTAAAGCTACTATAAAAAGTCAAGAGCATGGGCTATGGCAGCAGACTCCCTGGGTTCAAGCCCTAGTCCTACAGTTTACTAGCTGTGTGAGTTTCAATGAATTTTACTTCATCTCTATTCCTCCGTCGTTGGTGTTGATGACATTTTTGTTGTTATTTCTCAGTGCTCTCTCTTGCTGAGAACCCACTCCATGCCAGGGTCTGTGTTGAGTGCCTTTTAAAAAATTTGTGTGTGCATGAATGTCATTTAATTGTCACAACAATCTAGGAGTTTGTTAGCTACTCCCACTGGAGAGAGGGAGGTTTGGGAGGATGCGTCAACCTACCGACCCTCGTTTAAACACTACATAGGTTGGAGGTCCGGCAAAGAGGACTTTGAGGTGGAATCCAAGCCCCAAACCCAGCTCTTGCCTCGAGACTACATTGTACTCCAAGACGGGCTGCCAAGACATAAACAAAGAGTTAACTACACGATGGTGTGGAGTTCCCGTTAGGGCTCAGTGTCAACGAATCTGATCAGTATCCATGAGGACTCGGGTTCGATCCCTGGCTTTGCTCAGTGGGTTAAGGATCTGGCATTGCTGTGGCTGTGGTGTAGGCTGGCAGCTACAGCTCTGATGTGACCCCTAGCCGGAACTTTCATATGTCATGGGTGGGGCCTTAAAAAACAAACAAACAAAAAATATACAGTGGTGTGAAAGATGATGCAAAGGGGTACAAGATTCTCTTTCAAACTTGTGGTCCAGAGAAGGGTTACAAATTCGGTGGGAAGGAGGTATTGATTCAAAGATAAGCCCAGATGGCAAAATCATTAACCTCCCCAGTGGGATGAACGGAGGCACCCCTTAAGTCACCAGTGTAACCACTTTTCTAAATACAAGCCGAGAAGTATTTCCTAAAGACGGTTACGTATGTATAATAAAATGTCCATCAGATTTTGGAGGAACCATTGAAGGTGCTGGTTAAAAAATGTGGATTCAGAGTTCCTGTTGTGGCTCAGTGGAAACAAATCTGACTAGGATCCATGAGGATGCAGGTTCAATCTCCGGTCTCCCTCAGTGGGTTAAGGATCTGGCGTTGCCATGAGCTATGTTGTAGGTCACAGACTCGGCTTGGATCTGGCATTGCTGTGGCTATGGCATAGGCCACAAACTACAGCTCCGATTCCACCCCTAGCCTGGGAACTTCCATATGCAGTGGGCACAGCTCTAAAAAGACCAAAAAAAAAAAAAAAATACAGATGCCGCAACTCTGCTGCCCTTCCCGCTTCCAGCCCCAGCTTCCCCTGAGCCCCCAGAAGTGCAACCAAGCAGGACCCTGTGAGACCTTCCCAGAGTGGGTCTCCACCCATGTCTTCCACCTGCCTTTTCTCTAATTGAAAAGCTTTTGTCAAAGAATTAATTGAATGAGAGAAACGAGAAAATACAGAGAAAAAGGAAAATGGTCAAGCAACACAAAATGATAAAGGTTTAGCCATTCACCAAAGTCAAGGGCCTTCAATTCTTCCTCAAGAACTATAGATAATAATTCTGAGTCATGTCCTTGGAGTTGTTTTGCAGGTGCTGAAGGCATACCAGGTGGAAGAAGTCAACTGTGTGCTGCCCACAAGCACATGGACCCCAGACCAGCTGGAACCAGAAGGCTGATGACACTGACTCTCAATTATCTCACCACCCACCCATCAGGAAAATATACAAGAGCTGATCACACCCTGCTCCTCAAACCCCACAAGACTCCTCACTACCCTCTGGGGTGGAGGGGGGCAGTCCTTGAGGCACTAGCCTGCTGTGATCTCCTCTTTGCCTGTCAATTAAAGCTTCTTTTTCTGTTTCCTCCAACTCTGTCCCCGTGTTTCTATTTGGCATCGGTATACAGAGGTGGCTGAGATTTTGGTAACACAGGTTTGATTTAACAGATGC
Source organism: Phacochoerus africanus (assembly GCF_016906955.1). Taxonomy (NCBI): domain Eukaryota; kingdom Metazoa; phylum Chordata; class Mammalia; order Artiodactyla; family Suidae; genus Phacochoerus; species Phacochoerus africanus. Next base: position 42,947,647 of record NC_062552.1, read on the forward strand.
AGGCAGAGCCTGGTGATCTGCATACAGACCAATCCACCAGTCAATTGGCTTCCTGGCCAACTTTGGACCACACTTGGACAAGCCATAATTTGTATCATCTTTCAGATTTTCTATGCCATTTACCATTCTCTTGTACCAATAGTTTACATGATTGCAAAACCGAAAGTAGAGACGTGAAAGGGATGAGATTTTTCGACATGAAGAGCAGCTCCCATATTTTTCCCTTGCAGTCCCAGGGAAAGATACGGTATACTGTCGCCCACCCAGAGCTGGGTGAGCCTCTCCCAGCCTTCTAAGATGGTCCCTGCCCTGCTGTGCTCTCCTGGGGGACGGGGCTTTGGGAGGATTCCATGCTGACTGAGTAGTCAGGCTTGGTTCTCCTCCAAGCAACTGGGCAAATCAGTCTCTGTGGCTTCAAAGGATCTGCAGGTGCAGCTGTGGAAAGTTGATGTAAGCCATTTCCACTGTGAAGTGGCAACCTTGACAAAATATTAGCCCTCTCCACCATGGCAACCCCACTGCAGGTGCATGAAAATACAGCATCACTCATGACACCTTCAGACCCTTGAGGGGATTTTTTTTTTTTTTTTTGCTATTTCTTGGGCTGCTCCCACAGCATTTGGAGGTTCCCAGGCTAGGGACTGAATCAGAGCTGTAGCCACCGGCCTACACCAGAGCCACAGCAATGCGGGATCCGAGCCGTGTCTGCAACCTACACCACAGCTCACGGCAACACCGGATCCTTAACCCACTGAACAAGGCCAGGGATCGAACCCGCAACCTCATGGTTCCTAGTCAGATTTGTTAACCACTGAGCCATGATGGGAACTCCAAGGGGATTTTTAAGTTCAACCTGAAATCCAACTTGTCATTCATTTCTGCTTTTAAACAAACTGAATACTCGTGTAGGAAGTACTTAGATCGTGATTTCCATTTTGAGAAAAGGGAAATATCCTTGGTAGTAGAGTAGGTTAACTTAAAAATTATATGTGAAGAGTTCCTGTCGTGGCACAGCAGAATCAAATCCGACTAGGAACCATGAGGTTGCAGGTTCGATCTCTGGCCTCACTCAGTGGGTTAAGGATCCCATGTTGCGGTGAGCTATGGTGTAGGTCGCAGATGTGGCTCAGATCCTGTGTTGCTGCGGCTGTGGTGTAGGCTGGCAGCTGTAGCTCTCAATGGACCCCTAGCCTGGGAACCTCCATATGTGCGGGAGCGGCCCTAAAAAGCAAAAAAAAAAAAAAAATTATATGTTAATAAAAACTCGTTAACACATCCATCCCCAAATAGTAAAGATGTTATTTAAGCTCAGGGATAAGTTCACCAAAATGTCTGTTTGTTGAATGACACTTTGACGTTCCCAAACATTTATTGAAAACCCTATGAGCCAAGTGCTGTGCTGGGGGCCAGAAACAAAAAAAGGAATAAAATGGCATCCCTACTGCCTAAGAAGGAAGGGTGGGAATAATTGCTGAAAATACAAGCACAAAAAGCACTGCCACGAAGGACTGTGAGAGGTTTTTCAAAACAGAAGAAAGGTATTTATGAAACAGAAATAGACTCACAACTATAGACGACAAACTTATGTTGAAGAGGGATAAAATTAGGAGTTTGTAATTAACAGACACATACTTCTTTTATTTATTTTTTTTTTTGGTCTTTTTTCGCCGTCTCCAGGGTCACTATGGAGGTTCCCAGGCTAGGGGTCGAATCAGAGCTGTAGCCGCCGGCCTATACCAGAGCCACAGCAATGCAGGATCCGAGCCGCGACTGTGACCTACACCACAGCTCGAGGCAATGCTGGATCCTTAACCCACTGAGCAGGGCCAGGGACCAAACCCACAACCTCATCATTCCTAGTCGGATTCATTAACCACTGCACCATGACTGGAACTCCAACAGATACACACTTCTATATTTAACATGGATAAACAACAAAGACCTACTGTTTACCATAGGGAACTATATTCAATATTTCATAATAACCTATAAGAGGAAATAATCTGAAAAGAAAATATATATAGTTATATATGTATCTATATGTCTATATAAGTGTGACTATATATAGTATATATAGAGAGTTATATATGTCTATATGTATGTGTGTATATGTATATATGTAACTGAATCACTTTGCTATACACCTGAAACTAACACAACGTTGTAAATCAAATATAATTCAATAAAAAATAATGTTATTTTTAAACAAGAGAGGTCATCTTTCTACAGGGATGGGGAGATGTAGAAATGAAGTAATCTGGTGGCATTTAAAATAGGCCTTGGTTGGAGTGTTCGTAGTGGCTCAGTGGAAACCAATCCAACTAGCATCTATGAGGACGCAGGTTTGATCCCTGGCTCCACTTAGTGGGTTAAGGATCCAGTGTTGCCGTGAGCTGTGGTGTAGGTCGCAGACATGGCTTGGATTCCATGTTGCTGTGGCTGTGGCGTAGGCCAGCAGCTACAGCCCCAATTTGACCCCTAGCCTGGGAACCTCCATATGCCGCGGGTGTGGCCCTAAGAAGAGCAACATTTTAAAAATTAAACAAATACAACAAATAGGCGTTGGATGATCTGTAATTTACTTAACAGAGAAGGGAGAGAAGAGGACCTTGGACAGAGGGATGATGTGCAGCAGGGAAATGATGCAGATGGAGAAGAGCAGGTGGTCCAGACCGGAAGTTGAAGAAACAGCAGAGGGAAAGGAAGCTGCAAAGAAAACTGAGAAATAGGATGGAAGCCAGGAGACTGTGCATTCCAGAAGGCAGGGACAAGAGCAGAGAAAGTGGTAGTCCATGAGATCAAATGCTGTAGACTATGCAGTAAGGTGGGTTTGGGGTCATAGTTTTGGCAAGAACATAAGCTAAGGTGCCCCAGCCATCAGGGTGATGGGGAGATAGATCCTGGAGTGATAGAACAGAGTGGTTGGCTGGGTGAGTGGTTGGTGGTGACATGAAGACACCAACCTCAACAATTCTTTCAGGCACTTCACCATGAGGAGAGGAAGATGGAAGTGTGGCTTGGGGTTGGGTCAAGAGCTGCTGCCTCAGTTGTTTAGCCAGGAGGTGGTCCTGAGCATTAAGGGACATTGGAGAGAGTTCCCTTTGTGGCTCAGGGGAAACAAATCTGACTAGTAGCCATGAGTTTGCAGGTTCGATTCCTGGCCTTGATCAGTGGGTTAAGGATCTGGCATTGCCATGAGCTTCGGTGTGGCTCGGATCTGGTGCTGCTGTGGCTGTGGTGTAGGCCAATTTGACCCCTAGCCTGGGCACTTTCATATGCCATGGATGTGGCTCCAAAAAGCAAAAAAAAAAAAATTTTTTTTTGCTTTGGAAAGAGCCAATCAGAGGGGAGTGTCATGAGGCCCCTGCGAGGGTGGGAGGGGTGAGCAGCCAGCTCTGGATACAGGCGAGGGCTGTCTTTTCCCTTGAGGCAGGAAAGGAGGAAGAAGAGATGATTGTGGAAGGAGGTACTTGAGTGGAGTTGGTGGTGGGAGGCCAGGGGAGCGATTTCCTCTGAGGCAAAGCTGTCTCCCGAGAGTGAGGTTTGTGCACGTGTGCGCGTCCCTGTGCATGCCTGTGTGCACTTGGCCGTGCCGGTGCTTGGAGAGCTGAGAGCAGTGGGGACACCAGGAAACTGTCTGGGGATCATCGGGGTCTCCAGCTGCACAAGGACTCGGGGACCTCTTCTGATCTTTCTGGACTCAGATCACACAGTTCTCTGGCTTCCTTGCACTCTCATGTACAACGCGCGCGCGCATGTACAACGCGCTCGAGACAGAAATATATCAGGTGGGCTTGAAGTTCCTGGCAGACGGAACATCTCCTTTCCCTCGGTTCCTGGTGGAGTTCAAGTACGTAGCCTACGCTCCATAGAGAACCTGGTTCGTAGGAAGATCTTTCTATGCCTCTTTGTGTGCCTGCTTTAGCCAGACTCCAAAGTGGAAAAAGCAACTACCATTCTGCAAGGATCCTGCCATGGGCACAGGGAACTGAAACTGGGTCAGCATTTTCAGCTCAAAAGTATATTATGGTGAATAAAGGAGAAATTTTATCTGGTCTAGACCATGACTGGGTGTATGTTTGATACTGAATGAGGGCTTTTAAAAAGAAGTAAGTTTTGGATTTCCCATTGTGGCACAGGGGAAATGAATCTGACTAGGCATGAGGTTGCGGGTTCTATCCCTGGCCTTGCTCAATAGGCTAAGGATCCAGCGTTGCCGTGAGCTGTGGTGTAGGTCGAAGATGTGGCTCAGATCTGGTGTTGCTGTGGCTGTGGTGTAGGCCGGCGGCTACAGCTCCGATTCAACTCCTAGCCTGGGAACCTCCATATGTCTTGGGTGCGGCCCTAAAAAAGACAAAAGACAAAAAACATAAATAGAAGTAAGTTTTATGCTTTATTACCTATTTCCTCTCCACCAAGACACAAACACACATGTAGCACCTATATGCTCATGTAACGGCAGGTGCACCCACAGCCCAAGTCTGAAAACTTTCTGCTTCTTAGAAGGTTGGAAGCGTGATTTCTCCACGATGAGGAAGGCAGACGAGAGAAAGGGTTAAGAAAGGATCTCGAGCAACACGCTTCCATGTGTCCTTTGAGGAGTAACAAAGAGAGGAAGCTCAGCCTTTGTGGAAGGAAATTCCCAGGCCCAACTTCGGACATTCTCGACCTGCCCTGTGAACCCCTGAGGGGTGTCTGATAATAAACACTTGCAAACAAAACAATCCATAAAGGCTTTTTTTTTTTTTAACTAACATTCTCACATTTTTTACCAAAGGGCTAAACACCTTTTCCTGCATCCGTAGACCCGGAGGGGGCCTGGCCGTCCACCTGCTGGCAGAGCCCAACCGTCCTGTCCAGGGTCAGGGATGGCATTTCTCTGTGCCCGTCTCCTTGCCCCTGGGGTCTCTGACTGTGCAGGGCCCCATCCTCATAGGGGCGGCTGGGATACGGATGGTAGACCCCACAGAGGACAGGTATGGACTGCTGTGTACAGACCTTCCTTAGCAACCTCCAGCCCCAACCCTGAACATTGCAACCTTGACAAATAACGCAGTGACCTTCCCAGGAGTTGGGAGAGCTTGAAAAAGGCATGAAAATGCTCTGAGACAAGTGTGCACATTAAGGAACAGATTAGGGGTCCTCCTCTGCAAGGACGAAAAACCAAACCAAACCAAAAACAAAAAAGCAAACCCCAAAAGAACAGCAATAAAAACACCTGCAGACTTGATGGGAAATATTTTAACAGCCATTTCATGAAAGGAGCTTAATGCACATTGAGACCAAAATGCAACACTTTATGCAAAAGTTTAGTCTGGGTCCGTTTATTTGTAATATTGCACCTTCTTTCTCCGCCAAAGGATGTGAGGTTTGTCGAGTCCACTTTGTATATACATCAATCAAGGATTAGAAACTGGTCTAGGATAATAGGGAAGATCTAGGTGACTCAGGTGTCAGACAGCTTTTCGAGTGTGTGTGTGTATGTGTGTGTGTGTGTGTGTGAGCTGTGTGTACATGCATTCAGGCTTTTTAAACTAGAATATGCTAAACAAACAAACAAACAAACAAAAACAAAAAACAAACCAAAAAAACACCTCCTTTATTAATTGCAGTCTAAAACAGGATCTCAGAATGACCTCTCTGTTTCTCCACTAGACCAGAATCCACTTCACAGCTCAGGTGAGGATTGAGTAGATGCCCAACTACAAGTAGAAGGCTGAGCCTTTCTATCTGAAAAGCCATTACTGGTCTTTGGGCATCTTTTTTTTTTTTTTTTTTCTTTTTTAAGGCAGTACCTACAGTGTTTGGAAATTTCCAGGCTAGGGGTCAAATCAGAGCAGCAGCTGAGGCCTACACTACAGCCAGCACAACCCCACATCCACACTGGATCCAAGCCACATCCGAGACCTATATGGCATCTGCAGCAACACCAGATCCTTAACCCACTGATCAAGGCCAGGGATTGAACCCACATCCTCACGGACCCTGTGTCCGGGTTCTTAAACTGCTGAGCCACAACAAGAACTTGAGATATTTTTAGATGAAATAATCATACATGTCTATGCATCTGCATGTGCCCAGAGCTGCTAGGCGACCTGCATCGTGGTGACCTTGGCACTGAGGACCATGGAGACCAAGCGATTGACAGGTTCCAGATTTCTCAGTGGGCAGGGTTACTCCGAGCCTTCCACTCAGGCCCCCTGCTGCCCTTTGTGCTATAACAATGCCCGGAAACTCAGGCTTGTTGGAGGAAATTCCCAGGGCCTCAGTTTGGACATTAGACAGATGCTTTGCTATGCTGGGCGGGCTGATGTGCATCTAAAAATAAACATGGTCTGCATGGGTTCCTACGATTTCTGTCCTGCATAGTGGATTATATTTCAAAGGGATTTTTAAAAATCGTTTTCAAGAAAGTGAGCCTAGGTAAACCTGGAGACTAAACTACACTGTAGCAGTGGCTGATATTCATTCCTATGGAAAAAGAAGGACAGCTTCTTTGCCCCGAAATTTCAAAACAAGGTTAGAGCCATCAGAAGCAGTTGAGGGAGTTCCTGTTGTGGTGCAGCAGAAATGAATCCGACTAGGAACCATGAGGTTGCAGGTTCGATCCCTGGCCTTACTCAGTGGGTTAAGGATCCAGCGTTGCCGGGAGTTGTAGTCACAGACGCGGCTTGGATCCCACGATGCTATGGCTCTGGTGTAGGCCAGCAGCTGTAGCTCCAATTAGACTCCTAGCCTGGGAATCTCCATATGCCAGAGCAGTGGGGGACGGATGCAGGTCCCTCCCCCACCAAGGTAAAGCCTCCCCTTTGTCAATGCCCCCAGGTCCTTAGAGCTGCAGAGAAGCTGTTAACATGGGGCTCATTTAGCAGAAAAGGAAAGGTGGGTGGGAAACAGTGGCCAATGAACTTGACTCAGAGCAGGCAGTCAGCCCCAGCCAACTCTCCTCTCTCCCCAAAAGTCAAATATCCCACTCAGTCTTCATAATTTAGAGGACGGTAGAACCATTCATGTTGCACTTTTTAAAATGAGATTTCTAGATGGCTGAGAATATAGAGCCATATCATAGTGTTTTCATTTTATAGATAGAACAGAAAGCAGGGGCCAAGCTCTGAGTCTTCCTATTACTTGCCTGACCCCAGTTTGGCTGACAACAGACCCCAAAGAGGACAATTTTCCGTCAAATAGGAATGTGTTGGTAGCCCAAGAAGCAACCCACAGTCTAGTTAAAGAATAGCCCAAGAAGAGCGGTTTGGAGTGAACTTTTCCCATTCTCATTGTTCTCATTTCTTGTTTGCTTTCTCCTGGAAGTCCAACCTTCTGAGTGTTGCTGCAGAGACCCTGTTTAAAAAGAATCACAGGAGTTCCCGTTGTGGCGCAGTGGTTAACAAATCCGACTGGGAACCATGAGGTTGCGGGTTCGGTCCCTGCCCTTGCTCAGTGGGTTAACAATCCGGCGTTGCCGTGAGCTGTGGTGTAGGTTGCAGATGCGGCTCGGATTCCGCGTGGCTGTGCCTCTGTCATAGGCCGGTGGCTACAGCTCCGATTAGACCCCTAGCCTGGGAACCTCCATATGCCGCTGAGGCGGCCCAAAGAAATAGAAAAAAGACAAAAAATAAAAAATAATAAAAATAAATAAATAAATAAATAAATAAATAAATAAAAAGAATCACAGCTGATGGGTAGGGCTAGCTGGTCAGAAGGCAGCCCTATCACTCTGCAGCCTGATGTGGGTATTTCGTTTTGTTTTGTTTTGTATGCAGACCTCTGGCGGGTGGCTTGGGCTGGAACCCTGACATCACAGGACTCTTGGTAGCTCAGAGCGGGAAGGACCTTGAGGTCATCACCCAGACCCCACCCTGTTCGGGCATCCCTTTGGGAACACCCTGGCCCTGGTCTTCGAGGGTGCTGGAACACTGCCCAGGACAGGGCGTTCACCTGCCACAAGGCAGCTCACCCGGCTTTAGTCAGTTCTGATGGTGGGTAAATCCTTCCGCACAGGGAGCTCCAACGTGTTAGTTACCATGTGATTTCCAGGCACCCACCCTCTGCTGACCTCTTTGCCCACAAAAAGCCATCTTTAAATATTTGAAAGCAGCCTTCATGGGCAGCCAGACTTACTTCAGTGGTCCCTGGCTCCTTCAATTATCCTGCAAATGACAATCTTCTCATTTTCACCGTCTTGGTCAGCCTCTTTTCAGATCTGATCTATTCTTTGAGGCAACATATTGTGTAATTTAGCTAATTAATCTTCTCTACACCCTTGCTTGATAAATATTATCTGCATTTTCAGAAACACATCTAAGACTTGATGAGATGCAGCTATTTTTTTTTACCATTTTTATGCAGATTAAAGATACACGACAGTCAGAAATGCCAACGATGGAAGTTCTTTTCTACATTCTTGAGATTAAGATTTTGAGAACTGTATATCTGTATTTCATAATCCCATTTTTTTTTTGGGGGGGGGCACACCTGCAACAGGCGAAATTTCCTGGGCCAGGGATCAAACCCACACCACAGCGATGACCCAAGCCATGGTAGTGACAACACCAGCTCCTCAACCACTAGGCCACCAGGGAACTCTGATACAACTACTTCTTGAAAGAAGTAGCAGATGACAGATTCAAAACTGGGTCTCCCTCTTTCTAGCCCACCCCATGCCTCTGATGAAAAAAGAAATGTTGACCTGTTGTTATAGGCAAAGCTGATCTCAGATATATCCTGAGATCTGTGGCAGGTCATTAGAAATCTCCCATGCAGATTAACCTTGTTTTTTTTTTTTTATTGTTGCTATCAGGTGTGCTTATGGACAGAGTTTAATGTTAACCTGAGAGGTTACAAAATAACCAGCAGAAAACACTTTGGCTGCTGTGAGGCAATTACAAACAAGGTGGGTGTGCAGCAAATATGGAGGCAAAGAGATGCATGAGGCACAGGAAGCAAGAAGGAACTCAGGTGGTCCAGAGGGCATTTCATTTGGAAGCTTCACACAGGGAGGGAGCAAGAGCTGAGGACGCAGAGAAGGAAAGGGTGGCCCCCTGCACGTGCCTAAAGCGTTTGCTGCAGCCTAAGCCTGACCGTTGTGTCTTGAGAACAAAAGCAAAGTATCTATTTCCTCCCAGCTGTCCATGCAGCCCGTGGGAATACAAAGCTCAGGACAAATGTGGGAATGCAAAGCTCAGCACGAAGGATACCCCACCCAGCACCCGCCAACTTCTGAGTCTAGGTGAAATCTGGTTAAGACCCAAATCTTTTTCTTTCTTTTTTTTAAATTACTCAATGAATTTTATCACATTTACAGTTGTACAACAAGCCACAAATCTTTAAATGGGAATACTATGCAGCCATAAAAAAGGAAATAATGCCATTTGCAGCTACATGGGTAGAACTAGAGATTATCATCATACACTAAGTGAAAAGTCACCAAGAGAAAGACAAATACCATAGGGCACCATTTATTTATGGGATATAAAATAAGACACAAATCAACCTATCTATAAAACAGAAACAGATTCACAGACCCAGAGAGCAGACCCGTGTTTGCCAAGGGGGAGGGGTTGAGAGAGGTATGGAGTAAGAAGCTGGGGTAGAAGATGCAAAGCTATTATATCTGGAGGGGAAAGACAACAAGGTCTTACTGTATTCAATGTCCTGTGACAAACCATAATGAAAAATATTAAACAAGAATGTGTGTGTAATTAAATCACTTTGCCATACAGCAGAAATTAACACAACATTGTAAATCAACTGTATTTCAATTTTTAAAAAATCTTGAAGTTCCTGCTGTGGTGCAGTGGGGTAAGAATCCAACGGCAGTGGCTTGGGTTGCTGCAGAGGTGCAGGTTTGATTCTTGGCCTGGGAATGTCCATATGCCATGGGTATGGCCATTAAAAAAAAAGAAAAATCTTTACATGGGGGAAAAAAGAGCCCAAGGGTAGTCAGAAAGGGATCGTGGCAGCCATGCCACAGTGAGGGTCAGGGATCTCCTTTTGGCTGTCTGTCTCTAAGGTTTCTAGATTTTTCCTGCACTCCTTGGTGGAGCTACTTCCCTCCCTTCCCTGGCTGCTTTCCAGAAGCAGAGACGGCCTGAGGATGACACTGCCTCCCTCCTCAGCTGCCCTACTTCGAACCAGCTCTCCACCCACCAAGGCACGCCAAGTAGATTCTGTTTAGTTGCAGGGCACTGCTCCCTGGCAGCCTCTGCCACATGGTGTTCGATGGAAAGTGGCAAAGGATGACATTTATGTCACAGCTGAGCACAGGGGCTCAGTCATGACATGACTCCCTTCCATATCCTCTTTGCCAGGTGGCCTCAGGGAACGACAGAGCCCTGCCCTTCAAATCTTCACGTAGCATGACAGTCGGGAAGGCTGACAGTCCCTGGAGGGTATCGTCCCTGGACACTCAGGAAGCCAGGGGCTTCTTCGCCTTACAGCTCTCTGTCTTGGACACCGCCTGAGAAAATTAAGGTACAGAGAACAGATGGGGCCAGCCCTCTTCCTGGCAAGGGAGTTGCAGGTGCTGGACTATATCGCAGCACTGAAGTACAGCCCAGCTTTCTTCCCATTAAATCACTCTGCCTTCAAGCTCCTGCTTTCTTTACATGGAGGTGCCAGCTTTCGTTAGAGATAAGATATTTGATTTTCTTTCAGGCTACTTTTTCCCTTTCTTTCTTTCAGGCTTTTTGAGGAGAAGCAAGAGAGGACGATTAAAAAAAAAAAAAAAAAGCACATCCTCCAAGTTCCCTGGTGGTCTGACAGGTTAAGGATCTGCTGTTGTCACTGGTGTGGCTTGGGTCACTGCTGTGGTACAGGTTCAATTCCGGCCCGTGGAATCTCCACATACCATATGGGTGGCCAAAAAAAACATCCATTTTCTATCTGCACGGAGGCAAGACACACGTTTGTGTCCTTCGTCATCGTATTCCTAGCACGTAGTGCTGTACCTGGTATGTGGAAGGTGTTCATTATGTTTTTGCTGAAAAATGAGTAAGTCTCTGACTTGGAGAATGAGGGGCACTGATAGAGAAACACCTCATGGGAGACACTATCCACAGCGACATAAAGAAATAGATTCTAGGAGTTCCCGTCATGGCGCAGTGGTCAACGAATCCGACTAGGAACCATGAGGTTGCGGGTTCAGTCCCTGCCCTTACTCAGTGGGTTAACGATCCGGCGTTGCCGTGAGCTGTGGTGTAGGTTGCAGACGCGGCTCGGATCCCGCGTTGCTGTGGCTCTGGCGTAGGCTGGCGGCTACAGCTCTGATTCGACCCCTAGCCTGGGAACCTCCATATGCCGCGGGAGCGGCCCAAGAAATAGCAAAAAGACAAAAAAAAAAAAAAAGATTCTAGGAGTTCCCTGGTGGCGCAGGAGGTTAAGGATCCAGCATTGTCACTGCTGTGGTGTGGGTTCGATTTCCGGCCCGCAAACCTCTGCGGCCCGGAAAAAAAGAAGTAGATTCTAAAAGGCATGGCACCGGATAGGTCCTCAAAATAGTTGGTGAACAAAATGAATCCGTCAAATCTCATGTGGGAAAATGATACAGAGATTGGCACGCTCCTTGAAAAACTTCAAATATATAGCTCTCAATCTGGCGGCGACTGGGGGTTCTTCGCTCAACATATCCATTCATGGATTCATCCATTCGTTCATTCATGAATTCAGAAATACTGAGCACAAGCTATGCCCCTGGCATTGGTCTAAGGGTTATGGTTTCAGAAATCAGTGAGCAGTAACTCCTCAAGGATGAAAATAAACCTAGCAACCATCACTTAATAAACTAAGGGCTATGATAGAAGCATTTCGCTAAGTGCCATAAAACCACGGACTTGAGGGTCACTTAGTATAAGGCAGACTGGGGGGAGGGATAGTCTGGCAGCAGTGGGTACTTAGGTGGAGAAGATGAATGAAGTTATCGGGGTTGGAGGGCACAGCACCCAGAGACATAGGTGGGCATCAGAGCTCTGGGGTCTTAGGGAAATGGAAGTGTTTGGGTAGAGCTGGAAAGTCAGGAGCTGAGAGGAGGCTGGACAGGCTGATAAGGAGCAGATCTTGAAGACTCAAGGTCAGGTCTAGCCTCCTTAAGTCTTGGGGGCTTTGGGCTTCACGAACTTTTTTTTTTTTTTTGTCTTTTTGCTTTTTCTAGGGCCGCACCCACGGCATATGGAGGTTCCCAGGCTAGGGATTGAATCGGAGCTGTTGCTGCTGGCCTACACCAGAGCCACAGCAACACGGGATCCGAGCCGCATCTGCAACCTACACTACAGCTTATGGCAACGCTGGATCCTAACCCACTGAGCAAGGCCGGGGGTCGAACCCGCAACCTCCTGGTTCCTAGTCGGATTTGTCAACCACTGAGCCACGACAGGAACTCCCTGGGCTTCACAAACTTTAAAGAGCATATGAATGCATCACCCAGGGACCTGGTTAAGGTGCAGATTCAGTAAGTCTGAGAAGATCTGAGAAGGTGATAGCGAACCTGCATCTCTAACAAGCTGCCCAATGATGCCTGATGCACCTGGACCCCTCGTACCTTTTAGGCTGTAAGCCATGGGATGCAATGGAGATATTTCAGGATCAGACATGATTAGAATTGCATATTCCAAAGAACCAAGTAGCAGGGTGTGGAGGGCAGGATGGAAGGAGACAGGGCTGGGGTATGATACAGAAATGGCAAGAAATTTTGAGCATCTGAACTAAATAAGTTAGGAAAGAACAGTCAACACGCCAAGAAACAGGTGCAAATTGACTGGTATGGAGTTGCTCTAAAACATTTCTCCCAGAGGAAAGGTCGCTTGTGAGGTCAAAAATGAAACAATAAATCCTAAGAGGCTTTTTAAAATCAGAGAAACATGTAGCATTATTTGAATCAGCCTAGACATCCCCCCCCAGCTCTGCATCTCCTCGAACACTTCATCTCGAGCCCCAATAATAACTGGAAAAAAGCAAAATCCCTGTAGATAATGATCACAAGAGAATAAAGACAATCAGCCATCTCCATCCTCACTTGAAAGACCTTGTCACTACTTGCATCTCGTTTCAGGACACTTCAGAGAGAATGATTATTTCATAACAAATTCTGGAAAATCACAAGGCGGTCCACCTGAACACAGGGAGCCTTCAATGCTTTTGACTGACAGGAGCCGAAATTAGAAACACCGATTTATATTCCCTGTTAGAAAATCCTTTAACTGAAAGACTCAGAAAAATTAAAAAAAAAAAATCAAGACCCGTGGCTACATCTACCTTGTTGAAAAAGAAAAGAAGACGGTCCCCTTTTTTCTCTTAGAAGCCCCCGAATGCAGCTTCTGATGGGATCTGTCTTCCCAAGCAAAAAACAATCAGCCTCAGGTTCCCTGTCCTAGGCTGCTTGGCATTCTTTCTCCAAAGAGGTACAAATCTTTCTCCAAAGGTAACCCAAAGTCCACCTCCCCTCTCACTGTGTTTCTTCACGGTCCTGTAAATGAGTACATCTCCACCAGGCACACAGGTGAAAAGCATGCAGCCAACTAGAAAAAACCATATGGACACACACGTCTGCTTCAACAAATGAACCAAAGAGAAAAGGGCAGCAGACCTACCTTTCTCTTCGGTGCTGTGCAGGCTCCTGAAATTTAACCCTGGACCGAAAACTTCCCAGCAGGCAGTGAAACTTAAAGGCCTCCCATTCAATCCCACGGCCCCGGGGGGGAGGGTGGGGTTTCCCCAGGTCAGACCTGAGCTCCTCGGGCTCACAGGGACCTCAGGGAGCAGAGGTGACCTGCCTTCTATTTTCTGCTGCAGGAAGAGCCTCAGTGTGGCTGGACGTGGGGGCGGAGGCCGGGGGAAGGGAAGTAATATGGGAACCGTATTAAATACAAGCTCCTCTTCACATGATTTCCTGTATTAGGTGCCTGGTGCCTCTCTCCGGGCTCCCTCGGGGAAATAAGAAATTTAAACGTGTCCTTTGGCCACTGGCAAGATGAGAATAAACATGCTAAGAATCATGGAAATGAGAAGGAGCGGGGGGCTGGCTGATGGGCCAGCTAGGTTTACCTTGTACCAAGGGCTTTCTTCCTGAAGTTCCTTCAAGTGTTTGACTCTGCAAAAGTCAAGAAGGCTCGCATCCTCTTCCATGGAGCTGAAGGATTTTCTGGCCATGGTCCAGAGCTCTTGCTCCAGAGCTGCTAGGGAGAGGCAAGCCTGAGAAGGGTCTGTTGGCCCAGCCCGAGGAAAACCCTCTCACTGTGTCTCTGGACACGCTGATGACAGTCTGTGGCTAATTTTAATGCGATTCCTCAAGTCCTTGGGTCATTTTGTTTGAGGGTTTAAAGATTAATCTGAAGACTAGCATCCATAGATGGCTTAGAAGCAGGACCCCCTCCATAATTGGTGGGGCAGGGTGCAAAACGAAAATGTGAGGCCACGCCTTCAAAAATTAAGGATCTCGGAGTTCCCGTTGTGGCTTAATAGATTAAGAATACGACTCGTCTTCATGAGGATTCAGGTTTGATCCCTGGCTTTGCTCAATGGGTTAAGGATCTGGTGGTGTTGTGAGCTGTGGCATAAGTCACAGATACTGCTAGAATCCAGTGTTGCTGTGGCTGTGATGTAGGCTGGCAGCTGCAGCTCCGATTCGACCCCTACCCTGGGAAATTTCATATGCTGCAGGTGCAGCCCGAAAAAGCATAAACATTTTTTAAAAATTAAGTATCTTGAGATGGCGACAGCAGCACGTTAAACCTAGTGTGGGGGCCCTTCTGGGTGCAGGGCTGTTTGTCGCTGTAGAAGATGAACCTCCCTTAGGCCTGTCCTGCCATAGTGTCACTAAACTCAAATTTGTGAGCCCAGCACACAGTAAGACCAAACAATCCAACACATGGAAGCAGAGAAAGGTTAATGCAGGGTCATGCAAGGAGATGCAGGGGCTCATGCCCCCCAGACCCCAACCTCCATGAAAGGGTTTCAGCAAGGCATCTTTACAGGGGGAGGGGGGAGTTCCTATTGTGGTGCAGCAAAAACAAATCTGACTCATAACCATGACATTGTGAGTTTCACCCCTTGCTTGGCTCAGTGGGTTTAAAGATCCATTTGGCATTGCCTTGAGCTGTGGTGTAGGTTGCAGACACAGCTCGGATCTAGCCTTGCTGTGGCATAGAGGGGCAGCTGCAGCTCTGATTTGACCCCAGCCTGGGAATTTCCTTGTGTCATGGGTGTGGCATATGGGGGGGAGTGTCCCTTGGGATGTGATCACTCATGCGCAGGTCTCTGATTGGCTGCAGGTGAGGTTCCATGGTTGTGTCACAGGGCTTCATTTTTTCTATCCTGAGGCTCCTGAAGGACTGGGGTCTATGTGCTCAAAGTCATTGTGTAGTTAATGTCTTCCATTTGGTGGTGGTTTTTAGCATCTGAAAAACTCAGGAAATATGCATGAAATACTATTATCTGGGTACTTCAGAGAGGTGTCAAGAAAGGGATGTGGGGGAGGGGTCTGCCCCCCCCCTTCCCGCCAGCTCCAGGAAGGCCCCCTAGGGTTCTGCTCAATTCCCACAGGAAGAAGGTTGGAACTCTGCGTGTGTTGATTTTAATTAGCTGTGTCCTTGAAAAGCCTGGACTATTTGTTCAGAAAGATGACACGTGCACCCGCAGTGCCCTCAGAAGCTGGCACAAAGGGGAGAGAGGCTGGCGATGGGTGTGAGCGGGCACAGACCACAAAAACATCCCAGGGTTAAAATCCCACCAGTGGTGGAGTTCCCTTGTGGCACAGTGGGTTCAGGATACAGCTTGTCACTGCAGTGGCTCCAGTTTCTGCTATGGCGTGGGTTCAGTCCCCACCCCAGGCGTGGCCAAAAACATAACAATACAGGAAAACAAAACAAAAAATTTTTGGTTTTTGTTCACGCAGTCGAAGAATGAACTCCGTGAACACACAGAGGCAGCAAGCAAGCAATATATACATAATAAAACAAGGCCTGTGGGGAATTACTCTCTGGAGCCCTTAAGCCACAAATGTAAATCAGTGGCCAAATCAAAGAAGGCATCGAAGCCCATGCTCCTACGCTGACTACCTCAGTTAGTATTCTGCTTCTTTAGCAGAGACACATAGTCCAACATTTACAAAGATGATGAAAAAGTGCATTATTCTGAATATCTAGTTTTGTGCAATCCATTGTAATTTAGTACATGCAGAGATCTCTAATAAAGCAATGATGTTTCTTTTTTTCTTTTTCTTTTTTTGCTTTTTTAGGGCCACACCCTCAGCATATGGAGGTTCCCAGGCTAGGGGTTGAATCAGAGCTGTAGCTGCCAGCCTACGCCAGAGCCACCGCAATGCCAGATCCAAGCCGAATCTGTGACCTACACCACAGCTCACCGCAACGCCAGATCCTTAACCCCTTGAGCGAGGCCAGGGATCGAACCTGCATCCTCATGGATACTGGTAAGATTTGCTCCTGCACATCCCAGTCAGAGCAATCTCTCAATTGCAAACGTCATAAAATGACTCCCCTGCTTAAAGTCTTTCAGTAGCCCAAGGACAAAGGCCAAATGTTCAGCAGGGCTCACGGCCCCTTCCAGCCCAACTATTATCCTCTCCCACCTGCCCTCAAAACCCCCCTCCAGCCGCTCACCCTTTTCCTTCCTCCATCTCCACCTCTCTCATCCGCCAGAAGTCGCTCTATGAAGAATGTCTTCCCCTAGCCCCCAATCCTGGACTCTCCCATCCTCTAGAAAGTTCTTTTCTGATTCCTGGGCCCCTTGGGGATTCTCCCTCAGCAAACCATGCTCATATTTCTCAGAACACTCATAATACTCAGAAGGCAGGGAAGTCCTGTCCCTTGTCCCCATTTCCTGCTGGGCTATAAACTCTCTAAAGGCATGGACAGTGGTGTCTCTTGCAGCCTCACACCCCAAGACTAGGACCCAGGAGGGCGTGATTCGTGTTGCGATTCAAGTTAGCAGGAGGCGCTTGATTAATTACAGCTCTCCCCTTTTCGGAAAAGGGAAAACATATGACTCAGGGGAAAACATCAGATGGTTGTTATGGTTTCATGGTTTAAACTCTGGCAGAAAAAGTGGAGTGAAGCCACAGGCAACATTGCAGGGCTCTTGATGAGCCGTTATTAAAATGCCATGGTTTGTCATATGCTGTCCGACCCCGTCCCCATAGGGACGGTGTTATGAGGGGGACATGACCTCTATTCAGAAAATGAGGCTTTAGGCAAGAGAATGGAGAACTGAAGTTAGTAAGAAAGAGTGAAGGAAAATGGGAAGTGGTTGTGGGTGAGAAAGATGGGGGGGTGATGCCCAAATGGGAGACTGGAAAAGAAAGAGCAGAAGAGGAGGTGTGGGAGGACATGGCAGAAAGGAGAGAAAGATGGGTAAAGACTGAGAGGTGGGAAGAAAGAAGCACAAGGATCCAGCAAAGGCTGGAAAATGTGGGGGCGGGGGGGACAAAGGGGCAGAGGGAGGGGATGACTCTCCAGAACGGCATTTCATCTAGAAGCATCCAGAAACACCTTGTTCCCTCCATGTCTCCTCAGTGCTTTTGCTATGCTCCCCGATACATCAAATCCATGTTTTCTAAAAGGCAAAAGGCAGAAGGGGGTCAAGGGATGTGCCACAGAGCTGCTGTTGCAACACAGAAATTAGCTTCTGTGTTTTGCTTGGATTTGGAAACGTTTTGAAAGTCACAGAATCATTTTTTGGTTGTGAACCCTTCATGACAATGTTGCTGTTAGGATTTCCGAGTCTGGAGTCAGTATTCTGTTACTTCTCATGGTTCCTCTGAAACAAAAGGCTACTTGCTGTAAGTCTAAGGGCTGTGTTTTGCTGAGAAGCCTCGTGGAGGCTGTCAAATTGGAACACAAGGTATAGCGGTGTTACTGGCATCCGGGTTCTTGCTCACGCCGTCGAAGAATGAACTCCGAGAACACACAGGCAGCAAGCAGGCAAGGTCTTTACTAATGGAAAGCAAATAGCTCCCAGGGCTGCTGGGAGGGGGGAGAAGAGCCCCCCCCTCTATTGTCCTATAGGGGTTTTTATCCCTTAAAGATGGGGGGTACCAACGTGGGGTCCAGAAAGATGTGGTTTTCTCCCATTGGCCCTGTTCGATTACCTGTATCAGTCCTTGTCCAATATGGGTCTTAGGGGTGGAAATGTCCCCTAAGTTTTATGGTTTCTTTGTCCTTCTCTTCCCTTAGACTAAGTCACCTTTCCTCTCATTCTTTTTCTATCAGTTGAGGAGTGCGTTAGAGATTAAGGTCCATGTGGGGGCAGGTACACCCCCTATAGTAAATAAAGCCTGTGGAGAAGGTTCACTTTCTATGATAAAACAAGGCCTGTGGGGGATTACTCTCTGGAGCCCTTAAGCCGCAAATGTTAATCAATAGCCATATCAAAGAAGGCTTCCAATCCCATGCTCCTACACTGACTACCTCAGTTAGTATTCTGCTTCTGTAGCAGACACATAGTCCAACATTTATAAAGATGATGAAAAGGTGCATTATTCTGAATATCTAGTTTTGTGCAATCCATTGCAATTTAGTATATGCAGAGATCTCTAATAAAGCAATGATTTTTCTTTTTCTTTTTGGCTTTTTTAGGGCCATGCCCACAGCATATGGAGGTTCCCAGGCTAGGGGCTGAATCAGAGCTGTAGCTGCTGGCCTACGCCAGAGCCACCGCAATGCCAGATCCAAGCCACGTCTGTGACCTACACCACAGCTCACCGTAATGCTGGATCCTTAACCCCCTGAGTGAGGTCAGGGATCGAACCTGCATCCTCATGGATACTAGTAAGATTCGTTTCTGCTGAGCCGTGATGGAACTCTGAGATTTTTTTTTTTTTTGTCTTTTGTTGTTGTTGTTGTTGTTGTTGTTGCTATTTCTTGGGCCGCTCCCTCGGCATATGGAGGTTCCCAGGCTAGGGGTTGAATAGGAGCTGGAGCCACCGGCCTATGCCAGAGCCACAGCAACTCAGGATCCGAGCCGCGTCTGCAAGCTGCACCACAGCCCACGGCAACGCCGGATCGTTAACCCACTGAGCAAGGGCAGGGACTGAACCCGCAACCTCATGGTTCCTAGTCGGATTCATTAACCACTGCGCCACGACGGGAACTCCTGAGATTTTTTTTTTCTTTGAATGAGCTTTAACATCTTACTGCCCCTCCATTGATAGATGAGTTAAGTAAAATCTTGGTCATATACTCATTTAATATTTGTATGAGAGTGACTATTTCACCTTTTTGAAAATGATCTTTTATCCTGCCCAGGCTGAACCATATGGCAGCGCCTCAAAAGCAGAAGCCTCCATTGGCCTGGGACAGACAGTTGGCCTTGACAGCCAGTCCCTGGCCATCCCAGCTGGCTGGCCACTGAGCACCTAGCCTCACATGGGGACTGGGGTCCAGTGCTTTCAGAGAGCCCTTTGTCTTGGGAAATGGGGCACGGCTGGATTGTGGGGAACCTGGTGCTAAACCGTTGGTAGATAACCTGTTTCTGGTTTCGTATGCGGCAGAGCAGCTCCCTCGCTGTGATCTATTGAAAGTCAGGGGTTTTGAAGAAAAATAAGAATGAATAAAAAACTAAGAAAGAAAAAAAAAAGAAAAGATTAAAAAAAAAAAGGAAAGCGATCTTTTAGGTCCTACTCCATGAATATACTACAAAATGCTACATGTTAGGAATTTGCAGTGTCAGACCTCTGTTTTCATCAACATTTTGCTGAATTTATATTTTCCCTGAGTATGTAAAATAAAAACAGGGAATGAACAAAGCATGTTGATCATCAGAGTAAATGAGGAAACTGCTCCACCTGAATGATGAGGCGGGGACAGAGTGTCGGGAAGGGCAGACGTGCAGGCAAAGCCCAAAGTGAGACATTAAAAAATGTAACTGGACATAGGTTTACCAGGTAATTAAAATGTTTTGAGAAGTTCCCACCGTGGCTCAGTGGTCAACAAACCCGACTAGTATCCATGAGGACATGGGTTCGATCCCTGGCCTCACTCAGTGAATTAAGGATCCAGTATTACCATGAGCTGTGGTGTAGGTCACAGATGAGACTCAGATCCGGAGTTGTTGTGGCTGTGGCTGTGGCTAGCAGCTACAGCTCCCATTCGACCCCTAGCCTGGGAACCTCCATATGCTGTGGGTGCAGCCCTAAAAAGACAAAATAAGACCAAAAAAAAAAGAAAAAAGAAAAAAAAGTTACTTTCACAAACTGTAACCACATAGACAAGCATCCAAAAATCAGCTATAGCAAACTCTTGAACAGAAGGAACAGTGGTCTTTTGTCAGGAAGAATCCAGAAAATATCAGTATATTTGTGTGGTTTAGTTTCTCTCTTTTTTCTTTCTTGGCCCAGGGCTTGTGGAGTTCCCCTGGGCCAGGGATAAGATCCAAGTCACAGTTGTGACCTGCATCGCAGCTGTGCAAGGCCAGATTCTTAACCCACTGTACCTGGGCTGGGGATCAAATCTGCAGAGACACCGAGGATCTTTTGCACCACAGAGGGAATACCTGGTTTCTCTTTAATTTTGATATTCTTGTGGTTTTAATTGATGTGATTCAAAATACATGTATTTTTTAATATCAAAGTCATAAAATGGTTTCTCTTTAAGGAATGGTCTGTTCAATCAGTCCCATCTGCTCCTTAATAAAGAGAGTCAGTCTTGCCAGCTTTGGCTTCACGTACATTGGTGGTTAGATTAGCTGTGTTCCATTAGGCTTTTTTTTTGTTTCTGTCGACTACTAATATCACATTTATCATTGAAGACAGAGCACTAGGAGAGGACTACTCAGGAGTTCTGGGACTTTCTTTAAGTCACTAAGAGATAAAGGAGAAATGTGTGTTCTGTAACATTAACCCTGTCAAGGAATTCCCATCATGGCTCAGCAGTTAATGAACCCGACTAGTGTTCATGAGGATGCAGGTTTGATCCCTGGCCTTGCACAGTGGGTTAAGGATCTGGCATCCATGAGCTGTGGTGTAGGTTGCAGATGTGGCTTGGATCTGGCGTTGCTGTGGCTGTGGTGTAGGCCAGTGGCTACAGCTCCGATTCGACCCCCATCCCGGGAACTTCCCTATGCCTCGAGTGGGGCCCTAAAACAAACAAACAAACAAAAAACTGTTTAAGATTTACACTAAAAAAAAAAAAATTAATCCTGTAGAGGAAAGAACATATGTTAGAAACATCAGTAGGGCTGCTTTTTTTTTTTGTCTTTTTGCCTTTTTGCCTTTTCTAGGGCTGCACCCGCAGCATACAGAGGTTCCCAGGCTAGGGGTTGAATCAGAGCTGCAGCCGCCGGCCTACGCCAGAGCCACAGCAACGCAGGATCCGAGCTACATCTGCAACCTACACCACAGCTCATGGCAACGCCAGATCCTTAACCCACTGAGCAAGGCCAGGGATCGAACCTGCAACCTCATGGTTCCTAGTCAGATTTGTTAACCACTGCACCATGACAGGAACTCCCAGTAGGGCTGCTTTTGGAAAATAAATTTGTACCTTAAGTAAGACCACTGTTATATGCCTCCCTGGAATAAAGGAAGCATAAAGATGATAGGTAAAATTAAGGAAGGAAGGGAGAAGGAAAGAAAGAAAGGGAAAGAAGAAGGAAGAAAGAGAGAAAAGGAAAAGAAGGAAGAGAGAAAAAGAGGGAGGAAGGAAAGGAAATAAAAAAGATCTAATATTACTAAATGCAAGGTCCTGTGTCTGAGACACAGTGAGGCCAAACACACCAAAACATCAGAGTTTGCAGCAGAGAAAGATGTATTGCAGGGCACAGCAAGGAGAACAGGAGGCTCATGCCCCCCCCCCCCCCCGAACTCCAGAACATCCATCAGCATCTCCCACAAATCCACATGCCCAGCAAGATGCCCAGCACCTGCGCAGATCTTTCTCTGATAAATGATGCTCCAGGTAATCTCTCCCATCACTAAAATCCTACAACATGTGTTGTTTGCACCACTTCGCTAACTCTTCCCCGGTCTTATTTATTTTTGTATTTTATTTTATTTCCGGCCACGCCTGAGGCCGGTGGAAGTTCCTGGGCCAGGGATCAAACCTGCGCTATAGCTGGGACCCAAGCTGTGGCAGGGACATTGCCATATCCTTAACTTGCTGAGCCACAGGGGAACACCTTCCCTGGTCTTGTATCTTATCTATTAATGATTTCAAAACCCAGGGGTTCAAATAATAATAAAAATAATAATATCCCAAACCCACGGAGTATTTACTCTACCCCAAGTTCTTTTTTTTTTTTTTTGTCTTTTTGCCATTTCTTGGGCCGCTCCTGCAGCATATGGAGATTCCCAGGCTAGGGGTCCAATCAGAGCTGTAGCCCCCGGCCTACACCACAGCCACAGCAGTGCAGGATCTGAGCCGCATCTGCGACCTACACCACAGCTCACGGCAATGCCGGATCCTTAACCCATTGAGCAAGGGCAGGGACCCAACCGGAAACCTCATGGTTCCCAGTCGGATTCGTTAACCACTGCGCCACGATGGGAACTCCTACCCCCAAGTTCTTGATATGCTAACCTATTTGATTCTCCCAACACGCAATCCTATGAGATGACTCAGCCTTTCCAGCAAAGGGAATGGTGGAGTTTACACTCATGTATTGTAGGAAGTTCGCCACAACCCAATCCTCCCTCCCTCCCCTCCTCTGCAATCCTCAAAGGAGGTGGGGGAGGGAGTTCCCATCAAGGCTCAGCCATTAACGAACGGACTAGTATCCATGAAGACTTGGTTTTGATCCCCGGCCTCGATCAGTGTGTTAAGGATCCAGTGTTGCTGTGAGCTGTGGTGTAGGTCAAAGACAAGGCTCAGATCCTGAGTTGCTGTGGATGTGGTGCAAGCTGGCAGCTGCAGCTCCTATTCATCCCCTAGCCTGGGAACTTCCATATGCCACAGGTGCAGCCCTAAAAAGAAAAAAGGAAAAAAAAAGAGAGAGAGAAAGTGTGAGGACAGTTGGCATTTAGAATGGGTAAAGAGAAGGGAGGACAAGGTTCTACTGATGACTGGGGAAAACACAGAAAGCCTCTTTTTTTTTTTTTTTTTTTTTTTAGGGCTGCCCACGTAGCATATGGAGGTTCCCAGGCTAGGGCTCCAATTGGAGCTATAGCTGCCAGCAAACGCCACAGTCACAGCAATGCCAGATCTGAGCCCTGTCTGCCAGCTACACCATAGCTCATGGCAGTGCCAGATCCTTAACCCACTGAGTGAGGCCAGGGATTGAAGCTGCGTCTTCATGGATGCTAGTGGGGTTTGTTAACTGCTGAGCCATGACAGGAACTCCAAAAGCCTCTTTTTCATGGTGGCGAATGACCCAACATTGGGAGATAGAAAGCACACAGAGAAATTCAGCAAGGTCTTGAGAGTCTAAGCCATTAAGTCATTTCATAGCTCTTTAGGTTTAGAAACATTTTAACCTCGTGAGTTTCCCACGTGGCTCAGTGGAAATGAATCTGACTAACATCTATGAAGACACAGCTTCCATCCGAGGCCTCACTCAGTGGGTTAAGGATCCTGCATTGCCGTGAGCTGTGGTGTAGGTCACAGATTCGGCTTGGATCTGGCATTGCTGTGGCTGTGGTGTAGGCTGGCAGCTACACTCCAATTTGAGCCCTAGCCTGGGAACCTCCATATGCCATGGGTGTGACCCTAAAAGGACAAAAAAAACAAAGACAAAAACACTTTAACCTCAGAATGTCAACCTCATTGAGAGATTGAATACAATTATAGCACACTTTGGAAAAAAATTACTGTCTGCTATTATTTCAACTGATCCCCCGGTGGTCTCACAGCTGATGGAAAGAAAATAGAAAAGAGGATAAGGCTGTTTAGAAGTCGCAAAAAGGTTCTATTCCAAAACATAGCCATTCATTTTGGAATGCAGAATGCATTTTTTGACAAAAGCAAAATTTCTAAAATAACAACAACGGCAGTTGCTATCGTTTACTGAATACTTACCATGTACCAGATACTATATTAGGTTGAATAATATTTCATTCAATTCTGATAACAACTCTGTAAGGTGGGTGTAAGGTGCATATAAGCCCTTCTATCTTTGGGAGGAAACTAAAACTCAGAGAGGTTATATAACTTACTTATTGTCACTTAGCTATGCTTTAAAAGCATAGAGAGGGAGTTCCCATGGTGGCACAGTGGAAACGAATCCGAGGTTGCGGGTTCGATTCCTGGCCTCTTTCAGCGGGTTAAGGATCCAGTGTTGCTGTGAGCTGTGGTGTAGGTTGCAGATGTGGCTCAGATCCCTCGTTGCTGTGGCTGTGGTATAGGCTGGCAGCTGTAGCTCTGATTAGACCCCTAGCCTGGGAACTTCCATATGCTGCGTGTGCAGCCCTAGAAAATACAAATAAATAAATAAAAACATAGAGTTACTGGAGGTCCTTGTGGCACGGCAGGTTGGGGATCCAGGATTATCACTGTGGTGGCTCAGGTCGCTGCAGTGACATGGGTTCAATCCCTGATCCGGGAAATTTTCACATGGGTAGGGCCCAGCCAAAAATATATATAGAGAGTGTTACTTTTTGACTCTGATGGTAAAAACTGAATAAATGAATGAAGAAAAGAAGTAAATGAACTAGGCTCTTCCTGGAATAATCCATGCAGCCTATGCAATTGTCCATAGGCAAAGAAAAATAAACACAAAAAATAAGTACAATTTTAGGAGTTCCTGTCGTAGCTCAGTAGTTAACAAATATGACTAGGAACCACGAGGTTGTGGGTTCAATCCCTGGTCTTACTCAGTGGGCTTGAGGATCCTGCGTTTCTGTGAGCTATAGTGTAGGTCGCAGATGCAGCTCGGATCCTGAGTTGCTGTGGCTCTGGCGCAGGCTGGCAGCTACAGCTCCGATGAGACCCCTAGCCTGGGAACCTCCATATGCCACAGGAGTGGCCCTAGAAGAGGCAAAAAGACAAAAAAAGAAAAGTACAATTTTAGTAATAAGATGATGCAGAAAATTGTTTTGGATAAAAAATGTTTTAACCGTGAAATCTGATGTTTGAGAGAAACTGGTCTAAATAGAGGGGAGAGATGAACATTTCAGGAAGATAATTCTAGTCACTTTGAATTTTACACAGAAACTTTTGGCTTCACTTTTCTTTGATATTAGTGTTTCTTTTCACTGCTTTTATTTTATTTTATTTTTTTTTTTTGCTGCACCTGAGGCATGTGGAAGTTCCAGGTCCAGGGATTGAACCCAAGCCACAGCAGTGACCTGAGCCACAGCAGTGACAATGCTAGATACTTAACCTGCTGAGCCACCAGGGAACTCCACACCACTTTTTTTTTTTTTGTCTTTTTAGGGCCACACCTGCAGCATATGGAAGTTCCCAGGCTAAGGGTCAAATCAGAGCTGCAACTGCCAGCCTATGCCACAGCCACAGCAATGCAGGATCCTTAACCCACTGAGAGAAGCCAGGGATAGAACCTGAATCCTCATGGATAATAGCTGGGTTCTTAACCCACTGAGCCACAACAGGAACTCCCTCAGAAAACTTTAATAAATCAGTGTCTAAAATGAAAAGGCGTTTTTTTTTTTTCTTGCAGCTTTTCGTAACAGCCGAAACTCTTCACTTTATAAAGAATATAAAAGCCAACACAATATTTTTAACTGTCCACTTCTTTATTTTTCCCTTAGCAGTTTTTGGTAATTTGTATGATAAATGTAGGCATACAAGAAGACTTTTATTACTAAAATAATCCACTTCACCTGAGATATGCACACTTAAAAATTTTATGTACTAAATATTATTTTTATTACCCTTAATTAACAACCCCTTGAAAATTTTTCCATTCCAGATACAGATCATTTGTTTCATTATTTTTTTATCTGTGTTTTTAATCTGTGTTTGGTCATTTTAGCATCAAATTTTGAAATCATTTCTGCTTAACCTAGAAATTTTCCATTGTTTTCTGTAAATATTGTTCTGTTATTGCCACAAAAAAATCATTATGCTTGGATAAATACTGGACAAAATATTATTCTTTTAGTAATATCACTTACTGCCCAATGGTCTATTTCAGTGATTAAATACTATGAATTGTTTTCCATTTATTCAATTTTTTTCCCAGTTCTAATCATTGCTATTTCTTTCTGTGTATATCATTTATATTCCTTTTATCAAGAGGTAAAGTATTTACAGTCATAAATATCTTCATTGGCCAAAGTTGATCTTGAAAATGGATTACAAAACTTGTACCAGTAGTATCAAAACACTCGGTCTTTGCACTTAAAACAAAATCCATTCACTTCCTTAGAAGGCACAGGTTTTATTTGTTTTGTTAAAATGCCCAAAAACTTTCATACAATGATGCTGGTGAATTAAAAAAAAAAATTTAGAAATAAAAATTGTAAGGAAAAAAGTAAAAATAAAAAAAAATTTAAAAATAAAAAAATTTGGATTCTCATCGTGGCTCAGTGGTTAGCAAATCTGACTATGAACCATGAGGTTTCAGGTTCGATCCCTGGCCTTGATCAGTGGGTTAAGGATCCAGCGTTGCCGTGAGCTGTGGTGTAGGTTGCAAATGTGGCTCGGATCCTGAGCTGCTGTGGCTCTGGCGTAGGCTGGTGGCTACAGCTCTGATTAGACCCCTAGCCTGGGAACCTCCATATGCCATAGGAGTGGCCCAAGAAATGGCAAAAAGACCAAAAACAAATAAATAAATAAATAAATTTTAGGAGTTCCCATCATGGCTCAGTGGTAATGAATCTGACTAGTATTCATGAGGACATGGGTTTGATCCCTGGCCCTGCTCAGTGGGTTAAGGATCTGGTGTTGCTGTGAGCTGTGGTGTAGGTCGAAAACATGGCTTGGATCCCAAGTTGCTGTGGCTGTGCCTACAGCTGTGATAAGACCCCTAGCCTGGGAACTACCATATGCTGCAGGTGCAGCTTAAAAAAAAAAAATATTTAGGAGTTCCCTCTATGACACAGCACATTAAGGATCCAGCATTCCTGCAGCTGTGGCTGGGATTCAATCCCTGTCCCGGGGAACTTCCACATGCCACAGGTTCAGCCAAAACAGAAAAAAAAAAAAAAAAAGTTTTAAAGGACATTTCTAATTCAGTACTTTAGGATCAACTTTATATTTATATCTGTTAAGTAATGTACATTTGGAAGTCAAGGCCATTTTATCATAACCCTTCAAATTATCAAGAAGGACCAAGGCAAAAGTTATAAGCTGTTTTCAATGATAGTTCCATTTATTTGCAGAGGCCAAATGTTCTCCTTTAAAATGATTTTCAGGAGTTCCCGTCGTGGCGCAATGGTTAACGAATCCGACTAGGAACCATGAGGTTGCGGGTTCGGTCCCTGCCCTTGCTCAGTGGGTTAACGATCCGGCGTTGCCGTGAGCAGTGGTGTAGGTTGCAGATGCAGCTCGGATCCTGCGTTGCTGTGGCTCTGGCGTAGGCCGGTGGCTACAGCTCCGATTTGACCCCTAGCCTGGGAACCTCCATATGCCGCAGGAGCGGCCCAAGAAATAGCAAAAAGACAAAAAAAAAAAAAAAAAGGAGTTCCCATCATGGTGCAGTGGAAAACAAATCCAACTAGGAACCATGAGGTTGCAGATTCCATCCCTGGCCTCGATCAGTGGGTTGAGGATCCAGCATTGCTGTGAGCTGTGGTGTAGGTCACAGACGTGGCTCGGATCCCACGTCGCTGTGGCTGTGGTGTAGGCCGGCAGCTGTAGCTTCAATTTGACCCCTAGCCTGGAAACCTCCATATGCCGCAGGTGCAGCCCTAAAAAGACAAAAAGACAAAATAAAATAAAAAACAAAATAAAATAAAATAAAGTAAAATAAAATAAACTGATTTTCCCTGTTATATAGGAATTTTAGCCTATTTCAGATGTGTAATGAAATCTCTTCCTTCAAGTTCAGCCCTTTTGATAACAGTGCAGTCCTTCCTTCAGCCTCTTGGGCTGGACTCTAAGCACGGTCTCTCTCTCTCCTTCACCCCACGATCAGTGTCCACTGCCACGCCCCAAAAGTCTAACTTCAGCCACGTCCCTCCTACCTGTCCTCCTTTTTTGGTCTCTACCAGCACTGCCTTAGTTTAGGTCTCATTGCTGCCAGTCTAGACTTTTAAATAGGCTTCTAAATCCGATGCCCTTTTCCTAGGCCCTCTCCTGCTCTAGTCAACCCACTCACTGGACTCATTCAATCTCCACCATCTCAGCCTGATTTTCCTTTGTGAATATTCTACACGTCCTTCAAAATCAATCTCAGTTGCTTCTTCCTCCATGAAGCGTTAGCGGACCCTCCCAACCAGATGATACACCCCTCTCTTTGTGTGTGTGTCTTTTCACAAATATGGAAGTTCCCAGGCGAGGGAGTTGAATTGGAGCTGCAGCTGCCATCCTACGCCACAGCCACAGCAACGCAGGATCTGAACTGCATCTGTGACCTTCACCACAGTTCATGGCAACACTGGATCTTTAACCCACTGAGCGAGGCCAGTGATCGAACCCACAACCTCATGGTTCCCAGTTGGATTCATTTCCACTGTGCCACGACGGGAACTCCAATACCTCCCTCTTTGAATCACCTATTCTCCTCTGGGAAGAAAGTTCTTCTTATTTTGTTGTTGTCTGATAACTTCTCTTATTCCCCTTACAAGCTGTGAGCTTCTTGTAGTCAAAGTCTTCATTTCTCTATTCTTTATCTTCCCTGTGTCCCTGACATTTTTCTTTGGAAAAAATTTTAATGTATTCTATTAATTTTTCTTGTACTTCTTAAATTTAAAGAATAGTATGTGGTGTGCAGGCAATAAAAAAAAATGCTATTTCTATGGATGAATGCATGGAATTCTTCCTTTCCCGTTTACTAGTTTGTTTGCCCTCTGAACATTAGCTTAAATATACCTGACTTGATGAACTTACAGATGCTCTGAGCAGTATGTATATATGGAAATACTTTAGGAGTTGTGACATGAGATAGTCTTCTAAGAATTACTGTTATCTTGCCAGGGCCCTCAGATTTGGAGAACTGAGGAATACTGTTAGGGTAAACCAGTTATTTCGGTCGTTTGTTTCTATGGCTGCACCTGCGGCATATGGACGTTCCCTGGCCAGAGACTGAATCCAAGCTGCAGCTATGACCTACACTACAGATGCAGTGATGCTGGATACTTGAACCCACTGCACAGGGCTGGGGATTGAACCTGTGCTTCTGCAGCAACCGGAGCTGCTGCAGTGGATTCTTTTTTTTTTTTATAGTTTCTTTTCTCTTTTTTTTTTTTTTGTTTAGTTTTTGTTTTTTGTTTGTTTATTTGTTTGTTTGCAATTTCTTGGTCCACTCCCGCGGCACATGGAAGTTCCCAGGATAGGGGTTGAATCGGAGCTGTAGCCACTGGCCTACACCAGAGCCACAGCAACGTGGGATCCGAGCCGTGTCTGTAACCTACACCACAGCTCACGGCAACGCCAGATCCTTAACCCACTGAGCAAGGGCAGGGATCGAACCCGCAACCTCATGGTTCCTAGTCGGATTCCATAACCACTGAGCCACGATGGGAACTCCCTGCAGTGGATTCTTAACCCTTTGTGCCACAGCGAGAACTCCTAAATCAGTGATATTTTATTTTTTCCCTTTTTCTTTTTTGTAATACTGAGGAATGATGACTCCAAGTCATTTCTGCTTGAGGCTTCCTAACCCTTTCAACTACCCCATTCAATAGGCTAAATAGAGTTTGTCCACAGACCTGGAGTTTGAATCGATACGCATACAGGAAGAATCTGTGAGGAGAAATAGCCCTTAATTCCTCAGAGGAAGTTCTGTTAGAAAAATACTTAATGAAAAATTCAACCGGAATAGATAACTGAATTGGCTTCTTTTGAGCAGAAGTCTTCCATAAATCCCTGTTTAATCAAATTCAGCAAATTTTTAGTGATACAGTCTATGTATATGGGATCTGCAGTGTGGGGACACAATGACTCCTAAAGAACACATACAAGGGACACAATCTATATACTGCAGCTTCTTTATCCATCCCTCGGTTGACGGACTTTTAGTTGGTTTCCACGCTTTGGCTGTTGTCAATAGTGCTGCCTTGAACACTGGGGTGCATGTATATTTTGTCTTCCTGTTTTTTCCAACTGTATGCCCAGGAGTTGGACTGCTGGATCGTGTGGTAACTCCCTTTTTAGTTTCTTAAGGAGCCTCCATGCTGTTCTCCATAGTGGCTGCACCAATTTACATTCTCACCAACAGTGTAGGAGGGTTCCCTTTTCTCCACATCCTCTCCTGCATTTATTATTTGTGGGCTTTTTGATGGTGGCCCTTCTGACCAATGTGAAGTGATCCCTCATTGTAATTTGTTTCAAGGGTACCAATCTAACTGCTGATTCAGCAAAAGAGCTCTCCGTTTTCATGGGACTGACAACACCTGCTGAACAAAAAGGGGAGTAAATACTGCGTTTCGGAGGCGAGAGACTGTGGAACACATCTGCTTTCAAAACTTCTGTTTGAAAAATCTCAACCGGAACCATAACATCAAACAATAGAAACGCTCTCCAAGCGTGTTTGTTCCTGTTTGTTTCAAGAATATTCTAAGATGTTTTGGCTGCCTGGTCTGCTTGTTTCTATGCTGAGGGACGTTCTGTCCTCTGGAAGGAGAAAGGAAGAGCAAAACTGGAGCCTGGGAAAAGTGGAAGTCATCTCTTTCCCTCAAGCTAATCTTTTTGCAGAGCTGTAAATATGACATGATATTAATAGAAGGTAATTAATTCATTCCTCATAAATATCATTCTTATTTCACCAATGTGGCCAGTTTCTCCAGGGCTCTTATTTGACCCCAAAGTATGGACAGCTCCTGATCTATGCTTGGATCACCTGACAAGACTGAGAAGGCCCTCCCTCAAGAAGGCAAACATTTTGAGATGTACTAGGGCAATTCACCTCGAAGGCAAATGATACATTTATTTCAACACTTTGCTCCTATCCCTCTGAAACATTAAGGCAAATATTTATCCAAGCCATTAGGAAATATGGCCGTGACCAACACGAAATTGATTTTGCACATACCTATCAGTCTCGGAAAGGTAGGTAATAAAAGAGTAGAGTCATAGGTATATTGGGGACTATAAAAATGTGGAAAGGGAAGCTGTTTTTTTCTTTTCTTTTTTTGTTTTTATGGCTGCACCTGGGGCATATGGAAGTTCCCTGGCCAGGGATTAAATCCAAACTATGACTGTGACCTATGCTGCAGCTACAGCAATGCCAGACCCTTTAACCACTGCACTGGGATGGGATTGAACCCAAACTTCCACAGCAACCTGAGCTGCTCCCGTCAGATTCTCAACCCACTGCACCACAGCGGGAACCCCCGGAAGCTATATTTTTCTTACACAAACATTCTTAGTGTGGAAGGAGGGGGCTTTCAAACAGCATAGTGTAGGGAGTTCTCTGATAATCTAGTGGGTTAAGGCTCTTGACTTTTCACCGCTGTGGCTCTGACCACTACTATGTGGTGAGGGTTTGATTTCTGGCCTGGGAACTTCACATGCTGTGGGTGTGGCCAAAAAAAAAAAAAGAAAAAAAAAAGAGAGGGAGAGAGAACATGAAATAAACATTGCAACTCTCATTAAAAAAAAAATAAAAAACAGGATTTCCCGTCGTGGCGCAGTGGAAACAAATCCAACTAGGAACCATGAGGTTGCAGGTTCCATCCTTGGCCTTGCTCAGTGGGTTAAGGATCCGGCGTTGCCATGAGCTGTGGTGTGGGTTGCAGACACAGCTTGGATATGGCGATGCTGTGGCAGTGGTGTAGGCTAGCGGCTGTAGCTCCAATTCGACCCCTTACCTGGGAACCTCCATATGCCGCAGGTGCGGCCCTAAAAAAAAAATAAGTAAATAAATAAAATAAAAAACAAAAACAAACCAGCATGGTGTATAATTTTAAATATAAAGTGAAAATTTTTATTTTATTATTTATTGTCATTATTTTTTGCTTTTTTACAGCCGCACCTGTGGCATATGGAAGTTTCCAGGTTAGGGGTTGAGTCAGAGCTGCAGCTGCCAGCCTACAGCCGCAGCCACAGCAACTCGGGATCTGAGCCTTGTCTTTGACCTACACCACAGCTACAGCAATGCAGGATCTGAGCCGCATCTGCGAACTACACCACAGCTCATGACAACGCCGGATCCTTAACCCACTGAGCGAGGCCAGGGATCAATCCTGTGTCCTCATGGATACTAGTTGGTCTCGTTACATCTGACACAATGGGAACTTCCTAAAGTGAAAATTTTTAAATGCCTGCAGTCAGTTATCAGTTCGCATGATTTAACACATGACTTCATCACACAAAGTTCTGACATAATACAAAATATTTGCAGAGACAACATTATGCCACGCCTGTAAAGGGCAGTGCAACAAAGTGAGAACATGATAACCTTGAACTGTTCCTCACCCCTTGATCACTTTGGAGGACTACCAGTAATCCCCAGACCTGACTGTGAGAGCCTGACTGTGATTCAACCGTGCTGGCCCTTGTACGTTTATCTCCAGGGTCCTTCTCTGAACTGTTGGATGCAGTGGCCTTAAAGAGGAAGGGGCAGATGGAAGAAATACTCGAGGGGCAAAAAGGATTTGCTAGTAGACAGGTGGATAGCACAGTGAGAAGTTGAATGAGGAGTTCCCTTCGTGGCTCAGTGGTTAATGAAGCTGACTAGTGTCCATGAGGATTCGGGTTCCATCACTGGCCCTGCTCAGTGGGTTGAGGATCCAGTGTTGCCATGGGCTGTGGTGTAGGTCTCAGACGTGGCTCAGATCCCCAGTCGCTATGGCTGTGGTGTAGACCAGCAGCTACAGCTCAGATTGAACCCCCGGCCTGGGAGCCTCCGTATGCCACAGGTGCAGCCCTAAAAAGACAAAAGACAAAAAAAAAAAGAATTTGTATGAGCTGAGACAATGCCCAAAGTGGCTAGAGGGACTGACAAAGGAGATGAATGGTGGGGACACTTTCTGAAACAAGGTGTCTCAGAGCAGGATCCTGTTTGGTGTTTAAGATCAGGAAAAATCGGGGAGGCTGGCACTCACCACCGAAATCTTCCTCCATATGTGGAGGTATTAGCATAGAACCTGGAAGTAAGAACAATCTGGAAATCCCCCAGTTAGATTGTGGAAGGTCCCTACACCTCAGACTCCACCTGAACCACTTCCTGTGCCTGCAGCCTAGCCAGGTGGGTGTGTGTAAACCATCCAGCAATTAAAGTTGACCTGATTCAACTATGTACCATCAGCAGAGGAATAAAAAGAGAGAAGAGATCCAAACAGGTGAGAGGATTCTACCCACTACTCCACTGGATCAACTAGTAAGTCAGAGGCAGGCAGGACCACCCCCCAATCTGAGCAGGTGTAGCCCTCCTGGACCTCAAGCTTTATATTTATTTATTTATATATCTATTTATTTATTTATTTATTGTCTTTTTGTCTTTTCTGGAGCCACACTAGAGGCATATAGAGGTTCTCAAGCTAGGGGTCTAATCGGAGCTGTAGCTGCCAGCCTACACCAGAGCCACAGCAGCGTGGGATCTGAGCTGTGTCTCCAACCTACACCACAGCTCACGGCAGCACCGGATCCTTAACCCACTGAGTGAGGCCAGGGATCGAACCCCAACCTCATGGTTCCTAGTCAGATTCATTAACCACTGAGCCATGACGGGAACTCCACCTCACACTTTCGATGTGATGCTCCTGGCCCCTCTTGCACCATAAGTGTTCTCACAAGTGAACTTGTGAGTTAGCGCATCTGAACTTGAATGGCGCACTCTGCAAACAACCACCCTTTTTCTCTTTTGACTTTTTATTTTATTTTTTTTATGGCTGCACCCCTGGCATGTGGAATTCCCAGCCAGGGATCATATCTGAGCTGTAGTTGCAATCTAAGCCACCAGCTGTGGCAACGCCGGAGCCTTAATCCACCGTGTCTGGCCAGGGATCAGATCTGCATCCCAGTGCTGCCGAGATGCTGCTGATCCCGTTGCACCACAGCAGGAACTCCCCAATTAGCTTTCTTTTTTCTATTTATTTGCAGTTTGACCACTTGTCCCCCTTCCAACCCTCATACTCAGGAAGCATATTGCCTTGCTATTCAAGACATTAAGCAGCAGAACCAACATTGAAAGGAGGAGCCTGCAGTGACTCCAAGGTTTCCACACTTAATCTCATTTTTAAAAAATTTTTTAATTGTAATCAACTTTTATGTCCCCAGTACATTTTTTTTTCCTACTGTACAGCATGGTGACCCAGTCACACATACATGTATACATTCTTTTTTCTTCCATTATCATGCTCCATCATAAGCGACTAGAGTTCCCAGTGCTACACAGCAGGATCTCATTGCTAATCCATTCCGAAGGTAATAGTCTGCATCCATTAACCCCAAGCTCCCAGTCCATTCCACTCCCTCCCCCTCCAAATCTCATCTTTTTCATTTTGAAAATTGTATTAAAGTGTAGTTGATTTACAATGCTGAGTTAATTTCTGCTATACAACAAGGTGATTCAGGTACACATATGCATAACCCCATTCTTTTTCAGATTCTTTTCTGATATAGGTTATCACAGAATATTGAGTAGAGTTTGTTGTGCTACACAGCAGGTCCCTGTTGACCGTCCATTCCATACACAATAGTCCACACCTAACCTTTACCGATTTCACGGTCGTTTACCTGGCACCATTTCTAGTTTTGCCATTTTGTTGCAAAGCAAAACAAACCAAGCCAAACCAAGTACTATTTAAAACACCGGAATTTGCTCTTCATCAAAATAAAAGATTGAATGAAAGAATAAGTTATAAATAGTCTCTAATAGGTACAGGAACCTACACACTCACACACACACACACACACACAAAGTGGAAAATACCGTAACATCAAAAAACGACTGCAGAGATGCAGAAACAAAGTTGGTAGGAATGTGGAGTGCCTATCGTGGCTCAGCGGAAATGAATCTGACTAGTATCCATGAGGTCACAGGTTCGATCCCTGGCCTCACACAGTGGGTTAAGGATTCGGCGTTGCCGTGAGCTGTGGTGTAAATCGCAGACACAGCTCAGATCTGGCGCTGCTGTGGCTGTGGGGTAGGCCAACAACTGTAGCTCCGATTTGACCCCTAGCCTGGGAACCTCCCTCCATATACTGTGAGTTCGGCCCTTAAAAAAAAAAAAGAAAGAAAGAAAGAAAAGAAAAGAAAAATTAGTAGGAACAAAGTTAGGGAAATAAGATGTCACTCCGCATCCCCTTGCACACAAACTCTGCCTCAATCCCTAGTATTATCTGGTCCAAGGACTCATAAAAATTGTCTTTGGCCTCATGTCTAATGACAGTCACAGCTGCTATGTGTCATATCTAAGTTGGTTGTTTTTGATGCAGCCCTAGGTGTTTTCTCAATTACTTCATAACTCAGCATTGTTATTACTAAATGAAAAAACAATCTCCACCTTTCTGCTCTATTCAAAGCCCGAGGGTGTGGGGGAAAT
The DNA here is from genome assembly GCF_016906955.1 of Phacochoerus africanus. NCBI lineage: Eukaryota > Metazoa > Chordata > Mammalia > Artiodactyla > Suidae > Phacochoerus > Phacochoerus africanus. The sequence goes on from NC_062552.1 coordinate 42,983,138, forward strand.
CTGTCTACCTACAGGCCAGGCAGTGCTCACATAACTGCACGTGCGTGTACACACACACATAGACCAGACAATCCCTTAGGAGGAAATACTTTCCTTTTGGCTTGCCCAGAAGAGCTTGCCAAACAATGGAGAGACCTGAGATGGGAAAATACCAAAAATATGCTTGAAATGCATATTTGTGTGTTTCTTTAATTTTTTTGTGTCTTTTTAGGCCCGCACCTGCCACATATGGAGGTTCCCAGGCTAGGGGTCAAACTGGAGCTGTAGCTGCGGGCCCACACCATGGCCACAGCAACGCCAGATCCATGCCATGTCTGCGACCTACACCACAGCTCACGGCAACACCAGATCCTTAACCCACTGAGCAAGGCCAGGGATCAAACCTGCCTCCTCATGGGTGCTAGTCAGATTTGTTTCCACTGAGCCGTGATGGGAACTCCATAGTTGTGCGTTTAAAAGGGAAACAGGGAGATGTGAGTGGCTCTGGGCATGCGTTGAGGTGAATACACAGGCATGTTAAATGAGTGAAACTCTCTCCTCATCTCCTCCAGCCATAATTTCTCTGCCACATCCAGAGCTCCGTTCTTCTTACTCCAGATGCACAAATGAATCACATAGAAGGCAAGGTTGTTTTGACCAGAGCGATGCCCACTTTTCAAGTGGCGTGAAGAAGGAGATGGTCTGTGAACAACTGATTCCTTAGGACTAGGTCACAGGTTCATAGACTACTATCGAGAAAATGCAAGTCAATTTTCAAGTGATTTCTTCCCTATATTTTCAACATGTGGATGATCAATTAATTTTTTTTAGCTTTTATCTGATCACCTAGCTTTCCTGTAGAAAATTTTAATGTTAACGTAAATTCTCTAAAATAAGCCGCAGCAGAAGACCATATGTAAAACACACCATGCATATTCATGAATGCACACACACAAACACACACACAGACACATTTTCTGCTAACTTAAACCAAGAATTACAACATGGATTTATTTATGTATTTATCTATTTATCTATTTGGCCACATCTGCAGCATGCAGAGGTTCCTGTGCCAGGGATCAAACCTGAGCCACAGCAATGACAATGTTGGATCCTTAACCCACTAGGCCACCAGGGAACTCCTGTTTATTTATTTTTTATTGAAGTATAGTTCACTTACAATATTGTGGTAGCTTTTAGTGTGTAGCAAAGTGATTCAGGTGTGTGTGTGCGTGTGTATTTATATTTTTATATTTATTTATTTCTATGCATTTTTTCAGATTCTTTTCCATTATAGGTTATTATAAGATATAGAGGAGTTCACTGGTGGCTCAGTGGGTTAAGGATCCAGCACTGTCACTGCTGTGGTGAGAGTTCATTTCCTGGCCTGGGAACTTCCACTGCAAGTCCAGCCAAATAAAAAAGATGTTGAATGCAGTTCCCTGTGCTATACTGAAAATCCTTTTTGCTTATATATTTTATATATAGGACTGTATATATGTTAATCCCAACCTCCTAATTTATCCCTCCCCCCTTTCTTCTTTGGTAACCATAAATTTGTTTTCTATGTCTGTGAATCTGTTTCTGTTTTGTAAGTTCATTTGTATCACTTATTTAGATTCCACATACAGGTGATATTTTTCTTTCTCTGTTTGACTTACTGCACTCATTATAACAATCTCTAGGTCCATCCATGTTGCTGCCAAAGACAATATTTCATTCTTTTTTATGGCTGAGTAATATTCCATTGTATATTTCCAAAGTATGCAATTGATATTCAAGTTTAATACCAACAAGCTAGCTAGCATCAAAGAAAAAAGGACAGTCTTCACTGGCAAGGAATGCATAATCCAGCAGTGAAATAAGGCTAGTGGAGATGAAAACGGTAGATGGTAGAAAAAATATTCAATAAATACCTCTTAACATCTTGGTGGCTACTGGAGTATGACAAGGTTCAGAGGGGAGTTGGTGGAGGTGGGAGAAGGCAGGAATGTCTTCAAGTAGGAGAACGTGGGATACCACCTGAATCTTTTTTTTTTAGGGCCACACTCACTGCATATGGAGATTCCCAGGCTAGAGGTCTAATCAGAGCTACAGCTGCTGGTCTGTGCCACAGTCACAGTAATGCAGGATCTGAGCCACATGTGTGACCTACACCACAGCTCACAGCAATCCTTAATCCACTGAGTGAGGCCAGCAATCGAACCTGAAACATCATGGTTACTAGTCGGACTGTTTCTGCTGTGCCACAACGGTAACTCCCATACCACTTGACTCTTGAAGAGCCAAGGAGGTGCACAAAGATGGATGAGAGAGTGGATGGGCTTTCTAAGTGAGTAAAACAACAGGGCGCATGGTAAGATCTTCTCTTTTGGAGTTCCTGTCATGGTGCAGTGGAAACGAATCCGACTAGGAACCATGAGGTTTCAGGTTCAATCCCTGGCCTCGATCAGTGGGTTAAGGATCCGGCATTGCCATGAGCTGTGGTGTAGGTCGCAGATGCAGCTCGGATCTGGTGTTGCTGTGGCTCTGGAGTAGGCCAGTGGCTACAGCTCTGATTCAGCCCCTAGCCTGGGAACCTCCATATGCCTTGGATGTGGCCCAAAAGGACAAAAGCCAAAAAAAAACAAAAAACAAAAAACAAACAAACAAAAAACTTCCCTTTGGAAATAGAGCATAAAAGTAGATGAATATCAGGTGATTTATTGACAGGGTCTAAGTACTCCAAATCAACCAAAAAGTACTGCCTTGACAGGTAGTATGGCTTAGGAGAAATAGACTAGCCAAACTGAAAAGATGTAGACTTGGGATGGCTTTGTACCCACATGGACAAGCATGACGGTGAGAGGGACACAGGTGCCACATGGGCGGAACTTCCCCTGCTTCTTTATCCTGCATACCTCTGTATCCCCAATACCTAGAAGAGTACCTGGCCCATGATAGGTGCCCAGTAGATTGCTGTCAAATGCATGAATGGATCTTTGCAAGACTCACTGTAAGACCACAGTTCTGTGAGTTCTGCTTACAGTTCCCAGCAGAACTATTTCGAACCTGCAGAGTTAGCTCAATGTTTGTTTTCCTGAATGGGTTGATCTCCAGCCATGTTTGCTAAAATACAAGCCCATTTCCCCACTGGTGTCCAGGTGAAAGAGGTCAAGGAATGTTCTCTTCTCTTCAGAAGTGAATGAGGGGACATGTCCTTTCCTGAGCAGATCTGCTCCCTACCCAGGCCTAGACACTTGAAGTTTGAGGGCTTACGCCAAAATTTGCATGACCGCCAATGTTAACGAAGTCACGCCAAGGGTTCCACCCTTTACGAAAAAGTCAGTTACGAATTTTGCCGGTCTCATCTGTGTAATCTGAGACTTGAGTCTGTGTAGTAGCGTTTATTATGTACAACGGCTCCAAATTTAGACAAATACCTTGATTTCCCTTCAATTAAATATAAAGAAAAGATCTGTCCCAAGATTTATAGGATATATCTGGAAGGAGGAAATGTTTCAACTTAAAAAATATGAAGTGAGATGAGATGCCCCTTCATAAGCTGGAAATAAAAAGGAGAGCATGTGTTTTGGAGTTCCTGTCGTGGCTCAATGGTTAATGAATCTGACGAGGAACCATGAGGTTTCCGGTTCGATCCCTTGCCTAGCTCAGTGGGTTAAGGATCTGGTGTTGCCGTGAGCTGTGGTGTAGGTTGCAGATGTGGCTCAGATCTGGCGTTGCTGTGGCTCTGGCGTAGGCTGGCAGCTGCAGCTCCCATTTGACCCCTAGCCTAAGAACTTCCATGTGCCATGGGTGTGGCCCTAAAAAGACCAAAAAAAAAAAAAAAAAAAGGGGGGGGGGGGAGAGAGAGCATGTTTTATTCCTTGTCCTAGAACTAAGAATAACTGTGATATTTCAGAGTTGTTTTTTTTTTGTTTTTTTTTTTAATGAAAATGTCCCTTCCCTCTCCTTTCTGCTCTTCTACCTTGACTTTTTACTTCTGACGCATAGAAGAAATAGGGAGTTCTGTGATGGCTCATTGGATTAATATCCAGCGTTTTCACTGCTGTGGTGTGGGCTCCATCCCTGGTTGAAGAATTTCCACATGCAGAGGGTGTGGCCCCCCCAAAAAAGAGAGATTCTCTTGGTACAAATCTCTTTCTGAGAGTTCTCTTTTGGTGCAGTGGGTTAAAGATCTGGTGTTGTCACTGCAGCAGCTTGGGCAGCTTCTGTGGTCTGGGCTCGATCCCAGGTCTGGGAACCTCCACATGCTGGAACGTGGTTAAAAATAAAAAATCTCTTTTTTCCTTGTGTGGTCTGGCGTGCCCTTCAGGAAAAGAGGAAGGTCTGTGGCCTCCACATAGTGATCTTCGCTGTCTGCACGTCGTTTTCCTTCAAGGTATAGAGACCCCTTTGTAATTTGCAACTAGAAATGATTTCCTTTTTCCCTCCTTTTTACTTTTTTTCTTCCCCTCGTGCCCTCCAACATCCAATGAAGTTTTTTTTTTCTTTAATGTATTTGTTTGTTTGTTAGACAACTCTCCGCTGCTCCCATCTCCCTTGGAGATAAGCTGAGAATGAAAACAGAATTTCCCACAGGCTTCTCAAGGGCCTGCCCTTCGTCTGATCCACTGTGGGAGAAGGAACAATAGTCATCCTCTCATTCAAGAAATTCAGCCTGGAAGCCTGGCTTCCTGAGAGTGTGTCCTCACACTCCTAGGAGGTTATTCAGCCTTCTTTTTTTAAAACATTTTTTTAGGGCCACACCCATGGCATACAGAGGTTCCTAGGCTAGAGTTTGAACTGCCGGCCTACACCACAGCCACAGCAACACAGGATCCAAGCTGTGTCTGTGAGCTACACCACAGCTCATGGCAATGCCAGATCCTTAACCTACTTAGCAAGGCCAGCGATGGAACCGGGGACTCCAAGATTTATTTATGTATTTTCTTTTTGCTTTTTTAGAGCCTCACCCACATCACATGGAGGTTCCCAGGCTAGGGGTCCAGTTGGAGCTACAGCTGCCACCTATGCCAGAAGCACAGCCAAGGCCAGATCCGAGCTGCATCTGCGACCTACACCACAGCTCACAGCACGCTGGATCCTTAACCCACTGAGTGAGGCCAGGGATTGAACCCGCAACCTCATGGTTCCTAGTCAGATTCGTTTCTTCTGCACCATGACAGGAACTCCAGTGTTCCCCTTTTAAAAGCCTTCTTTTGCCTGGGCTGTTTTTCTTTCTACCTGTCAAGGGTCATTAAACTTTTCTATAGGATAATGAACAAGAAAAAGAACTATACATAAGGTATCTCTCTCTCCTTCACAGCTTCCCATAGCCTTTCTTCTCGGCTTTAAACAAGCATTTTCTAAGTCACCTGGGTAGAATGTTCCAATACGAATGCTCCACTTGATTAAATCCTGGCACACTGATATTCATACCCTTGAAAATTGGGTTTGTTTTCCCACTGAGAAAGAGGAAGAACAAAGAAAATGTATTGATCACCTCCAGTATGCAAGCATTAAACATGCTGTTTTACTTACTTGACTTAAAATAGGGAATTGTCTTCTTTCCCATTTTTTTTTTTTTTCAAATAAAGACAGAGGGAGTTCCCATTATGGCGCAGCGGTAGCGAACCTGACTGGTATCCAGGAGGATGAGGGTTCCACCCCGATCCCTGGCCCCTGGCCTTGCTCGGTGGGTTAAGCAGCTGGCATTGCTGTGAGCTGTGATGTAATCTGGCAGCTACAGCTCCAATTAGACCCCCAGGGAACTTTCATATGCCACAGGTGCAGTCCTAAAAATACAAAAAAAAAAAAAAGAGAGAGAGAGAGAGAGAGAGAGAGAGTGATAAGATAGCCTCTCCAAGGTTGTCAGTAGCAGACCTGAGATTTGAACCCTCATCTCCCGTCTCTGGAGACTGTATCTTTTCTCTAAGCACACTGTCTGGGGCAGTGACAATACAGTCTGGAATTTATGCTGCATTATTAACATCATCATTATTAATATTAGGAAGAGCCAGGATTGTTGGAGGCTTATGAAATACCAGGCAGAAGGCTGAGCATTTTCAGGCTCCTCTCGTGAACTCCCAGCCATAACTTAACAAGGAGTTATGACCCTTTGCTTACAGATGAAGGAATTGGGGTTTGATAATGGAACCAAGTTAATACAGTGAACAAGTGCTGGAGCCAAGCTTCAACCCTTCTTCTTTCTTTCTCGCTCTCTCTCTCTCTTTTTTTTTTTTTTTTTGATCTTTTGTCCTTTTTTAGGGCCGCACTCATGGCATATGGAGGTTCCCAGGCTAGGGGGTCCAATCAGAGCTACAGCAGCTGGTCTATGCCACAGGATCCGAGCTGCATCTGCAACCTACACCACAGCTCACGGCAACGCCAGATCCTTAACCCACTGAGCAAGGCCAGGGGTCGAATCCACCACCTCATGGTTTCTAGTCGGGTTTGTTAACCACTGAGCCACGATGGGAACTCCCCTTTTTCTTTCTCAATAATTATATTGCGTTGCCCAGCAGCTGGCCATCCAGCATGAACACTTCTCTGCTCACACTAGTACCAAGACTTTCTTGATGCCTGAGGCTCACAGAAGTGTTGGCAAAAGAATGAAATGAAACAAAAGTCCTCACTTTCCACCCTACCCTCCTGCACACAGAAAGGTGGACCCGGATTCGCCTCTTCTGCCCCCAGGCTGGAACCATCCCTCTCTGGGTTCTCCAAGTCAGTGATTCCCAAATTTGAGCATGCATCAGAGTTTCTGGGAAGGCTTGTTAAAAACAGAGGTTCCAGGAGTTCCTGTAGTGGCGCAGTGGTTAACGAATCCGACTAGGAACCATTAAACTAGGATGCTGGTTTAATCCCTGCCCTTTCTCAGTGGGTTAAGGATCCGGTGTTGCTGTGAGCTTGTGGTATAGGTCCCAGACCCAGCTCCGATCCCGAGTTGCTGTGGCTCTGGTGTAGACCAGCAGCTACAGCTCTGATTAGACCCCTAGCCTGGGAACCTCCATATGCCATGGGAAGTGGCCTTAGAAAAAGACAAAAATAAAATAAAATAAAATAATAAAATAAAATAAATAAAACAGAGGTCCCAGTGCCACACTCCAGAGTTTCTGATTTAGGGGGTCTGGGCTGGGGCCCCAGAACTGACATTTCTGACATTTTCCAGGTCATGCTTCGGCTGCTGGTTGTGACAGGGATGGAGTAGGAGAGTCACATGGGTAGTTTGGAAAAGTCCCAATAAGGGACCATAGATGGAGAGGGAAACCCAGGGAACTTTGGGAGATCACTCTAAGTTAATAATTGCCCAAAAGAGCCATCAGAAGAAGGCAGGCTTGCTTGACCTGTGGAGGCTTGAGGTCATTGGGCAGGGGATGGGGTGAGGGCTGCATTCAGGTTCAGACCGAAGGCAGGAGTTTAAGGACCACCTTTCTGCTGATTTGAATATGACAGTCTTTGTTTGACCTCATAGGGTCAAATATTCCCTTACTGGATACCAAGGAGGAACTGCTACTCGAGGAAAGAGGAAGAGGCAGTTTTTCCCCACCCCCACTCCCCTTAGATGATAAAATTGTAGCCCACCTAATCCTCAGGGCAGAGTCTCCTTGCCTACCCACTTGCATCTCTCACAAGAGTCCTGTATTTTATGTTTTGTTTTGTTTTTTGTTTTTTTGTTTTTTTAGGGCTGTATCCCAGACAAATGAAGGTTCCCAGGCTAGGGGTGGAATCAGAGCTACAGCTGCCAGGCCACACCACAGCCACAGCAATGCAGGAACCAAGTCGAATCTTTGATCTACACCACAGCTCACAGCAACACTGGATCCTTAACCTACTGAGCAAGACCAGGGATCAAACCTGTGTCCTCATGAATACAAATCGGGTTTGTTAACCTCTGAGCCAGGACAGTAACTCCAAGAGTCCTGTCTTAATAAATCTATTTCTTGCCTATCACTTTGTCTCTTGCTGAATTCCTTCTGCGAGGAGGCACAAGGAACCTGAGCCTCAGTAAGTCCAGACAGGGGGTGAGTGATTCTAATTAAAAAACTGTGGGTTCAAGAGTCCCAATCTGGATTCTGTCTGGGTTCAAGTCCCAATCTGGGCTCTGGCTGGGTTCAGGTCATAAGTGCTGTCAGTTTCAGGTGGGAACACGCTTTGAGACTACTCTGGTCTGAAAGAAAGCAGGGCAGGAGCATTCTGTGTTGTGGCAGACTTTAATACGTCAATAATTGTCAACATAAATTCTGGAAGTGAACCATGAATGTGACTTCTTATCTATTCCTTTTAAAGCTGATGGGGGGAGAGGGGCCAGTATCACATTCCCACCATCAGGTGCCACAGAGGACAGGTGGGGCTGGCTCCCCCACCCAGCCTACTTCCGGAAAACAGAATCACATTATCACCCGAACCAGGCAAAGCTTTCATGCCACAAAGAGTTGACCTTGGCAAGGCCCGATGCTATGTAGTCATGGAATCCATAGCCGCCTTGCCATGTCCTGTTGGGGGACATGGCTGAGATCTAAGAACCAGGAAACCTTATCCACAAAAGCACTGTGTCCCTTGGCAGCACATCACACTGGGGGCGGGGTGCTCCTCTGCTCCGGTTTCAAGTGTCGGGTCAGAATTCCAGAGGGGTGTCACCTCCCATCTGCTGTTGGCAATGCTTTATCGGGGATGCCTACCCAACAAGATAAGGTCTTGCCAAACCCACCGGGCAGCTTTTGGTGATAAATTCCTCTTCTCCCGGGGTAGTACCTATGAAGAGACACGGCATCCGAGAAAGTCAAGGTTGGAAGGGATCCCTGAGCTTATCTAAGGAACGCAGGTCTGTGGTTTGACAGATGGGAAATGGATGCACAGAGAAATGACAGATAAACTAGAGGCTGGGCCTCCCAAGGACTCCATCCCAGAGGGAACCCCTTATATTAGCCCCTCGGGAGCCCAGCCAGCTATCGTACCTGGGCACATTTGTTTAGGGTCAAGGCAGGGGACATGGGGACCAGTTATGGAAGAACTGATGGTCCTTGATGGATCTTCCTCCATCCCTGGTCCTTTCAGTTCATTTCTCAAGGTCTATCCTGCCTCTGACCTTGCCTGGGTTATCAGGAGCATCTGGAGTCAAGTGCCTGGAGAAATTTCTTCATGGTACAATGTTAGGAATGGTATCCTTTGAAAAACAGCCTCAGAGTCCAATATTTATCCCAAAGCAATAAATCTCTATTCACAAAACATTAGGAACAGCATTCATTTGTGTGGCGTGAGCCCAGGAGGCTCTCTGACTGAGGAAAGAGAGGCAGAGTGGAGAGCTTTGGGGCTGATTCCCCCCTACCCCCCTTCTGTGTTGACGTTACCCAAAAACCCTCCCAGTCTCAGTGTCCTGGGGGAAAAATAATGCACAACTTTCTGTGTTGCTTTCAGGATCAAAGGGTGTGATCTATGCTGAATTGAGCACAGAAACTGAAACCCTGAAGGCCTGGATAACCTCTGTTCCCTCTCCTAACATTTATTTTTTTTTAATTATTATTATTATTTTTTAAAAAAATTGGGGGCCACGCCCATGGCATGCGGAAGTTCCTGGTCCAAGAATTGAACCTGCATCACAGCAGTGATTCCAGTACAGCAGTGGGGGCTGGATCCTTAACCCACTGAGCCACCAGGGAACTCCTCTCCTACCCTTTCTTTCAAACCACACTGTGTGCTAAGACAAGTCTGGCAGCAAGGGAAAGGCTGAGAAATACATTGCCAGCAGCAGCATTTTTCCTGATTAACTTTTGAGGATCTGGTAAATTCCTGCTCTGAATGAAGTCACTATTTAATGCTTCTTTTATTTTGTTCCCTCCACCTCTACAACCTTGGGTACAAAATGGGATCTTCGAGGAGACTGGATCATTTGCTCTTGGAAGCTCATGGCTGACAAAACTGCATAAAATTTTTTGCCAACCCGAGTTCCTATTGTGGCTCAGTAGGTTAAGAATCCAACTAGTGTCCATGAGGATTCGGGTTCAATCCCTGGCCTTGCTCAGTGGGTTAAATGGTCCAGTGTGGCCGAGAGCTGTGGTATAGGTTGAAGACGTGGCTTAGGTCCTGCGTTGCCGTGGTTGTGGTATATGCCGGCAGCTGCAGCAGCTGATTTGAACCCAAGCCTGGGAACTTCCATGTGCCACAGGTGCAGCCCTAAAAGGCAAAAAACAAACAAACAAAAAATTTTGCCAAACTGTTTCCTCCCAAAGTAACAATAAATCCAAAAATCTAGGAATAGCCCCAATCTATTCGGCCCCATGTACTTTGAATGAACTGTTTTTGCCCATTACCCAAGGTCCCAGTGAGACAACCCAGGTTTCAATAAAACACTGGTTTTCTACCAGCCCCAAATCTCATGACAACTGTGGCCAATTCCTGCTTTGCTTAAAAGCAGCCTTCAACTGTTGGCCAGCGCGCTTGGGCATAAACCCAGGAGACAGAGGTATTGCTTGCCTCCCCCTAACAGAGCTATTATGTTCTTAGCTCCCTAATCTCTTTTACTAGACGAAGCACAGCAGCAACACTGTAAATTGTTCCTAATTAGAGTAGTTGGATTAAAATGCCTTTCATCTCCGCAACCTCCAGCCTGGATCTCAGGTGTATTTAAGCTTTGAGAAATTTGTTCAGGATTTATATCTTGGTCAGAGCCTGCCCCCTGAAGTCTGATAAAGGTAAGTACAGCACAGCTTTGCTGTCTTAACAAAAGGCAACTTGTCTTTCCACCTAAGGATCATTCAGAAAGAAACTGATTTGGGGATTTTACCAAAATCTGCTCAGGCTGGGAAACATTCTACAAAATGCTACAAAATGATCATCTTTCATCCCCTTCATTTGTTCTGGAAGCATCAGAAAATCAGGGAGAAAATTCTTCTTTCAAAAATAGCTGGCTGTAGGAGTTCCCTGGGGACCTCGCAGTTAAGGATTTGGTATTGTCACTGTTATGGCTCCTGTTTGATCTCTGGCCCCAGAACTTCCACATGTTGAGGGCGTAGCCAAAATAAGATAAAATAAAATAAAATAAAATAGCTAGGCTACATAAACCTGTGGCCAAAGCCAAAGAAATCAATCAAGGTGACTTTCATTTTCAGCATGTTCACACCGTCTCGAAATACACACACACACACACACACATTTATGTTTAACCAAAGTCACATGGATATGGTTTCAAGAGTCAAATAACTCTACAATTCCCTGCTTCTCAGAGACATGGTTTTTAAACTGATGGAGTTGATTTTTTATTTTTTTATTTATTTTTTATTTTTTATTTTTTTTAATTTTCCCACTGTACAGCAAGGGAGTCAGGTTATCCTTACATGTATACATTACAATTACATTTTTCCCCCAGCCTTTCTTCTGTTGCAACATGAGTATCTAGACAAAGTTCTCAATGCTATTCAGCAGGGTCTCCTTGTAAATCTATTCTAAGTTGTGTCTGATAAGCCCAAGCTCCCAATCCCTCCCATTAGGCAGCCACAAGTCTCTTCTCCAAGTCCATGATTTTCTTTTCTAAGGAGATGTTCATTTGTGCTGGATATTAGATTCCAGTTATAAGTGATATCATATGGTATTTGTCTTTGTCTTTCTGGCTCATTTCACTCAGTATGAGAGTCTCTAGCTCCATCCATGTTGCTGCAAGTGGCATTATGTCATTCTTTTTTATGGCTGAGTAGTATTCCATTGTGTATATATACCACCTCTTCCGAATCCAATCCTCTGTCGATGGACATTTGGGTTGTTTCCATGTCCTGGCTATTGTGAATAGTGCTGCAATGAACATGCGGGTGCACGTGTCTCTTTTAAGTAGAGTTTTGTCCGGATAGATGCCCAAGAGTGGGATTGCGGGGTCATATGGAAGTTCTATGGATAGATTTCTAAGGTATCTCCAAACTGTTCTCCATAGTGGCTGTACCAGTCCACATTCCCACCAACAGTGCAGGAGGGTTCCCTTTTCTCCACAGCCCCTCCAGCACTTGTTATTTGTGGATTTATTAATGATGGCCATTCTGACTGGTGTGAGGTGGTATCTCATGGTAGTTTTGATTTGCATTTCTCTTATAATCAGCGATGTTGAGCATTTTTTCATGTGCTTGTTGGCCATCTGTATATCTTCTTTGGAGAAATGTCTATTCAGGTCTTTTGCCCATTTTTCCATTGATTGATTGGCTTTTTTGTTGTTGGGTTGTATAAGTTGTTTATATATTCTAGAGATTAAGCCCTTGTCTGTTGCATCATTTGAAACTGTTTTCTCCCATTCTGTAAGTTGTCTTTTTGTTTTCTTTTGAGTTTTCTTTGCTGTGCAAAAGCTGTTCAGTTTGATGAGGTCCCATGGGTTTATTTTTTGCTCTAATTTCTATTGCTTTGGGAGACTGACCTGAGAAAATATTCATGATGTTGATGTCAGAGAGTGTTTTGCCTATGTTTTCTTCTAGGAGTTTGATGGTGTCCTGTCGTATATTTAAGTCTTTCAGCCATTTTGAGTTTATGTTTGTGCATGGTGTGAGGGTGTGTTCTAGTTTCATTGCTTTGCATGCAGCTGTCCAGGTTTCCCAGCAATGCTTGCTGAATAGACTTTCTTTTTCCCATTTTATGTTCTTGCCTCCCTTGTCAAAGATTAATTGACCATAGGTGTCAGGGTTGATATATTTTTTTTTTTTGGCCACACCCATGGCATGTAGAAGTTCCCGGGCTAGGTATCAAACCCACGCCACTGCAGTGACAATGCCAAATCCTTAACCCATCGTGCCACCAGTAAATTCCTAGGTGATTTTTTGATGTTTATTTCTATATTTCTAATAACATGATTATAATGCTAAACTTCTTAGTTTCAAGGTTTTATTGATTTCCAAAGACAATGAACAAAGATTTAGCCCTCTTTTGCCATCCCCCAATATGCTTCCTAGTCTCCACCTTCCTAGTATATTGTTGTTATTTTGTCTCTATCAAAATTACTTTGCAACTGGAGTTCCTGCTGTGGCTCAGCGGTTAACGAACCCGACTAGTGTCCATGAGGATGTGGGTTCCATCTCTGGCCTCGATCATTGGGCTAAGGATCCGGCGTTGCCATGAGCTGCGGTGTAGGTTGCAGACATGGCTCGGATCCCAAGTTGCTGTGGCTGTGGGGGCTACAGCTCCATTTCAATCCCTAGCGTGGGAACCTCCATATGCCATCGGTGTGGCCTCAAAAAGACAAAAAGATAAATCATTTTGTAACCAGGCAGGTCCCTGTGAGGGCTCCCCTGGGGCAGGCCCTTCTCCCATATTCTCTCCTTGAGCTCCTTTCTGATGTACTAGATAAAAGTATCTGATGAGTTGTTTTACAGATGCTAAAACCATCACCAAATGGAAGAAATTAACTACTTGATGTCTATGAGCACGTAGCCCCCAGGCCTCCTGGAGCCTAAGGATGCAAAATTTTAACCTGTGACACCTCCCTGTTTCCTCCCCATCAACCAGAGAATTTTGTACCATCTGACCACTTACCTTGGCACCTCCTGCCCTCATCTGACTGTTTTGTTTTGTTTTTTGCTTTTGTGTGTGTGCGTCTTTTTGTGTTTTTAGGGCTGCACCCGAGGCATCTGGAGGTTCCCAGGCTAGGGGTCTAATTGGAGCTGTAGCCACCAGCCTATGCCACAGCCACAGCAATTTGTGATCCGAGCCATGTCTGCGACCTACACCACAGCTCACGGATCTTTAACCCACTGAGCAAGGCCAGGGATCGAACCTGAAACCCCTTGGTTCCCGGTCGGATTCGTTAACCACTGAGCCACGATGGGAACTCCTGTTTTTTGTCTTTTCTAGAGCTGCACATGAGGCATACAGAGGTTCCCAGGCTAGGGGTCAAATCGGAGCTACAGCTGCTGGCCTATGCCAAAGCCACAGCAATGCCATGGTTATGAACCCAACTAGTGTCCATGAGGACTCAGGTTCCATCCCTGGCCTCGATCAGTGGGCTAAGGATCCAGCATTGCCGTGAGCTGTGGTGCCTACACAGACATAGCCTGGATCCCATGTTGCTGTGGCTGTGGGTAGGCCAGCAGCTGCAACTCCAATTCAACCCCTAGCCTGGGAACCTCCATATGCTGCAGGTTCGGCTCTAAAAAGAGAAAAAAAAATGCTTTACAATTTTGGGTTGGAGGAGTTAGGGCTTCTGGGAGATACAAGCCTCCTTGCATAGCCCTGTAATAAACTTCTCTGCTCCAAACTCTGACGTTTCCACTTAGCCTTCCTGTGCATCAGGCACATGAACTTGGACTAAGGATTTCACGTTATTGGCACTCTGCACGTTCTAAGCAGAGCTGAGCCAGGTAGGATATTTAATTGTCCTTCTTTCCCTGCAAAACATTTCGTTTCTGTTAAATGTAACACTTTTCTTTTTTTTAACTTGCATGGATTTCTGTGTTCTTCTCAAAAAACTCCATCCCCCAAACACTTCAAGGTATGTCTCTTGGAAGTAACCCTCAGGTAATCAAGTTTCCTATCACTTTCATCTCATTGAAAAGTCTCCCTCTGGACCTGCTCCCCAGCTGTTATCTGGCTAAGACTCCCTTTACCACCGATCCGTCGTTTCCCTCTATCTCCTCTACAGCATCTTGCACCCCAAGTCTTTCCCTTTCTGGGTTTACTGTCACCCTTGGTGCAGTCCATTTTCCAACAGCAGGGAAATGTATTGAGAATTTCTGCATCTGAAAGTACCTTTATTCTTCCTCATACTTTAATTTGTGTGTGTGTGTGTGTGTGTGTGTGTGTGTGTGTGTGTGGTGGTGGTGGTGGTGGTGGTGGTGATGCTTTTTAGAGCCACGCCCGTGGCATATGGAAGTTCCCAGGCTAGGGGTTGAATCGGAGCTACAGCAACACTGGATCCAAGCTGCGTCTGTGACCTACACCACAGCTCACGAGAACACTGGATATTTAACCTACTGAGTGAAGCCAGGGATGGAACCCAAGTCCTCATGGATATTAGTCAGTTTTATAAATTGCTGAGCCACAATGGGAACTCCTACTCTTCCTTATACTTAATTGTGTTTAGGTTGCAATCTTTTCTTCTCAACCTTTAAAAAACGAGCCACAGGATTTCCCATCAAAATAAAAAAATAAAAGAAAAAAGAAAAAAGGAGCCACAGCAGGGATGACGCCAGATCCTTAGCCTGCTGAGCCACCAGGGAGAGAACTCTTCTTCTCAAAATTTTGAAGGCATTTTCCATTTTTTTCTAGCTTGCAATGCTACTGTTAAGAGTTCTAACAATACTCTGATTTGGACCCTTTAGTTAAACCTGCGTTTTCTCTTTGAACCTTGCTGTATCTTCTTTTTCCCTTCTGTGACCTGAAATTTTACAATGGTGCTGCTTCAGTCCATTTGCGCTGCTAAAACAAAATAATACGGACTGGATGCGATATTAACAACAGCTACTCAGCTACCACGGTTCTGGAGGCAGGAAGAACAAGGGCTGGCGAAGGTTCTTCCAGGTTGCAGACATCTGGCAACTTAACCTGCTGAGCCACCAGGGAACTCCTGTTTGAGGGGAGTTTTGATCCCCGCCCCTCCCTCTCTTCCAAGTTGCCTGTCTTGGTTTTCTTCTTCATCCTTTAGTGGAGCCCATAGAACTGGATTTTTGACACCATACTGGCTCTTTCTGTTTTCTGTTTTGGCTTCTGCATTTAATTCTGGATACTTTCCTAGAGTGCCTGGTGGGCCAGGACAGTTTGGCTGCATTTTTCAGAGTAGGACATGAATGAGCCATTGGAAGGTCTGAACAGAGCTTGTAGGATGGCTCATGGCTTCACTGTAGGGTGATCTGGATGAACATTTCATCAGCAAATGCTCAGAGTCAGTATATTTCACTGTCCTCCTGGTATGATCAGATTCTCTAGAAAGGACCGTCCTAGTCTCTTGCCTGAAGGAGGTTAGACTTGGTGCTTGTATTATATATTATCTTTCATGAATTCCTTGGTTATTTTTTTTCTTTCTTTTTTTAGGGCTACACCTATGGCATATGGAGGTTCCCAGGCTAGGGGTCTAATTGAAGCTACAGCTGCCGGCCACAGACATAGCAAAGCCAGATCCGAGCCACGTGTGCAACCTACACCATAGCTCACGGCAACGCAGGATCCTCAACCCACTGAGCGAGGCCATGGATCAAACCCGCAACCTCATGGTTCCTAGTCAGATTTGCCAACCACTGAGCCATGACAGGGACTCCACGAACTCCTTGTTTTTAGGGTGGTTAAACTCTCCTTCAAATGCTTCTGGGGTCTCCCAGTTCCCAAGTCCCATTTTTTCCCCCCACATCGCCTTATAGTCTTTTGCTAGGATGGAGGAAGGGATAGTTAACTTGGCTGCTTGGGGTGAGGGAGGCACCTGAGACTCTGTTTCTGAAATTGACTTTGAACCCACAGTACTGTTTAGTTCCAATTCACTTCACTTCCTTAGGAAACTTGTGCTACCAAGTCTTGGGTCTCTTGGGGGATGGTGCAGTGTAACATAAGTTGTTTCTTGGCTTTCAATACTGCTGGCTTACTATTTAGTTTTCTTAAGCCAATTAAGTCCATTCATACTCCCCCTGCCCCACCCCTGCTCTTCAAAGTTCTGTTGCTAGTGCTTCCTCTTTCATACTGTATTCTTGGGAGTTCATGTCTGGGATTACTGGAAATCCCTTCTTCCTGCTGTTCACACCTTTAGAATTCCCTTCCCCTTGAGGGTGGCCAGGACC
Organism: Phacochoerus africanus; assembly: GCF_016906955.1. Classification (NCBI taxonomy): domain Eukaryota; kingdom Metazoa; phylum Chordata; class Mammalia; order Artiodactyla; family Suidae; genus Phacochoerus; species Phacochoerus africanus. The sequence goes on from NC_062552.1 coordinate 42,999,826, forward strand.
TGTGACTCATTTCTAGCTGATAGAATATGGCCAAAGTTATAGACTGTCACACCCCCGATTACCTTATATTACATAAGACTCTGTCTTGGAAGCAGACTGGACTAAGAGGCGCTCTTTGCAGGCTGAACTATGTAAGTGACTCTGTTGGAAAATCCCAGTGGGGAGTTCCTGCTGTGGCTCAGCAAGTTAGGAACCCGACATTCTCTCCCTGAGGATGCAATTGAATCCCTGACCTCGTTCAGTGGGTTAAGGATCTGACATTTCCATAAGCTGCAACATAGTTTGCAGATTCAGTTTGATTCTGGTGTTGCCATGGCTGTGGCACAGGCTGGCAGCTGCAGCTCTGATTCTAACCCCTAGCCGAGGAACTTCCATATGCCACAGGTGTGGCCATAAGAGGGAAAAAAAGAAAATGCCAGTGGAAGGGTCATATAGGGGTCCTTTAGGATCTCAGGGTAGCCTCTGCTCAATAGTCAGCAAAAAGTCAAGGTTCTCATTCCCACAACTGTTAAGGAAATACATCCTGCCAACAACATGAATGAACTGGAATGGATTTGTCCCCAGTCGAGCCTCCAGATGAAAATGCAGACCAGCTAACATCTTCATTGCTATCTTTTGAGACTGTGGAGCAGGGGACCCAGTTAAGCTGTGCCCGAACTCGTGACCCAGAGAGACAATGAAATCACAAGTGCATGTTGCTTTAAACCGCTAAGCTTGTGGCAGTTTTTAACCCACTTGTAGAAATTATTCCCATGTCTTTCTCTTATTTTTGATTCTTTTGTTATTTTTGTAGCCTTCTGAAAGAGAGAAAAGGTGAATATATGCATGTAATCCGTGGATTAGACAAACACAACACATGGTTATGTGAGTACACAGCTTGTGTGTTGTTTGGCTGTATGCAATGACCCCGGAAGACTGTGGTCACTGTACCTGTGAGACTGTCCTGCATGAGGCTCTTAGGGACTTCACAAAATAACTAGGAAGGCATATTAAAAGACCCCAATTTCAATTGAACAAGCAAGTAAAAATTCTAGCTACTTGTTATAGACTGAATAGTGTCCCTGCAAAAATTCCTATGTGAAAGCCCTCACCTCCAGTGTGATTATTTGGAGACAGGGTCCTTTAGGGCCTGATGAAGGTATGGCCCTAATCTGATAGGATTGGTGTCCTCATAAGAAGGGGAGACACCAGAGAGCTCTGTTTGCATGTGCTTGGAGATAAGACAGGAAGCACAATCTCACTAGAAAACCAGTCTGATGGTATCTTCAACTTGGACTTCCCAGCCTCCAGAACCACGAGAAAATAATTTTCTGTTGTCTTAACCAGCTGGTCTGTGGTATTCCGTTATGACAGTCTGAGCTGATTAATACACTCCGACAGACCGCAGCAAATGTGGACCTGGCTTGCTTTGTCATCACAGGCTGCTCAGACAGGACATGAGGGCTACATGGAAAATAGTGACTAAACGATGCCCGAGCTCCTTGCAGACCAAGGAGTCTAAGATTCTAATGACAATTAAATAAACAATGCCAATCCTATTAGTCTGACTTATTAACCCCCTTCATATTGTAATTCAACTCTCCCTGCTCACTTTACCTAATTTCTTGGCATCTTTCAGCGGCTGTAAGACAGAAATAATAATAACTGCCCCCCCCACAACAAGCTCATAGTGAAGATTACATGAGTTCATAGATGCAAAGCACTTAGAAGAGCACCTGACACATAGTGAATGCTTTATACCTGTTGCTTCTTCTTCTTTTTTTTTTTTTTTTGTCTTTTTGCCATTTTCTTGGGCCGCTCTCGTGGCATATGGAGGTTCCCAGGCTAGGGATCGAATAGGAGCTGTAAATGCCGGTCTACACCAGAGCCACAGCAACGTGGGATCTGAGCCGTGTCTGCAACCTACACCACAGCTCACGGCAACGCCAGATCCTTAACCCACTGAGCAAAGCCAGGGATCGAACCTGCAACCTCATGGTTCCTAGTCGGATTCGTTAACCACTGCGCCATGACAGGAACTCCTACCTGTTGCTTCTTTTGTTTTGACTTCTTACCTTCATTATCGTCATCATCACAATTATTATTGAAATAAATCTTCAAAAAAGATCGCTGAAGACTCTAAGTAAGGATGAATCAAAGGGCTTGGTTGTTCTGAGCACTGTAGTCAGGGCGGAAACTTGGATGACCCCAAAGTGATGGCAGTATGGAAGGGAAATGCCACTTCCTCTAGCATCTTCACAGCTGCTCTGTATCCAAGAGTGGCAATGGCACTACATGTAAATAACTTCCCTAAAGTACCGACAGTGTATCATAAAAGAAAACCAGGGTGCTTTAAATTCTTCCCCAAAGCTGACAATCAAACTCTCCCTCAATTTGCCTCTTACATGGAGAGAATGTTGGGAGGAATGAGTCTCAAAGCTAGGCTCTTAAAGCTTGCTTAGGATTGCATGTAATTTCCAAGGCTGTTAAGGGCTGGAGAAATGGACTAGGAGAAAAAAGTCCTAAAAGCGCCCAATCCCCTTTTCCTGGCTTCACTTTGGGAAGTCATTCCACCTGTCCAAACCTTCTTTTCCTCATCTCTGCACAAGATCTGCCTGGACATCTCATGTCAGTGGATGGGGCACCAGAAGAAAGTGCCTTGTCAACTGAAAAACACTGTTCTACCTGTGAAACCATATTGTTATGCTTCCTAAGTCATAGCTACAGAGCTATCTTAAATGGACACTTTCCATTTTCCCATTTTGCTTCATTAACATTCTTTTTTTTTTTTTCCTTTTTTGCCTTTTTTAGAGCCATACCCATAGCATATAGAGGTTCCCAGACTAGGTGTTGAATCGGACCTGCAGCTGCCGGCCTACGCCACAGCCACAGCAATACCAGTTCCGAGCAATGTCTGCAACCTACACCGCAGCTCATGGCAGTGCCAGATCCTTAACCCCCTGAGCAAGGCCAGGGATCGAAGCCACATCCTCACGGATACCAGTTGGTTCATTACCACTGAGCCATGACGGGAACTCCTAGATTAACTTTCAGTGTTAAGCGACTGAACCTAAAAAACAAGAACAAACATCACATCCAACTGGAAAATTTGGGAGGGAAACACCATTTCTCTAAGGAAATTTTCACGCATGGTATTTTTCTAAGAAATCGACCATGGTCCATCAATTTATCTAAAGTGATTTCATGATATTTCCCTGCTCCAATTCAGATGATAGGAAATGCCATGAAAAAAGGAAACTATAGGAAATGCCATGAAAAAAGGAAACTATAGTTTGTGGCAGTGAGAGGCTGAGCTGATACAACCAACATAATTCCTGACAAAAACTTACTCTTCTATATTCATGAAGCCATTCCTTTGAATCCAACTCCTTGGAAATAAATCTCTCCATTTAATTGCAGATAAAGATGGTGGAGGAGGGAGGGAGAAGGGGAAGGGACTGGGAGTTTGGAGTTGGTAGATGTAAACTATTCCATTTAGAATGGATAAACAATGAGGCCCTGCTGTAAAGCACAGGAAACTATACCCAGTCTCTTGGGATAGACCATGAGAAGTTCATATGAGAAAAAGAATGTATCTTTATGTATGACTGGGTCACTTTACTGTAGAGCAGAAATTGACACAACACTGTAAATCAACCATACCCTAATAGAAATAAAATTTTTTTAAAAAAAGAAAAGAAAGATGGCAGTCATGAAGCCTCTGAAACTTCACTTTATTCCCAGACTCCTAGATCAGAAAATTCCATTGAATATTGAACATTCTTTCTTCACTGACATTTAGCTCTACATGTCATTTTGCTCCAAAAATCTTCCCTTGATTTTGCATTTCCCAACTTTATTCGCTTGATGAAAACTGAGTTAGCATGATGTTGTTGGAAGACTCTCCAGTGCAAGAAAGCACATAATTGCCTAAGAGAGGAAAAAAGAGGATAAGAATTATTGCTACTGTGCTGGAATCAAGCATGAAACCAAAACGGAAAATAAGCCAATGCAATTCCTTACAACTCTGGACAGTTTTAGGATGAGATTAGGGAAAGCATAGGATGTAATTGGTTGACAGGTACAGCATTCTTATTATATTTTACTTATTTATTCACTTATGTATGGGCCATGCCCACAGTATGTGGAGGTTCTTGGGTCAGGGATCCAACACCTGCCACAGTAGTGACGGCGGTAACCAGAGCCACAGCGGTGATAACGCTGGATCCTTAACCCACTGAGCCACCAGGGAAGTCCCAGGTACATCATGTTATTAATGCCATGGAAGATTACATCTATAATGTGTCTCCTTTGAGAAGAGAAGGACCATATTTTTCAGCTATTCCTGGGACATGAGATAAAGGTTTGAGATCCCTGAATATTACTGCTGGAAGGAATCTCCATGATCTCTTAGTTTTTCATTTTACTGATGAGGAACAAATGTCCAAAAAGGTAACGAGATTTAGTAAAAGCCCTCGTGCTGGTTGCCGGTGGTGATATTAACAGGACCCAAGGCTTCTGGATGAAAACATGGAACATTTTGTGAGGGGGTGCCTTTTCAAGTTTAGACACTTGACCTTGATCTGCAGTTCAAATAATTTTCATGGCCATCTAAAGTGAGTTGCCTATTTTCCAACCTTAATGAGGATATCACTGTAATTTAATATGAAATAGGACTCACACTCTTAAGGATGACTTTGGTTTAATTGTAATGTAAGAACTTCTCCTCAACTCTCCCATGCTGCACCCTCTCCTCCAGGAATATTGCACCTATTTTGTTTCTGGCCATGCCCAAGGCATGTGGAAGTTCCTGGCCCAGGGATCGAACCTGCGCCACAGCAGCAAGCTGAGCTGCTACAGTGACAATGCCGGATCCCCCATGATACACCCTTCTCCTCCAGGAATACTGCAACTATTCACAATGCTTAAATATGGTGTACATTTTTCAGGAGCTGAATATCATTAATTCTAACAACAGCTAACATATGAGCACAGGAATAACATGTATCCTCAGCAGGGGAGACAGTGCCCCATCACCCACAGCTCCTACCTCCCCAGGGACACTTTAGGGAGGTGGCTATGCCCAATGTGAGGCACAAGCACTTGGCGCCATGCCCACTACCCAGCAGCTGGCACAGAGGAGTGAGTCTCCAGTAGGGACCCAACTGTTCATCTAACCACACTGTGGCCTCAATGATCAAGGTCACAGATTTAGATAACGGCTAACTGAGGAAAGGGTCGTGACTCGTGATGAAATTAAAAGTGACCTTTGCTGGTCTCCGTGAGCATCAGATCCGCAACCTTGTTTTGTCAGCCCTGAGTACCATCCAGATGAGCTCCAAACACAGCTGGCTGATATTTGCTCACTTCTCATGTGAATTTTTGAAAAACTGCCATTGAATTTTCCCCATGTGAGGTATTCCTATTCTTTCCTCCTACCCCTCATAACCTTTCATTTGCTGTAACCCACCTTTGTGTTGGAATACGTTCAAAGTCTTTTCCAACTTGGGTTTGGCAGATAGATCTGATGCGTTTTGCTGCATAAAAGGAAAACAAACCATTTAGACGTGGAAAGTATCCTTTGAGGGATGGTCTACATTTCCTGATGTCTTGAGGTCCTTAATAATCCTTTATTCCATCTACCTTGCGTCCTATTCTCTTTTTAAGAATTTAGAATATGGTTGACTCTTGAACAACACGGGCCTGAATTATGCAGGTCCAGTTACATGCAGATTTTTTTTCAATAAATACCTACTATTCGGAGTTCCCATCATGGATCAGTGGCTAATGAACCTGACTAGGAACCATGAGGTTGTGGGTTCGATCCCTGGCCTCGCTCAGTGGGTTAAGGATCTGGCACTGCTGTGAGCTGTGGTGTAGATTACAGACTCGGCTTGGATCCCGAGTTGCTGTGGTGTAGGCCAGTGGCTACAGCTCCAATTCAACCCCTATGCCGTGGGTGCGGCTCTAAAAAGACGAAATAAATAAATAAATACCTATTATTCAAGAAATAAGTGCTACACGATCTGCAGTTGTTTTTTGTTTGTTTGTTTTTGTTTTTGTCTTTTGTCTTTTTAGGGCTGCACTTGCAGCACATGGAGGTTACCAGGCTAGGGGTAGAATTGGAGCTGTAGCCACTGGCCTATACCCCAGCCACAGCAACACCAGATCCGAGCCGAGTCCGAGACCTACACCACAGCTCACGGCAACACCGGATCCTTAACCCACTGAGTGAACCAGGGATTGAATCCGCAACCTCATGGTTCCTAGGTCAGATTCATTTTCTCTGCGTCAAGACGGGAGCTCCAATCTGCAGTTGCTGAATCCGCAGATGGTGAACCGTGAGTATGGAGAGTTGACTATAAATTTATACGTAGATTTTCCAGAGCCCGGCAGCTAATGGTGGAGAGCTAATCCCTGGTGTTGTTCAAGGGTCATATATACTCATTTCCTTATTCTTTCTTCTGCTTTAACCTATTTAAAATGCCAAAGACCTTCCTTCTAAGTGGTCTTGTGTTCCTGCATAGTCATACAACTTTAAACAACAAACCCGAAAACAGTTTTAAAGGAGATATGATCCTCTTCCGGGTCCAATCTTACATTTTTTTGGTTCATACATTTATGAAAAAGAGGACCAGTGGAGGGAAAAACAATACATCTAGTGAAAACGGTCTCTAACAAAGCTTTGCCTTGGGAGTTCCTGTTGTGGCTCAGTGGAAACGAATCCGACTAGTATCCATGAGATTGCGGGCTCCATCCCTGGCCTCACTCAGTGGGTCCAGGATCTGGCGCTGCTGTGAGCTGTGGTGTAGGTCGCAGACACCTCTCAGATGCCAAGTTGCTGTGACTGTGGTGTAGGCCAGCAGCTGAAGCTCCGAGTCGCCCCCTAGCCTGGGAACCTCCGTAGGCCTCGTGTGTGGCCCTAAAAACAAAAGAAACAAAATAAAGCTTTGCCTTGCTCTCACCCATCTTAGCAGTCAAATCTCTTTATGAGTAATTCTTTAGTCACTGGCACAAAGGCTACCCAGAGTTCAAAAATTTAAAACCTGAATTATGACACTGGAATAAAATATTTAAAATAAACAACACGTACTTCTTGGGAAAGATAAAAAGTGTGGAGGGACCTTATATCCTTTGCCCACTGATGGATTTATTAATGTAACATCTCACATTGCCATTATATGCCAGACACTGTTTTAGGCACCTCGGATATTGAAAGGAATAAACTCTACCTCCTGCCATGGTCCATGTCATGAGAAGCTAAATCAAGATGGGAGAAATAGGTGTTTTTTCTACGCCATATGTACCCCAGGAATAGTTTCCAGATTTTTTACCAAAAAATATGAGTGGTTACTCCACATTGAGCTCTGAAAAAAATTATCTTAGAGAAAAAGGAATGAGAAACATGTGAGAGTTTCCAAGCAAAAGAATTGATTTTCTCAAATTCAGGGCTCAGTAAACACATAATACTCTAATCCTAGAGAAGAATCCTAAGGTCATGGAGTTCCCATGGTGGCGCAGTGAAAACGAGTCCAACTAGGAACCACGAGGTTGTGGATTTGATTCCTGGCCTCGCTCAGTGGGTTAAGGCTCCGGCGTTGCCGTGAGCTGTGGTGTAGGTCACAGATGTAGCTTGGACCCCACATTGCTGTGGCTGTGGTGTAGGCCGGCAGCTGCAGCTCCTATTGGACCCCTAGCCTGGGAACCTCCATATGCCGTGGGTGCGACATTAAAAAGACAAAAAGACAAAAATAAAATCCTAAGGTCATGATAATTGCATAAAGTAAGATTCAAAAAGAATCTTTTTTTTTTGTCTTTTTGCGTTTTTCTAGGGCCGCTTTCACGGCATATGGAGATTCCCAGGCTAGGAGTCGAATCGGAGCCATAGCCACTGGCCTACGCCAGGGCCACAGCAACACGGGATCCCAGCCGCGTCTGCGACCCACACCACAGCTCACGGCAAGGGCAACGCCGGATCCTTAGCCCACTGAGCAAGGCCAGGGATCGAACCTGCAACCTCATGGTTCCTAGTCGGATTCATTAACCACTGCGCCACGACGGGAACTCTGAAAATATTTTACAATAACTATACATGGAGTATAAACTTTGAGAATTGTGATTCACTCTATTGTACACCTGTACTTTATATGATATTACACATCAACTATACTCCAATTTAGCAAAACTGCCTGTGGAGTTCCTGTCGTGGCTCAGCAGTAACGAACCTGACTAGTAGCCACGAGGATGCAGGTTTGATCCCTGGTCTCGCTCAGTGGGTTAAGGATCCAGCATTGCTGTGGCTGTGGTGTAGGCTGGTAGCTTCAGCTCCAATTTGACCTCTAGCCTAGGAACTTCCCCGTGCTGCTAGTGCGGTCCTAAAAAGCAACAACAACAACCACAAAAACCTGCTTGTAAATCAACTGTACGTCAATAAAATAAATTTAAAAACTAAAGATGTAAATCTAAAAATTCCCTGCATCCTGCTTCATTTGGAGAAAACAATTTTCGATTTCAACACAGTAGGAAGCTACGTGGTCTGGGGAAGAACAGCTTCATCAGGCATGAAAGGTTACATGGCTTTAAGCTGTTAGTCAACAGAAGCTGAGTCATTGGAACGAGAAATAAATCAGCCCATCTTTGTGGAGAGGGAGTCTGCAGAGGCCACCAGAGGATGCCTCTTGGTGAGGAGTTAAGAGAATGTCGCGAGGGACAATGGAAGGGCAAAGAAGGGGCCCTGAGTCCACAGCAGAGAGAGGATCCTGAGAGAAGCCACATGTGGTCCAGATGACATCATGGCAGCTTGAGGGATGGTCGTTGCTAGGACCACAGTGGGCTTTGTCTATTCCCTTTAGCCAACTATCCAAATGCACTGCCTTTTCAAGATCCCTACTTCACCATCCCTTTTCCCATCTCTTAGTGGATGGCTTTGTATCCCCTGGAGAACAGAAACAAAGACAAAAAAAAAAAAAAAGTATCCAGGTCTCTGAATTCTCTCGACATCATGACCCCGATCAGTACATGTTGCTCTGTCTGCATCAGCCTGATACTTCCTGTTCCTAAGGAAGAGGCTAATCCCTCCGTCTTCCATCCAGACTCTCAATCTGCTTTCTCAGGAATCTTCTGTCCATCACCATCCCCCTTCATTTGTTTTCACACTCTTTAGTGGCTTATTCCTTCCAACAAGTGGAGTTGCTCACATGGCATCTCTGCTCGACCCTGTCACTCCCTCCCAGCTGTATGTCTACACTGCCCTCCATCTCTTCATTTGTAAGCCAGTTTCTTTTCTCTCTTTCTCCCTCCCTCCCTTTCTTTCTTTATTTCTTTAAGAGCTGCACCTGCAGCATATGGAAGTTCCCAGACTAGGGGTCAAATTGGAGCTGCATGCCTGGATCACTTTGCTGTACAGAAGAAATTGGCACAACACTGTAAATCAGCTATACTTTAATTTTTAAAAAATATATTAAAAAAAAGAAACGTGATGAAGAGAAGAAAAACACTGTTGGGCATATCTATTTTGGGTTTTGTTTTATTTTTCTTTAGAGTGGTTTTGTCTCTTTGGTTTCCCAAGGAGAAAAATCCTGACTTCCTGCTTTGTAGGGTGAGGAATGTCCTGTTTTGCTTTATTAACTAAAGGTTTTTCCTTCATACACTCATATATGCTGTAACTCTCAACTTTTCCTAAGAGTAGAGAATGATTCATTAGTTTCACATTTTCTGGTTCAAGGGATTTTCATTCTTCAAGACATAAAAACAAAATCACAGACCATTAGAATTTCTACTTTGTGTAACTACCTCCACCTTAATTTTTACAGCTTGAGAACGTTGAAACCAAAAGGTACTATCTTGAGATCACACAGCCATTTGGTTACTGAGTCAGAAACACAGGGTAGGTCTGCCAGCTCCTGGGCCATGCCTTCCTAATTCACAGCCCGCTCCTAAGAAATGCAGATCCAGAAAAATTATCTTGGTGTCAGAGGCTAATTTCCTCACTGTCTTATTATTATTATTATTATTATTTCAAGAGCTTATATAATTCCTTGGGAAAAACCTCCAAACATCCATGTCATTTTTCACGCATTTAAGTCAGTTGATTTTTATCAAACACAGAAATTTCTGCTTTAGAACCATTTCTTCTCTTTTCTTTTTTTTTCCTCCCTTTTTTGGCCAAGCCTTAGCACATGGAGTTCCCAGGCCAGGGATCAGATCAGAGCCACAGTGATGACCTACACCTCAACTGTGGTCACACTGGATCCTTTAACCAGGGATCCAACCTGCATCCTGGTGCTGCAGAGATGCTGCTGATTCCATTATGCCACAGTGGGAACTCCTTTAGAACCCTTTCTGTGTCTTATCAGAAAGCAAAAGTCTAAGTTCATACCAAAAATGCAAAATAGGGATGGAAGTACTTTTGCTTCTTAACTCTACTCTCCTTACATGGATTGTATTTTGGTGGCAAAGAGTGAAAGAGGAATCCTTTGTTACCATACAAACGTCAGTTTGCAGACCTAGGAGCTAAAATCACAAGGAGTGTTTTATAGGTTAGAACTTAATCAAGACCTCCCCCTTTGCTTTTCTAGAGAAGGAAGAGGGATCTGGAAGAGGGATCTAGAAAAGATCCAGAATGTCAGGCAGAGATAAGGGCTCTACTGATTCTAGATATTGGGGGTAAGTCAGACTACAGAAAAAGATACTGATTAAAGGTATTTGCTCATAATGGCCACACTGCCCCCTACACTTCAGCATCCTTGAACCTTTCCACGCCTTTGAATTCATCCATGCATTCATTCATTCAATCACTCATTCAACAACATTTTAATGAGCATTGGCCGTGTGCTGGGCATTGCGCCAGATACCAGGAACATAATGGTGACAGAAACTCAAGAGGTTTACACACAAATGGGCTTGCCATAGGACCGCATAAAGAGAAAAGTGCAAAACTGGTACTTGACACATTGCCCCGATGACAGCAAGAGATAATTACCTTTGATGTTTGCTTCCAGGAGCTTAAAGGGGACAACTTGTTGAGCAGCAAGTGTCGAAGCTATAGAGCAACAAAGAAATATTGAGGAGTTACACATATGCAACCATACACAGACGAAGCAAGAACAAAACTGCAGAACGAAATTGTTATTTAGTGGTAGTAGTTCCTGGAAGTACTTAATAGACAGTAAGCATGGGTATCTGATGAAAGGAGTTCCCTTTTTTTTTTCTTTTCTTAACCTGTAAACAAGTCTAGAATTAAATGAAACACAACAGTAACAAAAGCCATAATAATTCTGATTCTATACATCAGTCACTGGGCAATAATTGCTAAATCAAAGTTTATCTTTGAAGTGCAGAGTGAATTGTGCAAACAACAGATTCAGTTCAATCAAGAAAGAAGTAGTGAGTTCCCTGGTGGTCTAGTGGGTAGGATTCAGCACTCTCACCACTGAGGCCTGGGTTCAGTACCTGGTCTGGGAACTGAGATTCCACATTAAGCCGCTGTATGCAGTGGCCAAAGAAAACAAACAAAAAGCATACTGCTTCGTCTGGGGCAGGCACAGTAATTATGGTAATTATAAAATAGCCTTATCATCTTATTAAAACAAAGACTACCTTTATTAGTTTACTGTCTTTAAGCTTCTCTGCAGAATTACTCAAACCTTGGAAAAATAGTGAAAGAAGTTTGATTTTGTTTCTTTTTTTTTTTTTTTTTTTTTTGTATTTTCAAGGCTGCACCCACGGCATATGAAAGTTCCCGGGGTAGGGGTCGGAACTGCAGCTGCTGACCTACTACACCACAGCTACAGCAGTGGGATCTGAGCTGCGTCTGCGAACTACACCACAGCTCACGGCAATGCCGGATCCTTAACCCACTGAGTAGGGCCAGGGATTGGACCTGCATCCTCATGGATACTAGTTGGGTTCATTATTGCTGAGCCAAAACGGGGAACTCCAGAAGTTTGTTTTTTTTTCTATTGCTTTTAGTTACATTGGCCATCCTTCTTTGGAGTTCTATTTAATGTTAGAAGCTATCTAATTAAATTCTAGAATTTCCCTTGTGTCACAGCAGGTTAAGGACCTGGCATTATCACTACAGCAGCTTGGGTCGCTGCTATGGTACAGGTTTAACTCCTGGCCCAGTAACTTCCACATGCCATGGCTGTGGTCTAAATAAATAAATAAAATTCGAGAAACAATTCTAAGTAAATGAATAAATTAAGAAACAAAAAAGAATTCAACTCTAAGGAAAATTTTTTTGCTTGTTAATTATGTCAAATCATAATTTAATTAAGAAAAATTAATTGTTCAAAATAGGAGTTCCTATCATGGGACAGTGGAAATGAATCTGACTAGGAACCATGAGGTTGCGGGTTCGATCCCTGGCCTTGCTCAGTAGGTTAAGGATCTGGCGTTGCCATAAGCTGTGGTGTAGGTGGCAGATGTGGCTCAGGTCCTGCATGGCTGCGGCTGTGGTGCAGGCCGGCAGCTGTACCTCCGATTAGACCCTTAGCCTGCGACCCTCCATATGCCATGGGTGCAGCCCTAAAAAAAGCAAAATAAAAAAAAATCAATTGTTGAAAACAAATTTCCCCTTTTTTTCTACAATGTTCACATTATATGTTGAGATTAGTTCTCCGGAGCTCTATTAACGGAAGTGAGTGTTTCGTTCCTGTGTCTCCTGACTGAGTCTGCCTTTTGTGAAATTACAGAATTGTATTATGAAAGTACCCATGGTCTAAACTCTCATATATGAATAAGGGCCCCAAATTGAGGGGGAGGGCTTAGACGCCTGGATTAAGGGAGGAAGAGAAGAATGAATACACATACCTTATTATCCAAGAGCATTCCAAAACATAAGATGAAAAAACCCTTAAAAAAAAGGAATAAAGCACATGTACTGTCTTTTCTTTCCCAGGAAAGAAAATAGTCACATGTAATATGTCACACTGTTCTATTATATCCTCTTCTTCTTGTCCCCTGATTGGCTGTGGGCTCCTTGAAGGCAAGGACACTGTGGGATGACCTTCATGATGGAAGAGTACAAAATACACAAACATTTTTTTTTTCTGTTGAATGGATAATTAGATCATTGAATGAAAAACGTTTTCAGCCTATATGGAGCTTCATGTCCCCCTCTGTGTCATTCGAAACCCCAAAGAACTTCCATTTGTTTCTACATCTCAGCTTTTCCTTAGGCATCACGCAAACATTTACTAAGTAATTATGATGGCAGGAGGCATTGAAGGCCAACCCCAAGGTCACATGGAGGAAGGTGACCTTTATTAGCATCCTTTCCATCAGGTCCTGCCCTTGAGGAACTCTTGGCAGAGACTTTCTGGACCTTGAAATCCTCTCCCGGTTAGAGTGCCCTCAGCTGGTACCTGCTCAGACAGTATGTCACCAAGGGCTGGCCTGCACAGAAGCTCCCAAAACCTGTCACCTTAGATGCATGCTCTTCATGATGTTCTCTCTGCTACCACTTAGGTGAATCCTGGTTCCTGGCCAGCTTTTTAGGAGACATCTACTGACGACTTACTCTGGGCCAGGCACTGCACCAAGTGCTAAACGATCTCTTTTCATCCTCACATTTACGCTGCGATAGGGTAATCTTATCCCTGTTTACCAGAGGAGAGAATTGCGGGAGAAAGTGAAGTCATTTGTGAGTGGTCACACCTTTAGACAACGCAGCATATTTGAGCCCAGAGCTCAAACACTGAGCCATCATCCAGAGGAGCCCCAGCAGACGTTCCCCGAACCAGAATTGAAGTCTCTCTTTCAGATTCACCCAAACCTAAGGATTTCTTTTCCCACTTAACTCCCTGAACACTCTCTGATCATGGCAGGTAAAATCCAATCTTGGCAGCAGAGGTTGGCAAACTTTTTATAAAGAGCCAGATAGACAATAGCTCTGGTTTGGCAGGTCATCCAGGGTCTTACAGCTGCTCAGTTCTGCCTGTTTACTGCAAACAGCCACAGACCATACATTCAAGAATGGCCATGGCTGTATTTCAATAAAACTTTATTTGCAAAAACAGTGCTGCCTGCAATTTGCCAGCCCTGGCTCTAGGGCCCCTTATGGACTTGCCTTGGTACCATTCAGACTCAAAAAGTACTCTTGATTTGTTTGTCTTTCCCTGTGTGCTTTCACAGGGCTCTGCTCAAGCCTAAGAGGACAGGAGAGAGTAGTGTTAGCTATGGAACTCCTAACACATTTAAAAATCCTGAGATGAATGACTGAAGATGTCTAATATTCTGCTTCAGTATGAGAGTAACTGTTGGGGAAAATGGATCTCCTTTTTTTCTATTCATTGTTGCCTGGCAGTTTGAGTTAGAGTCCCTGATGCTGTCACAGGTGACTCTTACTGTTCTCACCTGGAATGCATTGAGTAGCGCGAAAATAACGTGCCAAGCCAGATTCCCGCTGTCCACCATGGTTCCTATGCCAAAGCCCCAGGTGAGCCCCAGCAGTGGGGTCAGAATGAGGAGGCCCTTCCCCACACGGATGACAGTGGCCTTTTTGTCCTGGGTCAGCCTTTCTCCGACCGCAGGCCTCCAGAGCTTTGCGAGAACTAACAGCAGCACAACCAAATTCACAGCCACAATCGTCAGGGCGGGAACAGCAAAGGCCAGGAGAGGTTTGCTCCCATCGGACCAGTTAAGCCAACACACATCTTTCCTTTTGTAGCTATTGCTGGGCTGTGTGACCGCGATGGTGATGATGGATATGATGAGAGGACACCCGTAGCCCAGGGAGAACCCGATGGCCATCATCAAGGGCGTGGCCATGTGATGGAACACGAGGATAACCCGGTAAGCCAGCAGGAAGCCGAGCATAAGCATCCAAAAGAACAAAGCGAGGTAGAACCAGTGTGCGAAGAACACTGCCGCGATGCAGATTCCAGGAGGGTGTGCCGCTGTGTCCTCGGAGGCAGCGACAATGAACCAGAGATCTGCAATCAAGAGGCATAGGGCTATGTTCACCATGCAAATGTGACGAGTGTGTGAGGTTTGGCTTTTGGTGACCTGCTTCCAAAACAGAGCTTCAATGACCAGGCATAAGACGAGACTTGCGATGGAGACGCCCAGCCCCACGAAGGTGATCCCCTTCACAACGGGGACGATGGCAGGGGGGACAAAGGGGGACATCAGCATGGAGAAGGACGTCAGGTGAGTGCAACGGCATGTCACCGAGTCTGGAGTCTCTTTCACGAGGTGGCAGCCGGCGTTGTTCCACTGCAAATGGCTGAAATCCCAAAACACACAATGAGGCTGGCTCAGGTTCGACTCTATCTTGGAAAGAATCAGGAAAACATCATGTATGGGATAGTTTGGGATAACGGTGGATATCACAGGCCCGTTGATCTGAGCATCTTCATTTTTGGTAAGGGGTAGGATGGTCCCCAGGGTCAAGGAGGCCATGCTGATGATCGTTTCTGGAAATGACCCCTGGAATTGGTCTGACCCAATTAACACCTGGCCTCTGATAGGAATGGAGGTATTCTGGGGGAACAGCTCTGTCTTATAGCTGTAACCCATCTCCCGTTGACGTTGGGATGCTGGAATCCCTTTCCAGTGAATGAATTCTCGAGAAATATTCAGAGGTAGAGCTGCTGGAGGTACCAGAACGCTGATGTTTTCCAGTGTCTCAAGTAACTGGGAACTGGCTTGTTGTTCTTTCTGCAGCAACACGGTCCAGTTGGTTACTGAGGCTGAATTAAGGATGTGGTCAGTTATACCGATGACATTCTGAAATACAAGGATGAAGGTCAGTTGCAATTTTGAGTGAACAGGTCAGAGGACCACAGAGTGGATAGTCATTGGCATAAAGCACAGGAAAATGGCCCAGAGAATCAGCTCAGTTGAAGACATTAAAACTCAACAGAGACATTCAGCTTGGGTGCTCTGCACAGCGGCCTGTTTGGGTTAAGAGACATGGGTCAGGAGTTCCTGTTGTGGCTCAGTGGAAATGAACCTGACTAGTATCCATGAGAATGAGGGTTTGATCCCTGGCCTTGTTCAGTGGGTTAAGGATCCAGCGTTGCGGTGAGCTGTGGAGTAGGTCGCAGATGTGGCTCAGATCTGACATTGCTGTGGCTGTGGTGTAGGCCAGTGGTTACAGCTCCAATTTGACCCCTAGCCTGGGAACGTCCATATGCTGCCATGGGTGCGGCCCTAAAAAAAAGAGAGAGAAAGAGAGTTCCTATATGATTCAGCAGTCCCACTACTGGGCATACATCCAGACAAAACTATACTTGAAAAAGACACATGCAACCTGACAATCATAGCAGCACTATTCACAATAGCTAAGACATAGGAACAACCTAAATGTCCATGGACAGATGAATGGATAAAGAACATGCAGTACATTTATGCAATGGAATACTACTCAGCTATGAAAAAGAACAAAATGATGCTATTCACAGCAACATGGATGGAACAAGAGATTATCATACTCAGTGAAGTAAGTCAGAAAGAGAAAAAAATACCGTATTCAATCACTTTCATGTGGAATCTAAAATATGACACAAATGAACCTATCTACAAAACAGAAACAGACTCATGGACCAGGAGAACAGACTGGTGGTTGCCAAGGAGTGGCGGGTTGGGAATGGGATGGAGTGGGAGGTTGGGGGTAGCAGAACCTAAGCTATTATACATAGAGAGAATAAGCAACAAGGCCTTGCTATACAGTGTAGAAAAATATCCAATGTCCTGTGAGAAATCATAATGGAAAAGAATATTTAAAAAGAATGTATGTACATGTATAACTGAATCACACTGCTGTAGAGCAGAAATGAACACAACCCTGAAAATCAACTATACTTCAATTTTAAAAAAGAGAAAGAGAGAGATTGCTTTTCAAAACACTTTCCTGAAAGTCACCATTTTTCCTCCCACAACCTTCGCTCACTCTGCTTCCCAGGCATCTGCTGCAGGTGCATGTCACTCTGTCTGATCCTTACCCCAGCTGAGCCCTCTGTGGCTTTTGGCCCAGATCCCACAATGGGCGTCTTCTACTGCTCCCCACAACCTCTGCCTTCTTTCGGTTTGTGTTTGCAGCTCTGTTTTGCCCTTCGTTTTATTTTTAGCCTTTCTGTACCATCTTGGTTTAGTTCGTCTCTTAAAAAACAACTCATGGTCAGACTTCTTTTGCTTTGGGAGTTCCTGTCGTGGCTAGTGATAATGAACCCGACTAGTATCCCTGAGGATGCAGGTTCAATCCCTGGCATCACTCAGTGGGTTAAGGATCTGGTGTTGCTGTGAGCTGTGGTGTAGGTTGCAGACCCAGCTCGGATCCCGTGTTGCTGAGTATAGGCCAGTGGCTACAGCTCCATTTGACCTATAGCCTGGGAACTTCCATATTCCTCAGGTATGGCTCTAAAAAGACAAAACAAAACAAAACTTTTTTTTTTTTTAAATCTGAGCATCTTTTCTTTGACTCAGGGAGTTTAACTTGTTCACATCTAACTTTATCTCTGACGTTACGGTCACTGTATACAGTTAATCCCAATTGTGTGATTATATAACAGTATACATTATATAATCCAATTTTATAAAATATTACATGTTTTAACATATAAAATGCACATATCCAAATGTTTGGAAGCATATTTATTTACCAAATATTTATCGAGTATCTGCTATGTGTCACATGTCAATCTTCTAGGCACTGAGGTGACACTAAAATGTAAGCAGCGGCTATTCTAGAGTGACCAGATTATACATCACTCGTTTTTCTTTTTCTTTATTTGCACTTCTTATAGTGAACATGTCTCATTTGCATTTTTTTTTTTTTTGGCCACCCCGTGGCATATGGAGTTCCCCGCCACAGATCGAATTCCAACTGGAGTTTCCACCCGCACCACAGCTGTGGCAACCCTGGATCCTTAACCCACTGTGCCCGGCTGGGGATGGAACCCATGTCCCTGCTGCCGCAGAGACACTGTTGATCCTATTGCACCACAGTGACAACTCCTCACTTGCATAATTTTAAAGTGAATTTTTAAATATCCAAACTGAAACATGAGTTCCCTAGTACAAAAAAAAATGTTTTTTAAAAATACTAAATATAATTGAGTAAAGTAAGAGCTTGTGGCCACAGGAGAGAACAACTGTAGACTCCATGTTAAATATGAAATATTAAAAAGTTCGCACCTGCGTCGTTCAGTGCCATGCAAGGCAGAGACTCACACGTTCCCCTCAGCCAAGTGCTGCCAGGAAGGCTGCCTGGAGGCAGCTCCCTCTTACTTTGAATTTCACTTTTTTTGTTGTTGTTGAGGGCCACACCCATAGCAAATGGAAGCTCCCAGGCTAGGGCTTGAATCGGAGCTGCAGCTGCCAGTCTACACCACAGCCACAGCAATGCGGGATCCGAGCCTTGTCTGTGACCTACACCACAGCTCACGGCAATGCTGGATCCCTGACCCACTGAGCAAGGCCAGGGATCAAACCCACATCCTCATGGATCCTAGTCAGGTTTGTTACCTCTGAGTCACAAGCGAGCTCCCTGAACTCCCATAATTAATCCCAGGGGTTCCTTGTACCCAGTAAAAGAAGCTGTGAAGCTCACACAACGACCACTCAGTGGCTCTCTGCTCTTTTTCGACAGCGCACCACCACCTGGGGCTCTTGCCATTCCTTCTACAAGGCTGAACATTTCCAGCGAGCCCTTCGAGCCCCGGCAGACCTCACCTCCATTGTCGAATTGGACACGCTGAAGTTGCTTGCCCGGGACAGGGAGGAGACATTGCCCAGAAGAGCCACCACGGAAGCCAGATTCCCGGCTGTGGTTGATGGGTTTTGCTGAATGATGATTGAAAGATTTTGTACAAAGGATGACATGGCTGCTTCAGTGGCGCTGAGGGCAATCACACTGAAATTCTAGCAAGAGAAACAGAGAAGCCTTAGAAAACGATGACAGGCTAGCGCTTTATCAGACTTAAATCAGGTTTCCGGGGCCACAGGGGACGAAAAAGTGTATGGTGCATTGTAACATAAGGTAATTATATAACAATGATAACGACATAATGGCTGCCGTTCAGTGCTTTCTGGATGCCAAACACTGTGCTAAATGCTTTCCAGAGGATTCGTGTAGTTCTTACATCACCCTTCGAGGGAGGTACCATGATTACATTCGCTTTATCATTAAGGAATCTGAAACTTGAAGAGACCCATTAAAAAGAATTTTCATGGAATTTCTGCTGTGGTACAATGGATTAAGAATCCAGCTACAGCAGCTATGGTTGCTGCAGAGGTGTGAGTTCTATCCCTGGCCTGGACTTCATATGCCACCAGTGTGGCCATAATAACAAAGGTATTTTCACATAAATTATTACCCTAATTATACAGAACCTGGTGTTCTTTGAGACTCAGTGACTTCCAAACAGCACCTGTAATAGGGGAGAACACATCTGACCACCCATATTGCATCTTTTTTTTTTTTTTTTTGTCCTTTGTCTTTTTAAGGCCACACCCACGGCATATAGAGCTTCCCAGGCTAGGGGTCTAATAGGAGCTATAGCTGCTGGCCTACACCACAGCCACAGAAACATCAGATCCTTAACCCACTGGGCAAGGCCAGGGATTGAACCCTCAACCTCATGGTTCCTAGTCAGATTAGTTTCCACTGGGCCACAATGGGAACTCCATCTATTGCATCGTTTTTTTAGTTTAATCTTTGTATTCTATTGCTTTTGCTGCAAGTTAAGAATATTGTCTATTGCCCATATCTTTTTCCTCTTCTCAACTGACAGAGCTGTTCTCTGCCTAGAGCACCTGGGATCCACCTGCCCTCACACCCAGAAGTGGCCAAGTCCCAGCTATGGTCCCTGTCCAGAGCAAAGCAAAGAAGGCAAGAGGAAAGATAAACTCCAGAAACCATCTGCTCCCTTCTCCCTCCCCAGTTTACAGATGAGAAAACTGAGGTCCAGAAGGAGAGCTGTAAACCTTCCACCGTCCCTTGGTGGTAAATCCCATTCTGGGGTCTTCTGCTTCAATGGCAGAGTCTCTGGCTGATGTTCTGCTGGCTATGAAGATCTATTTGCAGGATACCGTCTATGAGCTGGTCTTAGAGCACCTCTTTTTCATGAGTTCCACGGGCTCCTATCTATCTACCGTGTCTTAACTTTGAACCTTCCTAAGAGAACATCATTTGACCATGTTTCTAGTTCAGTGCTATTGCTAGCAGAGGGACCATTAGCCCCTTAGTCTTTTCTGATCTACAGAAGGAAGCTAGTCAGGCAAATGACCCTGAAGGGCCATGGAAGTTCTATCACCCTATGTAGTTCACCTCTGGCTGACCCACTCCCTGCCCTGGTTTCTGACGTGTGTACATCCTTACTCATATGCAGGTTATGGCTTCTGACTCACATTTCACTTGGGTCTTTAATTCCCAGGTTTTCTGGTCTTCTGAAGCCAGCTCAGTTGCTGTACTACCCTCTCTCCTAGACTCTTCAGTGTTGATTCACGCCTCTGTAGCACCCTCCCCCCCAAACCATCCAATCTGACCTTTTCTGCCATTCTCAGCCACAACCCAGACTCACTACTCATGTCACACTGTCTGGGGTCCCCAGGGTCTGATGTCACCCTCGACTTCTGACCAATGAGACAAATGAATATATTTTATCCTCTACCTCTAGCCGTGCTCACTGGGAGACACCCACTGTGAAACACAAAACCAGGGCAAGTCTGCAAGGTGCAAATGCTTTTTTAACTTCTTCAGCTCTTCCAGCTGAGAGAGGACACACATCTCCCTGAGAATGTGCCACCCAGAGGGCTGGCATTTGGCCGTGATGTTCCCGGTGTAGCCGCGGCTACAGGGAAGAGTGTACTCATCATTCTTAGCCCCAAATCCAAAGACCATGTTGTTACACTGGGCTGGAAAAGAATGGAAACAAAGAAGAAAAATGTCTCTGAATATCTTGACCCTCTCTATAAACTATACAGCAGTGCTTTAAAAGTTGTATTAAAAAAACAGTGCTAAAGAAGCCGTGGAGACAAAAGCCAGGCAAAATTCAGGAGCAGGAGAAATTTGTCTGTGATGCTCAGCTTCATCCTTTTAGTTCCTTTTCCTCTTTCCTGATGTTCTACCCTCCTGAGGCGGGTTCCTCTCTCTCCAGATGTCTGATTTATGCCAACAATCTCTCTTCTTTTTTTTTTTTTTTTGTCCGTACCTGTGGCATATGGAAGTTCCTGGGGCCAGGGATAGAATCCAAGCCACAGAAGTGACCTTAACCACTGGATCACTTTTTCTTTTTTTGCTTTTTAGGGCCACACATGCGGCATATGGAAGTTCCCAGGCGAGGGGTCAAATGAGAGTGGCAGATGCCAGCCTGTGCCACAGCCACAGCAACTTGGTTTCTGAGCCATGTCTGCGACCTACTCTGCAACTCATGGCAATGCCGGAACCTTAACCCACTGAGCAAGGGCAGGGATTGAACTTGCGTCCTCATGGATACTAGTCAGGTTCATAACCTGCTCAGCCACAAAGGGAACTCCTAGATGCTGGATCCTTAACCTCCTGCACCCCAGGAGAACGCCCAGCAATCTCACTTTTAATGGGCCAACCACTAATAAGTATTAGGTGAAAATAAGACAGGGTGTAGTCACTCCCAGGAAATAGTTTCAGTCTTTAAGGGAAAGCTAGCAAACCAGAAAATCTTCAAGACACCATGGGACAAAGCAGGTATGATGTGATTGAAAGATAGCCATTGCCATTTGGCTATGAGTCACATGTCCTGCTTTGTACCCCTTTAAAGGATTCTCAGATCGTGACCAGCCCTTAGCTCCTCTTGCTGCTAGCCCTAAAAATATATTCTTAACATGATGGGGACTGGGAGGAGGAAGTCTTAAGGGCTATGATTTTTTGTTTCTTTTCCCCATGGCTGTGTCTTTTTTTTTTTTTTAATGGCTGTACCTGTGGCATATAGAAATTCCTGGGCTAGAGGTTGAATCAGAGCTGCAGCTGCCAGCCAATACCACAGCCACAGTAACATTGGATTTGAGCCACATCTGCAGCCTATGCTGCAGCTTATGGCAATGCTGGATCCTTAACACAGTGAGTCAGGCCAGAGATTTTACCCACATCCTTGTTCGCTGCTGTCTGAAATTCCTAAACATTTTAGGCATGTGGTAAATACTTATTGAATATATGTTGAAAGTGGCACAGATCTTGGTAAGAGAGGTTTAAATTAAATGTAAAGAATTACTTTTCTTAGGAGTTCCCATTGTGGCACAGGGGAAGTGAATCCAACTAGGAACCATAAGGTTGTGGGTTTGATCCCTGGCCTCGCTCAGTGGGTTAAGGATCCGGCAATGCCATGAGCTGTGGTGTAAGTCACAGACATGGGCTCAGATCTGGCATTGCTGTAGCTGTGGCATAGGCTGGCAGCTATAGCTCTGATTGGACTCCTAGCCTGGGAATCTCCATATGCTGCAAGTGAGGCTGTAAAAAGCCAAAAAAAAAAAAAAAAGAATTGCTTTTTTTAATCTGAAGAAGAGAAGTGGGGGTGGGAGTGTTTGTGTGTATCTGTGTGTGTTTGTGTGTCTGGGTATACATAAAAGACCTGGAAAAGGAGTTCCTTCTGTGGTGCAATGGGATCCTAGGTGTCTCTGGAGCACTGGGATGCAGGTTTGATTCCAGGCCTGGCACAGTGGGTTAAGGATCTGGCATTGTGGCAGCTGTGGCATAGGTTGACACTGTGGCTTGGATCTGATCCTTGGCCCAGGAACTCCATATGCCGGGGAGCCAAAAAAATAAATTAATTAAAAAAAATTTTTTTAAATGGGAAAAATGTCTTCTTTCCTTGGTCCCTTGGATTATGATTTAGGAACATTTTCAGCCTCAGGGCTCTTTTAACATGTAGATCAGTAAACTACAGTTGAAGCATTTGCATCACAGCCTGCAGTAAAATCAGTCTTGTGTGATGTTTACGCCAAGAGTTGGAGATCCAGTCACTGATTAGCAAGGTCTGAAATAGCTGAAACTGAGTTTCATCACGGTGGACCGGGGAACAACTGCTTCTTTCCACTAAAAGTCAGTCTTAGAACAATTCTATTTCAGGAACACCTCCAATATGCGATCGACTAATTAGATGCCCCTAACCTGCTTCCCTCCAGAGGATTGGAAGCCAGATTTACCTTTTCCAAACACTCTGAAAGAGTCATCCTCTAGAGGGAACAGCTCGCGAAGGCTGGCCTTCACCTTCTCAGCCACCTGTTCAATGCCTGACAGCAGCTCAGTTGTGCTGCTGGATCCAATAACTTCATACCCAGCAATGATGCTTCCATCTCTACAGAGATGACGTGGAAAGAAAAATGAGATTCATTCATTCAATCATGCAGGGCTTACTCTGTGTGGTCACAGCATTGGGTTCACAGGAATAGATCAAACAGGTTTGGTCTTTCCTTCATGGAGCTTAAGTGCTAGTGGAGAAGGCGAGGCAAATAAGAAACAAGTTACAAATAGTTACAAATTTTGTTAAGTGTCACTGCAGACACTTACTGATAAGAATAACAAGTAAAAGTGAGGCCCACTTTTTTAATTTTATTTTTTTCCTCTTTTTACAGCCGCACTGGTGGCATATGGAAGTTTCTGGGTTATGAGTTGAATCAGAGCTGCAGCTGAGGCCTATGCCACAGCCACAGCAACACTGAATCCAAGCTGCGTCTGTGACCTACACTGCAGCTTGCAGCAACACCAGATCCTTAACCCACTGATGAGGCCGGGGATCAAACCCACTCACGAACACTATGTCAGGTTCTTAATCTGTTGAGCCAGGACAGGAACTACAGGGCTCCCTTCCCTGGGTGGCTCAGCAGGTAAAGGATTTGGCCCAGGCATGGCCAAAAAATAACATAAAATAAAAATAAAATAGAAGAAAATAAAAAGTGGTCAGGAAAGCCTTCTCTCTGTGCAGAAGGTCTTTGAAGCTCAGACCCAAAGATGAGAAGAAATAGCCAGTGATACAAAAAACACTGCTATAGCATTGCCAGCATCTGAGAAGAGCCTCTGGCAAGAAAATGCTGTGAATCTGACAGACGTCAAGTCAGACAACATGACTAAAACTCCATGAGCAGGTAGAGATGAATAGGAGATGACATCTCCTATGACAAACCCAAGAGCCTGATGGAACAGGACCTGAGCGTTTCAATTTCATTTTTTTACTAAAAAGTTTTATTCTTTATTAAAAGGTATGGTCCCATTTATTTTTTAAGATCATCCCTCTGGTGGCCTTGTGGAAAACGGGTGAAGGGAGAAAGCAAGGAAACAGGAATGCTAGTTAAGATAGAGGGGGTGGTGTCTTGAACTGGTTGGGCAGCCATGCAGGTGGGGAGAGGTCAACTGGTTAGATTCAGGTTATATTAAAGGATAGAAGCCAGAGGACGTGCTAATGGCGAAGATTTCAGGTGTGGGAGAAAGAAACTAGTCAAGAACAACCCCCAAGGAACTGAAAACCAAACTGGAGTGTATTCACATGATGGACTATTACTGGGTAATGCAATGGAGGGAACCACTGATACTCAGAAAAACAAAGATGAGGAGTTCCCGTCGTGGCGCAGTGGTTAACGAATCCGACTAGGAACCATGAGGTTGCAGGTTCGATCCCTGCCCTTGCTCAGTGGGTTAACTAACGATCCTGCGTTGCCGTGAGCTGTGGTGTAGGTCGCAGACGCGGCTCGGATCCTGCGTTGCTATGGCTGTGGCAGATGCCGGTGGCTACAGCTCCAATTCGACCCCTAGCCTGGGAACCATATGCTGTGGAAGCGGCCCAAGAAATGGGCAAAAGACAAAAAAAAAAAAAAAAAAAAAAGAAAAGAAAAGAAAACAAAGATGAGTCACAAAGGCCTTATGCTAAGCAAACAAAGCCAGCACACACAAAAAAAAACCCTGGGTATCAGACGATCATGAAATTCTAGGATGAGCAAAACTAACATAGGGTGATAGAAATAAAGCCAATGGTTATTTCTGGTAGAGGGGTAGGAAGGAATGGGCTAGGAGATTGGTTGGAAAGGAGCATAGGGAACTTTGAGGATAATGGAAATGGTCTGCCTTTTTTTTTTTTTTTTTTCCTTAAGCTGCACCCGAGGCACATGGAGGTTCCCAGGCTCAGGGTCTAATTGGTGCTGTAGCCGCCAGCCTATGCCATAGTCACAGCAACGCCAGATCTGAGCCGCATCTGCAACCTACACCACAGCTCACAGCAACGCCAGATCCTTAACCCACTGAGCAAGGCCGGGGATCGAACTCATGGCTCATTTCCGCTGTACCACAGTGGCAACTCCAGAGACAGAGATTAAGATTTACTGTACATTATGTATGTAAAGAGTAAAATTTAAATATTTATATTTTTAGACTTAGGCTTACTTTTGCTGTTTTATCTACAAATTTTTGGAGACAGTTTGTAAGATATATATAATGGAATAGAAATTAGAGATATAAACAGAAAACCAAGGAAAAAAAATGTGAATATTGAATAAAAACTTGTGATTGAGTTTCCATTTTGTCTATGAGTTCAATGACAGCAAAGTCAAAAACAGAAGTTTATTAATTATACAGACCTTGCTCTAAGAAAATAGAAGCAGTGCTTTCCCTAGCATGGAACTTTAAAGAAAATTATACACATGAATGTTTATATAAATACATGAGAAGGCTTAAAGTATAATGACCAGGACAGTGTATTTATAGCAAATGCTATTGAAAATTTCTGATAGCTGTTCTTTAAACTAGCTGTGAAAAAACATGTAAGAAGTTACGTTCTCTGACCTCTAAGTCACTTCCTCTACCGAGCAGACTGTAAATAGTTGGTAATCAATGCACACATGGGTAGCTGACCAAATAATTTTTGAATTGAAGCATAAACAAAAGGATAATTTACCAAATATCTCTTTGTTTGCTGTAGACAGTGATTCATGGGTTTTGAACTATGGTGCATACATGATATTAACCCCAATATAATATTTTACCCAAGGCTCTCCTTCTGGCCCCTGGTTATACAACATCATACCCCTGCATTCATAGAAGGAAAAAAACCCATCCTTCCATAACCTACAACCCTCCTTCCCACCCCTCACCCCTTCCCACACACACACACACACCAACCTTCCTTCCAAGCTCAGCCCTGTTTTGTGTGTTTCTAATTCTAGTCTCTGATACATAGCTTTGAGAATGCCATTCAACATTTATGTCCCCAAATGCATTTCAATGAGAATATAGACTTATCCTCTCCAGACTTTTTTTTTTTTTTTTTTAAGGGCTGCACCTGAGGCATATGGAAATTCCCAGGCTAGGGGTCAGATTGGAGCTGCAGCTGCCAGCTACACCACAGCCACAGCAAAGCGGGATCTGAGCCTGTGCCACAGCTCACGGCAACACCACAGCCTTAACTCACTGAGCGAGGCCAGGGATCAAACCCGCATCCTCATGGATACTAGTTGGGTTTGTTACTGGTGAGCCACAATGGGAACTCCCTCTTCAGACTTACTAAAGCATCACAGACTTTTATCCAGTTTTTATAAGAATCCTATCTCAAAGACCAATTCTGTGACCTATTTTCTATCAAGGTTACTTGGGAACAGCAAGAGGCATCCTGCAGGAATGGTACACGATTCCAAGGATGCCCCTTTGAAGGCCATTGTGTTACTTACCGAAATTGAGTGACTCGAACTGATTCGAAACCTGGGATTCCTTTGAAGGATTTCTTAAGCTTTACAAAGAGAGCAAAGGACAATATGTTGATCTTTGTCCCCACACAAGAAAGACATTTTTACAAAAAATGGACATAGACAATAGACCAGCCAATGGAAGCGCTGACCAAAGGAAAGAGCTATGGTGGGAAGTAGTGGCGTGTTACAGAAATACAATTAACAAACTATTATATAGAGACTGGATAAACAACAATGTTTTGCTCTATAGCACAGGGAGCTATATTCAATATCCTGTGATAAACAATAATGGAAAAGAATATGAAAAAAGAATACATATATATATATATATATATATATATATATATGAATCACTGCTATATCGCAGAAATTAACACAACACTGTAAATCAACTATAATTCAATACAAATTTTTAAAAAAGAAATACAACTAAAATAACAGCAGCAGATATACATGCATGCATGCACAAACATGTATAATTTGTTTTCGAGGTTGCTAATAAAGAGTGTAGAACCAGTTCCTTGGACTAGAAGGTGAATTAGGTGCCAGGTAAGATAACAAATTCACTCAAGGAGTTCCCATTGTGGCTCAGTGGTTAATGAACCTGACTAGCAACCATGAGGATGCGGGTTCAAAACCTGGCCTTGCTCAGTGGGTTAAGGATCTGGTGTTGCCATGAGCTGTGGTGTAGGTCACAGACTCGGCTCAGATCCTGCGTTGCTGTAGCTGTGGTGTAGGCTGGCAGCTGCAGGTCCAATTTGACCCCTAGCCCGAGAACTTCCATATGCCTTAGGTGCAGCCCTCAAAAGACAATAAATAAATTAATTAATTAATTCACCCCAAATCTAAGTTTTCCTTCCTCAAAATAAGCCATTGATTTCAACAGATACTTAAATGGACTCTGCCTGCAAAGTGTCTGCGCATGTCTTTGTTAGAAGCACATCTGAACCACCATCCTGGGCACAGGTAGTTTTATGTGGCTTCATTAAGTCCAAAATTTCCCTCAGTAACTCTTTGTAGCCTATAACAAAATAGGCTTCTTTAGGGAAAAAAAAAATCCAAAAAGTTGACAACTGAGCTTAGCTCGTGAAAACTTTGGACAAAGGAAAAACAAAGCAATCAAGAAAGTTTCATACCACATTGTGCTAACAAATGAACAAAACTGAACACCAAAGAAAGGGAAAGAAGTCAATTATTTAACACTCCTTGAAAGAAAATGTTCAGAGTACATCACTTGTGCAGAATGGTCAACTGTCGTGTAGTAACTCATTGAAAATGAATAACTAAGAATATGTGTTAAATACGTATGTTGAATTGGGAACTTATATTTAGCCAAAGATTTCTTATGCAATAAGTCAAAGATACTTACTTGAATTTCAATTCCAGTGGTATATTTGGCATATAGAGCCGAAGATGAATCCAAAAGGTCTTTTGCAAATCTTTCCTGAATTTTGAAAGTGCCCCAAATCTCTACAGAAAATAAAAAGAAATTTACAGAGATAAAGATAACTCACTTGATTATATTATAGAATAAAATTACAAAAGTCTAATTCAGCCCATCTCTTTTTTTTTTCCCCGTCTTTTTTTAGGGCCGCACCCGTGGCATGTGGAAGTTCCCAGGCTAGGGGTCTAATCGGAACTACAGCTGCAGCCACAGCAATGCCAGATCCGAGCCCCATCTGCGACCTACACCACAGCTCATGGCAACACCGGATCCTTAACCCACAGAGCGAGGCCAGGGATCGAACCTGTGTCCTCATGGATACTAGTCAGATTTGTTTCTGCTGCGCTATGGTGGGAACTCCTATTTCAGCCCATCTCTTTGATTGCAGAACTTTGATTTCCTTTTATGGTGAATGTTCACCTGAAGTAATACAGGAAGCATACATAAAACCACAGTTTCTATTGTGGATTTGGAATATCATGGGAATGTGCCGGCAATCAAGATGGCCTTATAAGCAGGTAAATGAGTGGCCCCTCGCATGTGATTATAAAAGGCAGTCACTAAGCAAGGAAATATCCCAATCTAGGCACTAAGGTTAAACATTGTCCCTATTAAAAAATATATTTTTAAGGTCGCTACCGGGAATTCCTGATGTGGCACAGCAGAAATGAATCCGACTGGTATCCACGAGGTCTTGGGTTTGATCCCTGGCCTCGATCAGTGGGTAGTGGATCCAGTGTTGCTATAGTCTAGGTTGCAGACATGGCTCGGATCCTATATTGCTGGGGCTGTGGTGCAGGCCAGCAGCCATGTCTCCAGTTCAACCCCTAGCCTGGGAACTTCCGTATGCCACTGGTGTGGCCCTAAAAAACAAACAAAAACAAAAGAAAATCATGGACTTGGAAAACAGACTTGTGGCTGCCTGATGGGAGGGATCGGGAGCTTGGGGTTATCAGACACAACTTAGAATAGATTTACAAGGAGATCCTGCTGAGTAGCATTGAGAACTATGTCTAGATACTCATGTTGCAACAGAACAAAGGGTGGGGGGGAAAATGTAATGTATACATATAAGGATAACCTGACCCCCTTGCTGTACAGTGGGAAAATAAAATAAAAAATAAAAAATAAAAACAACAACAACAACAACAAAACAAAAACAAAAAAAGGAAAGAAAAGAAAAATCACTAATTGTTGAGAGTTCCGGTCATGGCTCAGCAGTAAGGAACCCAACTAGTATCCATGAGGATTTGAGTTCGATCCCTGGCCTCATTCAGTGGATTAAGGATCTGGTGTTGCTGTGAGTTGTGTGGGTAGGTTGCAGTCATGTCTTGGATCCTGCGTTGCTGTGGCTGTGTCTTAGCGCATTTCTTTCGATATGATCACTAGGTAACCCTCCCTGTTTTCACAGCTCCAAACTTTTATTTTCTGGAAATTGAAGATGACCAAAGAGGTGAAAAGAAAGTGGGAAGAAAAACGTTATTTACAGGACGGGAGTTCCCGTTGTGGCTTCGCGGTTAAGAAACCCGACTAGTATCCATGAGGATGCGGGTTCAATCCCTCGCCTCACTCAATGGGTTAAGGATCTGGCGTTGCCCTGAGCTGTAGTGTAGATCGCAGATGTGGCTCAGATCCCGTGTTGCTGTGGCTGTGGTGTAGGCTGGCGGCTGAAGCTCCAATTCGACCCCTAGCCTGGGAACCTTCATCTGCCCTGGGTGTGGCCCTAAAAAGAAAAATGATGTTATGTATACAAGCTCTCTCCCTACTTGGAATTTCAGGGAATCTTCCTAAATTTCAAAAGAACCGTAGAATTATAGAGGTGAGCCGGTGTACCTCTTGGTTGAACTGAGCTCCAACATCAACCTGTATTTCTCAATCCTCTGCATTTATGAAGCTGTCACGTGTCCAGCCAAGCCTAGCAGGGATCACTGCCCTTTGCTCTCCCTGGAAACACCAGCTCTCCTCTGGGAGGCAAACAGAAACACCGGGACGCAGACGGAGAGGTCCCTCTGTCACCTATGCCTCCGCCTAGAACCTGCTCTTGGTATCCTTCCGCGCTTACTTGTTCTCTCGCAGAAATTGACACTGTGGGTGAGGTTGTTGAGTTGACAGTCACAGCTTTGGAGCGATCCTGCACCCTGAAGGTGGCAGTTCTGGGGGTCGAGGCACGAGGGAGGAAACCAGACGTAGCCGTCTTCACAGGCACAGCGCAGGACCCCGTTCTGGTTGGCACAGTCTGCGCAAAAAACAGAGCTTGGTCAATAAATTGGCTGTGGCTGAGTCCTCATCTTTGGCTCTGACATAGAACCTGATCCGAAGGCTGCAAGCATCTCTCTCGCCAAAAGCGAGAAGGATGAAACCAAGATGGAAGTAAGTGTGTTTGAGGTTAAAGAAATGTCCTGCTTAGGAGATATGGAGGTTGGAATCAGAAACCCAGCAAACATAAAAATAAGGAGTTCCCGGTGTGGCTCAGTGGGTTACAAACCCGACTAGCATTCATGAGGAAGCAGGTTCGATCCTTGGCCTTGCTCAGTGGGTTAAGGATCCAGCGTTGCTGTGAGCTGTGGTGTAGGTTGCAGATTTGGCTCGGATCCCAAATTGCTGTGGCGTAAGACTGGCAGCGGCAGCTCTGATTAGACCCTCAACTTGGGAACCTCCATATGCCACTGGGGCAGTCTTAAAAAAAAAAAAAAAATCGAATGGCTGGGGGCCAGCATCCAAACGAAAGATGTATGTCCGGTAGATAGAGAATGGAGATAGAAGCAGAAGAAAGGACATTAACCCCTGAGTTATTTAAAGGGTTCTAGAGAATATTTGTCCACTGTCTTATCAGAGGCTCCCATTCACCCAGCATCACCAGACATGGGCCCTGTTAGCAATATGGCAAAGGCAGAGAGATCTTTTTGTTTGTTTGTTTGTTTGCTTGTTTTTACAGACTCACCTGCAGCATATGGAAATTCCCTGGCTTGAGGTTGAATCAGAGTTGCCTCTGAGGCCTACACCACAGCCACAGCAACGTGGGATCTGAGCCTCATCTGCAAACTACACCAAAGCTCATGGCAATGCCAGATCATTAACCCATTGAATGAGGCCAGGGATCAAACCTGTATCCTCACTGAGACAAAGTTGGGTCCTTAAGTCATTGAACCACAACAGGAACCTCAAGAGAGACCCTTTTTTAGGAGTCACAATGAAAAATGTCATTAGCTAGTCCCGTATGCTCATTTCCTTCTATTTGACCTAAAACCCCCACTGAAAAATTTTTCTTTTTTCATAGGAAAAAAAAAAAAAATGGGGCAAAGTCACCAGATACTGATATGAAAATATGCACAATGGTGTATAGTAAAATGGTTCTCAAGCTTTATCATGCGTCAGAACCTTCTGGGGAGAAGGGGAAATCTCATCCCAAAATTTATGATTCAGTAAGTCTGGGATGGAGCCAGGGATATGCATTTCTTTTAAGCTTTTTTTTTTTTTTTTGGTCTTTTGTCTTTTGAGGGCTACACCTGTGGCATATGGAGGTTCCCAGGCTAGGTGTCAAGTTGGAGCTGTAGCTACTGGCCTACACCACAGCTCACAGCAATTCCAGATCCTTAGCCCACTGAGTGGGGCCAGGGATCGAACCTGCAACCTCATGGTTCCTAGTCGGCTTAATTTCTGCTTCGCCACGACGGGAACTCCTCTTTTAAGGTTCTTGATGCTGCAGCTACTATGGGCAGGGCGCCACACTCTGAGAACTTTTGCTTTAGATCAAACACTTAAAACTTCTCCTAACCCCACTGTTGTGGTCATTAGCGCTGTTGGCAAGTGCTTTTCGAAAGCGTTTCTTCTTCTGTTTTTGTTTGTTTGTTTTTTCATTTCTTTTTTGGCTACCCTGTGGCACATGGAGGTCCCAGGCCAGGGATCAGATCTGATCTTCAGTTGATACCTACCCTGAAGCTGCAGCAAAGCCGGATCTTTAACCCACTGTGCCGGGATGAGGATCGAACCTGCGTTCCAGTGCTCCAGAAATGCCTCTGTTGTACCACAGAGGGGCTCCAAAGCATTTATTCTTTCAAGCCACAGATATTGTGCGGATGAGGGAGTCCATAGCTTAACCTAACCTCCCCTGACTCAAACACCGCCTTCCCCATCTCCACTCCCGGTCCCCAGAGACTGACTGACACGTGGTGGCCTTTGCTCTGAGAATCCTCATTGACCCAGAGAACCACAAGGGTGAAGCCTCCAGAAGCTTCAGGAAGTTCTTCACGTCTCTTTTCTCCTTGGAATTGCGGTAGGCCACCTGAAGCAGCAGCTCATATTCCTGGTTTGGGCCTAGAGAGAGAGAGAGGGAATCAAGGACCTCACTTCGCAGGCTCTGAGGGAGATAATGCACAGCCTGGACCACAGTCCCGGGGTCCAGGCTGCTGCTCTGCTCGATATTTAAGTCCACCTATAAATGAGCCTACGGAGCAAAGCATTCAGACCCTCCACGTGTGCCTGAGATGCGTCTCTCCTCTCTCTTCTGCCAAGCCAGCTGCTCCGAGCTCTCTGACCCAGCCTGGCCATCCCTCTCCTGACATTCTGCCTTTATTATACTGTTGAGTCCTCACAAATATTTCGCCAGTTGGAATTACTATTATTATCCTTTTATAGACTTAAGGTGTTTAGGTCAAAGATCTTTTATTTTATTTATTTATTTTTTATTTTATTTATTTGTTTGTCTTTTCTAGGGCTGTACCCATGGCATATGGCGGTTCCCAGGCTAGAGGTCTAATCGGAGCTGTAGCCGCCAGCCTATGCCACAGCCACAGCAACACCAGATCCGAGCTGCGTCTGCGACCTACACCATAGCTCACGGCAATGCCACAGCCTTAACCCAGTGAGCAAGACCAGGGATCGAACCCGCAACCTCAGAGTTCCTAGTCGGATTTGTTAACTGCTGAGCCCTGACAGGAACTCTAGGTCAAAGATCTTAACAACCCATCGGAAGCACCTCTGGGGTGTGAACCTTGCTCTCTGGACCACACTCTGGGGGGGAGTCCTACCTGGAAGCTTTCCCTTATTCACAGTGAGTTCTTGTTTTGTTTTGATGCCATCACCTGTCTGTTGAAAAGGAAAAAAAAAGAAGAATTATAGTGAGGTTTGTCATGTTTGTCGTGTGTTTCATAAGGCCTTATTGGATTTCCCATTACGCTGAAATCATGGATCTAAAATCCAAGCCAGGGATAATGGGGAGGGGGAAAGAGAGAGCATCACGGAGGCATCTTTTGAACACAAACCTGAAGGAGGTGGGGAAGTGAGAATCCCTGAGAAGAAACTTTCCAGGCAGAGGAGCCCATGCAAAGACCCTGCCTGGGATAAGAACAGGTCTGGCACCTGAAGGCCCGTGAAGCTAAGTGGAGGAGGAGGAGGACAGGAAGTGACGTCAGAGAGTATCCAGGGAGGCAGGTCCTGTAGATGCATCCATGCTGTGAATCAGGGCTTAGCGTCTACTTGAGTGGATGGAGCCTGCTGGGGAGTTCTGAACAGAGGGAAGGCATACTCCCCTCCACTTTTCAGACGGCTCAGTCCTTCAGCTGTATTGGGAATAAATGGGCATAAGAAGCAATAAGAGCATTTCAGAAGTGATTGAAATAAGATTGTCGTGAGATAATGAAGGTTGGATCAGGATGGGAACCATGGAGCTGGTGACAAGGGCCTGGGTTCTGGTTTTATTTTATTTTATTTTATTTTATTTTATTTTATTTTATTTTATTTTATTTTATTCTTTTGGCTGCACCTGGGAGAACATGGACCTTCCTGGGCCAGGGATCAAACCTGAGTCAAAGTTACCATCTCAGCCACTGCTGCAGCCATACCAGATCCTTAATCCAGGGAACTATTTTAAAGAAAAAGCCAGAAAGGTGTTCCCTGGTGGGTCAATGGATTAAGGATCTGGCATTGTCACTGCTATGGCTTAGTTCCTTCTGCAGCACAAGTTTGATCCCTGGCCCAGGAACTTCCGCATACCATGGGTGAGGCCCCCAAACAAGCCAGAAAAAAAAAAAAGAGCCAGTGACTTAGACATGGATTATAAGAAGAGTCAGGCATAATAAGTGTTTTGCCTAAGCAGCTGGAGAGGTGGTGATACCATTTGCTGACATGTGAAAGGAGGAGCATATTTGGTGAGAAAAAAAAAAAATGAGAGTTTAAATTTGCACATATTGGAGTTCCCGTCATGGTACAGCAGAGATAAATCTGACTAGGAACCATGAGGTTACGGGTTCGATCCCTGGCCTCGCTCAGTGGGTTAAGGATCTGGCATTGCCGTGAGCTATGGTGTAGGTCACAGATGCGGCTCGGATCTGGCATTGCTGTGGCCCTGGCGTAAGCCGGCAGCAACAGCTCCAATTAGACCCTTAGCCTGGGAATCTCCGTATGCCATGGGTTTGGCCCTAAAAAGACAAAAGACAAAGAAATAAATAAAAATAAATTCGCACATATTAAGTTGAGGGACCTCTGGGGCACCCAACTGGAGAAATCAGTAGATAGTAGATACGTGAGTGTGAACTACAGGGGACAGGTCTGAGATAGAGACACAAATCTGGGACTCCTGGGCAGGCAGAAAACATTAAAACCATGACCCCAGAAGAAAGCAAGTATGACACTGAGAAAGCAAGTATAGTGTCAAGAAAAAGGGCCCTTCTTACACTGTTGGTGGGAATATAAATTGGTGCAGCCACTATGGAAAAGAGCATGGAGTTTCCTCCAAAAAACTAAAAATAGAGTTGCCATATGATCCAATAACCCCACTCCTGGGCATCTTTCTGGAGAACACTGTAATTTGAAAATATACATGCACCCCAATGTTCATAGCAGCACTATTTACATAACAGCTAAGACATGGAAGAAACCTAAATGTCTGTTGACAGATGAGTGGAAAAAGAAGATGTGGTATATGTATCCAATGGAATATTACTCAGCCATAAAAAGAATGAAATAACACCATTGGCAGTAACATGGAGGGACCTAGAGATTATTTTATTAAGTAAGTCAGACAGAGAAAGACACATATCCTATGATAACACACCTAAGGAATCTAAAAAAAAAAAAATGAGACAAATGAATTTACAAAACAGAAATGAACTCACAGACATAGAAAACAAACTTATGGTTACCAGAGGGGTGGGGTGGAGGAGATAAATTAGGAGTTTGGGATTAACATATACAACTAATATATATAAAACAGATAAACAACAAAGACCTACTGTATAGCACAGGGAAGTATATGCAATGTCTGGTAATAACCTATAGCAGAAAAAATCTGAAAAAGAACACACATATACATATATACGTATGTATAACTGAATCACTTAGCTGTACACCTGAAAGGAACATAAACTGTAAATTAACTATACCCCAATTTTTAAAAAATGGTTATTGAAAAAAAATGAGTATGGGTAGGGAAGAGGTCAAGGATGGCTAGAGTTGATCTCTACGCCTTTTCTCCATCAGAGAAGACCTAGGAGAGGATGTGCTGAGTGAGAAGAGATCGGAGTTTCCATTATGGTTCAGGGAAAACCCCACATAGTGTCTGTGAGAGTGCAGGTTCGATCCCTGGCCTCACTCAGTGGGTTAAGTATCCAGCGTTGCCACCAGCATCGCTGGTGCTGATGGGGCTCGTATCTAGTATTACTGTGACTGTGGTGTAGGCCAGCAACTGCAGCTTTGATTCGACCCCTAGCCTGGGAACTTCTGTATGCTGCAGGTGTGATAGTGAAAAGAAAAAAAGTAGAGAGAGAGAGATCTCCAAGATGACTTAGTCTATGATTCTGGGTTTGCAGTCAGGCTATCTAAGCCCCAAGGGATGAAATGACTCATCCAAGGTCACACAGCTAATAGCGGTAATGTTAAGACAAGAGCCCAGCGTTTCTGAATCCGGGTCTATGAAATTATGTCATTTCAGTTGCCCAGAGATTGATGGAGGCTAAAGGTGCCTGAGGACAGCAGGGAGGTGGTAGAGAGGAAAATAGGACATGAGCCAACTCACCCCCAGGAAGCTGTCCGAGCCCTCAGTGACCGTGAAAAACGAGATGAGGAAGAGCACGGGGACTCTCATCTTCCGATGGCCCCTCCTGGTCCTGGATGGAACATAAGCAGCTGGATTCATAGTCTAAGACTGGACAGGCATGTCCCATGCGAGGCTGAGGCACAAAAACAGGTCAAGCCAAAATTTAAAAATTCCCACAATGGAGTTCTCCTTATGGCGAGGCAGAAATGAATCCGAAAAGGAACCATGAGGTTGCAGCTTTGATCCCCGTCCTCACTCAGTGGGTTAAGGATCTGGCATTGCCGTGAGCTGTGGTGTAGGTCGCAGACGTGGCTCAGATCCCGAGTTGCTGTGGCTGTGGTGCAGGCCAGCAGCTGCTGCTCTGATTCAACCCCTAGCCTGGGAACCTCCACATGCTGCGGGTGTGGCCCTAAAAAGCAAAAATAAAATAAAATAAAATTCCCATAAGGGTAAAACTTTACTGGTCTCATCAGAAACTCTGAAAGTGTGGTTATTTTTCCACCTGTGACACCATCACTTGCACTCCCGTTGAAGAAGTAGTGAATTTCCATCTCCATGAACTTACTACAAAATATCTCCAAAATTCTCTTCTTGACTCAACAGAGACTATTGAGTCATGATTTAAATTTGTATTTAACCTTCAGCCCTTTATATCATTGAGGTTTTCTTTTCTCGTCCGTAAAGATAAGCATTCAAATAACCAAGGACCCTAGAACCATTAATATAAAGACAGAATCCCAGTGTTTCAGTATAAAAACAATAATGAAAGAATCCAGCAAATTTCCTTCTTCATAGTTAAGGAAATTAGCCACAAATTGTCCTCAAGGTCATGGTTATCTCAGGATAATTGTGACAAAACTTAGCACATAGTCATGGTCATAAAATTTCCTTTCCCTTTCCATCTCCATAGGAAAAGACGAAAAGCTATGATTCCCAAACTTGATACCCATCCCCTGGAATAAGTGCCCGGGCAGCAGCGCAGAAACCCAGGGTTGGCTCTCAGGCCCTTACCTGGCTCCCTGGATGCACGTGAACTTCACAAGCACCCGGCCATCCCAACAGCGCTGCCGCAGCTCTGCTCTCTGATCCATAAGAAAAGAGAAAAGATATTAGAGACACAGTCACGACTCCCACAGAGGTGGCCTCTGAGTCAGTGGGGACACTTTCTAGGGCTTTCTGGAGAAGCAGGAAAAATAAGCCACGAGACAGGTCCCCTTTGTATGTGCCTTGTCCCCTGAGGGACTGCTCCTCTCCCTGCTCACCGCCCCCCCACCCCTTCCTGACTGTCAAGACTCTAATCTGCTTTGGGCAGCAGCCTGGGCTCCAGATCATTCGCCTCGATCTAGTTTCTCCAAGATTATCTGCTCTGAGATCTGTTCCTTCTGGCCTGTGCTTTCTGCTTTCTGAAAGTTATTTGTTTCTGGAGTGGTGCTTTTCAAAAGTTTTTGATGCCATAGAAAGAAAAGAATTTTATAGCCCAAGTTTTATATAGAGATACACACATAATAAAGCATGTGTGTGTGTGTGTATATATATATATATATATATATGTGTGTGTGTGGTGTATCTATGTATACATAGAACATACACATGTACACATAAAACATATATATATGTAGATACACATATAATGAAAATTTTATTTATGTAAAATAACTGAACAGTTTCGTGAAACAGAACTTAATTCTTTCCCTCTGCTGTTGGATGTTTTCTACTTGTTTTTCCTTCCTTCCTTTCTCCCTCCCTTCCTTTCTCCCTTTTTTCTTCCTCCCTCCCTCCTTCCTCATAAGCGGCCGCAACCTGCTGGATGGATCTCCCAGGACCCTCCTAGAGGGAGCCACGTCACTGATGGAGCTTGTGCCCCTCCAAGCCTCTTTCCCACTTTTTCTCCCCTTCCAGGGAATTTGTAATGTGAATCCCTGGGTACCACGAGGGCCGTGCTCTGTGGTGCGGGTGCTCCTAGAGCCTAACTGTCTGGGTTTGCATGGACATGGATGGGACCTGCCCTCCCCCTTGTGCCAGGTCCTGGTTCCAAAAGGGAGGCCTGGTCCTCACCTGGCTCTTTCTCTGCATCTCTCTCTCTTTCCAAAAAACCTTTGTTCCATGCAGCCTGAGGCTGCAACCCAATGCCAGCAGGCCAGGGCCAGAGCCCCAGGCATTGAGAGGAAACTGGATCATCCTCTCCTTATCTCTTCCTCCCAATCTCCAGGGTGGATTCTGGGCTGTCTCCTTGGACTTGCTAGAAATAGTAACTCATTATCATGGTTTCAGACCAGTGCTTTCCAGTCACTGGTCCATAGTCCATCTTCTATGACAAAGAAGGAGAAGGGGTGGGGAAGGAGGAAAGGAAATATTTCGGGGCTCATTTGAGAATACAGACAACCCCATCCCAGCCCAAACCTATTAAATCTCAGGCAGCCCAGGCCCAGCCATGTGCATGATTAAAACATCCCAAGCGGAGTTCCCGTCAAGGCTCAGAGGAAACGAATCTGACTAGCATCCCTAAGGATGCAGGTTCAATCCATGGCCTCGCTCACTGGGTTAAGGATCCAGCATTGCTGTGGCTGTGGTGTAGGCCGGCAGGTATAGCTCCAATTTGACCCCTAGCCTGGGAACCTCCATATGCTGTGGGTGCAGCCAAAAAAAAAAGAAAAAAAAAAAGAGAGACACACACGTACATACACTAAATAAATAAATAAATAAATAAACATCCCAAGTGGGCTGATATCCAGGCAGTGTTTAGAACTGTTATTCTAAACTGGTACCGGGAGAGGAAAAAAGAGTTCGCATTAGGGCTAATACTGTGATTTGTGATTCTCCTTTGGGGTTTGGGACCCAACCTCAAACGTATCGATTTTTTTTCTTTGCTTGCTTGATGCCTTCAGCTCCCTCAGGGGTTAAAAGACTGACTTCCAGATAAATAACGAAAAATTGTTTAGTGTTAGTATGGGCCACACACTATTCGGGACACTATTCATTCCCCAGAATTGGTGTTGTTTTTTTCCGAAACTTGGATTTAAGTGGACATCCTGGATGTGACTAGTCAAAGGCAGGAAAATGATATTTTGAGGTGCCCAGGTCAAAACAGGCTCTGTGGTTGGACGGCCCAGGATTCAGGTCCTGGTTTTGACATTTACCAACTGGAGGTCCTTTGACATTTTCTTAGGCTTCCTATGTCCCAGTTGGCTCACCTAGAAGATGGGGGAAGTGGTATCTAATTTCAGAGAATTGAATGAGTAATTGCATATAGAGTCCCCAGAGTCATGCTTGGCAGGGGGCAAGCCTCAACTATTGATAGCTACTAATATTAGCCATAAATCTTACCCCCAGTTCTTATAGTTACTGTTGGATTGTGTCAGAATTTGACCTCAATTCTGAGTCAAATTAACTTATCAAACAAAAGAGTTTCTGTTGTGGCTTACTGGGTTACGAACCTGACTAGCATTCATGAGGATGCTGGTTGGATCCCTGCTCTTAGTGGGTTGAGGATCTGGCATTCCCACGAGTTGTGATAGGTCCCAGATGCAGTTTGGATCTCGTGTTGCTGTGGCTGTGGTGTAGGCCGGCAGCTGCAGCTCCAATTTGCCCCCTAGCCTGGGAACTTCCATATGCCCCAGGTGTGGCCCTAGGAAAAAAAAAAAAAGTAAAGAAAAGAAAAGAAAAAAAAGTGCTCCCATGTTCCCAGGTTGATAAGCAGCCCAGCTTTGAGATAGTGAAAACAATTTTTACAGTAACTGAGTTATCTGACTCAAAGCAGAGTCTCAGCATGGGGATGCCAAGAAATACTGTGTGTGTGTGTATGTGTGTGTTTCGGGGAAGGTGTGATCTTTTTTTTGGAGGGGGGAGCTGTGATCTTAAACCCTACTTAAACTTGCCTTCGCTGGAAGCAAACCCCACAGTATTTTCAGCACTTCCTTCCAAGATGGGGGGGAGGGGTCCTGATTATTTAAACAATCTCAGAATCCATGTGTCCTTGCCACAGAACAGGAGCTGTTGTCATCACAGTAAGCGTGTGTGTGTGTGTGTTTGCATCACACCTGGCTCTGTGCCTCTGAGGGCCAGGAGTGCCTGATCTAAGGCTGTGTGGGCCCTGGTATCCGTGGGAAGGCTTGGCCACGGTGGAAGCCCCCTCGCTTCCTTGAATTCATTCAAGTGAATTCATTTCTGATAATCCCTGTCCTTCAGTTTCAGAGAACAATCATTAGAATTTGCTACTACGCCTCTGGAGACAGCCGCCTATTGTCTCCCCAACCTTCCAGTTATGTATTTAGGATCCAAATATCATTTATGTATGTCAGCAGCTGTCTTCTTATCAACAGTGGTGCTTAATTGGAACTGCCCTCACCTACATGCTCCAGAATTTACGGCAACGGTGTAATTTTAGGCAGAGTTGAACTTCTGGGAGACTTTCCTGGCATCAGTATTTAAGGGATTATGTTTCTTGCCCTATAAATAAAATTCCCGGTAGGGCTGTCATCCTCGCCTCTGCCTTGGACTCACATGTGCACATATGCATAACACACACACACACACACACACACACATACACAGAAAGAGAGTTTCTCCAGCTAGGATCTGAAAGAAAGCATGATTCAAAGAGAACTGGTTAACAGGCAGAGGATCTGTAAAATCCTATTTTTTTTTTCTTTTTTGTCTTTTTAGGCCCACCCCTGTGGCACATGAAGGTTCCCAGGCTGGGGGTTGAAGCAGAGCTACAGCTGCCGGCCTTCGCCACAGCCACAGCAACGAGGGATCCAAGCCGTGTCTGCAACCTAGACCACAGCTCCTGGCAATGCCGGATCCTTAACCTACTGAGCCAGGCCAGGGATCGAACCTGTGTCCTCATGGATACTAATTGGATTTGTTCGTTTCTGCTGAGCCACGACAGGAAATCCTAAAATCCTGGTTTTATGTTAATTCTAATTTTATAAGTTTTTGGTCACATTTTCTTTGGGATCTGCCTTCGTATGGGGATCCTTGGGCCTTGTCCTTTAAGAAGAGTTTCTCTGTGTTCGTTTCAGGAGGTAGATGTGGTAGAGAAGACAGGTAGAAAGATAGATGGGGAAACAGAAAAGATAATGAGTTTCATATCCAGAAAAATGCTTAGTGGTTTGGTAAATTTTATAAGCTACATAAGCTACTTCTGGAAGGACCGTAATTTAAAGTTATTTAAAATTTCAGAGGTTCCCGTTGTGGTTCAGCAGGTTAAGGGCCCAACATAGTCTCTGTAAGGATGTGGGTTTGATCCCTGGCCTCCCTCAGTAAGTTAAAGATGGGCGTTGCTGCGGCACAAGTCACCGAGGCGGTTCAGATTCGAAGTTGGTATGGCTGTGGCATAGGTCC
This sequence comes from Phacochoerus africanus, assembly GCF_016906955.1. Classification (NCBI taxonomy): domain Eukaryota; kingdom Metazoa; phylum Chordata; class Mammalia; order Artiodactyla; family Suidae; genus Phacochoerus; species Phacochoerus africanus. The sequence goes on from NC_062552.1 coordinate 43,041,273, forward strand.
CAACAGCAGCTCTGATTTGACCCCTAGCCCGGGAACTTCCCTATGCCCCAGGTGTGGCCATAAAAAGAAAAACAAAGGTATTTAAAATTTCAGCGGGCGTCTTTTTTTTTAGCCACGCCCTTGGCGTGCAGAAGTTCCTGGGCCAGGGATCGGACCCAAGCCACAGCAGTGACAACGCCAAATCCTTAACCCACTAGGCTACCAGGAACTCCAAAATTTCAATGACTGTCTTTATAAACATGTGTCCACAGTCAAGTTTTAAACACGTATTTTATACTTTCGCATGTTTGAATATGCTAATGTTGGATAAACTTAATGGAAAAAGACCAAGATGAATTAGACCCTAACCTCGGCTTTGTCCCTTATCTGCTAGAATTTGTGAAAGTTAAAAACAAAAACAAAAAAAACCCCAAAAACCAGAGTTCCCATCGTGGTGCAGCGGAAACGAATCTGACTAGAATCTGTGAGGTTTTGGGTTTGATCCCTGGCCTTGCTTAATGGGTTAAGGATCCGGCATTGCCATGAGCTGTGGTGTAGGTCGCAGACACAGCTCGGATCTGACACTGCTGTGGCTTAGGTGTATGCTGGTGGCTACAGCTCTGATTAGATCCCTAGCCCAGGAACTCCATCTGCTGTGAATTCGGCCCTAAAAAGCATAACAAACAAACAAAACAAAACAAAAACAAACAAACAAAAAAACTTGTTGGACTATTACCTCTTCTTTAATGTAAGCTGTACAATAAGGCACACTCAGATCCATTCACATTCAAATTCCATTATCATATGCTTATTTTCCAGTTTCTATTTATATATTATTTATTTAGTTGTTCTTTTCATTAATGTCTGCCAGCCATTAAATCTGATCCTGGAAGGATGAAATTTTTTTTTTGTTTTAGGGCTGCACCCATGGCATATGGAGGTTCCCAGGCCAGGGTCCAATCAGAGCTACAGCTACCAGCCTACACCAGAGCCACAGCAACACAGGATCTGAGCCACGTCTGCAACCTACACCACAGCTCACGGCCACACCAGATCCTTAACCCACTGAGCAAGGCCAGGGATCGAACATGTGTCCTCATGGATGCTAATCAGATTCGTTAACCACTGAGCCATGATGGGAACTCCAGGATAACATTTTTTACTGGACTCTATTCCCATTTCCTCCTTGTACTGATTAGTATCATTCCTGAATGATTTTGAGATGAGAACTAAGAATGAAGTCCTCAGGTTGAGAAGAGTGGTATGTTTTTAAAGAACTCTAGAGTTAGGAGGCTGGAAGAGACAGAAGGAAAGACCCAGCTCAGTCATCCCTTTCCTGGACATTTTACCAGCCCTGCTCAACTCTAATTCGTTCAATCACTATGTGAGAGCCTCATATATCCCAGGCACCGTTCCAGGCACAGGCTGGTCACAACACAGGCAGGCAAGGTGTTTAGCACTGTAGCTCCACCCACCTGGAAAAGATCCAAATGCTGTGATCAGAAGTACTACTTTTTTTTGAAAAAAAAATTATTTTTTATTGGAGTGTAGTTGCTTTATGATGTTGTATTAGTTTTAGGTGTACGGCAAAGTGAACTACTTATACATAATATATATCCATTCTTTTTCGGATTCTTTTCCCATGTAGGTTATCACAGAATATGGAGGAGATTCCCCCGCATTATAAGTAAGTCCTTGTTGGTTATCTGTTTTAAGTATGGTAGTGTATATATGTTAATCCCAAACTTCCTAATTTATCCCTCTCCCTCACTGCCCTTTGGTAACCATAAGTTTGTTTTCAAAGTCTGTGAGTCTGTTTTTGTTTCGTAAATAAATGCATTTCTATCATTTTTTTAGATTCCGCATATAAGTGATATCATAAGATATTTATCTTTCTCTGTCTGACTTACTTCACTTAGTATGACCATCTCTAGGAAGATGTGGTATATATATACACAATGGAATACTACTCAGTCATAAAAAAGAGTGAAATAATGCCATTTGCAGCAACATGGATGGACCTAGACCCACTTTTGAAAACAACTGCTGGGTTGATGGGGTCTCTCTGTGACACGGTCCCTATTTAAACTCTCTGATGTTTCCTTCGATTGCTCTCCCTTCAGAGTCCAGATTGTAAACCTCTTTTGTCATCCAAAAATTGAGACGCATTTTTATGAAGCCCTGTGTGCTTTGCTTCGAAGTGGAACTTCAACTCAAGAGCCTTTCTCCTATTGCTGGTGCAGTCAGCCTAGCACAGCTGTCTGCTCCCTCCTCCCAAAGATTCTGGTTATTTATTTATTTAGTCTTTTTGTCCTTTTAGGGCTGCACCTGTGGCATATGGAGATTCCCAGGCTAGGGGTCTAATTGGAGCTACAGCTGCTGGACTATGCCACAGCCACAGAAACATGGGATCCGAGCCGCGTCTGAAACTTTTCAGCCTTTGCTAATTTTTTAATTGAGCAAATGTACAGATCTAGATGTTCAGCGTTGCTTATAAAATTTTTTTTTTTTTTTGCACAAGGGACTGTATAGACATGCCTGGTTATATTCTTACAGCAAATAAAAAGATGCCACAGCTCACGGATCCTTAACCCACTGAGCAAGGTCAGGGATTGAACCCTCGACCTCATGGTTCCTAGTCGGATTCGTTTCTGCTGCACCATGACGGGAACTCTGATTCTGGTTTTTTACATTCAACTATCTCTGCTTTGTATCTTAGAAGAGATACAAGATGCTTTGTCGGTCTTGGCTTGGCACCCAATACATCTTGAGGTGTCCCGGTAGAGTTCATTTCCCACAGACAAGTCCAGCTCAATTCTGTTGTAAATAGCCTGACAGCCAGCCTCACGGTTTGGCTCTTTTCCACCCCCTGTAACTGGAGATGTTCTCCTGTCACTCACGGCTCTGTAGAGCAGAAGTTATGACCAAGCTCTTACAGGATGATAAGTGTCATTCCGGAGAAGGTGCCAAGCCCTTTGTGACGACCAAGACTTCAGCTTAGCAATGGGGTCGCAGCCTTCCTGGAATCCACAGGGCATCATTGCCCATCTTCCCCAGGTGACGTTGCTTACTTCCAATCACTATAACCCAGAGAATTTGAGCTTCCTCTTGGCCCGCTTGCAAAAGTACCTGAAGAGCACTCAAGGGAGGGGAGGGTTAACACAAGAAGGAAGAAGAATTCTAATCCACAAAATGCTTTTCTATGTAGTGACTCGATTAAGTGGGAAGGATTTTGGTTTCACACTTGTGTAAAATGAGAAAGGTAAACCCAAATCCTCAATGAAAAGAAGTTTTCAACTCTTTCTATAAATTTCTCTCCCCAAAGAACCCAATATTTCTCTTGGGCGATGGGCCCAGTTTATTTTGTTTGCTCGGACCATGATTTTAATAAAATCATGACTGTTAATTTGATCCCCAGGGGAGTTCCTGACAATTAAGTTCTCTTTGTCCAGGAAAAAGAATGTAGGTTTCTGAACGATCCTCCTAAACATGTGAGTGTAACCAGTGTCGAAGGAAGCTCAGCTCTTCAAGGGTGAAAACACAACCCATCAAGCCTACTGGAGAGAACATACGGAAGAGGCTTCGTGGGGTCTTCACACGTGCAAAATTAAGGATGTCAGGAGTTCCCCGTCGTGGCACAGTGCAAACAAATTCGACTAGGAAGCATGAGGTTGCGTATTCCATCCCTGCCCTTGCTCAGTGGGTTAAGGATCCAGCGTTGCCGTGAGCTGTGGTATAGGTTGCAGCCTCGGCTCGGATCCTGAGTTGCTGTGGCTGTGGTGTAGGCCAGCAGCTACAGCTCCGATTGGACCCCTGGCCTGGGAAACTCCAGATGCCACTGGTGCCGCCCTAAAGAGACAAAAAAAAAAAAAAAGTCACAAGCTATTCTTGCAGGATCTATTTTTAAATAAGAGTAAAACAAGGAATTGCCTTCATGGCTCAGTGGTTAACAAACCCGACTAGCATCCATGAGGACGTGGGTTCAATCCCTGGCCTCGCTCAGTGAGTTAAGGATCTGGCATTGCCGTAAGCTGTGGTGTAGGTCGCAGGTGCTGCTCAGATCCTGTGTTGCTGTGGCTGTGGTGTAGACCGGCAGCTGTAGCTCTGATTCAACCCTTAGCCTGGGAACCTCCATATACTGTGGGTGTGGCTCTAAAAACACAGAAGACAAACAAACAAATAAATAAATGAGTAAAACAATATCTGACTTTAACTCAATGCTAACACTTACAAACCTTGTTTTGAACCTACCAAAAAACAGTTTGGTTATTCTTTAAGTTTCCCTAAGCATATAAAGAGTATTTTCATCACAATTTCCTTGAGCAAAAGTAGGTTTTTCAATCATCGTTCCCAAATGATTTTTCTAGAAATAAAATTGATTGCCTGACATTTCACCTGTCCTGCAAATATCATGTCAATCCATTTTCAAAAAACTTCCAGGCTTCACATTCTCTGCAGATGAAAAACAAACATGTTGTGTTGTTTGTTATTTGGACTCCTACAATCTGCCTCAAATGTTCCTTTTATTAACTTTTTTCTTGTGTGTGTGTGTGTGTGTGTGTGTGTGTGTGTGTGTGTTTCCCCCACTCTGCAACCTATGCAGTTCTCAGGCCAGGGATCAGATTTGAGCCACAGTTGTGACCTACACCACAGCTGCGGCAAGGCAAGGTCAGACCAGATCATCTAACCCATTGTGCCAAGAGCCAGGGATTGAACCTGCATCCTGGCCTTGCAGAGACGCCACTGATCCTTTTTTTTTTTTTCTTTTTAGGGCTGCACCACATGGAAGTTCCCAGGCTAGGGATCGAATCAGAGCTGTAGCTGCTGGCCTATGCCACAGCCACAGCAATGCCAGATCCAAGCTGCATCTGCAACCTACATCATGGCTCATGGCCATGCTGGATCCTTAACCCACTGAGCAAGGCCAGGGATAGAATCCATGTCCTCATGGACACCAGTCAGGATCATTACCTGCTGGACCACAATAGGAACCCCCTATTTTATTTTATTTTTATTAGAGTATAGTTGATTTACAATGTTTGTCCATTTCTTCTGTATAGCATAGTGACCCAGTCATATACACATATACGCTCTTGTGCATTCTTAATTCCAGGTTATTACATTTTGAGTTTTGATAGACATAGCCAGATGGCCGCCCTAATTTGTACCCATTTACAGTCTCTGGTTAGACGTAGAAATGCTTATTTCATCACATTGGCCCCAATATCTTTTTTTTTTTTTTGTCTTTTGTCTTTTTAGGGCTGCGCCCATGGCCCATGGAGGTTCCCAGGCTAGGGGCCAAATTGGAGCTACAGCTGCCAGCCTACACCACAGCTACAGCAATGTGGGATCCAAGCCATGCCTTCGACCTACACCCCAGCTCACAGAAACACTGGATCCTTAACCCACTGAGCGAGGCCAGGGATCCAACCCGAAGCCTCATGGTTACTAGTCGGTTGTTAACCACTGAGTCATGAGGGGAACTCCCTAGTATCTTTTTAATGCTTTCCCACCTGTTAAGGAAATTTTGATCTAATTGTTTTAATTTTTGTGCCTTTGAGTATTAATAAGATTAAGCATTTTTTCAGATGTTTATTGGCCATTTATGTATTTTTTTTCCTGGCTTGACGATTTAAGTCACTATCCTAAGTGTTTCTACTGGAGTGTTCATCTTTTTCGTGAGAACTGCTCCTAGGAGCCCATCATAAAGCATAGATATCAGCTCTTTGTCACACGTGTTATAAATAACAAAGCAATAATTTGTTTTGTTAACTTTTTATGTTGTCCCATTTGGCACAAAGGTTTAAATGTTCATGGAATCACATCTGTCAATATTTTCCATTGTGGGTTTTAAATTTGCGGTCATGCTAAGAATTTTTTTTCTATAACAAGATTGAAAAAATATCCTCCTATATTTTCTCCTAACACTTCTTTTTTAGTTTTTAATTTTTAAATTTTTTAAGATACTTCTTTAAGTGAATTAGTTCATTGGTTTGTTACATACTTTTTTTTTTCTTTTTTGGCCACCCCAAGGCATAGGAGTTTCTGGGCCAGGGATCAGATCTGACCCACACCACTGCTGCAACAATGGCTGGATCTTTTAACCCCCTGTGCCTGGCTGGGGATTGAACCTGTGTCCTGGTGCTGCAGAGATGCTGCTGATCCTATTGCGCCACAGCAGAAACTCCTGTTATAGTACATTTATTTTATTTTATTTTTATCTTTTTTTTTGTCTTTTGTAGGACTGCACCTGTGGCACATGGAGGTTCCCAGATTAGGCGCCCAATCAGAGCTGTAGCTGCCGGCCTACACCACAGCCATAGCAACCCGGGATCCAAGCCACGTCTGCGACCTACACCACTGCTCACGGCAATGCTGGATCCTTAACCCACTGAGCGAGGCCAGGGACCGAACCTGCAATGTCATGGTTCCTAGTCAGATTTGTTAACCACTAAGCCACAACGGGAACTCCTGTTATATACATTTAAATCTTCAATCTTTCTGGAGTTATTTTAGGCTTTGATATAAAATAGGAGTTTAATTTCATTTTCCTTCAGAGGAATAACCAGTTATCCCAACCATGTTTCTTGACTAAACCACTCTTTGTCAAGACCATCTTGATAATTCTTATCAATTTTAAGGTGCACATTGTCACATAATAAAATTCTATCCTAAATATTTTTAAACTCTACTACTATTCTATTTATAACCTATTTTTTTGTTTGTTTATTTGCTTTTTAGGGCTGCACCTGTGGCATATGGAGTTTCCCAGGCTAGGGGTTGAATCAGAGCTATAGCTGCCGTCCTACACCACAGCCACAGCAGTGCCAGATCCGAGCCACATCTTCAACCTACACCACAGCTCACGGCAATGCTGGATCCTTAACCCACTGAGTGAGGCCAGGGATCAAACCCGCAACCTCATGGTTCCTAGTTGGATTTGTTTCCACTGCGCCATTACAGGAACTCTAAACCCAATTTTTAAAAATTCTACTGCTATTAGTATCTAAATATTTCTTTACTTCTATTTTTTCATTTGCTAGTTACTTGCTTAATTGGGATCTTGGTCAACAACATTGAAGTGTTTGATCCCTGGCTTCTTTCAGTGGGTCAGGAATCCGGCATTGCTGTAAGTCGAACACATGGACTCAGATCCCCTGTTGCTGTGCTGTGTGCTGTAGGGTGCAGCTGCAGCTCTGATCAGACCCCTAGCCTGGGAACTTCCACATGCAGCCACATGCGGCTCTGAAAAGCAAAAAATAACTAACTAAATAAATAAATAAATTAGCCTGATTCTCTTAACAGATTAAGCATAGGAATGTCTTCAAGCGAAATTAGGTTAAAGTACAAACACAAGTGTGAAAGGTTTTCATGGAAAGTATAATCTGATTCATACAAAGTCTCTTTACCCAAAACTTTGCAGGTGTGAATCTGTTCCGTTGTGACAAGCTGTCCTAACACCATACAAGTTTATAGTAAACGCCTGCTTATCCCCAAATAATACACAAACACTTAATGATCAGATTTTTTTAAATGTTATCTTATGAGAAAAGCAAATGATAAGGAAATTATCGTCAAGCCTTTATTTAAAGTCTTATTTGAAAAGACTACCTTTAAAACAAAACAAAACAAAAGACTCTAGAATTTCCATGGTATTCGGGCCTCTTAAAAACTGACACTTGCATTGAGGTCCCAGAGACACCGTGGGGACCAGGTAATCCTCATCAACAAGATTTAACTATATTTGGCAGATTTTTTAGACCTACGCGCCTCATGGCTGTGAACCTCTTTGCATTTTATTTATTCAACTGACTGCACACGGGAAATTTACTATAACTCTAGGAAATGCCAGGACAATTTCACACTTACTAATTTTATGCAGTTTCATTCTCAACATGCCAGAGCCCAGATCTGCATCTACTGTTGGACCAGAGCCCTCTGAGATGGTCTGTGGCTTGCTGGGGAGAGGGCGCAGTAAGAGCTACCCATACCCCAGCTTCCTCTGGTTTCAGGTACTGCAGACGTGGCATTCCATAGGCTAGAACCAGCTGTGCCTGGGAGAAAGGAGGTGCTCTAGTCTTTTGCACCAACTCTCCAGGGTTCTAATTATTTTTACAGCTATCAAGAAAGTGTTTCCCGGAGTTCCTGTTGTGGCTCAGCGGAAACGAATCCGACTAGGAACCATGAGGTTGCGGGTTTGATCCCTGGCCTCACTCAGTGGGTTAAGGATCCAGCATTGCTGTGAGCTGTGGTGTAGGTGGCAGATGCAGCTCGGATCTGGCGTCGCTGTGGCTCTGGCGTAGGTCCGGCAGCAACAGCTCTGATTAGACCCCTAGCCTGGGAACCTCCATATGCCGTGGGTGCAGCCCTAAAAAGACAAAAAGAAAGAAAGAAAGTGTTTCCAGTCCAGGATGATGGAGACTTGACATTAACATCAGCACGTCTCCGCTCAAACACTGGCTGCAGAACAATGGGGATTCTCTGCCAAAGGACTTCAGAAAGAGAACAAGGCAGGATATTTTGAAAGTTGGGAAGATGTACGTTTAGACTGGGTGGAACACGGTTTCATAAGGAGTGTCCTTAAGCAAAACTGTGAATTCAATGTCCCTCCTCCACTTTCTGAGGCTTTCGCTCTGGGGAAACAGCTCTGCCACTGTCCATGCCCTTCCATTCCTGGGAGCTTCTTGCTTCTTCCAGTTTCCACTTGCTCCTGATGGAAGGGCTAAAAAATGTCACTCACACCCTAGTTTGGTGGGTGTTTGTTTGTTTGGCAGCACCCACAGCTTGTGGAGGTTCCTGGACCAGGGATCAAACTTTTGCCCCCATAGCAACCCGAGCCCCTGCAGTGAGAACACCAGGTCCTTAACCTGCTGTGTCACAAGGGAACTCCATTCACACCCTAGTTTGACTAAATGTCTTCCCTGACTTTTCCTAGGAGGATATCCCTTTAATTGTGGAATCAGAGGGCATATGGATGCCTAAGTGTGCTGTTCACCAAACACTCGGCACAGCAAGAGATAGACCCTGCGATGAGACCCCTGTCTCTGCTTTTTAAAAGGAATAAAGAAATACACTGTCTTTTCAGAGAAGCAAGACATTTGTCCCTATGAGGCATGTCAGCAACAATTTACATCAACTGTGGTCATGAAACTGAAATCAGAGTGTTTGCAAGTCAAGCTCCTAAGACGCAACATGAGTACATTTTAAGTACGTTTTAAGGCTTCATGCTCATTGCTACAGTTTTGCAAAGGAAGAAACCAGAACAAGAAAAGCTAAATAGTTTGTTCAAGGTCATACCACTTATTAATGGTTGAATACAGCACTATATGTGGCCACATACATGATCTTTTTAAATGTGGGTTATGGTTATGGATAATAAGTAGCAGTTTAACAAAAAGCTTATGCTAATATTCTGCTAAATTATGGAAGGTATCTTTATCTGTTTTTATTACTTCCCTTCTCTCTGTAATCTGCAACCTACGCGTCTTATTACCCGGTTTGATTTAATGGATGTCTCCATGGATACGTCAAAGCCATCATTTTCCCCCCTCCCCACCCTGACCTTCTTCTCATTCCTCCTTCAGTAAATTCCCATCATGTAGTCTCTGGCATGGGTGAATTATGTAGACTAGCAGGTTTGCATAAATGGATTCTTCATGAAAAAGAAGAAAAAGGAAAAGGAAAATGACGCATTTTCAAGGCTGGTCAGAAAATACACTGTGTCGCTTTATATTTATTTAGGGGAGGGAGCAGAGGAAATGATTAGGAGGGTCAATTTTTGGATTTTTTCAGTCTAGGGAAGGAGTTAAATTAGGAAGTACTTCCCGGACATATACCAAGTAGGGCAAAGCTTAAACAAATTCATCTCAAAGTGAAAATAAACTTGATCTTCTCGAGTGCATTTTTCTCTCAAGGGAGTGCTAAGGCTAATATATTACATGATTGAGATTTTTACCCAGTAATCCCTGGTGGTGTCTCTTTTCTTCCAGCCAATACCCCTCCCAGTCACACCCCAAGAATAAGGGGTCCTGTGTTGTGATCAGTAGAGAGAAGGGTGTGCTTTGAGTTGGAAAACCTCAAGTTCAAGACTCATATAATCACCTCAATGTATACAGTTACCAAGAAGCTGAACGCCGTCATATCTGCAGGTTGTTTTTTCCACCTTCTGCTCCTTTAGTTCACCTTTGGCAGGACATGGGCTATTGAAATCAGAGTTTTCCCCATGGGGGGGGAGAAATATTCCCAGATGAACATGCAGGAAGAATGACAGCAGGGCAGTTTTAAGGCATGAAGTCCCAGCTGTGGGGCTTACCTGGGATTCCTTGCTTCAGGTCACAGTCCCGGGGAGCCCTGTGCCTGGCGTCCTCCTGGCTCAGTCACTTCTGGTTCTGTTCGAAAGAGTGTAGTATCTGAGCCACAGCAGCGCGCTGGCCGGTGTACCAGGCCACTGATTCCTGCTGCAGGTTACAGCCCTGCAGGCAGACAAGCCCAGAACACACCCCTCCCAGAAGGAAGAGACAATACCTTTCTGTTGACGTTCCCTCCCACTTAGAGCCCCTATCAGGCCTGGTAAGAGGAAGGACTTCAGAGCCCAGTGATTCTCCCCGCAGACAGAAATCACAGAAGGAAAATGGGAGAAAAATGCTCTAAGGGGAGGCAGGATACTTCTGGATGCAATTCACCTGTTACACAGTGTCACTCTGCTGGGTTTTCGCATCCAGCCTTGGGACCATGGGTGTCACACCCCATAAAGTGGAAGGAACTCGGCCCTTCATGCATAGGTTTTGGGTGGGGGGATCTTTCCAGTGGGGTGTGGGGAGCAGTAGATATTATTTTTCTTCTTCTGACTTTCTCGCTCAAGACTAAAGAATCAACCAGCTACTTTCCCAGATAAAGGCACCAGAGATTTCTGGGAGGAACACTGTGGACCGGGGCTGGCAAAAGAGAGCCACGGTGTATATGCCCGTGGCGAATGTTTTCAGTATGTGCTTTGTCCTTAGAAAACCTAGAGCTAGGAGTTCCCGTCATGGCGCAGCGGAAACAAATTCATCCAGGAACTCTGAGGTTGCAGGTTCGATCCCTGGCCTCGCTCAGCGGGTTAAGGATCTGGCGTTCCATGATCTGTGGTGTAGGTCGCAGACGAGGCTTGGATCTGGCGTTGCTGTGGCCATGGTCTAGGTCAGCAGAAGCAGTTGTGATTCACCTCCTAGCTGGGAACTTCCAAATGCGGTCGGTGCAGCCCTAAAAAAAACCCTGTGGTGTGCCAGCTCTGGTGTAGGCTGGCAGCTACAGCTCCAATTAGACCTAAAGCCTGGTAACTTCCATATGCCGTGGGTGCGGCCCTAGAAAAGACAAAAGACAAAGAAAGAAAGAGAGAGAGAGAGAGAGAGAGAGAGAGGAAAAAGAAAAGAAAAGAAAACCTAAAGCTAAACCTTAACAACTTCCTTCAACCAAATCTCCTTCTAAGGAGCCATCCAATTTGAAAACAAACACTCCACATTTACAGATGCCTTGAGATAGCTGACACCTGAATCCCCTCTATGTTTTATAAATGATGTGCAGAGGTTTACAAGACTTATGCATAAAAGAAAATGACATTAGAATAGACGTAAAGAAACATAAACTAGGAGTTCCCGTTGTGGCGCAGCAGAAACAAATCAGATTAGGAAACATGAGGTTGTGGGTTCGATCCCTGGCCTCGCTCAGTGGGTTAAGGATCCGGTGTTGCCGTGAGCTGTGGTGTAGGTCGCAGACGGAGCTTGGATCTGGTGCGGCTGTGGCTGTGGTGTAGGAAAGCAGGAGTAGCTGCTATTCAGCCCCTAGCCTGGGAACCTCCATAGGCTGTGGGTGCAGCCATAAAAAGACAAAAGACAAAAAAAAAGAAACATAAACTCTAAAAGTTCTCAATAGAAACCACATGCACTATAAACAAAAAAAAAAGGGGGGGGGGGAACTATAAAAGTAGAGTGTCAACTAAGTAAAAGTGTGTAAATAAAAACCTAGGAGGTGGTTACACTGTTTTGTTAAATTTAAAACTTCACTCTAGGGACAGAGCTTCTTTGCAATGAGAAAAGGAAGCTGATTAGATACATTGTTCTTATTCTCAGAAAAGAGGAAGCATGTATTTTCTCAGGAAGGAGAAAATGGTCTTTGGAGCCCTAAATTCTGGTAGAAATCTCTTTTGCTCTGAAGAGTGAATGATATTCCCATAATGTTGGAGCCCATAATGTCACACTGAAGACCTACAGTGTCAAGCGGGTCTAGACTCAATGGGTCTAGACTCAATGCGACCCTCTCATTTTCAACACCAGCCGGGCCACTGGGTCCATATCCGAACTCCTCAGGACCGGGCCTAGATCTGGTCTGGTGGAAGAGTCATCAAGAGAATGAAGCCATTCTGACCACCCCCAACTGTTCGAGGGTATCAACCATCGCTCCTGTGTCTCCCACCAGCCCGTGTGGAATACTGCCCATCTGAGAATTTAGTCAAGTCCATTCTCCTCATGTGCCTTTCTGCAAAGTTTTGTCTGTTTTCTGTATCCACCAAAGGTAAATGGGGACCAAATTTCCACTTCCATTCAATACAAAGGGTCAAGGCCTTCTAGAAATACACACGCTCACTCAGCTGATCCATTGTCTACAGTCCTAGGATTAGAAGCCATCTTTTCCTAGTGTCTGTATTAAAATGCAAGTGCTTGGAGAAGCATGGAAATCAGAGACCTCTCAGTGGGAGTGTGTTTATAGAATGGGACTAATAATTCATCATAACTTAGGGAGAAACTAAGCTGCAGAAGATCAGATAAAATGGCCAATCGGTGTGGAGCTCAATGTGGTAAGGGCTTGCGGCTCAGATGGAAGCTTCATTACTTGCCTCCGGTTTATTGTGTCATGAAGCCCAGCAACTTCTGAGGGCTGGTGTATGACCCTCAGAACCAAAGGGACTCCCTATAGCTTCTTCTTTTTTTTTTTTTTTTTGTCTTTTTAGGGCCATACCTGTGACATATGGAGGTTCCCAGACTAGGGGTCTAATTGGAGCTGTAGCTGCAGGCTTTCACCACAGCCGCAGCAAGGCCAGATCCGAGCCATGTCTGCGACCTGCACAACAGCTCACAGCCATGCCAGATCCTTAACCCACTGAGCGAGGCTTGGGATCAAACCCACAACCTCATGGTTTCTAGTCACATTCATTTCCGCTGTGCCACAAAGGGAACCCCATTATTTTTTCTATAGCTTCTTATTAGACTGAAACCATCTGAGCAGCTACTAGAAAATTAGGCCACCAGTAGACATCAATAATTTCCCAAGTACACTGATTTTGGTGAAACTCTGAATCCAAATCAATGGATGTGCTTGGTAGCTAACTCCATATCTGAGAGAAGGAGGTCATTGCATGCCCCATATTTAGGCTGTTCACAAAGAGGGTGTGCTTTTAATTACCTGACTCACCAGTAAGCCATGTTATCTCCCCTTGTAGCTTCCTCCTAATAATCTGCTAACACACGCCATGCTGCATTCTTCACTACTTCCTGGTCAGGTGATGGGGCACTCCCGTTACTGCAGGAGACAGAGAGCCAAAGTTATGATACATATTTGCATGAACCCAAGAAGAGCCACCTTCTGTAAAGGCGGAACTGAGCACTGTTGCTTCTTGGGTAGTATTGCAATGTTCCTTGTAACACAGACTCTCACGCACTAAACTATGAAGCAGGAACCAGATGCGCTATTCACCTGAGCATGAGAAGGCAGCTAAACAAATGTGTCTTGAGCCATCTGGTCTACTTTACATTTGTTTCTCTGTTGACCTGACCACAGAGCTTCCTTGGCCATCCTGTGTCCAGCATCCCACAAAGGCCGAAGAAGAAGGAAAACTGGTGACTGAGGAAGAGCCTTGAGCCTTCTCTCTCCAGTTGCTATTTGTCTGTGTTGGTTTCCTGAAGAGTCGGATGGCTTGGTTTCCCGGCAAAAATGCAGAGCCACATAAATAAGCAGTGATGAAATTGAGGCCTGGGAGAAAGGAAACAGCAAATGGAATTTTTTTTTTTTTCACTGAAGGATGGTTAATTCATAATGTGTTAGTTTCTGGAATACAGCAAAGTGAGTCATGTATATTTATATATATATATACACATTTAAAAAATACCCTCTTCCATAATGGTTTATCATAGGATATTGGATATAGTCCCCTGTTGTATACAATAGGACCTTGTTGTTTATTCTCTGTATATATAATAGCTTACGTGGATAGAGTGGGAGGTTGGCGTTAGCAGACGTAAGCTATTATATAGAGAGCTGTATTATGGGAACTAGTTCTCTAACTCTTATGACATCTGCAAACTTTCCCTGAGTGATTGCTGTGGGCATGAGACAATATCTGAATTAGATCAGCAGGTGGACCTGAGAAAGCCATGAACCCATGCCCAGGAGTGTCCACCCATCAGAAGGGCTAGATATGCTTTGAACTTGGTCTTTGAGAAGCTCTGATCCAGGAGCTGCAAACAGAAAGGCCCCCTTTGATAGGTCAACTCAAGGAAGAGACAGGCTCTGAACTGTTTTCAGTGGCTTTATTCCATGATTGTGAAAGAGTTACATGCCTTTTAAAAAAAAATCAGATATAATTAGAAAAAAATGAAAGGAGAAATAAAGAGGGGAAGAGTTGAATGTGAAATGTAAATTACAGTGAGTAACACGGCAAAACAATCTAAATCGATGTAGGCTCTTAACACTCAGAACCAGGACTTAAAGAGAGATAGGCGGGGCGTTACTGGACAACATGAGGACAGAACTTGGTCAGTGTAACTTAAGAGAAACCGTGGGGAGAGGCAGTGATATTGCATAATAATTGTACCACTATTGAACATTAAAATAAAGGACATTCAGGTTAAGGGTCTGACGGCGTCATTGCTGTGGCTTGGGTTTGATCCCTAGTCCAGGAACTTCTGAGTGCCGTGGGGGCCACCATAAATTAATTCACTCATTAGTTAAAAGATATTCCAATAAACAAGGGGAGCGTTCACAAAACCGTAGGAACTCTTTGCCCAGCCACATGAGAGACAAGTCTAACAATCCTCAAACAGGGGAGCTGGCCTGGACAGGAAAGCAGAGAAAGAGATGAGTTCTCAAGCATTTAGTATCAGCTATCTTTACTGAGAACTGGGTTCTGAGGACAGTTCTGAGTAGTTTCCATGTGCTTGTATACTCTCAGCAACCTGTGAAGCTGTTACCACAATGGTCCCCATTTTATAGATGAGGAAATACAGACACAGAGAGTTGAGGAAAAGATGGGTCAGGACACGAACACAGCCTGACTTCAAAATCCATTTTCAGGAGTTCTTGCTATGGCACAATTGGATGGGTGGCAGCCTCTGCAGGGCTGGGATGCAGGCTGGATCCCCGGCCAGGCACAGTGGGTTAAGGATCCAGCGTTGCTGCAGCTGCAGCATAGGTTGCAAGCAGGGCTGGGATCTGGAAACTCTACATGCTGCGGAGTGGTCAAAAAAGGGAAAAAAAAATCTGTTTTCTGGGGTGGGGGAGGGATAAATTAGGAGTTTGGGATTAATATGTACACACTACTGTATATAAAATAGATAAACAACAAAGTCTTTTTTTAAAAAAACAAAGTCCTATTGTATGACACAGGGAACTCTACTCAATATTCTGTAATAACCTAAATGGGAAAAGAAGCTGAAAAAGAATGGATATATGATGTATAACTGAATCACTTTGCTGTGCACCTGAAGCTAAGACAATATTGTAAATCAACTATACTCCAATATCAAATAAAAATGGTTCTAGCCTCCCCAATAAAAAATAAAAACTTATCACCAAAAAAAATGCAGAGAAAAAATATGCTTCCTGAACTTACACGCTACTGATTCTTTTTTTTTTTTTTCCTGTCTTTTTAGGGCCCACCCACGACATATGGAAGTTCCCAGGCTTGGGATTGAATTGCCAGCCTACACCACAGCCCCAGCAAAGCTGGATCTGAGCTGAGTTTGTGACCTACTTCACAGTTCACGGCAACACCAGATCCTGAACCCACTGAGAAGCTAGGGATCAAACCTGCATTCTCACAGATACGAGTCGGATTCATTACCACTGAGCCAAGACAGGAACTCCCTCTACTGCTTCTTAAAGAAAGATGAGATATACAAAGAGAAGTGGCCAAACCTTTCAAAATAACCAAAGAAAAGGTAAAGGCAAGGCTAAGTCTTGGGTTCGGAAGAGACACAAGACTTCTTACCGTCTTCATTATAAATTGGAGAGTGACCCAAACTGCAATAGAATCCGCAGTTCCATTTTATTCAAACAAGCTTCAAGTGTCATTAAATTCAAGGTCCTGGTTGAATCTAATAGAGCCAGGCAATCTTCCATGCACTGCCTTCAATCAGTTCAGAATGTACTGTGTTTGAATGTCAGAGATAACACTGAGAAGAGAAAGCCATGGACTAAAAAAGTGATGAGATTTTTCTACACCTCACTCTGCCTGTCTTTGAAATGAGACTTATACAGCACCAAGCAGCCCACCTTTCCAAGCTCAGCAGAAAGCTTGGAAATGTACAACCCACAAGCACCGAGATGTAGCCCCTGTGTTCACATCAGGCTCAGGAACTCACAAGGGTTAGGAGTAAGTCCAGGCAGCCTCAGTGGCAAAGTCAGTCCTGATCCAGCGTATGAGGACTCTGCTTTTACTGCACAGGCTCTAGAGTCCCAGACCCTTAACAGTAAGAAGCATGTCTCCATCTGCCCAAAGCAGCAGAGAAAAGTAACACAAATGAGGCTTCTGCAGAACGGCTATGGCTTAAAGGCTAAAACCCAATAGCTTGTCACTCTGCAGCTGGAGAGTGCATTCCTGTGGATGAGAGGCTCTCCCGGAACAAAGTAAATCTGATTCTGTCCCTGGGGTGTTTTTATTTGACATTGTGCCTGTCCTCAACTTCTTCAAGAGGACAGGCATCTGTAGAAGATGTGACCTGAGATGAAGCACTTGGCATTGTTTTATTTTATTTAATTTTATTTATTTAATTTTACTTAAGTATTTTTTTTTAGCAAACCGCAAGTTGACCCCAGGGCTTCAGAATGTCCTCTAAGCAAAGGGAGACCCCTAGTGGCCAAGATTTACAACATGGAAGAGGCTACCTGTTTATAAAATCCCTTCTGGGAACAACTATGCAGAGGGCCAAGAGAGTGTCCTGGGGAACTTGGGTGGGTGAGAGGAGAGAGGAGAGAGCCAGGTAACCTCTGAGTACCTGAGCTACTTTGTCCAGATGTTTAGCAGGGATTCTACTTGCTAGTGGAGTTCATTCCTTCGCCTACTTATTCATTTCGCAAATACTCATATTAAATGTCTACACTGTGCTAGCCCCTGGGACCCACAAAAGCACCCAGTCTTACCAGTTAGAGGGTGTGTAAATACATACTCTCCCCTAGAATCTTACATCAAAATATTTATTTATACTTATAGCTTTATAACATAATATAAAGGCTCGCATTTAATAGAAAGACTAGGCCACCAATCATAAGTTAAAATCCATTATGATAAGGGCTGACCACACTACGCAGCCCATCAAAGAGATACTTAAATGAATCTTTGAGGGCAAGAGGAAACCATGTCTCAACCGGAGGTCTCAAACTGGCACCCTGAGGGCCCCATCTGGCTCACAGATGTGTTTTGCTTGGCCCAGACAATGTTTTTGAAACTCTGAATTAGTTGCTAACATTTAAACATCTGGGGATTTCACATGGAAATCCAGATTTCAGCTTCTTTGGGGCAAAGTGGGCAGATCTGACAATCCTCTTTCCATATTCCTGCCTTGGTAACATTTGGCTGGAGCTGAGTAGAGGTTTCCCATCTTGTTGTTGTTGTTGTTGTTGTTTTTCCCATCACCACCAAGAATTTACTTATTTCTGTGAATTTGGGGTGGATTTCACATGAATGGGGTACAAAACTCAAAATTACCAAAATAGGCTGACATGTCTCCTGCAACTCTTGCTCCACAGCCCACGGAGCTGCTACAAAAGCACCCAGTCTTACCAGTTAGAGGGTGTGTAAATACATACTCTCCCCTAGAAACTTACATCAGAATCAATTTCATCTGGATGAAAGATTTTAAAATGAAATGCAAAACTATGAAGATACTAGAAGAAAACAAGGAGCTGTTGCTGCAGCGTGCCTCAATTTGTTGATTTAATGACAAATGCTCTCTAAAGTAAAACCATATCCCAGACATGACAAAAAGATACAGTTGGGATTTGACACTATTAAAAAAGGAGGGGAGTTACCACTGTGGTGCAAGGGCATCAGCTGCATCTCTGAAGAACCAGGACACAGGTTCAATTCCTGGCCCAGCACAGAGGGTTAAAGGAGCCACGTTGCTGCAGCTGTAGTAAGTTGCAACTGCAGTTCTGATCTGATCCCTAGTCTGGGAACTCCATATGCTGCAGGGAGGCTAAAAAAGAAAAAAGAAAAAGAAAAGAGGGATCTTTACAGCAAAAAATGCAATGAATAGCATCCAAAAATAAATAGTTACTTGGAAAACTATTTTCAATGTATATCCTAAGTGACTCTTTTCTTGAATATGGAAACTATTCTTTTTTTTTTTGTCTTTTTGCTTTTTCTAGGGCCACTCTCACCGTATAGGGGTCTAATCAGAGCTGTAGCCTCCGGCCTATGCCAGAGCCACAGCAACACCAGATCTAAGCCGTGTGGGTGATCTACACCACAGCTCATGGCAATGCTGGATCCTTAACCGACTGAGCAAGGCCAGGGATCAAACCCGAAACCGCATGTTTCCTAGTTGGATTCGTTAACCACTGTGCCACAAGGGGAACTCCTGGAAACTATTCTTATAAATCTATAAGAAAAAGTTATTTCTGTTGAAATAATTTGCTGAGCCCAAGATGGAGCCACTTCTGCCTGGGGAGCCATGTCAGCACCTCAAACTTAGATAACTTTTGTGTCCTTGTAAATGCTCCATTTAAAGAGAAATGTAGTATAGCCGGTCAGTCCCCAAACATCAAGCCAACTCTGAACTCTGCATATATTTCCTTGTTCTTTCTCATCCCAAATAAGGTAGACAATGCAGCTCCAGTCAATCGGATATTTTCTGCTTTCTCTTCCTTATTCCTTGTTCTTTTTTTTTTTTCCTTTTTAGGGCTGCAGGTACAGCATATGGAAGTTCCCAGGCTAGGGGTCGAATAGGAGCTGCAGCTGCTACCTATGCCACAACCACAGCAATTCGGGATCCAAGCTGAGTCTGCAACCTACACCACAGCTCACGGCAATGCCAGATCCTTAACCCACCAAGTGAAGCCAAGGATCGAACCCTCATCCTCATGGATGAGGGATTGAACCCACATCCTCAGGGTTCATTACCGCTGAGCCACAATGGGAACTCCTCTTATTCCTTATTCTTTACCCTTTAAAGATTCCTGCGAATGGGACTGTCTGCTTCACGAAGTGTTAAAGACAGCTTGTTTGTATCAACTAAACTGTCTTCTTTGATCATTTTTTTAACACAACCAAAGAGGGAAATGGACAAAGGGATAGGAAAAAAAAACACAAGGAAAGATAAAAATAGTTCTAAAGTATATGAAATGCAGTATAAATATTGCAATAAAGTAAAAGCAATAAAAATATAAAATGTCTAATATAACTTGAAAATGAAAAACGAAACATTAATGAAACACTATGTTTCACTTCTCAGGTGAAGATCAAAAGAGTTGATAATATTATTGCAGGTAGAAGGAAACAGACAGCCTCATATACAGCTAGTGTGGGTACAAATCTGCAAGTCTGATTTACTCTTCTATCTATGTCTGCTCAAGACTCACTCAACACAATTTGCTGTGGCTTTATAATATACTTCTAGATATTTACGCAAGGGAAATGAAAATACTCTATTCACACAAAGAGGTATATGCAATGTTCACAGCAGCTTTATTGATAACAGCCTAAATCTGGCAACAATCCAAATGTCCATCCACAGGCAAAGGGCCAAATTCAAAGACGGCCAAATTCAAACATAGCCAAATGATGGGATTCTACTCAGAAGATATGTAGCATTCATAGCATAATATCTGGATCTGTAAGATATAATAAGGAAGTTGTGTTTTGTACAAGAACAATGCTGTGTGTGTATCTTTGGTTTACTCTCCTAGGTTTTAGTCTGTACACGTCCTAATCATCTCCATCATTCTTTGCTCACTTAGGATTATTATGTTTCTGTGCCTATTTGAGCAGATGATAACTTTAATTCTATTCAACATGTATATCCTGAGACCCTCTTTGCACAGAGCCCCACACTAACTACTACTATCTAAATACTGTCAGAGACACAACAAGAAATACTCCGGGTCCCAGGCTATAAGGACCTGACGGTTTTGCCTGGGAATTGGCACTAATGCATAAAGAAAATTGAGAACAATATTCGACATGACAATGAACATTCCCAATGCCTGTTACCTCCTTACATTCAATAAAAGTAACAAGCAGAAGAATACTCACAATATCATAAGAACTCAGTCAAAACCTTAAGCTACGTCACGCTTGTGGGTCCTCTTGCTTCCTGTGAAACTGGCGGTGGTGGCACAAGTCAATTTGTCCTATGATGTCACCTTCCACAGATTGGGGCTCTAACTTTTGGTTTTCCTGCTTATTTTAGTAAACCATCAGGTGTATCTTACATGAAATAGTTAACCTTTTCCTGAACTTATTTTGTCTTCAGCACATGACAGCATCTTATGGAATTTATTCTAACCCCTCTTAAAAGACTTTGTTCAATTAGACTTAAGAGTGCAGAGTATTCTCAAATTAAGCAGAGTATTCTCACTCTCAAGCAGAGTATTCTCAAATTTACTACTTCTTTCTATATTCTGTAGGGCTTTATTCATAAATATGATTGGACACATTCTTACCTTTACACTTTGCAAGCTGGAGACCTAATTTGTAATTCCTCATACACAAAATTTTGTAACAAAAACTTTTTAAAAAGTCCACATAAATGTAGAAGCTTTTAGGAGGAGGTCTAGTCTTATCTTTATAAATCCGTATTCTCTTTCCCAATTCCTTCCCATAACAGCAGCTCACTGTTAAGCAGCAGGCCAGGGTTTGGTGATCAGATACTTAAATGTGGGAAAGCAAATTTAAGGGGCCCATTGACTGCCTATACACACTAACATAGCCAGACCAGAGCGTCTTCAATTTACCCAAGTCAGGATTCCTCATAGAAACAGGACCAGTAGGATATATGCATACATCTATATAGATAGAAAGAGATTTATTGTAAAACTTGGCTCATGTGATTACGGAGGCTGAGAGGTCCCAGATGGGCTGTCGGCAAGCTGGAGATCCAAGAGAGCCAAAGCGTAGCTCCAGGCTGAGTCTGAAGATGGAAGGATCAGAAGAGCCCACGGAGTAAGGAAGCGCCAGTCTGAAAGCCAGCAGGCTCAAGATCCCAAAAGAGCAGATGTTTCAGCCCAGGCCTGAAGGCTGGAAAAAACCAATGTCCCATCTCAATCAATCAAGCAGGATTGATGTTCCCTCTGTTCACAGAGGGGTCAGCCTTTTTGTTCTGTTCCTGGTCTTCAGTTGATTGGCCGAGAGCCACAGCTCGCATTAGGGAGGGCCATCTGCTTTACTCTATCTACCAATTCAGATGTTAATCCCATCCCCAGACGCTCTCACAGGCACATCCCAAATACTCTTTGACCAAATATCTGGGGATCCTCTGTCCCATTTGACTCAACACCAAAATAAGCAGCAGCACCAAGTTAATTAGCCATAGACTGTCCAACCCAGAGCCTGCGGTTCTAGATTGTTCATGCTGCTCTTACAGGGCTCCACGTGGTTTATACCAAGTTCATTAAAAATTGTGAAATTATACTGTTTTGTTGACACCCATCTATTTAATCAACCAGAAGAGATAAAAATCAATGGATTTCCATTGTGTCTTAGCGAGTCTGGAACCTGACTAGTAACCATAAGGATGTGGGTTCAATCCCTGGCCTCCCTCAGTGGGTTAAGGATCCAGCGTTGCCACAGGCTGTGGCATACATAGGTTGCAGATGCAGCTCGGATCCCACATTGCTATGGCTGTGACGTAGGCTGGCAACAGCAGTTCCAATTTGACCCATAGCTCTGGAACTTCCATATGACACCAGCAGCCCTATAAAGAAAAAAGAAAAAGAAAAAGAAAAAGAATCCATGAGATATAAGCATTATACAGAAGCCATCAATAGATCAAGAGCCTACTATCTTGGGTCGATGGTACAGAAAGTTCCTGGTACTTCACTTGGAGCACATTAGCCACCTCAACTCCCATGACCTTGGTTCAGGAGAACCATGACCTTGGTTGGAGGACACACAGCACACGAAGAGCCCAAGACTAAGTCCAACTGCCCCCAACAGCTCTGAGTAGCTAAACAATACCTGGGTCCTTCAGGCTCACTCAGCAAGCATCATTACTGTGTTTATCATGACCCAACATCCTGAGGTCTCCAAGAGCACCATCTCTCAGAGTGACCACTTAGGCACTGGATGTACTAATAGAGGCACTAATATCAGTTCTTCCAGTCATTTGGACTCTTCCAGGTGTTGGCTTGCATCCCTAGATACGAAACAAAATTCAAGGAAAAGCAAAGAAGTGTTGGGTTGAGGGTAGACCCTCTTGGGTGGCCTTTGGGAAAAGGTGTATGGATCCACAGAACAGGTTTCTATACTCAGAAACAAGGAGAACTGCCCTTCAGACAAAATGTGAGGCTCTTCCTTTCTCGATGGGGATGTGGGTAGCAGTGAATTTCTTCAGGCGCCCCACCACCTGTGTTTCCCCCACTGACTCATGCAAACCTGTTGAAGTGGTTTTCCATGTTGCTGTTCCACAACAAACACACCACAACACTTCCTCCCCCGACCCAGCCTCCTTTGTCACCTACTCCTTCCTAGGAGACACAAATAGACTTTGAATGAAAATAGCTGAGGCAGTACCTTTCCTTTTTTTTTTTTTTTGTCACCTTCTATTTTCACATTTATGTAAGATTTCCCAGTGCCAGGAAATTCTTTGGATATATTTTCTCAGTTAAATTTCACAACAACCCTATGATGGGTTCTATTTTTTTCTTCCCTTATACAATGATGAAACCAAGGCTTTGAAAGGTTAGCCAGCTCACCCACAGGCACGCAACTGGTGGAAAAGCTGACTCTGGACGTCAGGTCTTTCCACCTTGGGTCCCTGAGGTTTTCATTATTGATCTTGAAGTCATGCCTTAGTTGTCCTCTGTCCAAATTTAGAAATTGCAAGACCTTAAACACATGGTTTCAAGCAAACTTTACAAGATGTCTTTGAGACATTTCAAAGGATGAAGTTCCCCTCCAATATGCACAATGCATAAAAGCTTCTGGACCTATTGGTTAAAAGGAAGGTCACTTTAGAGCCTCTGGACCTAGTGGTTAAAAGAAAGGTCACTTATTTGGGTCCCAGAATATAAGTTTAAATTGTTGCTTTAAATTCTTAAAAGGAGTTGGACCATTTGAGAAGGAGGTAATGGAGGCCTTGAAGTCTAACTTCTTTGTAACTCTACTGAAAATAAATGCTTTCTCTTTTCTTCCCCATCCTTATTGAGATGGAATTGACATAGAGCATTGTATAAGTGGAAGGTGTATAATGGGATGATTTGATGTATGTATGCATCATGAAATGATCATCACTAAATAATCTGATTTAGTTAATTCAACTTGAGAGCCAGTAGAGAGGACCAAAGGAATTGGAGAGAGTCCCTTCCATTCCTGAGGGACTTAATGAAACTAAATACTAACAATCCTTGTACGCAGGGAAAAAACAAATTAATAAAGGACACAGACAAACGGTGAGAATAAAACCACATTACCTGTGATAATAGGAATTTGGGTCTCATAGGACTGATGATGAGCAGGTTCATCCAAGTCGTTGGCATTAACCATCATATGATGTATGTATGACCATACATCATATGAACCTGAATTTGCCAGATCCCATTTCAGGTGTTACAGCAGGATGCGCTATGGCATTAATATAATGGCTCATGACATCAGCAGCTGCCCAGGAGACTACTGAGCACCTAACCCATACCTGACCACAGAGAATGTATGTCAATTGCACCCACTGTGCCTGTCAATCTCCACTCTCCATTTCTTCTCAGAAGAGACCTTCTCCTCTTTCCTGTTCTACCATGAGAAGCTGTATAGTGCAGGGGTTAAGAATAAGGACTCAGGGAGAAAACGCTGGATTTGAATCCAGTTCTTCTTCATTAGCCGATGATGCTAAATGAAGTCTTTTATCCTTCTCCCCACAAGCCTCATTCATAAACCTAGAGGAATTCATGCCTGCCTCCTAGAGTTGTTGTGAAGATTAAATGAGATAATGGATATAGAGGTCTTTGCTAATGACTAGCATAAACTAAATGTTTGTTTTATTTTATTTTATTTTATTTTATTTTATTTTTGTCTTTTTAGGGCCGCACCTGTGGAATATGGAATTTGCCAGGCTAGGGGTCAAATTAGAGCTATACTTGCCATCTTACACCACAGCCACAGCAACTTGGGATCCGGGATCTGAGCTGCTTGGGATCTGTGACCTACACTACAGCTCACAGCAACACCAGATCCTTAACCCACTAAGCAAGGCCAGAGATCAAACCCACATCCTCATGGATACTAGCTGGGTTCATTAACCACTGAGCTATGACAGGAACTCCAATAAATGCTTTAAAAAAATGTAGCTTCCTGGAATGCTCATTTCCCTCTTCTCCATCTCATCAAATCCTACAGGGACTTTATGGACAAAGAATGTCACCCACCATATCAGTAAACAAAGGATGTTGAGGCCATCAAGCCATCAGCCACTGCAGCCACCCCTGATTGTGCACTGAGAGGATTCAGGATGGAGAAAAACAGGATACTGGTCCCAGATAATTAAGGTAGCATCTCAAAGGAATGATTTCAAGAAGCCCAGACTCTTGCATCATCCCATTCAGAGAAATGTGTTAAATTCATTAACTTGAAATGTCTGTTTTTTCTTTCATTAACAGTAATCTTTTGATGTCCCAACTACCTGGTTTTTATTGCAAAAACTGCTATGTAGACTGGATCCTTCCCTACCTCCTCAGAGCTGTCCCTCAGCTGTGTAAGAGGCTACCTCCCGGGTGTAAATCCTCAGCAAGTCCAAGTTTGCTGATAAAATATAATTCTCAGGTTGTACTTTTTTTTTTTTTTTTGTCTTTTTAGGGCACCAGCAGCATATGGAGGTTCCCAGGCTAGGAGTCAAATCAGAGCTATAGCCACTGGCCTACCACAGCCACAGCAACATCCTGAGCCACATCTGTGACCTATACCACAGCTCACGGCAATGCCGGATCCTTAACCCACTGAGCAAGGCCAGGGATTGAACCTGCATCCTCATAGATGCTAGTCAGATTCGTTTCCACTCAGCCATGATGGGAAATCCTACAGTTGACACTTTAAAGCCTGAATCAAGTTCTCTTTTCCAAGGCTCCTTTCTCCCTGACTATTCCAGCTCTTATAGGAATGACTTCCCCTAAGTAACTCACGCTACATACTCAAGCCTTGGATTATGGGCTTATTAGTTGCTGGCAACTCCTGAGAAGGAAGTGGTGGCATGTGGATGGTTTGAAGGTAGGTACGGGGCAGACAGGCAAGCACTGTTTTCATAGTGTTGCTCATGCTGGTCCAGGCTGGCCAGGTTGCCAGCGTGTCCCCAAGAGGAGAGAGAAGGGGTTAGAGAGTGTATTTCCATCTTCCCCAACTTCCCCCTCAATTTACTTTCTAGCTGGATCATCACCCAAGATAAGGCCAGGCTGGAGTTCCCGTCGTGATGCAGCAGGAACAAATCCAACTAGGAACCATGAGGTTGCGGGTTTGATCCCTGGCCTTGCTCAGTGAGTTAAGGATCTGGTATTGCCATGAGCCGTGCTGTGGGTCGAAGATGTGACTCAGATCTGGCGTTACTGTGGCTGTGACTGTGGCGGGCAGCTGTAGCTCCAACTTGACCCCTAGCCTGGAAACCTCCATATGCCGCAGGTGTAGCCCTAAAAAGACAAAAGACAAAAGACAAAAAAAAAAAAAAATAAGGCCAGGTTTTGATAGCTTTATCTATAAACAGGGCAGGTTCCCATTTTCCTAGCAAAGGTCAGAGAGCTGAGCTGCATCCTATTGAAGCACCTCCTCCAGCTCGGATCTGGGGTCCTCCTGGTGCCCGTGGCCCTGAGTGTGGGAGGTAGATCACCTGCCCTCCTGCAGCCAGTGGTGACCTATACATCTGGCCACTCTCGAGGCCTCCAACCCCTCTGAGTGAGCAGGACATGTTGTTCTTATTTCCTCCACTCCTTCCAAAATCTGGAATCTCTCTCCAATCAGGCCACAAGCCAACAGCTACTAGCACCCCAGCTGCCAGCAGGGCAGTGCCCAGGGCCCCTGATGTAAACATGAAGGGGAATGATTGGAGTTTGGCTCTGCCTGTCGCTGTCTGGGCCGTCTTCAGCCAAAAGCCTGCAGGCTTTCATCTGCTGAATCAGGCAGCGTTCAACAACATTTTCTTTCCTGCCTGCCTTGGCTCCCAGCCCTTCCTCTGCCTGCTCTCTGTCTCAGGAAATAACCAGGAAGGACCCGACAGCCCCTGCCATTTAGACTTGTTGTAAATGGGAAGGATGCTGAGAGAGACAGCCAGCATCTTTGCTTCCTTTCATGTCGTGACTTATCTCAAGGAGCGCTGAGAAAGAGACAGAAGAGGGAGGGGCTTGGAGACTTCTTGGGGCAGGAGAAGCGGGGGTGTGTGATGGGGGATCCTGCCCCAATCTATAACCAGGCAGGGCCTCTCTGCCTCCAGGTCCTCCCTAGACTCTGAAGGAGAGGGTCCCTGGTGAGAGCAACCAGCAGCACGGGGCCAAGATCATACCTGGCAGCTGCCATGGGGACCCCCATGAGGGCACCGAGGTACCCACACAGCTTATACCTTCCCCAGGGCACATTGCCCAGTTGGGGCTGAAACCCAGCCCACTCTCCACTTGCCAAAGCATGAGCCACATCTGCCCAGAGAGGCTGCCTTTTCTGGCGCTCTCAAAGGCTCCAGTAAAGCTAGTGGGACCCTGGGTGCCTTCATGCCTCTGTGCCTCCCGATGGCTGTGCTGGGTGGTTTTGCTGGTAGATCAGCAGCATCCTTACAGCCTTACGGAGTTCTTCCATGTCATACCTGCCAGAGCCCGACTCCATTCTTCCTCTTCTCCCCTTCCTACCCCTTCCCTTTGCCCTCTCCCTTTCGCCTCTTCCTTGCTCTCAATCATTGTCAGGAGCTGGTTGCCCAGCTTCTCCCTAAACACTCTAGAGGGAGCAGGGCACCTGAGAGTGGGCAGGAGAAACCAAGAAGAAAGTCTTGGTATTCAGAATGCAGGCTTTTGTCTTTCCTTGCTTTTTAAGGCCGCACTTGTGGCACATGGAAGTTCCCAGGCTAGGAGTCGAATTAGAGCTGCAGCTGCCAGCCTACCCGACAGCCACAGCCACACCAGATCCGAGCAGTGTCTGTGACCTATGCCAAAGCTCCCAGCAAGCCTGGATCCTTACCCCACTGAATGAGGCCAGAGATCGAACCTGCGTCCTCATGGATACTAGTCAGGTTTGTTACCACTGAGCCACAACGGGAATTCCCTGTCTTTCTTTCTAACTTGTGCCCTTGGTGTTGATGGCAGGTCCTTCTGGGACATGGTAGGAAAAAATCGGGAGGGTAGGTTTAAGAAAATTTGACCAGAAAGAAATTGAAGAGGTTACTTAGCTCTGCCCTGCAGATGTTGGTGGGCCCAAATGCCAAGACCTGACTGCAGTGGTGGGTAGAATAATGCAGCCCTCAGAAAGAATGACTCATTCATCATTCTCTGAGAGCTTTTGCGGGGATGGCTCTGTATATTGGGATGGCATAGGGGAGATTAAACTGTAGAGCAGGTGAAAGGGCTCTGGTGGCCCCCAAAGAGAACAATACATCATGCAGCAAGTTAAGAACTATGAAAAGAGGAGGCTCTGGATCTATGCAGAAATATCACAATTTTCCCTTTTAATTGATTCTAGGTTCTATAACACATGGACAGGAACACAGAACTCGTCCATTTACTTGGTCGAGTTCTTCCTTTGAATTTTTTCACTTCCACTTTATGCCGAGGCTTGAAGGCGGCAGCTGGATATTTGAAGCTTTAGGACATTTGAGCAGGAAAGCACTTAAAAGATAATTGTGTCCTGCCTCCTCTGACTCTGGACATCCTCCCCTTCATACCGAGAGCAGTTAAAAACATTAGGGAAGGGGTTCCTGTTGGTGGCTCGGGGGGTTAAGAACCCTACTTAGGGTCCGTGAGGAGGCAAGTTTGATCCCCAGCCTCACTCAGCAGGTTAAGGATCCAGGGCTGCCAAGAGCTGTGCTATAGGTCGATGATGTGGCTCGGATCCTGGGTTGCTGTGGCTGTGGCTCTGGGGTTGGCTGGCAGCTGCAGCTATGATTCAATCCCTAGCCTGGGAACTTCCATATACCACAAGTGTGGCCCTAAAAAGAAAAAAAAAATTAGGTAAGCTTAACCTAAAGAACAAACTCAGCCATCGCAATGGTCTTAGGGTAGTTGAAAATGTGTCCTTTCGACTTGGGGAAATCAGAGTCCAAAAATTCGCTGAAGATGAGAGCATCCCAGGGTTGGAAAGTGGTGTTTTCTGTTACTGAGTGGTCTCACCCATAGCCTGGATGCTCTCTAGGGGTTTCAGACCCTCACCGAGTTGTAGGATTTAATGACGAGCTCTCTTTCTGCCCTGAGATTCTAGACTCTATGCAATAGAGTGACCACTAGTCACTGAGTACTCAAAATGTGGTTAGTCCAATATGTAAAATACATAGTTGATTTCAAAGTTTTAGCATTAAAAAGGTAAAATATATCATAAATACTTTTCACATGTTGATTACATGTTACCATGGCAATATTTTGAATTGATTAGGCTAAATAAAGCATATTATTAACATTTAGTTCACCTGGTTTGTCTGTTTTTTGCAATGTGGCACCTAGAAAATTTTATTTATTATTATTATTACTCTTGCTTTTTAGGGCCTCACTCACAACATATGAAAGTTCCCAGGCTAGGGGTTACATTGGAGCTGCAGCTGCCGGGCTAGGCTACAGCCACAGCCATAGCAATGGGGGATCCGAGCCACATCGGTGACCTACACCACAGCTCACAGCCACACCGGATTCTTAACCCACTGAGCGAGGCCAGGGATTGAACCTGAATCTTCATGGATAATAGCTGGATTATTTCCACTGAGCCACAAGGGGAACTCCCTAGAAAATTTCAAATTTCATATGCAAGTATGTGTCTAATAGATATTTCTATTGGGCAACACTCTTCTAGCTAATTCTCAGCTCACTTTCACTTCAAGGCCTCACATTTTCCTGACAATAGCTTCTAGCCTACTGGGACATGACCCTTTCCCACTTCAAAGTCTTGAAATTTACTCCAAGTCTCAACCTTTGGGTAAAAGGCACTGTCACATCGTTTCAAGGAAATATTTAATATGAATTTTCTATATAAATGGGAAAGATAGAGATTCTCTAACTCTCCTCCATCGCCCATTCATATAGATTAGGTTATACGATTGGAAGGTTAGTTTATTTGATCTTGAAAAGGACATCTGGTTCGTGCTGAATTTCTGAATTTCGGAGGAGTTACATTTCAGGGGATGAAACAAGGTGAAACTAGGTCATCAGGGAGCATGGAAATGAGTGGCATTGAAAAAGAGGGTAGACTCCTATGCTGTTGGTGGGAATGCATATTGGTACACATGCTATGAAAAACAGTATGGAGGTTCCTCAGAAAACTAAATATAGAATTACCATATGATCCAGCAATCCCACTCCTGGGCATATATCCAGATGAAATGACAATTCAAAAAGGTACATGCACCCGTATGTTCCTTGCATCATTATTCTCAATAGCCAAGACATGGAAGCAACCTAAATGTCCATGGACAGATGAATGGATCAAGAAGATGTATATATATGATGAAATACTACTCAACCATAAAAAAATGAAATAATGCCATTTGCAGCAACATGGATGCAACTAGAGATTCTCAGACTAAGTGAAGTAAGTCAGAAAGAGAAAGACAAATACCATAAGCTATCCATTATATCTGGAATCTAAAATATGGCACAAATGAACCTATCCACAAAACAGAAACAGACTCACAGACATGGAAACAGACTTGAGGTTGCCAAGGGAGATGGGGGAGGGAGTGGGGTGGAAGGGGAGTTTGGGGTTGGTAGGTGCAAACTATTCCATTTAGAATGGATAAGCAATGAGGCCCTGCTGTATAGCATGAGGAATGATATCCAGTCACTTGGGATAGACCATGATGGAAGATAACACGAGAAAAGAAGTGGTATATAGAGTACAACTGGGTCACTTTGCTGTATAGCATAAATTGACAGAGCTTTGTAAATCAACTATACTTTAAAATTTTTTTCTAAAATAAAGGAAAAAAAGAAACAGGGTCGAATGACACAACCAGATCTTTATGCTGGGTGGTTAGAGAAGGATGGAGGCCTCAGGGCAGAGCAAGACACAGGGTGACTGGCAGGTACTGGAGGCCAGTGATAGACAAGGATTCACAGGCAAGGACTTTTGCCTCCTTACCACACTCTGTCCAAAGACGTCATCAAAATCAAATCAGGGGGTCCTGTCGTGGCTCAGCAGAAATGAATCTGACTAGTATCCATGACGACTCAGGTTTGATTCCTGGCCTCACTCAGTGGGTTAAGGATCGGGCACTGCCGTGAGCTGTGGTGTAGGGTGCAGATGTGGCTCAGATCTGGCATTTCTGTGGCTGTGGTGTAGGCCAGCAGCTGCAGCTCGGAATCAACCCCTAGTCAGGGAACTTCATATGCCCAGATGTGGCCTTAAAAGACCAAAAAAAAAAAAAAAAACAAAGCAGGCTCTTGATTAAATACCCTCTACTAGGAGCTCCCACTGTGATGCAACGAGATTGGCAGCATCTTGGGAGTGCTGGGACATGGGTTTGATCCCCAGCCCGGCACAGTGGGTTAAGGACTGGGTGTTGCCCCAGCTGTGGTTTAGGTCGCTTAGGTTGTGACTTCAGCTCGGATCTGATCCCTGACCCAGAGCTCCATATGCCGCTGGGCAGCCAAAAATGAAAAAACAAGACAAAACTAAACCCACTACTGGACAGGAATCATTCTATTGAATTACATATAGAGAGCCTCATTTTCCTCTTTTGTAAATGAACCCCTGCATCCCTGGACTGTTGTCATGATTCAGAGAAAGTGCCTGGTACAGGGTAAATGCCAGTAAATATCCGTAGGAATGATGTGTCTTTCCTCTGCCATCTTTAGGCAAATATTCCACATGGATGAACCTGAGGATCTGTTCCTCACAGCTACGAAGCAAAACATAAAATAGCAGACCACACGTTCAAATTCGTTGTGTTGCTAGCACAGAAGAGTCAAACACAAATCCATTTGCAAAACACAAAAATCCAAATTGCAAAGTATTCCCTAACGAAAACCTGGAATTTGATCTTCAACATACTTAAAAGCATTAAAAGTGCTTACCTTGAAAGAGCCATTTTAATGTTTGGCAAACAATAGGGAATGCTTCTGTGCTAACACTCAGTAACCACTCCCAAATGCTAAATAAGAGAAAAGTCATACGCTTGATTATTAAAAATATTGGGTAAGCCAAATGGCTTTATCTCCTTTCTCATAGCAGACATCCTCTAGGGCAAAAGTCTTCAGTGGTTAATACTGGAGATTTGTAAGTTGCGCTTGTCCAACTGGGGATGGTTGTGAGTCTATTCACTCATTCATTTGACCACTCAGAGAAATGTTTATTCAGTTGTGATAAGTGCTGAAATGAAAATGAGCAATGTTGGTAGTAGAGGGCTATTGATTCCATGCAAAATATCATGCAGAGTGCCTTGAGACTCAAAGGAAGATACCCTTGATTGTACCTGGAGGTAGAGGTTAGGCTCTTACTTAGGAAAAGCCTCCTAGTGGTTAGAAGAGGAATAACTCTGGAATTGAGTCAAGTTGATAATACGATATACAGTGGGGTTTAGGATGGAGGGAAGTGGATCAATGGCAAGTAAGGAAAGTCAGAAAAGGAAGAGCATTATTCAGAGTAATTTGAAAAGAGAATGTATGTTCAGCATGTCTCTATGTGGGGGAATGGAGTGGAAAACCTTTATAAGAGATAAAACTGGAGAACTGGGGGGGAAGGCGTAGGCTGGGGTACATGATTTATTGGTCCCATGAAAGAGGTGGGGCCCCATCTTAAAAGCAAGAGGGAGCCACTGAGGGTCATTCCCTCCAGCTGCCTTGTGGGAGATAGATGGCAGGCAAAAAACAACAACAACAACAACAAAAACTAGAGGTGGGAAGAACATTTTAATAACCCAGGGAAAGGTAGGGATGGAGCAAAAGGAGGGTAAGTAGATACATATCAGAGATGCTATGAAGGCTGAGTCTATGAGACTTGGTCACTGATTGGCCATAGGAAATGAGAGAAAGAGAGAAATCTAGGATGACCACCCAAGTTTCTGACTCGGGTCAGTAGATGAATGGTCGTGTCATCTCCTGGATTGGGGCACAGGAGGAAGAACCGTGTTTACGGGAAAGCTATATGCAATTTTGAGTAAGTTGAGTTTGAGCTCCCTCTGTGATATCCAGGAGAAGGGCTCTTGAAGGAAGCAGTTGGAACTTAGGGGGAAAGTGAAGGTGGAGATACAATGATAGGGATCATTTGTGTGCTGGTAGAAGGTGGAGCCATGGACATGGAAGCGAGTAAGAAGGGATAGGATCCAAGGACCCCAACATTTGAGGGTTGGAGTGAAAAGAAATCATCAGGGTTGGAGAAGGAGAACTGGGAAGTGCTGGTGTCTTGGAAATCAAGGGTAGAATTTCAAGCAGAAAGGTGTGGTCATAGAGACCAGAGTGACATAGAAGCCAAACCCGCTGAGGGTATGAGCCCTTTGCCTCAGACGATGAGGTCTTTAGGGTCCTGTCCCAACCATTTTCTCGGCATTGTGGTCTGGGAGTGAGAAAGTCGTGTCCTCTCTTTTTTTTTAATTTACTTTTTACTAGGGTAGAGTTGACTTACAGTGTTAATTTCTGCTATACAACATAGTGACCCCGTTACACACACACACACACACACCCATTTATATACACATATGTATGTGTATGTATATGTATGTATGTATATATATATATACACACACACACACACACACACACACACACATTCTTTTTCTCATATTATCCTTCATTCTGGTCTATCCCAAGAGACTGGATATAGTTCTCTGTGCTGTAATCAGGACCTCTTTGCTTATCCATTCTACATGGAATAATTTGCATCTACCAGCCACAAACTCCCAGTCCATCCCATGTCTTCTCCCCTCCCTCGTGACAACCACAAATCTTTTTTTGAGAAGGTTGAAGGTTTAAAGAGGAAATTATAGTCGTAAAAACTGTTGCAGGCAGAGTGTGGAGAGAAGCAGAGATAGATGCTCAATAGCAAACATCCTTGGAAGGATGTTCCCTGGGGAGGGAAGGGAAGAGAAGAGGAAGCTGTTGGTGGAGATGGGGAGAAAGACACAGGTTCAAGGAAGGTATTTGTTTTTGTTTTAATTTAGGGCTGCACCTTGTGGCATATGGAGGATCCCAGGCTCGGGGTAGAATCAGAGCTGTTGCTTCCAGCCTATACAGCACCAGCCACAGCAGCACCAGATCTGAGCCTCATCTGTGAGCTACACCACGGCCCACGGCAATGCCAGATCCTTAACCCACCGAGCGAGGCCAGGGATCAAACCTGCAATCTCATGGATGCTAGTCAGGTTCGTTACCACTGAGCTACAATGTGAACTCCCAGGGAGGACGTTTTTAATGATTAGCAAGATTGAGCATTTTTATAGGCTATGGCAATGAAACCAGTGACTGAGAAAAGGACACTACCATTCAGAGCAGTCACAACTTGGAAGAGCTGCTGGAGAAGACATTTGGATGAAGAACACAGAAGGAGGGACCAGCGGTAAACTGAAGAAAGGAGGGCTTTGTCTGAAGCAGGAGGAAAAGAGTGAAGGGTAGGGTGGGGGATGGTTTCTTCTCTCCCAGACTGGAGGCCAGGAGGTCTGCTGGCAGAGGGAGGCTGGAGGGGAGACAGGAAGGTTTAGAAGGACAGATGTGGGAAGTTCTTGTTGTAGATCAGCAGGTTACAAACCCAACTAGTATCCATGAGGATGTGAGTTCGATCTCTGGCCTTGTTCAGTGGGTAAAGGATCCGGCGTTGCCGTGAGCTATGGTGTAGATCACAGACGCAGCTTGGATCCCAAGTTGCTGTGGCTGTGGTGTAGGCTGGCAACTGTTGCTCCGTTTCAATCCTTAGCCTGGTAACTTCCATATGCTGCAGGTGCAGCCCCAAAAAGAAAAATAAATAAATAGATAGAGAAAAAAAATACATAAATAAAAGGACAGGTGTGGATAGACATCCTGACCACTTATGATTCTTGGAATGAAACCTATTCTGTTCTTTTCTTTTTTTATTTCTTATTTTAGGGCGGCCCCTGTGGCATATGGAAGTTCCCAGGCTAGGGATTGGAGTTGTAGCTGCCTGCGTACACCACAGTGCAGCAACTCGGGCCCTGAGCTGTGTCTGTGATCTACACCACAGCTCGCGGCAACGCCGGATCATTAACCACTGAGTGAGACCAGGGATCAAACCTGAGTCCTCAAGGATACTAGTCGGGTTCATTTCCGATGAGCCATGATGGGAACTCCAGAACGAAACTATCTAAATGATTACGAACATTCTATGGGAAATCATTTAGGCTGCAGCCCTAGGGGCTGGTTCTCCTCTGAAGAAATATCCAATTTACTCAGAATTCCTTTTGCCCCCCCCCCTTTTCACCCTTCTATGTTCATTTTAATTAAATTGGCCTTGGTTCTGGTGAGTAATAAAGGAAGAGTCTGGGATGAAGCAAGTCCCATCACGGAAACCAGCTACATTCATAGCTCCCTGAGGATAGAATTAGCGGCCACCCAGGGCTCATCGTGGCTCTGCCGAGGCCAGTGACTCCACCATCATGATGGTGGAGAATTACAGTCAGTCTGATTTGGCAATCCGTGGGGCGAAGGGGGCTCCTGGTACCAAAGGGCCCAGTCTGCTCTGTGAAACATTATCACAGCAGAAACACTCAGGGAAAAAAAAAATCACAATATCTCCTTTGGAGACCAGATGATGGGGCCAAGCAAGATGTTATCTGGCCTTGTCAGCCTCAGGAGGGGAAAAAAATAAAGATGGTCTTGGAACAATTTGGGCAGGAAGACAATAGAATTCTTTATTTCTTGGCACAGCAATGAATGAATCTTTCTTCCAAATGCAAAGCAGGCATTAAATCCAAGGACAATAAATGGTGAAATGGTGAGACGAGCGTTCCAGGAACAATCATGAGCTTTCTCTGTGATCACAAGGAAAACAGTCCCACAGAGCTTCAAAGAGCCGTGTGGACGTCTATTCTCTTCTTAAGCAAAGACAATTAAGAGACAACAAGCACTTCCTACTTATCTGTCAATGCCCAGAATTTCTCCCTACCCTATCCCGACCCCAAGTGAAGGAGCCTTCATTTTTCCAGCTTCACAAAGCGTTGCACACAGAGTGACCTTAAAGTTGAACGTGATGTTATCTGGGCACTGCTTTGAGAGCAAGGTTGAAACATTCTCCAAAGCATAATGAACTTTCCGTTTAATGAACTCCCCCCCTCCCTGCTCCACATGCCACTGACATTTTCCTATTCTTTGAAGATAAATTTATATTTCTTTGTAAAACTCCCAATATTGATCAGGTATATTTCCAAAAATAGATAAACTTAGAAGGCGGGGAGGGTCAGATGGCTCATGTTATAAAGATGTGCATTGGGGTACCAGCTCTTGGATGCATTTTATTTTATTTTTATTTATTTATTTATTTATTTTGCTATTTCTTTGGGC
Source organism: Phacochoerus africanus (assembly GCF_016906955.1). Taxonomy (NCBI): domain Eukaryota; kingdom Metazoa; phylum Chordata; class Mammalia; order Artiodactyla; family Suidae; genus Phacochoerus; species Phacochoerus africanus. The sequence continues at coordinate 43,077,321 of NC_062552.1, forward strand.
CGCTTCTGCGGCGGCATATGGAGGTTCCCAGGCTAGGGGTCGAATCGGAGCCGTAGCCGCCGGCCTACGCCAGAGCCACAGCAACGCGCGATCCGAGCCGTGTCTGCAACCTACACCACAACGCCGGATTGTTAACCCACTGAGCAAGGGCAGGGACCGAACCCGCAACCTCATGGTTCCTAGTCGGATTCGTTAACCACTGCGCCACGACGGGAACTCCTTGGATGCATTTTAAACATTAATTTTTAATAAAAATAAGTGAATTTGGTCTTCCAGGACAAAAGGCTGCATCATTATTCCTTGAGCTCAGCTTTCAACTCCTGAAGGAGAAACGTCATGCTAAGAACTAGCCCAGAAAAAGCTGGTGCTGGTCAGGATGGGACCTGGAGGCAGCTGTCCCTTTGTTCTCCCACTTCCTGTCAAGCTGGCATGGGGCCGTCCCCATAGCCGAAAATCCGGCCTCTGTGCACTGGTACCAATTAAGTCTCGGAGACAGAGTTTGGAGGAAGAGAAAGAACAGCTGTGTTGCTTTGCCAGGCAAAGGAGGACACAGCAAGCCGATGCCTCAAAACTATGTCCTGAATTGAGAGGGGATAGCAAGGGGTTTTATAGGTTTAGCTTGGAAGACGGTTTATTGATTAAGGTGTCTATATTAGTCTTCGTCCACAGATCATTTCCGAGTTGTCAAATCTGGCATCCGTGGATCTGGTGATGGTTTCTGGTTGTCTTCGCAGTTATCATTCCTTGACCTTCTCTGGGGAATGAAGATTGCTTACAGAGAAGGGGTGTTAGGGAGCGTTTCAATTAGAAAAGAAAATTACCTCTAACTAGAAAGGAACCATTAGTAAAAGAAAGCAGTTAAGCAAGGAAGAGATCATTTGTGAAAAGCCGGACACTGGGTGCAATATATCTCTACCTAGAAAGTAAACATTAGTAATAAGTGAGTGGCGAAGGCAGGACATAACATCATGGAGACTGTTTTAACTCGTTTTTAGCTGTAACAATATTTCCTCATCATTAACTCTTGAGTCAGGCTTTTGAGACTGAGGGGAGGCTAAAGGAAAAGCCTTCAGAACACAAAGATTTGGGGTCTGGTACCCAGTTTCACCCCATAAAAAGAGTCTTGTCTTTGAAGAGGCTGGCAAGGCTCTTGGTGGAGTCACCTCTGGCTACTTCCCAGAAGTCACTCCTGAGTCAGGGGATTACAAATAAACTTTGTTCCACATCACATGGTCCCCTCCTCCCACAAACATCTCTCTTCAAATCTCACAGTTTACATATTCCCACAAGGTCAAGTCAAGGACATTCAGTCACATGCAGAGTAATGGAACGAGCCCACAGAGGGCCCGCCATGCAACCAGCTCAGAGATGAAAAACGTCTCTCATTCTATGTAAGAGTTCACAGGGGACTGCCTGCCTCTGACAGAGAGCTGTCCTATTTCCAGAGCAAGAGCCATCTCTTTGGACAGACAATTCCGGTTCAGCTCCATAAATGTTTCTGCTCTGGTCCTACCATTTGCTAAACATGAGGGTCTTAAATTGAAAACCAGGTCTGGGTCTCAAGGACCTTACAATCTGAAAAAACACAGACAAACAGGAAATGTACACACACACACACACACACACAAAATAGGTTATTGATTCATTCATCCAATCAACAGATTTTTTGTTTGTTTGTTTGCTTGCTTTCAAGGGCCACACCTGAGTCATATGGACGTTCTCAAGCCAGGGGTTGAATCAGAGCTACAGCTGCCAGCCTATGCCACAGCCACAGCAATGCCAGACCTGAGCCACTTCTGAGACCTACACTGCCACTCAAGGCAACGCCGGATCCTGAACCCACTAAGAAAGGCCGGGCATTGAATCTGCATCCCCATGGATCCCAGTTGGGTTCATTACCACTCAGCCATGACGGGAACTCCCAATCAAAGGATTTTAGGATGCGTCTTCTTTGAGTCAGGCACTACATCAGATCCTGGAAAAATAGCAAACAAGTGTTGATTCTGTGCTTGCCAGGCTTGCAGTCTAGCTGATGGAAACGGATCTATCTGTGAACATAACTTCTATCAAAAAGGAGTGTGTCAGGACCGGTGGTGGCAGGAAATTGTTTTGGGCAGAAATGACTTGGACATACAATAAAAGATGTAGGAGTTCATTGCTGAAGAGGTGATGTACAGCAAGAGGTCAGGGAAAACTAAATGGTGAGATAAAATTTGATGTGACTTTTAAAGGATGGTTAGGATCTGGGTGATCAGAGATGAGAAGTGAAGCCATTCCGAGAAGAAAGACCCATCTGAGACGAGGAGCAGGGTACTTCCCAGGACAGGGAGGAGACAAACACAGCTGGAGTGAATTACTATGCATACTTGAGAGCTTCAAAATGCTGCAAAGCATCCAGCCCCACACTGAAGCAATCCACCACGAAGAGACACTCATGGAAGTGACGATTAAAATACAACGCAGACATGCATAACTCATCCAACTCTGTGGCTTGTTGGCTGTGTATCCTTAGATCAGCTCGTTAACCTCGGCACCTCAGTTGCCTCATTTTTTAATTTTTTCTTTTTGTTTTTTTGGGCCGCACCACCCACAGCATATGGAGGTTCCCAGGCTAGGGGTTGAATCGGAGCTGTAGCCTACAATGCCACAGCCACAGCAACTCTGGATCCAAGCTGCGTTGGATTTTCGGTGACCTACACCACAGCTCACGGCAAGGCTGGATCCTGAACCCACTGAGCGAGGCCAGGGATCAAACCTTTGTCCTCATGGGTGCTAGTCAGATTTGTTTCTGCTGAGCCACAATGGGAACTCTGGTTGCCTCATTTTTAATGATCTATCCACAAAACAGGATTGTTGCAAGGACTAAGTGAATTATACCTGAAGTATGTTAGAACAGTGCCTGACACAGAACATGTGCTCAATAAATACACATGATTATTCAATATAGAAAATAGGACTGGGGAATATGATAACAACGGCTAGCATTTATTGAGGGCTTACTATTTGCCAGGGACTGTTCCGGGTATTAGATCATTTCAGGAACACCAAAAAATTAACAAAGGTAATGGAGGCACCAAAAGATCACATGGAAAGATTTCTCCCACACACCGCTTAAAACATCCATTAGTGTCTGTTCTTGATTTTTGACTACAGGGGTTTTTTTTGTTTGTTTTTTTGTGCTTTTTGTTTGTTTGTTTGTTTTTGCTCAGCAAAAACTCCTCCCTTCTCTGTTTGGAACAAATCCTCAGTGCTGTCTTCCGGGCTATAGTCCTCAGTAAGTTCCCTGAATAAAACATAACTGGCAACTTTTAGGGTGGTGCTTGATTTTTTCCCATCGATGGAAATAAATACAGCTCTATTGGCAATTTACTTCCATTATAGAATGAAGAAACTTGGCGGAGTTCCGTCGTGGCGCAGTGGTTAACGAATCCAACTAGGAACCCTGAGGTTGCAGGTTCGATCCCTGGCCTTGCTCATTGGATTAAGGATCCGGCGTTGCCATGAGCTGTGGTGTAGGTTGCAGGCGCGGCTCAGATCCTGCATTGCTGTGGCTGTGGGTTGTGTAGGCTGGCGGTAACAGCTCCGATTAGACCCCTAGCCTGGGACCCTCCTTATGCCATGGATCAGCCCTAGAAAAGGCAAAAAAACAAAAAAAGAAAAGAAATAAAGAAACTTGGAGCTCAGACAAGTTTAAAACAAAACAACAATCAAACCAAGATAACACTACTACCAAGAGGTAGAACTGAGGTTCCATCTTGGATCTGTCAGTTCCTTCCTTTCTATAGCCACTGCCTCCCTGCACCTGTGTTTTAAGAGTGGGCTGTTTCATCCTTGAAGACCCATCACGAGTGAATACCAGTTGCAGTAATCGAGAGGATAACAATTCTAATAAAGAGGACAAGGACTGAATCTGAATACTGCTAGAATTCATTTGCTTCCAGTCCTGGAAAATTTACGGGTCTGGAACTGTCATGTTCACCAGGAAGTAAGGCCCAGCTGGCTGCTGCTGGCTCCTGGCCATGTGTAGACAACCCCTGATCATTTGTCAGTGTTCCCCTGGGGTGCCTGCTTCATGTTAAAATCCTGGCAGCCTGCCTCATTCCGCTGTAGAAGTGCACTGGCCAGAGCGAGGCTGACTGCAGTCTCCTGATGCTTCTGCTGATTCCAGGGGCCCTGCTGACGAGACACAGAACAGGACACACCCAAAAGCACAATCTGAGGGCTGGAGGCGCCTCTGGTTGTTGTGATGTGCATGAACTTTCCTTGTCACATTGTCAACAGGGAAATACAGGCAGGGCTTTCTTCTGGGCTGGCAGAGAATGCTGGAACATCCCTGAATGCAGTGTTACCAGACTCTGCTCTGAGGAGCCCGAGATGGGGGAGGAGGTTTCCGAGGGAACTCTGAGAGGGTGTCAGGCAAAGCGGAGCAGGTCAGGGTCATGGTTTCACACCCCAAGTTCCACCAGATCCATTGTGCTTCTAACTATGGCCACCAGCTTAGATTCATTTGCGGAAAGGGCCCCAGCTAAAACACATCTGAAAAACGACTTCATTTTACTGATCTAGAAACAGGAGCTCAGAAAGGGCTTGGGTGAGAAAAAGGAATGTATACATGTATGTGCGACTGGGTCACCTTACTGTACAGTAGAAAATTGACAGAACACTATACACCAGCTATAATGGGAAAAAAATTAAAATCGTTAATTAAAAAAAGAAAAGAAAAGAAAAAGAAAGGGCTTGGTATGGCCAGATCCCGGGAAGTTAGAGGCAGGATGTGGATGAGAAGCTGATTCTTTGGCCAAGGCTCTCTCCACCACCTGGACTCCATCACCCCCCAGTCCAACTGTTTCCTGCTTCTGAGAGCTCTCTCTCTCTCTCTCTTTTCTCTTTGTGGCCACACCTGGGGCATATGGAAGTTCTTGGGCTTGGGGTCGAATCAGAGCTGCAGCTGCAGGTCCGCAGCACAGCCTCAGCAACACCAGATCTGAGCCAAAGGATGGTTTGACATTCCCGGTGGAACTCGAATCCCCAAGACTTCTTCAGTCTTTGTGATTCCTTGTTTAGACACAAATCACGTGGACGTGGGGCTGGCTTAATAGGGACTTCTCAGGCGCCTTCATTCTCCCACAGCTGTTAATTTTGAAATAGCCAACACTGACTTGGAAACTGTATCCTCAGGGTGTATGTGGTGAGCCAAGAGACCAAGGGGGGGATGGTAACCACATTATGCAACTTCCCTACATTGTGACACAGCAACACAGGTGCAAAAACACCAGGTTGAAGGGAGAAAAGACTTTTGTTTGTGCTTTTCCTTCCTTCTGAGATATCTTGGAAGCGTAATGAGCAGCCGGTTAACTTGTTTACCCCAATTGGTCCAAAATGTCGGTTGTGGTTGACCGTGGCTGGTCCTCACCTCCCTCTCTCAGTCTCAGGCCAACCTGCTACAGGAAGCAGGCTTAAAACCAAAGGATCCTGAGCTTCTTACCCATCTCCCATCCTGCCACTCCAGGGACTTTGCGCTTTTTTGTTTATGTGCCTCTGGTCTTGCCTGTGTTCCTAAATCTAGGATGTCCCTTCTGAATTCTATTTCTTTCCTTCTTGTTCTCATGAAGGCTAGAGAGAGTCAGGTCTCTGGGGAGCCCCTTTATGGGTTGTGCTTATAATCTGAGATGGCTGTTGGGTGAACCTGAAAATCTGCAATTGGAATCACATCTGAGAGGCAGGAATCAAATGAAAATAATTTGGGATTGTATTTTATTTATTTATTTATTTTTGTCTTTTCTAGGGCTGCTTCCCATGGCATATGGAGGATCCCAGGCTAGGGGTCTAATCAGAGCTGTAGCCGCTGGCCTACACCAGACCCACAGCAACGCAGGATCCGAGCCACGTCTGCAACCTACACCACAGTGCACGCCAACGCCGGATCCTTAACCCACTGAGCAAGCCCAGGGATCGAACCTGCAACCTCATGGTTCCTAGTCAGATTCGTTAACCACTGTGCCACGACAGAAACTTTGGGTTTTATTTATTGACTGCCTAGCTGTACCTACTGCATTACATTTTTAGTGTTTGCTCTACACATGACCGTGTACAGTCTTAATTTCTCACAGACAGTCTGGAGTTAATATTGTACCACTTCATGTAGAGTATGGAAACTCATCTGTGTTTTTTTGTTTTGTTTTGTTTTTTGCTATTTTAGGGCTGCACTCATGGCATATGGAAGTTCCCAGGCTAGGGGTTGCATCCAAGCTGTAGCTGCCATCTACACCACAGCCACAGCAATGCAGGATCCAAGCCGCACCCTTGACCTACACCACAGCTCACAGCAATGCCGGATCCTTTAACTCGCTGAGCAAAGCCAAGGATTGAACCCGTATCCTCATGGATCCTAGTCGGGTTCATTAACGGCTGAGCCATCCATGAAGGGAACTCCAGAAACTCCTATCTTTAATGTCATAGTTATAATATGTATTATATCCACAAACATTATAAACTCCATATGACAATGTTATATTTTTTTCTTTTTCTTTTTTTTGCCATTTCTCGGGCCGCTCCCACGGCATATGGAGGTTCCCAGGCTAGGGGTCCAATCGGAGCTGTAGCTGCCAGCCTACGCCAGAGCCACAGCAACGCAGGATCCGAGCCACATCTGCCACCTACACCACAGTTCACGGCAACGCCGGATCATTAACCCACTGAGCAAGGGCAGGGATTGAACCCGCAACCTCACGGTTCCTAGTCGGATTCGTTAACCACTGCACCACGACGGGAACTCCATATTTTTTTCTTTTCCTTATGTATAGAGGAGGTTTTCCTGTTTCTTCATACATCAATCAATTTTGGATTATATTTCAGACCATATAAAAAACATGTTACAGTAACTCTGGATTCTGTTACATTCTGCTGAAGAATATTGATTTCCTTAAATGTTCCTTCCTTGTGTACATGATTCAGAGGTCAGTCAGTGAATTAGGCAGAGTTTAGAAAAAGATGGACTTTTTCCCTCTCTGATTCTATCCTTTTCAGGATTTTTCTCTTTGCTTTCCAGCAGTTTTGTTTGCCCTGGATTCTGTCTTTTGGTCCTTCCAGCTGGGATACCATTTTCCACTAGCTTTATTCACCTTTACAGGAAACAGTTTGGGGCCTGCTCTTAGGCTGAAAGCTATAAATTTAAAAAAAAATTAAAAATAAAGAGAAATGTACCCAATGCCATCCACTTTGTATATGAATCGTCTCTCTTCCACTGTCCATGTTTGTTCACTTTCTAGTGTCTTCAAGTAATTGAGGTTTTCAGTAGTTTGTATCTTTTTTTTTTTTTTTTGGTCTTTTTGGGGGCCGCATGCAAGCCATATGGAAGTTCCCAGGCTAGGCATCAAATTAGAGCTGCAGCTGCCAGCCTACACCACAGCCACAGCAAGGTGAGATCCAAGCCGAGGCTGTAACCTACGCTGTAGCTCATAGCAGTGCCGGATCCTTAACCCACTGAGGGAAGCCAGGGATCAAACCAGAGTCCTCATGGATACTACTCCAGTTTGTTACCACTGAGCCATGATGCGGGAACTCCTATAGTTTGTATCTTTATGAGAGTTGGCTCAATAGGGCCTATTTGACCCAACCAGAAAGCAAAACTCTCTCACATGACGTTGCTTTGATATTCTTCTAATGTAAAAATGGGATGGGAAGGCAGAGGGACAGTCTGCAGTTTTACTAACACCCTGGTGATATTTTTCAGCTTCTGAAATAGTTCTGGAGTGCCTCCCAAGTTCAAGGCTCTCTGACAGTGGCTGAGAATACAAAGAGAAAATAAAGCCCACCTTGGAAGCTGTTTACATGTTCATTTCAGTAAAGGCGGAAATAAAATCTCCCCTTCCTTCCAGCGCACAAAATGTGAGTTCTTTGTTGGTTTCTGCTGGGAAAAGAAAGGGGTTAAATTCCTTACCTCAATGACGGAGATGGCTAGAGAGAAACACACTTCTGTACAAGGTGTATTCTCACCTGTGCTATATCGCTTTTCCCCAGACCACCCCCAAGGAGGTCACTGATGTTTTGTTCTTTGCCTTCCTTTTACAGATGGAAAAAAAAAAAAATATGAGGCTCTCAAAGTTTCAGTGTAAGTTGTCTGAATTCACATCACGAGTCAAGGGAGGGATTGGCTCTAAATGCTGGTTTCTTTCCACTTTCCTTAACCCAAGTTGGAAAGATCTGGTCTCCACCACGCCCTTCCTATTGGACGCTGAACACATCAGGAGACTTCAGTTTCCTTGTCTGTAAAGATAACATTCACATGTGCTCTTGGTACCCAGCCCTACCTGTCCAGGGGAGACCAGAAGACTTAAGGACCCTTTCATTACTCAAGTGGACACTTCAAATCCTATGAGGATGAATCACCTCCATGGTGTTTGGTTTTAATCTAGAGATCTCTGCGTTTCAGGCTACCTGCAGACATCACCCTTGGCAGAGTCTTCCTCCAAACTCCTGTGGCTCTTGTTCTACCCCTCACTCAGCATTTCTCACATGTGTGATCTTTCAGCCTTCGCTCTGCAAGGATGGCAGACCTTCGATGCAGCAGTGGTGCATCAATACCACAAATAATCCTAATACATATAACAACACTGCCTTATATCTAAATCATGTCTTTTACTTCCCAAGCTTCTTTTTTTAGTCATTTCATTTGGTCTGCACAGGCTTTGGGGTCACCCTCCCATTTCCCTTCCTCATTTTCCAAAAGGAAAGGCTAATTACATTTTTAATGTCTTTGAAAAAAAAAAGGAAAATTATTTCTATTTTGGGAAGGCAATTTTTATGTGCCAAAGAACACAAGATCCCAAAGAGATGCTCTATCTCTCAAACATGACAGATGGTTTCCTACTATTTTCTTTATATCCCAAATACCCGAAGCATCTGGGCCTGCAGTAATAACATAATCAGTATGTGAAAAAAAAACAATAAACAACTCGGTACTTATAAGTTTTGTTTTCTGTTTTTGTCTTTTTAGGGCCACACCCATGGCATATGGAGGTTCCCAGACTAGGGGTTGAATCAGAGCTGTAGCTGCCAGCCTACACCACAGCCACAGCAATGTGGGATCTGAGCTGGGTCTGCCACCTACACCACAGCGCACGCCAACGATGGATCCTTAACCCGCTGAGCAAGGCCAGGGATCGAACTTGTGTCCTCACGGATCCTAGTCAGATTCGTTTCTGCTAAGCGTGATGGGAACTCCAGGTACTCATAAGTTTTAATGCAGTATCTTCATTTTATGAATGGCGTATGTCAAAAAATTCAGGCTCAAGAGGAACCTTCAAAAAATGATATGGGGAGTTCCTGTCGTGGCTCAGTGGATAACGAACCCGACGAGCATCCATGAGGACTCGGGTTTGATTCCTGACCTCACTCAGTGGTTAAGGATCTGGCATTGCTGTGAGCTGTGATGTAGGTCGCAGACGTGGCTCAGATATGGCCTTGCTGCAGCCAGCGGCTACAGGTCCTATTTGACCCCTAGCCTGGGAACCTCCATACACCACCAGTGCAGCCCTAAAAGATTAAAAGAAAAAAAAAAGATATGAGAGTTCCCATCTTGGTTTTTAGGGCCACACATGCGGCATATGGAAGTTCCAAGACTAGGGGTGGAATCAGAGCTGCAGCTGCCGGCCTACACCAGCCACACCAACTCGGGAGCCGAGCCTTGTCTGTGACCTATACTGCAGCTCCCAGCAACACTGGATCCTTAACCCACTGGACGAGGCCAGGGGTTGAACCTGCACCCTTGTGGATACTAATACTAGTCAGATTTGTTAGCAATGAGGCACAATAGGAACTCCTTTCAATATCTTGTAATAACCTTTAATGGAAAAGAATCTGTTTTTGTTTTTGTTTTGTTTTTGTCTTTTGTCTTCTTAGGGCTGCACCTGCGACATAGGCTAGGGGTCTAACCCACTGAGTGAGGCCAGGGATTGAACCCACAACCTCGTGGTTCCTAGCCGGATTCAATTCCACTGCACCATGACGGGAACTCCCATAATGGAAAAGAATCTGAAAAGGAATAGATATATAGTCTCTTTGCCAGACACCGGAAATTAACACAGTATTGTAAATCATCTGTATTTCCATTTTTAAAAAATTTGGGCTCGAAATGCCAACCCTGCCACTCACTAGTGTCTGGATTTTGTCCCATTTACTTCATCTTTTGGGGTTTTGTTTCTATATATGCACAACCTGAGCAACAATCCAGGGTTGTGATTGTCCTTGTTTTTTGTCCTTTTAGAGCTGCACCCGTGGCATATGGAGGTTCCCAAGCTAGAGTCTGAATCGGAGCTGCAGCTGTCGGCCACAGCAACGCCAGATCCAAGCCACGTCTGAGCACGGCAACACCAGATCCTTAACTCACTGATGGAGACCAGGGATCAAACCCGCAACCTCATGGTTCCTAGTTGGATTCTTTTCCGCTGCGCCACAACGGGAAACCCATGAGGTTATCTTTTAAGGAAAATCTAGTGGAGTACCTGGTATAGCATGTGCTCTTCAAAATACTAATTCGTTAGTTTTTTTTGTCCTTTTTTTTTTTTTGCCATTTCTTGGGCTGCTCCCGCGGCATATGGAGGTTCCCAGGCTAGGGGTCCAATCGGAGCTGGAGCCACCGGCCTATGCCAGAGCCACAGCTACGCAGGATCCAAGCCGCATCTGCAACCTACACCACGGCTCACGGCAACGCCGGATCCTTAACCCACTGAGCAAGGGCAGGGATCGAACCCACCACCTCATGGTTCCTAGTCAGATTCGTTAACCACTGCGCCACGACAGGAACTCCCTAATTCGTTAGTTTTAAGTGAGTAGAATGGTATTTCCTCATTTTTCTTTAAGATATAAAAGCTAAGGCCCAGGTTATCCAAGGAACATAAAACTCAGCAGTGACAAAAGATTCCCCCCAGCTTCCTCTCCACTGCCTTTCAGTTAGACTGTGGCTGCTCTAATCCTGACCCATACAGCAGCTATTTAACAAATGATGATAATAATAATCCCTCCAGGCGTGAAGACCTGCTGTCTACGGGGCCCTGACCGTTTCGCTACTCACATTCTCCAAGCTCTAATAACAACCCTGCAAGACAGCTGTGATTGTAACTGGGTTATAGCTGAAAACCAAAACAGGACATTTTGAACCGTGAACCCACTCACTCAAGGGCTTACAGTCAATAAATGGCAGATGTAGGATTTGAACCCACATCCCACGACTTGGGGTCTTTCCATGGATTCTTTTCCCTTGTTGCTATCTTTCCAAAGGAAAAAAAATAACAAGGAAATCTAACAAGTCATTGGGAAATTTTACATGCACCTGCTTGATGCAATATATTCAGGGACCAACCAAGGGGGGGAAAATGCATTTATTTTCTGCCTAATTGCTATAGTTCTCAAGGAATTTATCAAGCAGGGCTGTTTTGTTCCACCACTGAATTTAGTTTCTGCCTAATTGCTATTGTTCTCAAGGAGTTTATCAAGCAGTGCTGTTCTGTTCCACCGCTGAGATGCAAAGCAAAGACTTGGAAAGGCAGTTCACTCCAGCAGCGATGGGTAAGGTGGAGCCTGTAAAACAAATCCACCAGGGCCAAAGGCTCATGGGTTCCAATCCTGTTTTCAGGGAGAACATACCGAACTGAGTTTTTTGGGTATAAACATGTGTTTCTGCTCAGTAGAACTGGACTCCGTCAACAAGCTATTTCAGTGATATAAGCTGAACCAATCTGTTTGCTTGTAAGGGTGGACTCCCAGCTGATGTGTTTTGATTGTTCTTGGCTCTGCAAACCCATGGCCATGAGGGAGTGGTTGCTGTGGCTTCCCCAGCTTGGCAACCAGAGTTCCTGGGTGGTTTAAAAGGCATGTTCAATCCTGACAGCTACTTTTCAGCTCTCAGGAGGGACAAAAGTGGAGAAGAAAAGAAGAAAGCCAGAGGTAGGCAAAAAAGAAAACCTAGGTCAAGCCAAAGATGGAAGAACAGTTGTCTATTGACCCTGAAAATACATAATCAAAACAAACAAGATCTCGTCTGAACTTCCGTGGGGCTTCATAGAAGTACTATTGCAGATATTTTGCTCACAGTTTTAGATGTAAGCTCTTCCCACATAGCAACTTAAGACATTTACATCTGAGCAGCATGTAACTGTGTGCAAGCTGTTCCTTATAGGACATTTTTTTTTTTCTTTTTAAGGCCACATCTGTAGCATATGGAAGTTTTCTGGGGTAGATGTCAAATCGGGGCTGCAGCTGCTGGCTTATGACACAGGCACAGCAACACTGGATCCGAGCCGCATCTGCAACCCTGGATCCTTAACCCACTGCGTGAGGCCAGGGATTGAACCTGCATCCTCACAGACACTATGTTGGGCTCTTAACCTGCTGAGCCACAATGGGAACTCCTAGGCCATTTTGATAGCAGAGGTGGAAGAGCAAAGGGATGGGATGTGATGGTGCTGAGTTCTACCCAAAGTGTGTTTCCAGACCTATGAACCAAGAAGCCAAACCAGCCACAATGAAAAAAGCAAAAGGATGGTTTCCAATCTAAGCATTAAGCTTACGTACTGGCACAAAATCCTTAGCTTGCCCATGGCAGCAAGAACAACGCCTACTAACAAAATTCCAGAAGCTCTGGGTTTTGATGTGAGCTCTTCCTTTACGTAGTTTTGCAGCTCTATGGCCCGTTTCCTTAGACGTGGGCTTTTGGCTCTAAATTGAGAAAATGGGGAGGCACCGCACAATAAAGAGGGCATCAAATTTAGACTCAGAATGGAGTCCCTGTCGTGGCTCAGTGGTTAACAAATCTGACTATGAACCATGAGGTTGCGGGTTCGATCCCTGACCTTGTTCAGTGGGTTAAGGATCTGGCGTTGCCGTGAGCTGTGGTGTAGGTTGCAGACGCGGCTTGGATCCAGCATTGCTGTGGCTCTGGCATAGGCCAACGGCTACAGCTCCGATTGGACCCCTAGCCTGGGAACCTCCACATGCCGCGGGAGCAGCCCTAAAAATGGCAAAAAGACAAAAAAAAAAAAAATTTAGACTCAGAAGGCCTCTAGGATGTTATAAAATCTCTCATGTCAGACTCAATGCAAAGTATCTGTCAGCAATTATATGTGATGCATTTACCAGGCTCTGGGATTGTGGCAAATAGCTAAACAGACACAAACCCTGTTCGGGGCGACCTTACCTTTAGACCAGCAAAGGGATAAGAAAAGAAACAAGTTCCCCTTGTGGCTCAGCAGAAACGAATCTGACTAGTATCCATGAGGATGCAGGTTCCATCCCTGGCCTCAGTCAGTGGGTTAAAGATCTGGTGTTGCCGTGAGCTGTGGTGTAGGTCACAGACGCAGCTTGGATCCCACGTCGCTGAGGCTGTGGGGTAGGCCAGCATTTGACCACTAACCTGTGAACTTCCATATGCTACAGTGGCCCTAAAAAGACAGTAAATATATAAACAAATAAATAAATATTTCCCAGGAGAGGGAAAGAGGGTAGGTTTTTTTAGGGGGGAGGGTGCCATTTTAGTTAGAGCAGCCAGAAGCAAATACAACCAACCTCAGAAAGTTGTGACAAAGTGAAAAGAGAATGTATTTCAACATATTGCAGCATGAAGCAAACATATCATCGTGTGCTATTTTTGAAAATTCCATAGTACTGTTATTTCATTTTATTATTTTCTTTTTTTCTTTTTTGGCCACCCCCGCCACACAAGGAATTTCCCGGGCCAGGGATCAGATCCGAGCCGCACTTGCGACCTATGCCACCACTTCAGCAAGGCCAGATTCTCTAACCCACTGTGCCAGGCCAGGGGGCGGGGGGGACTGAACCTGTGTCCAGGTGCTGCCGGGACACCACCCCTCCTGTTGCAGCGTAGCAGGAATTCCTATTTTATTTTTGAATGGCTAAAAGGACTCCTTCCCCTAAGATAAGATTGGCGCTCTCAGTTTCTGTCCATGGCAGAGAAATAGAGCCCAGCTTGCCAATTGCTGCCATTTCCTTTGCCCTGGTTTCTTTCAATGCTGCCTCCTTAGATTTTTTTTTTTTTTTTTTGTCTTTTTCCTATTTCTTGGGCTGCTCCTACAGCATATGGAGGTTCCCAGGCTAGGGGTCGAATCGGAGCTGTAGCCACCGGCCTACGCCAGAGCCACAGCAACGCGGGATCCGAGCCGCATCTGCAACCTACACCACAGCTCATGGCAACGCTGGATCGTTAACCTACTAAGCAAGGGCAAGGACCGAACCCGCAACCTCATGGTTCCTAGTCAGATTCGTTAACCACTGCGCCACGACGGGAACTCCTAGATTTTGTTTTGTTTTGTTCCCATTCCTACAGCGGGAACTCGACCCCTGGTAGCAGGGACTCAGCGAACATGAAAACTTCTTTTTCTTTTCTAGGGCCGCTCCTGTGGCATATGGAGGTTCCCAGGCTAGGGGTCCAATTGGAGCTATAGCCGCCGGCCTATGCCAGAGCCACAGAAACGCAGGATCCGAGCCACGTCTGCAACCTACACCACAGCTCACAGCAACACTGGATCCTTAACCCAGTGAGCAAGGCCAGGGACCGAACCTGCAACCTCATGGTTCCTAGTCAGATTCGTTGACCACTGCACCACAACAGGAACTCCAAAACTTCTTGGAGCCCTGGTATTGGCTGCCGCCGATGGTGAGTCCACAGTTCATCTCTGTTGCCTGGAGCTCAGGGCTCAGCCCAGGGCTCAAAGCTTGGCGGTGTGAGCCTGTTTGTTCTGGAGAGTTCCATCCACCAGGTGATGGAAGCTTCCTGGCCAGGAAACAAACCCCGAGGCAATCAGGCCAGGGGACTCCTTCTGCCCGGAGCATAACAAAGAGCTCCTCTATGCAGCCTTATCCCCAGCCCAGAAAATGTCAGCAAGTAGCAGGACCCACACCTCAGCCCTGCCTGACTCTGGGGCTCAAGATTCTGACTTAGATTTCCGAGAATTCCCAGATCTTAGAAGAAAGCCTGCCATCTGAATGCTGACTCTTCCACATCAAAACTGTGCTTTTGGAGTTCCCGTCATGTCTCAGTTGTAAACAAACCCGTATCCACATCCACAAGGATGCAGGTTTTATCCCTGGCCTTGCTCAGTGGGTTAAGGATCCAGCGTTGCCATGAGCTGTGGTGTAGGTCACAGATGCAGCTGGGATCTGGCATTGCTGTGACTGTGGTGTAGGCCAGCGGCTACAGCTCTGATTAGACCCATGGTCTGGGAACCTCCATATGCTGTGGGTGTGGCCCTAAAAAGACAAAAGACAAAACAAAAACAAAAACCTCTCTGCTTTGCTCAACTGTGGTTCCATTTACATGTTCCTAAGGAGTTTCCCTCTCGATATCAGGGCAAAGCTGTCCTATGGGTGGTAGAATGTTTGACAGAATGTTGCAGACCATTACCCATTGTCTTAGATAGCATTATGGGAAATTACAAATAAGAATGATGTTTTAAATGTTTCTGGTCTTCCAGTCAATGGGTGTTTTCCAAAGTAAGTTGAATCTGTTGTTGTTCCATGCATTTCTCCTGTTAACCACTCCCTTCCCCTTATTTTTGGCCACACTCGCAGCATATGGAAGTTCCCCGGGCCAGGGATTGAACCCACACCACAGCTGTGGCAATGCCAGATCCTTAACCATCTGTGCCACAAGGGGACTTCTCTGTAAACCCTTACATGGAATGAACTTTTCCCTAGAAACCCATGGTAACCAACCTCCAAGAAGACCACCATCTGCCACACACTCCCTGTGTGGCCCCCTCCACACTGAATCAGGACTGATTTGTGTGACCAGTTAAATGAAGCAGAAATGGCCATGTAATTTCAGAGGCTAGGTCAGAAATAACATCATAGCTTCCACCTTGGCCCCTTGGATGGCTCACTCTGGTGTAAGTGAGCTTCCATGCTGTAAGGATACTCAAGCAGCTCTGCAGAGAGGCTCATGTGAAGAGCAGCTGGGGCATCTCACCAATAGCCAGGCCTGTGAGTAAGTAAACTTGGAAGTGAATCCTCAACTCCAGTCAAGTTTCCCAATGACTGAAGCCCTGGCCCACCTCATGAGAGACCCTGAGCCACCACCCAGAAAAGCCAATCCTGACTTCCTGTGAGAGATAACACATGATTATTGTTTTAAGCCACTAAGTTTGGGGCAATTTGTTACACAGCAAGAGATAACTAATACAAAAACTATTTCAAGTTAGGTAAATTGAATGGAAGAGACCATCGTCTGCTAAACACACCAGGCTAGAATCTCTTTAGATTGAGCAATAAATCCCAGTGAATACTAGCTATACCATCTTGTCCAATGACATTTAGAGAGTTATTGACTGATATTGGCATCAGATTTTGGAATTACTTTGTTATTGTTGTTGTTGGGCCCATGGCATTCTCCCAGGCCAGGGATTGAACCCAAGCCACAACAGTGACAACACTGGATCCTTAACCACTAGGCCAACAGGAAACTCCTGAAATCCTAATAAAGACCCAATCTGCTTTTAAGACACTTGTGGACATTCTAAAGAAAGAGGCTTCTAAGCATTGCCTCTGAACATGATCTTGCAGGTTTCACACTGTCCTTAAGTTCTGTGGATGGTATATCAAATTTCCCACAGTTATTGGTGGAAGGCTGCTGGGAAGGTGGCCATCAATTCCCTGGCACTTCTGGCTTGCTTTGCACATGCCCAGAGTGAGTTTCTGCCTCCAGAGAAAGCCAGCAGGTGAGTGGACACAGGTGCTGGCTGTTGCAAGTTGAACCAGTGAGCTCAGTAAAGGCAGGGGTTGAAAGGATGGGGTGGGAACATAAAGTGTCTGCTTCAATTATTAAGTCAGGGCCTCAGCCACAGGAAGATGGCACAGATCTACTCACCAGAATTGTTACTACAAGGTGGTTATTACTGACACTGAGAAACACAATTAAAGCCTAGCTTTCCAAACAGGTATTGAAGTCAGGTATAGAGCAGCAGCAAAGGCTTTCTAGGTGAGATGGTAAGTCTGAATGTCTTAAATTGCTCTTACTGGGAAGAAAAACAGGAGGCTTCTTCTGCCCTTCAACCCTAACCACAGGCACAAGATTCGCCAGGCTCACCCTGTTGGGACTGTACTACTACCTCATTTCCTCTTCCTACTGTGGGTCCTTCTAGTGAAGGGACAAGTCTGTCTTTTAGACATGAACTCAACCAAGGGCTTAAAAGAACCAAAGGATGGCAGTCCTCTTCTTAAGGAAATCAATGAGTTTTTAAGCATAACCCAGCAGACAGTGGGTGTTCAACAAACACTAGGCTGGATTCACTCCAGCTCCTACCACCACTGGCTTAGGACTACCCAGCAGAGACAGAGTCATGGCATGAATCTCCATCCCCTCTCTAGGACTTCTTGTTATCTTAATAAAGAAAACACAGGAGTTCCCGTCATGGCGCAGTGGTTAACGAATCCGACTAGGAATCATGAGGTTGCGGGTTCGGTCCCTGCCCTTGCTCAGTGGGTTAACGATCCGGCGTTGCCATGAGCTGTGGTGTAGGTTGCAGACGCGGCTCGGATCCCGCGTTGCCGTGGCTCTGGCGTAGGCCGGTGGCTGCAGCTCCGATTCAACCTCTAGCCTGGGAACCTCCATATGCTGTGGGAACGGCCCAAAAAATAGCAAAAAAAAAAAAAAAAGAAAGAAAGAAAACACAGACTTGAGAGTTTCCATTGTAGCACAGAGGAAACAAATCCAACTAGTATCCATGATGGGTTTGATCCCTGGCCTCCTTCAGATTGCTCGTTCAGGGATCCGGCATTGCCATGAGCTGTGGTGTAGGTCACAGATGTGGCTCAGATCCCAAGTTGCTGTGACTGTGATACAAGCCAGCAGCTGTAGCTCCAATTCAACCTCTAGCCTGGAAACTACCATATGCGGTGGGTGCGGCCCTAAACAAAAACAAAAACAAAAAAAAAAAAAGAAGAAAAGAAAATACAGACTCTGTGTGTAATGGTACTGCCTTTTCACCAGGAATCCCTCCTCTCCCCTTGGTGAAAAGTTGCTGCTGGAGCCCTAATTACCTTGAGACAGGTAAACAGGATGGAACCCTTGGGAAGATCCATCATGGGGGACAAAGCTGGACATGGAATTAAGGGACCACTGATTTCCTTATCAGTGGTGCCATGATATTTCCTACTTGGGGTCCCACTAGGGGAAAAGTTCCTTCAAAGTCCCCCAGCCCTTTGTCTAATGCCCTTGGAGGCAGGAGCAGAAAGCTCTGGGAGTCCTTCTCTCTTGCATTTGCTTCTCTAACTTTCACCTCCAGAGGGCGCTGATGTTCAAAAGACGAAAGCCCAAACCCTCAGAAGAGGTCCTGGGGAAGGCCAGCTGTCCACCCTCCAGGGAAGGGCGAGCCTCAGCAGCCTTAATTCTTTGTGAATAACTGATACTGGTGACCTTGAAGCCGAGACTGTATTAGCACTGACAAAGGGCCTGTCTTCACTCAAATAATATAAGGAAGCCCCACAGCCATGGTTTCTTCCTTATAGGAACGGTTGCTCACATCCCCACAATTAGCTTCAGGCATCTTGTAAGCTTTCTCTGCCAAGAACCCAGTATTTCCTGATCATGATTAGTACTGGGTAACATTAGCAACTGAAAGAAATCTGGTGGCTCAGGAGCCAATCCAGAGATTTTTCAGGGCCACCAGGAGGCAGCTGTGACACTTCGGGACTACATGTTAGCAAACGAGTGCTGAGGTTTTTGAGTGTCATGGATCAGGCTTCTGATCTCTCCTCTGCCTCTTGCCAGCTGTATGACTTTAGGTAAATTATGCTGCCACATCTCAGCCATGCCTGTAAATAGAAATGATCATCTCGGAATAGTCTGGCGTGGAATCAAGTCATTTGGACATGGAAAAACCTAGCTCTCTGCCTGGCACAAAGTAGGTGCTTTGTAAGTATGAGTTCCTTCTCCACTATCCTTCTCGCTACTTTTTTTTTTCTTTTTCCTGCCACATATGGAGGATCCTAGGCTAGGGATCGAATCGGAGCATGCAGCTACCAGCCTACGCCACAGCCGCAGCAACGTGGGATCCAAGCCACATCTTCGAACTGGATCCTTAAGCCACCGCGTGAGGCCAGGAATCAAACCTGCATCCTTACAGAGGCTATGTTGGGTTCTTAACCTGCCGAGCCACAACGGGAACTCCATCTCTCCCTTTAATAATACCATACAGGATGGATGAGTTCTTTTTTCCTCATTAGGAAACCTCAGTGGCTTACGTGAACCTCACCTTTATTTCCGTAAAAAATAAACTTTTTTCATTTGTCTGGCATCCCCCAAACAACAGGGATGAGTGAGGGCGCTGTGAGAATCCGAAAGCCAGCTGACCTAGGGGCCCTGGGGCTGTCTTCATTTGTGTACCTCGACTCCTGTGAAGTAGAGTTGGGGGGCGGGGGGGGGGGGCGCGGGGGGGGGGGGTGGACTGACAGAATCACCAGGACAGATCCATCTTTAGGGAATGAAATTGGAAACGTACTTAGCAGGAAGTTCTCCTATGATAAGAGGCACCCTGTTCCCCGGGCCCCACTTCAAATGCCTTCTGTACTTCAAGGGCGATACCAAAGCCCAGTGTCACACTGAGCAGAGGAAGTTCAGAAACAAATCTGGAGTAAATATACCACCGCCTTGTATCCCCGATGCTCCCCTGCCATGGAGCAGACCCAGTTCTAAGTCCTGAGCCTGCCGGGCCCTTGACCTCAATGATCTTTCTGTCTAACAAGGGAGACAAGAAGTAAACAAGCAGTGACAGCATCGTGCAATAAGTCCTGTGTGCTCGAAGCCAAGGATCACATGTCTAGGACTGAAACCTTAAGAGATGGGGAGCTGGGCTATATTGAGGACGAGCCACATCCTTCATCACTCACCATCCTTGGCTGCCAAGATGACTCGTCTGGACTGAACCTTTTTTGAATTCCCTATCCCTATCCTATTATGTAACCCTTCTGTCTCAGCTTATTTGTCTTTTTTTTTTTTTTTTTGGGACATTTTAGGGCCACACCCTTGGCATATGGAAGCTCCCAGGCTAGGGGTTGAATCGGAGCTACATCTGTCAGCCTACACCACAGCCATAGCAATGCCAGGTCCAAACCGTGTCTGCGACCTACACCACAGCTCACAGAATGCCAGATCCTTAACCCAGTGAGGGAGGCCAGGGATTGAACCCTCGTCCTCATGGATAACAGTCATATTCATTTCCAGTGAGCCACAGTGGGAAGTCCTTATTTGTCTTAAGGAAGGACCAAAACCTAGACTTAGGATACTGCAGGGATAAATCTAACCAGGGTCTTAAACAGAGGGAAAATATGACCAAAAAAAAAAAAATTAGAGTTAAAATTTTTTTCATGTGTTTTAAGAATTTATTGAGGCTCTCATTGTAAAACTGAAGCTGTCTTTTTAAAAACCTAGCATATGGAGTTCCTGTTGGGGTGCAACAGGATTGGTAGCATCTCTGGAGCCCTGAGATGCAGGTTGATGCCCCAGCTGGGCACAGTGGGTTAAGGATCTGACCACAGCTGCAGCATAGGTCACAATTGTGGCTCAGATCTGATCCCTGGCCCCAGAACTCCATATGCCATGGGGCATCCAAAAAAGAAGAAAATAAAAATAAAAAGCCTGGCATTTACCAACTAATCTGATATGTCTGGCACAGTCTCGGTTTTGGCATGAAAGCTCCAGATCCTGGACCCCCCTCCGTCCAGGCCACATCAGAACAGTTGGTCGTCCTAGCTCTGTTCCAAACCCAGAAGCACTAGCAGAGCACAGAGATAACGTACCAACCTGATGCTGAAGCCCTGAGCCACGAATGCAGAAAATCATACATGTGCAATCTACAAGGCCAAGTTGCTTCCTCAGTATGAATGGGGAGCTACATAATATTTAACAAACAAAAATATTTGATGTCATGAATAAATATGAGCCTATATTCAAGAATACAAGGAATTGTGCTGGGTTGGTGGTTTTCTTGTTTGTTTTTTGACCATGTCTGTGGCATGCAGAAGTTCCCAGGCCAGGGGTTGAGCCCACACGACAGCTGTAACCAGAGCCACAGCTGTGACTAGACTGCATCCTTAACTCACTGAGCCATGAGGGAACTCAGGAAATTTAGTTTCTTGTTCTTGATAAAATTGCCCAGAGCATAGCCTTCCAAATTCCTGAGAGGAGTGGGATTTACATTTTCCAAAAGAAGCTTCACAAAACAGCATAAAGATTAACAGCATAGACATTGTTATAAGACAGATCTGACCTCAAATTATCGCTTTATGCTTACACGCTGGGTGACCCATGGTAACTGTCTTACCCTCTCTGTGCATTAATTTTCTTTTCAGTAGAATAATAATTCCTACTTTGAAGTGTACTTCTATAACTTTTTTGTTTTATTTATTTATTTATTTATTGTTGTATTTTCTTGGGCCGCACCCACAGCATATGGAGGTTCCCAGGCTAGGGGTCTAATCAGACCTGCAGCCACCAGCCTATGCCAGAGCCACAGCAACTCGGGATCTGAGCTGCGTCTACAACCTATACCACAGCTCACAGCAACGCTGGATCCTTAACCCACTGAGCAAGGCCAGGAATCGAACCTGTAACCTCATGGTTCCCAGTCGGATTCATTAACCACTGAGCCATGACAGGAACTCCTTTTTTTGTTGTTTTTAAAAAATTTTTATATAAATTTTTTAAAAAAATTATCACAGTACATGGAATATAGTGATTACTCATTAAGTATTAACAGCTTTCAAAAAAAAAAAAAAAAAAAAGCTGGAGTTCCTGCTGCGGCTCAGTGGTAACGAACTCAACAAGTATCCACGAGGATGTGAGGTTGATCCCTGACCTTTCTCCATGGGTTAAGGATCCCGTGTTGCAGTGAACTGTGGTGTAGGTTGCAGATGTGCCTCGGAACTGGTGTTGCTGTGGCTGTGCCGTAGGCCGGCAGCTGCAGCTCTGATTCGACCCCTGGCCTGGGAACTTCCATATGCAAAGGATGCAGTCCTAAAAAAGAAAAAAAAAAAAAGGCAAGAACACAAACCTGATATTTTATTGTCTCCACGGCACCAAGTGGAGTTAATAAGGTGGTAAGAGATCATACATGAAAACTATTTTTCCCTGAAATACTAGGAATATAGCTTTAGATCAACTGGGGTAGCATTATATGTGCTTATGCTTCCATAGCTGAGAAAGGGCTTGGGCAGAATATCCTCATTTGCAGTTACATCCTCCATCCATCTTTGCACCCTTGGATGCTGGCCTGGGTGGTTTCGACCAGTGGACTTCCTGAATCAAACCAACTGGCTGTTTTTCCCAACTCAAAGTCACAACCCCTGTCAAGAGGCCCCCTCCCCCCTCTGCCTCTAGTTTTTTTTTGTTTGTTTGTTTGTTTTTGTTTTTGTTTTTTTTTGTCTTTTGTCTTTTTACGGCCACACTTCCCTGGCTAAGGGTCTAATCGGAGCTGTAGCTGCAGGCCTACACCACAGCCACGGCAATGCCAGATCCGAGCTGGATCTTCGACCTACACCACAGCTCACAGCAACGTCGGATCCCTCACCCACTGAGCAGGGCCAGGGATCGAACCCGCCACCTCATGGTTCGTAGTCAGATTCATTTCCGCTGCGCCACGACGGGAACTCCATGCCTACGGTTCTGAGGGGGTGGCCTCCTCTCTCTCCCTCAGGCTTAGCGATGATAACAGTTGCCCCCTGTGACTGGCCATCCTTCAAGGCTTTCCCAACAGCCTGCCCACACATTTGAATCTCATCCCTTTGTAAACTTTCCTTCATTTATTCCCCTGAATGTGCCTTTTGTTCCCCGCTGGAACACGGACAGATACAAATAGCAAAAGAACTTCCAGCTCAGTGATTTCCAAACAGGAAGTTTGGGAACAATTCTGGGCCCCCCACCTCGGATGACGCCCGGACCTCACACCTGGAAGATGCATCCCGAGGCATGTCTGGTGAGGCTTGGTGCTCTGTCTTTCTAATAGCTCCCCTGCTAATTCTGTGGCACAGCAGACCTGAAAGAGCTCCCTGCTGAGGGCTCCTCATCCCTCTTTCCTCATCCGTGTTTTTGGTTCCTGCTTCTCATTTTGCGCTCTTTGAATTTCATTTTGGTGATAAGCAAAAAAAAAATGCAGCGCATACAGAAACTAGATATACCCTCCGTAAAGCCGATCTCCATCATGGTAGGAACTTTGGTCTGCTTTTTTCATGTCTAGAGCGTTGCCTGGCACAGAGCTGGCATGAATAAATATTTGTTAAGTGACCATGGGATGAATAATTTATTAAGAACATCTACAGAGCTTGGCACGGCTTGCATGGGTTCAAGTTTGTGATGTCAAGGAGGGTAAGACCTAACTGCCATATGCGATTAAGATCCAAACAAACTAAAAGGTGATCCTGATAAAGATGAATTTATCGTCAAAGCGAAGTTGCTGAATATAGGTATGATATCAAACTGGGTTTCCTGGCCTATCCCCCCACCCTCCTCTGTCCTTTGAAGCCAGAGGTGAATGGCTCTAGATAGGGTGACTTATGCGAAGAGCCAGAGGATGCTGGGGACATCAACCAAGGCCACGGGGAGGTACTTTTAAGTCGAAAGCCCAGTTTTAACTTCTTCCAACTCCACACTATTACACATGTTCAGAGTACTCATGGGGAGTTTCCTTGTGGCTCATCAGGTGAAGAAACCTGACTAGTATCCATGGGGATGTGGGTTCAGTCCCTCTCACTCAGTGGGTCAAGGATCTGGTGTTGCTGAAAGCTGTGCTGTAGGTCAAAGAGGCAACTCGGATTTGATGTTGCCATGGTTGTGGTGTAGGCCTGCAGGTACAGCTTCTATTCGACCCCTAGCCTAGAACCTCCATGTGCTGTAAAGAAAACAAAATGAAAACAAAAACCCAGCGGGGAGTTCCCGTCGTGGCTCAGTGGTTAACGAATCCGACTAGGAACCATGAGGTTGCGGGTTCGATCCCTGGCCTTGCTCAGTGGGTTAAGGATCTGGCGTTGCCGTGAGCTGTGGTGTAGGTCTCGACTCGGCTCAGATCCTGTGTTGCTGTGGCTGTAGTGTAGGCCAGCAGCTACAGCTCCGATTCGACCCCTAGCCTGGGAACCTCTATATGCCCTGGGAGCAGCCCTAGAAAAGGCAAAAAAAAAAAAAAAGACAAAAAGAAAAAAAAAGAAAACAAAAACCCAGCATACTGATGGTACCTCTGACACAGAGGTTGCTCTGCATTTTCAAATCGAGTGTTCAAAATAAATTTCTATACAAAATGAAACCCATATTCAGGCATAACTTTCCTAACCCTTAACCAATCAGACCTGGTCCTCAGGATTGTTCCTCGTTACCCAACGGGACACGTCCCTCCTCATTGTTTCCTATTTCCTTATCTCTCTGAGTTACTAACAACAATAACAACAAAAAAACCTCTTGGGTGACATTTTTCTGACAATATCTACCGGTAACGTTTCTAGCTAATTTTTCCACCAAGACTTTCCTGGAATAAATTTGATTTGAAAGTATTCTAGAGTAAGAAACACATTTCTCCAACTCTTTTTTTTTTTTTTTGGTCTTTTTAGGGCCTTACCCTCAGCCTATGTAAGTTCCCAGGCTAGGGGTTGAAGTGGAGTTACAGCTGCCAGCCTACACCACAGCCACAGCAAGCTCGATCCTTAACCCACTGAGCAAGGCCAGGGATCAAACCTGCATTCTCACGGATACTTGTCAGGTTCATTACCGCTGAGCCACGATGGGAACTCCCCATTTCTCCAAGTCTTTCAGTTGATTCTACTGCTAATACCTTTGGTGGCATCTTGTCTGAATGACCCGTGGTCATGTTTATAAACATCAGCTATTGATTTTAAGGTGTTTTAAGCCATAATGGCTGCCCAGGAGTCAGGATGTAAAGAGCTGCTGGGTCCTTCATCCCTGGCCCCAGTCTGATACATTGTCTTCATCCCTGGCCCCAGTCTGTTGTCTGCTTTTACAGTTTTTCTTGTCTCCTTCATTGTGGATTATGGCTTCCTATTATCAAGATGCTTCATCCTAAAGGTCAGGTCGCCAAAAAAGAGGCCCCTGGGTGAGGGAAGGGTGGCTCTGGACTTTTATACAAAAGTATGTTTCTGCCCTGAGTTATGCAGGAACTGACCTGAGAAGTCCCTTCACAGTCCGAGAGAGATTGTGAAATAAGAAAGTTCTAGGAATTAGTGATAAGCTGATCCCACATCAGATGTCTAAGAATAGCTTTAAAGATGTGAAGAAAACATGAAGAAATCAGTGCCAATTAACCTAGAAAGTAAATCCGATGAATGATTAGATCTGTCTTTTTGATTTGTTACTTTTTGGAGAATATGCAGTTCCGATTAGAAAGAGACTTCGAATGGGTAAAGGAAAAGGATGGCTATGAAGAGTCCCTTTTTCCTTTTTTCTAGCTGCACCATGGCCTATGGAAATTCCCCTGGCCAAGGATCAAACTGGAGAAGTGTAGCTGCCACCAAGGTCACAGCTGTGGCAATACCTCACTGTGCCGGGCCGGGGAGTGAACCTATACCTCTTCAGAGAAAACTCCATATCCTCAACCTACTGTACCACAGAAGGAACTCCTATGAAAGTTTCTTAAAATGCCCTTCAGAAGGGGTAATAGAATTACCAGGCCCTGTGATCTCAACATGACCTTCGTAATTTACATGTACTGCTGCCCAGGGACAGGGAGATGGAGGCTGTGGCTTCCCCAATTTCCTTCTAACCTCAGCTTTCAGAAATATTATTTTTCTATGCTCTTCCTACAGCTTTGTGCATGTTTAAGGTATGTTGCCCATAGGTTCATAATTAGGCCTGGTCTCTTTCATAGCTTGGTTTTTGTGGGATTGTTCCAAAGGACAGAAACATCCACTGTCTAGGAGAAATGGAAAAACAGGAGAAATGGAATTCAGTTTTTTGGTGGTGGTGGTTTTGGTTTTGCTTTGTAGGGCCACACCCTCAGCATGTGGAGGTTCCCAGGGTAGAGGTCGAATGGGAGCAGCAGCTGCCACCCTACACCACAGCCACAGCCACATCAGATCTGAGCCTCGTGTGTGACCTACACCACAGCTCATGGCAATGCCAGATCCTTAACCCACTGAGCAAGGCCAGGGATCGAACCTGCAATGTCATTATTCCCAGTCGGATTTGTTTCTGCTGCACCACAACAGGAACTCTGGAATTCAGTTTTTTTGTTTGTTTGTTTGTTTTCTTTTTAATGTAGTATTATTTCCAGTCCTTAGAAGGACTTGTGCCCTAAAACACCCTGAATCCCTTATCCTAGTATTAGTCTCATAGCAGCATCTGAGACACTTCTTTTCCTTATACAATGAGGATGTATAAAATATTAGGAGGAAAACCATGCTGAGAACCACGGTTGAGGAGAGTATCCCGTGTGTTCTATAAGATGACAATGCGTATATTTACATGTAAAGAAGCATGGCATCTTGGATTAAATGGGGGCCCATGAGGTTCTGATCTTACTTCTTCTATCACAAACTCTAAGATGTTCCTGGCACATTACCCCACCTCTCAATGGTAGGCCTTCTTCAATAAGACGCAAACCCCTTGTTTTCTGATTTCATGTTTATTTCTCAAGAACCAAAATTCAAGCAGTGGAAATGACTGGCCCTTGGCCACCTGGATTTGGTCAAGCAAAGTGTTTGCTGTTCAAGAAAAATGTCTTCCCTGGGAGTTCCCGTTGTGGTGCAGTGGAAATGAATCTGACTAGTATCCATGAGAATGTGGGTTTGATCCCTGGCCTCGCTCAGTGGGTTAAGGATCTGGCATTGCAGTGAGCTGCGGCATAGATCACAGATGAGGCTTGGACCCTGCGTTGCTATAGCTGTGGTGTAGGCTGGCAGCTGCAGCTGCAATTTGACCCCTAGCCTGGGAACTTCCATATGTTGTGGGTACAGCCCTAAAAGGCCAAAAGAAAAAGAAAAGAAATGATGTCTTTCCATAACTAAGAAGACCCAGCTTGCCCTATAAGGCCCTCTCCTTAGTCATCACTCCACCCAGGCTGTAAAGGAAGCGTCATCAAATAAATGATTCAAACCATTTTCATTCAAAAAGAATAATAAAACTGATAATGCCTTCCTTTCATGCCACAACAGGAAAGTCTCCACCACCAAGGAAAGAGACAGGCTTGTTACCTGCACGAATTGGCAAACGGGGCCTATTGCTGAGGGAGAAGTCTGTCTGTGGTGCCAAAGTGGCTGAGAAAAAACAAATATATCCTCAGGGTCACCGTTTGGTTTAATTGCTGAGAAGTCAATCTAGCCCAAACTGCTTGCTTTTAGCAATTTTTGTTGGTTTATAGTTCTCTGAGTAAACACCAGGTGACAGAAGACAGCAGTGGGGAGAAAAGCAGCTTTAGGGCCAAAGGAGGCAAAAAAAAAGGGGGGGGCATGCAAAGAACCAACTCACCCCTCCATTCTTACAAATATATTGGTCCGGGATTGAAATTTCAGGTGCAGAAGATGCTGAAGATTCTCGATCTAAAATCATGGACTTTTGGGACTTCGAGGAGCTTTAGAGATCCTCTGGTTGACCTCGTTCCTTCTACTGATGAAGAGGTAAATTCAGGGTTTTGGTTTTTTTTCGGTCTCTATAAAGTAACTTGTGGAGTGTCGAAGAAAATGAGTCAGAATGAAAACTCCAGTCCCCCAGTGGCTCATCCAGTCCTGAGCCAGGATTGGAACTCAGCTCTTCCAATGGCTAATCCAGTACTTTTTCCATGTAGTTCCTGGCCTAATGGGCCTAATTATGGAGCACAGACTTTAGGCTAGATCCATTTGTGGAAACGAGGAGAGCAGCAGGATGCCAACTAGCACAGGAACAGGGAAGATTCAGAGTCATCCTTACGTGTGGGGAGGCCAATCCCTCCAGAGGCCATATTGGTCTTCTCCTGGAGACCCAGTGGAATGTGGATATAGACTTTAGGGGAAACTCGATGGCCTGGCTTTTGATGGCAGCCCAGACTTCCAATCCTCCAAGGACAACATGCGCCCGCCCTGCTGTTCTGGTTTAGAGGACCTCACGCGCTCCCCAACAGGCTCTGAGAGAGCAGGGCCCAGAGCGGTCACAGCCATCCACGCTGGCCCAGGAGAAGACACCAAGACATCATTTGTCTTTGGCCTCCAGAACTACCCCCCCTACAGTGAGAGGCAGGAGAGGATTCCTGCACAAGGACAGCCAAATGGAGGACCCTCCTTTGACCTAGTTTTGTCCTTTTTTGCCTCCAGGCCATGAACACCTCAAGGGTTCAGTTATCCCCCCTCTGCAGTTGGCTTCCTCTTTAGGTCTCAGATCTCTTCTCTGGAGCTGTGGTCCTGTATCTCTGGTGCTCTGCTGGAAGGTCCAGGAGGTGGTCCTCCACCACCTCATTTCCTGCAAGCCTGAAACGTCCCCCCAAAAGATGTTTCCCCATCTTTGTTAAAACAAAACCAGTGCTTGCTTCAGTAGCACGTATATTAAAATTGGAAGCATACGGAGATTAGCCCCTGCACAAGGATGACATGCAATTTCGTGAAGCATTCCATATATTTATTTATTTATTTTGGTCTTTTTGCCTTTTCTAGGGCCGCTTGCCATGGCATATGGAGGTTCCCAGGCTAGGGGTCGAATCTGAGCTGTAGCCACCAGCCTACACCAGAGCCACAGCAACTCAGGAATCGAGCCACGTCTGCAACCTACACCACAGCTCATGGCAATGCCAGATCCTTAACCCACTGAGCAAGGCCAGGGATCGAACCCGCAACCTCATCGTTCTTAGTCGGATTTGTTAACCGCTGCTCCATGATGGGAACTCCTCCATATTTTTAAATAAAGCTTCCCACAAAAAAGAAACTCATGGACTTGGAGAACAGACTTGGTGTTGCCAAGGGGGAGGAGGAGGGAGTGGGATGGACTGGGAGTCTGTTGTTTTTTTTTTTTTTGTCTTTTGTCTTTATAGGGCCACATCCACGGCATAGGGAGATTCCCAGGCTAGGGGTGTAATTGGAGCAACAGCTCCCAGCCTACACCATAGCCACAGCAACTCAGGATCCGAGCCACATCTGTGACCTACACCACAGCTCACAGCAATGCCAGATCTTTAACCCACTGAGCAAAGCCAGGGGTCAAACCCACAATCTCATGGGTCCTAGTTGGAACTCTGAGTCTGGGGTTTAATAGATGCAAACTACTGCCTTTGGAATGGATAAGCAATGAGATCCTGCTGTATAGCACTGGTAACTATATCTAGTCACTTATGATGGAGCATGGTGGAGGATAATGTGAGAAAAAGAATGTATATATGTATGTGTCACTGGGTCACTTTGCTGTGCAGTAGAAAATTGACAGAACACTGTAAACCAGGTATAATGGAAAAAATAAAAATCATTTCAAACCAAACCAAACCAAACAAACACAACCATTCTCCTGACCATACCTCTGAGTTACTTTTGGGTCTAGTCCCCTTTTCCCACTTCCTCCTGGCACATCATCTGGTCCTCAAGTCTTATCTGGTCTCCCTTCGTAAAAGCTTTCTGCTGACGTTTTGTACCCAGAGTGCTAGAAAAACAAGTCACTATCCCGGGCTCCTTCTCACCTCTACCTGTACCTTAATCCATACTGCAGGCTCACTGCATTTGAGACAACACATTCCTGATGTCTAAGTCACCCAGTTTGTGGTGTGTGACCGAAGCCTCACAAAGGATTATGCTGCCTGGCCCTCCCTACACAGCACCAGAGTGTCACAAGTGTCATCTCCCAGCACCTTGGCACTGGCTGCTTTCTGTGCCTGGAATGCACCCCACCCAGCCCCTTTGTCTAATTCAGTAAACTTCGTGTCCTTTACAATGGAGCATGTGTCCCTTCTTCTGTGATTCTTTCACCCGGTGTCACCTCCCAAGGAAAAAATCAATCTTTTCCTCCTCTTCGGTGACCAATCCGGACTCATACATTCCTTTCCTTGCACATGCAGTTGCAACCACCTACCTGCTTTGCCTTGGCTTTTATTTCTGTGTTTTTTTGTGTGTGTTATCTTTTTCCTTTTTTTTTTATTGAAGTAGAGTTGATTTACAATGTTGTAGCCCCCCCTTTTTCTGTCTTTTTAGGGTCACACCTGAGGCAGATGGAGGTTCTCAGGCTAGGGGTCCCATCAGAGCCGCAGCCACAGCCATGCTAGATCTGAGCCGCATGTTCGACCTACACCACAGCTCACTGCAAAGCCGGATCCTTAACCCACTGAGTGAGGCCAGGGATTGAACCTACATCCTCATGGATGCTAGTCAGATTTGTTTCCACTGAGCCATGACAGGAACTCCAGTGTTGTACCATTTTCTGCTGTACAGCAAAGTGACCCAGGCGTACATATATGTATGTACATTCTTTTTCTCATATCATCCCCTATCAGGTTCTATCACAAGAGACTGGACACAGGTCCCTGTAGGACCTCATTGCTCATCCATTTGAAATGTAATAGTTTGATCTGCTACCCTTGAACTCCCTGTCCATCCCACTCCCCCCTCCTCCCTATGTATTTGTTTTTAATGGAATATACTTGATTGACTGCCTCGGCTTTAAGACTGTTGTTTGCAACCTTTGCTGCGGATTGGAGCCACCTCTGGTGATTTTTGCAAATAATGACACTTGGATCTTTACCCTGGAGCTTCTGGTCAGGTGGTCTGGTGCGACATTTTTCAGTGAGACCCCACTTGCCTCTGATGGGTGCCGGGAGGCCTTCTCCATCATCCTTTGTTATGCTATCACCCCTCCAATAAGCACTCCCCAAATGTTCATTGCACTGGTCTAAGGACTCCAGACCCTCTGTCTATCCTCTGCTTCTGTCCTTATTTCTTCTCATTAAACATCTTCATTTCATCTAACTGAACACTGCTCCTCAAAACAAAACAAAAAACACGTAAGGAGTTCCCACAGTGGCTCATTAGTCATGAACCATTATCCATGCAGGTTTGATCCCTGGCCTCCCTCAGGGGGTCTTCACCAGTGGGTGTTGCCTTGAGCTGTGGTGTAGGTTGCAGACATGGCTCCGATCTGGTGTGGCTGTGGTGTGGGCGGGCAGCTGCAGCTCTGATTCGACCCATAACCTGGGAACTTCCATATGCCGTGTGTGCAGCCCTAAAAAGCAAAAAGCAAAAACAAACAAACAAAAACCCACCTGAAACAAACCCTCTCTAAAAAAGGCGATTGAAGATTTCGAGAATTAGACTGCCCAGAGTCAGCCTGGGTGGAGGGACAAAAAAAGTATGATAATAGTATTTTGAAATATGGTAAAACAGAAATACAGAAGGAGTTCATTTAAAACTCACTTTTCTGTGCACTTGAAATTAACACAACATTGTAAGTCAATAATACTCCAGAGTTCCTGTCCTGGCTCAGCGGAAACAAACCTGAATAGCAACCATGAGGATGCAGATTCGATCCCTGGCCCCACTCAGCGGCTTAAGGATCCAGCGTTGCCATGAACTCTGCCATAGAGCGCAGATGCGGCTCGGATCCCTCCTTGCTGTGGCGTAGGCCTCTAGCCTGGAAACCTCTATATGCTGCGGGTGCAGCCCTAAAAAGACAAAAAAATAAGAATAAAAAAATAAAATACTCCAATAAAATTTTTTTAAAAAAGAAAAAGAACGTAAAATATCCATTTCCCAATCTGTAATAACCTATATGGGAAAAGAATCTGAAAAAGAGTGGGTAGAGGTGTACATATAACTGAAGCACCGTGCTATACACCTGGAAGTAACACCACACTGTAAATCAACTGTACTCCAATATGCAATAAAAGTATAAAAAATCCATTTCCCCACCTTGCAATTTTTTTTAATTCTTTTTGATTTTGTTTTTGTTTTTTCATTTTAGGGCCACACCTGCAGCATAGGGAATTGCCTAGGTTAGTAGTTGAATCTGCACTGCAGCTGCTGGCCTACACCACAGCCACAGCAAACTCAGAATCTGAGCCATGCCTGCGACCTGCACCACGGTTCATGGCAACACCAGATCCCTGACCCACTGAGTGAGGCTAAGGATCAAACCTGCATCTTCACAAAGGCAAGGTAGGGTCCTTAACCTGCTGAGCCACAACAGGACCTCTCCCACCTTTTAATGTTTAAAGCAAGTTCATCTCCCTTTCTGGACCCAGAACGTGGGAAAGTGTCTCATCAACCAACACTCCGGCTCCCCATCCACGCCTTTTCCCTGAGGGATTTCGGAAAGGAAACGCAATGCTATATTTATGCTTTTCTAATGTTCTTATCCAAGCATCCCTCGTGAAAATGGGGTCTGGGAAGATTTGGGATCCCCCAGCTTCCCCTCCCAACACCCCCTGGAGCTCCCTTCAAATACTCAGTGTTCTCAAATGTCTTTCTCCCTTTTTTCTCCTTCTATATAAACACTTAGATGAAAACAACTGATAAAAGCCTGTTTGCTTTCATTTTTCTGGGGATAAAATTTATACATGTTCCTTTTACAAAGTTCAGGAAATACCCAAACAAAAAAATGAGCATGAAAAATAAAAATGACCACTATTCCCACCATGAAGAATTAACAATGTTAAGATGTTGGGAGTTCCCATTGTGGCTCCGTGGTTAATGAACCCGACTCATATCCATGAGGACTCGGGTTCGATCCATGCCCTTGCTCAGTGGGTTAGGGATCTGGCATTGCTGTGAGCTATGGTGTAGGTCGTAGACGTGGCTTGGATCCCTAGTTGCTGTGGCTGTGGCATAGGCTGGCAGCTACAGTTCTGATTCGACCCCTAGCCTGGAACCTCCAAGTGCCAGAGGTGCGGCCCTAAAAAGACAAAAGCCAAAAGAAAAAAGTGAAGATTTTGGTGTGTTTTGCTGCACATTACATATCTACAAAAGGAAAATATTTCCATAAATATAGATTGTGTGTGTGTGTGAGGGTGTATACGTGAGAAAGAGAAGAAAGCACGTGTTTTCGCTATCATGGTGGGGAGATCTGTCTCCACAGCGCGCTCACTTGCTTCCTTATCTGCTCGGAGAATGAAGACTCAACCCCACAATGCTTTAGACAGAAATGTCATAGAAGATTCCAAAGAGGAGATGGAAGAGGCTCATCACCTTGCCCACCCACACCTCTCACCACCCCTGTCTCCACCTCAGCGCCAGCCTTCCTCTCAACACCCTGCCCAAGTTCATTTCCCTCGGTACCATCCTCCTCACACCCAGATCTTTCTTCTAGCTTCTCCGTGTTTCCTTTCCCAGAGAGAGCAGTCTAGTTCACCTTTCTTCCTTCAAGCTGATATCCCTACACCTACCCTCTAAGTAGGTGGAAAAAGGACCTGCTGGTTCCTAGGATATATTGTCTTAGTAGTAGGAGATTTTTTTTTTTTTTTTTTTGTCTGTGTGTGTCTTTTGTCTTTTTAGGGCTGCACCCGTGGCATATGGAGTGTCCCAGTCCAGGTGTCGAATTGGAGCTATAGCTGCCGGTCTATACCACAGCCACAGCAACTCAGGATCTGAGCCGCATCTGCAACCTACACCAGAGCTCATGGCAATACTGGATGCTTAACCCACTGAGCGAGGCCAGGGATCGAACCTGCCACCTCATGGTTCCTAGTTGGATTTGTCTCGGCTGCGCCACAATGGGAACTCCCAGTAGGAGATTGTTAATAAGGAGAAAAAAAAAAAGAGAAAGAGAAGGAAAGAGAGTGAGGAAGAGGGGAAGAAATAGGGAGGGGGAGAGAAGGAAGGAAGGAAAGAAGGAAGGAAGAAAGGGAGGAAGGAAGAAAGAAAAAAAGAAAGGAAGGAAGGAGGAAGGAAAGAAAGTCCTGGAGAAACAAACATGTCTGTGACTAAGCATCTACATGTTATTTATTCAATATATATTATGAAAGAGTAATTTGATTACACAATTATGTAGTCCATTAAACACAGCAGCAATTCTAGAATATGTTTATCTTGCTCTTGTGTATTCCTTAACTTCAGACTCCTTTTACTCTTTTCTCAGAATTATTGAGCATTCCCAAATTCAAATGTAATAAGGAGAACGTATCCAAGTAGAAGCCAAAATCATAAACCAGAAAGAAATACTTGTGATGTTCATTAGCTGATTTTTATTGAAATTTGCTGTGATTTATTATTCTGAATAAATGTTCTTTTCCGTACCTAAAAAGTTTTTTAAAAATAATAAAAAAGAAAGACAGTGAGAGAAAGAAAAAGGAAGGAAAGAAGAAAGAAAGAAAGAAATTAAGAAAGACAGACAGACAGAAAGAAAGGGAGAAAGGAAAGAGTGACTCCTTGAAGGAATTCAAATACACATAATTTTGGAAAACCATTAGGTCACATTACGTAAAATTTCGCACCTTTATTTTCCAGCTCAACACTGTATTGGGATGGCTCTCCTCTTTTTAATGAGAGACTGGACTGAGAGTTCCTGCCTTGGTGCAGTGGATTAAGAATCCAACCGCAGCTGATCCCTGCGGAGGTGCGGGTTTGATCCCCAGGCTGGTGCTGTGAGTTAAAGGATCTCGCATTGCTGCGGCCGCAGTGTAGGTGACAACTATGGCTCCTATACAGTCCCTGGCATGGGAACTTCCATCTGCTGCAGGTGTGGCCATGAAATTTTTAAAAATGGAAAAAATTTTTAAAAAGAAGCTGGCCTGCTAGCTAACAGAGTAGAATTCCAGAGAGTGAAAATGCAAATAGCCGTCCTCTGGCGTGGGTGGGATTTGGGGGCGCAGAGGGCTTTCTCTTAGTGGAGGGAAACTTCCTGTGTGAGAACAGGCCTTACTTACCACAGATTTACCCGTGACTTAGGCAGGTGGGGTCATTTTCGCTGCCCATTTCTGTGGAAGATGTTGGCTTCATTTGGTGAGGACTATTCTAGAGCCCCGTTCTTGGGTGAAGCAGAAAGGAACCTTGAAGGACCTCGCAGGCGTCCTTCTTTTGGAGCTGGAGGAGACCCTCCCACATGAACACACTTCAACACGACAACAGGTCAACTGACCAACGCAAGAGGATCGCCACGGCAAAACCTGGGGAACACGCCATACTCAGCGGATTCCTAGGTCTTGTTGCAGACCTGCTGGGGAAAGGCCATTTGCATATTGGTGCAAGAGGACACAGCCCAGAAGGGATTCCAGGTGGACATAGAACTAAAAACCGACCAAAGTTATGCTTTTCTTCTCCTGAACTGGCTGTTCAAGAAGATTCTATTTTATTTAATTTATTTATTTATTTATTTATTGTCTTTTTGCCTTTTTCTAGGGCCGCTTCCCATGGCATATGGAGGTTCCCAGGCTAGGGGTCATATAGCAGCTACAGCCGTTGGCCTACACCAGAGCCGAGCCGCATCTACAACTTACACCACAACCCATGGCAACACCGGATCCTTAACCCACTGAGCAAAGCCAGGGATCGAACCCACAACCTCATGGTTCCTAGTCAGATGCATTAACCACTGTGCCATGACAGGAACTCCGAGAAGATTCCATTTTAGGATCTAGAATGGGTTGGCAAACCACAGTCTACCGTCCAAACCTGGCCTCATTCAAGCATTGTCCACTCTCACAGCAATGGCCTCACTGAAGAGTTGTGGCAGAGATCATATGGTCCACAAAGTCTAGCATATTTACTATCCTTGGAATTCCTGCTGTGGCACGGTGGGTTAAGTATCCAGCGTTGAAACAGCTGTGGCATAGGTCGCAGCTGTGGCTTGGCTTCGATCCTTGGCCTGGGTTTGATCCCTGATCTGGAAACATCTATGTAGCATGGGTGCAGCCAAAAGATAAAAATTAAAAATAAAATAAAATAAAATAAATATTGGAGTTCTCATTATGGCTCAGTGGCAACAAAACCAACTAGTATCCATGAAAACACCATTTCAATCCCTGGCCACGCTCAGTGGGTTAAGGATCCAGCGTTACCGTGAGCTGTGGTGTAGGTTGCAAACTCGGCTTGGATTTGGCATTGCTGTGGCTGTGGGGTAGGCCAGCACCTGTAGCTCCAATTCGACCCTTAGCCTGGGAACTTCCATATGCTGCAGATGCAGCCCTAAAAAGACAAAAATAAAATAAATAAAATAAAATAAAATAAAATAAAATAAAATAAAACTGATTATCCTGTCTTTTGTGGAAAAAGTGTGCTGATCGCTGACCTAGAGAGATTAACGCTAGTTCTGGGGCTCCTAAGATTCCTCACACGTTCTGTTGCTGCTCTTTCCGGGTGAGAGGAAACTTCATTCTCGCGGGAGGGGAGGAAGGAGGAGGAATGAGGAGCCTGCCCACTGTCCAGTGGGGGGGGAAGGCAGGTTTGCCTCCGAATCGAAGCCTTTAGGCCTGTTCGGATGGTCTGCAGGAGGAGGACAGAGAAGCTTTCTTTGAATCAGATCAGGAATCAATTTCCTCCAACACCACCCCACCCTCCACACCCACAGCCCTCGAAACTCCCTTTATCAACTTTCCACAGGGAACAAAGGGGGTTGAATTACTCTTGTGATGGGAATGGAGTAGACTAGTTACACAGGTAGGTGTAGAAGTCCCAATAGGAGACGATGGATAGAGAGAGACACCTAGGGGATTTGGGAGGCCACCATAAGTTAATAATTGCTCAGAGGGCCAGGCTTGCTTGACTAGTGGAGGCATGAGATGTGTCTCAGGTCACTGGGTGGGGGACGGAGTGAGACCTGCATTCAGATTCAGACCAAGGGCGGGGGTTTAAGGACCACCCTTCTGCTGATTTGAATAAGCACCATGACAGTCCTCGTTTGACCTTATAGGGTCAAATACTCTCTTACTGGATACCAAGGAGGAGCTACCACTGGAGGAAAGAGGAAGAGGTGGTTTTTTTCCCACCCCCACTTCCCTTGGATGATAAAACGGTCACCTAATCTCAGGGCAGAGCCTCCTTGCCGGCCCGCTTGCATCTCTCCCAAGAGCCTTATCTTAATAAATCTATTTCTTGCCTGTCACTTTGTCTCTCGCTGAATTCTTTCTGTGCTGGGCACAAAAAGCCTGAACCCCTCAGTAAGTCCAGATACCAGGCGAGTGATCCTAATTTAAAAACCATGAGTTCAAGTCCCAATCTGGGTGTATGCTGGGTTCAAGTCATAAATGGTGTCAGTTTCACTAGTGATAACTGAGGAACATTTTTAAAGTCCCCAAAAGGAGGTGTTACAAATCACAAAGCTTTCCATGAGATACGAGTTCTTTTTTCTTTTTTTTTCTTTTTATGGACGCACCTGGGGCATATGGAGTTTCCCAGGGTAGAGGTCGAATCAGAGCTGCAGCTGCCAGCCTATGCTGCAGCCATGGCAACACTGGCGCCTACCTGCCTTCCTAACCCACTGAGCAAAGCCAGGGATAAAACCTACATCCTCACAGAGAGAAAGCTGGGTCCTTAACCCACTGAGCCACAACGGGAACTCCGAGGGGTTTGTTCTGGAAAAGCAATGCAGTTTTGTGGTGTAATCCTTTGTCTCCAGAGTTAGACAGGGTTGGGCTTGAGTTCTATTAACTGGGGAACCCGGGGCAAGTTACTGTAGCTCTTGAAACCTCTCTTGGATCATTGAAAACATGAGATGAAAAAGAGTAGCCTCCTCATAGGGCTGTTATGAGAAGTAGATGAGAAAACGTATGAAAGAGGTTTAGCACAATTCCTAACATAAGAATCATGTTCCGTGAATGTGAGCTGGTGTCATCGTGGAGACGTCTTCTGGCTGATGCGTGTACTGGGAGTATGTCATTGTCATTTCCTAAAAAGTTTCCTTGAGCATTGTTATTCATGGGCCTGGGGAGTTTTAGGCGTTTAGTAAATGGTAATGAAGATCTATATTGGAGATTACTTGGGAGAATGGAGCATCTTTGAAACTTGCGTGATTGAATCTGGGAGAAGAAATATGTGATAGGAAAACCTATTACATACACTTGTGTCTATGGATGTGTGGGTATTCACAGCTTTAGAAAAAATGCTCATGGGAGTTCCCCTGGTGGCTCAGCGGTAACGAACCCAGCTAGTATCCATGAGGATGTGGGTTCAAGCCCTGGCCCTGCTCAGTATGTTGAGGATCCAGCCTTGCCATGAGCTGTAGTGTAGGTCAAAGACGCAGCTTAGATTCGGCATTGCTGTGGCTGTGGTGTAGGGCGG
The DNA here is from genome assembly GCF_016906955.1 of Phacochoerus africanus. NCBI lineage: Eukaryota > Metazoa > Chordata > Mammalia > Artiodactyla > Suidae > Phacochoerus > Phacochoerus africanus. The sequence goes on from NC_062552.1 coordinate 43,115,472, forward strand.
CAGCTGCAGCTCCAATTAGACCCCTAGCCTGGGAAATTCCATAGGCTGTGGGTGTGGCCCTAAAATAAAAAACAAATAAATAAATAAAATTTTAAAATGCTTATGAAATGCATAGCCTTCCTACCTGCAATGCATTTTGATATTTTCTACACATATGTATTTTTTGGTCAAGCCCACAGCATGTAGAAGTTCCCAGCCAGGGATCAAACCCATGCTACAGCAGTGACAAGAGCCACAGTGTCAACACTGGATCTTTAACTGCTGGGCGATCAGGGAACTCCCATCTACTTTTTTTTTTTTTTTTTTGCCTTTTAGGGCCACACCCATGGCATATGGAGGTTCCCAGACTAGGGGCTGAATCAGAGCTACAGCTGCCAGCCTACACCACAGCCACAGCAACAACAGATCCAAGCCGCGTCTGCAATCTACACCACAGCTCACGGCAACGCCGGATCCTTAACCCACTGAGCGAGGACAGGGATCGAACCTGCAAACTCATGGTTCCTAGTGAGATACATTTCTGCTGCACCACAATGGGAACTCCCCATCTACCATATTTTTTATCCACTCAATTTTACAGTCTACTAAGAAACTGAGACCCAGAGTTTGAAAAACATGCACTATCGAATCATCAAAATTTGAGTCCTGAGGCATGAATCTTTCTCCTCTCTAGCATGAACATTCTTGTCCATTGTGAGCCCTGTAAGACCTCCCATTATTATTTGTTTTATGTTTCTATGTCTTGCATCCTTAATTAGATCTTCCGAAGTTAGAACAAAGTTGTACGCTTTCTCAGAATCTTGCACAAGTTTCTCTCATAGAGGTGGAAAGAAAAGAGTTCTCAAACATTGCTTTTAGGTGCAAATGAATTTATATTTGCTGAGAATTTAAGAAACAGATTTTTTTTGTCTCCCACAGGAAATTTCATAACACAAACTACAGAAGATAATCAAATGCCAAAATTACTTGTCTATTCAGGTCTACCCCAGGAGTGGGGAGATGCTCTGAGAAAGGACATTGAACAAAATATATAATGGAAAAAAAAAAAAAAAAGGCACAACCCGTCCTATTCTTTTTTCCAGCTCTCCTAACACCACTCTGCTAATGACAGTGGCTGAAAGGCTGGAAGTCAGTGACTCATCCTCAAGACGTTCTGTTCTGTCTTAACTCTTCTTCCTCTAACTACGCTCTTTCTAACTTGCTAAACGGTCATCCTCTGTGTCACTGACAGAAACGCAACCAATAGCCACTGTTTTTGAGCAGGGGACTGAGTCAGAACTTTGACCTTGAAGACTCTAGAAAGTCTCTAAGGCTCCCAGGCAAACTCCAACTGCAGGACCCCACCAGCATTCCAGAGCCACCTCGTGCTTCCAGAACTTTCTGCCACCCACTGTCCTGAGCCAGATGAGACCCACCTGCAGGATCCCAAATCCTGAACCTCCTCTCCTGGCTGTTTCAGACACATTTTCTAATCTTAGTCTCTGATAACTTGTGCCCCCACGGGACTTTCTAAACCAATGATCCACGCTCACCCGGTTAGGGAAGCTATTAAAGTTTCAAGGTTTTGAGTTTTTTTCTTAAGTCTTTATTCTCCAAATGTTATGGCTTAGATAAAGACTACAGAAAAACCTGTCAAAATATTAGTGGTATTATGGTAACCCCTTTTCTTTCTCTTCTTCTGTTTCTTTCTTTCTCTTGCTTTCCTTCTCTTCCTTCCTTCCTATTTGCGGAATAACTTACCTTGTCTTCTATTATGAATTATAAGGTGTGGGATATCTTTTAAACTGCTGTAGAAAAAACTATACTCTTCTCCCTCTCAGAATTTCAAGAAGCCTGTGTAGGAGAGCTCATCATAGTTGGCATGTTCATAGCCAAGTTCACCAGTGAGATCAGGAGAACAGACCATTTTTGTAGAGTAGCAATTAAAGGGAGATCACTTGGTCCTTCTTCCCTTTGTTATTCAGTAGCTGCGTGACTCTAGGAAGATGCCTTACCCTACCTAAACCTCAGCTTTTGTATCAGAAAAATGAGGCTAGTATGTTATTCACAGCATTGCTGTGAAGATAATAGCAACAAGCACTTGCCACACTCTCTGGTCCCAGTCAAGCACACAATACATTATTATTATCATTATTATTATTATCATCATTATTTTATCACCATAGAAGTCTTAATCCAAAGTCAGAACTCCTACAGGAAGAACTTCTGGAGATGATGAAATGTTTATTATCTCGGTTGTGGTGATGATTTCACAGGAATATGTGTATATTCAAACCCATCAAATCGTATGCATTGAATACATGCAGTTTGTTTAATATCAATCACATCTCAAAAGCGCTTTTAAAAAGTAGGATTGGAGTTCCCTGATGGGCTAGAGGTTAAGGATCTGGTGGTGTCACCGCTGTGGCTCAGATGGCTGCTGTGGCAAGGGTTTGATCCCTTGCCCAGGAACTTCTGCAGGCTGCAGGTGCACCCAAAAAAAAAAAAAAAGTAGGATTTTTTAGCACGTATGCAAATATGAATGGGGCAGCAGTAGCATCTGTCTTTGTTAAAAATGTAACATGCTATTAATAGATATGCTTTTTTTTTTCTGTTTAAACAGTAGAAATGATAGAAAACAAAAAAAGAAGGCAAACCAACAAACCAAAACCCCGCAATAGCCAGAGCCCATAATGCTGGCAGCATCACAGAGGGAAAACTTTCCCACCAATGACAAGCCAGTCTGTGACCTGAAGCTGTGGGAAGGCCCTCCAAGAGGAAGACATGACCCTGTGAACATCCCGTAACGGATCATAGAAACCGTCAGCTGTGACTGACCTGCTGCTGCAAACAGACTCCCCAGGGCCAAGGGGTCCTAGGAGTTCACCTGCCCCTCCTGACAGTCCCTGAAAAGCACAGTGTCAGGGATGGAACAGAGCCAAGCAGAGGAGCATCCCTGAAGACTCCCTACGTCAACTGGGGAGAGGTTCCCACAACAGATGATCAGGAGCAGGTAACCCGAGGCAGGGGGAGGAGGACCAGCTGCAGCTTGTGTTTTGTAGCGTTACCCCGAATTCCCCAGACTCCACCACTTTGACCCTATGTCCTAGATCCATGAGCTGGGAGCAGAAGAGCTGGGACCAAAGGGTCACACATGTCCCCAGCTCCCAGAGTTTCCTGCCAGGCTTCCCAGTGGCTGGGAACTCTGCAGGTCCTGAAAGAGATGTGAAGGCTGGTCCCCAGACCTACTGAAAAGATAACTTCCTGGCTGGGATGCTCAAAGTAGGGCACCTCTACTGGAGAGAGAAAGACCTTTGGACGTTCCTGATTTCAGCTCTCTGCCCTCGTGAAAGTCCTGGGCTATACCTCAGCCCTTAGAGGGTGGAATGAAAACCATGGTGACCTCTCAACCCACACGATTCATGGAGGTAAGTTCTTCCCACTGTAGATGTTAGAAGCCAATTGCTTAAGTTTCCATCTGAAGACCTGGCGCTATAGAAATTCCCACTGCGTTTCCCAGTCTCCAGTGTTTTGGCCCCGAGCCTTGGAGACCCAGGAGGCCGAGAACAACAAAGGCCTTTCCCTTCATGCTGAATTCCCATCTGCTACCATTTCCTGTCCAAGCTGCAGCTGTTCTCCACGCTGGGGCTTCTCAAGGCAAAGTCCCATGCCTCCAACTGAGAAGGACTCTAGGGATCATCCAGGCCATTCCCCTGCCTCTTAGGAACTGCACTCAGATCACAAGATGTGCTCCTGTCTCACGGCTTTGTGAGTGGGACCTTCCTTGAACATCTGCCAGAGTCAGACAGGTAGAGCTACTCCTCGAAGATTCTCCAGCCTCTGTCCCACGTTCAGAATCTCTGGTTTGCCCTCAACAGGAGCCTTTGGTAACACACATACCACTGCTGTTTCTGGTCAAGGTCCCTGCGTTGGGCCAGGCCACTGTGTGATGGACGAAATCGGGATGCATCTCAGGACTGAGAATGAGCGAAAGGTGACTCTGTGGTTTTGAGCCTGGATGATGGAGGCATCGCCTCCAATGGAATAAGCATGTCAAGAAGGGGAAGATGTACAACACTGTAAATCAATTATACTCTAATTTAAAATTTTTTAAAAAGAAGTGGAAGAAAGGTGAGGGTGTGGGAATGACAGGAGAGCAGACCCATGGAGTCATTTTCAAGGGCCTTGAGACATTTGTTCCAGAAAGGATGCACCTCGTTAGCTAAATGAAAGTATTTCCCAAGACTGAAGGTGGGAGAGGGTGCACTGTTATTAGTCACAGGAGACAGCTAGAAGAATAGGAAGGGGATACTACAAGATAACACTAAAAAATGCCTTGATGGGGAGTTCCCGTCATGGCTCAGTGGTTAACGAATCCGACCAGGAACCATGAGGTTGTGGGTTCGATCCTCTGGCCTTGCTCGTGGGTTAAGGATCCGGCGTTGCCGTGAGCTGTGGTGTAGGTTGCAGACGCAGCTCGGATCCTGTGTTGCTGTGGCTCTGGTGTAGGCCGGCGGCTACAGCTCCGATTCGACCCCTAGCCTGGGAACCTCCATATGCCGTGGGAGCAGCCCTAGAAAAGGCAAAAAGACAAAAAAAGAAAAAGAAAAAAAAGAAAAAAAAAGCCTTGACATTTATACATATAATACAAGAATAGCATTCTTACATTTCCGGGATAATCTCCCAGGAAGAGGGAAATTATAGGAGAAAATAACCCTGAGTTCTCAGCTAATTTCAGGATTTAAGACTCATTCCCAAGTCTCCCCCCAAAGCCATCTATTTTCAGTAGAAGAGTCCTCAGTTCATACATGACTGTTTCCAAAATCCTTGACACTTAATCTCCTCTGAATACATTCTAGTTTATCAGTGTGCTTCAGAAGATGTAGCATCCAGAACTTTAGAAACGTCCCTAAACACAATACGATCTCAGAAAAACAAAATGAACAGAACGAACAGAGCTATCACCCATCTTGGGCTGGCCGTGCTTGTCTCTTCATGCAGCCGAAGACCACACTGAATTTTTAGCAGCAGTATGGCAGTCGCAATTGACTTGTATTGCCTTTTGGTCAGTTAATTTCAGTGTTTATATTTTTATTATATATATGTGTGTGTGTCTGTATTTGCCTTTCTAGGGCCACACCTGTGGCATATGGAAATTCCCAGGTTAGGTGTTAAATTGGAGCTGCAGCTGCCAGCCTACACCACAGCCACAGCAACTCAGGATCTGAGCCGTGTCTGTGACCTACACCACAGCTCATGGCAACACCCTTAACCCTCTGAGCCAAGCCACACATCAAACCACATCCTCACGGATCCGAGACAGGTTCATTAGCACTGAGCCACAACAGGAATGCCTACTTAATTTATATTTTTATATTTTTATACTTAATTTACATTTTTATATTTTTTTAGTTGTTTGGTTTTTTTTTTTTTGGACTAAAGGCAAAGCTTTACCCATGTTAAACTATACAATAGAGATGGTCAATGCCCACCAATCTCATTGAGACATCTTCCAATCTGGATTCTCACTTCTCACTAACCATCCTTGCCAACTTTGTATTATCCCAAATTAATAATCAGGCCACTTAAGATTTCTTTCAATTTTTTTTTCTTTTTGCCTTTTGTCCTTTTAGAGCAGCATATGGAGGTTCCCAGGCTAGGGGTCTAGTCTGCCTGTCTTGCCACATCCACAGTAACGCAGGATCCAAGCCATGTCTTCGAACTACACAGCTCATGGCAACGCCGGATCTTTAACCCACTGAGCGAGGCCAGGGACTTAACTTGCAACCTCATGGTTCCTAGTCAGATTTGTTTCCACTGAACCATGATGGGAACTCCTTTCCAATGTTTGATAAAAATATTGACTTGGGGGGAAGGAAACCAAGGTCACGGTAGCAGACGATATAATTTTCCTCCCTCTCAACTGGGTTCTTCAGGTCGCATTGTTTTTTAGGGAGGTGGCGGGGGGGGGCACTCCTATGACATATGGAAGTTCCCAGACTAGCGGTTGAATAAGAGCTACAGCTGCCAGCCTACACCACAGCCACGGCAATAGCAACACAGGATCCGAGCCACATCAGTGACCTACACCACAGCTCATGTTAACATTGGATCCTTAACCCTCTGAGCAAGGCCAGGGCTTGAACCTGCATCCTCATGGATACTAGTCAGGCTCCTTACCACTGAACTATAATGGGAACTCCATGTGGTTGCACAGACATGTGAATCCCTCTGGGTCTTGACACAAAGACAGTAATAACAAAAAGCCATTTAAAATATAATTTCCCTCTTAAAGTGATGTTTCCCACTGAGTTAAGCTTAAGGATGGGAGAAATTGAGTGGCAGATTAGGGCATGATTATAAAGAGGGCAGAGGAAAACCTTTATAAGCATGTTGATATTCACATAATAAAAAATTTTAAGTGAATTAAATTGAGTTTCTTGTCAGCTAGGAATTCCTATGGGCAATCACAGTTCCTCAGTGGAACAATCTCCAGCCTAGCCCACACACTTATCTCCTCTGATGTCCATAGACGTGGACTTGGTCTCAATCAAAAGATTTGGGGGTTCCCTTTGTGGCGCAGCAGAAACTAATCCAACTAGTATCCATGAGGATGTGGGTTCGATCCTGGCCTCGCTCAGTGGGTTAAAGATCCAGCGTTGCCGTGAGCTGTGGTGTAGGTCAAGGAGGTGGCTCAGATCCTGAGTTGCTGTGACTATGATGTAGGCTGGCAGCTGTAGCTCCTATTCGACCCCTGGTCTGGGAACATCCATAGGCCATGAGTGCGGCCCTTAAAAGCAAAACATTGAAAAAAAGAAGAAGATTTGATTGGTTGGGACTAACATTATTCCAGCCCTGCAATAACCTTCCCAGGCCATTGGAGTTACGGGAAGGTCCACTTACTGCCAGGGCATCAGAGACCACCTACCCTGGGAAGGGAAGTGAGAAAGCTGGAAACAGGTGCAGAAAGAGGGCCTTGGGCTGGGTAGGGAGCCATATGGGTCAGTGACTCCTCTCCTCCCTTCCTGGGTCCATCTGGCCCAAGGGCAGCCCAAGTGCTTCAGATTCGGGCATGGAAACACACTCTAGGGGCACCAGACAAAGATGCAGAGGTGAGTGGTGGAAGCATTTCAGGCAGAGAAACAGATAGCATGTTCAATTCCTATAAAGTTTGGCAAAAGTGCTGCTAAAACCTTAAATGCCATGCTCTCAGAGTTCCAATGATAGACCAATGGTCAGGGCAAAGACTAAGAATTGTCTCTCATACTCCCCTTCTTCCTTTTAGAAGTAGAAGTCTGATATCCTTTACGGTTTGTCTTGCTTTGTTTTGTTTAGAAGTTCCAAGGCCAGGGATTGAATCTGAGCCACAGCTGCAAGCCATGCTGCAGCTGTGGCAACACTGGATCCTTAACCCATGGCACTAGGTTGGTGATGGAACCCATGCCTCTTCAGCAACCCGAGCCACTGCAGTCAGATTCTTAACTCACTGCACCATGGCAGGAAAGCCTCTGAGCACACAACCCCCCAGATTCCCTTGAAGCTAAATGTGGCTTTGTAACTAAGTGTTGGCCAATGTGCCAACTTCCTGAATATGTGTTTTGAAAAGAAATCTGCTTGCCCTCCACTTCCTCTCTCCCCATTTACTGCGGTCTGGACAATGAGGATACAGAGTGAACAAATTTCAACCATGCAGGTGATGCTCGTATCCTAGGAGACGGAAGAACCACGTGAAGAAGGGAAGTTGCACCTTCAAATGACCTGGTAGAGAACAGACTCCTTGCACCACTGCTTCTGGACCAGTTCGAAAGGTGAAACAAACTCTTTGCCCTTTTTAAGCTATAACATCTTGGGGGGGGGGTTGTGTTATCACAGTTTATCATGTACCTTAACTAAGAGAAAGACAGAGGAAGAAGAGGGACCACATGGCAAGGGGAAAGGGAGTGGGAGAGAAGAAAAGAGGGGTAAGATTGTGACAGCTGGGGAAGAAGCACGGAACTGAGAAGAAAACAGCAAAGGTATTTAAGCTTCCTAGCACTTAAGTGGCTGAGAGTAGCGCTATTTCCAAATGAGCTAATGGGGTGATTGAGGATAAGGTAGCTTGAGTCAATCAAGAGAAAAAGAGGCATATGAGTGAGCTGACCCCGTGGCTGGTCTCCATCCTCTGGTAGAACTGCCCTCCCTTGTCCAACGCTGAAGAAAAACAGTGATGAGCACTAACTCTTAGGGGTACTTATTAGAGGCTAAATACTTTACACGGCGGCCCCCACTTAATCCTATAAGAACCCTAAGGGTGGGTACCATTATCATCTTCACTTTATGTTCAAGGACTAAGGGGTTAAATTATTTACCCAAGGTCACACAGGTAACAAGTGGATCAAAATCCAATCTCGTGTCTCTATACCTCCTTTCACTGCTGCATTACACCTCCCAGCAGGGTGGAGTCTTAGGGGCTGCCCATAAAGAATACTGAGCCTGCTTGAATGTTTCAAAAGGAAGTGTGACTTTGATCATATTGGGGGTACATTCTCAGCCACCACAGAAGAAATATGCTTTCTACCCTGTGAATTACTCTACCACCTGCAGCTGAGGGGCTCAGAGGGCCATCTGGCCCAAGCACAGTTGATTCTAGCATCACTGATGAATATGCTATGCCTGGCACTGAAATAGGACCAATATGAGTTCTTAGAAATGTGAGCTGCAGAACATGAGGGGAATGTGCAGTCATCCACAGGAGCTGAGTCTAAAATGTCTTGCAATTGAGAAGGAGGCTAGCTGGAAGTTGAGGGGGCAGAAAGGATGAGAAAAAGAGAGGGAGGAATGGAGGTGGTGAGGTGTCATGGGAAAGAGCACGTAGTCCTGAAGTTGAGCCAGAGACAACTGCACAGGTCAAGGTCATCCGTAGCCAGAAAATAAAGACGCCTCTTCTGAGATAACCTGAGCAAATTTGTATTCCTTGCGACCACAAGAGCCCAGAGGAAGATAGGGCGGGGGATGCTAGTGATGGTGGGAGAATTGTCTCCCTAAGACAATGGTTCTCAGATGGTGTTCTAGGAATCCCTAGGGGCCCCTGAGACCTTCTCAGGATGTCTTTGAGGTTAAAACTCTTTCAGAGAAAGAGAAGGGGGGGAGGAGGAGGGGGAAGAGGAGAAGTAAAGGAGAGAAGGAAGAGGAGGAGGAGGGAGGGTGAGGAGGGGGATGGGGAGGAGGGGGAGGAGAAAGAGGAGGAGGGGGAGGAGGGGGAGGGGGAGGGGAGGGGGGAGAGAAGGGGGCATGATTTTCCCTTTTCACCCTCACTGTGTCCCATTTATACAGAGTATGAAAATTTCGTTGGTTTAGTTTGAAATGTCACATTGCAATGAGTCTTTAAGAATCACAGGGAAAAAAATAAAAATTATTTTTTAAAAAAAAGGGGGAGTTCCCATTGTGGCTCAGCAGAAATGAATCTGACTAGTGTGCATGAAGAAGGTTCGATCCCTGGCCTGGCTTGGTAGGTTAAGGATCTGGCATTGCCGTGAGCTTTTGTGTAGGTCACAGATGTGGCTTGGATCTGGTGTCACTGTGGCTGTGGCGAAGGCCAGCGGCTACAGCTCCGATGCAACCCTTAGCCTGGGAACCTCCATATGCCGTGGGTATGGCCTTAAAAAGACCGAAGAAAAAAGAAAAAAAAGACATGTTAAAAGAATCACAGGTGAAGGGGATTAAGAGGGACAAAGTCCTATACCTGTAAACAAGTTCCAAGCATGTAGTGTACAGCGGAAGGCATGTAGTTGATATTTTATATGAACTTTGTGGGGTTTTTTTTTTGGCCTTTTTGTCTTTTTAGGGCCGTACCCATGGCATGTGGAGGTTCCCAGGCTAGGGGTCTAATCAGAGCTGTAGCCACTGGCCTACACCATAGCCATAGCAACACCAGATCCGAGCCACATCTGCGACCTACACCACAACTCACCGCCACGCTGGATCCTTAACCCACTGAGCAAGGCCAGGGATCGAACCCGCAACCTCATGGTTCCTAGTCAGATTCACTAACCACTGAGCCACGAGGGGAACTCCTATATGAACTTTGTATGGAGCATATGTTCTATAAAAATATCCAGTTACTACGTTGTACACCTGAAAACCAATATGATGTTGTAAGCCAACTATTCCACAATAAAAAAGAAAGAAAAGTTTTCCTTGGAAACATTAAGAAAGACAAATGGAAAAAAAAAAAGAACCAAACACCTGTCGAATTTTAGTGTATTATCAAAGAAGGATATCCATAATTTCCTGAAATGCTATTGAATTAATTCTCCTTTATCCAACTAAATACTAGATTAGATTTTCTACCAAGACAATATATCACAACAGAGTGAATGAAAAAGCAATTATGAGAATCAAGCTATTTACTGAAAAGCCAACCATTAAAGAGATTTGCAAAAATGTGAAGCAATAGCACTTTTTTCCCGCTTTAATTTAAAAAAATTTTTTTTTGTCTTTTCAGGGCTGCACCCGTGGCACATCGAGGTTCCCAGGCTAGGGGTCGATTTGGAGCTGTAGCTGCCACCCTATGCCACAGCCACAGCAACTCAAGATCCCAAGCCACGTCTCTGACCTACACCACAGCTCATGGCAATGCCAGATCCTTAACCCCCTGAGCGAGGCCAGGGATCCAACCTTTGTCCTCATGGATGCTAGTCAGTTTTGTTTCTGCTGGGTCACGATGGGAACTCCCCCCTTTTCTTTTTAGGGTCAAACCCATGGCATACGGAAGTTCCCGGGCTAGGGGTCGAATCAGAGATGCAGCTACCAGCCTGTGCCACAGGCACAGCAATCTGGATCCCAGCCCCATCTGAGACCTACGCCACCACAGCTTGTGGCAACGATGGATCTTTAACCCCCTGAGTGAGGCCAGGGATCAAATCCACATCCTCATGGATTCTTAACCAGCTGAACCACAGCAGGAACTCCAATAACACTTTTTTTTTTTAATGGCTGTTTTTTATTTTAAAATTATCATTCATGTGATCAAGACATGCTTTATGATTGTTAGGTAATGTAACTTTTTTAACATCCAATAAGGTAGAAACAACCCACATACATAAAAGCCCTCTTTGAGATTTTCAATAAGTTTTCCAGAATATAGAGCAATCCTGAAATTTAAAAGTGTGAAAAGCACTGCTGCAGCGTGTTTAATCTCCCTTCATCATTTTGCTTTTTATTCAGCCTGCTTCACACACTACAAACCCCTAGTCCCTGCTTTTCCACCATTGAATCAATGGCACTGTCAGGTCAGATTAAGGGAAACAGGAAGCCCAAAAAGAGCAGGCCTGGCACTCTGTGAGGCCCGTCCCCACCACCTAACCCGCTGGCACTGTTTTTAATTCACCCTTTAATTTTAGCCTTAAGTTATAGCTCTCCAGCCGATTTCATTTAGCAGGAGCTTGTTGACAAATTCAAATGAACTCACTTCAGAAGTGAGATTCATGGTGATTGCCTCCCATTGAAGCATCCTTCCTGCTGTTAAATTATTTATTTCGTTCCAACGGCATGCTGATTTCACTTGGCACCCTCTTTGGGGACATAAAGCACTAGGTAGCCTTGATTGAGCCTGAGAATGGCTGCGCACAGTCTGAAGGGCTTTGCATGCATCGCCTAATTGACGTATATGGACAACCCTCTTGGGGTGGTTCTGGAAATTAAGGGCTTAGAAATAGAAAGCATTCAATAAATAAGACGTGCTCAGGAAACAATGATAGTTATACAAGCCTCTCAACTGCCTTGTGAGTTACTTATTATTATCATACCCATTTTACAGATGAGAAAACCGACACTAAGCAGCTCCTCCAAGGTCACCCAGGGCAGCATAGCCAGGCTTGGAACCCAGATACTCTGGCTTTGAAGCCCATGTTCTTAACCGCTATATGTGTGACCTTTATTTGCTAGAAAATTATGAATGTTTCAAGTAAGACAGACGTTTTCAAAATTTTACTTTAGACTCTTAATGGTCTCTACAAGTAGAAAAAATAATCTCCTTCCATTTATGTTCCTTTGATGGGTTTTCAGAAGCAACTGTAAATACACTTACAGTTACTTAATGCTGATTTTATTAATAGCGTAAAAAAAAGTAACCAGTTGACAGTGAACTAATATTATAGAAGCTATGTTTCAAAAGATGACATTTCTCAATAAAACACCTATAATAGGGTGGCATTTCTCTACAGGTAAAATTTTCTCTCCTCTCTCTCTCTTTTTTCCCCCAGCCATCCAGAACACGAATAAGTCCCTTATTTCTGGTTCTAGATTGTGGATCCTACAGTTGCCAATAAGATCAGTTGATTTGGCTGAGTTCCCACACATTAATAACAAGGCCAGGACTCCCGTGAGATCCTACAGGGCTCTTTCTACCTAAGTGGGTTTTTGGTTGCTACTCAGAAAGACTGTGCCACAAAATGTCACATGCGAAGTTAAAGGACTAGCAGAGGTGGGAGCAGGGCTGTGTAACTGCATGCGTGTGATGCCAACTTCTCTTATGATTTGTTCTAATAACCACAGTGGCGCTTTCACGTCCACAGACTCTTTGTTCTGAGGATCGTGACACAGGTCGCGTCTCATACCTGTCTTCTACATACCCACTGAAGAAGGGACAATTCCCATTTTACTTCCTGGGGTACTGAAAGGATTAATTGTAGAGTTAAGGTCAAAAGCCATAAGCTGGGGGAACCACAGGGAGGTGTGGTCTAAGAGTTGGGTCATTAATGAATAGACTGCTCAGAGTCCCCTTCGTGGCTCAGTGGTTAACGAACCCTACAAAGATCCGTGAGGACTTGGGTTTGATCCCTGGCTTTCCCCAGTGGGTTGGGGATTTGGGTTGCCGTGAGCTGTGGTGAAGGTTGCAGATGCAGCTTGGATCCCGGGTTGCTGTGGCTGTGGTGGAGGCCGGCAGCTGTAGCTCTGATTTGACCCCTAGCCTGGGAAATCTCCATATGACACAGGTGTAGCCCTAGAAAGGAAAAAAACAAAACGAAACAAAACAGACTATTCAATGAGTAAACGCTGGAGTCAAACTCAATTATACCCAAGAGTACGATTCAGCATTTATCCATGGATAAACCCAGGCAGCATGAGAGGGTCCTGAGTTCTCAAACCAGCTGACTCTTTAGGAAGAGAGTTTAATTTTATTTTAGTACAGGAGAAATATATCCTCAATCAGAATTGCTGGGAGAAGGAACCAGTCCTTTGGTTTCTGCTAATGTTTACAATTAACAAGAAAAAGAAATAAAAACAGAGGTAACATCCCAAGAGAGCCGAGGAATGGCTCATCACACGTAAGAGAAGTTGAGGAAATGTCGCTTTTAGGGATTTGACAGCAATTGCATTTGTATGTGTTAAAAGGAAAAAAAGAGAGTGGGGGCCAAAATAGCTCAGCTGGAAGATCTAAAGTCCCCTGGTTCAGTCAATGCCAGATTTTGGCAAACAATGTTTCAGAGTTCCTGTTGTGGCTCAGCAGGTTAAGAACCAATACAGTATCCGTGAGGATGCGGGTTTGATCCCTGGTCTCATCCAGCGGGTTAAGGATCCAGTGCTGCTGCAAGGTGCAGGCTAGGTTGCAGATGCGGCCCTGATCAGTGTTGCCGTGACCGTAGTATAGGCGGAAGCTGCAGCTCTGATTCAACCCCTAGCCTGGGAAATTCCATATGCCACAGTTGCAGCCCTACAGAAAGTAAGAAAGTAAGAAAGAAAGAAGGAAAGGAAAACCAGTGCTTTGCTGTCTGTGAGTGTCAGGGACAAGCAAGTTTGAGTGACACCAGCCTCTGTACCCTCAAGTCTGAAGACCCGCAGCTCTCAGGATGCCTGGAACCTGGTCTCCACCCCAGTACGCAGAGGGTCCCTGGAAAAGGCACCTAAGTATCAATAAAAGGCATTTACACTCACAGAAACAAGTGTTTTAACCCACCACAAACTGAGCTTCTGTGACTTAAGCAAAGGATTGGGAGTGCATGGCACCAGGGGTGCCACACTGGACCTGGATGAGGAACTGCTCAGCAGAGACTAGACGGCAGATGTTGACAGAATGATACCTGGGACACTTTGGCTCATTGGATGGAGACGGCAGGGTCAGAAGTGTCCCTGGGTCCGGTATGCCAGACGAATCTCGGGTTCATGGGGGAAGGGATGTGTCTCCTTCAAGTTTGCATTTAGCACAGTAAGCAAAACACAGCAAAAGCCATGCAAACACATGGAAAGCCCAGAGCTTGGCCCAGAAGATCAAGACATTCGCTCTCTGGAATTGCTGTGGGGAGACGCAGGTGAGAGGAAGTCCTTCTCTGCCCACCTTTCTGTGTCCTCCTTTCCAAGGCTCTGCGGTGAGGATCTGCAGAATTCTCTGCATGGGTGACAAATATTTTGAAGCACACTGCGGATATTTTTAGGCAGAATGTGGAGTGCCCCCTGCTCCCTCCATGGAACGGAATAAACAAAGGCTACATAGCTCCTTGCGCTGTAGAAGGCATTTTTTCTTTCCAGCATGATAATATTTCTGTGAGCCGAGCAGGAATGTGGGTGAAAGGCAGACCCAGGACAAAGCCACAGCTGTCTCCTTCCGCTTGTCAGCTCTGCCTCCTGAGACCTGCAACAGCGCAAAGAAAGAAAAAAATAAGAAAAGAATTTCAAGGGAAGGAAATGTTGGCAGCCCATCTCCCCAGTCTCTTCTTGGCTTAGAGTCTGGGGTGCTTCACGTTTTATTCTTTTTTTTTTTTTTTTCTGTGTGAACAACCCTGGATATTTAGAAGTAGCTGGAAGCCACAGGCATAAAGCCACCCAAATGGCCGGAGGTGTTCTGCTGTAACCCCCAGCGTCACCAGAGACAGCAGAAGTGTTCAGACATGATATTTCCTTTTTTAAAATTTGTGTTTAGTATATATGGAGCTGAAGGGTACACATTATTTCCTGCAGGGCAAAGCCACTTGGCAGATGGTGAGAAAAACCAATGCGGATGGCCAAAGCCCTGCTTTTAGGATTGGGAAATGGGCCAGGGACAAATGGCTCAGTGAGCCCCACCAACATTTAAAGGCAGGTGAGGGCAAGTCAAAGCAGCATCAGGAACATTCTTCTTACAAGGAAGTGATTGGGTTTTTGCTTTTAAACTGCCAAAAGCAACGGTGTGATTTACAACCAGCCAAACACACTGAAATGTACACATTCAAAGCCAAAATCCTTCTCCCCTCCCCTCCACTCCCTTCCTACCCTCCAGGTAACTATTATTAACTGTTTGGTATGTTTCCCATTCATTTAACCAGGCAAGCATACATGTGTGTATCATATTAAGATTTTTTTTTTCACTTCAACCTACCAGGAAATCCTATTAGCAACATTTTCGTAAACCATCTAGAATCTGACCATTTACCCCCTCCACGGTCACCACACCAGTCTGAGCAGCAACATCTCTGGTCTGGGCTACAGCCATAGCCTTCTAAGTGATATTCCTGTTCTAAGGATTTGTTTACTATTTTATATATATATATATATATATATTTTGTCTTTTTGCCTTTTCTAGGGCCGCTCCTGCAGCATATGGAAGTTCCCAGGCTAGGAGTCTAATCGGAGCTGTAGCCACCGGCCTACGCCAGAGCCACAGCAACGCCAGATCCAAGCCAGGTCTGCAACCTACACCACAGCTCACGGCAACGCGGGATCCTTAACCCACTGAGCAAGGCCAGGGACCGAACCTGCAACCTCATGGTTCCTAGTCGGATTCGTTTACCACTGTGCCACAACGGGAACTCCTAAGGATTTTTTTTTAAATAAATAAATCTTTATATTCCCATTCCCATTCGCCTCAAAGTCAAAGCTAAGGCACTTTCCCACTCCCCAAGCCTTGTCCCACTCCCTCATCTGAGCTCCCACCTCCTACTCCTCTTCTGGTACATCCTCTGCTCCAGCCTGAGCCCCTCTGGCCCCAGCTTGGCTTCTTCAAACACCCACCAGCTCTATTCCCCCACCCAGGGGCCTTTCCACTGGCCTCATTTTTTAAGAATGTCCTTGCTCAGATTTCAAAATGGCTCTGTCCCTTATTTCCTTCAAACTTTTGGTCAAATGTCCCCTTCTCAGGATGGCCCGCCCTGAAAACCCTATCTTAAATTTATTTATTTATTGTCTTTTTAGGGCTGTACCTGTGGGATATGGAGGTTCCCAGGCTAAGGGGTTGAATCGGAGCTGTAGCCACTTACCTACACCACAGCCACAGCATCATCAGATCTAAGCTGCATCTGCAACCTACACCATAGCTCACGGCAACACAGGATCCTTAACTCACTGATCGAGGCCAGGGATAGAACCTTCGTCCTCATGGATACTAGTCAGATTCGTTTCCACTGAGCCACAATGGAAATTTTGAGACTGGACCATTTTAATTTTTTTATCTTTTTAATTTTTGTCTTTTTTGTCTTTTTTTAGGGCCGCACCTGTGGCACATGGACGTTCCCAGGCTAGGAGTCCAATCGGAACTAAAGCTCCCAGCCTATGCCAGAGCCATAGCAATGCCAGATCCTTAGCTGCGTCTGCAACCTACACCACATCTCACAGCAATGCCAGATCCTTAACCCACTGAGTGAGGCCAGGGATTGAACCCACAACCTCATGGTTCTTAGTTGGAATTCCTCAAGAGACTGGACCTTTTTAAAACATAATAAACAGCACTTCCTCTGGAGTGTTAACTGGTACCAGTGGTCTCACTGGTGCCATCTGAATAGTGGAACCACATAATAAGAACAGAATAAAAACGCGGTTTCTAAAAATAATGTTGGTCAAACCTCAGAATTTAGGAAAAGTCACACTTCGCTTTTCGCTCTTCTCGGATCGATCTTTCTGAAAACAGGAAGTTATCAAGGCTCAACTCCATCTGCCTGGTACAGATATGAGAACCAAGACAACCAAGGAGATGGAGGGAGATGAGGATGAGAAACATAGAAAAAGCCCACAGAAGGGCGATCCCATTGTGGCGCAGTGGAAATGAAGCCGACTAGTACCCACGAGGATGCGGGTTTCAATCCCTGTGGCTGTGGCTGTGGTGCAGGGTGTCAGCTATAGCTCTGATTCAACCCCTGGGAACTAGCTTGGTAACTTCCATATGCTATGTAAGATCAACTCCTCCACCCTCCACTGTAACAGTGCTGCTATAATTCATTTTGTTTACTGTGGCTCCCTGTACATTCTCCCATTCCCTAGAAACTAGACGTTTCTAGGGAAGCAGTAAAGGGCAGGGATATGGTCAGGGTGAGGAGGGATTAGCACACCCATGCTGCTGGGTGACGCTTGTTTAGGTTTTAGGTGGGAAGGATGTAGACTGCAGGAATTATGATTGCCCTCCTGTCTCTAATGGCCCATAAATATACCTGCCAGAAGTTCTAGCCTCTCTCTGCTTGCTGGAGTTCAAGAGCCATACAAGACCATTGGGTCTGACCAGCAGAGGAAAGCCTGGCAGATATTCAGTGGCATCGTAGGAAATTCAACAGTGTTAAACACCTAGCTGGTATTTGAAATTTCTTGCCATCCAAGCAATATTTCTCTTCTCTCTGGCTCTTCCTTTCCCTCAGAAAAATCCAAGAGCCATTTGATCTATGCCAAATTATCACCCAGTTACCATGGTACTGGTCCCACCAGGCCAGTCAGATTGGTAGCTAGATCTTCTGTTTCATCCTGTGGCTATGATGCAGCCCCATGGCTCAAATGCTTTCAGATCCAGGCTTTGCCTCTTTCCACACGCCGTGGTCCAGAGGGGAGGGTGGGAATGGAACACAATGGCAGAGGATCCAGTCTGGCTGTTGCCATGGCAACTTGCTGTTGCCTGAAGCTCCGGTGTGGATGCTGAGTGGTACCCACCTGTAGCAAATAAATTTTGCATTCCTCTGTTCCTTCACTCAACTTGTCCAACAAATATTTACCAGACACCCAATATGTACCCCAGACTGTGCCACCCTGAAGAGAGTATTTATTTTTGCGTCTGCTGAAAGATGCTATTGAACCTCACAAAAATATCCATAGACAGAAACCCTGTCCACAATGATATCAACATTTATAAGAGAAGTCCCTCCATTTCTAACTACGACACAATGTAAAAATTAATCCTGGAGTTCCTGTTGCAGCTCAGCATGTTAAGAACCTGACATACTGCCTTGTGAGGTTGAGGGTTCAATCCCTGACTTTGCTCAGTGGGTTAAGGATCCGGCATTGCCCCAAGCTGTGGAGTAGGTCACAGATGTGCTCAGATTCAACCCCTGGCCTGAGAACTTCCATATGCTATAGGTGCAGCCATAAAAAGAAAAAAAAAATTAATCCTTGCATAGGAGAAATGTGAACAAATGTTATCTAATAAAGTGAGGTCAAGGGGTCCAGCAGATCAAGCCCATGGCAAAGCTAACACTTAAACTACATTTAAAACATGAATTCAGAGTTCCTGTCATGGTGCAGCAGAAACAAATCCGACTAGGAACCATGAGGTTTCGGGTTCGATCTCCGGCCTCGCTCAGTGGATTAAGGATCTGGCATTGCCGTGAGCTGTGGTTTATGTCAAAGACATGGCTTGCATCTGGCGTTCCTGTGGCTGTGGCGTAGGCCGTCAATAATAGCTCCGATTTGACCCCTAGCCTGGGAACCTCCATATGCTGCAGGTGCAGCCCTAAAAAGACAAAAGACCTAAATAAATAAAACATGAATTCACTTGTGCACAATAGAAGGGAAGCAATAGGAGAAGCAAAGAGATGAGAAGGTGACATTGGCTTTTGGATCTGAGGGGAAGCTGCTAGAACTGAGATCAGTCCATGGAAACTTGAGAAAAGGGCGTGAGGTTGGACCCCACTCACCTGCCCATTCTCTACTTCAGGGTCTACTGCACACCGGGGCCTGCCTTCCACCCCCTCATCTCCTCATCCCCTATTCTTTTTATTTATTTTTCTTAAGGGCCCCACCAATGGCATATGGAAGTTCCCAGGCTCGGGGTTGAATTGGAGCTACAGCTGCCAGCCTACGCCACAGCCACAGCAACACAGGGTCTGAGCCGCGTCTGTGACCTACACCACAGCTCATGGCAACATCCGATCCCTAACCCACTGATCGAGGCCGGGGATTGAACCCATATCCTCACGGATCAAGTCGGGTTTGTTACCGTTGAGCCACGGTGGGAACTCTCCCCTACCCTTCTGAGACTGGCGGGGCTGAGAAGTCAGTTCCTTGGCCCCCACCTCGTCTTTGGTGTCCTTTGACTTCCTCTCCTTTTCCCCGTTAAAGTCAGATAATCTGCTCTCAGGAAATGACTCACTCTAAGGTATAAGTTACCAATATTGACACAACACACTCCCCACAAGGAGCTAACAAGAGATAAGCAGACTTTATCCAAGTAAATGACTTTGGCCTCAGACGGCAGGGCGCTTGGAGGAGCCGGAAGTGAATAGCCCAGAATTCTTAGGCAGGGCTGCTCTTCCATCCTAATGTGAGGTCTGCTCCCCCTTCTTTTTTTTTTTTTTTTTTGACTAAAGTATATTTGATTTTAATATACTTTAATAATATTAAAGTATATTGATATTAAAGTAATATTGCGCCAATTCCCGCTGGACAGCAAAGCGACCCAGGCATACATACACACACCTTCTCTTTCTTCAATTATCTTCCATCATGTCCTATCCCAAGAGACTGGATGTAATTCCCTGTGCTGTACAGTACGACCTCATTGCTTCTCCATTCAACACAAGAAACGAAAAAAAGGAAAAAATAGAAACGCTTCACAAATTTGTGTGTCATCCCCGTGCAGGGAACATGCTAAAAGTCTCTGCATTAATGTGCTTTATGTGCTTCTCTTTTTTGGCCCAGCCCATGGCATGAGGAAGCTCCCAGGCAGGAATCAAACCTATGCCACAGCAGTGACTCGAGCCACTGCAGTGACAACACGGGATCCTTAACCGCCGAGCCACAAGAAAACTCCTTTATGTGCTTATTTTGGAGCTTCCCTCCTCTCAGCCCTTTGGAGGGCAGCTTGGTCCATCTTGTTTTATCTTGACAATCAGTGCCTAGAACAGCGCCTGGCCCGGAGCGGATAAGTGAGCGTTATTTGTTAAGTGAGGGTTTAGTGAATGTGGTCTGTTTCTAGGCCCCAGCAGCAAACGTAGCAAAGACAATGGGAGGTAAGAAAGCTTGGAATTTTAAAAATAAATATATCCGTGTTCACATAAACTATCAGTTCATTGTTGGGAAAAAAATTTTTTTTTCTTTTTTTTGTCTTTTTGCCTTTTTTCTAGGGCCGTACCCTCGGCATATGGAGGTTCCCAGGCTAGGGGTGTAATTGGAGCTGTAGCCGCCAGCCTACACCACAGCCACAGCCACACGGGATCCGAGCCCTGTCTGTGACCTACACCACAGCCCACGGCAACGCCAGATCCTTAAGCCACTGAGCAAGGCCAGGGATTGAACCTGCAACCTCATGGTTTCTAGTCGGATTCGTTAACCACTGAGCCATGGTGGGAACTCCGGGAAAACATTTTAAACAGATAAATAAAATAAGAAACTTGAAAGCATCCATAATCCTGTCCCCAGTCAATTATCATTAACAGAATGATAGACTCACCCAGAGTTGTATTTATGTCTGTATTTGTCATACACACACACACACACACATACACACTTTCACAAAAAAATCAGTGTCCTTAATATTTTATGATTTGCTCTCTTAAAATACAATTGGAGCTCCCTTGTGGTACAATGGGTTAAGAATCCGGTGTTGTCACTGCAGCAGCTCAGGTCACTCTGGTGGTGTCGGTTTGATCACTGGCCTGGGAACTTCCACATGCCTCAGGCATGGCCAAAAAAATAACAATAATAAAAGACATCAAAGAAATTGCTAACTTCTTACCATGTAATAACATCTCTTATGATTTATAAAACATAAATTATACTTTATAATTTAAATACTAATTCAAATAAGTTTAACATATTTAAATTATAATCATGTCATTGACTGCCGAACAGTCTAGCACCTAGCTGGACCAAAAGGCCTTTTTACCACTTCCCTGTTTCTGGACCTTTGGTTGATTCCAACATTTCATTATTATTTATAATAACATAGCTAAGAATGTCTGTATGGCTAAATCTCTGTGTTTGTTTCCTTCTACAAGTGAAAACATCATCATGATTAAAGACTGGTGGAGTTCCCGTTGTGGTACAGTGATTAACGCATCAGTGGGTTAAGGATCTGGTGTTGCCATGAGCTGTGGTGTAGGTCGCAGACGCAGCTCAGATCCCACGTTGATGTGGCTCTGGTATAGGCCGGTGGCTACAGTACCAATTCGACCCCTAGCCTGGGAACTCCATATAGGGAGCAGCCCTAGAAAAGACAAAAAAAAAATTTAAAATAAAGATTGGCAATATTTTTTGAATGCACTCGCTATGCCAGGATACTTACGTCACGTTCTTTAATCCTCTCCCAAATCCTATTATTACCAGATGAAGAAATGGACTTAGAAGATACTGAGTAATTTGCCCAGGATCACCACTAGTCTTGTTTTTTAAGATTTATGACACATATCACCAAATCATTTTCTGGAAACACACTTTGGAATGCTTCAGGGAATAACTAAGAACCAGCTTCTTCAGGTAAACGCTCTATTAAGGGGGGGGAGTGTGGATTACACAATCTCCTTTAGTGAACAATTCCCATGTTTTATGGACCTGTCAAAATTTCTGTCCACCTAAAACCTTTGGGATAGATTAATCACCTTGGACTTTCTGACATCAAGGTGTCTTTTGACTCACTCTCTAAGTGGACTGTCCCCCAGAGAAGCAGGGTGGTCCTGGGCTCAGAGTCTATAAACACAGGCTCCACCCCTGAGTTCAATTCCTTTCCTGGGGTGGGGTCCTCAGGCATATCGGCTCACTTTCCCCAGTCTTGGTTTCCATGTAAAATGGTCAAATATCAACCTAACTCATCAACAAGGGTTGTGATAGAATGAAAAAATGAAATTGAAAGAGATTTACACACTGGGGGGAAAAAATGGAGTTCCTGAAATGAATCCAGCTAGTATCCATGAGGATGCAGGTTCAATTCTTGGCCTAGATCAGTGGGTTGGGGATCCAGCCTGGCTGTGAGCTGTGGTGTAGGTCACAGACTCGGCTCGGATCCCACATTGCTGTGGCTGTGGTGTAGGCCAGCAGCTGTAGCTCTGATTCGACCCTTAGCCTGGGAACTTCCATATGCTGTAGGTGTGTACCTAAAAAAAAAGAAAGAAAGAAAAAAGAAGGCTTTGCACACTGGGAAAACTAATGGCATGCAAGGTATTGTTATCAGAACCAACATTATCGTCTTTATCACGACACTTGCATCTATTACCTGGCTCTCTACTCTGGCCTTAGCCTTGTTAACAAGAAAAAGCAGAGAGAGAGAGAGAGAGAGAGAAAGAAAAAAGGAGGAAAAGGAAGATAGAAAAAAACAGAGGTCAGCAGGTTAAGAACCCTACACAGATGGTATCCATGAGGATATGGGTTCCATCCCTGGCCTTGGGCAGTGGGTAAAGGATCCGGAGTTGCCACAAGCTGCAGTGTAGGTTGCAGATGCGGCTCAGATCCTGAGCTGCTGTGGCTGCGACGTAGGCCTCAGCAGCAGCTCAGATTTGACCTCTAGTCTGGGGAGAACTTCCATATACCACAAGTGCGGCCATTAAAAAAAAGGGGAGGAGATCCCGTTGTGGCGCAGTGGTTAACGAATCCGACTAGGAACCATGAGGTTGCGGGTTCAGTCCCTGGCCTTGCTCTGTGGGTTAACGATCCGGCGTTGCTGTGAGCTGTGGTGTAGGTTGCAGACACGGCTCGGATCCCGCGTTGCTGTGGCTGTGGCATAGGCCGGTGGCTACAGCTCCGATTCAACCCCTAGCCTGGGAACCTCCATATGCCGCGGAGCGGCCCAAAGAAATAGCAAAAAGACAAAGAAAAAAAAAAGGGGAAAGAAACAGAGATCAGAATAGGTTTGGGGAGCCCTCAAGGGAACACCCCATAAGAAGGAGCAATTAATTGACATTCAGAGCAGGCGGAATTTAATCAGATCAGACATTCCAGTGCCTGAATTCGGAGCATAGCAGATCAGAGAAAGCATTCACGGGAATTGTAGCCAGACCTGTATAAACCTGCGGGCTACACCCATTATTAACTTTGCATCTTATTTCCTTAATCTTTACAATGAAGGCATTAAATTATAGCCTTGGACCCTTTTAATCCTGAACTCTACAATTATCAGAAGTATTTCTTACCACATGCCTGTGTCCTCCGGACATTGAAAATGTCTTGTCCTCTTTCCGAGACCCTGGACACTCAAACCTGAAATCTCACCCTGCGGGGAGAGAAGAGCTGATTAAAAGCACTTGGAGTCGGTTATTCAAGATGCGGGTTTAAAATATATTTTGTCTTTCCGGCAACCACAGCGGAGCACGAAGTGAAGCCTTTACAGTGGATCCCATTCATATCACCACCAAGGCCTACTGGGCTTGAGAAAATCCACTGTATAGAGAAGTTGAATTTTTACATTTAATGGCTGCGTGTTCATTAGTCATTCTCCAAGGAAGGAAAAGGAGGTTAATCTAATACAGGCCTTGAAACAAAGCAGAAGATGAAAGTTAGCTTCTGAGTCAGGAAGGATTCTAAGGCTAGTACAAAAAGAAAGGAAAATGGATAATTGATATTAAGTCTGACAGTTCAGAAAGAAACTTGAATGACTTTTAAATGGAACTATTCTCTCCCTTAATTTCTTAAAGATGCATTTCCTCCGCTAAGGATGGATAGACAAATGGGTTTCCTCCCCCCACTCCTCCTTGTGTAAATCTGAATGTCACTTCACTGCCAAATTATTCCAACATGATTCTTTGGCTTTTAAAAGGCAAAATGGGGCATTCACATAGTGGCTCAGAGGTAACGAACCCGACTAGTATCCATGAGGACTTGGGTTTGATCCTTGGCCTCCCTCACCACCATTGCCATGAGCTGTGGTGTAGGTCGAAGATGTGGCTCAGATACCGTGTTACTGATGTTGTGGCATACGCTGGCAGCTGCAGCTCCGATTCAGTCCCCTAGCCTGGAAACGTCCATATGCTGCGGGTGCAGCCCTAAACAGACAAAAAATTTAAAAAAAATAAAATAAAAAATAAAAGGCAAAATGGAGAGTTCTCTTGTGGCAGGTGCAGCAGGTTAGGGACTGGGCTTGGTCACTGCAGCAGCTTGGGTCTCTGCTGTGGTACAGGGTGCAATCCCTGGCCTGGGAACTTCCATATGCTGCAGGCATAGCAAAAAGAAAAAAAAAGGGAGTGCCCACCGTGGCACAGTGGTTAAGGCATCTGACTAGGAACCAAGAGGTTTTGGGTTCAATCCCTGGCCTTGCTCAGTGGGTTGCCATGAGCTGTGGTGTACGTTGAAGACGTGGCTCAGATCACTTGTTGCTGTGGCTCTGGCGTAGGCTGGTGGCTACAG
Organism: Phacochoerus africanus; assembly: GCF_016906955.1. NCBI lineage: Eukaryota > Metazoa > Chordata > Mammalia > Artiodactyla > Suidae > Phacochoerus > Phacochoerus africanus. The sequence goes on from NC_062552.1 coordinate 43,139,925, forward strand.
CTCCGATTAGACCCCTAGCCTGGGAACCTCCGTATGCCATGGGAAGCAGCCCTAGAAAAGGCAAAAAGACAAAAAAAAAGGAAAAAAGAAAAATAGAAAGGCAAAATAGGGTGTTTCTATGAATGGCTTGAGATTTTAAAAATGCAAATGACTCTTAATTTACAAAGGTATTTGTGGGGGGCATGGAGTTGTGCCCAAAACAGGGGGTTGTGAGTTTCAGACACTAGATTCCCCATTCTGTAGGAGTTACCCAAAGCTCTTCGATCCAGGTATCTTTTATTCTTTGCTCAGAAAACTGCCCATCTCCTTAGATTGAAAACCTTTGTCTTAAATCATTTCAAGAGATTGGGCAATGACTCCTGTGAAGAAATCCAATTCCTGGAATCAAACAGACAAAAAATTTTTAAAAAGTGATAGGTGGCTACGTGTCTCGTAAGTAGTCCTTTGGAAAGAGATTTATTGGAAACAATGGGGATGGAAACAAAATTAACAAAGTGGACGGTCTCGGTCACAGAGGCTGACCTGGGTTTGACGGGGTTACTCTGAAGATTTCTGCTGTGGGAAAAAACCCAGGAAGTGACTGAGCCCAGCTTGTCATTATCTGAGGCAGGCAGAGGAAAAGCAGGATCGGCTGTGGATCTCTGCCGGGAACACTCTGGAAAGGGGTCGTGGGGATGCTGGGATCAGGCCAGCCCTACCTGGTCTCGCTTTGCAGGACTAGAGAGAAGAAGGGATGCTAGGTAGGAAGAACAGGGTGGTCCTGAGAAAGCAAGGAGATGGGGGTAAAAGAAGAGGCGGAGGAAGTGTGGTGGCATCAGTTGCGACAATCCTGCTCCAGTAGGCAGGAGCCCCGGGGTCCCTGTTCCCCTCCCCCACAAGTAGAGTGTACATACCTCCGACTCAAACAGGTTCCCCTGGAGTTCCCTTCATGGCTCAGGGGTTAAGGAACTCTATTGGGAGCCATGAGGTTGTGGGTTCGATCCCTGGCCTCGCTCAGTGGGTTAAGGACCCGGCATTGCTGTGGGCTGTGGAGTAGTTTGCAGACATGGCTCAGATCCTGAGTTGCTGTGGTTGTGGTGTAGGCCAGGGGCTTCAGCTCCGATTCAACCCCTAGCCTGGGAACCTCCACATGCCACAGGTATGGCCTGAAAAAGCAAGGAAAAAAAAAAAAACAGCAACAACAACAGTTCTCCCTTCAGCCTGCTCTGAAATCCCCACTTATTTTCCCCAAGAGCCAAAACGTAGACCCTGGTGCAAAAGCAAATAAGCCATTCCTAGGAATGTGGGAATAAATGAAACCTTGATTACTCATTCCTGTTTTTGAATTTTTAAAAAAATTTACCAGAAGTTACCCCTTTTGCAGGAATTCTGATGAAATAGGTACAGTTGTTTCCATATTTCCAGTGGAGACACGGCTCTTGCAAAGGGCATCATTCATAAATGTGTTTAACAAGGATGTACAGAGCACCCACGCCGTGTGAAGTCCTAGACTTGAAGTGGGAACTTTCAAAGAGGCTTAAGACCACATGACAGTGGAGTTCCTGCTGTGGCGCAATGGGACAGGCTGCGTCTTGGGAGCCCTGGGACGCAGGTTCAATCCCAGCCTAGCACAGTGGGTTAAGGATCCAGCCCTGCCACAGCTGCAGCTTAGATTGCAACTGCAGCTCAGATCTGATCCCTGTCCCAGGAATTTCCATATGATGTGGGGCAGTCCCCCGCCAAAAAAAGATCACATGACCTCATGACTGCCCTGTGTCTGATAACACAGCTCTGGATCTAAGTAAGACCTGAACTGTAGGAAAGGAAACACTTAACAGAAGATAGGACATGACGCCCAAGTTGAGAAGCAGAGTGGATACTAAATGATGCAAGAAGTCAGAAAGAGAAAACCTTTGAGGAGGTTCAGAGCTACCACAAAAAGAGTCCTAAATGCTTGGAGAACAGACTTGTGGTTGCCAAGGGGGAGGGGGAAGGAGTGGGATGGACTAGGAATCTGGGGTTAATAGATGCAGACTATTGCCTTTGGAGTGGATAAGCAATGAGATCCTGCCGTATAACCCTGGGAACTGTGTCTAGTCACTTAGGATAGAGCATGATGGAGGATAATGTGAGAAAAAGAATGTATATATGTATGCGTGATTGGGTCACTTTGCCGTATGGTGGAAAATTGACAGAACACTGGAAACCAACTATAATGGAAAAAATAAAAATCATTAAATAAAATAATAAATAAATAAATAGAAACTTAAGGGACACAGACAATGGGAAAGGGGAAGGTTGGTTTGAGGCCAAGAAAGGGCTCTGGAAGTGGTTAAATAGAGGATGAGGATGGACAGCAAAGAAAATTGAAACTGAATAATGAGGGGAGCCCCAAAGAGAATTATCAGCGGGAGACCAGACTCACACCAACCACACCACCATCCCCGGCAAGACGACTTGGGAAAGCAGATTTGCCATCAGAATGACCTTAGATCAGACCACCAGCTCTCTTGTGTTGGGTTCAATACAGTGCCATGGTGTCCCTGTTTGTAAACTTGGGATAAAATTTCCTGTCTTCCGGGATAAGAGACATGGCAGGGAGCCTGATGCATGGTGAGATGATCCCACAAGAGCAGCCCCTTCCACTGACCTCCAGATCCTTACACACACATGCACTCACACAGACACAGACACACACCCCTCCCCAAGAAGCTAGAAAGAGACAGGACATTCATTGTATGCTGCTGTTTAACTCGATCTGCACCCCAAGCCTTTTGTCACCTGTATTCTCCCTCCTTCCATGGCCACTGTTACCACAGTAGAAAAGATTGCTGGCAATACGAACAAAATGTTTGACCTTAAGGTTCCAGCAGATACATTTTGAATATACCATAAGGATTAATTACAATAAATTTCATGTCATAAAGTCTTAGGAAAGTTAAAGTAGCTCAAAAAATACCCCCTCTTAGAACTCTGCCTGCAGTTTTGATAAACTACTCCAAGGTTTACTAGTTCAACCCTGGTCAACTATCTAAAAGCGATGTATCCCTCTAATATGGCTGAGTACACATATTTTCCCTCATTATACTGTTTTTTTTTTTGTCTTTCTTGGGCTGCACTGCAGCATATGTAAGTTCCCAGGCTAGGGGTCTAAGTGGAGCTGCAGATGCTGACCTACCACACGGCCACAGCAACACAGGATCCGAGCCGTGTCTGCAACCCACACCACAGCTCATGGCAACTCCAGATCCTTAACCCACTGAGCAAAGCCAGGGATCAAACCCTCATCCTCACGGATAATAGGTGGGTTTGTTACTGCTGAGCCACAACAGGAACTCCCCTCTCTATACTTTTAAATAAAAATAAAATTTAAAATGTAAGTAGAGCGTTGGGGAAAATGTAAAAATGGGCAAGAAAAATTATTGGATATTCTTTCAATGAAATATTATTATCATTATCTAGTGGACCTTTTGGAGTTATCTGATTCTATAGGAGCTGTGCCTTTCCTTGTCTTTGAGCCACTTTAAATATTTTATAAAACTGAGAGTAGTGCAGTTATTGATAAATGTGTAAATGAATTGTTTCCACCAGAATTCAACTGATTTTCCCCCCAGTCTAGTTTTGCATTTATTAGGAAATCCACTATAGTATTATTGATTGCCTGGTTAAATGTCTAGGAGTCTCCTTTGAACAGGCTGTGACATCTTACTGATTTCCTCACTTTTTTTTCCTTTGCTTTTTTGGGTGCCACCCACAGCATATGGAAATTCCCATGTTAGGGTTTGAATCGGAGCTACAGCTGCTGGCATATGCCACAGCCACAGCAATGCCAGATCCAAGCCACATCTGCAAACTATACCACAGCTCGTGGCATCACAAGATCCTTAACCCACTGGGCAAGGCAAGGGATCAAATCTGTGTCCTCATATTTGCTAGTCAGGTGCGTTATCACTGAGCCTCCATTATACTTAAAAAAAAATAGAACTTAAAATTTAAGTAATGTTTAAAGTAAAATTTAAGTGGGTTGGGAAAAATGTAAAAATGGGCAAGAAAAAATGGATATTCTTTCAATGAAATATTATTATCATTATCTAGTGGGCCTTTCAGAGTTATCTGAGTCTATAGGAGCTGTGCCTTTCATTGTCTTTGAGCCAATTTGACTATTGCATAAAACTGATAGTAATGCAAATGAATCTTGGTCAATAAAGATGCAAATGAATTGTTTCCACCAGAATTCAGTTGATTTTTCTGCAGACTGGTTTTGCATGTATTGGAAAATCCACTACAGTATTACTGATTTCCTATTTAAATGTCAATGGAGTCGCCTTTGAACTGGCTGTAACATCTTACTCATTTCCTTATTAATTGAAGGTTTAAATAAAATCTTTGATGTGTTTATAATTGTAGGAGAGTCATAATTTTACCATTTTGAAAATTTTCCTTTTAACATTGGCAAAGTATAAAAGTTATTGATAATTAATTCTATACTTCAAAGAATGAAAAAAAATTAAAGCAAGACACACTTAGAAGTACATAAATTTATTGACAATTCCTATGAAGACTGCCCTCAAAATTATAAAATCCCTCTGAGTCTATTTCCATAGGGCCTTTTCCCTCAGAAAAATGGATAGGTTTATTTTTTTTCCTGAAGATATCTCACTTGGGCCATCCTTCCTCCTCTTCCACTAAGAATGTTTTGCTCCACTATAGTCCTGGGACTGTCCCTTCCATTTTTATGTTTCTGGTCCTTTGTTTTCCTCTTTCTTTTTTTTAATCCCTTGTTTTTGAGATGCGCATGCTACAATATCATCTGAAAAAGAATTTTCAAGAAATAAATTTTTTGAGACCTTGTTAGCCTTAAAATATACCCTTCTTCTACTCTGATAGTTTGGCTGGGTATCGAATTCAGTGGCCTCCTCTACACACACAACAATAATGGTAATAATAATTTCCTTAGAATTGTGGATATGTTTCTTTATTGTCTTTTTTGCTTCCTGTGTTGTATTGAGAAAAACACATACCATTTTTTTTTTTTTTTGGTCTTTTTAGGCCCAAGCCCAAGGCATATGGTGACAGGAACTCCATACCATTCTTATTCTTCTAGCAATTATCTAATTTTTCTCCTAGAAACTTTTAGGATTTTTCTCTTTATTCCCAATTTATGGATATTTCACAATGAAACACATTGGTTTGAGTCATTTTTTCTTTCATTGGACTGGGTGCTTGATTTATGCTTTCTATCAGAAAAATCCAAATTCTTCTCTTATGAAACGTTTGCTTGTATTATTTTAATACATTCCTCCCTCCTCTTAGTTTTTAAAAATTTCTTTTTCTGTAATTCTTTTTACCTGTTACATTGATTCTCCAAGTTTCTTAATTTTTCTACTTTTCATGTTGGGTTTGTGTGTGTGTGTTTTGTCTTTTTGTTCTACATCCACGAAGATTTCTCTAACTTTATTTCCCAACCTTCCTTTACTTTCCTTCCCTCATATTTTAAACTTCCAAGAATTCGTTTATGTCTTGAAATGCTCCTTTCTCTAGGATGTTGGTCATATTCTATGGATGCAGGAACTTCCTTTGACTCTTTGAAGATTTTATTTATAGCTTTTTTAAGTTTTCTTCTCTTTTGGGTGGGGGGGTACTGCACATGAGACATGTGGAAGTTCCCAGGCTAAGGGTCTAATGAGAGCTGCAGCTGCCAGCCTACACCACAGCCAGAGACACAGTAGCGCAGGATATGAGCCTCATCTGTGACTTACACCACAGCTCACTGCAACACCAGATTCTTAATCCACTGGTCAAGGCCAAAGATTGAGCCCATGTCCTCCCGGATGCTAGTTTGTTACGTTAACTGCTGAGCCACAACAGGAACTCCTAAGTTTTCTTCTATTCCCTGACTTATCTCTTTTTCCATAAACAATCTCCTCAATTCAGGAAATCAGCTGAATTCCACCTGGTTCATGCTCTCTGCACCACAGCCTAGAAACTGTCTAAAGGCAGTAAGCTGAAGAAATCAGAGGGCTCATATCATTTGCTTTCCCTCTTTCAGAAATCACTGTCCTCCATTGTCTGATGTCCATTGTTTCAAAAAAAAAAAAAACAGTTATTTTATATGGTTCATCAGTTTTTTGGTCATTTCCATTAGGAAGGTAAATTGAATCCCTCTTATTCCAATTTAGGAAGAAACAAAATTCTGTGTGTACGTATTACTTTTGTAAAAAGAGATACATTTTTGAGATCTCATTGTTTTCATCGTGATTTCAATTTATTTTCTTAGTTTTCTTGATAGAATATTTCTATCACTTATTCATATTTTTATCTAACTGTAATAGACTGTGCATAGCAAACAATGTCTCAAAATAGTCCTGAGTGATAATCCCTGTCTTTTAAAATTACATAACGCTGTCTTAGTGTTTGAAATACATTTTTATGTAGTTTGGTGAAGAAGTAACCTTCTATTATAGTTCTTGCATGGGTTTGCATGTTTGTCTGTGTTTTTAAATCAGAACTAATTATTGAACTTCATAAAATGTCTTTTGGCCATTGATTGAGATGAACACTTTTTTCCTTTAATTTATATTAGTATAGCACATTATCATAATAAACTTCAAATACTTAGCTTCCAAATGAATTTCACTTGCTGTATTTTTAATGTTATGTTGAAATATGTATTTTTAATATTTAATTTAGGATTTGTGAGCAATGTTCTTAAGTGAGATTGGATGTCAGGTTTCTTCTTCAGTGTTATCTTTGTAAGATTTGGGTACAATGTTACCTTGGCTTTCTAAAAATAATTTGAAAGCTTTGTATATTTCTCAATGCTCTGAAACAGATTAAATAGCACTAGAATTATCTGTTACTTAAAGATTTGAAACAATTCATCCATGAAGCAATCTAGGCCTGATATTTTCAGCAGTGGCCAGCAGGTGTGGGAGTCAGGGAGGTAGGTGGTAGACCTTTAATAATCTTTTCAATTTCTTTTGTGGTGGTTGTTCTGTTTCATGTCTTTATAGCTTCTGAGGTTAATTTTGTTACTTAGAAAATTATCCTCTCATCCCTGTGGCCAAGTACATTTGCAAATTGTCTTGCAAGGTGCTGTTTAACAATGCTTTAAATATCTTCAGAATGTGTGGTTATTTCTAATCTCATTTATAATTATATCCATGATTGCTGATGGTCTTTTCTTTTGTCTTCTTCATTAAGCTAGGTAGGGGTTAGTGTATGGTTAAGACGTAATGGGCTCTGAGGTTAAAAATGCCTGGATTCAAATCCTGTCTCGATCATCATTTGTCCTTAGCATCTTCATCTATAAATGAGTGTATCCATTAGGACAGATTAGATCATTTCTTGGAGACAGACAACATCAGTATCTCCCAGACTTGCTTCTCCATTATGCTGCCGGTTCACTGCTGGTCTACCACCTTCCTTCTTTGTGTCACTTTCTCTCTAGGACCCCAACTAACAGAGCAGCATTCTTCGAATCTTGCCTGACTCTTTGCAGAGAGGGAAAAGAATAGGACATGGAGGCTCAGGTGCTGACTCTTTAAACTTCCATGTAGACGTGATACACATCCCTTCTGCTCAGATCTCACCAGTCAAAGCAAGACCTGGCCAAGCCTGCATCGATGAGGCAGATAAATGTAACCCTTTGCATGGAGGAACAGCAACTATCTTGAGAGATTCTATAGTCTACCAGCGTAAATAGTATTAATAAGCTTGTCAGGATCCATCCACACAATTCCCTAACCAGAGTAAAGACTTACTAGACGATTCCATTCAACAAATATTTCAGGAGTTCCCACTGAGGCTCTGCAGATTAAGGACCCGACACAATGTCCATGAGGATGTGGGTTTGATCCCTGGCCTCACTCCGTGGGTTAAGGGTCTGGCATTGCCACAAGCTAAGGTGTAGGTTACAGATGTGGCTCAGATCCTGCATTGCTGTGGCTGTGGCATAGACCTGCAGCTGCAGCTCCGATTTGACCCCTAGTCCAGGAAATTCCATATGCTGTGGGTGCATCCCTAAAAAGAGAAAGAAAAACGAAAGCAGGTATCACAGAATACCTGTTCTATGCTAAGTACTACGCTAGCGCTATAATGTAATTACAGGGGTTCTTAGTGACAAATTTATTCTAGCCAGTTTAATCTGAAGAACTGACCAATTCATGTGCATTAGCTACCCCTTGAATCTGCAGAAGACCCAGAGAGTCTGCTTTGGAGTCTACTGACCCAGTCCCAGAGTTCCCGCTATGGTGCAGCAGAAATGAATCTGACTAGGAACCATGAGGTTGCGAGCTTGATCCCTGGACTTGCTCAGTGGGTTAAGGATCTGTCATTGCTGTGGCTGTGGCATAGGTCAGCAGCTCTAACTCCGATTAGATCCCTAGCCTGGGAACCTCCATATGTCTTGAGTGCAGCCCTTCAAAGCAAAACAAGCAAACAAACAAAACAATTCCCAGTCCAAACACAGGCCTCTTGCAGGCAGAGTCCACTGCCCCACAACAGGCATGAACACAACAGACTGTCCCCGCATTGCTGGATGTCAAATACCAGGCCCTTCCCCACTACTGTGCTCTAAAAGCTTGTGCCTTTATCACCATCCTGACCAAAATGCATTCCACGTGGAACCTGCTTTTTCAGATGGTTGGTCCTCAACCCGTGTTACACAGGTATGACCGGTAGAGCCTGGGCCACTGGCTCTACCTGCTTTCTTAAAGACACAGGATTCAGAAGGAAGAAAACTGGCCAGATTTTAAAAGGTGGTTCAAAACTACTGGATGACCATGGGTATAATATACTTCTATAGCACAGTCTAAGGGGGGAAAGGAGCAGGAAAAAGGCCCTTACCCTTGTGCAGCTTTATAGTTCCGGAGAGATACTGATATTCATCAGAAATGTATTAAAGATAAATGTATAAGGGAGTTTCTTGGCGGCCTAGTGGTTAAGGAGCTGGCATTGTCACTACTGTGGCTATGGTCACTGCTGTGGTGCAGGTTAGGTCCCTGGCTGTTAACATCTGCATGCTGCAGGTGCAGCCAAAAAAAAAAAAAGAAAGAAAGAGAGAAAGAGAAAGAAGAGAGGTCCAGGGTCAGGTGGTTGGAAATCTTGCAGTAAGAACACTGGGGAGGTGAGTGTGGCTGCCCCTGGTAGCCCCCTCCCACGGGGCTCTGAAACTCTGGGTCCATGACCGCAAGGCTTGTGATTCAGCTTTGAATAGGGGCATGGATAACTGTAAACTTCCCCCATCCACGCCTCCCCCACCCTGGGGGCCAGCAGGTGGGGTGGGGTGGGAGGGAGGTCTGATACTGAGTCAAGATCTGGAAGCTGTCTGGCCTGGCACTCCCCATTCGAGTGACCCTTCGACGGATATCAGGAAGGCAGCAAGAAAAAGGGAGTGATTGTTCTTTAACTTCTACCCTTTGCCAAGCATTGTACCTACAGGCTTTATAGGAATGACTTCAGAGGTGGGTGTCTTGGCACCCAGGAGGGAACTAATTCTCAGCAAGGTTAAGTAACTGGCTCAAGGTCATACAGGTACTGAGGAAGAGGTATAAGCTTTGTGCGGGTTCCAGGCCCCACGGTTCTCCCATCACACTGTGTAGCCACACTGTGTAGCAGGTTGGGGGAATAAGGTACAGTGGTTCCCTAAGGGTGGTTCTCAAACCAGCCCCATCAGAGGGTTTAACAGGAACTTGTTAGAAATGCAGATTCTGGACTTCCTGTCGTGGCGCAACAGAAATGAATCCGACTAGGAACCACGAGGTTGCAGGTTTGATTCCTGGCCTCACTCAGCGGGTTAAGGATCTGGCATGGCCGTGAGCTGTGGTGTAGGTCGCAGATGTGTCTTGGATCTAGTGTTGCTGTGGCTGTGGCACAGGCCGGCGGCTGTAGCTCTGATTAGATCCCTACTCTGGGAACCTCCATATGCCACAAGTGTGTCTCTAAAAAAAACAACAACAAAAAAAGAAAGAAATGTAGATTCTCAGGCCCCTCCCCAGACCTGCAGAATCAGACCCTCTGGAGGTGGCCCCAGCTAGTAACTGGAGTCTGAACCAGCTGCCCTGGTGAGTCTGAAACACACCAAAGTTTAAGAACCGGGGCATAAGGCCAGTGGGTCTCAAGGGTGTTTAATGAAGGCCCCCTAAACCCAAATCCTAAATCAGAATCATGCTGACCCATGAGTTTTCAAACAGGCACCGGGCCGTTCAGAGGGATGGTGGAGGGGAAAAAAAAGGAGGTTAAGTAGGAACCAAAAGTTGTCTGTTGCTTCAGGCACCAAGGATGAAAACCAGGGAAAACTCACTCAGTTATACCCACAGGAGTCACGGTCCTTGCTCTGCTCACCGCAGAGCCAGGCCAGCTTGTGAAATCTCTTTATATGGTAATAAAAGAGCCAGAAGAAGAAAAATATGTTTGCTTTTCACTAGGCAGTCGCCCCAGGTGAGAGTCAGGTGTGTTTCTTTTCCTGGAGAACAGGTTTTTTTGTTTGTTTGTTGTTGGTTGGTTGTTTTTTACCAGGTGCTGGTAGAAAGGGCCTGGATTCTCAGTGAGTATTTTTCCATAGCAAGGCTTGTATAGCAAAGCACCATTTATGAATTATACTGCGATTTCACATGAAGGTGGAAGTGGGGACCAGGCTGAAGCTAAAAAGCGAGCCGATTTTTTTTTTTTTTTTGAGATTAGTTTTAGCAATATCTTTTTAATAAAATGGAATTATAGTTGATTTTACAATGTTGTGTTTGTTAGCTTCAGGGGTATAGCAGTGATTCATTTATATATTCATATAATATTTATTTATAGGCTTTTTTGCTTTTTTTCCCTTCAGTGTAATTGTTATTCTTTTGAAATACATTCATTTGTTTCTGTTTGTATTTTATTTTGTTTCTCCCACATCCTTGTTGATTGATTGGCTATGTAAAATGTCAACATGATTTTTGGAGTTCCCATAGCAGCACAGCGGAAATGAATCCAACTAGGAACCATGAAGTTGTGGGTTCGATCCCTGGCCTCGATCAATGGGTTAAGGATCGAGCGTTGCAGTGAGCTATGCTGTAGGTCACAGATTCGGCTCGGATCTGGCTTTGCTGTGGCTTCTGCATAGGCTGGCAGCTACAGCTCTGATTAGACCCCCTAGCCTGAGAACCTCCATATGCCGTGGGTGTGGCTCTAAGAAGACAAAAGACAAAAAATAGTAATAATAAAATATTAACATGATTTTTTAATATTGAAGTATAGTTGATTTACAATGTTGTGTTAGTTTCAGATGTACAGCAAAGTGAGTCCCGTTTTTTTTTTTTTTTTTTTTGTCTTTTTAGGGCCGCACCTGCCGCATATGGAGGGTCCCAGGTGAGAGATCAAAGGGGAGCTGTAGCTACCGGCCTATGCCACAGCCAGAGCAACACCAGATCCGATCCATGTCTGTGACCTACACCACAGCTCACAGCAATGCAGGATCCTTAACCCATTGAGCAAGGCCTTGGATCGAACCTGCATCCTCATGGATGCTTGCTAGCCAGATTCGTTTCCAATGAGCCATGATGGGAACTCCACATGTATCTATTCTTTTTCAGATTCTTTTCTAGTATAGGTTATTGTAAGATATTGCATACAGTTCTCTGTGCTCAGCAGTAAACCCATGTTGTTTATCTATTTTATATAGAGTAGCGTGTATCTGTTAACCTCATGCTCCCAATTTATCCCTCCCCCTCCTGTCCCCTTTGGTAATCGTAAGTTTGTTTTCCATATCTGTAAGTCTGTTTCTGTTTTGTAAATAAGTTCATTTGTATTCTTTTTTAGACTCTACATATAAATGATTTCATATAATATTATTCTTTCTGTCTTACTTCACTTAATATGGTAATCCCTAGGTCCATCCATGTTGCTGCAAATGACAGTATTTCGTTCTTTTTTTTTATCATCTTTTTAGGGCTGCACCTGCAGCATATGGAGGTTCCCAGGCTAGGGGTCCAATCAGAGCTACAGCTGCCAGCCTACACCACAGCCACAGAAACGCAGGATCTGAACTACATCTGCGACCTACACCACAGCTCATGGCAACGCTGGATCCTTAACCCACTGAGCGAGGCCGGGGATCGAACCTGTGGCCTCATGGATGCTAGTCGGGTTCATTTCTGCTGAGCCACGACAGGAACTCCTCATTCTTTTTTTTTATGAGTGGAATTATTTAGTGGACTTAATCTCTGTTTACCCTTAAGAGCTAATTCACTAGCCTCTCACAGGATGAGAAAATTAACACTAAGGGTAAAGAATCTCATCAGTATGGGAGTTCCCGTCATGGCTTAGTGGTTAGCGAACGCAATTAGTATCCACAAGGATGCATGTTCAATCCCTGGCCTTGCTCAGTTGGTTAAGGATCTGGCATTGCCATGAGCTGTGGTGTAGGTTGCAGACACAGCTTGGATCTGGTGTGGCTTTGGCTGTAGTGTAAGCCATTGGCTACAGCTCCAATTCAACCCCTAGCCTGAGAACCTCCATATGCCTCTGGTATGGACCTAAAAAGACAAAAAAAAAAAAAAAAAAGGAAGAAAGGAAGGAAGAAGAAGAAAGAAAGAAAGAAAGAAAAACTCACCATTCAGCAATCAGAGGGGTTCATGGGCCCTGCTCCCTTTTAGTGATTTCCCCTAGCCCTCAGCTATGACTGGGGCCCCTTCTGTCTCCTCCTGTGCCCTCCTCACTGCCAAATTCAAGGCTTTTCTCTCAAATGAATATGAATTGCAGACTTGGATGTAGGAAACATCTGTCATTTTCCTTCCGTTTCGCAACCCCTTCAACGCCCTTCTTATGATTAGGAAATGTCTCGCTATAGACACCAGACATTCTTTCCTAGCCTCCCTATGCAGCGAGGGCCTGGCCTGTGACCTAGTTTTCAATATCAGAACCACCTGTTTTGGACTTTGCTTTGGAAGCCAGTAGCACAAAGGAGCAGGTACTGTGCAGATTCCAGGTTGGGAAGGATGTTAGCAGAAAGATCCAGTTTCCTAGGGCAGCAGTGATGGCCGATTCGAGCAGCTGCTCTCAGCATCCCAGCACTGAGAGGGGGGGCCCATCCCTTGGCCCCCAGATCAGATTGTCCCCCCAGTCTTAGTCACCTCTGACTCCATAGCTCTGAAGCCCAATTCTCTGGTCCTGTTAGAGATGCTATAGCTCCTTTACCCAGTGCCAGTCTGGCGTTCCAAGTGGAGTTGGCCGTGGTGGTGAACGGCCTGCATTAAATGAGGCCTGTGTTCTGGCTCCATTGTCACCAGTCACAAGCCACAGGGACCTCCCTTGCAGCAAATGAGGTCGATGCTTATGTGGCGGCCACCCCAGGCTCCATCTTTCCCACCTCCATCTGTTTTCCTTCTTCTCGATCAGCTCTAGGGAGATTTGGGGGATCATGCTCCTCAAAGTTCAACAGCTTCACAGGGCGATCCTTTGGGGTTTAAGATTCTCTCTCTGGAGTCTTTCCTATTAGTGAGCATGAGAGCCACTGGGAATGGAGGCAGAGAGTTTTAACCCACTGCCTGTCATGCAGTTATTAATATGGATCGAACATCTGTGTCTCTCAAAGTTTATGTCTTGAAGCCTTGATGCCTACTGTGATGGGTATTTAGAGGTGGGGCCTTTGGGAGGTAACTAGATTCCGATGAGGTAAAGAGCCTGGGGCCCCCATGATGGAATTAATGTCCATTAAGAAACAAGAAGAAGAATTCCAGCTGTGGCTCAGTGGTAATGAACCCGACTGGTATCCATAAGGATGCAGGTTCAATCCCTGGCCTTGCTCAGTGGGTCAAGGATCCGATGTTACAGTGAGCTGTGATGTAGGTCACAGATGAGGCTCAGATCTGACATTGCTGTGGCTGTGGCTGTGGCCAGAAACTTCAGCTCTAATTAGACCCCTAGCCTGGGAACTTCCATATGCCTCGGATGTGGCCCTAAAAGGAAAAAAAAAAAGAAAAGAAAAGAGAGAGAAGAAGAAAGACCAGATTCAGATTTACAGTCTCTCTCTCTCTCTTTCCCTCTCTCTCTCCCCCAGGTGAGGACACAGTGAGAAGCCAGAAAGAAGGTCCTCAGAAGCAAATCTGCCAGCACCCTGATCTGGAGAAAGAAATATCTGTTTAAACCACTCAGTCTATGCTATTTTGTTACAGCAGCTCAAGCGGGCAGGCAGATGTCATCCCATCATAACCATTATTATTTTTTTCTTTTTTAAAATCTTTATGGACAACGTTGGGTCCTTAACCCTCTGAGAAAGAGCTTTCGAGCAATAAATTTTTGATACATCGCTAGCCTTTAAATATATCCTTCTTCTACTCTTACCCTTGTTTTGTTTGTTTGGCTGGATATAGAATTCAGTATCCCTTCCACACACACACACACACACACACACACACACACACATTAATAATAATTTCCTTAGGATTGTGAATTTGTTTCTTCATTGTCTTCTTTGCTTACCATGTGTATACTGAGAACACACATACCATTCTTTTTTTTTTTTTTTTTTTTAGGGCCGCACCTGAGGCATATGGAAGTTCCCAGGCTAGGGGTCAGATCCACCGCATCTGCAGGCCTACACCACAGCCACAGCAACATGGGATTCGAGCCACATCTGCAGTCTATGCCACAATTTGCTGCAACACCGGATCCTTAACCCACTGAGAGAGGCCAAGGATCAAGCCTTCATCCTCACAGAGACAATGTTGGGTCCTTAACCCTCAGCTTCAGTGGGAACTCCCCAACATAATCATTATTGAATTAATCTTCATAGCTTCCATAAAAAGAGGCATGGAAAATAAGCAACTAATATTTTCCAAGCTCCCAACAAATGCTACGCTCTGTGCGAGATGACATAAGTTTTTCCCTTAATTCTCACAGCAATCCTACAACACTATTGCTCTAGCTTCAGCTTTAGAAATAAGAAAATTGAGCCCATAAGAGAACAAGCAGTCAAAAGTATATAGGTAATATCTAGCAGAACCATATTTTGAAAGATGAACTTTTGATCCCAAAGTTTCTGCCACAGTAAAATGAAACTTTTGAACAAGACCTGCTTTCTTGGGGGAGTTCCCGTTGTGGCTCGGCAGAAAAGAGTCTGACTAGCATCCATGAGGACACAGGCCTCGATCAGTGGGTTAAGGATCTGGTGTTGCTGTGGCTGTGGTGTAGGCCGGCAGCTGTAGCTCCGACTCAACCCCAAGAATGGGAGTCTCCATGTGCCTCGGGTGTGGCCCTAAAAAGCAAAAAAAAAAAAAAAAAAAAAAAAAAGTCAAAGAAAAAAGACCTGCCTTCTTGGAACATGTACAGCATAACCAAATGCAGATAAAGATTTTATCTTTTAAAGTCCAGACTGTTTTTGCTTTTAGGGTATTTAGAGAAATGTAGATATTGGTTTTTTTTCTTCCTTAAACTGGTTTGTTTCATGTAATCACTCATAAAAATTATTTCCTTAGCTGACAAGCCTGGAGATTCAGACACAGACCCATCTCATTCATCTTAATACATCTCATGGTGCCACCACTAGCAAAATACAAGAAAAAAATAACATTCAACCCCACAAGGCCTTAAAATGTCGAGCAAAATAAAGCAAGCACAATCCTCACACTGTCAGGCCAGTCTTTGAAGCAAATTTTTAATGGACTATACATTGAAAAGCCTGCAGCCAGAAAACACAGGGAATTCCAGAGTTCTGCCCCCAAAATTCCAAGTGTTATCCCTATTTGCATAAACTTGGGATTTTTAAAACAACCACAACAACCCGATCATATTATGCATTGAATCAATTTCAAAAGTCTGTGAAGCAAATAGGGAAGGAAACCTTCCTTTTTCTTTTTCTTTTTTTTTTCCCAGTTGTGTGTGTGTTGCCAAGATCTGATGATTCTAGAAATAGGGAAGATGGTTCTGCTAAACAAACAAACAAACAAACAAAAACATGAATGCTGACTCATTCCAGATCCAGAAAAGCAACAAAGAAATCTTTTACTCCTTGGGATGAACTTCAAAGTCAGAGACTAAAAGAGAAATAAGCTACCTTTGTGGTCACAGTATTTTGGGCTTTTTTGGTGGCCCCACCCCCTGCATGCAGAAGTTGCTGGGCCAGGGATCGAACCTGAGCCACAGCAGTGACAACACCAAATCCTTAACTGCTAGGCCACCAGAGAACTCCCACCGTGTTTTGTTTTGCTGTGTTTTTTTTCCGTATGACAGATACTCAGAAAATTAAAGTGAAAACAGCTTTTCCACTGCACCTGGAAATTTGGGGGTATAAACCATACCTACTAGTGGGTTTGAGGTCAGCTGATGGGCATAGATGCATCCTCTAAGTCTCAGTACCCTGTCAAGTGCTGTAGAAAATAGAGATGTTTAAAAACTGGTCCTTACACGGAGAGAATTTATGTACTTTTATGGAAAAAAATGCTCACAAATGAAACAAGAGTGAGCCAATTAAAATATTAAATAGTTACACTTTCTGGCATGTGCTACAAGTGCTGAGAGCTTTCAGAGGGAACGGGAATTGATTTGAAGGCTGTTGGGAGGTGGACTCGGGCTCATTAAATTCCTCAGCGCCAGCCTCCACCCTCCGCAAGGCTAGCTCTGAGCCGAGGGGCTTCCCTGCCAGGCCAGTTGGCACCTTGCTTTGGTTTTAACCATAAAGACTGCAGACATTCATCCCTTACTAGCTTCCAGTTCAAATAAACAGACATGTATTAATAAACGTGCAAAGTACTTCCTGTCTTTTGAGGACACGGCAATCCCTGAGAAACCGGCATTCTCCACCGAGGCTTGCCTTCAGTCTTTGGATGTGCGCTGCTGCAGAAAGCAAGCACACGTCCTTGGGCAAAGCAAGGTAAATATCGCAAAGCACTGACAGCTGGGGATACCTGCACCCAACACTCCCAGCAGGTAGAGGAATAAGCCCTTGAGTGTTGACGGGGAGTCCAGGCAGGGCAGCTCAGCATACACTAGTCTTTGCTTTATGTCACCTGGATCCACTATTTCAAGTTCTGGAAGCATCTCCTCTAGAATCGTGAGTGGTGAGTGATTCTTTTTTTTTTTTTTTTTTGTAATGGCTGCTACACGCAGTGGCTTGATATGGGATCTCACTTCCCAAGACCAGAGATCAGACCCAGGCTGTTGTGATGAAAGCACTAAATCCTAACCACTAGACCACCAGGGAACTCCTGGTGGGGAGAGTCTTTTGAGGGAAACTTAGAAGAGGAAGGTTAGTCCTGGGCACACAGCTGGTTTCAGGATCACAAGCGGCAGTCATTATTTGCTACCTCTTCAACCATGGTAGGTTCTTCTACATCTGGCCAGCATTTTCGGGGTCTTGGTGGCATCACCCATGTCCTCATCCTTGAGGAATTTCAGCCCTGGTCATCCTGCCCTCATCAGACTGTCCTCCCACCCCCACCATTGATCAGGAGAGAACTCCTCATCGTGGCACATCAGAAACAAATCTGGCTAGGAACCATGAGGTTTTGGGTTCGATACCTGGCCCCGCTCAGTGGGTTAAGGATCCGGTATTGCTGTGAGCTGTGGTGTAGGTCACAGACACGGCTTGGATCTGGCGTTGCTGTGGCTATGGCATAGGCCTGCGGCTACAGCTCCAATTCGACCCCTAGCCTGGGAACCTCCATATGCCAAGGGTGAAGCCCTAAAAGGACAAAATACAAAAAAAAAAGAGAGAGAGAGAGAGAGAGAGAGAGAATTACTTAGGTGCCTCCACTGTAAAACAGAGAAGGTTTACCCTGATACTCACTGTCCGTGAGCCCTGTTGGGTTGTGACTTGAGCTCACACACATATAGCCATCTCTCCTTGAAACAGTTCAGGTTTTTGCCTACTCCATAGGGTCATGGGGGTGAGCTGAGCGAGAGGTTTCTGTTGCAACAGTGATCCTCATTATCTCCTATCTGGGCTTCTTGCTCAGAAATCTTGCTTGTTCCTTTTGGCCCTGTTCATGAGCCATTCTTCATGCACTACTTCCATCGTGCAATGACCCAGCAGAACTCGGCTCGTGATGGACATTTTTGATCCCATGATCATTGGGGTCTCATGATCAGTCATTCCATCACTACCATGTCTCAGTAGCATGCCAGAAGCTATTTTTCGAAGAGTATAAGAATGGAGTTCCCATTGTGACTCAGTGGATTAAGAACCCGACTAGTATCTGTGAGGATGCAGATTTAGTCCCTGGCCTTGGGAGTTCTCGTCGTGGCTTAGTGGTTAATGAATCCCACTAGGAACCACAAGGTTGGGGGTTCGATCCCTGGCCTCGCTCAGTGGGCTGAAGATCCAGCATTGCCATGAGCTGTGGTGTAGGTCGCAGACTCGGCTCGGATCCCGCATTGCTGTGGCTCTGGCATAGGCCGGCGGCTACAGCACATAGACCCCTAGCCTGGCAACCTCCATATGCCATGGGAGCAGCCCTGGAATGGCAAAAAGACAAAAAGACAAAAAAAAAAACAAAAAACAAACAAAAAAAAACACACAAAAAAAAACCCCTGGCCTTGCTCAGTGGGTTAAAGATCTGATTGCAGATGCAGCTCGGATCTGGTGTTGCTATAGCTGTGGGGTATGCCTGCAGCTGAAGCTCCAATTTGGCCCCTAGCCTGGAAACTTCCATATGCCACAGATGTGGCCCTAAAAAAAAAAGTGAGAGAGAGAAAGACAGAAAGTACAAGATTATTATTTAAACGTGAGAAGAAGGAATGTATATGTGTATGTGTGACTGGGTCACCTTGCTGTACAGTAGAAAATTGACAGAACACTGTAAACCAGCTATAATGGAAAAAATAAAAATCATTAAATAAAATATATATATATATATATATATATATATATATATATATATATATATTATTTATTAGAATCGGCAAGGTCTTGCTCCAGGATCCTATGGTGTGTGTTGTGATTCTTCTTTGGAGCTTAGAATAACTTCTACAGGGAGTCTGTTCCCAGAAACTGAGGATTCTTCTAATAGCATAGGTCTACTGAGTCATAAGGCCAAATGTCAGGAGCAAAGAATGCATGGCAGCGTAGACTTGCGGCAGGGCCCTTTCCTGTCCCCACCCCAAATCACAATTGGTAACCTTCCATATCACCAGGTATATGAACTGACTGGAGAGATAAACCAAAGTGTGGAATGTGCAGCTTCTTGAGCCTCCCAGATGCTGAGCATTCTTCTTTGTGCCAGAATACACATCATGGAACAATTTGCCTTGTTCTCGTATACCCTAAACAACTGGCCACCTGAAATTTTTCCTAATATGGGTCCGCTAAATTTTCAGGTTTCTCTCTATCCTCTGAGGTGTATGGAGCTTCCAATGTCCTAGCCATTATTTTTTCAACTGCTCCAATTAGCATGATTCCATCCAGAGTGTGGACCAGTGGATGTTCTATGGAATGTCCAGCAGGTCCAGATCTCTGAGAATTAACACAGGCTTAGAGCAAGACTGTAAATAGATACAGTTGTCTCTCACAAGTAAATCTGTAGTGGTCTGGACATATTTTCCTGATAGATAAAAAGAACAGAATGGACAAATTGGTGACCACATTTCATGAATCTGAAATAATAATCTATGCTGATCTGATCTAGAAAAATACCTTCTGGGAACAGCTAGAGTTAGCATTAATACTTACTTGAGCTTGGAGTACCCATAGTTAACCTAGAAGATCCTTCTGGTTTGTTTCTGTCCTTTTTTATTTTTTTTTATTTTTATTTTTTGCTTTTTAGGACTGCACCTGCAGCATATGGAAGTTCCCAGGCTAGAGGTCCAATCAGAGCTGTAGCCACCGGCCTATACCACAGCCACAGCAACTAGTGATCAGAGCCGCATCTGCAACCTACACCACAGCTCACAGCAACGCCAGATCCTTAACCCACTGAATGAGGCCAGGGATCGAACCTATGTCCTCATGGATACTGGTCCGATTCATCTCCACTGCGCCATGACAGTAACTCTCATCTGTTTTTTTCAGAGTTCCTACTGGTGAATTAAATGGAGTTGGGATGGGAAAGAATTTCAAGTTTGATACTCACATCTTTCATTCTCCCAGGATGTCATATTCTTATTTAACTTACTCCCCTGCTAGGGTTGCAGGATGGAATTTCAGAGGCTTCCTTCTACCCAGTCTTCCGCATTACAGTAGCTCTTACAGCACAGACCAAGGAACCAGTGTCCAGATTCTGCCTATTACCAAATATATCTTCTCCAATTATATATCAGGGCCTTTTCTTCCTCAGCTAAGTGACTGGGAAAGTCACTCTACTTCTCTGTCCGTCAGTTTCCTCACCATAAAATGAAGGGGGTACCTAGAAGACAACACAGGAGAAAATCGAAATGACCTTGGCTATGGCAATGACTTTTTAGATGCACGATCCAACGAGGCACCATTGTACACCTATTAGAATGGTCTGGATTTAAGCCACTGACAGTATCAAATGCTGGTTTGAAGGATAGGGAGCACCAGGAATTCTAATTCATTGCTGGTGGGAATGCAGAATGATACAGACGCTTTGGAAGAGTTTGGTGGTTTCTTGACAAAACTACCCATAATTCCTACCATATGATCCAGTAATCCTGCTCCTTGGTAACTTAGCAAGATAAGATCCAATGAGAACAAGATGAGAGCAGGAATTACTTAGGGATAGAGAAAGAGATCATTTCAGGAGGAGGAGGAGGAAGTGGCCTGGAGCCTGGATAGTGACAAGGTCAAACAGGGGTTATGTTGAAAGCCCTAAACTGAGGCTGGACCGGCAGACACAAGCTGGATCATCAGTGCTGTCAAGGCTGTATTAAGGACTTTTTAAACTTGAGCTCGAGAGTGGTGAGAAGACATGGAAGGGTTTTGAGCAGAGTAAGAGGTGATTGCAGGGCGTTCTCATTGTGGCTCAGCGGAAAGGAATCCAACTAGTATCCATGAGGACACAGGTTCAATCCCTGGCCTTGCTCAGTGGGTTAAGGATCTGGCATTGCTGTGAGCTGGGTGTAGGTCGCAGACGAGGCTCAGATCCCACATTGCTGTGGCTGTGGCTGTGGTGCTGGCCAGCAGCTGTAACTCCAGTTCAGCCCTTAGCCTGGGAACTTTGCACGTGCTATGGGTACATCTTCCCCCCGCCACCAAAAAAAAAAAAAAAAGGTGTTTGCAGCTGCATGAGAAATCTAAGCTATTTTAGGAACTTTGTGATTACAGCAGCCATTCAGCCCTGGAATAGATTATCAACAGAGCTTGGGGGAATATTCTCCCGGCATAAATTGAGTTGACTGTTAAGAAAGATAAATAACTTCACGTGGGAAAGTTGCAGAAGAGAGCACCAGGGGGTCGGCAAATTAGGTCAGAGGCTTTGGACAAAGCAAACTCTCAAACCCTGAGATGAGGGTCTAGGAAGTGGGGAAGGAAAGGTAATCTCTTGGCTCCTTTTGCTCACAAGCCGAAGGTCTAGTTTAAAGGGATATAGGAGCATTTTCCTCTTGCATTTCAAGCTAACTAAGATGCAGGGGAATAGGGCAATATTTCAAAAGGGGAGGGATGATTATGACAGCCAGAAGAACGGCTCCCCAAACATCTTCAAAGGCTTTTTCATTTTTTATTTATTTTTTAGGGCTGCACCCACAGCATATGGAGATTCCCAGGCTAGGGGTCTAATCAGAACAGTACCTGCCAGCCTACGCCACAGCCACAGTCACAGCAACACCAGATCTGAGCTGCATCTGCGACCTACACCACAGCTCATGGCAATGCCAGATCCTTAACCCACTGAGCGAGGCCAGGGATTGAACCCGCCACCTCAATGGTTCCTAGTCAGATACATTTCCGCTGAGCCATGACGGGAACACCTGCAAAGGCTTTTTTAGAGACTTCTCCACGGACATCAATGGATGATTCTTTTCCTGGAGCACCACCTGTCCCCAGCAGGTGGGCACCTTGTGAGAAAGAGAACTACAAAGGGAGATGGTCATTCCTAAGTACTTTCTAATTCTTTTTGTACTTAATAATAACATTAACATCTATTAAGGACCTACTAAGTGCCATGCTACTATAAATTTTATGTTTTGCATATGTCATTTTTAGAGAAGTATGAGTGAGAAGGGCTATCAGATGAGTGATTGGACAATAACTGGTAGTCATCATTAGGTAGCCAGAAACAGGCAGTGAAATCATACGAATAGGTCAATGAAGGAGTCTGAGCGAGAGTCCTACTAAATTAAAACAAAACAAAACAAATCAAATCAAAAAAGCAAACCAAGGAATTCTCGTGGCCTAGTGGTTAAGGATTTGGCGTTGTCCTGCTGTGGCTCAGGTTCCATCCCCGGCCTGGGAACTGCTCCATGGCCAAAAACGCAACACAATAAAACAAAACTCTGATTGTTCCTGTTTATCAGAGAATAATCCTGGCTGCAAAAGGAGGGGAGGGGTAGTCATTCTCCAGTTACCTGTATTGAGAGATCTCTAAATTGGCTCAGAAACTTGGAAACTCAAGTTCCTCCTGCTTTTAGCAAGTTACTAATTTATTTGATGGGATTATCAAGGAAAAGTTTAACTGACAGACATGTGCATATGCCCAGATGACTTCTAAAAGAGGTCTTTTAAATGCTAATGGAGGGAGATCCCCCCTCAGCTCAGTGGAAATGAATCTGACTAGTATCCATGAGGACACAGGCTTGATCCCTGGCCTCGCTCAGTGGGTTAAGGATCCGACACAGGCTTGATCCCTGGCTTCACTCAGTGGGTTAAGGATCTGGCGTTGCCAAGAGCTGTGATGTAGATCAAAGACACGGCTCAGATCTGGTGTTGCTGTGGCTGTGGTGTAGGCTGGCAGCTACAGCTCCAATTAAACCCCTCGCCTGGGACCCTCCGTATGCCGCGCGTGTGGTCCTAAAAAGAAAAAAAAAAAAAAAAGAATTCTCTAATTGAATATGATCAGAGCTAGAAATTCTGAATAACCTATGAAATTATGATCACAACGTGATGGTATACATATACAGTATTGTTGGAAATTAAAAATTCCATGTCTAGTAGTCATTTCCACTTCAATTTGGTTTGGGGCTGAGTTGTTTACTTAACATACTCTTCCAGATTTTCCAGTGGAAGTCCCCCATAAGGAAACATTGAATTTCTATGAGTTCTGGGTCTGCTTGTATCACTTATTATTATTATTATTATTATTATTATATTTTGACATTTTAGGGCTCCGCCCACAGCATATGGAAGTTCCCAGACTAGGGGTCGAATCAGAGCTGCAGCTATTGGCCTACACCGAAGCCACAGTAATAATGGATCTGAGCCCTCTCTGCGACCTACACCACAGCTCATGGCAACACCAGATCCTTAACCTCCTGAGCAGGGCCAGGGATTGAACCCGTGTCCTTGTGGCTACGAGTTGGGTTCATTACCACTGAGCCACCCAATTCCTCAACCATTATTCAAGTGATTCACATGTCCCCTTCCATTCCTTTGGTGATGTCACCTGTTTATGGCCATTACCACACCTTAATGAGAATCTGGACATTGCTCTTGGATTGATGACTACACTTTTTTTTTTTTTTTTTTTGCCGCACCCTGGTGTATGCTGACGTTCCCAGGCCAGGGATCAAACACTTACCACAGCAGCGGCCTGAGCCCCTGCAGTGACAATGCCAGATCATGAACCCCCTGAACCACATGGGAACTCCTCCTATGCCTTCTTTAACAAGCCTCGTCTTCCCTTGTGGTTCTGACTTTATAAATTGTCCACGTACATCGGTCATTGATTTCTACCTCCTGGCCTTCAATCACACTGCCGCCTTGAAACTTACTGACCAATGCTCCAAACAGCCTGCTCTAATCTTGTTCTTTTCCTCCTCCAACTGTCCAGAACTTCTCTGCCGCTTTGTATAGCCGTGCCAGTCATCAAAGGCAGGTTCCTCTATTGAAGTTATGATTGATTTCCATTCTATAGATTTAAGAGAACTGCTAGCAATGTGCCTCCTGCATCAGGATCAAAGGTATTAGGCATTGCATTGCTCTTTGGGGAGTTAAAGCTGGTGTGATGGGCCCTGCAGTTCACCACCTAGAATTTCCTCTAAGCCTGGAAGAACTGGGAGAGCATCTTGGAGATTTAGATGAAGCATGAGCCATCAAACACTGTCTTTCATTTTTATCTTCACCAAGCAGAGGTCATGAAAACAAGTCAGTTTCCAGAGTCTGTAAGGATTATGTCCTGAGCAGCCTGGATAGGTTGTTTATAGGCTTCTGGCAAAGGGTTTGGAATGGCAGATGGGGGTCTCATGGCAGTACCAAGAGACAGAGTGCTCATCAGGAACCCCAGCATGAGCTGGTATGGGTCGAACAGCCAACAGAAAGAAACAGGGGTGAGTAAGAAGAGTGGGAAATAAGAATCAGGTAACAAGGGTTGGAAAGGGGTCACACGCTGGACCACGCGTGCCTTAGAATCATTGAATTTCAGTACTGAACGTGACCTTAGCACCCGTCTAAGTTAACCAGCTCACTTTACAGTTAGGAAAACTTAGCTCATAGAGGTGAATGGACTTGCCCAAGGTCCTAGAGCTGTCAGTTGGCTAAAAAAAATCCAGTTGTGGAAAATCAAACACTTTGCTTATATTAGGAAGTGTGTCATCACCCGCGAAAGCATTTACTATATTGAAAGTTAAAAATAATGTGACAATGGACTATAATGAGATCATAATAAAATAAAATTAGCCAAGGGTTTGTATTGTTCCCTTGCTCAAGATTCCATCATTATTATATGTAGGCTTTTAATCATCATTGGCAGTTTTCTCCAGTGTAAGGAAGTAAAGATATTTTTTTTTCCTTCTCCTCTTCTGTCTTTTCATAATCATCACATATTTCCTTCACGATGATTTGAAAACTGTTTTATCCTTTTGACTTA
The DNA here is from genome assembly GCF_016906955.1 of Phacochoerus africanus. Classification (NCBI taxonomy): domain Eukaryota; kingdom Metazoa; phylum Chordata; class Mammalia; order Artiodactyla; family Suidae; genus Phacochoerus; species Phacochoerus africanus. The sequence continues at coordinate 43,164,797 of NC_062552.1, forward strand.
GAGTTATTGGTCCCCATCATGTTGTGGAGAAGGAAATGGTAATTTAGATAGTCTAATATCTCATTTTTACAATACAGGAAACTTGGCAAATTTCCTTGGGTTGCTATTCTTAGAAGAGCACCATTTTAACATGTTGTGTCGCAAAGACTCTTAGATATGTTTTTTGGTCTTTAGTTTCCAAAGCACTATTACACAGTATCTGGGAGATAGAACAAATTCCCATGAGAAAAAAGCTGCTTTCCATGTCAGTCATGTTAAAAACATGCCAGTGGAGGAATTTGAGAAATTGGAAATTTGGGCTTAGATATAAGATAGACAAACAACAAGGACCTACTGTCTAACACAGGGAACTATATTCAATATTTTGTAATAACCTGTAACAGAAAAAATGTGCAAAAGAATATATATATATATATATAAAAAACCTGTGTGTATGTGTCACTGAATCACTTTGCTGTACACCTGCAAATAACACAACATTGTAAATCAATTATATTTCAATTAAAAAAAATTTTTTTCAAAACATGAACTTAGAAGGATTCTAGAAAGATGGTGTGTTCAGTTCCAGACAACCACAATGGAGTGAGTTACACAAATGCTTTGGTCTCCTAGAGCATACAAAAAAGCTATGTTTATACCATACTGTGGTCTCTTAAGTGTACAATAGCACTATGTCAAAAAAAAAAAAAAGGTGCATAGCTTAACTGAACAATATTTTATTGCACAAAAGGCTGACCATGCTCTGAGCCTTCAGCACATCATAATCTTTTTGCAATAATAACATCAGAGATCACCGACCACAGATCATCATCACAAATGTAATGATAATGAAAACATTCGAAATACTGAGAGAATTACAATGCGTGAGGCAGAGACATGAAGTGGGAAAATGCTGTTGAAAAGGCAACCCCGCAGACTTGTTTGACACAGTGCAGGGTCACCACCAATGTTCAATTTGTAAAAAAAAAAAAACACACCAGTACTTTTGAAGCACAATGAAGCAACATGCAATAAAAAGAGGTATGCCTGTAATGAAGTATAGATTCTATAGAATATAGCATCTAGAATTATTAGGATACATTTTTCTAGTTTTGTGGAGGTACTGACACGTAACAACATTCAAACACACAGTACAGAACTGTCAATGGCGGTCTCTCTGCTGTACGTAACATCTCCAGGACTTACTTATCTTGGGACTGGAAGTTTATACCTTCTGACCTCTTTCACTCCTTCCCCACAGCCCGCCCCCAATGCTGGCAACTGCCAACCTGTCCTCTGTTGCTACGACTTTGGAGTTTTTAGTTTCCACTTGCTAGTGGGATCACACAGTATTTGTCTTCCTCTGTCTGGCTGACTTCGCTCAACACGATGCCTTCAAGGGCAATGATCAGGCTCTTCCTCTCCCTCCCCTCTATCAGTTGCTAGAACTCTCACTGTGCTTTGGATCCATCCCAGTGGAGGATGAGATCTAATCCTGGCTTTCAAGATAAACCATGAAGCTGTGAATGGAGTCTGTCTCCCCACACGGATTCCAGGCTGCCCTCCTTACTCAGGCGTTGTCATGGGGACACATCCCACACACCCCCCATTCCCCACTAGAACCTTCCTTCTGTTCCTGCTGACCTTCCACTTGTCCAGCTCAACTATTCATACATCTATCCAGGCAGGAAATCTCAGCAGACCATGCTGCCCCTCTCCACTCACGGACATAAGAGAACAGACTTCTGGTTGCCAATGGGGAGGAGGATGGAACAGAGAGGCGAGCATTTCCATGGCACCTTTCTGATAAAAGAACATTCTTTTTGGTCATTGCATCATTTGTTACACTGAAGCTAGCTAACACGTCAGACAGAGTCACGGGAAGTCACTAGACGCATTTGGGCGCAAATCACTCTGTGGAGCAGAGTTACCCTGGATGTCAGACCAGGGCATGGGCGGGGGGCTGGGGGGGGTACATCAGGGAAAACGAGGCTTAATTTTCTGCGTTTTTTTAATTTAATTTTTTTTATTAAAGAAGAGCTGATTTACAATGTCGTGCCAATTTCTGCTGTACAGCGAAGTGACCCAGTCATAGATATAAATACATTACTTTTCTTATATTGTCACCCATCACGGTCTATCCCAAGAGAGGAGACATGGTTTCCTGTGCTGTACAGCGGGACCTCATTGTGTATCCATTCTAAATGGAATCGTTTCTCATCTACCAACCTCAAACTCCGAATCCCTCCCACTCCCTCTCTCCTCCCCCTTGGCAACCACGAGTTTGTTCTCTATGTCCGTGAGTCTGTTTCTGTTTTGTAGACAGGTTCAGGTGTGCCATGTTTTAGATTCCACATACGAGTGATATCATATGGTATCATTTTCCATTTTCCCTCCTGGTCCTGCCGGCGGGGTAAGATTGTTCCCTCCAGGTGGCTCTTGGCTACACCTGCTCTGTAGGGAAAAAAGAGTGGAATTTGGAGGGAGATCTGAATTCACTGCTAACTCCTTTGTAGCCCTGGACCCAGTTCTTTGTGCTTCTACCTGGGCTTCAGTTTCCTCATCCGAAAAATGGGGAACTTAATATCTACTGTATGAGATTGATGTCTAAAGCATGCAGCATGTAACAGAGGCTCAGAAAATGACTGCTCACAGCCAGGCTCCTTGTGCTAAGACTCCATCCTTGCTGACTTCTTCTGAGGCACGGGGAAGGATTGGGGGTGGGGAGATGAGCACAGGGGTGGGATGGGGCCTTGGACAGACTGGGTGTGGTGTCCACATTCAGAGGAACACCCAGGGCTGAGGCCAGCCTCCTGCTTTCCTTTCCTCAAATCGATTCCCCCATGGGCTTCCTGCAGCTCCTGCCCCCACCCCAAGGTCATCTCAAAGCATCCTGCCCGCATCCTCGCCCCTCCCTGAGTCTTCCGCATGTTAGCACTTGGTGTTCAGAAACAGAGTTGGGAGCCCATCCGGGTGTGGCCAACAGCCATAAAAAACTCTTGGCCTGGATCCATGTTTGGTGATCAAGGAGCACCAGAGGGTGTGCAGCTGAGGGCGTGATTCAGGCGAAGAAATCCCCTTTCCTTCTTCAATTGTTCTCTTTGCAGAAAAGCCATCCCATGACGGTTTAGTAATTACATTCATGGACCAACCACCTCTTCCCCACACCCGTGCTTTCAACCCTTGAGGCTCCGGGGCACCAGATTTATTTTCCCCACCTGACACATCAAAGTTGAGAAGGCAAGCTCTCCGGGTTCCAACCCACCTGTGGGGTCATGCACGTGTTCGTCTGCCTGCTGTATAGCACGGGGGACTCTAGCCAGTATTCTGCGATAATCTCTGTGGGAAGAGAATCTGCAGGTGAATGGATGCATGTGTATGTATAACTGAATCACTTTGTGGTACAGCAGAAATTATCACAACCTTGTAAATCAACTAAACTTCAATAAAACTGAAAAAAAAGGGGGTGTTCATCCAGTTATATTAATGGACATAGAAACCCAGCCTCCCTTCTCTTGTGAGGCCCAACACTGTGTCCAACTGAACTTTCTTTGGCCTTCGTCATTCAGCCCCTTCCTGTCCCCCCCTCTGCCGTGGTCAGCCTTGCCTGTGTGATACCCTCTGCCCCTTCACCCCAGGTCGACCCCTCAGGCTGACCAAAGGTCTCCAGTGCAAAGGCCTCTATGGTGAGGGGGGATGGGGTGGGACAAAAGGACAGATAGGAGTTCCCGTCATGGCTCAGTGGTTAACCAATCCAATTAGGAACAATGAGGTTGCGGGTTCCATCCCTGGCCTTGCTCAGTGGGTTAAGGATCTGGCGTTGTCACAGACGCGGCTCGGATCTCATGTTGCTGTGGCTGTGGTGTAGGCTGGTGGCTATGGCTCCAATTAGACCCCTAGCCTGGGAACCTCCATATGCCACAGGAGCAGCCCTAGAAATGGCAAAAAGACCAAAAAAAAAAAACAAAAAACAAAAAACAAACAAACAAAAAACCAAAAGGCCAGATAGTGAATATTTTAGGCTTTATGAACCAAGAGGGAAAAAAAACATAGAAATCCTGTAAGTACTTACACAACCCCTTCAAATGCAATCATTTTTTAAAAACTTTTATTCATTTCAATTTTTGTTCCTGAAGTTTCTATCTAGTTGTCCACCTGGCCTAGTCATCTTGAATAATCTTTTATTCTTTACTCATGCATTCAATAACATCTTTTCTTTGATAAGCACACGAAAGATACTTTGATTTATTCCATAATCAATAAGTGAATGGCTGGTGTTCTTGCTGTGGCTCAGCAGTAACCAACCCAACAAGCATCCATGAGGATGTGGGTTCAATCTCTGGCCTCGCTCAGGGGGTTAAGGATCTGGCACTGTCATGAGCTCTGGTGTCGGTCACTGATGTGGCTCGGATCTGGTGTTGCTGTGGCTGTGGTGTAGGCCAGCAGCTGCAGCTCCAGTTAGACCCCTAGCCTGGGAACCTCTATATGCCTCAGGTGCTGCCCTAACAAAGCAAAATAATAATAATACTAATAATAATAGTAATGAATAACTGGATAGCCAAGGAGTCTATCAGCCTGATCCTGTTGTCTGTTGTTTTTGCTGGTTCTCTCTCAAGAGGGTTTGTTTCCTCACGTGCCCTGTGATCCATTGTTTTATTGTAAGCTGTAATTCCACGGGATTTTACATCTGGGAATCTGTGAGGTTTTGATAAAGGTGATTTCTTCAGTGAGGATTTGATTTGTTTCTAGACTGAAAGTACCACCAACTCTGGGACACATGAAAACAAATTATTGGAGTTCCCGTCATGACGCAGCAGAAATGAATCTAACTAGGAACCATGAGGTTTCGGGTTCAATCCCTGGCCTCCCTCAGTGGGTTAAGGATCCAGTGTTGCCTTGAGCTCTGGTGTAGGCTGGCAGCTGTAGCTGCAATTGGACCCCTAACCTGGGAGCCTCCATATGCTGCGGGTACAGATGTAAAAAGACCAAAAAAACAAAAAACAAAAAGGTATCAACTAGGGTTTTTCAAACCACAGGAAAAGTGTGAATTTGGCTGCAAGCCTAAATAAAGGTTAACTAGTGGTTTTAATTTCTCAGCTTTTTCCTCCTGTTATCCAGAGCCTGTTAAGACAGGCAAGTTTCCTTTTTATCCTCTTTAGGGGGGAAATGGAGTAGCAGAAATTCCTGTTTCAACTGTCGCTGATCTCTGATCTGACTTCTTATGTTCCCTGGGCTTTGTCTCAGTAGGCTGCACAAATTTTTTTTTAATTTATTTTATTTTATTTTATTTATTTATATTTTTTTTGTCTTTTTATGGCCTCACCCACGGCATATGGAAGTTCCCAGGCTAGGGGTCGAATCAGAGCAGTAGCTGCCGGCCTACACCACAACCACAGCAATACTAGATCCAAGCCACGTCTGCAACCTACACCACAGTTCACGGCAATGCCAGATCCTTAACCCACTGATTGAGGCCAGAGATCAAACCCGTGTCCTCATGGATACTAGTCGGATTCATTACCACTGAGCCATGACGGGAACTGCGACTGTGCAAATATTAAAACCCACTCTCTGGGTCACTTGAAGGTAGAACGATGCCCCAGGGGGAAACTTTCAGCATAAATCCTCAACTTAGCTCTCTGTTTCCTCATCTGTTTATTTTGCCTCTTACTTTCCAATTCTTCTACTGATGCATTTTGAAGGATGGTTTTAAAATAGTTTACTCTGTAATTGTGTTTCAAAGAAGAAAATATTTAGGATCTCCAGGTCACCCTATCACCACTGGTATATGTTTCGAAAGCTCTACTCTCCCCTGAATATGAATTCAATGGTATCAGCCTTTGAGATGGTCCCTAGTGGTCCCACCTTCTGGTATTGATCCGCTTGTGTAATTCCCTTCCACTTTCTGTCAAGGATGGTCTGCATGACCAATAAAAAAAAAGACTGCAGAAATTATGCTTTCAGAAACGATGCTTTCGTAAAAGGCACCAAACTTCTTGTTCACTCCTTCTTTCTTCCATCGCTTATTCTGGGGGATGCCAGATGCTGTCCTTGGTGAGGCCACTCAAGCATGGAGAGACCATGAAACTGAGGCCTCCAGCCAACAGCCAGGTAAGTGAGTTTAGAAGCAGATCCTCCAGCCCTAGGCAAGACTCCAGATGACACCACCCAGCCAATATCTTTTTTTTTTTTTTTTAGGGCCACACCCACAACATATGGAGGTTCCCAGGCCAGGGGCTGAATCGGAGTTGTAGCTGCCAGCCTACACCACAGACACAGCAATGCAGGATACTTAACCCACTGAGTGAGACCAGGGATTGAACCTGTGTACGCATGGGTGTTAGTTAAATTGGTTCCCACTGAGACAGAATGGGAACTCCCGGCCAATATTTTGATTGCAACCTCATGAGAGACACCCACTCAGACCTATCTGGTTAATGTGGCTTCTGAATTCTTGACTCCAAGGAACTCTGTGAGCTACCTGCTTATGGTTTAAAGCTGCTAAGGTTAGGAAGACTGTACTGCATAGTAATAGGCACCCAATATAAATTCTTTTGCCCTACCTGTAGTTCCAAAAGTTTAAAAATGTTTTCTAGCAATACGTCCAGAAATTCCTCATTAAAACGTATCTCTGTTTTGTGGGTGGGTTCATATATCAATATTTAACACCAGGGAGTTCTCATTGTGGTTCAGTGGAAATGAACCTGACTAGTATCCATGAGGACGCAGATTTGATCCCTGGCCTTGCTCAGTAGGTTAAGGATCCCGCATTGCTGTGGCTGTGGTCTAGGCCAGCGGCTACAGCTCCGATTCAAACCCTAGCCTGGGAACCTCCATATGCTGAGGGTGCGGCCCTAAAAAGACCAAAAAAATAAAACACCAGATTTTTTTACGTACCTAACTACCACCCTTCAGCCGTGATGTGCATGAGACGTGAGATGAGCAGGTTCTGCAGAAGAGAGCCCTGTGCTCTGGAGTGAAGACTGCACTTCAGAGGGACCTGTGTGACTGGGGACCTAGCTTGGGGATGGGATGCCCTGGAGTGACTGGGGTCCCTGAAGTACAGCTTTTCCCCACACCATTGCTCATGCTCTTTTTCCTGCTCGCAAGCCTGCCTGGCTTCCTTGGGTTTTTCTAAACCCAACCCAATCCTCACTCCACGTGAGTCTCAGTGCAATCTTCTGTCGTTGGATAAGAAAAGAGGACTCAGTCTCTCTTGTGATTTCCTGTTGCTTCCACCATCCACGGAACTCAGGCAGCACAGAGCCGGCACAGCCCACCTTCAGACTCCGCTTTGAAACATCTAGGCATCTAGGCAGCCCACACCCTAGAACGTGGCAAAGTACTTGGCACGCAGTAGGTGCTCAACACAATGACACGATAATGGCCCGCTTTGGGAAGGGCTTCCCTCCCAAGAAAAGTCTGTGATCATTTAGTTTGTCGTCTTAAATCAAAGGTCTTAGTCTTCTAGGTCTTAGCTTTCTCATCGGTAAAAGGGGGCTACACCCAAAGAAGAGTAGTTAAGTTTCCAAGGTCACCAAGTGCAGTTATAGAGTGTGTACACTCTGCAAAGGGACCCAGCTGAGGGGCAGCTGGGGGTTGAAACCCAGCAACCATTTCCCTCCCCAAATCTAGTGCTGTCCAGAAGAAGGTACATAAAGAAATGACACAAGGTCTAAACGCCAGAGATCAGAGTCTCCCGTTCCCTCAGCAGCCCTGGGTGCCTGGCATTCTAATAATTTCATTATTCCCCAAGATGTGTAGAGAGAGCCTCTTCTGTCTTCCATTCTCTGTGTTGTTGTTGTTGTTGTTGTTTTTACTATTGCTATTTTTCAGGAGTTCCTATTGTGGCTCAGTGATAACAAACCTGACTAGTATCCATGAGGATGCAGGTTTGATCCTTGGCCTCACTCAGCGGGTTAAGGATCCGGCATTGCCATGAGCTGCAGAGTAAGTGGCGGACTCAGCTCGGATCTGGTGTTGCTGTGACTGTGGTGCAGCACGGCAGCTGTAGCTCCAATTTGACCCCTAGCCTGGGAACCTCCATATGCTGCAGGTTTGGCCCTAAACAAACAAACAAACCAAAAAAGCTACTTTTCCACCTTAGACCTTGTTTTCTTTATCTGAGTCAACATTATATAGAGGTCGTGTTGGAGGTTTCCTATGGGCTATGGCTGAAAGAAAACCTGGGAGTTCCCGTTGTGGCTCAGTGGGTTAAGAACCCAACACAGTGTCTGTGAGGATGCGGGTTCTTTTCATGGCCTTGCTCAGTGAGTTAAGGATCCGGCATTGCTGCAAGCTTTGGCTTGGATCCAACCTTGTTGTGGCTGTGGTGTAGGCCGGCAACTGCAGAGGATGTGGGTTTGATCCTTGGCCTCACTCCGTGTGGTCAGGGATCCGGCATTGCCTGGAACTGTGGTGTAGGTCAGGGAGGCAGCTTGCACCTGAGTTGCTGTGGCTATGGTGTAGGCTGGCACCACCATAGCTCAGGACTCCTAGCTCAGGAACTTCCATATGTTTCAGGCACAGCCCTAAAAAGGCAAAAAAGAAAAGAAAACAAAACAAAACCAAACCTCAGAGGTCTTCTTAGAATATGGATACTGACAAGCACCATATACCTGAAATCCAGCATGAACGAATCCTCCTAGGGTTTGGGTATTACTTCCCCCCAGGGTTCCCTGACTTTCCTTTTCTTCCTAACACTTTATCATGAAAAACCTCAAACATACAAAGGTACTGAAAGAACACCTCTAGCCCCTAGATTCTCCAATGAGCATTTTTGCTGTATTTATTACGTCTAGGTATCTATCTGCCTGTCAATGCATCTTATTTTTGATGCATTTCAGAGGAAGCTGCAGGTATCAGTACACTTCCCCCTCAAATGGTGGGAAGAGCTCATTATTTATTTGCAGTTTCTCTTTTAATGTGTTATTAATATACAAAAAATGCACAGATTTTGAATGTGCCAATGAATCTTCCTTCAGACTCTTTTTTTTTTTTTAATCCTTTTTAGGGCTACACCTGCAGCATATGAAGGTTCCCAGGCTAGGGGTTGAATCAGAGCTACATCTGCCAGCCTACACCATAGCCACAGCAACTCGGGTGCAAGCCGCCTCCGCGACCTACACCACAGTTCCAGGCAATGCCAGATCCCTGACCACACGGAGTGAGGCCAAGGATCAAACCCACATCCTCGTGCATTCTAGTCGGATTTGTTTCCACTGTGCCACAACAGGAACTCCTGGACTCTTATTCTCCTCCCTGGAATAACTCTTCAGGTCACTCATGCCTGAATGACCTGAATGAATTGAATGAACTTGTTTGTTTTTCTTCTTCATTAAGAGAAACACATGACAGGACGAAAATATGTAGGAAAAGGAGAATGGACAAATTTTTCTTCATTTATTTGCCTCACTGGAGCTGACTAGCTTTTTTTTTTTTCTTTTTTCTTTTTCTTTTTTTATTTTTAGGGCTACACCCACAGCATAATGGAAGTTCCCAGGCTAGAGGTCAAATCAGAGCTGCAGCTGCCAGCCACAGCCATAGCCATAGCCATAGCCATAGCCACAGTAACACCAGATCTGAGCCTCATCTGCAACCTATGTTGCAGCTTTCAGCAATTCTGGATTCTTAACCCACTGAGCAAAGCCGGGGATAGAACCTGCATCCTCATGGATACTAGTTGGGTTCTTAACCTGCTGAGCCACAATGGGAACTCCTTTTGCTTTTTTTAAATTTTTATTTATTTATTTATTTATTTGTCTTTCTGTCTTTTCTAGGGCCACTCCTGTGGCATATGGAAGTTCCCAGGCTAGGGGTCGAATCGGAGCTGTAGCCACTGGCCTACACCAGAGCCACAGCAACTCGGGATCTGAGCTGTGTCTGTGACCTACACCACAGCTCACGGTAATGCTGGATCCTTAACCCACTGAACAAGGCCAGGGATTGAACCCACAACCTCACGGTTCCTAGTCGGATCCGTTAACCATTGAACCACGATGAGAACTCCTCTTTTTATATTTTTTGAAGCAAGTAGCTCTTAAATGTTAGGATATATTTCTGTTCTCCAACAATAGTATTGTGGAAATCAAAATTTTAAGTCACATCCTCACCCTTATTGGCACTTATAAGGATACTCTATGCATCAAGCACTGAACTGATTTCTTTATATATACACATCCTTTAATCTTCACAACCACTATATGAGGTTTACTACTACTATTATTATTTTGCAAACATAGGAATGAAGGTTCAGAGAGGTTGACTTGCTCAAGGTAACAAACACACAGCTTATAAGTGGTGCAGCAGAGACTCAGAACCCAGCAGTCAGACCCTCAATCTCACTCAACAGTCAGATCTTTGGCTTGGTTTGTGTCTTTTGGCTTGACAACCACGAAGAAGCAAAGCCAGTTTTCAGGTCACCATATGACTGATTTTAGGAGGCAAATATTTAATTAGTCCTCTCTAAGTGGAGGACTGCTGCAGGAGTGGCAGGATAGATAGCCAAGCAAGATTTAAGGAAGAAGAGCCTGATTTGGGGGAAACGTGATTGCAGTGCTTGATTAATGAATGAATTAGAAATATATAGTGTTCAGGGAGTTCCCTGGTAGTCTAGTAGATAGGATTTGGTACTTTCACCACTGTAACCCAGGTTCAGTCCTTAGTCTGGGAACTGAGATTTCACATCATGCTATAGCCAAAAATTTTTTTTTAATTTTTTCAATGAAATGTATAGTGTTCAAGGAACACCATCTATATATTCAAGAGGAAGAATCATTGGGGGTAAAAAGATGAACAAGACAAGGTCGCCACTGTCATGTCATGTTCCATTCAGTGAGGATTCTGAGAAATTGTACAGCCACTTGTTAAAAAGAGTCAGGTGTGAAGGGCTGCCAGATTTAGTGTGTTGGCATGTATACACACACACACACACACACACACGCACGCACGTACACATGCACACACACACACACATAAGACAGGGTGCTCAGTTAACTTTTTTATTTTTTTAATGGCCGCATCTGTAGCATATGGAAATTCCCATTCCAGGCATTGAATCCAAGTAGCAACTGTGACCTACGCCACATCTGCGGTAACGCTGGACCCTTTAACCCACTACGCCAGGCCAGGGCTCCAACCTGTGCCTCTGCAGTGACCCAAGCCACTGCAGTCATATTCTTAACCCACTGCCCACTGTGCCACAGTGGGAACTCTTTAAATATTAATTTCAAATAAATGACAGAAAAATTCATGTGTAAGCATTCTCCATGTACTATTTGGGCCACAATTATACTAAACAAATGTATTCATTTTTTATCCAAAATTCAAACTTCACCTAGTGTCCTGTATTTTATCTGGCAACCATGCTGCATAATAGGCTTCCCGGCAGAGATTCAAAGTAGAAATGCAGGGCAGAGAGAGCCCTGGGAACAATTAAAGCCAAGATATCAGAAACGGCAAAGGGATGGAACACTGAGATAACCCAGAAGAAAAGATCACCCCTAGTTGGGTGGTGAAGGATGGGCTTGCAGACAGTATTTGCACTTGACCTTAGAGGATGACTGGGTTTGCCTGTACACAAAGCAGCAGAGGTGGCATTTTAGGTCAAGGTGATGGTGTGAGTGAGCAAAGATGTGGAGGTGGGTTACAGTCAAATTACAGTTCCATCTAGTTAAGGACGATGAACTGAGCTGGATTAGAAGCCAAGTTTTTCTGATTCCAGAACTCGTGCCAATTGCTTTCTACTTGTGGAAGCAGACCAAGGTCCCACAAGGAAGGAGTCAGTGACAACGGTTGGCTGGGAACAGACCGTCCAGAGACTACACTCCAGGCGGAGTCCTATGGGCTTAATTAAGACTAACTCAGTACGAGGAAAAATGCAACCATCCAAAGATACTACGTGCCCACGCTGTGGCTAACAGAGGCCTTCTGAAACCTTTAGGATGGAGAGTGAGGCAAGCAGCAGGCTCACAAAGCTGATCAGCTGGCCAGATGCTGCCTGTCCCCAGCACCTTTAAGTCCATGCCCTGTGTGGACATCCCGGCACCTGTAGTTTAGTCACACCAAGTCCACTGGGGACCAAGCAGGCCCATGGCATTTTATTGGCCAAAGATACATTTGGCTTTCAGCAAAATATCAATATTCCAGGCACTGCATCCATGTTACATTGTATTTGTTTTTACCAAAAAATAAAAATAAAATTTTAAAACATCCCCAACTGTGTGCCCTCTGCTGTTAAGTCCGAAAAAAAGAGAAAAGCAGTTTCCTGGGCTCATCCCTGATGGTGCTGACTCCGAAAATACCTTCCCGGTGAGTTCCTGGATCCTGGCAACTGTCCTGGGAAGCTTATCTTGGTTGCGAAAACGCATTGTTTCACCCAGTGGTTCTACCTGCTGGGGGCAGGAGGGCAGGGGAGGCTTTGGAGTGGGGGCGGGAGGGCCCCGGGGCAGGAAAAGTGGACAAAAGTGCTGTGTCTGCCTGTTACCAGTGACTCATCTGAAAGCACCTGGCCTCTGGGGGCTACATGCACACAGGGTGTCTCATCCTAAGGAGCAGAGTCTCCACTGGCCACACGGACAATCACCCCTTACTCATCCCTCTGAAGCCCGGGAGGAGAGCCTTAGGGATTAGCTCATGAATAATCACACCTACCGTCCCGGAGCTTGATGTACCCTGGGGTCGGAGGGGGGGCAGGGGAGCGGAGGAAAGTCCGGGGTTGGGGGGTGTCCTTTAGGAAATCTCTTGAAGTGAAATCTTCCCTGGCCAAAGAAAGGACAGCATAGGCCACCAACACAACCAAAGCAACTGCTGTGTGTACTTCTCCGCCTGGTGTCCGGCACTGCATATCTTTGAAAAGTGGGCACATTTCTTTAATTCTGATGTTAAACTCTCTTCACATGTTTTCACCTTGAACTCTCTGCAGCTCAAAGATGCCTCTTTAGCAAGACTTAAGGGCCTAGAAATCTGAATAATTGTTCCCTCCCAGGGGAGGGAAGGTTGACTAAAAAGGGGCTTAAGGTAACTTGCAGTGATGAAGACAGTCATGTTTTAATTGGGGTGTTGGTTTCAGAGGGTGTACATTTGGTAAAACTCACCAAACAGTACACTCATGATCTGCGCATTTTATTGTGTATAATTATTGTGAGAATGGAAAATCAAGAAGAGGCAGGAGGCCAGAGCGCTGAGACTTCATTCGAGTTTTTGTGTGTGTGTGTGTGTGTGTGTCACACCCGCAGCATAGGGAGGTTCCCAGGCCAGGGGTTGAATGGGAGCTGTAGCCACTGGCCTACACCACAGTCACAGCATGCCAGATCCTTAACCCACTGAGCAAGGCCAGGGATCGAACCTGCAACCTCATGGATCCTAGTCAGGTTCGTTAACCGCTGATAGTTAACCGCTGATTATGTGTTCAATCCCTGGCCTCGCCCAGTGGTTTAAGGATCAGGCATTGCCATGAGCTATGGTGTAGGTGGCAGACCCGGCTCAGATCCCTCTTTGCTGTGGCTGCGGTGTAGGCTGGCGGCTACAGCTCTGATTGGACCCCTAGCCTGGGAACCCCCATATGTTGCAGGTACTGCCCTAAAAAGACCAAAAAAAAAAAAAGAATTATACCTTAATTTGGAGTTCCCATTGTGGCTCAGTAGGTTAAGGACCCAAGTTATCTCTTGAAGATGGGGGTTCAATCCCTGGCCTGGCTCATTGGGTTAAAGATCCAGCGTTGCCGTGAGCCATGATGTAGGTTGCAGACGTGGCTCTGATCTGGTACTGCTGTGGCTGTGGCATAGGTCAGCAGCTGCAGCTCCAAATCAACCCCTAGCCCGGGCACTTCCATATGCCACAGGTGAGAACTTTAAAAGAAAAAAATTTATACCTCAATTTAAAAAAACTTTTAAAACTGCCTGATCCCAGATCCTGTGTCCCAGAGCCAGTTTCTGCCATACACCCTTGGAATCATCTCATCCAGAGCCTGAGCTAGCCGGGTGAATTCCCAAGAAGGGAATTCAGCAAATTATCCGTCCCCATAAAACAATCCAGTCGAGTTTCCTAAGTCTGATATTTAAATCCTTTATCGCATTTTATGTTTTAGTCTTTGTTTTGTATTTTAGCTAAGTTAGACTAACTGACCCATGAAGTACATGAATATACAGATATTTCTTTTGTTTTTGTCTTTTTAGGGCCTCACCCTCAGCACATGGAGGTTCCCAGGCTGGGGGTCCAAATGGAGCTGTACCTGGTGGCCTACGCCATAGCCACAGCAACTCATAGGCTGGCACCAACAGCTCCAATTAGACCTCTAGCCTGGGAACCTCCATATGCCACAGGTGCAGCCCTAAAAAAACAAACAAAAAAATTTTTCAACTTGAAAATATAAGTATCTGTGACACACGGTTATGTAGGAGACAAGAGTCTGAGACCCAAGAGCCAATGTCTAAGAAATAATGAACTAGGAGTTCCCGTCATGGCGCAGTGGCTAACGAATCCGACTAGGAACCATGAGGTTGTGGGTTCGGTCCCTGCCCTTGCTCAGTGGGTTAACGATCCGGCGTTGCCATGAGCTGTGGTGTAGGTTGCAGACGCGGCTCGGATCCAGCGTTGCTGTGGCTCTGGTGTAGGCCGGTGGCTGCAGCTCCAATTCAACCCCTAGCCTGGAACCTCCATATGCCGCAGGAGCAGCCCAAGAAATAGCGGAAAAAAAAAAAAAAAAAGAAATAATGAACTAGACCATGAGCACATTGAGGACAGGGCCACATCTAATTATTATAACTTCGGTGGGTCCAGAGCTGGAACAGAGTGTGTCTCATTTATATTTGTTGGTAGAACCTCCCTGCCACCTGACGAATTCCACATTTCAAGAGAATCTATCACTCAGGCCCCCAAATTTTTCATTATAGGAACTTGTCCTGGTAGAGTCAGTCCTGATATTTAAGAGACTTTTATTTCCGCCAAACTGGAATCCTTCCCGAGGCCATGTACAGATTCCATGCACTCTTCCCCTCCCCCAGTTTTACTGCGATATAATTAACATACAACACTGTATTTCATCCAAGGTGCACAGCACGATGATTTGATAAATGTATATATTGCAAAATCATCACCCCAGTAGCATTCGACACCAAACGTAGTTACAATTCTTTTTCCTTTGATGAGGACTTTTTTTTTCTTTTTATGGCCATACCTATGACCTATGGAAGTTCCCGGCTAGGGGTCCAATCGGAGCTGCAGCTGCCGGCCTATGCCACAACCACAGCAATGCCAGATCTGGGCCACCTCTGTGACCTACCCCACAGCTTGCAGCAACTTCAGATCCTTGACCCACTCAGCAAGGAAGGCCAGGGATCGAACCTGCATCCTCATGGATACTGGTTAAGTTCTTAGCCCCCTGAGCCCCCACGGGACCTCCTGATGAAGACTTTTAAGATCCACTCTCTTAGAAACTTTTAAATGCACAATACAGAGCAGGCATATCTTGTTTTAGTGCACTTCACTTTATTACATCTCACAGACACTGTGTTTTTTACAAGTTTAGGCAAGGTTTATGGCCACCCTGTGTCATGCAAGTCTGTAGGAGCCATTTTTTCCAAGATCGCTAAGATCACTCACTCACTTCGTGCCTCTGTGTCACATTTTGGGAAGTCACACAATATTTCAAACCTTCCACCAGCAAAAAGATTATTACTCACCGGAGGCTCAGAGGATGGTTAGCTTTTTTATTTTTCCAGCAATAAAGTATTTTATAACTAATTAAGGTAAAGGGACATAGCATAAATCATCTGACGACCCCAGCACGCCTGGGAGGTCGATAAGTCGTGTTAGTCTGCTACAGGTCCTGTAACACATAATCACAAACTTGGTGGCTTCAAACAACACAAACATATATTATTTCACAGTTCTCGAGGTCAGAAGCCTGAAATGGGTCCTAAGGAGGTAAAATCAAGGTCAGGAGGGCCACACCCCTTCCAGAAGTTGGGTTTTTTTTTTTTTTTTGCTTTTTTTAGAGCCACACCTGCGGCATATGGAGCTTCCCTGACTAGGGATCTCATCAGAGCTACAGCTGCCAGCCTACACCACAGCAACGCCAGATTTGAGCCGCATCTTCAACCTACACCATAACTCATGGTGACACTGGATCCTTAACCCACTGATCGAGGCCAGGGATCGAACCCTCAACCTCATGGTTTCCACTGCGCCAAGTTGGAACTCCCCTTCCAGAAGTTCTAAGGGAGATCAGCTCTTTGCCTTTTCTAATGTAGAGAGGCAGCCCGCATTCCTGGGCTGGTGATCCCTTCCATCTTCAAAGCCAGTAATCACATCACTCTGAGCTCTGCTTCCATGGTCATACCCGCCCTGGCTCTGACTCTCCCCTCCCTTCCATGCACATGAGGACTCATGATCATATAGACCTGCCGGGATAATCTAGGATGAGCTCCCTCTTCTAAGACTGAGTAAAGACCCTAAATCGAATCTGCGCATCCCCTTTGCCACTGAAGGTAATACATTCACAGGTTTCAGGGATTCAGATGAGGACATTTGGGGGAGGTCATTATCCTGCCGACCACACCCCTTTTAGAGATAAGGAAGCCAGCTCTGAAAGATAACAGGTTGGCTCAAATTCATGAAGCAGTCTTGGTGAGCAAGGACCTGAGCCAAGGCCAGTATGCCATTCACTGCACTGTGCTGCCTCTTGTTGGAAACATCTGTCCAGCAGCTGGCCCGGGAGAGGACCAGTGGGTACAGTGAGTCTAAGGACAGAGCCTCTGGGGACTCATTTGAGGATTTTAAGAGCCCTCCCAGGCCCCATCTTCTGCAAGCTAAACATTCTTAATTTCCCTTCCCAGCATTCCTGGGTGACTCGGGAGGTTGAGGAACAGTGACCTAAAGTGACTGAGAGCTGGATTTTCTGAGTGTCAGCTGAGATATTACTGAGGATTTGCCAAGACACATGGAGACATGTCTTCAGCTATTCCTCAGTCTGATTAACCCCTTTCCTTCCCGGGGCTTAGCCTCCAGCCTCCTGACTCACCCACCAACCCTTATTCTCCAATTCTTGGAAAATACCACTTCCCTGAGTCATGAAACAGTGGGTAAATCAGGCAGTTCCTGTCGTGGCTCAGCAGTAACGAACCCGACTAGCATCCATGAGGACATGGGTTCAATACCTGGCCTTACTCAGTGGGTTGCCATGAGCCGTGGCGTAGGTCACAGACGTGGCTTGGATCCCGAGTTCCTGTGGCTGTGGCATAGGCTGGCAGCCTAGCATGGGAACTTCTAGATGCCATGGGTGCCCACCCCTCTCCCCAAAAAGGCCCCCCAAAAATGAAAACAGTGGGTAAATTGGAAAAACAACCAAGATATCAGAACATCATGGGGAGGCCTGCACCTCTCAAATGAATTAGAAGGTGATGGCCTCAGGAATCCACTGAAAGAGAGTGGGGCCCTTGCCCCCTTTGAGAGTGCTATGGCCAGAGAAGGCAGCCTAAAAAAATGCTGAGTTCGTTGCTGTGGTGTAGGCTGGAAGCTACAGCTCCGATTTGACCCCTAGACTGGGAACCTCCATATGCCTCGGGTGTGGCACTAAAAACACAAGGACAAAAATAAAAATGCTGAATTAAGAAGCCCTGTCCTTGGTCACACTTCTCTCCCAATTCATCACTTCTGGTGAGGCTGCACTTCCTCAGCTGGATTGATGTGTGAGGCTGTCCCCCCTCCCCAACCGTGCTGTTTGATACAGTCCTGTGAATGCAGGATCTAGGCTTAGACAGCCTGAATCACAACCCGGGTCCCACCAGTTGTTAGGTACAGGAGGCTGAGCAAAATACTTAGCTTCTCTGGGTCTCATTTTTCATATGAATAAAATAGGGATGCTAATAATATCACCATCCTTAGACTCTGGAAGGATTAAAGGACATAAGTTATGCCCTTGCCTGGCACATAATCAGCACTTAAAAAATATTAGCTATTTGGTTGCAGATTAGCGATTCTCAAAGTGTGGTCCCAGAGCCAGCAACATACCCTCATCTGGGAACTTGTCAGAAACGCCAGAGTTCCCGTCGTGGCTCAGAGGTTAATAAAACCAACTAGGATCCATGAGAACGTGGGTTTGATCCCTGGCCTCGCTAAGTGGGTTAAGGATCACAAGTTGCCATGAGCTATGGTGTAGGTGTGCGGGTGTGGCCCTAAAAAGCAAAAAGAAAGAAAGAAAGAAATGCCAGTGCTCAAGCCCCCTTCCAGACTTCGTGGACTAGAAACTCTAGGAGTTTGGAACACTTCAATCTGCGTGTGGTTTTTTGTTTGTTTGGTTGGTTGGTTTTGGGGGGGGTTTTTTTTTTTTTTGGCTTTTTAGGGCTGCATCCTCGGCATATGGAGGTTCCCAGGCTAGGGGTCTAATCAGAGCTACAGCTGCTGGTCTACACCACAGCCACAGCAACACAGGATCCAAGCCTTGTCTGCGAACTGCACCACAGCTCACGGCAATGCCAGATCCTTAACCCACTGAGCGAGGTCAGGGATCCAACCTGTGTCCTCATGGCTACGAGTTGAGTTTGTTTCCCCTGAGCCAGAACAGGAACTCCAGGTATAGCTTTTAAAATGTGTTATTTGTAAAATTTTGTGTTATTTGTAAATTGTAAAATGTGTCATTTGTTCATGAAGACTTGAGTTTCACAGTGAGAAAACAATACCTTTTTTAAAAAAAGTATTTTTTCTGTGGTTATAGTTTGGGATGTTATCCACATGACCTAGAATTGGGGGCGTTGGTGGTATAGTGGTGAGCATAGCCGCCTTCCAAGTGACCTGGAATCTCCGTTTCTTCATTCTAGAGCAGGATTAATAATATCTCACTCATTTGTTGTGCAGATTCATATGATTAAATGTGATGATATTTATGAAAGGACATAGTTGGTTATAGAAGTCCAGTCATGGTCAGGTAGATATCGGTTTGAATCTAGTTTATAATTTATATCATTGAAGAGCATTGATTTGGCTCATTGGGGTATTTTATTGATAGACAAAATAAAAGGAAAATAAATCAGTGCATTTTCTATTGCAATTTAGCGCCTGAAAACTAGAGTCTCATCACTTTCACTTTCGCTTTCTCTTTTCTAGATGTCAGGCAATTGCGACCTTCAGCAGGCTCGCTGTACTTCAGAGGTAAGTCAGAGAAGTAGCCTGTGTGTATCCAGAAGGTCTTCTGATTAACCAGGCCGTCGAAAGATTCCAGAAGCATTTCATCCCTTAGGTTTAAAATCCAGGACCTGTCCTGGGCTTGAACTGGAAATGGGCTTCCTTGCAATTTCCCAAATTCAAGGCCACAAATATCCAAGGCCCTGATGGACTGCTTTTGAAATTTTCGCTTTCTTCAAAGGAGAGGGTGGGAACATCACACAGGAAGAGACACTTCTTATCCATGGGGAGCATGAGGACAACAGTCAGTCCACGGATCTGAAGCATTCTCTCTGCTTTTCCTTTACCCACTGAAGCCACCAAGAAGCGCTTGTCTTGAAACTCTTCAGGCTGAGGTTTGAAATGTGAACCAAGATTTGACTGCTCTGATACATGTCTCGGGCAGGGAGAAAAGGACTGTAAAAGGCTAGTCTGTCACTTTGCCTCCTATCCAGAGATGGGCATTCCTTCTACTTCCCGAGTCGTCCCTTCCCCAAGGGGCCCTAGCCCTTGTCCTGTTTCTTATCCTTCTCCAGCCCAAATCAAAGGGGCTGCTCACTTGTCACTGAATCAGGAAAGCCTGGGCATTCTAACAACGTGGTAATAGCTCAAAATACGAATGACATGAGCCCTTCCATGTTGACAATGTTAACTAAAGGGGAAAAAAAAAAAAAAAACACAACCTTAAAGTTGGGATTGATGTTTTATTTGGGGACCCAACTGAGGACTCTAGCCCAAGAGAGCGCTGAAGGACTGTTCCAGAAAGGTAAGGGAGGGGGTTCCCACTGTGGCTCGATGGGATCCGTGGCATCTCTGCACCACCGGGATGCAGGTTCAATCCCTGGGGTAGTGGATTCAAGGATGCCTTGTTATCTGAATCCTGACCTGGGAATTTCGTATGGCCATGGGGCAGCCAAAAAAAGAAAAAAAAAAAGGAAAACACACACACACCACAAATGGTAAGGGAGGAAGGAGCCAGGATATATAAATTTTGCTGGGAAAAAAAAGCAAAACAAACAAACCATATAGTCAAACATCAAAAGACTACTGATAACCACAAAAAGCAGACATCTCAAAGATTTTAGTGCTTTTCTGTATAGGGGAAGATGCGAGAGTCTGGGCTCATTGAACTGATCTCTGTGATAAGCATCCTAACTACCTAGGGCCAGTATCCTGTTTTTCTCCATCCTGAGTTCCCCACAGAGAGCTCTGACAGGAGTAGAGGGACTGCTTGATGAAAGGCAACATTTTTTATTGAAATACCAGGCAACATTTTTTTGTCCACAGAAGTATAGCTCTTGATAAGGGCTATGAGACACAGCCTAAGATGCCTTTCGTCTATTTGGGGAGATGTTTTGTCCACGGAAACGTTCTTCAGGCACCTGGAATTCAGCAATTCAAACCCCAAGTCATGACCATGATTCCTTTTTATTGTGTGTGAGGCTAATTTCTAATTTGATCTCATTATAACCCTTACGATCTGCAAGGTTGATTTTGTCAACCCACGTTCTCAGTGGAGACATCAAGCCTCAGCCTGGTCAAATAGCTGCGCTGAGGTTCCAAGGCTGCTTGAGTAAAAGTGCATTTGGCCCATCAGCCCAATTAACTCTGGAACCCCTGATTTTCTCTTTTTTGGTCAATGTCGTAAATAGAAATCCAAGGGTTCAGAGCAGAACTCTGAGAACTGACTCTGCCTTCTCCTTGACCCTACTTCTCCCAGCCAAAAGGCTATCAAGTCTTTCTCTCTTTTTCTTTTCAGGGCCACACCTGTGGCATGTGGAAGTTCCTGGCCTAGGGGTTAAATCGGAGCTCCAGCTGCCGGCCTACAACACAGCCATAGCAATGCCAGATCTGAGCCAGATCTGTGACCTACGCTGCAACTTGTGGTAACGCTGCTTCCTTAACCCACTGAGCGAGGCCAGGGGTTGAGCCCACATCCTCACGGACACTATGCTGGGTTCTTAACCCACTGAGCTACAGCAGGAATTTCTAACCATCAAATCTTATAATGTCTCCATCTTAATTTATTTCATATCGGGCCCCCTCCTCCATATGCATCTCCAGTATTCTCATTACTTCGCTGCTAAATCACCAGGATTTCTTCCTACCATTTTTTCTGACTCCAGTTTTCATGTCTCCTCAATCCATTCTCTATGCTCTTAGAATCATTTTTTTTGGGGGGGGAGGGGTTCTTTTTAGGGCCATGGCATATGGAGGTTCCCAGGCTAGGGGTCGAAATGGAGCTGCAGCTGCCAGCCTACACCACAGCCACAGGCACGCCAGATCCAAGGTGCAGGTGTCATCTGCGAACTACACTTCAGCTCATGGCAACACTGGATCCTTAACCCACTGAGCGAGGCCAGGGATGGAACCCACATCCTCATGGATACTAGTCAGATTCGTTTCTGCTGAGCCATGACAGAAAATCCAGAGTCATCTTTCTAAGACTTAAATCTGACCACTTTACTCCCATATGTGGAGCCTTCAATGGTCCCTTCGTACCCTCCTCATCATTTGATAGCAGCTACCATGTGCTAGACATTGTGTTAAGTACTTTGGCTACAATAACTCCTATGAGATAAGCGGATGGTTACCGACATTATCCCCATTTTACAGGTGGTGACACTGAGACACAGTGAATTACCTTCCTCACCCAAGGACAGCAGACAGTAAGAAGCATACGAGGGTTTGAACCCTGCAAAGATTGTTCTAGAATCTGTGATTTGAACTTCATACTATTTGTAACATCTGGATTTACGGTGGATCGTTGAAGACCCCCTCATCATCCGGTCCTGCTTGCTCTGACCTGCCTTCCTGTCATAGGCGCCAGTCATTGATAACTCTCAAGAAAGTTCTGAATGCACCATGCCCACAAACCTCAGCTTCTTCCAGTCTCGTAGTCTGTCCTCTCTGCCTGATCCTACCCTCCATGTCTATGCAGTTGACTCCTACTCATCTTCTGAGACTAAATTCAAGCATCACAACTCCAGTAGGACTTTACTATGATCACAATGACTCTCAGAGTTTTATACTAGAGGTACCGTCTATGTTTACTGTGCTGGTCTATCCCTACCTTCTAAAGCAGGCTATGGGGTCCTTGAGAGGGGCCTGGGTCTTTATTACCATTATGTACCCTGAGTGACAGGCATATAGTAAGTGTTCACTTATTGCCCTTGAATGAAAAAGAATGACAGATGACAAGTTGTAGAGAAAACAAGATAAGAAGAGTCACTGAAGAGTTTAAGGGACAGAGGAGAACAGACTAGGCTGGACCATCCAGCAGCATCTTCATTTCTTATGAGACAGCCAGGGTACAGAGAAGTTAAGTATGTTGCCCAAGGTCACACAGCTAGTAAGATAACATCTGAATCAAGTTGTCAACTACCAGATCCCAGGCTCTACCTGTACAAAACTTTTGTATTTTAACTGTTATGTATTTAATTTACAGTATATAAAAATAGGAATTTGAGCCAGTGATTTTTTTTTTTTTTTTTTGGCTGCATACACAGCACGTGGAAGTTCCCAGACCAGGAATTGAATCCATACAACAGTGACCTGAGCTGCTTCAGTGACAATGCTGGCTCCTTAACCTGCTGCAGCACAAGAGAACTCCTTGAACCAGTGATTTCTTGGATATTGTTGTTTAGAATAAAGATAAAGCAGAGTTCCCTGGTGGCCTAGCAGTGAAGGATCCAGCATTGTCACTGCTATGGCATGGGTTCATTCCCTGGTCCAGGAACTTCTGCATGCTGTGGGTATAGCCAAAAAAAAATTGCATAAAAAATAAAGAACTGGAGTTCCCATTGTGGTTCAGTGGTAATGAACCCAACTAGTATCCATGAGGATGTGGGTTTGATCCCTGGCCTCACTCAGTGGGTTAAGGATCCAGTGTGGTCATAGACAAGGCTCAGATTCCCGAGTTGCTGTGGCTGTGGTGTAGGCTGGCAGCTGCAGCTTTGATACAACCCCTAGTCTGGGGACTTCCATATGCCATATGTTCCACCCTAAAAAGCATAAAATAATAAAATAAAAATTAAATTAAATTAAATTAAAGAGCTGAGTCCATTTAAAAAAATAATTGAAGGAGGGTGGTTCTCTGAAAGAATAAACATCAGGAAGGTGGAATGCTAATAACTAATTAATGATTGTGTTACTAAAACATAATTAACTAGGATAAGAAGTAACAGACCCATGAATCACACACCTATGCAGATAGCTATGTCTTCCAGGTAACCTGACTCAGTGAAAATATATTAACTGGTTAAACCTTGTTACTCTAACCTTAGGACCTCTGCTTCCACTGTCAATAATTCCTTCCCACTGTGGACCTTGGCCCTAAAAGGCTTTCACCTTTTTCTCCCCTTCTCATTTCTTTCCATCACTGAACGCAGAGCTTCCTCTTTGACCGAGCTTCTCACCCTCTCTGGTAGACTTTTCTTCCTTCCTCATTTCTTCTCTATCACAGTCGAGAAGGGACACATATTCTCATCTCGCCCTGCTCCACTGTTGTTTCTGGATCATCTTTCTGGCGTTTTTTTTTTTTTTTTTTTAACCAGAAGTAACTTTTGTTTTATTTATTTTTTAAATTTTATTGCTATTAGAGAAGACTTGATTTATAGCCTCGTGTCAATTTCTGCTGCACAGCATAGTGACTGGATCACCTTTGCATGAATGTCCACCTTCTCAACTCCACCACCTCTCCTCTCTTGAAGTCCGTGTTAGATTATCCGCTTCTCTCCATCTTTGCCCTGCTGTCTGCCTACTTTTCCACATTCTGAAGACTCTGACCACGACAGCATTTGAGTGTAACTACCTTTTCCTTCTTGGCAAACCTCTTCGTCTTCTCTTCTGCCACTTAGAAACTATGGGAGGTGGGATGTATTCAAGGTCTCAGGTGCAGCCCTTATCTTTTTCCCTTCTCTCTCTCTCTCTCTGATGACCTTCACATCTTCAACCATCACCTCTTTTCAAATGTCTCTCCAATCCACATCTCTTGCCCAGAGCTCCTCTGAGCTACGGTTTAGAATTTCTAAATGTCTCCTTGCCATGGCTCCCAAGTATTCTATCAGCTCAAACCATATTGAAAGATGAGCTCACACTCTTCCTTCTCATCCTGGCTCTCCCGCTGGACCCTTTATCCCAGGGAAAGGTAGTGTCTAGAAGACCATGCATCCTCTCTTTCATCATCCCCAGTGTACCTTTGGTCACCGTGCCTATTCAGTGGCTCATGGTCTTTCTCTTCTTACAGTCGCTCAACCAGACTGGGTCACGTTACAGTGTTGACAGTTAACAGAACAGAGTTCTAGACCAAGGCTAGAACATTCTCTGTCTCGGGGGTCTTCCATGTGTCAATTTTGTATATAGAAAGGAGTTAAAACGTTTTGATTTGAAAGCCAAGAATCTCCCCTGATCTGTTTTTTCCCTCATCTCTTTCTATATACACCCTGTTTTAACCAACCCAGATTTCTCTTTTTTTTTAATGATTTTGTTTCCATTATAGCTGGATTACTGTGTTCTGTCAACCACATTTCTTTATGCCACCTGAGCACACCATTCATTCATTCAAGAAGTGTCTATAATATGCTTGGTATTAGGCCAACATTATCCTAAGTGTTGGAAATATAATGGTGAACATGACTTCTGGGTTTCCAATTAAAACATGAAAGCAATGAAAATACAGTGTTGTAAGGAATAACTCAGGAGGATAGCTGGGCAACGACACAGTGGCAAGATGTGGGGAGGAGGGAGATAGGTAGGGAAGGCTTCATGAGGGGTGTATTAATTGAGCTGAGACCTAAAAGGTAAATAAGAATTATTCAGATGTCATACGAGAAAGGAGTGTCTATTAGAAGAGAAAAAAATGTATGTATAAAGAATTGGGGGAGTTCCCGCCATGGCTCACTGGTTTACAAACCCGACTAGCATCCATGAGGACACAGATTCGATCCCTGGCCTTGCCTGGTGGGTTAAGGATCTGGCATTGCCATGAGCTGTGGTGTAGGTCAAAGACATGGCTCGGATCTTGAGTTGCTGTGGCTGTGGTATAGGCCGGCAGCAATAGCTCTGATTCGACTCCTAGCCCGGCAACCTCCGTATGCCGTGGCTGCGGCCCTAGAAAGACAAAAAAAAAAAAAAAAGAAGAAAAAAAGAAAAGAAAGAAAGAAAGAAAGAACGAACGAACGAACTGGGGCAAGATGGGATGGCCAGAGAAAAGCAACGGAGAAAATAGGGATCAGAGAAAAAGGAGAAAAAACAAGGTGATGCAGAAGCCCAAGGATGAGTGAGAAAGCAAGTATGGACTAGAGCATCCATGCTACCAAGAGGTCAAAGATGAGGATTATAGAGTGTCCGTGGGATTTGGGATGGAGAAATCATTGATGACCTGGCCAGAAGCCCTTTGAGCAAGCAATGTTGACAAAGCCTAGATCACAGTGGAGAGAGAAATGAATTAAAGATGAGGCATGAAAGACTGGAACTATAGGCAAATTTGAGGAAATTCCAAACTCGCTACATCTTTTTGTCTGGCCATGCACATGGCATGTGGAAGTTCCTGGGCCGGGGATCGAACCCTTGCCAGTAACCAAGCCATTGCAGTGACAACATCAGATCCTTAACCCACTGTGCCACAAGAGAACTCCCAAACCCACTACATCTTTCTGCTGTATGCTCATCCCATACCAAGTTCCTCCTCTCCTACTTCTTTCCCTATTTTGCCCATACTGTCATCCTCAATTCTCTTTCTATGGAAACCCTAGCCAACTGTAAAGATCAAATCAAATATCATCATGTCTGGAATTTCCCTGAATTCCTGGCAGTTAAAATGAATTACTCAGTTATTTGCGACATAAATCTTTGCTGAATGAGCACTGTTCCCATCTCACTGACCACATGGAATTACCTTTGTATAGCACTTACTTCTTATTACCTTGTAATCTATTTAGTTGTACACACCTGCCACCATGACTCTACAACTTGATGAATAACTAGCTATGTATTCATCATCGTTAAACCTCCCATAGTTTCTAAGTGTGTTGGGCAGTGTGTCATCCAATTGAATTCTGCTGACTATTGGCTCTTCATTGATGTGGGCACATGCTATGTATGGCATGATCTTTGTCCTTGGAGACAATGACTTTTAATGGTGTCTATCATCCTGGGATTTAGGAGCATCGTCTTTAACCTCTCAAAATCTTTCCCTGCTTATTCAATGTTTGACATATTCTAAATTCTATAAGACATTATCACATTGGTTCTCTATATAAATGCTCTCCAAACCAAATTCTGGTTCAAAGAAAGCAACCCACTCCACTTTTAAGCTCAGAGGACACAAGCAGCAACTCATGAATGAAGCTGATTTGATATTCACATGCATCTCTCTTTCCAAAGAACAGCCTGGGATATGTTAAACCAAGCCAAAGTTGAAAAGTGACATTGAACTTTTGGATTTCTAACGGCCAAACCCAAAGGAATAAGTGCCTTTCTTAAAGTCTAAGTACCTGGTGATTTTTTTGGACTTGGCTGATTTGAAGCACACAGACAATAGAATAACGGGTGAATTTATTATGTTGAAGGAAGACATTCAAAAACGCTCAAACAGTTTAGCAGCTGGGAAAATTAAGAGTTACTTAAACTTAGTTAAATGTCTCCAACTGATAAAATCCTGCTGTAATATATGTTAGAATTTCTATTAAGCATATTTCGTAATTCTTTTGCAACAGAATCTGGAATTTTTGTAACCTTCCCCTTTTCACTGCATTTTAAAGACGAAATAGAGAAATAGCCAACCTATGTTACTTAATAGAATTGGGATTAGCTTACAAAACTCCTTTTTTTGTTGTTGTTCATTTTTTTTGTTTTGTTTATCTTTTTAGAGCCACACCCACAGCATATGGAAGTTGTGGTAGCTACACCATAGCCTACACCACAGCCACAGCAGCACCAGATCCGAGTGTTATCCTCGACCTAAGCTCCAGCTCACCACAACACCAGATCCTTGACCCACTGAGCGAGGCCAGGGAACAAACCTGAGTCTTCATGGATACTAGTCGGGTTCTTAACCCCCTGAGCCACAGTGGGAACTCTCAATGCTCCATTTCTTTAAGGAACACAATTCTGAAGCAACGATGGCTAAATGTTAATATCTGACAGAACTGGGTGGCCGGGTAATCATGGTGTTATTCTGTTCTTTTCTCTTGGTGTGAAATATTTCATACTTTTAAAATGAGGTGGGAAATACCCATGTTGTCCAAAATTACTGGAGAACCCAATAATGTGAAGCATTTCTTATGCTGATTCTTAGTTACCCAAGTTCTCTACTTGTCCCATGAGCACTTAGGTCAGAACTATTTCTTCAGTATTCCGAGGAATAAACAAAAATAGCTAAGAGAAACCAAGGGATTCTGGAGTAAGGGCAGGTGCAAGTTCAAGCCCGAGTTAAAATGACTGGAGTGTCAAAGGTGAGACTGCCTCCAAATACTGAATGGCATAATAGGCGTTCATTTAGGACTGATTTGATTAATTGGTTGCTTGGTTAACAAGAGCGAGAGCTGAGCTTCTTGGGAAAGATGACGGATGTCACCTTCCATTCATCACGGATCATGGCAGTGTTGGCCCTAATTCAGGAGACCTTTGTAGACGTCAAGAACAATGCCAGTTTAATGGGGGACCAATTACACTCTCAGGGGTCCATGCATGTATAAGGTGACTGATCCGGGGTTATGGGTACTGTTAATAGCCTCAGTGTGGAGCAAAGTTAATAAATCCAGTACTAGGAGGAACTCCAGATCATAAGGACAAGAGCAAAAATATTCCCAAGGAAATTGACATCCAATCTCCCTCATTTTGCAGCATTTCTATTGCCTCGGAGGTGACTAGATGGTGTGGACTTGGCTGATGGGAGCGTGCACCAAACAAGAAAGGGAATGTGTGGTGGTCCCAGTCCAGCTCTTTAATTCTGCCTTGACCTTCAGTTAAGTACAGCAGCATTTATTAGGCACTAACATTTAATGAGCACCAACAGTGAGACACCACACTGTCTTATCTCACTTGCCTCCTCAATATGTTATCTCTCTATCAATCCTCAGTCTTTCTCTCTCTTTCTCTCTCTCTCACACACACACACCTGACATTGCCAGCAATGTGTTCTGCCTGCAAGAAACCCAGGTTCATGGAGTGGATAGGCAATGAGCTCCTGCTGCACAGCCCAGAGAACTATATCTAGTCACTGGTGATGGAACACGATGGGGGATAATGTGAGAAAAAAAAAATGTTATGGGTCACTGGTCACTTTGCTGTACAGCAGAAATTGATAGAACGCTGTAAATCAATTATAATTGAAAAATTTTAGAAAAAAGGAACCCAGGTTCAAAGTCAATGAGGCATTGCTCTAAGCAACTCTAGGGAGCAGAATGAACAAAGAAAGGCCAACCTCAACTCTAAGGAAAGACTTGGCTGAAAACAATCATCTGGGCTCTTGGCAGTGCTCCTTGCTTCAAAGCTGTCGTAGGATCCCTTAGCGGTGCTAACTCAAAACAAAGTCCCTGCCTGTCACTACCATCAGCCGACCTTTCTCGGCAGCTACACACATAGCCTGGACCCACTTTTCCAGGTGCCATGGTTCAGCTCACCCTCATTGTCCGTGCCTGACACCTCCTTCTCTCTTTCCAGCATCATCTCCTACTGCCCTCGAAGCTCTGTCTCAAATGGGCAAATCTAGGCTCATCTTGGACCCCCTCTTTCTCACCTGTGTGTCGGTTCACATTCTCCTGGAACTGTCCCTGTGTCCACTCCACACACCAAATCCTCCGTTCCTAACGTTTCTTCGGCGACCCCTCTAGGAAGCCTCCTTGGACCTATCAGCTGAAAGAAGGAGCCTCAGGGCACTGACAACCTAGCCTCTCACTGGGTAGTTACCACATACATTTCTCTGCAGGGCTGGTTACCTGTCTCCCTGAACCAGACTGAAATCTCAGTCTAAAACCGTGGCCTGCCCTGGCCTGGAGCAGCAGCGTGGGCCATGCCAGACTCTTGAACATCTGAGAAACGCATCTCCTGTTGACCATTGCTGTGGTGAGACAAGAACTGAAGAGACGAAGGTCCGGCAATTCAAGGAAATGGGGCCAATCCGAGGGCCTGAAAGATGCTATGACTTGGGACCACAGGAGCCCATTCAACCTAGAGAATTTGCCTTTAGCTTGGTCTCAACCAGTAGGAAGATTCTAGAGACAAGAGCAATGGTGATACATTCACCGAAGCTTCTTGGGGGGAGTGTAATTCCAGTGCACCTTCTGGGAGGGAGAGGCATTCACATCACAGGGAGCAAATGGGTGTGTTTGCCTGTGTGTGCAAGCGCATGTGTCTCTTGTTTGCAGGAATGGCTCCTACGTGGCAGTGGAGTGTTTACCTTCCCTGGGCAGCCGCAGCCCTGGTTGGAGCCTGGACTCCACCCCAGGACAGAGACTCCACCTTCAGGTCCTCAGGGGATCCTGAAGATTGCAGCTGGAAAGGACTTAGCAGGATGCCTGAGCTCCCCATGGCACCAGTGGAGAAGTAGGGCCTGGAGGTGGTGCTGAGCGTGGACCAAGCCCTGGCTGAGCAAGAACTGCAGCTCCAACCTGCGTTGGGGTGGGGCACACATGCCCGCAGGGAACCCTCTTTGTCGCCTATAAAATACCGCCCATGACAGGGAGTGGGAGCCTTGAGGCTCGCCCTCTCATTAAGTGGCCCTCCCAGGCTTGGCAGCACATAGTGTCTTTCCAAACCTTGCCGCTGGGGCGGGCAGTGGCATTTCTCCCAGAGAAGAAAGTTAGAGGTGGTTTCAATAAGAGCAATGAGGGAACAGCAGGAGACAGGGCTGCACAGAGGAGAGAGGGTAAGAGCCAAAGGGAAACCGAGGTCAGCCTTGGACACACCATGGCCAAGGCCAAGTTGGGCAATCTCTGTGGGGGAGGAGAGCCAGACCAGACAAGCTCTGGCATTTCCCTCTGCACACCCCAGCCTGATGAGTCCTTTGGGTTACCTGGAATTGTCAGGGGAGGGGATGCTGGAGAGGCAGAGCGGGAGGTGGAGCAAGTCCCAGACACACAGGGTGAGGGTCAGGCCCCCCACCCCCACCTCCACCCCCACCCCCGAGGGATTCCAGCTTTCCTGAGGATGCTACCGTGACTGCCCCTGGGAGGCCAATATTGGGCCAGACCTCAGGATAGGACACATCCTTCAGGACTTCTGGTCAACCTTTGGTCTGAACTTGCCTAACTAAGACCAGGCTATCTTGTGCCTCAGCCAGCCTAATCCTCCTGAAAAATACTTTCATCTTGCCCCTCCCCGGGTCAGATCGATCTCCGGGCTGGGGATTGCCTCTTGCTTCGAGTCTCAACAGCTCTGCCCCTGTCTAGGCGCCCCCACCCAGCCCTGCCTCCTTCCGCATCCTCCCACCCCTCCCCTCCCCAAACGCCTATGTTCCAAACAAAGCATCATCCTCACTCTTGCCTGCTCGTTGCTCACTCCCTTGCCTCTTCCCTCGTCTCTTCCCCAGGAAATCCTGTCTTCTTTATCTGCCTAAAAATTATCTGCTCTCCACCCAAAGGTGGCTGAGGCTTCCTTTTCCCATGAATCCCCATGGTCTCACCCTTCTCAAAATGTAACTGAGGCAGAATAATCACTCAGGTTGTCAGTGTAGGAGCATGGGCTTCCATGCATTCTTTGATACGACTGTTGATTAACATTTGTGGAGTTCCCATCGTGGTGCAGTGGAAACGAATCCAACTAGGAACCATGAGGTCGCGGGTTTGATCCCTGGCCTCGCTCAGTGGGTTAAGGATCTGGAGTTGCTATGAGCTGTGATGTAGGTCACAGACATGGCTGGGATCTGGCATTGCTGTGGCTGTGGTGTAGGCTGGCAACTATAGCTCTGATTGGACTCCTAGCCTGGGAACCTCCATATGCCATGGATGCAGCCCTTAAAGGCAAAAAAAAAAAAAAAAATTGTGGCTTAAGGGCTCAGGAAGTAACATCCCCACAGGCCTTGTTTACTATAGGGAGTGTACCTACGCCTGGATGGACTTTAATCCCTAACCCCCTGTGATCCAGTTTATGGGAAGAAAAGGACAAATAAACCATGAGACTTATGGGACATTTTCACCCCTAAGACCCCTATTGAAAAAGGACTGATACAGGTAATTGGGCAAGACCAATGGAGAAAACCACATCTTTCTGGACCCTACGTTGGTATTTGGTACCCCCACATCTTTAAGGGATAAAAACCCCTATAAACAATAGAGAGGGGGGCTCTTCTCCCCCGCCCCAGCTGTCCTGGGAGCTATTTGCTTTCCTGCAATAAGGACCTTTGCTTGTTTGCTGCCTGTGTGTTCTCGAAGTTCATTCTTCGGCTGTGTGAACAAGAACCTGGATTCCGGTAACACCTTTCCGGCGTGGTAACCATCCAATGTACACCGGGAAACATAGACTCTATGCTCTGTGGAAAGCCCAGGCTTACTCCTGGGCAGCAAGACCAAGATGCTCTATTAACTCCTAAGACATCTGGGTGGGTTCACACAGCATCTGGGAGTCTGTGTGATGCCTCTGTGCCCATTAGAAAGAGGTGCCCCACATGCACAGGGGTACACAGCAGCCCTGGTTCAAATCCCTTATCTGCCGCCCACCAGCCCTTTGACCTGAAGCAAGTCCTTAATTTCTACCTGCTTCCATTTCTCATCTGTAAAGTGGAGACGAGCGTGCCTATCTCACTGGGTTGTTGTAAGACTGAAGTACGAAAACTGATGGACAGGGCTCAGCATTCAAATCCATGCGTCAGGTCACTAAATATCAGCTCTCGGTGTCATGAGCCTTCACTACCTCTTTGATGAGCTGCCTCCAGAAAGAGGGAGGGGCATCATCTTAAGACAGCAAATGGACACAGCTGCCTCCTGCTCTTCTTTTTTCTTTTGCCATCGTATCACCACATCCCATAATTTTAAAAATCCTAGAACAGGAGCTCCCTTTGTGGCTCATGGGTAACAAAACCAACTAGTATCCATGAGGACGTGGGTTGGATCCCTGGCCTTGCTCAGTGAGTTAAGGATCCTGTGTTGCCATGAGCGGTGGTGTAGGTCACAGACATGGCTTGGATCCCGTGTTGCTGTGGCTGCAATGTAGGCCGGCAGCTGCAGCTCCAATTTGACACCTAGCCTGGGAACTTCCATATGCCATGGGTGTGGCCCTAAAAAGAAAAAGAGAAAAGTCAAAGATCCTAGAACAAAAATAACATAGCTGTGGGGAAAAACTATCTGAGGAAGGAGAGGAATTGTATTTAGCCTAAGGCAATCCAGGCATCAGGCGTACAAGCAAGAAAAAAAAAATTATCCTCCAAAATGGGATAAAAGGAGTGAGAATATTGTCCCCTAAAGCCAGTGTTCAAGAGTGGGAAGGTATGGAAGTAAACTGGATGTTGAAATCGAGGCATTATAGAGCTGACTGGGGCATTTCTTAGTGATTAAATGAATTAGTATTTGGGGCTCTGACACCCTAAGTTTCAAATCTTCAATTTGCCCATTACTAGCTGTGGGATATTACACAAGTTACTTAACCCCTCTGTGCCTTAAATTTCCTATCTAAGGGGAGTAGATGTATGGAACCATATAAGGGAGATAGCCTGGTACCTGCCCCCATATTTAATAGCCATATAATATGTTAAGAGCCCCTTTGTGGCAGCCCCTGGGAGGAGGAAGCTTTGCCCATTTCTGAGCTGTGAGGCCACTGATAACCTTAGATCTCCCCCAGAATAAATCCCTGAACTGAGTCAGGGTTCAAGATAACCAGGATTCAGGTTGAGGTGGAAGAAAGAAATATAGGGACAGTTGCATTTATCACAGTAAATATCTGATGCTTTGTCAAGCATCTGACACATTTCATGCCTGCAATAAATTTTGTTGAAGGCATGTATTCACATGCAGTTAGTACATAATTTAGCTTGATAAATTCCTTAACCAGAGCAGAACTCGTGTTCCTGATGAGGATTTATTTGGTATTTTTTATTATAATTGTTTTCATTAATTTATTTTTTACAATTTATAGAAAGTAGAAAAGTTTAATAAACCTCAGTGTATGCATCAGCCAGAGTCCACAGTAGTCAAGTCACGGCTTATTTCATGTATGTCCCATTCTCTCCCTGTCCAAACCACATTATTTTGAGGCAAATCAAAAACATCATACCATTTCATGATAAGGATATTTAGAAAAAAAAAAGGAAAGTGAGAGGGCATATGCATTTTACATAAGCTGTACTTTTCCTAAAGCAAGCCATGAGGTATGGCGAAGAGGAGGCAGGATGAGCAGAAAGTGGCTAATTCTATTCCTTTTCTATTGCTTCTCCATTTTGTATTTACACCATTTATTTATTTTTTTTTAGTTTGAATTTCTTTCTTCTTTTTTTAAATTTTATTGGAGTATAGTTGATTTACAATGTTGTATTACTTTCAAGTGTATAGCAAAGGGACTCTGTTTTGTGTATATATGTATATACATATATATATATACACACACACACATTCTTTTTTCCATATAGGTTATTACAAACTATTGAGTCGATTTCCCTGTGCTGTACAGTAGGTTCTTTTTAATTATCTACTTTATACAGTAATATATGTTATTCCCATATATATGTATATATATACACACACACATTCTTTTTTCCATATAAGTTATTACAAACTGCCGAGTAGATTTCCCTATGCTGTATGGTAGGTTCTTGTTAATTATCTACTTTACACAGTAATGTATATGTTATTCCCATCCTCCCAATTCCTCCCCTCCTCCACGGTTTCCCCCATGGTAACCCTAAGACAGTTTTTTTTTCAGGGCTGCACCTGCAGCATATGGAGGTTCCCAGGCTAGGGGTCCAATGGGAGTTACAGCTGCCAGCACCACATCCACAGCAATGCCAGCAATGCCAGATCCGAGCCGCGTCTTCAACCTACACCACAGCTCCTGGCAACGCTGGATCCTTAACCCACTGAACAAGGCCAGGGATCCAACCTGCAACCTCATGATTCCTAGTTGGATTTGTTTCCGCTGCGCCACGACAGAAACTCCTGGACCAGTAAAGTGTGTGTGGGAGAAGCATAACGGTCGAAATATACAATTAAACCCAGTCCAGCCCTGGGAGGACAGTACTGACAGAGTGGGGGCTCATTGGAGTAGAATTGGTAGGAGAGAGGAGTCCTCATGTGGAGACACAGCCAGGATACACTCCCCACACCTGGAGGTCTCCTACATTGTAAAAGAGATGTTCTAGCATCTCCTGGAAGAACAAATCCTCCCAAGACCAGCACATCTCTTTGCTACTTTACTAAAGACTGGTCCCTCCCCCAAAGGTTTTCCTTGGTAGGGTACCTACATTTCAGACTAGGCAAATTATCTAAAGCATGCACATTTATTTCGTTGGCAAACATTGGTTTTTCCCTAAAAGTGTTTTCAAAACAGAAACGAGACCAGACCTTCTTCTTTTTATCTGTTTCTTTCACTTGGTGCAACAAAACAAACGTTGACTGGGATGGAATGGCGGCAATGTAGATAAATCATTTTTATGGTGGTGGTTGTTTTTAATTAGGTTGACACCATCTGCAATGCCCTTGTGGGAATTTATATGGAAATGGTCACTTCAGTAGTTCAAGAACTATTTAGGAGTTCCTGTCGTGGCTCAGTGGTTAACGAACCCAACTAGGAAGCATGAGGTTGCGGGTTCGATCCCTGGCTTTGCTCTGTGGGTTAAGGATCCGGTGTTGCCGTGAGCTGTGGTGTAGGTTGAAGACATGGCTCGGATCTGGCGTGGATGTGGCTGCAGCTGCGGTGTAGGCCGGCAGCTGTAGCTCTGGGAACCTCCATGTGCCGAGGGTGCGGCCCCTAGAAAAACACACACACACACACAAAACAAAATAAACTGTTTAATTGTGCAGCCGAGGCTTTGAGTTAGGCTTGTAGAACTCAAAATGAAATCTAGAGCTGCGAACTGACCGCTGAATTGGTGTGTAGATAATCCTTGCCACGGAATTATCTGTGCTGGCTGGCTATCATCCCTGGCCCCACTGGCTTGGCGGTTGAAAATTTCACACTTTGCACTTGAGTTGTTTCACTTGACTGATTTTAGAGCTCAAGGGCTGGAGGGATGTTTTTAGTTTCAAGGGTCATGAATTTGAATTGCAGTGAAGTAAGCAATAGAGCGATTTGGAGTGAGTGTGGTTAAGTCACCTCTAATGTGCCTTCCGTTTGCATTAATACTCTAGTCCTTGGACCACAGATACCTGGAGCTATTAAGTGTATGAATATTTGTTTTTATAAAATAAACTGCCAAGGGGGAGGTAGGAGGGAGTGGGATAGACAGCAAGTTTGGGGTTAGTAGATGCCAACTATTACACTTAGAATGGACAATCAATAAAGTACGACTGTATAGCACAGGGAACTATATCCAATCTCTTGGGATAAATCATCATGAAAGATAATATAAGAAAAACAATGTGTGTGTGTATATATATATGTGTATGTATATACAATGTATATATATTTGTATATATACATATATATGACTGGGTCTCTTTGCTGTACAGCAGAAATAGGCACACCATTGTGAAGCAACTACACTTTAATTTTTTTTAATGTAAAACAATACAAATAAAAACAACATTAACTAAACTTCAGGAAGATGACTCAATGACCAGTCTGGATGGTGGAGGTAGAAGTCTGACCATGTTGAGATCTTGTTTCATGGTTTAGGAGACTCAGATTCAGGGACCATCAAGCATCTTCTTCCAGGAGTTGCCACCCTGGCACAGTGGATTAAAAATCCAACTGCAGCGGTCAGGTCACTCCAGAGATGTGGGCTCAATCCCCAGCCTGGCACAGAAGGTTGAAGGATCTGGTGTTGCTACAGCTGTAGCATAGGTCAAGCCCTCAGGGTCAATCCCTTGCCTAGGAACTTCCCTCGGCCTTGGGTATCATAAAAAAAAAAAAAAGAAAGAAAGGAAGAAAGAAAGAAAGAAAGAAAGAAAGAAAGAAAGAAAGAAAGAAAGGAAGGAAGGAAGGAAGGAAGGAAGGAAGGAAGGAAGGAAGGAAGGAAGGAAGAGGAAGGAAGAAAGAAAGAAAGAAAAGAAAAAAAGAAAGAAAGAAAGAAAAAAGATAGATCTTCCAGGACAATTTCAGTACCCCTGCATTCAGATGTGATTTTATTTCCAGTCTTTGTCCCCCTTTTGAGCCAGGGACCCACTCATCAACTCTCCTTAATTGTAGTTCATGGTTTTTAAGCCCTAACTGTATTGCCTTGCCTGGTTAACATCCGTTGGCTTCTCACCCTCATTCGTAATAACAACTGTGCCCCCAACTCCAAGGATAGATCTGATCTTAGGAGAAGAGGGATGGCTTGGGGGGGGGGGGGTACTCGGAGCCTAAAACGCCTGTCATTTCATTCCTTCACTCTCGGGCCATCACTAGTGGGGTTTCTACCCCTAATGTCAATCTTTGAGAGGCTGCTTGCCCAACCCTTGCTGCTGGCCTTTTAGATACTGACACCCTGCTCCCTGGGCAGTGACTCATCTCCCACCCTACTCCTACTCAAGGCCGCCACTGGATTTTAAACTGGGAGACCTTGAAAAAGGCCTTTGTGGCCTCCAACTGGGACCCTCTGGAACCCACCTCCATATATCACCCAGCTGGGCTTCTGTGTGGAACTTTGGGCCCTGTCTTGACTCAAGCTGGGCTCATAATCCACATTTCTCTAGTCTGTTCCAGCCACCGCTGGGCCTGTGACCCTGGACTTCACTTTTTTTTTTTTTTTGGTCTTTTTAGGGTCGAACCCATGGTCTATGGAGGTTCCCAGGCCAGGGGTCAAATGGGAGCTGCAGCCACCGGCCTACACCACAGCCACAGCAATGTGGGATCCAAGCCACATCTGTGACCTACACCACAGCTCACGACAACACTGGATCCTTAACCCATTGAGTAAGGCCAGGGATTGAACCCGTATCCTCATGGATACTAGTCGGGTTTGTTACCACTGAGCCAAAATGGGAACTCCCTGTTTGCGATCAAGGAGAAAATGAAGGTGAATCTCTGGTTCTGCCAAAGCCTTGCCTCGGTTATCAGCTCTACATTATCACTTTCTAGTTGCTTTTCCCTGTATTGGGTCTCTTTCTTCTATGTCTGCATGCTGGTCTCTGACCCAGGGCTTGACCTGACCATGGCAACAGTGTCTGTCTTATGCCTCCTTGTTTCCTTGGAACTCTCAGGGCCTCTTTAGCCCCTGGGATGTTACCTTACTCTGATAGCTGGCTCAGATGTGCTCACACCTCTCTAATCTTAATCAACAGCAGCTATGGGCAGAGGACTACGATCCCAAATCCACTGTTCTTTCTAGGATGCTGCAATGGTATGATCTATCTCAGTGTCTTCCAGACTCTGCTCTGCAGGATATCACTATTCCAGGAGACAATGGCATTTGTAGGAGTTCCCTTGTGGCTCAGGGGGTTAAGGATCCAGCATTGTCACTTCAGTGGCTTGGGTCACTGCTGTGGCACAGATTCAATCCTTGGTTGAGGAACTTCCACATGCTGTCAGCGTGCCCCCCCCCCAAAAAAATGAACATTTGTAAAAACAAATAAATTAATTAAAAAATGTCTATCTGTGTATTTCATAATCATGTGATTTTGAGACATGCTGTGTTAAACACGGCCCTTTACTGCAGGATGTTTCAGGCCCTCCAATATGCTAAGGAGCTTGTAATAGTCAAGGGATAGGGGAGCATGTCCACAGCTTTTTTCAAATGTATCAGCCTACTGGAGTTCCCATTTGGCTCAGCAGTTAGTGAATCTGACTATCATTCATGAGGACGCAGATTCGACCCCTGGCCTTGATCAGTGCGTTGAAGAATCGGGGTTGCCGTGAGCTGTGGTGTAGGTCACAGACGCAGCTTGGATCCCGAATTGCAGTGGCTGTGGTATAGGCCGGCAGCTACAGTTCCTATTGGACCCCTAGCCTGGGAACCTCCATATGCCATGAGTATGGCCCTAAAAGACAAAAAAAAAGACCAAAAAAAAAAAATTATTGGCCTCCTGAGGTTTTTGTGCATAATACTCTAAACATATTACCAAAAGTTCCTCAGAACTCCATGTGAGAAATGCTGAGTGATTTAAGATCCATTATTTGATGCTGTCCTAGAGCCATCTGAAAAAATTTCCCTCTGACAGAACATAAATGGATCAAGTCTTCCTAATTATCAAAGAAAAATTAGACCCTTATCGCACCCCATTCACAAAACTCAACTCAAAACAGAGTAAGACTTAAACATAACACTAGAACCTATAAAACTTCTAGGAAAAAAATATGGGAGAGCTTCTTGGCATTGGTCTTGGCAATGATTTCATAGGCATGACACCAAAAGCACAGATGACAAAAGCAAAAATACACAAGTGGGACTACATCCAACTAAACAGCTTCTGCATAGCAAAGGAAACAAGCAATGGAGTGAGAAGTCAAGAAGTGGAATGAAAACAATTGGCAAATCATATATCTGGGAAGAGATTTATTTCTAAAATATATAAGGAACCCTTACAACTTGATAGCAAAAACAAAACAAAACAACCTAATAACCTATTTATAAAATGGGTTAAAGAACCAAATAGATATTTCTCCAAAGAAGACCCATAAATGGTCAAGAGATATATAAAAAGATGATTAACGTCACTAATCATTGTGGAAATGCAAACCAAAACAACAGTGAAATATCACCTCAAACCTGTCGTTTTGTTTTTCGTTTTTGTTTTTTTTTTGTCTTTTTAGGACTGCAGCCACAGCATATGGAGGTTCCCAGGCTAGGGGTCGAATTGGAGCTATAACTGCTGGCCTATGCCACAGCCACAGCAGTGCCAGATCTGAGTTGTGCCTGCTATCTACGCCACAACTCACGGCAATGCAAGATCCTTAATCCACTGAGCAAGGCCAGGGATTGAACCTGTGTCCTTACGGATACTAGTCAGACTCATTTCTGCTGTGCCATGATGGGAACTCCTAGAAGAGTTATTATCAAAAAGCCAAGAGAGACAAAGATTAACTAAGGTGATCATTTTGCTATATATATATAAATATTGAATCAATATTTCGTATTCCTGAAAATAATATAATGTATGCCAATTATACCTCAATTTTCTTAAAAAGTCAAAAGATGAATATTGGTCAGGATGTGGAGTAGAATATACACAATCATGTACAGTATTGCTGGAAATATAAATTGGTTATGGCCATTATGGACAACAGTATGGATCTCCCTCAAAAAATTAAAAAATAGAACCACCATCGGATCCTAGCAGTCCCACTCTGGGTATTTATTGAAAATAATTGAAATCCTTATTGCCAAGAGATATTAGAACCCTCATTCAGCACTACTCACAGTAACCAAGACATGGAAGCAATCCAAATGTCCATCAACAGATAAATGAATAAATAACTCCGGTATAGACATACAATGGAGTATTACTTGGACTTAAGACAATTTGGCAATATGTGACAACATGGATGAATGTTGAGGACATGATACTAAGTAAAATAAGCAGTCAGAGAAAGAAATACACTACATGATTACACTTATATGAGATAAAATGTGTGTGAATAGTCAAATTCACAGAATCAAAGAGTGAAATGTAATAATATAATTGAAAAGAATCTCAAAAAGAATATATATATATTTACATATACATATGAATCACTTTGCTGTCAACCTGAAACTAACACAGCATTGTAAATCACCTGTACTTCAAAAAAAAAAAAAGAAAGTTTTTAGAGAGTAAAATAGTGGTTGCTGGGGGCTGCGGGGAGGGGGAAAATGGTTAGTTATCCCTCAAAGGGCATACATTCCAGTGAAGCAAGATGAATACTTTCTAGAGATCTGCTGTATAGCATTTTACCTAGAGTCAATTAGACAGTACTGGATACTTCAAAATTTCTTGACAGCAGATCTCCTGTTAAGTGTTCCTTTATCAGTTAAGTGAAATAAAAGAAAAAGGAATGAAATTATAGCGATTAAATAGAAGTGAGCTTCAGAGAGGTAGCCTTTTTCAGTTAAAAACTCTTATGTGCATTCTTCATAACTTTATAAAACCAGGTTTGGACCACTACAAATGTATTAGAATGTATTAGAATGACTAAAACAAAAATACTGACAATATTAAGGATAGCAAGGAGGCTGAGCAACTGGATCCCTTATATATTACTCTGGAAATACATGTATTACTATAGTGAAACTGGTTTGACAATTTACTATAAAATTAAATATACACTTACCTCACTACCCAGCAATCCTATATCTGAAATTTATTTCCACATAAAGAACATACACAAATGGTCATAGCAGCTTTCTTCATAATAGCCTCAAACTGGAAACAGCCCAATTGTCTGGTTAAACAAACAGTGGTACCTCCCCACCATGGGCCAGTACTCCGCAGTAAAAGCAAACAAACTTGATATATGCAACTATTTGGTCAGATCTCAAGGGGATTATGCTGAATGGGGTGGGAGGGGCAATCTCAGAAGGTTATATACTGTATGATTGCATTGATATAACACTCCCTAAATGACAAAACTGTAGCAATGAAGCACAGTTACCCAGGTTTAGGATGGAGGAAAGGATATCTCTATAAAAGGGTAGCAGGATGAAGCTTCTTTGCGGTGGTGAAAGAGTTCTGGACTCTGATTATGGTGGTAGTTACATGAGTCCACACACGAGATAAAATTTCAAAGTACTCCCAAAAGGGGGGGGGGGAGGGGACATGTAAAAACTGGTGTGAAATGAGTAAGGACTGTAGTTTAGTGAATAACGTTGTATTAATGTCAATATCCTGGTTGGAATAATACTATGGCCACAAGATATTATCCTAGGGGGAAGCTAAGCAAAGGGTAGATAAGAACTCGCTACACTGGTTTTGAAACTTCCTGTGTATCTTAAATTATTTGAAAGAAAACAACAAAGAAAAAAAAAAAAAAACAAGGAGAAAGCCAAACAAACAAGCAAACAATGCAATTTTTGTTTGAGTGTAGATGAGAGGCTCCAGGGGGGAAAGAATCCAGTCCACCTAATTTGTCTTTTGGGACCATGCCTGGCTCACTCACTTGCTTTTCTGGCTCCATGACTTTCTAGCTGCGTGACTCTGCGGAAACTGTCTGTACTTCAGTTTCCTCATCAGCCCAATAGAAATAGTAATAGTTCCTGCATCATAAGATACAGTTAAGATGAAAGGGTGGGAGTTCCCATCGTGGCGCAGCAGAATGGAATCCGACTAGGAACCATGAGGTTTCGGGTTCGATCCCTGGCCTTGCTCAGTGGGTTAAGGATCCGGCATTGCCCTGAGCTCTGGTGTAGGTCGAAGATGGGGCTCGGATCCTGTGTTTCTGTGGCTCTGGCATAGACCAGCGGCAACGGCTCCGATTAGACGCCTAGCCTGGGAACCTCCATATGCTGCATGTGCAGCCCTAAAAAGACAAAAAAAAAAAAAAAAGATAAAAGGGTGATTAATGTCAAGTGCAATGGATACTTTATCAGAGGAGGATTTCCATGAAGGGACACATGCATTCTGTGCTCTGAGCATGTGATGTGAGACTGAGCAGTATCAACTCCTTGCTTACATCATAATGTTCACAATATACCTCTGCTTCCTTTGGGGGTTTCTTCCCCTTTTCGATCTGTCTCACTCCCCAAAGCACTACAACTGTCAGCCTTCTGCTTCTTTTGACACAATTTTCTTTGAAGTTAGTAAGAAGGAAGGCTTACACGAGGGAGCTTCTCAATGTTTTTCCTTGATTCATATTTGGTTTCTGACTCCCTTATACTGTCTTAGTACTTCCACCCTTCACTTACTTTTTTTTTTTTTTTTCCTGTTTAGGACCGCACCCACACATAGGGAGGTTCCCAGGCTAGGGGTCTAATCAGAGCTGCAGCTGCCAGCCTACACCACAGCCACAGAAACACAGGATCCGAGCCGCATCGGCAACCTACACCATAGCTCATGGCAACGCCTGATCCTTAACCCACTGAGAAAGGTCAGGGATCAATCCTGCGTCCTCATGGATGCTAGTCAGATTCGTTAACCTCTGAGCCACAACGGGAACTCCCACTTAAATACGTTGATTACAACATCCAAAGGTCTCTTTCCCTTACTGGGCTATGAACTTGAGATCAGGAGCCTGTAAGCATTTATCTACTCACAAGTAGTTACTGAGTAGCTACCATATTCTAGGCACTGTTTAGATGCAGAGAATACAGCAGTGAACAGGCAAATGCCCAGTTCTTAACAGGAGTTACAGTCTTCTATGGAATTCTTTGTATTCCCAATTCCTAGGAGTGTTTGGCCCACAAAAGTTTCATGGATGGAGTGATAAATATTTCCATTAGGGAGTTCCTGTTGTGGCTCCGCAGGTTATGAACCCTGGCCTCGCTCAGTGGGGCAGGGATCCGGCATTGCCGTGAGCTGCCATGTAGTTTGCAGACATGGCTCAGATCGAGCATTGCTCAGATTGCAGACACGTTGCTCAGATTACAGACACAGCTGTGGCTGTGGCTGTGGCTGTGGCTGTGGCATAGGCTGGCAGCTGCAGCTCTGATTCAACCCCTAGTCTGGAAACTTCCATGTGCAGCAGCT
Source organism: Phacochoerus africanus (assembly GCF_016906955.1). Classification (NCBI taxonomy): domain Eukaryota; kingdom Metazoa; phylum Chordata; class Mammalia; order Artiodactyla; family Suidae; genus Phacochoerus; species Phacochoerus africanus. Next base: position 43,207,603 of record NC_062552.1, read on the forward strand.
GTGACTCTAAAAATAAAATAAAATAAAATAAAAATTAAAAAAAAATTCCATTAGAGGGTACACTATATTTAAACAAAATGGTGTGAAAATGGCTGGTGTGAAAATGGCTAGTATAAGCCTCTAGAGAGAATGAGAAACAAGTGTCCTAGGAATATTAGAAATGAGCGACTTTTTTGTCTCTTCATTTTCCTCCATGAGATTTCCTGCTTGGCATTTTGTGTGCATACCACAGTTGGTGAATGGAGACAAGGCAACACCGGGGCAGGGCAGAAGCATCTCCTCTGGAAAGATAAACTCTTGAAAGACTCTTGAGAAAGCTTTGCTCTTTTTCCTGGGGCAGATATTAATTACAAGCCATTCTTGTACTGAGAAATATAAGGTAGCTGCCATGTTCCCTTCTCTAAACTTTCTAAGTTTGAATCTCCCCATTTGAACTTTATGCTCCATTGTTCGTTTGGGAGCCAAGTCCAAGAAAATGATCTAAAATTGCAGAGGGTGGGGGGTGTGTGTGTGCCATTTTTCCTGAAGAGTGGGGGAAAAGAAGCTGATTTCCTTTGCAGATTTTTACTCAAATGGTCCTCACAAAGCTATTTTTTGTAATATTTTCAGTCTGGTTCATGTAATCCTGGTCTAGGTGTTCTATTGCCTGGATGTCATAAAAATATGCTAAAAGTGACCGTATAACGATATAATTTATAATTTTTTTTGTTTTGCTTTTTGGGGCCACACCTGCAGCATATGGAGGTTCCCAAGCTAGGGGTCTAATCAGAGCTGCAGCTTCTGGCCTGCGCCAGAGCCACAGCAACGCCAGATCCGAGCCACGTCTGTGACCTACACCCCAGCTCACAGCAACACAGGATCCTTAACCCACTGAGCGAGGCCAGGGATCGAACCCAAAACCTCATGCTTCCTAGTCGGATTCGGTTCTGCTGTGCCATGGCAGGAACTCCTAATTCATAATTTTAAAAATTCAACTATATGTACTAGGGCGCAAAACTCAAAATATTTTGAAGGACAAATCATGAAAAGAACATCTTCTCTTCCTGTCTCTTGGACAGCCTGTTCTCTCCCTAGAGGCATCCACTGCCAAATTTCTTATATATCCTTGTAATATATTTTATGAATATCTGTTTTGTAGCAATAATAAGACTCCAGCATTCAAATGTGTTTCACATATGCAGCTACTTGGAGTCAAATAGGGTAAAACCTTTTTCAGAGTTCTAATCCGAGTAATTCTTGCTCAAATCGTTCATTTCATTTTCTTTCAGGAAAAGAGGCAAAAGAGGTCTCTTGGCACAGTGAAACTCAGACAAGGCTCTGCCATTAACTAGCAGATATGGCCCTCACGTCCCACCTGAAAGCCACAGGCTCCTTGGATGATGTCCAAGGTAAGGGCCACAACTCTGCTAAACCAAAGATCACATCTACTTTCTCAAGTCAAAAGTCAAGATAGGTATTTGCTGCATCTGCAGCACTGCTGATGCCCCAGTGGCCCAGGTGTTGCAAGGAAAAAAAAAAAAAGAAGAAGAAAAGAAATTTTCTGATATAGTCATTGCAGTTTTAAGACTCCTGATACTTCATTTCTCTGAAAATTGGCAAAGCTTCCATCAAATATATATATATATAGAAACATAAATCAGGATAATATCACTTCCCAAGTGTTCTTGTTTAATCATACCTTCATAACATTCCTTCCTAAATATTCTTGATTAATTATGCCTCATATACTACACTCAAAGTTATGAAGAATTGAGTAGTGTGCAGGTGGCTTCATCAATGCAATTAAGTCTTAAGGTGTTTGCCCCCACTGGGCTTGGTAGTGTATTAATTTCTAACAGTCACATAAAATTTTACAGCAGGGTTTTGGGTCCCAAAGCAAGTCTGCAGCATTAAGTGTGACTGGCTATAGAAAAATCACAAATGCTGATTCCCGGGTCATCTCCCTGTAAGATTTATCCATCGGATGTGGGGGGAGGCTTCACAGACATAGAGGTTGTGGTTGCCAAGGAGGAGAGGGAGAGGGGAGGGAAGGATGGGGAGTTTGGGATTAGCAAAGGGAAACTATGATATATAGAATGGATAAACAAGGTCCTACTGTATAGCACAGGGAACTGTATTCAACATCCTGTGACAAACCATAATGGAAAAGAATATGAAAAAGAATGTATATATATGGATAAGTGAATCACTTTACTGTAGAGTAGAAAATAATACAGTATTGTATGTCAATTATATGTCAATAAAATTAAAAAAAAATTTTTTTGGCCATCCCTACAGCATATGGAAGTTCCCAGGCCAGAGACTGAATCCGAGCCACAGCTGCGACCTATGCCACAGCTGCCACAACACTGGATCCTTTAACAGCGCCAGGCCAGGGATTAAACTCACGCCTCCAAAGGAACCCAAGCCACTGTAGTCACATTCTTCACCTACTGTGCCATAGTAGGAACTCCTAAAATAATTTAAAAAAAATTTTTTAAAGAGTCACTTTCTTCACTAGCTCTTACATCAGCAGCTGTCCAAGTTGACTACCCAGTGGCATCCCCTGGGGAGTTTTAGCTCATATCTGGGCCCCACCCCTGAGATTCTGACATACTGGGTCTGGGGTTCGCTTGGGCCTTGGATCTCTCAAAGCTCCCCTGGTTGATTCCAAGTGCTATAGATTCTGACTAGGATTGCCTGACTCTGGAAATCTCTTTAGATCATCAGAAATTATTTCCTGGGAGTTCTCACTATGGCTCAGCGGTAACAAACCCGACTAGTATTCCTGAGGATGTGGGTTCGATCCCCGGCTTTGCTCAGTGTGTTAAGGATCTGGAGTTGCCTTGAGCTGTGCTGTAGCTTGCAGATGTGTCTCAGATCTCCCGTTGCTGGGGCTGTGGTGTAGGCTGGCGGCTGCAGCTCTGATTCCACCCCTAGCCTGAGAACCTCCATATGCCGCAGGTGCGGTCCTAAAAAGCAAGAAAAAGAAAAGAAGAAAGGAAAGAAGGGAGGGAGGGAGGGAGGGAAGAAAGAAAGAAAGAAAGAAAGAAAGAAAGAAAGAAAGAAAGAAAGAAAGAAGAAAGAAAGAAGAAAGAAAGAAAGAAAGAAAGAAAGAAAGAAAGAGAAAGAAAGAGAAAAAGAGAGAGAAAGAAATTATTCCCTCTCCTCATGTGAAATTGGTGTGATTCTCTCCATGTTAGAACCACTCTATGTGTGAAACTCAGACTTAATCTCAGGCTGCTCAGTGTGATCTTGAGACCAGCAGCCTCGACGTCCCCCCGGTACCCACCCTCTCCAACAGCTGAAACAGAACCTGCGCTTTAGCAAGATCTGGAAGTGTTTCATGGCTTATTAAAGTTGAAGGAGCACAGCAAAGTCGCCTCCAGCAAAGGCGCCTCCAGCTATGCATTTCCAACAAGCTCCCAGGTGTAGGTCGGCTGGTCCCCGGTCTGCAGTGGCAGGGATCTAAAGAACTTTTCTCAGTGTGACCCAGTGAGGGTTTCCAGAAACACTGTGTGGGAAGCTCATTCTCCACATCACCAGAAATCTCTTGAAGTCTCTAGGAATCTGCCCCCTTTTTTTTTTTTTTTTTGGTCTTATTAGGGCCACACCCACACCCATGGCATAGGAAGGTTCCCAGGCTAGGGGTCAAATCAGAGCTACAGCTGCCAGCCTACACCTCAGCCAAAGCAACGCCAGATCCAAGCCACATCTGTGACCTACACAGCTCACGGCAACACTGATTGAGGCCAGGGATCAAACCCGCAGCTCATGGAACCATATATTGGGTTTACTACCACTGAGCCAGGACGGGAACTCCAGAATCTGTCTTTTTAACAGCCTGCTCATTCTCAGGCCGTTTTTACCTACATGAAAGGCCAATAGCACAAAAGCACATCCAACTTCCCCAGAGCACAAATCATCTCCCCTTTGAAAACCAGCCCCAAAGCTCCTCTGGGGAGTTCCCGTTGTGGCTCAATGGAAACGAATCTGACTAGTATCCATGAGGATGTGGGTTTGATCCTTGGCCTTGCTCAGTGGGTTAAGGATCCGGCATTGCCATGAACTGTGGTGTAGGTCACAGACGTGTGGTTCGGATCCTGCGTTGCTGTGGCTGTGGTGTAGGCCGGCAGCTGCAGCTCCAATTCAATCCCTAGCCTGGGAACCTCCATATGCCATGGGTGTGGCCCTAAGAAGCCAAAAATAAATAAATGAATAAAAAATAAAAGTAAAAAGCTCCTCTGCATTCAGCCTAAGTTGGCCTGGAGGAAAGAGTCTGACTTTAAAAAAAAAAAATCGTCTCTTCCTCAGCCTTTCAAAAAAACGGAGATAGATTTTCCCCTTGCCTCCTTGGATCTTCATTATCAAGTTCTGACTTCCCAACAACTGCTGTTTCTTCCTCTTCTGGTTATCCTTCCAACCCCACATTGCAGAACTTCCAGGTCAGCAGACCCCTCAAAGTCAGGCAGCTCCAGTTATTGAAAACCTCCAAAGTGAGCAACACAGTATACATATGAGGTTATCATCCACTCGGACCAGAATGTTATATTTTTAAATAATGCTGCTGAAGTTGCTTTTGTCATTGTTTTTTAAGAAGAGCTATCATAGGGAGTTCCCGTCATGGCACAGCGGAAATGAATCCGTCTAGGAACCATGAGGTTTCAGGTTTGATCCCTAGCCTTGCTCAGTGGTTAAGGATCTGGCATTGCTGTGAGCTGTGGTGTAGGTCAAAGATGCCGCTCGGATCTGGCATTGCTGTGTCTGTGGCGTAGGCTGGCAGCTACAGCTCCGATTAGGCCCCTAGCCTGGGAACCTCCATATGCTGCGGGAGCAGCCCTGGAAAAGGCAAAAAAGAAAAAAGAAAAAAGATTCAATATGATAAAGTGTAAAGCACTTTGTAAAGTATAACGTTGTATAAATGATTAATAAAAGCATCCCCAAGCGGTGAATAATTTACAAGCTTAATCACCATAATGCTGATTCATTCATTTATGAGGTTTTCAACTCCCACATAAATTAAGTGACAATCCTGAAATCCTGTGAAAAAGAGAAAAATCAGTCTCCACCACTACCGTCTAGGACCCATTCTGGTGTGCTTTCATTTTTGTGAAGAGTTGTCTCTGGTGACAAAAGAGGAAGGGAACTTGGCCTGAGAACCATGCAGCCTAATTCCAGGATGACTTTCTTGAAACCAGCCACATGGAAGTGGACAAAACCAGAAAAAACCCCGTTCATGGCACTGACACGGGGGTCCACGTATTCAGATGGGCTCGCTACTTCCAATTTCCCACTGAAAGAGGAACTCAAAGTTGCTGAGCTTTTGGCTGTCAGAATTCTGTTGAGCCAGGGTTCCCAAGCTAAGAGGGACATGCAAGGAAGTATAAAACATAATAGCACATAATATATCCAACCAACATAAGATGCTACCCTTCTGTACTGCCAAGAAACCTCCTGGAGTTATTCAGAGGCAATGAGGTTTCCCATAGAAGCCTGTGAACGTGTACAAACCGGCCCATGTATGTTAATTTCCTAGATGAAAATGCCTAAGAATATACTTTAAGGCCTCATCAGCATTTGAACCTCTCAGCCTCCAAATCCTCATTTTTTCTCTTTCTTTCTTTTTTTGGCCGTGCCCATAGCATGAAGAAGTTCCTGGGCCAGGTATCAAACCTTCACCACAGCAGTGATTCAAGGCACTGCTGTGACAATTCTGGATCCTTAACTCCCTGAGCTACCAGGGAATGTCCCCCAATTCTTTCTTTTTTAAAATTTTTTTTATTTTTTAGGGCTGCACCCACAGCATATGGAAGTTCCCAGGCTAGGGGTCCAATCAGAGCTGTAGCCACCAGTCTACACCACAGCCACAGCAACACAAGATTCCAGCCACATCTTCGACCTATACCACAGTTCATGGCAATGCCAGATCCCCAACCCACTGAGTGAGGCCAGGGATCGAACCCACATCGTCATGGACACTAGTCAGCTGCACCACAATGGGAACGCCCCTTCCCTTAATTCTTAAAATAGGGACAATGCCAAAAACAGGGGTCTCAGATTGACTCTCTCCTAAAACTAGGAAATAACCTGGTCATCTTCAATACTTGCAAATCTTTCTCTGTGAATTTCCAGGTACTTTTCCAAACATAGGTCTTTGCTAATGTGCATGATTTGCAGATTGGAAAGGCTGAGGGTTTTGCTTTTGTCTTTTTTTCCCCACACCTGTGGCATGTGCGTGTTCCAAGGCTAGGGATCAAACCCATACCACAGCAGTGACCTGAGCGGTCACAGTGATAACACTAGAGATAACACTTAACCCTCTGTGCCACCAGGGAACTCCAGGGCTAAGGTTTTAGACTACACCGAGTTTTCCAAGAGACTAATCAAAGAGCTGTAACTTGAGCACACGAACAAGGCAAGGATTAAACAGACACAGACTACTCAAGTAACAAACACCTAATATTTATTAATAAATTAGTACACTTGAAGGCATTATTCTGACATCAGTCTCTCACCACGACCCACAAACCCGGCCCACGCAAAGGGAGTCCACACCACCTTTGCAGTAGAATCTGGCAACTGAGCATTGAGAGTACGTTTATAAATGGGAGCAGAGTTGTTGCAAATATATCAGACAAGAGTTCGTACAGCTGCAGCCATTTTTAATTAAAGTGAATGAAGGAAGGAAACCCACCAAGACCAAGGCGTGGAGGGCAGACTGGACCTATTGACTATATGTATATAAAAAACAAGACATCTTTTAAAGCAAAGCTGGGCAAATTCCCTTTGGAACAGATGCCAGTTATCACCAGCAACTCGAGTGTGACTTTCCAAAGTGCAGCAATAGGTTCCAGAACAGCTCGATCCCTAAAAGGTGAAGTTCAAGTTCTTTGGTGGCCCAGTGGTCAAGCCACTCAAATGGCAAGTCGTGATGGCTTGTGAGGATTTCATGTCTCCAGCCCAGAGCAGATTAGCATAAGAGGAGCACAAGGAATCAATGCATTCTACATGGTGTTCAGGTGAAAAACCATACAATCAGCAACAGTGTGGTCAAGTTTCAGCCATGAAGATGAACTATACAACAAGGCATAGTAAAAAGATAACTCAAACTCTAATTGCATTACAGTAACTCAACGGGGTCTTCCATTACTTGAACCCTTAAGAAAATTCGTAAATGACAAATAATAAAATAGTAGTAATAATAATAATGATAAAAGCAGATGGGGATGCTGAGACAGGAAGACGACTTACAAGAGGCCATGACACTTGTTCAGAAGGTGAGAGCCTCACAACCCAGTGTGAGGTAAGAGCCACACCGCATTTGTTTGTGGTACATGAAGTGACTTTAGCGTGCACAGAACAATTTTGAGAAAGCAAGACGGAGAAAACATGGACTCTAAAAACCAAAGAAAAAGTTCAGTGGTGGTTATCCTGCAACAGTGGAAAAGGCTTAGAAGTGAGCGTCCCAGAAGGGTTTTAAAAAAGAGAGAACTCAAAACACTGGCCATATACTCTGTTAAAGACACACACACATATACACACACATACCCCAAACCAAAAATTAAAAACAAAACAAAACGAAACAAAAAATGCCACCCTGCCACTAAATGGAGTCATCTCCAGAGTGTAGTAGCCTCGTGTTCTACAACAGGTCGGGAAGATGGCTATAAACAGAGTCCAGGAGGGTCTGGCTGGCTTCCTGGCTCTTGACTCCAATAATCTCAAACAGCCGGTCCAGCTTGTCCTCAGCCTGAGGAATCTCCTCGATCACCCGCAGCTCCTCAGGGTTCAGGATGTGGAGCATGTCATCAAAAATAGGCTGCAAGTCGCAGGGGTCCAGGCGGACCTGTCGCAACACTGTGTCCTTCTTTTCTGCAGGGAAGAGGGAAGGGGGGGGGACAGCTGTAAAGGGACTGTGTTGGGGGACAGAGGAGAGCTAAGGTGACAGCGACCCTCTCCCACTGCACCTCCCCCGCCCCTCCCAAGGTGAGTGAGTGAACCTCCAGCACATTTGAAACAGCACAGCTGCTTTCACGGACGTTGCACATAAGATAACAAACAAGATTTGCCTAATAGAGATCAGACAAGGATCTGCTTGAATGGCTTGTTGATGTAACAAGACATTTCCTGAGGAGTTTTGGTTGTGGCGCAACGGTAATGAACCCGACTAGTATCCATGAGGACAAGGGTTCGATCCCTGGCCTCACTCAGTGGGTTAAGGATCCAGCGTTGCTGTGAGCTGCGGTGTCAGTCGCAGACGTGGCTCGGATCTGGCGTTGCTATGGCTGTGACGAAGGCTGGCAGCTGCAGCTCCAACTCAACCCCTAGCCTGGGAACTTCCGTATGTCATGGGTGAGGCTCTAATTAAAAACAAAAACAAAAAAACCCCAAGATGTTTGCCTAGACTCAAATGACTTCTAAGTTCTTCTAATACTCAGGAGAATGCTGAAATACTTAAAGAAGTTTACCAAAAAAAAAAAAAAAATTAAGATTCTAAACTTCAGGACTTTCCCCATCTGTAATGTGTTAATAAGCAAAGATAACCCAGGCCTTCCCCTCCATCATTCCAAGTCAATAATCTGCTAATCTGACCTCCTAATTACACTGCCATATTTTTAAGCTAAGTAAACTGCAAAGAGCAAGAGCACAAAAATAAGAAAATATTGCTTCTCGGGTCATACCTTACAATGGGGTGAGGAGCTAAAACTTTTGTTACCATCATAAAATGCTTTCTCTAAAATATAGCATGTAGCATCATAAATTATAAACTAAGATGTCTATCGGTTTGTAAAAATAAAATCAATAAAGTATAAAATATAAATACATAAAATAGAACATATTTTAAAATATATAAACCCTAACATAAAATATAACCCTTTCAGGAAAATATCACTGGTACTACTCAAATTAGGACATTTCTACAAAAATCTGTCATCAGTATAGCGTACATGCTAATTCCCTACCCTGTAATTAAAAACGGCAAGTGGTAAATTATTTACCAAAGGTACCAATCTATAATGTTTAAAACATTATTTGCCACCAAGCTTCACAGAACGAGTTTTAATTTGAGTCACTAAAACCCATACTTCAGACTCTCAAGATAAGCAATACCTGAAATCCCTGGATTCTGCAAGCCTGGCAAATCATTTGCCAAAAAAAAACCTGCCAGATGACATGTTATCAGACCTTCCCCGAAACACACACTTGATAGCATCGTAGGATAAATGGTGACCGATACTCCTGGACATGGGTTCCTGGCCAGACAGTTGGGGCTATCAAGATTTTCTAGGCGGGTCCCGACTGGCTAATGACGTGGTTTCTCGCAGGCCAGCCTCACCTCAGAGTTCAGGGCAGGTCATTCAAATGACCCAACGCCTCCTGGAATGGGGAACCCGTGGAGGGGAAAAACCCAGGCACTCTTTTGGGGGAGGTTTAAAAATGAATGCAGAGGAGGGATAAATTAAGAATTGGGGATCAACTTTAAAAAATTATAGAAAACAATACTTAAAAATAATTCTAGTTGATGAAATTCAAAGCTTTGGGTAAGTCCAATAAAGAATATTCTTTGGGAGTTCCCATCGTGGCTCAGTGGTTAACAAATCCAACTAGGAATCATGAGGTTGCGGGTTTGATCCCTGGCCTCGCTCAGTGGGTTAAGAATCCAGCGTTGCCATGAGCTGTTGTGCAGGTTGCAGACGCGCCTCGGATCTGGCATTGCTGTGGCTGTGGCCTAGGCCAGCGACTACAGCTCCAAAAAGACCCCTAGCCTGGGAACCTCCATATGCCGAGGGTGTGGCCCTAGAAAAGACAAAAAACAAACAAAGAATATTCTTTGAAAAATAAAAGAATTTGGGGTTCACAAATACACACTACTATATATAACATAGATAAACAACAAGGGGAGTTCCTGTTTAGCTCAGCGGTAATGAACCCGACTAGTATCCCTGAGAATGAAGGTTTGATCCCTGGCCTTGCTCAGTGGGTTAAGGATCTGGCATTGCCATGAGCTGCAGAGTAGGTTGCAGATGCCCTTGGATCTGGTGTTGCAGTGGCTGTGGCGTAGGCCAGCAGCTGCAGCTCCTCTTTGACCCCTAGCCTGGGAAATTCCATATGCTGCAGATGTGGCCCTAAAAAGACAATCCCCCCCACCCCGCCCCGCCAAAAAAAAAACCACCTACTGCACAGAGAACTATATGCAATATCTCATAATAACCTATAACAGACAAGAATCTGAAAAAAAATATATGTCTGTGCGTGTGTGTGTGGGGGGGGTAATTGAATCACTTTGCTCTACATCTGAAACACTGTAAATCAATTATGCTTCAGTAAATAAAAGTAAAAAAAAAAAAAAAAAGAGTGAATTCATGTTGGGAGCCATCTGTACCTTTGGTTATAAAGGAGCCGTTCCTGCTCAGCGCGGAGGAGCCGCTGGAGGTGGAGTCACAGCGCAGGAGGGGCTCGGACTCATCCACGAAGAAGCCCTTGTTCTTATCCAGCGGGGAGGGCTCCACCGTCAGCAGTGTGGAATTCTCAAGCTTCGTGTTGGGGCTGGGGATGGGGCTTGGGCTGAGGGGGCTGGGGCTCATCGGGAGAGCCAGCTTGTCGGTTTCCAGCTGTGGACGAGAACAAGAAATTTTTATTTACTTCAAAAATTATAGACGGAGTTCCCGTCGTGGCACAGTGGTTAACGAATCCAACTAGGAACCATGAGGTGGCGGGTTCGATCCCTGGCCTCACTCAGTGGGTTAAGGATCCGGCATTGCTGTGAGCTGTGGTGTGGGTCGCAGATGCGGCTTGGATCCCGCGTTGCTGTGGCTGTGGCCTAGGCCGGCGGCTACACCTCCGATTCGACCGCTAGCCTGGGAACCTCCATGTGCTGCAAGAGGGGCCCAAGAAATGGCAAAAAAAAAGACTTAAAAAAAAAAAAGACTTTAAAAAAAAGACTTAAAAAAAAAACAAAACCCAAAATTATACAAACTATAATGGAAAAGAATCTGAAAAAGTACGTCATGTGTATACATATATACACATACATATACACACACACCCCCTGAACCACTGTGCTGTTCACCAGAAACCAACATGACCTTATAAAGCAACTATACTTTAATTAAATAAATAAATAAATTTTAATTTAAAATTTATGGAGAAATGTAATTCTCAGACAACTTTTTTTTTTAGCTTTTTAGGGCAGAACCCGTGGCATATGGAAGTTCCCAGGCTAGGCGTCAAATCGGAACGGCAGCTGCCAACCTGTGCCACAGCCACACCAACACCAAATCTGAGCTGCGTCTGCAACCTATACCACAGTTCATGGCAATGCCAAATCCTTAACCCACTGAGCGAGGCCCTAAAAAGCAAAAAAAAAAAAAAAAAAAAAAAGCTTGAAAAAGATAATGAGACAGGAAAACCCCAGAGGCAAAAGGGGCTGGAAGCTGAGAGGGAGGAGTACCCCACTGGAGCCAGTGGGAGGCCTCTTCAGGATGCAGTGGAGACCACAAAGCCTGCATTCTGCCGTGCGGCGGGGGTGGTGGGTGGAGGGTGGCAGTGATGCTCAGGGAAACAGCAAGAAGGCAAATAAACCTGACGGTTACAGAGGGAGACAGTGAGCGGATCGTGACCTCTCTGGCTGGTGCTTGGGGGCTGAGAGAGGCAAGAATCTCCACAGGGAGACCAGTTAGGAAGCCAGGTGAGGTATGATCGTGGCCTGTCCCAGGGTGCGCAGTGGAGATGGGAGGAAGTGACAAGTGGGATCGCCCCATTTTACAGGTGAAATGACAAAGGCTCGGGAAGGTGCACAGATGCTGGGAGAAAGCCAGGGCTCAATTCAAGTCCCTTGGCACTCCACATTAGAAATCTGACAGGCACTGGTGGCATCTCGGAGTCAGCTGGCTTTAGCTTTTTTTTTTTTTTTTCAGGGCCACACCTGTGGCATATGGAAGTTCCCAGGCTAGGGCTCCAATTGGAGCGACAGCTGCCAGCCTACACCACAGCCACAGCATCGCAGGATCCGATCCGCATCTGTGACCTACACCACAGCTCACAGCAATGCCGGACCGTTAGCCCATGGAGCAAGGCCAGGGATCAAACCCACATCCTCACAGATACTAGTCAGGTTTGTTAACCACTGAGCCGTGCCAGGAATTACTGGTTTTATCTTGTTATTGGTTCCTCGGAAGTGGAAGGAAATCTGGGAGCCATGTGACCAGATGATGTAGGGCAGGGTTCAGGGAGTGATGTGTGCTCTTGCCAGAGTTATTAATCCCCCATCATTAGAAACCTCCGGACTCCACTCCCACATGACCAGTGACACATCTTCAAGTTCCTCCATCAAGAAGACACTGACCCTCATTTCAAAGGATGACGCTGAACAGTTAGCTGTAAAAGGCAAAAAATACAGCTGCCTCTTGTTCAACCTCTAAGGCCTGAGAAATCCTTGCAACAGAGGGCAGATTCTGAAGACCTCTGGTGACAGCCCATCGGAAGTCCCAACAGGTTTTCCCTCCGTAAAACCGCCCACATCCTGCTTCTGCTTCCGGTACAAGATAAGACTTGGATACCATGCCTTCCCATCAGCCTCTTTTGATCCGCAAACAAGTTTTACGGGTATATTTTTAAGATGTGAGTCCATTAGGCCCTGGCACGTGCTCCTCCTCCCTGAAAATGCACACTGCCATTCATGCCAACACGCTTTTTTTTATTCACTCAGTTAAACAAAGAGCACTTGTCTACACTCCGGTTCTCAGGGATAGTACACTGGACGACACGGTCAGTCAATATAGGGCACTGTTCTGGCTTTTAAAAAGAAATTCCCACCCACAAATCACATGCCAACAGACTAAGAAGTCCACCCACCTATTTCCTGAACTCAGTTCAAAACTTTAAATATTTAATCCCCCCGCCTTGCTTTGTGCCAAAGGATCTTATCAGTGGAAATGAAGCACATGAGTTCTAACATACATTAGCAACACAGAATGCGGAGGTGATGCTGGCTAATAATTAACTGTGAGTCAAATGAATGGGAAAATCCACTAAGAATGGTTTTAATATCTCCACAGTGGTGCTAACAACCACGGCAAAAGCCAGAGACCATCTGACAAGCATCTTTCTAGAAAATCTATTCTGCTACTAAGTATAGCTGATCCTTCACTATGAGGAGGATGCATAGTAGCTGGTCATATTCCAGACTTCTCTGAAGTTACTTACATTTTTTTTCCTATAAGAAAAAGAAACGCAGGGTGTGTGTGTGTGTGTGTGTGTGTGTGTGTGCGCGCGCAGAATGGACTGGGAGTTTGGGGTTAGTAGATACAAACTGTAACATTTAGAATGGATAAGCAATGGGGTCCTGCTGTACAGCACAGAGAACTATATTTAATCACTAGTGATAGAATATGATGGGAGACAAGAGAAAGAATATATATATATATATACACATATATATGTATATATAGATGTATGACTGGGTCACTTTGCAGTATAGCAGAAATTGACAGAACATGGTAAATCTACTACAATAAAAAAATGGTTAAAAAAGATAAAAATTGCCCCTAGAAACTCCCTTTACCTTAATATTGACAATATCCATCAAAGTTGGTTTGTGGCACTGCAGCTCAAGCATTGTATTACCTGTGCTTCCTCTGACAAGTAATTGAGACCTCAGGATAGGCGGAATACATTATTTGATGAGCTCAGAGAGTTTATAGTTCAGTACTGAGTTTATAGCAAATAAACAGAACTTATAATAAGATTCAGATGTTAAAAAAGAAGACAAATACTCTAACAAGAAAGCTAGATGTCCACAGCAGATGGTTTTATCCTCTTGCAAAAGATCTGAACATAAACTTATCAAAACAATCACAAAATAGATCCTAGGTAACTGGATTTATTTCTTTTTTTCTTTAGGCATTCCAAATTCTCTACAGGGACATATTAACTTTTATAATTAGAAGAACAATGTTCTTTTAAAAAGCAGTCACCACCTCCGTTAACTTTGAAAATGTTGTGGCTGTAGCAGCCCTTATTTATATTGGTAGCCAAGGAACAGATCGTTGGAAGATCATCTCCTTGGCTGAGCTCCTCTCTATCACAGAAACAAAAAGGCCAAAACTCTTCCCCAAGTTACTGCCATGAAGCAAATATTAAGACTTAAAGACCTCTGGAAAAACTTGGCCGATGAAGGCAATCAACCAATCAGTGGACCAGAGCCACAGCAACGCAGGATCCTTAATCCACTGAGCAAGTCCAGAGAGCGAACCCACATCCTCATGGATGCTGGTCAGGTTCGTTAACCACTGAGCCACAAGGGAAACTACTGATTTTATCCTTTTATTGGTTTCTTGGGAGTGGATATTTGAAGTCCCTTCGGAGAAACTTGAAAAGCAGTGTTCTTTTTGCTCTGTTGCCAGGAGGTCATCATGCTAACTTAGAAGACTCACTTGAGAAATAAGGTAGAAACAGTAAGACAGACCAAAAAGGGGGAGGGGGCAGGGATAACGAGGGGGAAGCTCCCCAAATAACCCAAATCCACAAAGGTCTGTTGTGTGAACCTCAAAGGATGCAACTTATTTTGGCCAAATGAGCCCCAAATGTCCCCCTAATTAATTTCTTTTTTAAAAAAAAATTTAATGATTTTTATTTTTTCCATTATAGCTGCTTTACAGTGTTCTGTCAATTTTCTACTGCACAGCAAAGTGACCCAGTCACACATACACATGTACATTCTTTTTCTCACCTTATCCTCCACCGTGCTCCATCAAAAGTGACTAAATATAGTTCCCAGTGCTATACAGCAGGAGCTCATTGCTTATCCACTCCAAAGGCAATAGCTTGCATCTATTAACCCCAGATTCCCTGTCCATTCCCGCCCCTCCTGATTAGTTTCGATGCAAATCCACTTCGTCCTTCCAGATACTCTATTAATCCAAACTGACAAGGGAAGAGAGATAAATGGTTCACCTCACTCCACATCTGAGCCATGCCTTAAGCCCCACTGGGGACCTGCCTACTTGCCTTTCTGATTGCCAGCACCACTGAGCACAAGGAACCATTTGAACAGATTAGGTCAACAGGTATCAACTGAAATCTGTGGGCTGAATGCCTCTTGGGCTGCAGAGGTTAGAGCAGTGGTGTGAGAACAGTGAGTTAACTTGCCCTGGGATGGCCTGGAATGAACTACTCGTGTCCCTGCAACTCTCCACGCCTCAACCAGCAACTCAACTCCACGTGCCCACAGTGGGTATGCGATCAAATCACAACCAGAAACTGAAGCTCGGAAGGCACTCTCCTCTTTTAATAGCAAAACCAAAAACATTTCCCTGGTGCCTGGCCTTTCCTAAGATGACACGTAGTGGCAGGCTAAAGGGTTCCTCCAATCCTGGGAAGGGTGGAGCCATGGATGGTGAAGCCAAAGTCGTGGCCAGGGTGGTATGTAAATGAAACAAGAGTTGGGGCTCCTTTTTTTCTCTCCTAGGGAGGAGAAGTGTTCCTGAAGATACTCTGCCAACAGGGAGGGGTGGAGGGTTCTGGCCCCAGAAGCCTTCTTTTCAGACTGTTTCATGATCTTCACAGTCGATTCCTAAAAATCAAAGTCATGACAATCCTGGAACCCCATGGCGAGGGAAGAAAGGAAATCTACCACTAGTTGGGTGTGTGGTCTTAGAAAAAAACCACACCCCTTTTCAGATCTGTTTCCTCATTTCTAAAAGAAAAAGGCTACTCTAGGTCTTTCTCTGTTCAAATTGTTTCTTGTTTATCTTCACCATGGCCCATTCATTCTCCCCTCTTCCCCACCTGCAGACCCCAACTCCTTTTCTCCTTCCAAGTTATTCCCAACTGGTTCCTCAGCTAAGGTTTACCACTGAGTTATTTTCAATTACTACCCAATTACAATCTCCCTGGGGTTGTACAATCTGTTTTCATAAAACTAATTAACAACTTTGATGCATCAGTGATCCTCTGAAATGAAGCCTTAATTACCCAGACTGGATGCCCCTCACCAATCTGCTAAAATGGTTCAACTTAATCCCTTGGCTCCTGGCATCTCACTGTCGGATTCCACGAGACCCTTTTCTGCCCCCTCTGCAGCCAGATATGCCTGATAGACTCAAGAAAAAAGCTCCTTACACTCAAAAGTCGCCCTTTCAACTGAACTTTCCCTCCGGACCTCGTCCAACACTTAGAAAGAAGGAAGGATTCTTATGCTACTTTTGTGAACATTTCTATCACTTTAATGATGGTTTTCAAAATCCCGTTTGCTAAATTCAATGGACACTAATTGCTATTCCATCTGAGTGAACCAGCTGATTACTCAGACCCAGTAAAACAAAGAGAGACTTTAAGAAATAAGCCACCACCAGTACTGTGCTAAATGATTTGGCGTGAAATATATGGAATCCTTTTGATGTTAAGGTAGCTCTTCTGAGCCCCGTTTTATAGATGGGAAAACTGAGGCTCTAAGAGGTTCAAGTAACCAGCCCAAGATCACAGAAGCCAGGATTTAAGATCAGGTCTGGTCTAGCTTCCGAGTAATCCTCTTTGCTGAGCTATGTCACTTTCCTGTCTGGACTCACTGTATTTAGAGAAACTGACAAACCCTGGAAACTCAATACAAGACATCACATGGCCACAAGGGGTGGCCTTGGCCCCTCAGCCAGGGCGAAGGGTCTGCAAGAACCTGAAACTCAATGGCAGACCTTGCCCTCCAGCTGGATGACTGTCCTGAGCCAAAGGTGAGCGATTATGTAAATACCAGATACTCCAGCTATAGCCAGTAACTTTGGTTTCTATTAGAAAATACGGGCAGAGCTTCTGTGCCTGCCTGCTTGTATTTCTTACAAGCGTTCTATCCTAATAAATGTTTCTTGCTTAAAAAAAAAAAAAGAAAAAAAAATATGTCAGATCCCAACAGATCAGTGACTATTAAAAAAACAAACAAAAAAAAACAAATTCAATTTCCACTAAAGGTTAATGTCAAAGGAATTACAGTCACAAATAAAGACATAACTGCAACTATTTAAGGACGATGATATTATCTCAAGCTTGTTTCTCCCGCTCTCCCAGTTGCCCAAGTAATCAAGATCAAATTAGATTTCATGGCCTCCAATAGGCACATGCAGTTACATAAGACTGGGCTCTGATAAAGAGCACTTGCCTCTTTGCCATAGAAATCTCTCTCTTTTTTCCTAAAAAGGGCTGCACCTGCAGTATATGAAGTTCCCAGGCTAGAGGTCTGGGAAGCAGAGCTGCAGCTGCTGGCCTACACCACAGCCACAGCAACACCAGATCTGAGCCACATCTGCGACCACAGCTCACAGCAACACTGGGTCCTCAACCCACTGAGAGAGACCAGGGATCAAACCTGCATCCTCATGAATATTAGTCAGGTTCATAACCTGATGAGCCACATTGGGAATTCCCATGTAAATATCTCTTGACATCTGGGTGTATGTAATACCTACGTTTAGAGAACAGATAATTGAGAACGATCTGTTATCCCTACATGGTTCCAGGACTTCAGATTTAAATGAGGGTTCAGATAGTCAGGGTTGCTGGCTCTATCTCAAAACGTTTATCTACTCAATTTCCAAGTTCAGATACTAAAGACAACCTGCAAATGATGATTTCTCCCTTAACAAAATAGAACAAATACACAGCCCTCCCCCCCCCAAAAAAAAACAAAGGCCAGCGGGGTAGGGGGGATAGGTAGGTTTCTTTAAAGTTCCTGATAACAGGAGACAAAGACTTGAACAATTCTTCTGAGTATGAATTCTTATCCAATCCAACCTAGGGTAAGGGGTCTCAAGAAAAATATAATCCAAATTTACCCAGCAAAATTCTTTTGCCAGTGGAAAGAAAAAAAACGCAAAGGAAATGGAGGAGATGCTGATTCCTAAACCAAAAACGAAGGGTTAGCTGTTGTAAGAAATTTGGAGGGAAGCCTTAGAAACAGGACTATGAACTGGAAACCTACATACACATATAGAGAGACAGTAAAAATGTCAACACGTGAGTCATTGCTGAGTCTAAGTGGTAGGGGATGGGTGTTTGTTGCACTTTAACTTTTCTTTGTTCCCTAAGTCTTATTTTTAAGTTAGGAAAATAAACACATTAAAAAAAAGAAGGGCTAAGGGCCAAGTAATCTTAAAACAAGAATTCCCCAAACTTTTCCTTGGCTTTTGATTTTGTAGTCTTTTGTTGACCTTCCTTCTTTCTTCTCCAGCCCAACCCAGACCATAGGAAAGAGAGGCAAAGAAGTACTTCTACTGCATAAGGAAGAGCACTAACACTTAATTCTATATCATCCATTAGCAGGTGGACATGGCTGCATTATGGTGTCTAGATCTCCCTGGAGTCACTAGAGGTCAGGGGGTGGAAGCAGGAACAGGAGTATGATGCTAAGATGCCCTGTTCAGCTTCCCTGGAAACCCCTAAACTGGACCGCAGAGGTAGCGGTGATGAGGGAACACAGCTATGTGCTGCCCAGGTGAGCTGGGAGCCAAGAACAGAAACTGCAAAACAAACGCACGTGCCCTCAGGAGGCTCAAAGGAACTTAACTGAAACCTGCCAAAACCACTGGGACATTATTTTCTTCTTCTTTTTTTTTTTTAAAGGGCTGCACCTGGGGCATGTGGAAGTTCCCAGGCTAGGGGTCAAACTGGAGCTATAGCTGCCAGCCTACATCACAGCCATAACAACATGGGATCCAAGCTGCGATCTATGCCACAGCAACACCAGATCCTTAACCCACTGAGCGAGGCCAGGGATCGAATCCTCACCCTCATGGATATTAGTCAAATTCTTAACCCGCTCAGCCCCAGCAGGAACTCCTCACTGGGGAATTATTTTAAAAGCCAGCCTGCACCCACCCTAGATCTGTCCAGGCATAGGCTAATGAAGATTTTGTTTCAACTGCAACCTGACCTAAGACTCCATTTAAACATTAGCCCAGGTTAGCCAGCCATGGTGTGTTTCTCTTAAGTTTCCCAAGCCCCGGAGTTCCCGTCGTGGCTCAGTGGTTAACGAATCCGACTAGGAACCATGAGATTGCAGGTTTGATTCCTGGCCTCGCTCAGTGGGTTAAGGATCTGGCGTTACCATGAGCTGTGGTGTAGGTTGCAGATGCAGCTCGGATCCCGCACTGCTGTGGCTGTGGCATAGGCCGGCGGCTATGGCTCTGATTCGACCCCTAGCCCGGGAATCTCCATATGCTGCGGCAGCGGCCCAAGAAATGGCAAAAAGACAAAAAAAAAAAAAAAAGAAAGGTTTCCCAAGCCCCAATCAGGGCAGTTGCTGTAGTCTGGTGTATTTCTGTCATCTGCTAACTCCGATCATGTCTACGAGCTAATTTCAAAAATCAAATTCCAAAGGCTACAAAGCCCTCTGCGTTTAAGCCAAGGTGTGGCTGGCTGGTGGACAATCTTTGCCTTAAGAGAGCTGGGTGCAGGGAGAGAAGCCACAGGAAGCTTTGCGGTACAAAGCTGCCAGAGCTGGTAAGAACCAGCTGGGTCCGGAGGGAAGCGAGGAGGGCGGGCCGCCCAGCTGCTGGCGCGTGTGTCTGCAGGCTGTTGGGGCTGCTGACATCAACCGTAATGCTGCAGCCCTGAGCTGACTCACTGGACCGGCTTTCTCAAAAAGGGAAGTGAAGATAGTGAGTCAGGGGCTCCCTGGGTTCAGAGCCGGAGCCGGTTCACACTCAGCGGTTCACACTGAGCCCTATTACAAGCCCAGCCCCATCAGTACAGGAGATTGTGCTGCTGGAAATGACTTGGGTTTCCCTAAACCTCACTTCAGAAGATCTATTAGGAAGCCTTTCCTATTTTTTTTAAAAAAAAGCCTTTGGACAATTCTAACCATGAAGAAAAGTTGCTCGAATCTTACAAGCTTGCCTTACAAAAACAGACAGAAATCTCAAACTATACAAAAGGAGGTCTGGTGCTTTTCTTTTTCTTTTTTTGCTTTTTTTGCTTTTTAGGGTTGCACCCATGGCACATGGAGGCTCCCAGGCTAGGTGTCTATTCGGAGCTACAGCTGCTGGCCTACACCACAGCCACACCAACGCCATATCCTTAACCCACTGAGCGAGTCCAGGGATCAGACCTGCAACCTCGTAGTTCCTAGTTGGATTCGTTTCTACTGAGCCACAATGGGAACCCCAGGTCTTGTGCTTTTCAAGTTTGCAAGGCACCTGTGTAGTTAAGAGGCCTACGGAGAGCTGCTGTACAGTAGCTTTGTCCTTTTAATTGGGGTACACTAATCTTACGGTATTTTCCCACCCAACCCCAGACTGAGATATTGCTGCTCCAAGGGGCCTTGGGCAGCGGCCAGTAAAGTTATTTTAATGGCTGTCTTAAAGTTTGCAAGGGTTCTAATGAAATAATCTACCTGATGCTAAATAAAGGTTTTAGAATGTTCAAAAAACCTCCATATGCCATGTGTGCAGCCCTAAAAAGAAAAAAAAAAAAATTTAATGGGGAAATCAGGAGTGACAGCTCTCTCTCCCAAGGAAATGGTGAGGAATAAGGGACTAAAATGTTTCAAAACAATAAAACCCACTGCTGACAGTGATGCAATTCTTCATCAGCAAGTATATGTGTTTTTGGCACTTGGGTTATAACAGATCAAGAGACAGTCTCATGAATGTAGGATGGAGAAGCTAGGCTAAAACTGAAAGCTATTGAGCTTTGTCTGAACATAAGTTTTGGCTTTCAAAAAAAAATATGATATTTGATGGAGAAATTAAGCTACTCTCCACAATATTGATTCTGATTTCCCTCCAATACACTTTTGAGAAAGCCAATAAGGGTGTAGAAAATGTCATTAATTAAAGAGACTCAGCCTTTTCTGAATGTTGAAACACTGTGTCTCAGGTGGGGGGGTGGTGAGCCCGCTTCAATTCCCCCATATGGCAGTTTCACAGAAAACATTCTAACGTTTAGCCCACATAGGCATCCCTCCTATAAAACTGCAAGCATCTTGAGAGACGATTCCTGGTTTTTATGTTTTGGGAGGTGTGTGTGTGTGTGTGTGTTTTCATTTAGCATCTCCAGTACCCAGTACAGGGCTCAAAATAAGTGTTCCATTAATGTTTGCCAAATAAATTGCTTGTGTTAAACCATTTCATCTTCAAAGGCTACTGGGGGGAAAAAAAAAAAAAGCAGGTGTAAGCATGTGGGGGAGGGAGAGAGGAAGATGAGGAGGAGGAGGGAAGGTATATTAATCCCAAGATCCCAAGAATCTGTTTCCCAGGCTTTTCTCCTTATAACCTACACATTTCAAGCTCAACCACCATGTTCCTATGGTGCCTACTTTTTTTTTCACATTTTAACATCTCTGAAATAGGGATGTATCTTACAACTATAATTGGCAATGTTTCTATTGCTTTCTTAGTGGTACCTATAATAATGGTTTACCTGTCATTCAACAAAACAGAGAAACATATCTTAATTCTTTTTTTTTTTTGGCTTTTATCTTTTTGAGGGCCATATCCATGGCATATGGAGGTTCCCAGGCTAGGGGTCGAATCAGAGCTACAGCTGCCGGCCTACACCACAGCTGCAGCAACATGGGATCCGAGCCGTGTCTGCAACCTACACCACAACTCATGGCAACACCAGATCCTTAACCCACTGAGAGAGGCCAGGGATAGAACCCGAAACCTCATGGTTCCCAGTTGGAGTCATTTCCACTGCGCCATGATGGGAACTCCAATATATCTTAATTCGAATACTGACCTATATCCCACAGGGCCATGTAGCTTGCGAGATAAAAGCAGATGCAAAGCACTCAGACAGTGTTTGGGACACCACAGTTACTCAGCAAACAGGGGGTCCCTTTTTCCTTAATGTACATTTACAGAAAGTGGAATGGTCCTGCTCTTGAATCAAAAAAGGAGAATGTGGAGTTCAAGTTCCAACACAGAAAACAGTAGCTAAAATTTACTGAGCCTTCCTAGTAGATGTCAAGTGTAAGACTGGGCATTAACAATCATTAACTCTACTATGAACAAACACTCATCTCCAGGGGCCTGCAAGATTAGCTACGGATACAGGAAGTCAAAAGTCACATCGCTGGTAATGCATTTTAACCAACGATGGTTATCTCCTCTCGGTTCTTGGAGATTCCAAGTTCCAACTCCAACACCTGATGTGAAAAGGGCCATCGAACCTCATTCGGGTACCTTTCATATCGCAGAACAAAGAGCAGTTCTGGCAAGCCTGCTACCGTGCCAAACAAAATGAGGTTCTAGGTAAAACAGACGTTCTTTGCAGAGTCCAAAGTCTGAGAAGCCCTTAGAATGAAAGAGCAGGCAGGGTACCCTGGACAGAAACCAGATGCGAAAGTCTTGGAAAAGAAGACCAAGATATAATCTTGAAAGAAACTAGTCTGGTTTTTAAAAAGAATGACTTTCAGATGGAAATATTTATATGGATATATACATATTTATATATGCCTATATACATGTATTTGTTTATTTATATATACATATTTGTATATCTGTATATATTTATATATCTGTATATATATTTGTGTATCTGTATATCTATATTTATGTTTATCTGTATATTTATTTATGTATATCTGTATATATATTTATCTGTATATATATATTTGTATATCTGTATATATACATATTTATCTGTATACATATATATTTGTATATCTGTATATATATATTTGTGTATCTGTATATATATATTTATGTATATCTGTATATATATTTATGTATATCTGTATATATATTTGTGCATCTGTATATATATATTTATGTATATCTGTATATATATTTGTTTATCTGTATATATATATGTATATCTGTATATATATTTATGTATATCTGTATATATATATTTGTTTATCTGTATATACATATTTGTATATCTGTGTATATACATATTTATCTGTATATATATATTTGTATATATATTTGTTTATCTCTATATATACATATTTGTTACATATATTTGTACATCTTCTCTTATTTTCTGGTGGGTCAAGTACCCCAGCCTTCTGATGCTTATAATCCCCTGATGTACACTTCTATCATAACATTCGCTTATCCCACTGAATTGTAACTATTTGCACATGCATCTGCCTCTCAGAGCTATTGAAAGGCACACATCTTTCTTCTTTACATAGTACCAGGCACACAGCTGGCGCTCCACAAAAGATTGCTAACTGAATGAAACCTTGGAATACAACAATGGGTAGAATGGCCTGAAATGTCATTAGAAGTCGAAAGGCTTATTTATAGACATGGCTTCTTTGTATACAATGACCCCTTTAAGAACAAGCATCCCTAAAAGTACCTGGGCCTGTTGTGTGTCAGCAATGTCCCCTTCTCACCACCCTACAAGTTCCCCAGAGCCTGTAGGCACTCCCCACAAATTAAGTAACTTGACCTGAAATGACCCTCTGGGCAGTGGTCACACAGCAGAAGGCAGGAGCTGGATACGAGTTTAATATCTTAAGGCCTTAGGACAGTAAGACCTATGACTGTTTTAGAAAACAGTCATACCTGTTTTCTAAAAATTCTGTAGCTAGGTATGGTGATGGATGCTAACTGCAGTGATCATTTTGCAGTGTCTACAAACATGATATCATTACGTCGTAGGCCTAAAACTAACATACTGTGGTAAGTCAATTATACCTCAATTAAAAAAAGAAGAACTGCAAATAAACAAACAAAATCCCTGCTTTCTAAGAGACGCTCAACTGGCAAATTAAAGATCAAGACAAATCTGAGTAGACAAAAAGCCAAGAGTTGACAGTACAGCTGGGATGTGCCTCAACTTGCTCTCACTATATTAAATTTCTGAAACTAGCTGGTTTCAGACCATAGATAAAGACAGCTGCACCGTGCAGCTGGTAAAGCAAAAGAATTGGTAACTGTAGTTCCCTCTGCACGGGAGCGGTGGTCCGGTCCTTGCCAAAACAGAATGTCCTGTGCTTGCCCCGCTGTTAAGATTCTCTCAGTTGATGATACAGAGCAAGAGCACCCAGTCTGCACCCGGTCCTCTAGAGTTAGGGACAGGGGGGTAGAAAGAGGGAGAAAATAAACCTCTCTCCCTGGGATGCGGGTCTCCTACGGGGTTTTTAGAAAGGACAAAGAATCTCTAACCAAAAAATCCTCCTACTGCATAGACGATAACAACAACAACACAGGCTTCCAAGGAGCTAGTCATTACAGCAGGTGTAGTTTTAGTGGGAAGAATGAAATACCCAAAGCCTTTGCCTAACCCACATCAGCTCTTCTTGTGAACCTCTGGTCAATGCGGGCAGCTAAAGTAACATTTTTATTATTTCAAATGTGTGTGGTTGTTGTTAATATAATTACCTTAAAATGTGCATAAAATGCTCTTTTCCTCCCTTTCTCAAAATGAAACTACAAAGGAATGCTGGAAAAATTCAAATCACCCTTCTTCCAAACCTAGCCCCATAAGCCTCACTTTCGTACTTCACCGTTTTTTTTTTTTTTTTTGGGTGGTGCCTATAGCATGCAGAAGTTCCCAGGCTGGGGACTGAACACATACCATAGCAATGACAACACAGGGTCCTTAACTGGATGAGCCACCAGGGAACACCTCATACCTCACTTCTTTACCTCCCACAATTTAACAAGACATGATCTGATTTAACTCTGAAAACCATAATGTATTCCCATTTTAAGTAGAAAAATCTGAGTCAGGGAAATCATTTGTCCAAGGTTTTCCTATAGTTTAAGAAAAAAAAAAAGTCCAAGGTGAGAGGGGAACAAAAAAGAAATGAATTGCACTGGGTAAGCCTACCTGAATATACAATGTCTTGAAAAGGAGAAGAAAAAAAAAAAAAACATGAAAGGAAACCTAGAAATTCCGTTGCTCATGCTCAATTGTGCTGCCGTTTTCTGATGGCACTCTGTCTCCATACCTACCGTCACCTCTGTTTCTTCAGTAGAGAAAACATCTCAGCCTAGGAACGCTCACTCAGGCAGTAAGGAATAAATATTTACAGTTAGCTGGAATGTCCAGTTCTTGGGCACTGAAGGCAGATGGCAACCCTTGAGCTCAAGTTAAGCAGTCTTAGAACTGGCCGTCATCTCTCCCAACCAGTGGCTAAGTAACCCTTGATGGGCCAGATTTAAAAGATCTATTTATTAGAGTCCCCACTGTGGCTTAGCAGTTAACGAACTCAACTAGCATCTATGAGGACGCACGTGTTGGATCCCTGGCCTCGCTCAGTGGGTTAAGGATCCGGCGTTGCTGTGAGCTGTGGTTAGGTTGCAGACACGACTTGGATTCCCCGTTGATGTGGCTGTGGTGTAGGCCGGTGGCTAGGGGCTCCGATTGGACCCCTAGGTTCCCAGCTATTATGCCAATAGCTGGGAACCTCTCTACATGCCACGGGTGCAGCCCTAAAAAAGACCAAAAAATTTTTTTAAAAATTTAAAAAAGGATCTGTTTATTATGTAAGCTGGACCCAGTCAAGAACAGTCTTCCACCTGTCTTGCCTCTAGAGCCTGGAAATAATTGCAAAGGCTGAATTGATATTCCACCAAGAGCTTTCTGTGGGTCATAGTCCTCTAATTTCACAGCAGCTCAGAAGACTGGC
Source organism: Phacochoerus africanus (assembly GCF_016906955.1). Taxonomy (NCBI): domain Eukaryota; kingdom Metazoa; phylum Chordata; class Mammalia; order Artiodactyla; family Suidae; genus Phacochoerus; species Phacochoerus africanus. The sequence goes on from NC_062552.1 coordinate 43,233,167, forward strand.
AATGATGGTGTTGCCATTTTCTTAAGATAAAGCTGAGGCAAAGAGGCCAAGTAATTGCCTGTCCCCAATGGGAAATGTTGCCTGAACACCTCTCTCCGCCCTGACACCCCAATTCAGAGCTTTAATGCTGATAAGATGTAGAGCCAGCAATCCTCCCCCCCGACCCCCCCGAGTGCTTCGTTAGATTAAACATACATAAGTCTCTTCCCTGCAATGGTAAGCTCCCCTGACAGCAGTGACTCCATCTTCCTCATCTTTGCATTCCCCAAAGTGCCTGGTATGATATTGCGGACGTAATTTATTATGTAATATAGATTTAAAAATAAAATCGCATGCTTGCCTTTGCTCCTGAGCAAGGGAAACCTGAATCCAGGCAAGAAAGTACTGAAAGAAAAACAACTGCCAAGCTTAAGTTCCATTTTCCTGCTATCCTTTAGAAACAAAGGGCAAATAATGCAATTTAATTAGTCAGTGGGCATTTTTCAGACAAAGCAAAGCAGGGTTTATTGCTGGAAACCTCCACTTCGTATTCTTAAGGCCAAAGGAAGAGGATCTCAGGCAGAGAAGGGGAATGAGGAACAAGAGAGATCAGTAAGCAGGTAAAAGTGGATCCTGACTGTGTAAAGCCATAATAATTATGCCTTTGGGGAGTTAAGAAATGTGCAACGTTAAAATTTATGACAATAAAAACACAATGCAAGGGAAGGATAAATAGGAGTAAAGTCTTATAAGGCTGTTGTACCTCTGAAAAATGCTAAAAAGTCCATATAAAATAATGTGTAATAATAATTCAAGGAGGCATGTTATAATCTCTAGCGTATCCATGAAAAAAAATGCAAAAAATGTGTAACTAGCAGTTTATTAGAAGAGGAAAAGTGGAATAATAAAAAATGCTTCATTAGCAAGAAAAGGAGGGAGAGAACAGATAGGACAAATACAAAACAAATAATAAGATGGCAGCTTTAAACCCAGATTATGAATAATTATGTTAAAAATGTAACCACACTGAAATTCTCTAATTAAATGACCAAAACAGAATCGAACTTTTAAAACCTTAAATATATGCTACTTACAAAAGATTTTCTTTAAATAAAGTCACAGGAAAAGGATGGGGGGGGGGGAGATAACAAAATTTGGAAGACTGCATTAGGTTTTTGTTTTGTTCTGTTTTTTAAATCGTTTTGGCAAAGTCCCGGTAACTTCCAACTATGGTCCCACTGCTTTCCTGCTTCTCCCTAAAGCTCATGCCCTGGAAGAGAAGAATGGAGATGATTCTGGAAGGCTGGGTTCCGTTTCCATGTGGGAGAGCTTTCTGAAAAACCCAGCTCATGTCTCAGATAGAGAAGGACAGAGTCAAGCAGATGAACAAATAAGCTGTGGTACCTCCGGACAATGGCGTATCCCTCAGTGAAAACATCCTGTATGATGTTATAATAATGGATATATGTCATTCTACACTTGTCCAAACCCAGACAATATACAACACCAAGAATGAACCCAACCCACACGGCTACACCTGAGGCACGTGGAAGTTCCTGGACCAGGGATCAAACCTGCGCCTTAGTAGCAGATAGCAGTGATCAGAGCCTCTGCAGTGACAACACCCGATCCCTAACCCACTGCGCCACAAGAAAACTCGATTTTGTTTTAAACCTAAAAAACTGCTCTAAAAATTTGTCTTTTTTAAAAAATTCAGAGGACAATAGGACAGTACACCGAAAAGTAAATTTGAACATATTTTTTCATTTGTTATTGTATTTAAAAAAAAGAAACAGTCAGACTCTGGATGTGTTTAATTGAAAAATGGCTAATAAACCACCATGGTTAATCATGGACTGGCTGTTCCTGACAAACGCAACTACAGGGACGCCAGATCAATTCTTTGAGATGAACATAATACAGGTGTTCTCAGGCTCATGAAGAGGAAAAGACATGAACCGTTTTCAGACACGCAGAGTCATTTTTACACATTAAGAGTCCATTAACTCCCGGGGCAAAGTCTCAAATTGTTAGCAGTGTCACAATACACCCAGAATACAAATCCACCAGAAGATGGAAAGACTAAGCCTCAATTATGCCCCCTGTGTCTGAGTCTCTTGTTCAACTTGACAGATCCCAGAGATAAACTATGAACCAACTGTGCAATTAATAAGAGCTGGCAGCCAGAAATCCATGCTCGTTGGCTATTAAAATTAGAGTCAGAGCTGGGCCCACAGCGTTGCCAGACAATGACGGACACAATGAAAACATAGAACCAGAAGCTTCATACTTCCTTCTCAGCCTCCACCCTAACAAGCAGGCTACAGTGGCACCCAGGAGAAAGCTCTAGGATGTCTTGATGCCACTGCTTCTTAGAAAATTACAACAAATAGATACTAGAATTGTTTTCGTATATTAAGATAAGGGGAAAAAAAAACTAAAGGGAACAAAGTTTGGCACCTGGGGAGTAGGTGTTTTTATTCTCCTATTTATTGGCCCAGTGATTTTTGCTATAATCACTCTCCCTGACATGCAGTCTCCTCCATGGAGATGGCGCCTTTGGGTCCACCTTTTCCAGCACCTAAGGCAGTGCCTGGAATAAAGGAGATACTCCATCAACATTGATGAAACTCAGTAGAACCCTCAGAGGACCACACAAAGGTCAGCTGGTATGGATAATACCACCATCACTATCTCTCCCAAGAAAGAAGTACCTTAAAGACTAGGTCCAAATTCTAAGGGACGGCTGAGCATACACAGAGAAACACAGACCTGCAGAAACGGAAAATGAAGCAAGTTTTAGGCAAACCTGCCCAACATTACAAAGCTCAGTCAGCCCTGCCAGGAAGGCAGGGAAACCACTCTCTGCTCTTCCTCAATTAAAATGAGAATAGTTCCTTCTCTCAATTTAACACAGTAAAACAAAGCCCTACCTCCAACCCTTTCTAAGGGTTTTAAACCACACAAGTCCTGTTTTCATTATAGAAAATAATTTAAAAAGTCACTTCTAATTCTACCACCTCGATTTAATAACGTAACAGTAACATTCATGCTTTTTCATTTTCTTATGTTTAATTTGTTTTTTTCTAATGAGAAGATCCTTTTGAACCATTAACAGTACCTCTCAATCATCCTTCCACCTTAGTAAATGTTCCATTTAACCAAATCCTGACATTGCATCAATTACATTTGACCTTTCTTGGAGGCATCAGCAAGGAGATCCAGTGCAGATACTAGATCCAAGGAGACATTTATTCTCAAGCATCTAAATCCTTCTTCAAATCTGCTGCTTCAAATCCTGCTATATAGCATAAGGAACTGTATCTAATCACTTGTGAAGGAACATGATGGAAGATAATGTGAAAAAAAAAAGAATGTATAACTGGGGTCATTTTGCTGTACAGCAGAAATTGACAGAACACTGTAAATCAACTATCATTAAAAAAATTAAAAACAAAACAAAACCCTGCTGCTTGTCCTTAGCAGTTCTTTCCTTAAAGCCGATGCTCCAAGCAAGCACAATAATATTTTGCTTCTGGAGTCCCTTCATCTGAACTGCAGCCATTTCACTTAATTGGAGGTCACACCTCTTCTTTTTCTTTCCCCAAATCCAGCTCCTCAAAGCCTTCTTTTCATTGTGAACCATACTTAACTGAGATCATTTCTCAGAAAGTCACAAGGCACGGATGTGTGCCTTTGAATGTTGACCCAGCCTCTCTTAGTCAATCTTTTTTTCTGAAATTCCACACTTCAAAGAAGTTAAAAAACACACCAGAAACTTTAAAGATCCATTGACTGCAGAGTCAATCAGCACCCACCAATACATTTTTATCCAGACATTAGATAAAAGATCCATCAGATGAATATCTACTTCAGTAATGAAGACACACTACTCTGTTCCTGTAAAACAATAAAGGCTTTTGGATTTCTTAAATATAAAAAATGAAGTCTCTTGACATACAAAATTCAGTGCAGAAATGATAGTAGATTAGAGCGGATGGCGGGGGGCGGGGGGAGGGGGGCGTGTCTCTCCAGCTCTTTTAGATAATGAGTTGAGATCACTGGAAAAAAACCTCAGGCAGAATGGCCTTTGAAATTTTAAAGTGGATTTTACGAAGTCTCGGCTGCAGTGTTTTTACTTTGAGAATATACTGCGAAACGTTCATGAAAATCTGTGAGAAATACGATTCAACAGCCAAACGTGTACTTAACCCAGGGCCTTTCAGGGAACCACACTATGATTAAGGAAGGCTAAGTAAAACGAGGGACATCATAACCCATGAATTGTAGGATATCTTTAATGCATCAGGCATTTCATACACCTTCTCCTCCCTTAATTAACCCTAGAAATGTGGCTTACAAGGGAGATGACAGAGGCAGAGATCGCTGAAGTAACCTACCCTGGGTCACCTGGCCAGAATTCAAATCCAGTGCCATGTGACTCCAAAGCCAGGATTCATGGACCAATGACTATAAATGAATCACACTCCTGGGCCCCCTCAGTGTCTCCCTGACCAGCCCAAGGAGAAATATCAGTTCTGTCGCTAACTGCTGCCAGCACCACCTGCCTGGTCAGGAGGTAAGAGGGAGCCTGAACCCCATCACAGAAAACATCCTCTGGACAGGGAAGTGAATAGAAAAAACAAAACAAAAAGTCTTCCTTCTTGTTTTTGTTCAGAGTGTGTTATGCAAAATGAGACTGTAAATTGGGTAACGAGGAAGAGATGCAGCGGCTCAGTCTGACCCTAGGATCCACCCCAAAGGCAATGATTCTCAACTCTGCGCATTAGAATCACTTGGAAAGCTTTTAAAAATATTGATGCCTGAAAATACTGATTCCTAAGTCCTCCTAGAGATGCTAATTTGACTGGTCTACGGCAGGGTCCAAATATCAGAATTTTTAAAAGTTCTCTAGATAATTAATGAAAACCACTGAGAAGCCCTGGCCTGGAAGAGGGTGTGTGTGTGTGTGCGTGTGTATAAACCTAAACACCTACTATTAGTTATTTTCCCTTATCACACATACTTGGTAAAATCGGACGGCGCAGGGACCTAAGGTTAGTGGCAAAGACAGACGAGCCAGGAGTTCCCGTCGTCGTGGTGCAGTGGTTAACAAATCCGACTAGGAACCATGAGGTTGCAGGTTCGATCCCTGGCCTCGCTCAGTGGGTTAAGGATCCTGCGTTGCCGGTGATCTGTGGTTATGTTGCAGAGGCAGCTCGGATCCCGCGTTGCTGTGGCTCTGGCTTAGGCCGGTGGCTACAGCTCCAATTCGACCCCAAAAGCTTGGGAACCTCCATATGCCACGAGAGCAGCCCGACAAAAGGCAAAAAGACCCCCCCCCCCCAAAAAAAAAAAAGACAGACAAGCGGGCTGCATTACCTGGGTGGTATCTTCCATCAGGCCCCGGATCTTCTCCACGACATCGTTGCGCCGGTGCTGGCGCAGGGCGCTGATTAACTGGGCCAGGCTGGCCTCGGGACCCCTGATGGTCCAGTGCTGCAGCGCTGCGTACGCCCGCTCGTGGTCCGCCGTGTACCCGTTGGAGAAAGCGGCCACCTCCCTCTCGCTGGCATTACACAGAAACTGATAGATATCCTTCCACTGGCTTCCCACTTGGGCTGCTACAAGCTTCAGGATGTCGATACCTAAACCAGACACGAAAGAAAATAAAACACGAATACAGGCATGTGAGATCTCTCCATAAGGCCACTCTGTTTTAAGGAAACGAAAGAAGCAGGCTTTCCCATCGCGGGAGCCCTTCCGAGGCCGGCAGTGCCTTCTTAGAAGCACGTGGCACACACAGCCTGTGCTGGGGACCGGTTAGGTACCCTCCTGCCACTGTCACTTCCCGGATGTGAAACCAGAAGAGCAACCTGGAAGTATAGTAAATCACCCCCAAAAGATGTTTTGAAAGCCAAACCCAAACTAAGTCACCAGAGCGATTCTGTGTTGCTGCTAAAAACACCTGGAACCCAAAAAATCTGAGACTTCATTTTTCATGAAATGAAGAAAAAGCTAAGCCACCGGTTCAAACTGCAGTGGAGCAAATCCCACACTGTCTGGGCAGAGGGGGTTCCGAGTCTCCCCATGGTGTCCATGAGACCCGCTGACAAAATACCCAGCTAATCCCACCCAGTGGAAGCATTCTTTAAAAACGTCTAACCTCTTATCCTTTACAAGCCTTTTTTTTTTTTTTTTTTGTCTTTTTAGGGCTGTACTCACAGTATATGGACGTTCCCAGTCTAGGGGTCAAACCAGAGCTGTAGCTGTCTGCCTACACCACAGCCACAGCAACGCAGGATCCAAGCCATGTTCGTGAGCTACACCACAGCTCAGGGCAACACTAGATCCTAAGCCCAGCTGAGCGAGGCCAGGGATTGAACCTGTGCCCTCATGGACGTTAGTCGGATTCGTTACCTCTGAGCCACCCAGAAACTCCTCATGCCTTACAATCCTATGCTCAACCAGCAGTTTTCTGATTATTAGTCAGTCTCCTAAGTTGACTTGTACAGTTACAATGAAGATAACAGCAAAATGACAGTGTAATAATAATAGCCGTGATCTTCCAGGTATTATGTGAAGACTTTGCTCTTGGAACATCTGTATAAAGCAACCCCATTCCAATTGCCTGGGTAAGAAAAAAATACAGAAGAGTTAGGCAATTTGCCCAATATCACAAAGGCAGATGGGTTGGGTTTTAAACCCAGCTCACCAGATAACATTATATATTGTCATTCTGGCCCATCAGTTACTTGTGAACTCAAGTCAGTGTGAAATGCAGACAACACTGATGGGGTGAACAGAGCGTGAAAGGCCAAAATCAAATCTTGGGGTCTGATAACTCAAGATAAGCACTGAGCACTGTCCCTCTGTGATGTGGGGCTTTTCCTGAGTGGCTTTGGTGTTTTTCTCCTTTTTGGCACCTTGCCTCTGCAATTAAGCATTGGCTTTTCCCAGATGCATCCATGGGTGCATGTATAACCTCCGAGTTAGGGCTCTTGATAGTTGTCACACGGGGGGTGGGGGGTGGGGGGGGGGTGATCAGTCTTCTGAGTCAATACTGTATCTTTGGATGAGGCCATGCTCATATGCCCAGACACCAGAGCCATTATCGTTCACGATGTCTTTAAAACTTTTCCTACTCAATAACCAAAAACATGGGCAGAAGACCTAACTAGACATTTCTCCAAAGAAGACATTACGGATGGCCAATTGACTCATGAAAAGATGCTCAATATTGCTAATTATTAGAGAAATGCAAATCAAAACTACAAGGAGGTATCACCTCACTCCAGTCAGAATGGCCACCGTCAAAAAGTCTACAAGTAACAAATGCTGAAGTGGGTGTGGAGAAAAGGGAACCCTCCTACGCTGTTGGTAGGAATGTAAACTGGTGCAGCCACTATGGAGAACAATATAGAGGTTCCTTAACTACCATATGATCCAGCAAACCAACTCCTGGGCATATACCCAGAGAAAACTCTAACTCGAAAAGATACATGCACCCCAATGTTCGTTGCAGCACTATTCACAATAGTTAAGACATGGGGGAGTTCCCGCCGTGGCTCAGTGGTTAACGAATCCGACTAGGAACCATGAGGTTGCGGGTTCGGTCCCTGCCCTTGCTCAGTGGGTTAAAGATCCGGTGTTGCTGTGAGCTGAGCTGTGGTGTAGGTAGCAGACGCAGCTCGGATCCTGCGTTGCTGTGGCTCTAGCCTAGGCTGGAAGCTACAGCTCCGATTCGACCCCTAGCCTGGGAACCTCCATATGCCGAGGGAGCGGCCCAAGAAATGGCAAAAAAAAAAAAAAGAAGACATGGAAACAACCCAAATGTCCAGCGACAGAGGAGGGGATAAAGATGAGGTACATATATACACAATGAAATGTTACTCAGCCTTAAAGAAGAATGAAATAATGCTATCTGTAGCAACACGAATGGACCTAGTGATTATCACACTGTGAAGTAAGTCAGAGAACGATAAATATTATGTGATATCACTTATATGTGGAATCTAAAAAAGTGACCCAGGAGTTCCCATCGTGGCTCAGTGGAAATGAATCTGACTGGTACCCATGAGCGAAGGTTCAATCCCTGGCCTTGCCCAGTGGGTTAAGGATCTGGTGTTGCAGTGAGCTGTGGTGTAGGTCGCAAACACAGCTTGGATCCTGGGTTGCTGTGGCTGTGGTGTAGGCCGGCAGCTGTAGCTCTTATTTGACTGCTAACTTTGAAACCTCCATGTGCTATGAGTGGGGCCCTAAAAAGACAAAGAAAGACCAAAAAAAAAAAAAAGAATCTGAGAAAAAATATGTGTGTCTGTATGTGTATAGAATAATCCCTTTACTTTGGAAACTAACACAACATTGTAAATTAACTTTACTGCAATTTCAAAAAACACTTACTACTCAAAAAAAAAAAAAAATGGAGTCAAGTTCCCAAGTGAAGCCGAGGGAAGAAAGCAGAAGAGGAGACTGAAGAGGCACTTACCCCATGATAGTTAATTGAATTCTTCAATTAACTGGAGAGGAATCAAGAGGGGGAAAAAAACCTTTTTTGCTTCAATTAGTTGTTAGGGAAAATATTTATAAAATGAGCTATCAATGTTTTGCCTCAGAAAATGGCAATAAGAATTCCAGAAGTTTCCTTGTAAATGGAGGTCTTTGTGCTGCCTCGGTGGAAACCCTTTGCCGTGCAATCCCCCCGAAGCAGATCATTTCAAAGACAGGCTGCACATCCTGACCCACCCCCTTGAAAATGGTTTCTGAAAGTCAGTTCCTGGTAGAAGGCTGCTTTTTTGTCAACTGGAAAAGAAGAATGCCACAAATTGAGACATCACTGTCCTTCCCACACTATTTTCCCTGGCAGCGGGAAATACGCTTGGACCCGTTGCTTTTCAATTTTCCTAGTGATATTTAGCCAGAGACAGAGCTTTTCATTTCAAGCAAACAGACGCCTCAAAAAAAAAAAAAAAAAAAAGTCCTATTTAAAACCCCACAGGTAACTTTCAAGAGCAAGCCAGCGCTTTGTGGTGGATACGGTCGGTTCTTCCCAACACCAAAAGGCTTGTTAGTCCCTGAATCTTAATTTAGGTCAATTCGACGAAGGCTCACAGTGTCTTGCATGGAAACATGACTGTGCGTTTTCTTGAACGTGGGACCTTTGCTTAAATCTTCGTAATGCCAGTGACAGTGTGGCTTTGGGCAAACCACTAACTGTCGTGGTCGCTTCCTCATTTGTACAGTGGAGATATTCCGTACGGTCTCTGGGGATGAGCTGATTAACATTTTCTATAGAGTTGATTTATTTTTGGAAGTACCGCATCATTATAAATGCTCCCTACACTGGGCACTACAACTTAAGACGAAACGCATTTCTGATGCAAACACACAGGCTTTATAGAGTAATTACAGAGTTTAAAAGGCTTATGCTTAACAATAGCTCCTTCTTCCAAAAGCCAGTATTTATGCTTTTTTTTTCAGCCACAAAATTAAAAAAAAAAAGAAGAAGAAGAAAAAGGAAAACACAAAGAATGAATACAATGAGATTTTGCTTCCACCAAAATTGACTGGAAGCTAATTTTAAGGCTCACAAATCAGATTTCATCTTATTCTCTTATTATGTAAATGTGGAGTCAACCCAGGTGAACCAGCCTGGGTGAGCAAGGTCCCCCATCACTGCCCCTTCCCACACGGATACAACGAAAGATGGCAGAGCCAGGCATTCCCTCTGGAGACCCCAGCCTCTCAACCTAGCTAGGATCACAAAACAGAGGGAACATCAAAGACCAGTCTGAACTACCCCCTGACATTGCTGTCCCTTATCCTCATCCCCCGACTGCCAGCAAAGGGAAAAGGAAAACCTCCAAGAGCTCCCTCTGTGGCTAAGTGGCACTGAACCTGACTAGTATCCATGAGGACGTAGGTTCGATCCCTGGCCCTACTCAGTGGGTAAGGATCTGGCATGTCCAGCTACAGGGTAGGTTTCAGACACGGCTCAGATCTGGCATTGCTGTGGCTGTGGTGTAGGCTGGCAGCTGCAGCTCCAATTTGATCCCTAGCCCGGGAACATCCATATGCCACGGATGTGGCCCTAAAAAGATTTAAAAAAAAAAAAAAAAGGAAAAACCTTTGGATATTTCCAGAGTGTGTACTGGGCAGCCAATGTGCGTTACCTGTGTGCTGGACTGGAGCCCTGGTGAGATTTTAAGACAGCGGACACAGCACTCAGAAAATGAAGTTGCCCCAAGGTAGTGCAAACTTGGAGGATGGGATCTGAAAGTGTTCTTTGTTTAGAAAAAAAAAAGTTTCAGCCAACACTACACAATACAACTATAAGGAAAAGCATAGCTTAATAGCCACCTCTGGGGAGGGAGGGAGATGTTACTGGACAGGTACACAGAGGGGACTTCAAAGGTATTCAGAAGGTCCCATTTCATAGGCTGCATGGTGGGGAAATGGGTCTTCTTTTTATTCTATGACTGTACTTGACATTTATTATTCCTTTTAAAGCTATATATATATATATATATATTTATATGTATGTACAAATAACACTTACGTAGACATGTATTTCTGTAGATTTTATATACACACATTATCATGACGGATATATATATATTTGTTAACTGTTTAATTTTATTGGTGATGAATCTCAGGTAGAAAGGTTAATGACCAGTTCGGGTTTGCCCAGCTAGTTCGTGGTACCTCTCTGGTGGTTAACAGGGAATGTCATGTGGCACCAGAGAGGAGCATTATTAGTCACTGAAATTATGCCCCTAGGGCACAGCCACCTAGTTGACATATGAATGCACCCAGGCTTGGCCACGTTTGTGAACTTCTTGCTGGCCTGTTATTACTAACCAAGCAGATGCTGGGAAAGTTTTTCTCTGGGGCTAGCAAGTGTAGTTCTTTGCTTTAAAACTATGGTACTCTTCAAAAAAAAAAAAAAAAAAAAAGCCCAAGGAAGTTTCAGCAAGCTTCTTCTGTGCCAGGCAAGGGGCAAGAGTAACTATTTTTGCACAGAGAACTTGCATATAGTCTCTGTTGCAACGCAAGTTCTCAACTCTGTTCACATGAATGCAGCCACAGATAATGTAAATGAACCCACATGCTGTAGTTCACCAATCCCTGAAATGGTAGCAAGTTAAAGAGACCCTAGCTAGGAGTTCCCCTTGTGGCTCAGTGGTAATGAACCCGACTAGTATCCATGAGAATGTGGGTTCAATCCCTGGCCTCATTCAGTGGGTTAAGGATCAGGCGTTGCTGTGAGCTGCAGTGCAAGTCTCAGACTGGGCTCGGATCTGGAGTGGCTGTGGCTGTGGTGTAGGCCAGCAGCAGCAGCTCTGATTCCACCCCTGGCCTGGGAACCTCCATATGCCATGGGTGCAGCACTAAAAAGCCATAAAAACCCAACCAACCAACTGAAAAAAAAAAAAAAAAAAAAACCCAAGCTAGACCATCAAATGGCCAAAGATTTGGAAAAGTACTGTGTGAAGAGAAACACACACACACACACACAATGAAAGTTCCTACCCCAATTATTAACCTCAGTGTGGCATTTCATTGACAGTAAAATAGAGACCAAATCTCTGCTCGGCCTGGTCATCTGTCCCACAGAGTTCTGAGAATTTTCATCTGGAATGGAGACACTCACTTTGTGTTGAGTTCCTCTGATTTGTTTAGCTGGAGGCAATGCCAAGCCTCTTTTTTTTTCTTAGGCTGAAAAGCAACACAACCTTCAGCCCACGAAAGTGCTGACTGATGGGGCAATAAGCCTAACTTCGCTTTTCTTGTGATGGCAAGTCCAGGGGCTCGGGGGCGTGGCTAAAGTTGCTAAAGAAGTCACGGAAGGAGTCACGCTGTATAAATCAGTGTCTGCACTTGCCAGGGGCTGTGTCTGGGAAGGTGGTCCTGGCCCCAGGAAAGGGCTTGTGACTTTTATGGTGAAGGTAGTAAAAAGATCATGAACTTGGCAATCACCAGACAGGGTTTTAAAGGAAAGAACTACCGTGTCCCCATACATAAACTGAAAAATACCATCTCTGATCCCAGAAAACCATAAAGCACCTTAGCTGTCTTTCCTCTGTCCCCTCCTTTTCTGTGTGAACACGAGTCCCTGGGCAATGAACTTGAAAGGCAGGGGCAGTTCTGCACAGACATCGGTTTTAGCCCTAGCAGCACACTGAAGCCAGGCACCAGCATCCTAGCCTCCTGGGTTTTTCAGAACTCCATTAGTATGGGACCTAAGGGGCACATGTGAAAGGACCATGCTGCCACCCCAGCCACACACAGAGCATCAGGGCATCAGGGCAGCACCCGGGGGCTCTTTGGAGTGAGCAGACTCTGCCCAGATCGGTCGTGAGGGAGCCCAAGACAAAGGCAAGAGATGAGAAGCTGGGTTACTATGGAAGACGTGGCATTTTGCTATGTTATAAAACCCTGAATCAGATATAATCTGGACAGACAATCCTCATTTGAAGCTCATTTCTTTTAAAGCTCAATGGCCGCGCCAGTATGCAAAAGAGGGTTCTTCCTCATTTAATAAGAACCTTGATAAGTGAGGGTATTAAAGCTCTCTCCTTTTGGAGAGAAATCTCTGAAATGAATGCCATCCTTCAGAACCCATATTAAAGCCTCTCCTGGAAGAGGTCAGAGAGGACAGAGCTGGAAGAAACAAAGCCCGGCTGGAACCCATGACCCAACCCTCAGCATTTCATGCTGGACGACCGTGTTTCGTACAGAACAGGTACATCCATGAGACGAACATGTCTCTAAGCTTTTGGCTGGTACCACATGCTCATCATGAAAAGACTGACGTATTTCCGCTGCATCTCCCATCCTTGGTCAATGTAATGGCAGTTCCCATTATTCTTCTAGAAAAAGAAGTGGGGGAACAAATAATGAGAAAACTCCCATGGAGGCAATTAGTACACAAACTCCTCCAAGGACGGATGACTCTACAGTTATCCCTGTGCTGGTGTACACACACACACACACATCTCCTGAGACATACATGTGGAAAACAGAACATATGAGCTCAAAACCACTTCCCTTTTACTACCAGCCTGACGCCCCCCCCGCCAACCCAACAAACATGCTGTGACCTCAGGCTTGCCAACTGCAGGCACAAAGGCAAAGAGGGACACAGTGCATAAAACATAAAATGTCTGTACAGAGCAAGGTAGGTCAAGGTCAGAAATCTGAACAAAAGCCTGGCTTTCACATTTCATGAACAATGGTCATGTCCCCAGAGATGCCTTTTCTGGCCACCTTCTGCCCAAGCCCCATGTCTGCTCTGATCCCCATTAACAGCAGCACCTCCGGGAGCCTAGCACAGAATAAAAGACAGTACAATGACTCTCTGTGAATGAATGAGTGAATGAATGAATGAGATCCCTGGCCTCGCTCAGCAGGTTAAAGGATCCAGCATTGCCATGAGCTGTGGTGTAGGTCGCAGATGCGGCTTGGATCTGGCCTTGCTGTGGCTGTGGTGCAGGCCAGCAGCTGCAGCTTCAGTTGGACCCCTGGCCTGGGAATTTCCATATGCCTTGGGTACAGCTCTAAAGAGACAAAAAAAAAAAAAAAAAAATTCCCTTCCCTTCCCTATTGAGATCTAAAAGTTGGAGGAACGGTTCATTTGAAACCCAGAAGTGATTTCCAAAGCAGAATAAATCCCCATCTTGCTGAATATCACAAGCTCAGATGAATCTCAGGAGCGACTGACAACCACTGTGTGAAGGTCTCCTGGTTAATGGGTGGACCGTTCACCAAGGACAAACTCTATCCAAGCAGTAGGTGATTTTCTAGATGGGAGACATACATTTCACTGATGCCATCAGGAACACTAAGAACCTTTTCTTTCCTTCCAAGGAGGAAAATGAAAAACACCCCCACAAGACTGCAAATGCCCTCTTCCTCCTGATCTTAGCCTGTGTCTGAAGCTATGCATTTATTCATTCCACAGAAATGTACTTACTGAACACCAGATGCAAATCTAGGCCCTGGGGAGGGAGCAAGGAAGGAGGCAGAACAAAATCCTCTTCTGGTGAAGCCTGCATTCTGCTGGGGGAGGTGGGACGTAATCAAATAGTCTATGTGTTAGATAGCCAGGGTGGCTAAGATGAAAAAGGTGGGGGGGAGGGCTGCAATTTTAGATACGGGGTCTTCTCCCCCATTATCTCAGAGAAGACTCCACTGAGCTAATGCTGGAATCAAGCCCTAATGGAGGTGAAGGAGCGAGCCCTGCAGAGGGAAGAGCAGGTGCAAAGAGTGTTTGCACCACGTTCAAGGAGGGGCAGGGAGGTTGATGTGGCTGTAGCAAGTAAGGGATGGGGAGGACGGCGGGCATCGGAGACTGGAGACCAATGGTCAGGAGGGGCATGTGGACTGCACTGGGCTTTGCGTGCAATGGACCATCACTGGGGATCTTGACTTTTCAATGTCAGGAATGATGCGAACTGACTTACACTGAACAGGATCGCTCTGGCCATTGTGTCAAGAGTAAACCACAAGGAGCTCAGGTGGAAGTGGAACAGCCAGTTAAGAGTTCCTGGCAATGATCCAGACAGGGGCTTGTGGGAGTGGGGTGTGGAAATGAGGGGAAATGGTCCGTTTCTGCATCTATTTTGAAGGTAGAGTTGATGGGACTGGCTAGCGGATCGAATGTGGGGTGAGAAAGAAGGAAAGGCGTTAAGGATGACTCTAAGGTTTTGCTCTGAGCAGCAGGAAGACCAGAGGTGCCACTTTCCACACTGGGTACCTGATATGAGGGATGTAGGGATTCGAGTTACACATCTTCATCGGGAGGTGCCTGTAAGACACCTGTGTCTATCAGGCAGGCGGGGAGGCTCTCCCCACGCTGAGTTCAGGTGCAAGATCCAGGCTGGATAGATGCACTTCGGAATCAGCAGCAGACAGATGGTACTTAAGGAGGAAGAGTGGGCAGGGAGAAAAGAGGGGCAAGTCCTGAGTCCCCGGGCTCTCCATGATTCAGAGGTCAGGTCGCGCTAGCCAAGGAACTGGAGAAGGAACAGCTTGAAGGGTGAGAGGAGAACCAAGAGAGGGTGTTGTCTTAGGCCAGGGGAGGGAAGTATTTCAGGAAGAAGGGAATCAAGGCTGCCAAAAGCCAATAGGCCAGTAAAGGGAAGCTCACAACTGAAAATGCTTGGAATTTTGGAATCGTGTTGTCAGACTAGGTGGAAAGGAAGCAAGACTGGGGCTAAAACATGGCCACCACAGATTCTAAGACCTCTGAAGGCATTTTTTAAAAACTGAAGTACAGTTGATTTCCAGTGTTTTAGGTGTACAGTAAAGTGATTCAGATATGTATATATTTTTTTACAGATTCTTTTCCATTATAGGCTATTACAAGATATTGAGTAAAGCTCCCTCTGCTATACATAGGATCTTGTTATTTACCTATTTTATATATAGTAGCATGTGTCAGTTAATGCCAAATTCCCAATTTAATCCTCCTCCTCTTTGCCTTTGGTAACCACAAGTTTGTTCTCCATGTCTTGAGTCTAATTTTATTTTGTAAATAAGTTCACTTGTATCACTTCTTTAGATTCCACACAGAAGCGATCTATGGTTTTTCTTTTGGTTGCCCCCATGGAAGTTCCCAGGCTAGGGATTGAATCCATGCCACAACAGCGACCTGGGCTGCTGCAGTGACAACGCTGGATCCTTCTCCCACTGCACCACAAGGGAACTCCTAAGCGATATATGTTTTTAATCAATGCCTTTCCATAGCTTGCTTGCAGGGTTTTTCTTTCCCCGAATGGTGTATAACCTCACAATCAGTGGGTCTTAGATTTGACTAAATATAGTAAGAATTTTTATTTATTTAACGTGTAAACTTGAACCTACCTAGCTTTTACAATCTGACATGGCATCAAAAACCTCGTAAATCAAAGTCTGTACATACACTGCAACGGTAATGACCAATTACTTATGAAGAGAGAGCAAAAGAATTCTAGAAATCCCTCCTCCCCTGCCAAATCTGCTTACATAATACCAGACCAGGTTGATTCAAGGACACTCATTTATAAGGAATTTTTTTTCCCTACTTGTATTTTAGCCTTATGTGGGGAAAATGCTGATGTGTTTTTCAGTATCCCAAATAGCTTAAATTCAAAAGCTGTTAGATAGATTAGAGAATAAAATATACATTAAAAAAATAAATATACCTGGGAGTTCCCTTCATGGCTCAGCAGTCAACGATCCCAACTAGGATCCAAGAGGATACAGGTTCACTCCCTGGCCTCACTCAGTGGGCAGGATCGGGTATTACTGTGAGCTGTGGTACATGCTGCAAGCTCGGCTCAGATCCCGTGTTGCTGTGGCTGTGGCATAGGCCGGCGGCTACAGCTCTGATTCGACCCCTAACCTGGGAACTTCCATATGCTGCAGGAATGCCCTAAAAAGCAAAAAACAAGCAAACAAAAAATAAAAAATAAATACCAGAGTTCCCGTTGTGGCTCAGTGTAAGGAACCCGAATTGTATCTATGAGGATATGGGTTCGATCCCTGGCCTCACTCAGGAGGTTAAAGATCCGGCACTGCTATGAGCTGCGGTGTAGGTCACAGACGTGGATCAGACCTGGTGTTGCTGTGGCTGGGGTGTCGGCCGGCAGCTGCAGCTCCGATTGGACCCCTAGCCTGGGAACCTCTATATGCCACAGGTGCGGCCCTAAAACAATAAAAATTAATTAATTAATTAATACCTGTCCTCTAAATGCCTGGAGGGAGAAGCCATCAGTGGGTGAGCCTGGGGGTGTACAGCAGCCTCCCAAGTGCAAAGGCCACCTCTCCTGAGACTCTGTGCAGGAGTCTCGCTTTCTAGGCTGTCTCGATAAAGAGGCTTTTCTCTTGCGATGGTTCTGTGTGCTTTCCAATCCTCAAACATCTGAGAGGTGCAACCGAAAGGTGCCTTCAGCTGAAAACTGCATTACTGGGAGCAAAGGTGGAAAAGATGGGGGCGTGGGGGTGGAAAACAGCTCCCCTGTTCCAACCTGTTTCCTTTAATGACTGCAGCCCTGGGGGCAGAGCAAGGACCCAGCAGCCTCTTAAACCGAACAGTCTGCTCCCTTCAGCCTGGCTTCCCGGTGTTTACACTTCAAGCCTACTTCCCATAGGAAATCTGGGCTGACAGACAGGATGACTGTCTGGAATTTTGAGTCCAGGAGGCTTCTGGCAAAGGAAGGAGCATTTCTGCTGTCTGGGGCTGAGAAAACCAAGTCCAACAGATGTGAGTTCCGATTAGCAGGACTCCATCACCTCTGACTTACTTGAAACAGCCTTAATTTTTGCAGACAGCCCTCAGAGCCCCTCAGCCAGGGGGTATCTGGCATGAGAATTTTTCCATGTCAAGCCATTCAAGCAAAACATGAAAAAGGAGGAAATCAGAGTGTCTTCTAACAGAGGAAAACCCATTACTGAGGATAGTTTGGTGGTGGTTTCATTTCAGAACAAGCTGGCAGGGAAATTAATTTTTCTTGCTTGAGCATGGCTAAAAAGAAAAAAAAAATCAACCACAGAAACCTAGAAATTTCTAACATTCAAAAAATCTTAAACCTAGCAACATGGATGGAACTAGAGACTCTCATACTGAGTGAAGTTAGTCAGAAAGACAAATGCCATATGATATCACTTATATCTGGAATCTAATATACAGCACAAATGAACCTTTCCACAGAAAAGAAAATCATGGACTTGGAGAATGGACTTATGGTTGCCGAGGGGGAGGGGGAGGGAGTGGGATGGTTTGGGAGCTTGGGGTTAATAGATGCAGACTATTGCTTGTGGAATGGATTAGCAATGAGATCCTGCTGTGTAGCCCTGGGAACGATGTCTAGTCACTTATGACAGAGCATGATAATATGCGAAAAAAGAATGTATATATGTATGTGTAACTGGGTCACCATGCTGTACAGTAGAAAAAAAAAATTGTATTGGGGAAATAATAATTTAAAAAAAATTTTTTTTAGGGAGTTTCTGTCGTGGCTCAGTGGTTAACGAATCTGACTAGGAACCACGAGGTTGCGGGTTCGATCCCTGGCCTCGCTCAGTGGGTTAAGGATCTGGCGTTGCCGTGAGCTGTGGTGTAGGTTTCAGACGTGGCTCGTATCCTGCATTGCTGTGGCTCTGGTGTAGGCCGGTGGCTGCAGCTCCAATTCAACCCCTAGCCTGGGAACCTCCATATGCCACGGGAGTGGCCCAAGAAATGGCAAAAAGACAAAAAAAAAGGAAAAAAAAATTTTTTAAATTTTAAATCTAGGTTATTATAAATCCAGATTCTAAGACTTAGAAAAATAAATCCAGATGCTGAGAATCAAGGGGCAGTATTCAGAGTCAGACTGGTGCCTGAGTTGAAAACCTGGCACTGCTGGAGTTCTCGTCGTGGCTCAGTGGTTAACAAACTTGGCTGGTGTCCATGAGTAAGAGGGTTCGATCCCTGGCCTTGCACAGTGGGTTAAGGATCTGGCATTGCCATGAGCTCTGGTATAGGTCATGGACATGTCTGGGATCCCATGCTGCTGTGGCTTTGGTGTAGGCCGGCAGCGGTAGCTCCAATTTGACCCCTAGCCTGGGAACCTCCATATGCCACCGGTGCAGCCCTACAAAGACAAAAAGACAAAAAAGAAAAGAAAAAAAACAAACAAAAAACTGGCACTGCCCCTTTCTAGCTGTGGGACCTTGGGCAAGTGACTCTCAGTACCTCAGTTTCCCCATCTGTAAAATGGCGATGATAGTGGCCATCCTCATGGGGTTAAGAAAATTAAGTTAGTAGTTATACAAATGCGTAGAACAGAATATGGCCTCAAATAAGCATGATATAAGTCTTTGTTAAAGAAAAGTAGACCATGAAAACTTAAAGGTAGCAAAAAAAAACAAAAAAAAAACCAAAAAAACTTAATGGTAGCAGAAATCTTTCTTACAAGATTAGAAAATTATATTAATAAGTCCGGTTATGTCATCTTTTGCACCCCCAAATCACCTTGCAATCTTGCCTATGTGTGTCATAGCAAACACCCCATAACCCCACTTCAGAAAGAAATAATGTGGAAAAGTACTTATTACTGAATTCCCAATGCACTTCATTTGTTCTTCATTTCTGAACACTGCTTATGGTGGTTTTAATAATTCAGATGAAATGTTAATTCCTGCAAATTGATTGAAGAGGATATGGAGGTTGATCAAACGCCTCCAGGACACAACTTTCAGTCACTCCACCTCTGTCCCTTACTAACCCCTGCAACTTCAGGGAAATATTTTTCAAGAAACACAATCACAACTCCACTCCTGCATTTCAATTGCGTCTTACTGCTTCCCCTTGAAAAAAGATGAAGTCTACAGAATTGTGAATCTGGGAGACGCATTTCCTTCATAAGCACCAATAACGACCAGTTCTCTTATACTGGACCAATCCTAGGGAGGAAGCCCAATTTGGGAAGAAAAGAAACATTTCTTTTCTTTTCTTGACCTGATGTGGGGATTTGTAAGGACCCAGAACGGAGAACAGGGTTGTTACGGAGTAGAATCTAAAGACAACAAGCGACGATGCATTTCTGCTTATTTGCTGGGACAATGATGTCCCATTTCGCTTTGTTTGAACAGTGAGTTGTGGGCAGGGGAGCGGATGGAAGAAATAAAAAATATATTATCAGAAACTCAAAGGCAAAAATATAGCTCAGTACCAGGACAGCGTCTGAACCTTTTAAGTAAATGCACCAAGCAAATTCTGTCCGTTTCTTAAGCAGCCTTATTGTTTTCCCTAATAGCCTTTGGGCACAGACTGGGAACATCAAAGTTATGCAAATAACATCGATAGACCTCGAGATGATCGCACGCAGGGAAGTCAGACAAAGACAATGTCACGTGATATGACTTAAATATGGAATCTGAAAAGATGATACAAATGAACTTATTTATAAAACGAGACAAGACTCCCAAGGTTCGAAAACAAACTTACAGTTACCAAAGGGGAAAGGGAGAAGAAGGGATAAATTAGGGGTTTGGGATTAACAGGTGCAGACCACTACATATAAAATGAACAACAAAAACCCACTGTATAGCACTGGGAACTATATTCAATATCTTATAATGACCTCTAATGGAAAAGAATCTGAAAAAGAATACATATATATATATGTATGTATGACTGAATCATTTTGCTGTACCAGAAACTAACACAACATTGTAGATCAACTATAGGTCAAATTTTTTTTTTTTAATTTAAAAATTTAACAAAAGAAAAAGCATCATGGAGTTCCTGTCGTGGCTCAGCGGTTAAAGAACATGACTAGTATCCATGAAGATATGGGTTTGATCCCGGGCCTCGCTCAGTGGATTAAGGATCCAACATTGCCACGAGCTGTGGTGTCCATCACAGACGCGGCAGGGATCCCACATTGCTGTGGCTGTGGCGTAGGCTGGTGGTTACAACTCCAATTGGGAACTTCCACACGCCTCGGGTGCGGCTCTAAAAAGACCCAAAAAATGAAAGAAAAGAAAAAAGAAAAAGCATTTTAGAATCAAGTTCTACAGAATAAGCCCTTTGTCTTATTGCTGCTGCAGGTACAAAGTCTGCTCGAGAAAGAGCACAGCGGTTGCTTTCACAATCCCTTTTGCAGTCCACTGAAAGGAGGGGCTGTCTTTATATAACATGTGCTCTAGGAAACTACACCAGGGAGGGCGTTCCCATCGTGGCCCAGTGGTTAATGAACCCAACTAGCATCCACGATGACTCAGGTTCGATCCCTGGCCTCGATCAGTGACTTAAGGATCTGCTGTTGCCGTGAGGTCTCAGACGCGGCTCAGATCCCATGTTGTTGTGGCTGTGGTGTAGGCCAGTGGCTGCAGCTCTAATTTGACCCCTAGCCTGGGAACTTCCATATGCCAAGGGTGCAGCCCGCCGCCCCCCAAAAAGCAAAATAAAATACAATAAAAATGACAAAAACATAACACATGGAACATTACCAGTAGACTTACAACTTGATGACAGTTGGAATGGGTAATAAACTTTTAAATAAATTCTGAAGGGACTCTCAACTCCTGTTGCTGAAAAGCACACAGGATAGGAAACCAGAGTACCATCCCAATCTACCAAGCAGAAAACTGCTATGACTTCAGAAAGGAAGGAAACATCCAACATGCCACAGCACCCTCGGGCTCCCATCCTCCTGGTCACATAAGGTCTCATCTTGTGTTGCCAACACTCGAATTCCATGAACGTAGGGTAGCAGTTTTGTGTAATTCAACTTTTAAACCATAAATCCATGGCAGGCGGAGAAGAGCACGTGGAGCCAAGTAAGAGGCTCTTGTTGGCCAGAGAGGATGGGAACCACTGGCCTGCCTTCAGAGGGTTGGGGGTCTATACGGCATTGTCCGCTAAAGGTGGGTGAGGATATGTGAGGTCTTAATGTGACCTCTTGTTCAGAAGACCCAGGACAAGGCGATGTTATTCCCACCCTCACCCTCATACGTAATTCAGTGTAAAATGGACAAGGACCAAAAAAAGATCTTATGATACAAGGTTATCTGCTGCCCAGAGCTCACTGCGATCAGATCAACAAGGTATTGTTTCTGAGCACCTGGAATGGTTTCTTTTAAACAGAACCTCTCTTTGTTATGGGATTTTACCCAGACGTATTTTCGAGAACAGCAATTTGGAAAGAAGAGAGCTTCCTTAAAAAAAAAAAAAAGAAAGAAGAAGAAGAAGAAGAAGAAAGAAAGAAAGGAAAAGAAAAGAAAAAAAGAAAAACACCTTAAATAGAAACACCAAAATGCCAAATCCCAGGGAAAAAGGTTAAGCTACTGGAGGGAAGCGATAGTAACATCTGAATGAGAAGACGGTAATTTAGTTGGAAAAGCGTATTTTGAAGTACGACTTCCATGGAAAGTCAGGTCAGGTCCTGTTTGATCTGGCACTTCCATTCTCTCTACAAACTAGGATATTGTTTCCAGGACGGGGGGCCTAGGAGTTTATAAGGTTACAGTGGCCATCAGGATGTCATTGCATGAAATTGCTTTCCACTGTTGGACCAGATTTATTTCTATAACTCCCTGTGTTCTCAAGAATTCTGAAAACTACACTGCAAGAGAGCTGACCAAAATCTAATCCACAGGTGAAGTCGTGTCTTTAATAAAGTGAAGAATGAAAGGCGAGTTCCAAATATTTACATAATTGAGCAGGAGGGTCACATTGTTTTCTGCTTATTAGGTATATTAGAACAAGTGTCCTGCCTGGCCACTTAAAGGATAATTTAAAGAACTATGGACACCTAGGTGGAATCTAATGCCAGAGGATAAAGTATGCTATCCATCAAGGGCCTTAAGTGGGTCAACTAACAATAGAATATGGACGGTAAATTCAAATACTGTATCTATGCTAAATTAAATAAATGAAATTTATTGAAGTTGAACACTGTACTATTTTTTCTAAGAGAATATCCTCGTTGCTAGGAGATACATACTGAAGTATCTAGGCACAAATGGTCATGAAATGGCTCCGAAGAACTATTTTATGTCTGTGTCTATGTGTACATGCACGCTGTAGACTGTATTATGTAACATTATGTTATATAACATATATAACATAAATTATTCTATAAGACACATTTTTAATAAAACAACATCTGTGTTTTTTTTTTTTTTATAAGAAGAGCAAATGATAATGCAAAAAGGCAAAATGTTAACAATAGGTCAATCTGGGCACAGGTATACAGATAGCCTGTACTATTCTTGCAATTTTTCCATAAGGTTGAGATTACATCCAAATTCAAAAAAATGTTTTTTATTAAAAAGGAAAGAGAGTTAGTGCCTTTATTCTCCAGCGGGGTTGCCAGCAAAGGGTTGTTTTAGTCAAATCTGTGCAGGTTCACCCCCAGTGGGAGGTTCACCCCCGGACAGATTTTCACTTGGTTTGGTCCTTCACACAAATTAGCAAAGGGAAGCAAAAAGAGGGTTTGTTTTTTTTTTTTAACTTTCTCTACATTTCTGATTATAAAAGCAGTATATGCCTACTATAGAAAATTTAGGAAAAAGAAAACTAATAAAGAAGAAAAAAAAAAATCCACATAAATCCCACCAAACTGGAAGAACCATCTTTGCCATTTTTGGCCTATTTCCTTTCAGCCTTCATTTCCAAGTTTTAAGAGAAGTAAGAGTATATTATACACATGTGTAGTATACATTTTTTTCCTATTCTTTTTTTTTGTCTTTTTGTTGTTGTTGTTGTTGTTGCTATTTCTTGGGCCGCTCCCGCGGCATATGGAGGTTCCCAGGCTAGGGGTGGAATCGGAGCTGTAGCCACCGGCCTACGCCAGAGCCACAGCAACGCGGGATCCGAGCCGCGTCTGCAACCTACACCACAGCTCACGGCAACGCCGGATCGTTAACCCACTGAGCAAGGGCAGGGACCGAACCCGCAACCTCATGGTTCCTAGTCGGATTTGTTAACCACTGCGCCACGACGGGAACTCCTCCTATTCTTTTTTAAATTTTTATTTATTTATCAATTTATTTTTTTGTCTTTTTAGGGCCAAACCCACGGCATATGGAGGTTCCCAGGCTAGGGATCAAATTGGAGCTGTAGCCGCCCCCAGCCACAGCAATGCCAGATCCGAGCGGTATCTGCAATCTACACCACAGCTCACAGCCACGCCGGATCCTTAACCCACTGAGTGAGGCCAGACGTCGAACCTGCATCCTCATGGTTACTAGTCGTTCCACTGACCACAATGGGAACTCCTTTATCCCCCTATTTTTTAACCTAGTATAAACATTTTCCTATATCATGGACAAAAAAACAGAAACTTCTATAATGTGCAATGTCAATATAATATTCTATTGTATGGATATGCCATAATTTACTTAGCCATTTCTCTAAAACCAACCCTTTGATTATTTCCAGTCTTAATGTATTGAGCATAATGTTGAATTAAAAGTTCAAGATCTTTGTCCGTAATTTTTTTTTTTTTTTAGTATTTCCGGCTTAGATCTTTTCGATGATAGATTCACAAAAATAGAACTGCTGGGCCAAAGAGTGTAAAGGTTTTTAAGATTCAATACAAAAGGCTAACCTACTCTTTAGGAAGTTAAGCTTATGCCTTTATCTTTAAGGAGAAAGATCCCTAATGGGATTATCCAAACTTTGGGCTGAAATTTCATTTAACATTAAAGAAAGGGAAGCGACAGCAGAGTCTGAAAACTGCAATCTTCAGATCCCATATAGCTGCTAGGACAAGTTCTATAAGCTATATTTGGTCCTCAAAAGAGGCAAAACTGAAATTGTCCAGCCCAGACCCACACATGCCTTGACTACTAGGTAAAAGACACAGGCCCCAGCCTCAGAGGGTCCCTAATATACTGAACTTTGGGTGTCTAAAACCCAAAAGATCTTCCCATCTTCCTGATAGAAATGGGGTGCTTAGAATTCCTGTCGTGGCTCAGCAGTTAACGAACCTGACTAGTATCCAGGAAGATGCAGGTTCAATCCCTGGCCTCCCTCAATCCTTAACCCTCGTTCAACACTCAACACGGGGTTAAGGATCCGGTGTCGCCATGAGCTGTGGTGTAGGTCCCAGACATGGCTTGGATCCCAAGTTGCTGTGGCTGGCTGTGGCTTAGGTCTGCAGCCGCAGCTCTAATTCAACCCTAGCCTAGGAGCCTCCATATGCCACTGGTGTGGGCCTAGAAAGACAGGGAAAAAAAAAGACAAAAAAAAAGAGAGAGAGAGAAAAAAGAAATGGGATGCTAAACATATAAGGGGGGGAAGGACATGTGAGGAAAGTGATAGGAATCTAAAAGCAAGGTTCAAATTCAAAAAGACAAACTTAAGATAATTTTGTGGGTTCAATTCCTGGCCTCCCTCAATTTTCTTAGGAGCCTCATGTGAAGAAGCAAGGGCTCCAGAGTCTGGAAACTTGCAGTCTGCCGCATCTGTCCTGAACAAAAGACGATCCTGGGTCCACAGAGCCAAACCTCTCTTGATCCCTGGTTTGTGAAATGACAAGGTCATGCAGCATCCCTAAATGTCACTCTCCCGTCTCTGATGCCAAGACATTTTTCCTTTAAATGTGCCAGGGCGACAAGGGGGCAGAGAAGCTATTCCCTCTGAGTGTATCACATTGAAGGCTGACCACCTCATTTTTGCCAACACAACCAGATCCCTTGGTATAAACAGATTCCAGAAGCTTTTCCCTCCCCACTCCATCTACCAAAAGGGTCAAGAGAAGGAGAGGCTGGAGAACCTGGAAGCAGGGAGAAAAGACTGAAGGCTCACCATGGCCATTGCAGTAGTAGATCCACTTCTCCCGATTCTGGGTTGGGGTCATGGATTTCTTCAGCCCTGCCTTTTCCACAATGGCGCTGGGATCCTGCCGGGGCCCCTTCTTCAGAGTCCTCGAGCTTTTCCGGATACTGCACACCACGATCACCACAAGCACCAGCAGCAGGAAAAGCACAATCATCCAGGGCAGATGCTCATTGATGTCAAAATGCTTATGTGGGTTCTGCCTGGGATGGCCCCTCTTGAGGCCTTTGATGGGTGTGCTGGACTTCTCACCCCCAGTGGCCTCCATGGATGGCAGCAGCTTCAGGATGTGTCTGTGGTGGGGGCCTTGCTGGTGGTTGGCTACCTGGAGGTTTGGGAGGGTCTTGTTCATGCCTTCCTCCCCCTTCACTGAGCTTGTGTTGTCAGGGACTGTCCCTTCCTGGATGCCGCTCAGCACCTTTGGTCTAACAGAGGCAGAAGAGTTGGATTCTGTTGAGTTCATGCCTAGAAAAAAGAGGAAGGAGGGGGGAAGAGCTTTTCTATATGTGGGGGTCTACGCAGTCCCTCCTCGTCCTGGTCATCTCCAAACCAGGCAAGATAACCAAAGAGATGAGCTTTGGAACTTAAGAATAAATGATATGGCACATTCTCATAAAGAGACCCTAACAGCACATGTATGTGGAAGGCAAAAACTCAGCTTAACAACTAAC
This sequence comes from Phacochoerus africanus, assembly GCF_016906955.1. Taxonomy (NCBI): domain Eukaryota; kingdom Metazoa; phylum Chordata; class Mammalia; order Artiodactyla; family Suidae; genus Phacochoerus; species Phacochoerus africanus. The sequence continues at coordinate 43,259,132 of NC_062552.1, forward strand.
CTCACTTCCTCATGTCGATACCAAGGACATTCCCAGGGATTCAACATCTGAGCCTCAAGCAGCCTCTCCTGTGCTGCAAACACAGAATCAGCTCTTAACCATTTGGATTATTCAGAGAACTAGCTCTGAAGTCTTTTGTCCTTTTTTCCTCCCTTTCCACCTTTCGGTTATTTCATGACACAGCAGTAACAGAGAGAAGATGACCAAGATAAAGAAAAGAGCTCAAACTCAAATCTAAGTTGGACCAGTGCACGGTCTGGTGAGACAGGTCAGTGAATAAAATAAGGCAGGACTTGGAGTTCCCGTCGTGGCGCAGTGGTTAACAAATCCAACTAGGAACCATGAGGTTGCAGGTTCACTCCCTGGCCTTGCTCAGTGGGTTAAGGATCTGGTGTTGCCAAAAAAGTGAGCTGTGGTGTAGGTCGCAGATGCGGCTTGGATCTCACGTTGCTGTGGCTCTGGAGCAGGCTGACGGCTACAGCTCGGATTAGACTCCTGGCCTGGGAACCTCCATATGCTGCAGGCGGCCCTAGAAATGGCAAAAAAAAAGACAAAATAAATAAATAAATAAGGCAGGACTTGCTTCATATGTGCTGTTAATAGAGAAGCAAGGTTGGGGCTCAACAGAGAAGCTTCCACAGTGTTCTTGATGCGGGTTTGATCTCTGGCCTCAGTGGATTAAGGGTCCAGGGTCGTCATGAGCTGTGGTGTAGGCTGGCAGCTGCAGCTCCAATTCAGTCCCTAGCCTGGGTACTTCCATATGCTGCAGGTGTGACTCTAACAAGCAATAAATAAATAAATAAATAAACAATAAATTTTTTAAAAGTTCAAAATGAATTCTGAGGAAAACTGGGATGTACTTAATGAAGGACATAAAGTTAAAATCATTTGAAAAAAAGAAACCTTTTCCAGAGAGCGACCTTCAAACTGACACAGATGTGCTTATTTCCCAAAGCTTCTGCCTTACTTTCCTTTCCTCTGTCTTACTTCTGATCCAGTATTCACCCCCCCCTTCCATATGTCTTGGTATTTTTTTCCCCCCTTCTCCTCTGACCTTCAGGGTGGGTCTCTCCAGGACTGACTGGGTGTTGGAAAACTTCTAATCTAGAAGGGACCTTAAAACATCTAAATCACTCATGTCCTGTGTCAAATGGCTGACGAGTGTGAAACCAAGGCCTGAAGGAGTTCAGTGACTTCCATGAGGCCACTTGCCAACCTTGGTTCTCTCAGTTCTTATTTTCTAGCTTGATGTCACCAAGTTTTCAAATACTTGCTCCCCCCAATAGAGGACTTCTGAGTCTCAGGGTTTCTAATAGGTCCAAGGAAACTAGAATTCTAATAGCCACAAAATGCAAAATGGGTGACTTCGGAATAGACAGAATGGAAAAAACATCATGGGTCCAAGCCCATTCTTGGTACCTCCATGGGGCTCAAAGCCTTCCTCAAATTCGTATCTCAGGAGCTTAAGTTACCTTTGGGAATGAAAGTGGAGGAAGGGTCTTCATGGGGTTCCGTGTGCTCAGGGTGTGAAGGGCTGGTTGTGCCGGGGGAGGGTGGGGTGGTGCTGGAGACGGACGGGAGTGGGCCGCAGACATTGTCTGCCTCCTTGGTCCCCAGCTTGATGACCACCAGGTTCTGACTCAGACAGTCTGTGTATGCTTTGCATCTCATCGTACTAGAAGGCACATCGGAGAAGGTCCCCCGAGCACACTGCTTACACCGCACGTCTTCCATCTCTGTCCCCTTCTTCCGCACCCCCCAACCCACAGGGCACACTGTGTGGGGGGCGCAGGTACCATTTGACTGGAACATGCCAGGTGGGCAAGTGCATTCTCGGTCAGTCAAGGCAGCACAAGGTAACTTCTCAACCATTGGCCAGGGGCATGGCTGACTACACTGGTGGCATTTCTCTATGCCATTCTCATGTCTGGTAAAGGTCCCCACGGGGCAGCTGCTGCAGACACGCAGGCTCGTGTTGGTACAGTGCTCAGACACATAGGTTCCCGCTGGACACTTGTCACAGGTTAGCACCTGGCCGGTGACACGGTCGACATGGTGGTATTTGCCGATGAGACTCGGGACCTTCTGCTCTGGCTGAGCCATGGTGATGCTGAGGAATCCAAGCTGCAAGAAATAAAAGGGAGGGGAACAAAAATCAAAAGGTGTTAACCCAGGAAGAGGAGGACAAAGGATGGAACCAACACCACCATCAACATTCCTATTAAAGGTCTGACCAATATTGCATCCTTTTAACACCATAGCTGTAGAAAGAGAGAAACAAAGATTCGAATTCCTTAAGGGGCCTGACCTACTGGCTGAGAAGCTTTGGTTTGGTTGCCTGACCTTTGCCTCGACTTTCTTTTATTCCATCTGTAATATGAAGCTGACAGTACCTCTCATATTGATTATAAAATCAACTGAGAAAGCACTTTGGGACTCATATATTAAATATGCTACATAAGGAGTTCCCTGGCGGCTCAATGGGTTAAGGATCTGGCATGGTCACCAACTTCCACATGCTGTGGGTGTAGCCAAAAAAAAAAAAAAAAGAAAATGCTACACAGAAGTCAAAATCCTAATGCAAGAGGAAAATCACTTGCTGACTGGTGTCTTCCTTCCATGACTCTAATGTCGCCTGTCATTGCCTGATACCGGGACAAATAACTGAGAAGCAGAATGGCAAATACTGGAGTGGCTAATTCTGTAGCAACAGGTGACCTGGATGTAGTTAGCCAGTAAACAAAGGGTGATTTTTTCCAAGGTTTTGTCTTTACAAAGCTAAATGGGTTTTGTTTTTATTCTGCAAAACAGAGGCAGGCCTTTTTGCATTCTTAACATGCTTTATGCAGCAGAAGTAATGCTTTCAGATGCACATCCTGTTTGTTGAACCTCTGAAGGCCATGGTCAAGAGAGCATGGACCTACAGCCACTGTAAGAGCCCAAGCACAAAGCAAGGGGTCAACAGACACTTAAATTTAATTCATAGAACAGAAACATCACCAGCTAGACAGGACTTACACTAGCTTCCAGAAAGAAAACATGAAGGTAAGGTCTGAAATATATTTGTGGTTTGAAATCCTGAGGTCCTTCTGAGCAGGGGAAGACATTTAAGAATGAATATTAAAATCAAGCTTTTTGTTTGTTTGTTTTTGTCTTTTTGCCTTTTCTAGGGCCGCACCCTCGGCATGTGGAGGTTCCTAGGCTAGGGGTCTAATTGGAGTTGTAGCCACTGACCTACACCACAACCACAGCAACACAGGATCCGAGCCGCATCTGCGACCTACACCACAGCTCACGGCAACGCCAGATCCTTAACCCACTGAGCAAAGCCAGGGATCAAACCCGCAACCTCATGGTCCCTGGTCAGATTTGTTAAACATTGCGTCACAATGGGAACTCCCAAAATCAAGCTTTTTTGCACTAATAAAGTTGAGAGGTTCCAGCAAGAAAGTTTTCACTGTACTCTATAACATGAAGAAAGATTATGTGTGCAAAAAAATAGTGGCTGCCTCAAACTGCCAGCTACCAGATAGGGCAGATTCCTTCCAAATTTGGCGCTAGACAGGTAACTGAAAGAACAAAGAAAAAAAAATTTAAGTGGACAGAATTCCTGTCTCCTCAACACCCTGGAACTGAACCCAACATGTAATTCCCCTCCACCTCCAAATTTAAATATTTGAACCCAAAACGTCAAGGATTTCCCTTGAAGTCCTTCACCCTATCCCAGAGATGCATGCAGTTAAATGACCATATATATATATTTTTTTTTAATTTTTTTAGGGCTGCACTAGGGGCATGTGGAGGTTCCCAGGCTAGGGGTCTAATTGGAGCTACAGCTGCCGGCCTACGCCAGAGCCACAGCAACGTGGGATCCGAGCCACACCTGCAACCTACACCACAGCTCATAGCAACGCTGGAGCCTTAACCCACTGAGTGAGGCCAGGGATCAAACCCAAAACCTCATGGTTCCTAGTTGGATTCATTTCCTCTGCACCACAACGGGAACTCCCGTTAAATGATGATATTGACAAATTTTCAGCTGATAAGAATATATTCATCTTTTCTTCAATATGAGATCAAAAAAGAAAAAAGAAAAAAAAGGTAAAAGGATAATGGTTAATTTTTTTGGGTAAGAAACTTAAACTTCATCTTGGGTTCCAGAGAAAAAGAATGTCTTGCTTGATAAGGAATAAGTTTTGTCACATCTTCCCTTTCTCTGGCTTGATCTTTCCTTTTCTTGCTCCCTCTATTTGTAAAAATCAGCCCAGCCACCCTCTTCGGGGCACAGCAGATGCATCAGATTGAGAGGAAGAAAGCCCGTCCCCAGCTTGTGGCCCCTACCTGCCACTCGGCTAGTCTAGGAGGACACGTCTTGCCCCAACGGTAAGGACCCAACCCCAGAAGGGACAAAAAAGTGACTCTGCTTTGTGCTTCCCCAGAATGGTTTAGTATCCAGTTCTCAGTGTAAAAGCAGTTTTAGAGAACTGCAGGGCTCTGGAAGCTTGAAAGATGTGTAAATAACCCAAAGGGCAGGTTCTTCCACTTGTGCAGATGAAATGAAAGCAGAGGAGGGAACAGGCGATCTGGCCAGAGAGCGATGGTGGGGTACCAACATCCCTCTGATTCAGTGCGGGGTCAGAGTCTGGCCACCTGACTGTGCAGGAGGGCTGGACAGTCAGCCAGACACACACCCAGGGTGGCTCTGCAGAACACAGGGGTCATGAATTCGCTGTGTGCAAGTCCGGGCATGGGGTGGGGGCTTGGCTTCCTACAGTTTCATGTCTCTCCAGGGTCCACACTCAGACCCTGAGTGTGGGTCTGCTAGGTTCTGCATCAGTCAGGGATGCTGCTAGGTTCTGTATCAATCTCCTGATTCCTGAGAAGCAGAGGTCCCCCCAGCCCTACAGAAAATACACCCTCAAAACCTTACCACGCTTACACCCTTTGCCACACAGCACATGGATTTTTCAGTTCTTTGTTCATTTAGAATAACTGGTCAAGTTTCTAATTAAAGCAAAACTTGGGGCTCTTTAAACTGCATCCTACGAGGTAACCCACTTTAGATGCAGCAGCTCTAAAAATGGACCTTTAAATCACCTCGTGTTATAGGTCACCCCAGCTCTTACAAATTGAGCTGCCTCAGCAGGTTCGCCCTGGCTGAACATTAGAAATGAGGTTTGTGTAAAGACTAGACACTCAATTCACCAGACAGGTAGTGAAGACCTACTGTGTGTATACAAGGCACCACCCCACAGGCTGACTATAGACCCTCGAGAACTCTATTCCAGCCTTTCCAGTGTTTATGGACCAACAGAAACAACCAATTCCATTGGTAATTTCTTAATTAGAATTGAGATATCTTCTGAAAGGGAGAAATACACAGTCGTGTGCCCAGGGTGTTTCATAGGCACTTGCTAAGTCAGGGATGTTAAAGAAATGTTTTGGGGAGTTCCCTTCGTGGCTCAGGGGTTAACGAACCCAGTTAGAATCCGTGAGCATGTGGGTTCGATCCCTGGCCTTGCTCAGTGGGTTAAGGATCCGGCGTTGCCGGAGACGAGACTTGGATCCCGAATTGCTATGGCTGAGGTGTAAGCTGGCAGCTACGGCTCTGATTCGATCCCTAGCCTCGGAACCTCCGTATGCCGCAGGAGTGGTCAAAAAAAAGGAAATGTTTTGGAGACATTCTGAAAGATGGAGAAGTAAGAACCCCACCCTGGGCAAGGGAGTGGAGGGGATGGAGCAGAGGGAGCCCCAGAACAAAAATTTGAAGCAGCAGCCGTGTGGCTCTACCTCAAGATGCAATACAGTGGCCAGAGTTAAATTTGGAGAGGCTCCACATTTTGATGCTAACTTAAAAAGCAGTGAGAAGCCACTACATATTTATATTGGGGGATGGCAGGGCGGAAGTGGCCGATAATCATACTGGTGAATAAAAATGTTATCTGGCTGCAGAGCAAGAGGTGAAAGTGGTGTGTGCGTTGGGGTAGGGGGTTGAGAAAACCCACATAGAAGGCAAAAGCCAAAGGAGGAAGTTGGGGGTGACGAGCTCAGGGGGCAGCCGAGGCAAGAGGAAGAGGCAGCAGGCTGGAGAGGTCAGATCAGCTGGATCTGGTGAACGGCGACCAAAAGAAGAAAAAGGGAGAAGTTGGAAGTTCCCCGGGGCGTTCAGTGGGTTCAGGATCCGACGTTGCCGAAGTTGTGGCACAGGTTCAGCTGTGGCACAGGTTGCAGGTGTGGCGCAGGTTTGATTCCTGGCCCAGGAATTTCCACATGCTGCAGGTTCATCCAAACATAAATAAATGAGTAACAAGAGATAGAAATCAACTGTTTTCAAACTGGACTCAAGACAGCACAACCCAGAACATAGTTCTCAGGGCTGCCCTGGGGCAGGGATGGAAAGAAGGGTGCCAAGCTCCCTGTTTCTGCCTCAAATGCAGCATCTCTGATTTACCAATTTGTTAGGGGGCTTCCCAGTAAGAATTCATTTGAAGGAAGGTTCAGTCCTAAAACAAATTTGAAAATCACAGTGGGAGTTCCCACCCTGGCTCAAGGGCAACGAACCCAGCTGGATCCAAAAGGATTCAGGTTCAATCCCTGGCCTCAATCAGTGGGTTAAGGATCCGGCGTTGCCATGAACTGTAGGCTGCAGTCTTGGCTGGATCCTGCGTTGCTGGGGCTGTGGCATAGGCTGACAGCTGTAGCTCCAATTTGACCTACCATATGCTGCAGGTGCAGCCCTAAAAAGCAAAAAGAAGAAATAAAGAAAGACATGAAGGAGGGAAGGAAGGAAGCCTCAGGTCTCAAACATGGCATCAAAATTAACTGAGAAGCGGTGGAAAAAATCCACATCCCCAGCCCATCCTCTGAGATCATGGAGATCTGTAATGGGGCCAGGAATGTGTTGTGTTGTGTTGTGTTGTGTTGTGTTGTGTTGTGTTGTGTTGTGTTGTGTTGTGTTGTGCTGTTGTTAAGATTTCCAAGTAATTCTGATGATTCAAACCCTCTGAACTAAGACAAGACCCCTCAGGCTCTAATCACCTCAGATTTTGAGAATCACCAAGGTTGGGAGACAGTTCGGTTCTGCTGTCAGAGCCCTTCCCTCCATCTCTTAACCCAAACTGGCACATTTTTATTGTCTTAAAATTGCCCTTTTTCTTTTATTTTTTTATGGCTGCACCCATGGCATATGGAAGTTCCTGGGCCAGGGGTTGAATCGGAGCTGTAGCTGCAACCACTGCAACCTAGTGGATCCTTTAGCCCACTGAGCCAGGCTGGGGATGGAACCCATGCCTCCGAAGTGACTCAAGACACTGCAGTGGGATTCTTAACCCACTGCACCACAGCAAGAACTCCACTGTATTGCTCTTTTTACATTACCATTTTTATAACAAAAATCAACATTCTTGTAGCAATTCCAATAATTATAAAATAGAGCGAAATGTTTAAGACGCTACTCAAATCCCCCCATCCCCAGAGAAAAGCACTGTTCATGTTGGTGTGTGTCTTTCCAGCCCTTTTTCTGAGCATTTGCACATAAAACACACGTACACACTTTTAGTTGGCCATATCAGCTATTTGTTTTCTATGTACATAAAGGAGACAGACCATAACACTATTCTGTGACTTGCTTTTGTTCTTTTTTTTTTTTTTGCCATTTCTTGGGCTGTTCCCGCGGCACATGGAGGTTCCCAGGATAGGAGTCCAATCAGAGCTGTAGCCATCGGCCTACACCAGAGCCACAGCAACTTGGGATCCAAGCCTCGTCTGCGACCTACACCACAGCTCACGGCAACGCTGGATCCTTAACCCACTGAGCAAGGCCAGGGATCAAACCCACAACCTCACGGTTCCTAGTTGGATTCGTTAACCACTGAGCCACGAGGGGAACTCCCGCTTTTGTTCATTTTTAACACAGCATCACTGAAATCTTTCGTGTCGGAAGACACGAGCTGCTCCCTTCTTTATAATGGTCAAGTTCTCTTTGACAGTATGGACATGGCTTTGAACATACAAATGGTGAAGAACTTAAGAGATCCTTCCTCCTGAGGCCACGTAGATGGCTTCCTTGTCCACGTGTCGGTGTACGCATACATTTTTCCATAATCCATATCCACTTCCTTCCTTTCTCATTCTCTTTTCTTTCATTCTCACCCCCAATGACAGCTACAACTAGGCCACTCTCAGTCTTCTGAGAGCCTCTTTCTTCAAGGGCAAAAGAAGTCTCCATACAGCCCATATCTTAGAACCTCTTACTCCTCCTCTTCCTCTTTATTATTATGAATCTACTAGGCACATATTTCCAAGCCTGCAAGAGGCCCAGACATGAATAAAAAGCATTTCTGGGTACAGATTTAGAGAACAGAAGAATTGTGCCCCTGTCCACACTCTGCCTTAAGATCAGTTGGACCTGGTTTCACATGCTTGTAAAATTAGCAGGTTGGACTAGGTTGCATTCAGCTCGCTGGAAGGTGTCTGTGATGGCTTTGCCAAGCTGCGCTTTCATGAAGCCTTTACAACCATTCCTAGATACCCGGATTCCAAGCCGATGAGCAAACTCGTCATCCCATTTCCTGTTTCTGTTCATCACTTTGCAGCCTAATTACATGTTGCCCTGTAATGTTTGTGGATGGTCTCATAAGTGCATATACTTATCTTCCCTTAATAATTATAAGCAGCTCAAAGCCGGGGACAACCACGTAGACTGCCTCAATAAGGAAGATCATAGAGAGGATAAACAGAGCATCCTCTGAGCCAAGGCTCAGCAAACTAAATCCCGAATGCCACTTGTTCTTGTAAATAAGTTTTATGGGAACCTAGACATCCTTTGAGATATTGGCTATGGCTGCTTTCATGCTACAATGGCAGAGCTGGAGAGCTGCGAAAGAGACCCTGTAAATGCAAATTTAATGTATTTACTATCTGTCTTTTAAAGGGAAAAAACAAAGTGTTAACATCTATCCTGAGAAGTCAAACAAACAAACAAAAAATGTCCGAAAATGCAGGGACCCAGAGCTCACTCGAAGGAACACTCATACCCCCTGGAGAGTCTAGCAAAGAGTACTGAGTGTGTGGCTTCCTTTCCTGACACCCACCCAGCTCCCATGCCAAGTCAGATCTTCCCTCTTCTGTTGAACACTCTCCACCGCCCCACCACCCACATGACTGAGGAAGAAATGCAAAATCTGGACCAGAGTTAGGACTTCCTCTGAAACACCATCCCTGGCCTCCCCTCCCCAACTCAAAACAAATCACACCTTCTCCCCTCATTCCCTTTCTTCCCCATACAGCTCCCACAATGCTGTAGTTACACATTCATCTGTTTAGGATATTTTTCCCTCTGGACCATAATCCCCATGAGCAGAAGGATGGAGCGTATTTTACATAATGATGCTCTCCGTGCCCTCGAGGACAGCACCCAATGCATGGCATACCTGACAAGGGGTTGTTGACTTAATGAATGAATGGATTTGCAGACCACAACTCATCGGAAGCAGCAAATTCAAGGGCAGTGGAGGAGGAGGTTGCTGGGAAGGAGCCCAGGTACAAAAACAAGGGTGAGAAAGCCAAAATGCCTCCTCCACGTGCCATGATACCTCCAGAGATAAAGCAGGCTGGCACCCTTCAGTGTAAAGGCAAATAGTTTTTGCCTCCTAAGTCCCTGAAGAAATCTCTCTGTTTTAACAGAACTGTAACTGGTTTAGAAGAATTAGGCTCAGCATGGTGCTTAAGATGACAAGCACATATAATGAAGAATTTAAAACATCTCCCCCTCATTTCATAAAAAGATTACATTGACTTGATGCTTAGCCTTATAATGAGATTATTCTCCAAAAACGACCTATGTTCCATCCTAGTTTAAACTTTAGTTATTCGAAAATTTCCATTTACCTGGGACACTTATTTCACCAACCATAATGGATAGATGAGCAAAGAGCAATGTACCATTCCAAAGTGTACAGCATATGGGAGCCCTATAAATAGTTATTACATCATGAAAAGGTAAAGCCCAAGACAAAGCAAATTGCAAAGGAGGGAAAAGGAGGTCACTTCAAAATGACCAGCTATAAAAGCTTCCAAGGTCTCCACCCTCACCTTGAGGACCCACGTCACACCTATCCTGTTATATCACTGCCATTCTAGGGCACAGAGAAGGGCCGGACTGAAAACAGGACACACCAGATGGGCTAATACATGTCAGAATGTGGCCGCCGATTTCTCTTTAACAATTCTTACCCCATGACCTCATCCTGCAAAAAAAATAGGGGGAAAATTCTGTGCAGTTTACACCTACAACATGTTTATATCATTCCTGTTCCCTATTAAATTCCAATCACTTTTAATGGAAAATGATCAAACTCAAGACAGTGATAAACTTTGGTCTAGGCATGACGGGCCAGCAGGAATTTGTGAATTTGTGACAGAAAAATTTTTAAGGCCGCATAAAACTAGCATGTCGAAAGGAAGCTCAGTTACTGCGGAGATGCTGACAAAGAAAAGGGAACCTAGGTATTCCTGAGAGGGTGACTATAAAACATGCTAACAGGCGATCAAAAGATAAAAAGCCAGGCAGGGTAGACACCCCCAGAATTTCTGACCGTTTTCTTTGGAGCATCACATTCAATGTGTAATTGCAAGACACGGACTGCTGGGAATTCTTTAGATTTGAAAGGAGAAAAAGAATGCATGAAGAGAGAGGCGCCAAGGATAAAGGGAATACAAAGCACAGACAGACCGGTTTCCGGTGATGTTATATAAATTTGGTTGGCTCTGGCATTGCTTAGTATCCACTCTGATTTAAAAAAGGCTTCTGTTGCTAGGGCAAAAGCAAGGACTGCTGTTAAAGCTGGCAAACATAGAGAAGGCTAAGGCTAGAACGTGCTGACAGCAGGACAGGAAAGCGGCGGGCTCAGGGGACATGGGGAAACATGGGGGAAAAAAATGGACAAGACTGAACTAACCCACATGCTGTTTCCTGAGCTGGGTGGGAACTCAGCCTTCAGGCCCTGGACCACCAAACGTCATCTCCCTCCATCCATCACGATGGCTAGTCCTACAGACCCCCCTACTTGGAAGAGCCGTGTTATAAATACGACAGTGGTAAATGTGCAGGAGGAATATGCCTCTGGGCTCACCAAGACTTTACAGAAGCCTTATCTAAACCAAGGTAAAAGCTAAAGACACCGGAAGGGCAGCAACTCCAGCCGGAAAGGACACACAAAGCCTCTATTAGTCTAACGTGTGCCGTGCTGAGCAGACCCAGCTCCACCAGGTCCTGATGGGCGGGAAGATTGGGAGGGGCTTGGGGAAGTGGCTCAACCCAAGTGCATTTCCTCATTCGTATAATGGGGATGATAATAATAATCCAATTAAATAACAAATGGAAGACTTTTTAATAAGAGCATGAAAAAAATAATACTTAGCATAGCAATCCTACAATTGTTTTCTGATTAATTGTTACTACAAGTAAAGCTGGTGGGACATGCATGACAAGTAAGTTCTCCATGAATGCTAGTTATTTTAATTATCATTCCTTCTACTTCTCACTTTACTCTAATTCCTTTTAAAAAAGGATTAGACAGGGAGATCCTGTTGTGGCTCAGCGGTAACAAATCCATGAGGATGCAGGTTCAATCCCTGGCTCTGCTCAGTGGGTTAAGGATCCAGTGTTGCCGTGAGCTGTGGTGTATGTAGTTCACAGATGCGGCTCAGATCCCATGTTGCTGTGGCTGTGGCGTAGGCTGGCAGCTGTAGCTCCAACTGGACCCCTAACCTGGGAACCTCCATATGCCGCGGGTGTGGACCTAAAAAGACGAAAAAAGACACACCAAAAAAAAAAAAGGAGTTTCCGTGGTGGTGCAGTGGTTAACGAATCTGACTAGGAACCATGAGGTTGAGGGGTCGGTCCCTGCCCTTGCTCAGTGGGTTAAGGGTCTGGTGTTGCCGTGAGCTGTGGTGTAGGTTGCAGACGCGGCTCGGATCCTGCGTTGCTGTGGCTCTGGCGTAGGCAGGTGGCTGCAGCTCCGATTGGACCCCTAGCCTGGGAACCTCCATATGCCGCGGGAGCGGCCCAAGAAAAGGCAAAAAGACAAAACAAAAAAAAAAAAAAGAGGGGGAGGATTACACCGTCTTTCGAAACATCCCATTTAAACAACATCGATATCCAGGAGTTCCCAGATGGCTCAGGGGTTTAGGATCCAGTGTTGTCACTGCAGCAGCTTGGGCCACTGCTGTGACTCGGGTTCACTCCCTGGCCCAGGAACTTCCACATACTGTGGATGCAGCCAAAATAAAGTAAAATAAAATAACATGTAAAATAAAAAAAAAAAAAACAGTATTCAGTAGAGAACAAATTAGGGGTTACCGCTAAAAAACAGGGAAAGGAGGGGCAACATAAGGACGGGGGGAAAGGATTATTATGGAATCATATGAAATCATGTGTATGAAACTTCTGAAAAATATAAAGCAGTATAGAATTTAAAGACTTCTCTAAACCAAGGTAAAAACTAAAGACATATAATGTAAGACAATTATATTAATATAAGTATAATATATAACATTAATATAAGACAGTTATAATAATAATAAATAATATAATCTCTGTGGGAATAGAATCAGAGAAAGTGGATATGTGTATATGTATGACTGGGTCACTGTTGTATAGCAGAAATTTTATCATAGCCTGGTCAATTAATTATACTTCAATAAAACTTTAAAAAAATAATAACACCTACTATAATAACACCTGTTTTTTACAACACTAAAGCATTAACATGTAGCCTCCTTTTTATTTAAAAAAAAAGTGCAGATATCCAGTTCCTGACAAGTCTATCAAAGACTCCAGATTTTTTAAAACTCTCACGATGTTGTAAATCAACTGTATTTCAATATAAAATCATTAAAAAAAAAAAACACTGTAATCTTAAAACATACCTTCCTAGGCTTCGAGCCACTACAAAACAAAAAATACAGACTGCATGGCAAGGAGTTAAAAGACAAGCAAAGGCCAACTGGCATTTCCAACCCGATTTAAAAGATAAACTTAGTGTTTAACAAATGAGAAAACACAAGAGGGGAAAGGGTTTTCTATTAATAAGTACACTGTGGACAAATGGAGCAGAAGTTAAGTAAGCATTTTCCAGAGTGAGTCGTCCTCCTCTAGTCTCGCAAGACGTCAATGAATCTAGGGTCTGAAACACAGAAGAACAAACCCCAGCCAGCTGCCTCCTTTATAAAACCAGCAAGCTTCGGAATGGTTTTTACATTTTCCATAATTGGGGGGGTGGGAGGGGAATTAAAAGAAGAATAAACTTTCTGACACATGAAAACTGAAGTTCAATTTCAGTGTCCACAAATCAAGTTTAATTGGAACCCAGCTAGGCCATTCTTCTTTCTTTTGCCTGGGCTGCTTTCAAAGTACAAAGGCAGAGTTGAGGAGTTTCCACAGAGATCACAGGGCTCACAAAGCCCAAAATACTATCCAGCTCTTTACAGATAAAGTTTACCAATCCCTGGTCTAAAAGTTTAGGAAATGCCCCTGATTTCAGCCCTCACTTGGAGAGGATCCACTAATGGCAGCCCCATGATGACTCCAGGAGGCCCCAGAGGAGAGCTGCAGAAGATGGTGATTTAATTGAACCCAGGACTGCCACACTTATTTGACCATGAAATCCTTTACTCACGCCAGGGCCATGAACATCCTGCAGAACAGAGTGATGTAATCCTCACCACCAACAGGATGCTGCAGTCCAGAAATGTCAACAAACCCAACATTAAGAAGACCAAATAGGAGTTCCCATCTTGGCTCAGCAGAAACAAATCTAGCATCCATGAGGACACAGGTTCGATCCCTGGCTTCGCTCAGTGGGTTAAGGATCTGGCATTGCTGTGAGCTGTGGGGTAGGTCACAGACACAGCTCAGATCTGGCATTGCTATAGGGGTGGTGTAGGCCAGTGGCTACAGCCCTGATTTGACCCCGTAGCCTGGGAACCTCCATATGCCATGGGTAGGGCCTTAAGACAACAAGGAGAAGAAGAAGGAGATCAAATAAAAACACTCAAAGTAATAGCAAGAGTTGATTTAGCCCATCTGTAAAGAGATCAATTTCTGACTCTTAAAACAAAAATCAACAATAACAAAAAAAATACCCAGACACAAAAAAGAAAATGGACTTGAGAACATTAAAGAACAGCAACCTAAGAACATTAACCTAAATTTTCGCATTACAAAATACAAAAAAATGTTAAAAGGGGAGTGTGAAAATATACGCCATATACAGCTTATAAAAGCTTATAACAGAAAACGTAAAGAATGAACACAGTGAGGTTAACACAAATTCTACTCCGTAGTTGAGAGAGAGAAATTACAAAGGTGATTGTCACATGGAAAGGTTTTTCCACATCCCTAGCAACTATTGAAATGTAAGTCTGCACAACCAAAGACCTTTATATATTTGTATTAAAGCAACACAGATAAATCAAAATCATAAACTCCAATGTTGGCAGCCTCGTGGGGTAGAAGGTACATTTATAGGTTGCTGGTGACGCTCTGAATGAATTCAGTCTTTCTAAAGCCAATCTGGCACCATGCAGCAAAAGCCATAAAATGGTTCATTCATTTCCTGTGACCCAGCAATTCCACTTTGGGGAATACACATCAAATGCACCTCGCTTTGGGGAACAACCCAAAAAGAGAAAGAGCAATTGGTTTGGACAGAGACAACTTTGTTAGTGCTGTTTGCTTAAGAAGAACAATGACACCAACCCGAGTGTCCAACAACGGTAGGATGACTCAACACACTGTCAATCAGAGGAGTGGGCTTTTAAAAAAGGCCCGTTTCCAGCATGGCTCAGTGGTAACGAACCTGACTAGGATCCTTGAGGATTCAGGTTCAATCCCCGGCCTTGCTCACTGGGTTAAGGATCTGGCATTGCCATGATCTGTGGTGTAGGTCACAGATGTGGCCTGGATCCTGCTTTGCTGTGACTTTGGTGTAGGCCGGCAGCTGTAGCTTTGATTCGACCCCTAGCCTGGGAACTTCCACATGCTGCAGGTGCGGCTGTAAAAAGACAAAAAAAAAAAAGAGAGAGAGAGAGAGAAAATATGTGTACAATTAGCCATATTAGAGGGGTACATAGCTTTTTACATAGCTGACCAGGGTCGACCTAGTAAATCTTGGAGGTATCACAACTGCAGGCAGAGTTCTGAGCGTTCTAAGAGGTACAAATTTGTGGCAGGCACAAAGGCAGAACTGAACTGAACCACAGCACCTCAAACTCACATACAAACTTGGGTTCCCCAACCCACTCCTTCCCCAGCCTCCCATTCAAAGGAATCAGACCATCAAAGACTCAAGAACCAGGGAGTCAAGCTCCATGACTGCTTTCCTTTCCCCCTACTTGCCCCCTTGTATCTCATCATCAGCACACTCTCTCCAAAAGAATCTTGCAAATCTATCTGGTAAGCCACCATTTGGTACTGCCACCATCCCAGAACCATCATCTCTCCCCCGCACTATGGCAAAAGATTCCACCTGGCCTTCTGCATCTATGCTTCCCCTTTATGAGCCATTCTCCACAGAACCGCCACAGTGATCCTCAAAAAAAAAAAAAAAAAACTAATTAAAGCCACATTATCCTGCTTCCCATTGTAATCTGAGTAACACCGTGACATATGCACCTCTTTAAAGGTCTTGTACAGTCTGGCCCCTTCCTACCTCTTCAACCTCAATTCATGCTCCCTCTGCTCCTATGCGCTGAGCACCAACCACAGTGGCCTTCTTTTCAAGCTCTGGACATGGAGGTTCCTTCCTACTCCTGGGCCCTTCCACATGCTGCTCTCTTTAGCTGGCATATCTTCCTTCTGCTCTTTAAGAAGGCTAGTCCTGGAGTTCCTGTGGTGGCTCAGTGGAAATCAATCTGACTAGCATTCGCAAATGCAGGTTCGATCCCTGGCATTGCCATGAGCTGTGATGTAAGTCACAGATGCGGCTTGGATCTGGCATTGCTGTGGCCATGCTATAGACCAGCAGCTACAGCTCTGATTCGACCACTAGCCTGGGAACACCCATATGCTGTGGGTGCGGCCCTAAAAAGACCAAAGAAGAAGAAGAAGAAGTCTAGTCCTTCAACACCAACCCTTATGTCTTTTATGAACTCCAAGACAGAGGGATATTAGTAGCCTTTTATTATCATACACCGAGTCTAGCAATGCCTGACTTTTAACAGAGGCACCATAAATATTTATAAAATGAAGGAAAAATAAAATGATATCTCTGTAAGATCACAGAAAATAGCTACATAAAGAAAGGCAGAGCACAAGCAAGTATGCACCTATTAGTTTTAACTATACATAAATGTATATCATCAAAGAACAAGAATGAATTGGGAGGAACTATAAAGAGAATTCCATATCCACTACATTCTTCGAGTCTGCCAGATGCATTAAGTTTAAAATGTTCTCTGTTAGTAACTCAAACACCCTTGAGGTGTAGCTCCAAGTTTTGCACGGGGATGGAGTAAGACAGTTACACAGGTAGTTGTAGAAGTCCCAACAGGGGACCACAGAGAGAGAGGGACACCTAGGGAACTTTGGGAGACCTCTGTACGTCAATGATTGCTCAAGAAAGCTCTCATAATGTCTGGAACAGAGCCGGCTTGCTTAACGATAAAACCATTAAGAAAAGGCATGAGCTATGCCTCAAGTCAGTAAGTGAAAAAGGAAGCCAGCTTTCAAGTTCAGCAAGATAATGATCCTTAGGACCAAGGACAGGAACTTAGGGAAAAGACGACATTCCAAAGTCAGAGACCCTGGGATTTCCCATCGTGGCTCAGTGGTTAACGAATCCAACTAGGAACCGTGAGGTTGCGGGTTCGATCCCTGGTCTTGCTCAGTGGGTTAAGGATCTGGCATTGCCGTGAGCTGTGGTGTAGGTTGGACACTCGGCTCGGATCCTGTGTTGCTGTGGCTGTGGTGTAGGCTGGTGGCTACAGCTCCAATTGGACCCCCCTAGCCTGGGAACCTCCATATGCCATGAGAGTGGCCCAAGAAATGGCAAAAAGACAAAAAAAAATAAAAAATAAAACAAAGTCAGAGACCCTCACTACACAGAAACCTGAGATGACTCAACATCTGTTACCATCCTTTTGTTGATTTGAATTAGCAACATGACAGTCCTAGTTTATCCTCATAGGGTCAAATAGTCCCTTACGCAGCACAAAGGCGGAGCTAGTGATGTGCACCTGACGTCTACTTGAAGAATAAGGAAGAAGGTGGTCTTTCCCTCTCACCCCCTTTCCTTGGACTCTAACAAAGTAGCCCACCTCATCCTCGGGGCAGAGCCTCCTTGCCTGCCCCCGGCTCTCCCTCACAAGCATCCTATCTTAATAAATCTATTTCTAGCCTACCACTTTGTCTTTCGCTGAATTCCTTCTGCACTGGAACACAAACAACCTGAACCTCAGTAAATCCAGACACCAGGTGAGGGAGTCTAACTTGAAAAAACTGTGGGTTCAAGTCCCGATCTGGGTTCAGGCTGGGTCCGAGTCAGAGGTGTTTAGGTTTCATTTGAGAGGCAGCCCAAGCCCCCACTGCCTCCAACTTGTCTAGAATGAATGAATAGTTAGCTTAGAGCAAACTCCTTCTGGAATTTATTCAGCAATCATGTATTGCCTAACTACTAGGTGTCAGGACATTGATCCAGAAACAGCAAGATGAATAGCATGTGGTCATCTGAAAGAAGCTGAAATGGAAGTTCCCGTTGTGGCGCAGCAGAAACGAACCTGACTAGGAACCATGAGGTCGTGGGTTTGATCCCTGGCCTCGATCAGTGGGTTAAGGATCCCTCGCTGCTGTGACCTGTGGTGTAGGTTGCAGATGCGACTCAGATCTGGTGTCACTGTGGCTCTGGTGAAGGCCGGCGGCTACAGCTCTGATTAGACCCCTAGCCTGAGAACCTCCATATGCCACAAGTGTGGCCCTAGAAAAGACAAAAAAAAAAAAAAGAAGAAAGCTGAAATGGAATTACATTGGCCCTGAGCATTCCCTCGGAGGACGGAAACACACCCAAACACTGTGTGATTTGGTAGTTCTTCTGGACGAGGTACCCAAGATTTCAACCAAAGAAGAGCGAGGAGCCCTGAGCTTCTGGAAAAAGAATGAGGAGTGATGAATGACCAGTTAAGATTATTCAGGGAACCTGTCACCGTTTGCCTTTGAATCTTTTCTCCCATCCCTGCCCTTCTGCCTCTCTCTTTCTTTTTTTTTTAATTTTTAAAATTAGAGTTGATTTACAATGTTTTGTCAATTTCTCCTGTACAGCAAAGCGACCCACCTATACATACACATACGTTCTTTTTCGCCTCTTATCTTCCATTACGTGCTTCTGCCTTTCCTAATCCTGGCTACGCTGACTTGGCCAGACCTAGGATGATACCAGATAATGGTCTTATCTCAAAAGGGTTCACTGGGAAAGCAGAAGGCTACGTCTTTTCCAGAACCACTGATAACATTTCTTCTCACCCTCTGCCGTTCTTTAGACTACTCAGCATCTACACCTTATGAAGCGATATGTTGAAAAGGACCATAAGTGTGATTAAACCACACAAACACATCACAGACGAGGCCGTGCAAATCTCGGAGACCTGACATGACAAATTCACAAAGAAAATACTAATAATAGATGATGCAAACCCATGCACTAATCCTAGACAAATAGTCAGGCTGGCAGCAAGGTAAATCCCAAAAGGCTCCTCAGGTTCTCAGGACGAGTTGAAACTACATTGCTAAGCAGAACCCATGTCATGCTGTTACTCACTAAGCAAATATTTTTCAAAATGACCCAAGTCATAGGAAAGCAAGGCATCCATTCCCCATTTATAACTTTTCAATTCATGAGAGTATCTTTCCATCTTAACCGTGGCACCACAGCCCGTCAGAATCAGGCCATAGGAAAATGCTGGCCAGTGACTCCATGCCCTGCCCTTTCAATCCACACACACACACACACACACACACACACACACACACACACACGTTGCTCTTACTTTATAATCAGCCCTTTCGGCTAAACATCCAAGTGCCATCATAAGCAGAACCGCTCACCTGATGGAAAGAGAATGTTTGACTCTCAGGTAAAATTGTTCCCTTAAGGAGTTCCCATCGTGGCACAGTGGTTAACGAATCCGACTAGGAACCATGAGGTTGCGGGTTCGGTCCCTGCCCTTGCTCAGTGGGTTAACGATCCGGCGTTGCCGTGAGCTGTGGTGTAGGTTGCAGACGCGGCTCGGATCCCGCGTTGCTGTGGCTCTGGCGTAGGCCGGTGGCTGCAGCTCCGATTCGACCCCTAGCCTGGGAACCTCCATATGCCACAGGAGCGGCCCAAGAAATGGCAAAAAGACAAAAAACAAAAACAACAACAACAAAAAGAACCTTTTAAGGAAGAAATTTGGCAAAATCTGTGAAAACTGACAAAGTTTCGCTTATAAGAAATTAATCCCACAGAAAAAAAAAAAATGTTCCCTTAAAGGGAAACAAAATTCCACTATGTTAAGGTTACCCATCCCCTAAACATCTTGGCAGAAAGAGCTGTGTACAATGCCAGACAGAACTAGATTTGAATCCTCTCTCTGGTCGTTGCCAATTATTTGACCATAACCACGCCTAGCCCTCCTTTCCTTATCTGTCAAATGAAGCTCATGCTCCCACTTCATGAACTTGAAAGTTTGCTGCGATCGTTTGTAGAAGGTATTGAACACAATGTCGCTGGCACCTGCTCAATAAATAGGAGCTTACCAATATCAGTATCAGTGATTAACACTGAGTCATTAATATTCATCCCTTCTGGGGTGTCAGGGCGAACGCCCTCCTGAAGCCAAAGCTGCTCTCATTTGATTCCAGGACTCAGGGACTGACTCCTCTCCTCTCTCCCAAATCCATCAAACTCATGCTCCTTCTCCCAAAACAAGATTTGCAGATGGTTCCAATCTATGGAGCCACCAAGCAGTCCTGGGCGGGCAAAAGGGCTGACGCAAAAGTCCATCAAGGTCAGATGAGCCTTGCGGTGACTTCCCTTATGACGCCCCCTCTCCACTTTTTTTTTTTTTTTAATTTTGCGTTGGTTTTCAGAACAAAGCCCTAGACCAATTTCTCAGAGAGTCTGAAGAGAAGACGGGCTAGATTCCGGCTCACATACCCACGCCCTGCGCAATCCCACACCCACCTGAGGACCCTTTCTGAGCGTATCTTTCCCACCAAGGCAGGCATCTGTCATTTCCACAAGGCCAGGGTGCTGACATGTGGAAAAATTCCAGACGGCCAGAATCCGGGAAAACAGACGATTCCCGATTCCCGGCGACCTCCAGCGTCCCTCAAGAAGAGTGAAGTCGCCACTTTGAATCAACAGCTTAAACATCTAGGAGCCCCACGTCCCTACAGCCCCAGTGAGTGATCGGCAGACACTCACTGACATCTGCCAGGTTCCTCCCTACGTGTAACTTCTGCCCGGCTCCCTTTCTCCTGGCCTCAGGCTGGAAATGGGACAGAGCGGGTGGGCGTAGAGAAGCCAGGTGGCAGCATACAAGCCAGTTTTGGATGCCTGTTTACTTTTTGGTATTTGACAAATACAAGCACTGGGGCGAGGCCAGTACTTATGCACCATCTCACCCCATTCCTAAAGAATCAAAGCTTAGCGGCTGCTATGCCAGCAAACAACAAAGCCCAGTGTCCTGTGACGCTAAAGGAGGGTTCAGTTTGGGGACCGAGGATTCATTTTGGGGACCGGGTTGATTCCTATTACAGCTTCAGTTTTCATTCTGTCAAACAGACACATCTGTGCCTGATGGTCCAGACGGCATCTGCTCCAAGTGGTCAGCAGGCAAATGCCCAAAGGCAAGGCTCTTGTCACTGGAGGGAAGCACCTGAGTTTTCCAGGAAGCTGCTGGTGACCTGGCATCACCGGAATTTGCCAGGCCTGCTTGGGGGAAGAGGGCCAGCAGAGAGTTAGTGCTTACTGGAAATTAGACACTGCAGCTGACCAAAAGAAAAGTCACACTGGCCCCTGAATAGTCTGATGATGCATCTGACCATTTCCCATCTCTCTTTCTTTTTCTCTCTCCCTCTCTCCCTTTCTCTCTCTCTCTCTCACACACACACATACACCCACACACACACACCCACACACACAAAGTAGTAAAGTTTACTTAAGCCAATTATAGTTTACAGGCTTCATAAAGGGCCAGCTGAGTACACAACTAATTTGCAACTGGTCTGCAGAGTCTGCAAAGAGACTTTCGCTCTCATCCTCACAGGTGGAGCCAAGGGTCAGGTTGGAATGTGATGTCTCCACATTGGGGATCTATAAGCAGACAGTACATGGAGCATGCGCTGGGACCAGCCCCAGAGCCCATGCCCACCGAAATGGAGAAAGAGACCTTCCGCAAACTGTGCTGGAAAATACAGCATGAACTGCGCTGACCACATCCAGCTGGAAAAACTTTGTCCTAATTTAACCACTCTAAAATATGTTAAGTTAGCCAATTGGTGGATCTATGCCTGTTTAGTCTTGGGTGCCTTCTCAACTTAAGGTAGGAAATATTCCATGACAAGGCCCTTTTTTTTTCTTGCTGATTTGGTGTGCTTGTGTATTTTCGTTACACTGTAGGTTTGTGCCTTTGCTTTGAACTGGACCATTCTGAAAGGAGGCAGATTCCAGCCATATGCCTTTAGATCAGATAAGAAAGTTTAACTCCCTTCTATTCCTTTCGAGTGTAGGGATGGGAGATTCATGGGGCAAGTGAGAAAGCCTGCCTTCTGATTAAAAGTCACTTTCCCTGCTGAAGCTAATGGATGTTACTCTGAAACCAGGAAGATTTTTCTTCTTCTGACCTTCAGACCAAAAGCCCAAATTACTTTCAGTCATTTAAAGATTTTTAACCCCGCTCACATTTTGTGTATTATGTTTAGTACATTCATCCACTGATGTCTTTCTGAGCACGTGAAACTCCACCAACACTGCTGATAGCCATGGTCGTTTTATACGCCATACAAATGGTACTTGAAGGACAAGTTCCACATCCTAATTCATCTCTGGGTTCCCACCACCTAGGACCGGGCCCCTCTCAGAGTAAGCGCTCAAAGTTGGTTTGTCAAGATGAAAAAAAAATAATTCACTTCCCCAGTCTAGGCTGTTTTATTCCCTCCAGTGTTCCCTTCCAGCTTTCACATTCTAGGATTGCAGAGTTAAGGTATAGAGAAAGGAGAAAATCCTGTGGCTATAACATCAGCTCTAATTCAAAGTTCTCCTTGAACTAGTCACCAAGTCCATTTGGGATTTCGGCCCCAACCAGCCACTCCACGTCTACCTAGTTGAATCGCCAAAGTCAAATGCCTAGATACTAAGAAAATTAACTTTGATAAGCAAAGGTCAGGAGATGACACGAAGCCAGGCATCTAGTCTCAATGACAGTGACAAACACCCATACTTGGGACTTTCTAGGCAAGCACACAGCTGAAGGCCCTTACAGCAAATGCCCATCTCTCTGGAATTTATAATACGTGCAGATTAGTGGATTCTAAAACTTCAGGCATTTCCTTATCCATTATGGCTCCCTTTTCTCCTGACTGCCCCACTATCAATTTTCTATCTGTCCAATTAAAGCAAGCTCCCTGAGGGCAAGAGACATCTCTGCGTGTGTCGTGTCACACTAGGCAAGCCCTTCTAGGGCTTTCCTGAACATTGGCACAAACCCCAAGGTCTCATGTATCTGCTCTCCAGACTTTTGCCCTGGAACACACAATATTTTGCCTATCAGTGTGTGGTTTACTTTCTAATATCATGAAGACACCTCCGTGCATCAGAAACAGAACTGCAAGCAGCAAGAACGCTTTTTTCCAAAGGCATTCACATAATTCTCATCAATGTTCTGCAACAAACAAAACCATCGGCCTCAACTCCCCTGGTGAGCCTTCTCTGTTGTTATATTTCATCATCACCATCTGGAGTTGTGAAACCCACAGAGGGGCCCAGGAGCGAGGGAGCCAGGCGGTCCTGGGTCCCAACCCCAGAGCTGTCACCACTTGGGAGCTGGGTGACCCGAGACAATCAATGAAGGTTTTGCAGCCTCCATTTTTCTCACCTGGAAAATATCATCCCACCTGCTTCACAGAGACGTTAGAAGTAAAGAAGAGCCTCTGTATAAAGCACCTGACACATACAACAGTAATAATCATATTAGATGTAATAGACATCATCGATCATCTCAAAGTTTTTTAAAGCGAATAGTAAGTTCATTTTCAGTTAGCTTGTCACCACAAGGAAAAGAGGGTCAGAGCTCCTGCTGTGGCACAGTGGGATAAGGATCCGATATTGTCTCTGCCATGTCTTTGGTCACTGCTAAGCGTGGGTTCGATCCCTGGCTCAGTACAGTGGGTTAAAGACCCGGCGTTGCCACAGCTGCAGCTCGGATTCCATCTCTGGCCCAGGAACTTCCATATACCGTGGGTGCAGCAAAAGAAAAAAAAAAAAAAGAAGAAGAAGAAGAAGAAGAAGAAAGAAAGGAAAGAGGAAAAGAAAAAGAGTGTGAAAAACAATGATAGTAACAAATATTGTCCCATGGAAAAGGAGGTATGTGAAAGAGGGGTAACCAAAGCCATCATAAACAGGACATTTTATTGGGTTTCTAATTTTTCGGGCTAACTGCAATATATGGGTAGGTCACTGCCTCCCCACTGGCTCCAGTACTGTTCTGAGCATGCTGCCACCTCTACCTGGGCCATAGTACCTGGTGTCTGTCATTCACATGGCCAAGAAACCCCATCGAATAAAGACTCCTTATAACAGTATCATGAGATCATCATTTTATACATAAACAATGCCTTTGCTGAGGACAGAAGATGGCAGAGCAGAACTGGGAAAAATAAAAGATATTGCCTGCTCACCCTGGTGACCCCTGATCCACCTTCTCAGTTTCCTGTCATCAGGAAGGGGTCAACTCCAGGCCATTCCAGGAATTGAAGTGGAACCTTTCTATTATAATTAGCAGGAGAATAGATTCTTATTTTAGTTAACACCTCACGATTGCTTCTAAAGGCCATTGTACATTTTCTTTTTAAAGTCGGCCAAACTTAAATTCTCAAGTCTTCAGTTGCAAGTCAATTGCAAGTACAATGTTTAGGTCAATTGACAAAAGGAGCTGGGCTGTATCTCCTACACTTTGCTTACATGAAGACCTTATTTTAAGCAACCATCTCATGCAGAAATGTAAACTCAATCAAGCATTGCAATGATTTAAGTTTTAATCTAGGAGTGGGCTTTGTGGGGAGCACGGTAATCAGATGTGTTGGAGGGATTGGCTAGGCTTGTGGTGGGAAGGGTAGCAGATCTAAGGCTGACAAGGATGGACCTAACTCCACTGAGACTAGAATCAGTGCTCTCCTGGACCTAAACGGCTTCCTTTCCACACCAAGGCTGTCAATTCAGATTCACCTCTTGAAGGGACCCTCCCTCCCTATGGCTCATCATTCACCTCCCTTGTTTCAAGGACACAAATCTTGCCTTTGCCATGACTATAAAAATGGGCAGAAAACAGTCTTGGAAGGAGACGGAGACTTGCCTCATTACAAATGCTAACAGCACCAAACTTTTCTTTAGTTTCTCTCTTCCCCCTTAAAACATACTCTCACACAGGGAACCAGAGTGTAGGATGAATTCCCAGGCCATGGCAACTGCGATGCCTTGGGATCTAGGAGATCTTGGCTGGCCAGGCATTAAGCTGTTTGGGGGGAAGGAGACAGCGAGCCTGCTTTTCCCTGACACAGCCCTGCCGTGAAAACAGGCTTTTGTATTTTGTTTTTGTTTGGTTTTTAGCTAAGAGACTCCATCCGAGACAAAAAAGGTAGACACAGGAAGCTTATGGTGGCTCATGGGTTTGATCTCAAGTAAATTTTCTTCCACCTAACTCATTCCATCCCCCTCTAACATCTGGAGAGAAAGGGAAGGGATCTGGGGAAGTTGGGGATAAGTTTTGGGTCAAGGGTGCTTTTCACGCTTGGACCAGATAAGTGATGGAGAGGAAAAGCTATAGGGCATGCCCTAGAGCCCAACGCAGCCTGGGTGCTGAAGAAGCTGCCGCGCCCTGCAGGTTCACCTGCCAGGGCACAGGTACGGGAGAGAGAGGAAAGACGGGGGGGAAATTCAGCTTCCTTTATGTAGAGCCCTCCCCCCATTCCAGCGCCAGCGCGCTGGCTGGCTGGCTGGGAGCCGGCGCTTTGGAGGCGCATGAGAGTGGGTCTCAGGGTTGTTTTTTTCGGGGTGTGCAGAAACCGAGACCCACCCAGCCGAGGAAGAGAGATGGGGGAGGAGGCTTGGCGCCCTCTGGGCAGGCGAGGCGCGTCGGCACCCGGCGGTCTGGGCGGCCGGCACGCACGGGTCCCGCGCTCTCCACTGCGGTAGCATCCCGACATGACATTGCAGCTGCAACAAAGCGGCGGCCACCGCCAACCTCGCCGCCCACCCTGAGGCCCCAGCCCCACACCACGAGGACGGGGCAGAGGCCCGCGGCTGTAGGAGTGTGTGGAGGCGATGATGGCACTGGAAGAGCCAAGGAGGGAGAGAAGCCCTAATATGCGCAGGAAGCCCGGTGGCCACCTCCAGCGCCTCTCCCAGGCGGCCAGACTGCAGGGAAAACAATTCTCCTTCATTCCGGAGTCCCGGCCGAAACCCTGTGCCTCCCCTACATGACCCGATCGGAGCTCTCCGCTGCGTAGCCCTCCCTTGCTTGCCAACCTCTCCACTCGGCTGGCCTGACCCCGGCCCCCAGCAGTCGCGGCCAGGGGACCCGCCCCGCTCCGGGAGCCCGGCGCCTTCGGCTCCGGCTCGACCGCCGCCCCCGGCTTCCCCGCGCCACAAATGCTCACCAGGAAAAGAGAGCCCGCGATCATCGTGGTTCTGGCGATGCGGCTGCAGGAGGCCAGGGCGGTGCTGCTGCTCGTGGAGGTCCCCATGGCTGAGCCCGGGGCTCGCAGGGCGCTCGGGGTGCGTGGCCCCCCGGCAGCTGGAATCGGCTGCTGCTTCTGCCCAGCGCCGCATCCACCGCCGCCTCCCGAGCCGGGGGCCCATCTACCTCCAACACCCCATGTGCACTGCGGCAGCGGGACTGCCGGGCACAGAAGGAAGGCGGCGAGGGAGGCTCCGGGGGCGCTCAGCACCTGCCCAGCTGCGCGGCAGCCCGGGCGGGGAGAAGCAGCCGCGGCTGCACCCCGCGCCTCCCCGTGCTCTCCTCCGACAACGGCTGCGGAGAACCAGGGAGGAGAGCTGGGCGCGAGAGAGCGAAGGAACAACTTCCCATAGCGAAGCCTCCAGCCGCTGCCAACCACCCTCCTCCGCTGCCCAGACCGGCCGGCGAGGGACTGAGTCGGGTGGCCGCCGGGCGCGGGGACACACGTGGTGGCGCCGAAGGGGCGGGGTATCGGCCCTTTGTGATGTCATCCCGAAGGAGGCCGGGCTCTTTGTGCGATCGGAAACGGGAAGGCGTTCCAGGAGGAGCGAGGAGGGAGAGGATGCCCCTTGGCGTTCGCTAAAGAAATTGCAGCTGCTTATTGACCCAGGGAAAACGTTGCAAAGGTATGCGCACCGCTGACCCAAATTTACTTTTTTCTAAGATGATTCTCAGTAAATTATTTCTGCGACACACGCCTCTCTATCGTTTCTGGTGCAGTGAGTAAAGACAGCCAACAAAATAAAGCATTTAGATTAACTGCGTACGGTAAAGAGTCCGGCGTGTTGGTTCTCAGACTTGGTTGCGCTTTAAAATCACCTGGAGAACGTAAAGCGTATATCTTAATGCTTGGTCCCATCCCAGAATTCTGATTTACTCAGAACAGGGTAAGGCCTGGGCATTGGGATTTTTTTTTTCCAGTTTTCCTGGTGATTGGGAGAGATTATGGGGCAGAGTGTAAAGAGACTCTGGGTGAGAGAATGCAGTTAAGGAAATCCAAGACTAAAAATTCCAAACGGGAGTCCGCAGAGTTGGGTCCATGAATGGTCTTCCAGAGGCCTTGGAAATCCTGGAAATAGGTGGGCAGGTGCATTTTCTTAAATAAAGGATGTAGAATTTTGTATCAGATTATCAGGGAACACTTCTCCCCCAAAAAAGTGTTCAAAATTTTTCAGTTGAGCTGCAGGTGCCTCTGGGGAATATAGAAAAGGGCAGTTACATGCTGCTTTCAAAGTAAGAACAACCATAGCTTCCCTTCAATGGGTGGCATCTCCTCCTGCATTTCTCCCGTTTTGTTTTATTTTGTCTTGTTTTTGTTTTTTAGGGCTGCACTCACGGCATGTGGAAGTTCCCAGGCTAGGAGTCAAATCAGAGCTACAGCTTCTTGCCTATACCACAGCAACCCACGGGATCTGAGCCGGGTCTACGACTTACACCACAGCTCACCCCAACGTGGAGTCTTTGACCCACTGAGCAAGGCCAGGAATAGAACCCGTGTCTTCATGGATACCAGTCGGGTTCCTTTCTGCTCTGCCACAGTGGCAACAACTCCTGCATTTCTGAATGTGAGTGAGGACCTAGCATCCCTTTCTCTGTCTCACCCATGGGGAGGTGGGCGGGGTCTTCTGATGGTGGCCACTGTTTCTGGTCCAGTAATGTCCATCCTCTGGGTACTACAAGCACAGTACCTCTATTGAATAGGTACCCTATTGAAATGACCTCTTTGGCCATCTGTCTCACTCACTCGTTTGTAAGCCCTGTGGCGCTCCGTTTCTTCTAGCTTTCCTTGACCCCTTCTACTTCACAATAATACACTTTCTCAATTATCTGCTACAAGATTCAATACGCAATAGTTCCCATTGTGGCTGCAGTGGAAAAGAATCTGCCTAGTATCCATGAGGATGCAAGTCCGATCCCTGGCCTCGCTCAGTGGGTTAAGGATCCTGCATTACCGTGAGCTGTGGTGTAGGTCGCAGATGTGGCTCAGATCTGGGTTGCTGTGGTTGTGGTGTAGGCTGGAGGCTACAGCTCCAATTCAACCCCTAGCCTGGGAACTTCCATGTGCCACGGGTGAGGTCCTAAATAGAAGGAAAAAAAAAAAAAGACTTAATACCCAGTACCCCTAGAAGTGCCAGTTACTTGTTTCCTTATTGTGTTGACCTTTGTAATACGCACACATGGAAGATGAAAAAAATTAATATGAGAGTTAGTTCCAGTTTATTCTTTCAAACATCTATCAGTAAATAAAAACATTGTCCATAAATGTTGGAGTTGAGGAAGTCATAATGTTTAACCTCTGGTGAAATTCAAAGAAGTTCTAGAAATCATTACCACTAAATATGGACTTTGGGGGAGAGGATTATATTTGGACTTGAATATGTCTAGCTATTCCCAGAAGTTCAGGGAGGAGGAGGATCCCCCTGACAGCCTAGAAGTTAAGGATTCAGTGTTGTCACTGCAATAGCTAGGGTTTGATTCCTGGACCAGGAATTTCCACATTTGGCTTTCAAAAAAAAAAATTAGGAAGGAAATGCATTGTGTCTTCATATATAACAATTTCAATTATTTTGTGAAAAATTCAAATGACCGGTCAATACCATCATAAGTCTTTTTAAAATAAGCTGCATGGGTATTAAAAAGAAAGGGAGAGAGAGAGACAATCAAAGCAATTGTTTGTTAGCCCATTTAACTCCTTGCATCCAAACTTACATTTCTCAAAGTAGGATCTGATTTGCTCCATGCATGAGATAAATTTAGAGTTTAGAGTTTGGGTTCTTGTGCATGTAGAAGTCTTTTTCTCAAGTATCTGTCTTCCTAAAACCTAAACAAAATCTGAATTGTGCTTCCACTACTTTCAGATGTCCCCATTTCCTGCTGTGAACTTGACCGCATAAATTAGAACTTGAACGTCCATTCCAAGATGAAAAATTCCCTCAATCTTGTTTACTGCTAACATTTAAATAAATGTTCCTCAGAGTTCCAGGGTTGAGGGTCCAGCATTATCACTGCTGTGGAACCAGTTACAGCTTTGGTGATCCCTGGCCTGAGAACTTAGGCATGCCACAGGCACAGCCAAAAAAAAAAAAAAAAAAAAGTCCCTCTATAGGAGCAATAGATTGTGTATAGTTTGAATCTAAATGGAGTATGAACCTTTATTACTTTGAATT
This sequence comes from Phacochoerus africanus, assembly GCF_016906955.1. Taxonomy (NCBI): domain Eukaryota; kingdom Metazoa; phylum Chordata; class Mammalia; order Artiodactyla; family Suidae; genus Phacochoerus; species Phacochoerus africanus. The sequence continues at coordinate 43,288,288 of NC_062552.1, forward strand.
AGAATATATAAATGCTTTCATTTAACTTTGTAAAAATTCTCCAATTGTTAACTCATTGATACTTTTTTTCAGAATGGTCACTTAGGTTTATTTTCTGGGAAAGGATAGACATTCAGTATTGTGTAAGGGTTAGCTTCGCCACCTCTTCGCCACAAAATTACCCTCTAACTCCCATCTTCTCACACACATCCCAGCTTTGAGCTTCTTCTGTTTCTGCCCATGCTCCTCAATTCTCCTAGTTTCCTAGCTTCAAAATCACTGTTTATTCCTTCCTGTCACTTAGTCCATTTCCAGTTAATCTGCCTGTTTCCTATCGTTTCCATTTTTTTCAGTCTTTCCACTTTTCTGATTATATATCTGGACACTGGAGAAATCACCAAGATTATATCTCACCTTGACTTCTGCTTTATTTTTTAAAATGTATCCTGCACATGGTTGCCAGTTCTAGAAAAATTTCAATTTTTAAAAAGGTTAAGTGGAGTTCCCATGTGGCACGGTGGCTTAAGGATCTGCTGTTGTTTCTATAGCTGCTGGAGTCCCTGCCATGGCTCAGGGTCAACCCAGAACTTTCAGATGCTGTGAGTGCTGTGCCCCCAACGCAACCAAATGTAGGTACTCACTTTTTATAATGAAAATAACAGTGGTCCACCTTCTTAGTAGTGACTGCTTTATGACCAATGTTGTGAGCTGATCCATGAAGGAAGGAATGTCCGGAATTTAATGGGAATAGATTTGAGCATGCAAAAGGTGCAGGAATCAGCTGAAGTCACCCTCAAAGGGGAAAAGAGCATGAAATTTGTCTAAGCAGCAGCAAAATTGTTTCATTTCAAACATACTGATTATCTCCTGTGTGTCTGGCACTATTGGGTACAACAGAAACAGCAGTAAAGGAGTTCCTGTTGCGGTACAGCAGAAACGATTCTGACTGGGAACCATGAGGTGGCAGGTTCGATCCCTGGCCTTGCTCAGTGGGTTAAGGATCCAGCATTGTGGTGTAGGTCATAGATGCGGCTCAGATCCTGCATTGCTGTGCCTGTGGTGTAGGCCAGCAGCTGTAGCTCTGATTTGACCCCTAGCCTGGGAACGTCCATTTGCTGGTATGGCCCTAAAAAGCAAAAAGAAAAAGAAAAAAGAAACAGTAGTAAAAACTGGTCCTGGCTTTGAGGAATTTGAAGTCTTAGGGAGTAAAATGTTTAAAAAATTGACTCAAATAGTACAGTAGGTATGGGTGGTAGAAATGGCTGTTCTGCCCTTTTATAGATGCACACCTATTTTCAACGGACCATGTGGCTGCCCAGAATAAAAGACTACCTTTCCCAGCCTCCAGTGTGCCTAGATATAGCATGTGACTAAACTCTGGCCAAGCAGAACTAGTGTGTCTTCTGGGAAGCGTTCCCATTGGCTAGATTTAGTTATCCATCATCCCTCCCCTCCAGGCTATCACCAAGCCCTGCAAATTCTATCCCAGTCAGTTCTAATGAATTGCTATCATTTTTTCCCCTTGCGCCTCCTGCATATTCCTTCAGCTCCGGTCTACACCTCTTGCCCAGATGATTACACAAACCTCATGATTGGCATCCCTGCCTTCAGATTTTTTGCCTGGCCCTCTCAATCCTTCAAGAAATCTCTTCTTTACACCCAAAAGATAATGAGTGTTTTAGAACCTAAATCTGATCATGTCCTTCCCAGACCAAAAAACCCAACAATGTTTCTTCGTTAGTCTCAATTTGAAGCTCAGAGTCCTAATAAAACTCATTCTACTGTTTCTGATTCGAACCCCCGCCCCCACTTCTACAAGGTTGAGTGAAAATGTACAAATATGCCACTTAGAGCCTTTACTTCCAATATCCACCTGAGTTCATCCCCGCTGCCTGCCAATCCCTACAAACTCCAGGTTCTCCATACAAATCCCATTAGATTATTATGTTTCTTAACTTCCTTGTTCCTGTCATACTTCTAAGCCTTTGTTAGGTGTTGTTTTCTTTTTTGCTTTTTTCATTTTTTGTCTTTTTTTAGGGCTACACCCTTAGCATGTGGAGCTTCCCAGGCTAGGGGTCAAATCGGAGCTGTAGCTGCCGGCCTATGCCAGGGCCACAGCAACATGGGATCCAAACCGCGTGTGCGAGGTACGCCACAGCTCATGGCAATGCCGGATCCTTAACCCACTGATCGAGGCCAGGGATCAAACCCACATCCTCGTAGATACTAGCTGGTTCCTTAATCACTGAGCCACGTTGGGACATCCTGTTAGGTATTGTTTGCTTTTCAGTTACCCTCCTCTGCTTATTGAATTCCTATGAATCTACCCTTTAAAGCCAATCTCAAGTGGTACCTCATGTAAGAAGCCTTTTATTTCCCCTTTTTGCCAGCCGCACCTGCAGCATATGGACGTTCTCGGGCTAGGGGTTGAATTGAAGCTGCAGCTGCTGGTCACAGCCACAGCGATGCCAGATCTGAGCCACATCTGCAACCTGCACCATAGCTTGCTGCAACACCAAATCCTAAACCCACCGAGTGAGGCCAGGGATCGAACCTGCAACCTCACGGACACTATGTTACATTCTTAACCCACTGCATCACCACAGGGACTCCTAAGAAGCCTTTTCTAATGTCTTCTCTTCACCTTTTCTATCCTCACTTGGAAAGACAATTGTTCCTTCCTCTAGTTTTTTTCTACATGGCTCTGTCACAGCAAGTTTGACATTATACTGCAGTTAGTTTACTTCTCTGTGTCACCAGCCAGATCTTGAGCTCTTTGGGGCCAAAGTCTATGTCTTAATCATCTTTGTTTCTCCATAATCAAGATGCAAGATAGTTACCTGGCTCAATAAATATCTGTTGAGTGAAATTAGCGTGGAACGTTTGACAAACTGTGGAACAGTTAACACACCTGATGGCCCTTTTCCTTTCCCAAATCTTAGATCAAACATCCTGGCTTGCGTTACACAAGCAATAACAGGTTTAATCTTGTGTTTTCCTAAAGTGCCATGTCCTGAACTTGGGCTAAGTGTTTTATTCACAGCTTTGTTTCCTTAGACTAGTTCACGTCATAACTGGCTGTTCTTTTGCCTTAGAAGGAATATCAGCCATTCGGCAACAGACCACAAGACGAAGTGCATAATCGTGGTTTGATCAGGTCTCCATGGTGACATTCTACAAAGGCATTCTTGAATAAGAGCAAATAGGAATTGCAATGCAAAGCAACATGGCTCTGGAAGCTTCCTTCTCTCTTGGATAAAAGAGAGATGATGTGAAAAAATAAAATAGCCAATCCTTTGAAGGTAAGACACCTTTGTCGCACTCCCAAGAATGGTAAAGTGATTAAATTACTTCCTTTCTCTGAAGGAAGAATCTGCAGTGCTGTGAAAAGCATTGCTCACCTTGAATTACCCATCGTCTATGTGCTTTAGGACTTCCCACCTGTAATGTTTGCCATGGGCTTTTTTTTCACTCAGGGTCCTAAATTGTTACTTTTTTTCTCCCAGCTGTGCCCATGGAATGTGGAAGTTCCCCAGCCAGGGTTCAAACCCCCATCACTGCAGTGACCTGAGCCATAGCATTGACAAATGCCAGATCCTTAACCACTAGGCCAACAGGGAACTCCAAATCATTTCTCACTTCATGAGAAAACAGACTTCATTTACTGATTTAATCAAACAAACAGTCCATTTGGGAAGTCAACAAATACGGATTAAATCTCCATTATGCTACTTATCATATAGCAAGATTATACTATGTTTAAGTCTGAGCAGAGTCTGAGTTTCTTCATTTTTAAGACAGAACTATCTCATCATGGTAACATGAGGAATAAATAAGATAAATTTTGCAAAATTTCCAGGATAGGGCTTGTCCCTTACTATGTCCTCAGCATTCCTTCCCTAACCCCTTTTTAGAGAGAATTATCTTTTATAAACTACTCTAATTAGATGAGAAAATTAGGTTAGGAAGTTAGCAATTTACTTCAGAGACCCATTAGAATTGAGGCTTAAGGAGTTCCCACTGTGGTACAGTGGGATCAGTGGCATCTCTAGAGCACTGGGACACAGGTTCAATCTCAAGCCGGGAACAATGTGTTAAGGACCCAGTGTTGCCACAAGTGTGGCACAGATCACATCTGTGGCTTGGATCTGATCCCTGGCCCAGAAACTCCGTATTTGGTGGGGTGGCGAGGAAGGAAGGAAGGAAGATGGATAGAAAAACTGCTTCCTCTGCATGATGCAATGTAGTGTCAAAAGGAGTGGAACAGTCAGAAAATCTGATTTCTTTTCTTTTTCTTTTCTTTTTTTTTGCTTTCTCAAGGCCTTGCCAGCAGCATATGGAGGTTCCCAGGCTAGGGGTCGAATCGGAGCTACAGCTGCCGGCCTACACCACAGCCACAGCAACACCAGATCCAAGCCACATCTGAGACCTACACCACAGCTCACGGCAATGCCGGATCCTTAACCCACTGAGCGAGGCCAGGGATCAAACCCACAACCTCATAGTTCCTAGTCGGATCCGTTTCCGCTGCGCCAGACAGGAACTCCAGGAGAGCTGATTTGCATTAGACAGCCTGTGCAATTTGAAAGGTTGTTGCACCTCTCTGTACCCGTTTGCGTTTGCTTAAGTTTCTTGATTTGCTGTGTGATAAATATGGACCACATTCTTTCTACTACTGATATTCTAGGATTCTAAGTGACTCATGCAGCGTACTTTTTCCTGGCCATGATGAGTTCAAGCCGCTTAGAGTAGAAAGGCAGAGAAAGTTAAAGAAGGAAGTATTTTGGGGAGACAGAGGTCCAAGCAGATGCTGGGAGGCGTGAAGGATAATGAAACACAATTAACTTCTCTTTCAGAGTTGCTGGTCCAGTTTGGGGTTTCTCAAATTGCTGGTTTCTCCGAGGTTCCCTCTTGCTTTCTCTACCTGTTCTCCTTATAGCTACTCAGTTACCAGGTGGTTACAGAGGGTAGGTTTTGGCCCAGCATAGGCTAAGAGGCAAGGTTGCAGACAGAACATCAAGCAAGTTATCTGCCTTCCAGAAGCTTCCCATAAAGTCAGATAGAGATGAAAGGCGTGAAAGCACATAAGATCAGACTATAATTTAGTACCAAGATGTGTGGCTTGAGCCATACATATATAGAGGAAAGTAAGATCGTTGAGGGTTTGGTACTTTGCATGGATGGCCATTCTCTTCCTAATGCTCAGCAGCATGTGCTACATGTTTCCTAAGTACCAGGCACCAAGTAAGTGCTTTACACGCCATTATCTCATTTCATCCACACAGCAAACTTTGGGGGCACGTATTATTGGAATCATCATCCCCACTTTACAGATGGCGAGAAATTCCAAATAGCCTAGGGAATAGGAAGGTATAAGGCTTCAATGAAAAGTTGATTAGGAGTTCCCGCCGTGGCTCAGTGGTTAACGAATCCGACTAGGAACCATGAGGTTGTGGGTTTGATCCCTGGCCTTGCTCAGTGGGTTAAAGATCCGGTGTTGCCTTGAGCTGTTGTGTGGGTTGCAGACAGCGGCTCAGATCCTGCGTTGCTGTGGCTCTGGTGTAGGCCGGCGGCTACAGCTCTTAGACCCCTAGCCTGGGAACCTCCATATGCCGCAGGCGCGGCCCTAGGAAAGACAAAAAAAAAAAGTTGTATCATGTCACATTCCTGATGTAATCTTTCACCATGCTATGTTATCAATAGCTAAAAAATAGCAATAAAAAACTACCATAAAAAAAAAGTTTTGTGATTGCCTCTGGTTACATACCTGGCCACTGGTGGAGGCAGGATTTGAACCCAATCCTTATGGCTTCGTGGTTTATCTGCTTAGCCAATCCACAAGGAATTGCCTCACAGCAATCAGTTGCTGGTGGAAAAAGATCCTTTGGATAAATAGATATTCCAGTACCTCTTTTGAGCCATTCTTTCGGTTTTTGTAAATGATAAGAGCAGCAGTAAAAGCCTCTGATAAATGGACAGGGAAACAACTTCAATAGCAAGAGAAAACTGGGGCCAGAGTCATTTAAGCAATAGGAATGGAGGCAATATAATCACTTAACTCCCCAATTCACCATCTCACTCACACCCTGCCTCACTCCTTCAAGGGCCTTTAAGGGTTTTCTGGATGATTCATCTTTGGTACCCTGACGGCACCAACTGATCTAAGGAAAAAGGGATTTTTTTTTTTTCCTTGAGAGAGAATTTTTCCTTCTGATTCAATCTTTTTCACTTTTATTCTCTGCAGCACTTACTCTATATAATGTTTGACAAAAGATGTCCCAAAAGTCTTGGTACGATTGTAAACTTTAATACATCCAGAAGTACAGAGGTTACACACATTAAAAGTCATTTGCAAGTTTAGTTTTAAAAACTTTTGGCATTCCCGTCGTGGCTCAGCCGAAACAAATCTAACATCCATGAGAAAGCAGGTTCGATTCCTGGCCTTGCTCAGTGGGTTAAGGATCCAGTGTGGCCGTGAGCTGTGGTGTAGGTCGCAGACGTGGCTTGGATCCTGAGTTGCTGTGGCTGTGGTGTAGGCTGATGCCACTCGGATCCTGAGTGGCCATGGCTGTAGTTGCTGCTACAGCTCCGATTCCACCTCTAGCTTGAAAACTTCCATATGCTATGGGTGCGGCCCTAAAGAAACAAACAAAAACAAAAACAAAAAATGAAAAAATTTTTAAAAATAAAAACTTTTCTGCACTTTTCCTACATTTCTTTATGTCTGGGAATAATACATATTTAATTTTAATTTTTGTCCCTCTGATTGAAGTTAGCAAACATTGACCAAAAACAGACAAGCCAAAAATTAAAATTAATCCTTCAAAATTCACCACAATGCTTAAAAGTAAAGAAATGGAAATAATAACCCTCTCAAATGATTTTTTGTGTGTGTCCTATAGATGCTATTGAAGTAATTAAAGCTGAAGATCACACATTAAGATTTGCAGACATTGTGTACACACTATGCCTTAGGCTCAGTTGAAGTAACTCACTCATATCAGAAGTCACTTCTGGAGTTCCCGTCGTGGCACAGTGGTTAACGAATCCGACTAGGAACCATGAGGTTGCGGGTTCGGTCCCTGCCCTTGCTCAGTTGGTTAACAATCCGGCGTTGCCATGAGCTGTGGTGTAGGTTGCAGACGAGGCTCGGATCCTGCGTTGCTGTGGCTCTGGTGTAGGCCGGTGGCTACAGCTCCGATTCGACCCCTAGCCTGGGAGCCTCCATATGCCACGGGAGCGGCCCAAGAAATAGCAACAACAACAACAAAAAGACAAAAAAAAAAGTCACTTCTCAAGCAGCATGAGTTTTGCTTAGAAAAATGATCATTTTTGGAGTTTCCGTGGTGGCTCAGTGGTTAACAAATCCGACTAGGAACCATGAGGTGGCGGGTTCGATCCCCGGCCTCACTCAGTGGGTTAAGGATCCGGCGTTGCCGTGAGCTGTGGTTGTAGGTTGCAGACACAGCTCGGATCCCGCGTTGCTATGGCTCTGGCATAGGCTGGCGGCTACAGCTCCGATTCGACCCCTAGCCTGGGAACCTCCATATGCCGCCAGAGCGGCCCAAGAAATAGCAAAAAGACAAAAAAAAGAAAAAAAGAAACTGATCATTTTACTGAAATACTTGAAATATTTAAAAGCCTGGATTAATCAACAATGTGGTTGTCACTTTGTGCGCTTTTCAGCCCTCTCTCTTTACAGCGCTAAAACTCACATTAAACAAAAAATTCATAATGATGAACACGATGGATATTTGCCCCTTAACATAGTCTTTTCTAGAGCGAATCTATGAATTCCTCCCATTTCTACTCTCCACGTCAGTGAGGTTCTGTCTTTGATATAGAAACATTTACTCTTTTTACAAGTAAGGATTGTAAATGACTTTATCCATTGCTAAATTGGTATGGAATGCAATTTTTCTCTTAGAAATAATTGGACCAGTGAGTTTCATTTTAAGGCATTAAGTTCCCCAATAAGTGTAGCTACTTAGAAGCAATTGTTAAAAATTACTCCACTCTCATTTCTACTGCTTCTTTTTCAAATCCTCCTGTTAGGCGGGCTAAACACAAAAGGATTTGCAAGGCAGAGAAAAAAACTTCAGGCTGGGGAAGCCACTAGTGGGGTGGGGGGTGTTATCTCTGAGAGAAAGGTATAACAGGAAATTTCCCAGGTCATAAACTCTTAGTTGTTTTTTGGGTTTTTTGTTTGTTTGTTTGTTTGTTTTGTTTTTGTGTGTATCTGTGTTTTTTGTCTTTTTTAGGGCAGCAACCTAGCACATGGAGGTTCCCAGGCTAGGGGGTCTAATAGGAGCTTACAGCTGCCAGCCTACACCACAGCCACAGCAAGGCAGGATCCGAACCACGTCTGCGACCTACACCACAGCTCACAGCAACACCGGATCCTTCACCCACTGAGTGAGACCAGGGATGGCACCCTAGTCCTCGTGGATACTAGTCAGGTTCGTTACCGCTGAGCCACAACGGGAACTCCGTAAACTCTGCATTTGAGTGGTTTCTATACGCCAGATATTTTCACAAATATCATCCTATATATTAATCTTGTGAGGCAAGAATCCTTAATCCTGTCTTACTGATGAAGTGACAGATGTTCAGTGAGACAAGTGACTGGTCCAACCTCACACGGCAAAGTGATAAAGCTAGAATCCTACTTGCCTGCTTGGCAATGACACCTGTTGGTGGCAGAAACTAAGACCAGTTTGAGAAATACAGCTTTATTCAGCTAAGATCTGAAAAGAACCTGAGAAGATCCAGCCTCCCTTTACCCTCCACCCTCACTGAAGACGGCTCTCGAATTCCACTGTGTCCTTTGCCGCCAGCCGTTATAGATCCACACTCCTGTGAGTTTTTAAGATTTGTTTGGTTTGTTTCATTTTTACCTTGTGATTCCCCTTCACCCATTTCTTCCACTCTCACCCTCCACTTCTGGCAACCACCAACCCATTCTGCTTATCTTGCCTTTTTGTGAAGTTTTTTTTGTTTGTTTTATTTTTTTATTTTTAATTTTTTTGTATTTCACTTTTGAGAGAATCATACAGTCTTTGTCTTTTTCTGTCTGACTTATTCCACTGAGCATAATGCCCTCTAGGTCCATCTATGTTATTGCAAATAGCAAGACTTTCTTCTTTTTCACCACTGAACAGATATACACACACATCCTACAACTGCCTTGTCCATTCATCCATCATTGGACACTTTGGTTGTTTCCATGTCTTGGCTGTTGCCAATAGCGCTGCAATGCACATAGAAGTGCAGATTCCTTTTTGAATTCGTGTTTTTGTTTGCTTTGGATAAAGGCCCAGAGGTAGGATGGCTGGTAGGTCTTATCCTTATCTCTTATTTATGTTTTTATCACCTCACAGCACCTGGAACAATACTCTCCAAATAGAGGCTTGAGAAACATTTGCCCATTTTAATTCAAGATTAGCAGTAAATGCAACTTTTTTTTTTCTAGACACATTGACTTGAGTTAATAAAAAGCAAGAATGTGTTTGGAAAACTTACCTTCTGGGGATTTATATTTGGAGAGAGGGAGGGAGGGAGGGAGAGAGGGAAAAAGGAGAGAGAATCTGTAGACTTTACCTTCCCTTTTCTCCCCCTTCCTTCCTACATTTCTTTTCTTCTTTTTCTCCTTCTCCCTCTCCTTATTGCTTTTGGTTTGGTATGACACCTGTTATAAACACTGAAACTTTTCCTTAGAAACATGTCAACATTTGTATTAAAATCCTTTCGGAATATGTGCACTTTCCAAATATATATATATATTTGCCTTTTCTAGGGCCGCTTCCTGTGGCATATGGAGGTTTCCAGGCTAGGGGTCTGATCAGAACTGTAGCCAACGGCCTACACCAGAGCCACAACAATGCGGGATCCGAGCCTTGTCTTCAACCTACACCACAGCTCGCGGCAATGCTGGATCCTTAACCCACTGAGCAAGGCCAGGGACCGAACCCGCAACCTCATGGTTCCTAGTCGGATTCGTTAACCACTGAGCCATGACGGGAACTCCTCCAAATATCTTTAGAATGCCATAATACTCTTTAGAAAATCAGAAGGAAGAGGAGTTCCCTAGGGTTAAGGATTCGGCATTGTCACTGCTTGTGGCTCGGATCCACAGCTGTGAGGTGGGTTTGAGCTCTGGTTCAGGAGCTTCTGCATGCTGAGGGCACTGCCAAAAAAAAAAAAAAGAAGAAGAAGGAAAGGATAAAGGAAGGAGGGTAACATTGGAAAGAAGAGATAAAGAGCACTAACTACAGACCAGGAGCCTTGCTAGGCATATTTCATTAGTTAACTCACGTACTTGTGTGCTGGATAATTTCATTTACATTTACATGCAAGAAAAATTCAGGTGTAAAGAAATGTAATAATATACCTAAAGTTGCACAGGTATGAAGTTTTAGAATCAAGACTTGAACCCAGACTTACCTACCTGGCTTACTCTTTGGTTTTGTTTGGTTGGTTGCTTTTTAGGGCCGCACCAGCAGCACATGGAAATTCCCAGGCTAGGGGTGGAATAGGCGTTGCAGCTGCAGGCCTACACCACATCCACTGCAAGAAGGGGTCTGAGCTGCGTGTGCAATCTACACCACAGCTCACAGCAACACCAGATCCTTAACCCACTGATGGAGGCCAGGGATAGAACCAGCTTCCACATGGATACTGGTCAGGTTTATTACTGCTGAGTCACCACGAGAACTCCCAAGGCTGGGATCTTGGGACATGCAGACATGCCCAAGGTGGGAACTCTCGGTGCCTCGTGGAAGATGGCAAGGGCAGTGATCAGATACGGGTAAGGGGTTACAGAAGGGTTTCTCAGGAGAGAAGACACCGGAGGAGGTCTTTCCTGAAGGCAGCAGGGCTCTGCAGTTGAGCAAGGAAGAGAGGCCTCTGTCTCCCCCTCCAGAGGAGCAGCCAAGCCAAGACCCTAGATACCCCCCGGAGACCAGTCCAACTTCACTGACCGCTCTCTTCCATGCCCACTCCGCTCCAGCCACACTCACTTCCCAGCAGCTTCTCAAACTCACCAGGCAATTCCTGCCCCGGATTTTGCACTTCCTACTCTCCCGCCCACCCGACTAGCTCTCCCCTCCACCCTCACAGCTCACTGGCCACCTCCTCTGAGAAGCCCTCCCTCTTTCTAAACTAGCAATCCCTGCTATTTTTCCATATTCTTCCCTGTTTATTTTATTTTTTATTTTTCTTCTCCCTGTTTATCTTTACCGGCCTTTTTCTCTATCTGGCATTCTATTTTATCTTTATCTGTTTAGTGTAATGTATTCCGTATCCCTCGTAAGAATTTAAGCCACAACCTTACACGATCTTTTCCTCTGTCTTCTCAGCAGTCTTGGAAAGATTCCCTTTTTCTGCTTTGGCCACACTCATAACTTTCCCTCTGCCTTAGAATTCCGTTACCCAAAGAGCTTCGCATTAAAACTGTCCAGGAGTTCCCCTTGTGGCTCTGCGGGTTAAGAACCTGACTAGTGTTTCCATGGGGACTCGGGTTCAATCCCTGGTCTCACTCAGTGGTTAAGCATCCAGCATTGCCGTGAGCTGTGGTGAAGGTTGCAGATGGAGGCTCCGATCTGGTGTGGCTGTGGTGTAGGGTGGCAGGTGCAGCTTGGTTTGGACCCCTAGCCTGGGAACTTCCGTATACTGCAGGTGCAGCCCTGAAAAGAAATAAAGAAATAAAATTCTTCATCGTCAGGGCAGATGTTCCTCACAATTCATTTTTGTTTTTAATTTTAAAAAATATTTTTGAGGCATAGTTGATTTATAATGTTGTGTTAATTGTGTTAATTTCTGCTGTACAGCAAAGTGGTACGGTTATACATATATATCTCTACATTATTCATATTCTTTTCCATGATGGTTTATCACAGGATATTGAATAAATTCCCTATGCTATACAGTAGGACTTTGTTATCTATCCATCCTATATGTAATAGTTCACATCCGCTAATCCCAAACTTTCCAAACTTTCCAACCTTTCACTCCACAGTTTTTTTTTGTTTTGTTTTGTTTTTTTTTTTTTTTTTGAACCTGCAGCATGTAGAAGCTCCCAGGCCAGAAAGTGAACCCATGCCACAGCAGTAACCAGAGCCACAGCAGTAACAGTGCCAGATCTTTAACCTGCTTAGCCACCAGGCAACTCCCACAATTCATTTTTTAGTTTTTGTTGGGTTTTTTTTTTGTTTGTTTCCTTTTCTTCTTTTTGACTTTTTTTTTTTTTTTTTTGGTGTGTGTTTTTAGGGCCACACCCTCAGCATATGGAGGTTCCCAGGCTAAGGGTCAAATTGGAGCTGTAGCCACTGGCCTACACCACAGCTTATGGCAACACTGGATCCTTAACCCACTGAGCAAGGCCAGGGATTGAACCCACATCTTCATGGATGTTAGTCGGGTCGTTACCGCTGAGCCACAGCAGGAACTCTTCCACACAAATTATTTTTTAATCCAGATAAGATTGTCTTATCCTCATTTAAGATTTGCTAGCTTTTTTTTTTCTTGACTTTATTAATTATCTCAAAATAAATCATTCTAGGAGTTCCCATCATGGCTCAGTGGTTAATGAATCCGACTAGGAACCATGAGGTTGCGGGTTCAATCCCTGACCTTGCTCAGTGGGTTAAGGATCCGGTGTTGCTGTGAGCTGTGGTGTAGGTTGCAGACACGGCTCGGATCCCTCGTTGCTATGGCTCTGGCGTAGGCCGGTGGCTACAGCTCCGATTAGACCCCTAGCCCGGGAACCTCCATATGCCACGGGAGCGGCCCCAGAAAAGGCAAAACGACAACAAATAAATAAATAAATGAATAAATCATTCTACCTCTCCTTTGCCTGTCTATGCCCTGGTCTGTGTCGTAATGCTAAGCACCTGCTTCAGACATGGGGAAGAAGATGTAAGATGTGGCCGGCTCGTACAAATGTGGTTTTCTTCCCTTCCCCATACTGGTTCAGCTGCTTGGATGCCGGTACGTCGTTGGTGGAGGGCTGGATACGCAAGGTTGAGGCTTACAATAGAAGGGAGAGGAGTTTCCATCCTGGCACAGCAGAAATGTTCGATCCCTGGCCTCAGTCAGTTAGTTGAGGATCTAGCGTTGCCCTGAGCTGTGATGTAGGTCACAGACATGGCTCAGATCTGGCATTGCAGTGGCTGTGGTGTAGGCCGGCAGCTAGAGCTTCAACTGGACCCCTAGCTTGGGAACCTCCATATGCTATGGGTGTGGCCCTAAAAAAATGACCAAAAAAAAAAACACGCCCAAAAAACAGAAGGGAGAGGCAGGGTATTGAGGGTGCATGAGATGGAGGGCCTCACAGAGATGGGTCCTAAAATCTATGCTGGGGAGGCTGGGAGACACCCCTAGCCTGGGAACCTCCATATGTCTTGAGGGTGGCCCTAAAAAGCCAAAAAAAAAAAAAAGAGAGAGAGAGAGAGAAAGAGAGAGACTGCAGATGAGATTAAGGATCTTGAGATGGGGAGATGATCCTGGGCTATCTGCTGGGTCATAAATGCGATCACAGGGTTTTTATAAGAGGGAGGTAAGAGAGTCAAAGGGTGGAGAAGGAGGGGTGATGACCGGGGCAGAGATCAGAGTGATGTATTTTGAAGGTGGACAGAGGCCAGGCGCCCAGGAGTGCAGGCAGCTTCTAGATGCTAAAAAACGCTAGGAAACCGATCCTCCCCTAGAGCCTCCAGGAGGAACCAATGCCTGACACCTTGACTAGCTCAGTGACACTGACAGCCAAATTCTGACTGCACAATTGTCAGAGAATAAATCGGTGTTGGTTTAAACCTCCCACCTCCTCAAAGAGTTCTGCCCTAAGACCATGTGAGACCTGTCAACCCCCAGGGTGTCCTCTGAGTTTAATCAGGAAGCCGCTTCCATGGCATCATCCTCAGCATCCTCACCATCAGCATCTTCAGGCTCACCGTGGCCACCGCCACGTCTGCAACAGTTGGTATTTACAGAGCTCTTATCATGAACCAGGCTCCTCGATAAGGGTTTAATATGCATTATTTAATTTTGTATCTATAATAACCCTCCATGGAAATGGTATAATTACCCTTATTTTAGAGATGAAGAAAATGAGATCGAAAGTTAATATTTTAGGGAGCTCCTCTTGTGGCTCAGTGGAAACGAACCCGACCAGCATCCATGAGGTTGCAGGTTTGATCCCTGGCCTTACTCAGTGGGTTAAGGATCCGGTGGCATTGCCATGAGCTGTGGCATAGGTCGCTGATGCAGCCTGGATCTGGTATTGCTGTGGCTGTGGCGTAGGCCAGCATCTACATCTCCGATTCTACCTCTAGCCTGGGAACTTCCATATGTCACAGGTATGGCCCTAAAAGAAAAAAAAAAAAAGTTAACTTTTTGTACAGAGGTTTTATAAATTTTCTACCATGTAAAGAGATGCACGTATTTCCTGGTTCATGGTTGGCCGAGTTGTGCTAACCAGGATTTGAGACTGGAAGTAGGGGAGCCAATGGGGAAATGGATCTGATCCCTTAGTATATCCTTTTCTCATATCTACCTCTTTTGGGAGGATTTGGGGTGGAGGAGCAGGCACCCCATCTGTTAGAACCAAACTAAGAGCCCTAGTCCCTGATCTGTGACTGGCAATAGGTCCCTGGAAGATGCTCCAGTAGTGATCACCATTTGCGCATCTACTCTGTCCCGGGCACACAATAAATGGAATTTCTAATCTTTACAACCCTTCTGCGTGGTAGGTGTTATGACTGACATTTTGTAGATGAGAAAACCAAACCTCTCAACTCCTAAAAGAGTTGGGTTAAAGGGCTCTCCAAGGCTACCTCGCTAGTTGGAAAGTGGCTACGTCCTGATTCAAACCAAAGCGTGACTTCACAGCCCCTCATTGATCCATGGACTAGGGTTTCAGCGACATCAGGCCACTTTCTAATGCTTACCTCCACAAATGGGGCACATCTGGAGGTCCATTCAGGTTGACACCCAGCTTTGGCTTCAGTATCTGGTCTTGGCTTGGTTTCACTGGGACCCCAGTGGATGCGGTGACCGTAGTTCAGATTTCTGCTGAGCCGGGTGCTTAATAAATGGCGTTCTGGTCTTTGGACCTAAATCACCGTTACCCCAACCTTGAAATTGGCCAAGCAAATGTCAGTGTCTCATTCTGAGATGTTCACGGGTCCCAGGGATGAGCACACAGACAGCTTTTATTGAATACTCAGCCACCACACCAGGCAATGCTGATCAACCCAATCTTGGACCTGGTGCCCAGGCCCCTGCCATCCAAATCCAGCTTGAGTTTCCACATCTCATCTTACTCTACATTTTTTTCCCCACAACTGGCCAAATTCATCAGAAATTCAACAGGACATAATTACAGAAGGTCTATTATGCATCGGTCACTGTGTTAGCCTCCTCTGGGGATTCCAGAGAACCGCCTCTCCTATCATGGATGGGAAGCAGAGAAAAAAAAAACAAGCACACAGAAAAATAAATAAAATAATTTCAGGTTTTAGTAAGTTCTTCAAAGTAGCAACATTTTGAGTGATGGTCAGGCAGGAACTCTCTAAGGAAGTATGCATAAAACTGAGTGCTGGAGTTCTTGTGGCTCAGCAGAAGTGAACCCAACTAGTATCCACGAGGATGCAGGTTCAACTCCTGGCCTCACTCAGTGGGTTAAGGAGCTGGCCTGGCTGTGAGCTGTGATGTAGGTCTCCCACAGGGCTTGGATACTGCGTTGCTGTGGCTGTGGTGTAGTCTGGCAGCCACAGCTCCAATTCGACCCCTAGCCTGGGAACTTCCGTGTGCTGCACCTGTGACCCCAAAAGCCAAAAAACAAACAAACAAAAAACCACAACTGAGTCCCAAAGGAAGAGAAAGATCTAGCTCATGTAGAGTGTGTAGAAGAATATTCTAGACAGAGAGGAAAGGCTGGGCTTTAAAGAAGGTGGCCCATTCGAAGCACTGAAGAAAGGGCAGGGTGCCAACGATCAATGGCTGATAGGGTGGTTGGGGCCAGATGGTGTGCATGTTGCAGACTGTGAAAGTCCTCTGGATGTTATTCGGTGGACTCATTAAGTCCGTTGAAAGGAGAGTAGGGCTTAGCTGAGAGTGAGAGGTCGGCAGTGAGGTTAAAGGACTGGCTTGCCCTCCAAACGGTGGTTGTACGTTAATCCAGCAGAAAAATGGAGGACAAAATGCAAGCCACACCTCAGAGCAGGTTCCTTCCCTTTTTTGCTTTGTACTTGGTCGGGGGGGAGAGTCCCAGCCTGGTTCCCATGCTTGCCACTCACTGCAAATTTTTTACAATTCAGTCTCAAAGATAGCTTTTTTGTCTCAAAACATCATCATGCTCTTTGACTCGCTTTTTCCCAATCTGGGACCCTATCCTAACGAATAACCATCAGCGCAAATAAGGATGTATGTAGGAGACTCATAACATCATTGCAATGATTAAAATATGAAACCGACCTAAATATCCACCAGAAGGGAAATATTTAAATTACACTCTATATTAAAGTAACGGAATGGAAGGTAGTTATTAGAATAATGTTTTGAGGAGTTCCCGTCGTGGCGCAGTGGTTAACGAATCCGACTAGGAACCATGAGGTTTCGGGTTCGGTCCCTGCCCTTGCTCAGTGGGTTAACGATCCGGTGTTGCCGTGAGCTGTGGTGTAGGTCGCAGACGCGGCTCGGATCCCGAGTTGCTGTGGCTCTGGCGTAGGCCGGTGGCTACATCTCCGATTAGACCCCTAGCCTGGGAACCTCCATATGCCGCGGGAGCGGCCCAAAGAAATAGCAAAAAGACAAAAAAAAATGTTTTGAGAATAATAGCGTTCCATACATTTACTTACATAAAAATCTTTGTAATGTAATGATTAAGGTTAAGTCTTAAGAATATGTATAGGCATATAACATATATATGCCTATACATACACACATTCTCAATTTTATTCGAGGCATTAAACCTGAGCAGGATGCTGTGGGTCCCCTTTTGGGTATAAGAACCTTTCCAGGCCCCCTCATTTCTTGCTGGTAGGAAAAGGCTTCACTCTCCTAGGCCTTCCATGGGTTCCAAACAGCAGATTCAAGCAATTGCTAATTATAGAAGTGAAGGAATGCAGAAACAGAGGAAAAGCAGTTAAGAAACAATAACGTAGTGATAAAACAGAGTCCTGGTTCCTCCTCAAGGGATATCATAACAATCTGATCCATATCTTTGAGTTGTTTTGCAGGAAGGAAGGCTCCCTCCCAGGTGGAGGATGATAACCACTGGCTGAGACCCCAGACTGGTTGGAATCAGAAGGCTGATGATTGAGATTCCAGGCACACCACCATTACATCATCACCAGCCAATCAGAAGGAAGTCATGCCCCAGCAGTCTTCGCCCTAAATGGCCTTTAAAAATTCTTCCCTTAAAGCCACTGGGTGGGAGTGGGTGTTCCCCTTGTGGCTCCGCAGGTTAACCTGACTAATTATCCATGAGGATGAAAGCTCTGTCCGTCGCCCTGCTCAGTGGGTGAAAAGGATCTGGCGTTGCCACAAGCTATGGTGTAGGTCACAGGCGCAGCTCAGATCTGGTATTGCTCTGGCTGTGGCGTAGGCTGGCAGCTGCAGCTCCGATTCAACCCCCTAGCCTGGGAAACTTCATATGCTGCAGGTGTGGCCCTAAAAAAATTGAAAAATTAAAAAAAATTTTTTTAAAGTTCCCATCGTGGCTCAGCGGAAACAAATCTGACTAGTATCCATGAGGACACAGGTTCAATCCCTGGCTTCACTCAGTTGATTGAGGATCTGGCATTGTCCTGATCTGTGATGTAGTTTGCAGACATGGCTTGCTGTGGCTGTGACATAGGCGGGCAGCTGCAGCTCCACTTCAGCCCCTAGCCTGGGAACCTCCATGCGCTGTAGGTGTGGCCCTTAAAAGACTAAATTAATTAATTAATTTTTAAAAAATAAAAGTCACTGGGGAAGTTTGGGTGTTTTGAGCATGAGTCAATGACTCTCCTTCTTGGCTCTGCAGCAAACTTTCCTCTGCCCCAAACTCCACTTTTTCTATTTGTTTGGCCTGATTATGCCTTGGGCACATGGACTTGGATTCCACCACAGTATGTGTAAAATGAATGTAAAAATAAGAATATTTACAGTGGATATCTTCAAGGGTGCTACTTACTCAGCGCAGGGAACTAATTGGCATTTTAAAAATATTGCCCTGTCCCTAATACGCACTATAATAATATTTGCTGATTTAAAAAGAACTTTCCGGGAATACAAGATAATTAACTTCAGGTCTATGAATGACTGCTTACTCTGCCTTGCAGGAGAGGGCAATGGGTAATGGACAGTGTGGGATTTTTTTTTTTTTTTTTAATGTCCACAGCCTCAGCACCTGGAAATTCCTGAGTCAAGGATTGAGTCCAAGCCACAGCTGCAACCTATGCCACATCTGTGGCAACTCTGGATCCTTTAACTCATTGCACCAGGCTGGGAATTGAACCCGAGCCTCCACAGTGACCCACGCCAATGTAGTCTGATTCTTAACCCACTGCACCACAGTGAGAACTCTGAGAATTCTTTTTTTTTTTTTTTTTTTTGTTCTGGCCATCTGACCCATATGTTCTACTGCTTTTTTTTTTGTCTTTTTTTTTTGTCTTTTTGTCTTTTTGCCATTTCTAGGGCCGCTCCCTCGGCATATGGAAGTTCCCAGGCTAGGGGTTGAATCGGAGCTGTAGCCTCCGGCCTACGCCAGAGCCACAGCAACGCGGGATCCGAGCCGCGTCTGCAACCTACAACCACAGCTCACGGCAACGCCGGATCATTAACCCACTGAGCAAGGGCAGGGACCGAACCCGCAACCTCATGGTTCCTAGTCAGATTCGTTAACTGCTGCGCCACGACGGGAACTCCGTCTACTGCTTTTTTAAAAAATTAATCAATGAATTTTATTATATTCATAGTTATACAATGATCATCACAACCCAATTTTATAGCATTTCCATCCCAACCCACAGCCCTTCCCCCCACTTCCCAACCTGAAACCATAAGTTTTTCAAAGTCTGTGAGTCAGTATCTATTCTGCAAAGAAGTTTCATTGTGTCCTTTTTTTAGATTCCACATGTAAGTGATAGCATGTGATGTTGATGTCTCACTGATTAACTTCACTTAGCATGGTAATTTCTAGGTTCATCCTTGTTGCTGCAAATGCCATTATTTCTTTCCTTTTAATGGCTGAGTAATATTCCATTGTGTATATGTACCACATCTTCTTGATCCACTCCTCTGTTGATGGACATTTAGATTGTTTCCATGTCTTGGCTATTGTATATAATACTGCAATGAGCACTGGAGTACAGGTATCTTTTTGAGTCATGGTTTTATCTGGATAGATGCCCAGGAGTGGGATTGCTGGATCAAATGGTAGTTCTATTTTTAGTTTTCTGAGGAATCTCCATACTGTTTTCCACAGTGGTTGCACCAATTTACAATCCCACCAACAGTGTCATAAGTTTCCCTTTTCTCCACACCCTCTCCAGCTTTATTGTTTGTAGCCTTTTTGACGATGGTCATTCTGGCCGGTGTAAGGTGGTACTTCACAGGAGAATTCTTAAATTAGAACCTTTCTTACCCTTATAAAGGGAATTTCTCATCCTTTGCCTGTGTCTTCTAAGCCTCTTTTAGAACATAAAATACGCTTATTTGTGCTCATCTCAACATCTCTAATCTGGATTGTGACCGAATTTATTAACTTCTTAATCTTCATTAGTGAAATAAAGGTGGTAGTGACAGGGGAGGTAACATATGTCAAGGAGCCTGGAAACTCATTTCTTGGCTTACAGAATAAATTGCTGTTTACACGGTAATTGGAGTAGCCCTGAGAGATGTGTTCCCACCCAAGCCTTTCCTTCTAGCACAATCCGAAATGCCGCATTAGAGGGTAATTTTTTCAGCTTACGGCATCGTTATAATGTAAATACCCAGGAAAAAGACTAAGCTGTTCTCAGTTATAATTAGTTTATTGTGTCCTTTTCAATAATTCCAGGATCTGAGCCTGGCACTGCTCCACCAGAGAGTGGATGTCACAGGGGGCATGAGATGCTAAGGGAGGAAGAATCACGCAGGACCAGTGAGAATGCAGAATGAGGGGGTCTGAATCCCTGGACTTGAGCCCCTCCTTAGCCACTAGGCTGCTCAGGGGGTTCACCTCTGCCCCTCATAGCATCATATCCAAAGAAATTAAATAACTGCCACCCTGCCACCCTGCTCACACATGATGAATCCAGGGACAGCTGATCCCCAGGCCAGGTGGCAGCCTTTGAGAAGGTCTGGCACAAGAATTCTGTCCACAAAGAATAACTATGAAACTAAAGGGAAGTTCCCATTTTGGTTCAGCAGGTTAAGGACTCAGCGTTGTCTCTGTGAGGTTGCGGGTTTCATCTCTGGCCCCACGAAGTGGGTTAAGGATCCAGTGTTGCCACAAGCTGCAGCGTGGGTCACAGATGCAGCTGGGATCCTGCGTTGCTGTGGCTGTGGGGTAGGCTTCCTCAGCTACAGTTCTGATTCAACCCCTAGCCTGGGAGCTTCCATTTGCCACAGGTTCAACCCCAAAATTTTTTTTAAAAAAAAGAAAAACCTAAAGTAATCAATCAGTCCCTCTGTCCTAGGGAGTTTGAAAGCTGGACAAAGTTAGCAACAAGCCCAAGAGACCCAGCAAGCAGAAACCACAATCAGGAGAGGCCAAGAGTCAGCATGAGCCATAAAGAAGACAAACAAGTTTTGTTTTGTTTCCCCAAGTTATTAACCTAAGGCAGCAGCAGTAGCAGGAGTGGCAGAGGCAGAGGAGTGAGGCTATCACAAGACATAACCCTGGGGCAGGACAAAATTCCATTATGCTGAGGCCGTGGCCAGATGGCCTGGATTTTGTGCTGTGTCAACCCCTGCAGAACCTAAAGAATGTTCCAGCATCCATAAAGCCTGGCTACATGGCTGCTAGGATTGTATCTTACCTCTTCCACTTGCAGGCAGGGACCACAGCCTCCTACCGCACACTCCCCCCCAAACACACATACACACACACACACACACACACACACACACCACACACCGCACACGCACACTCAAGCGTATCCCCCACTGAGGGGGGAGCCAGGATTGGCCTCTGCTGCTTTTAGCTCCAGGGCCTTGTTATCTTGAGATTAGTTTCCCTGAATCTATTTTGTTTTGTTTTTTAATGAATAAGTTGGATTTCATCAGATATTCTCTAACATCCCCTGCCAGATCTTGCCTTTAGAATTTCCTGAATCCAGTAAAGATGTGAAGAGCTTAGGACAGAACCTTTTTTTTAAAAATTTACTTGAAGTGGCTCCCCCCACACTAAGAGAGTTGGGTGGAAGAATTTACCCCTCCCGTGCTATGGAAATCCAGTGAATTTTTGTGGCTTGCCATGACAAGAGTCAAGACAACAGGAGAGGCCTGGAATGGGTGAAGTGTATGGGGAAAAGGGGCTGAGCAAGTTCCCTTCATGGCTCAGTGGTTAACGAACCCATCTAGTATCCATGAGGACATGGGTTCAATCCCTGATCTCACTCAGTGGGTTAAGAATCCGGCGGTGACATGAGCTGTGGTTTAGGTTGCAGACATGGCTTGGATCCCGAGTTGCTGTGGCTGTGGTGTAGGCCGGCAGCTACAGCTCTGATTTGACCCTTAGCCTGGGAACATCCATAAGCTGTGGGTGCAGCTCTGAAAGAAAGGAAAGAAAAGAAAGAAAGATAGAAAGAAAGAAAGGAAGGAAGGAAAGAGAGGGAGAGAGAGAGAGAGAGAGAGAGAGAGAGAAAGAAAGAAAGAAAGAAAGAAAGAAAGGAAAAGAAAGAAAGAAAGAAAGAAAGAAAGAAAGAAAGAAAGAAAGAAAGAAAGAAAGAAAATAAAAAGGAGGAAAGGAAGAAAGGAAGGAAGGAAGGAAAGAAAAGGGGCTGAGGAGTGGGGATATGGGAAAATAGAAATTAGCTCAGAAAACAGGCTGAGAAGCAGAGTGGGCTGAAGGAGTCAAACCTGAATTAGGAAAGCCTGAGGTTTGCCGCTTTCAAACTAGTCCTAATCTCATTATTTGAGGGTATGTAATGGGTCTGGTGCCTTTTCTCCAAATGCTGTTGACACATGTCTGCTCAAATAAATTAATTCTCCCATCTCCACTGTCTCATTTGGTGCGAATGACAAGCACCATGCTGACTGGATAGAGACAAGGGGAGAGGACAGCAGCAGGAAAAGGAAGGCAGGGCCATCGCACGATTGATCAAACCATCCCTTTGCCACAGGATAATATTCAAACTCTCAGCTATGTGCATGCCTGGCCCAGCCTCCATCCTTGCCCCCACTGCACAGCCTATGAACTAACCATATTGCTGCTTAGCAATTTACTTACATTTCATTTTATTTCTTGTCTTTGTGCCTGCCGTCTCTGCTGGAAAGTCTTGACTCTCTTACCTACAGAGTGAATGCCTATTTTCCCTGCAAAACATGAATCATACCCCCCCCAACTAGAATATAAACCCTGATAAGACAGATCCCTTGCTGTATTGCTCATAAATAGATACCCAATGGCTAGAGCAGTGTCTGGTACTTGGCTGACACTTGGTCAATATTAGATGGTTAGACTGGTGAATGGATGGATGGATTGATGGGAGGATAGATGGGTGGTAGATGGAGGGATAGATGGGAAGATGGATGGATGGATGGATGGACCACTCATAAAGCTTTCACTTAATACCCACAAATCCCTTTAAAAGTCTTTCCTTTCCTTTCCATTCTGTACTTAGTATGTATCTTTATTTGATGTTATTCCCAAGAAACTAAAATCTCCTTAAGGGAAGATACCATGCAATATAGCTAGAGAGTAACAGGAATCAAGAATGTCAGAGACCAACTATTTGCAACCACAAATTTCCTTTTAACGAGGCTGGATTCTGTTAAAGAGAGATCCCTTACTGTGTTGTTACATTCTCAAATACCCATTAAGCCTGAGTCCTGTGACCTGGATACCTTCTTGGAAAGCAAAGAAGTTCAAGAGGCATGAGGAAGAGAAGAGGGAGGTGGCATGACTGGGCATCTGCTGCTGGGACAATGGAAAGTCGCTGTTAGTGATTAGACTGGATGACTTTGTGGATTTGAAGATATTGCCTCACTGCCTTGAAAACCCTCCCTCTGCCCCCTTAAGTCTTCAGTGAGTCCTATATCACATGCTTGGAGTGAAAGTTTCATCAGGAATAAGGGACAGCACCTAGAATTTTGCAAGGTGATTCATCACTCTGTGAACTCAGGAAAAGCAGGAGCTTGGATAAGAACACACTGTAAGCTCCCTGGGAATGCAGTTATGTCAGGGTGGGCTTTGAACTCCCACAGGTCATAGAATGAGGTTCAAGACAATCATGTCTAGATGTTTGGGACCAAGGAAGATCCAGCTGATGGCTAACTCATAGAAGCCTCTAAACAAGTCCATTGGAGAAAAAAAAAAGCAGGAGAGGGAGGAAATGAGGATAGAGGAAAGGGAAAAATATGAATATATACAACTTATTTTAAGAACAGAATATCTTTTTACAGCCAGATCTTTATTTAAAAGCTAATCTAGGCATTCCCATCATGGCTCAGTGGAAACAAATCTGACTAGTATTCATGAGGACACAGGTTCAATTCTGGCCTCGCTCAGTGTGTTAAGGATCCAGCATTGCCATGAGCTGTGGTATAGTTCGAAGCTATGGCTCAGATCCTGCATTGCTGGGGCTATGGTGTAGGTTGGCAGCTGCAGCTCCAAATCAACCCTTGGCCTGGGAACCTCCATATGCTGAGGGTGCAGTCCTAAAAAGACAAAAAAAGCTGATCTAAAGCTAATTAATTATTAATTAATTAAAAAATCCAACCTGTCAATTTGGCATTTTCCACCAACTCAAGGAGCAGAAGACTTCACGGGTTCACATTTTTTTGCTTAGGTGCTTCTTTTGTGGGAGCCTTAGCAGCAGCCATTGCTATATTTTAAGATGATTTCTTAGTCCTCTTTGGCTTCCTTAGCAGCCCTGTTAGCTTGTTCCAGTTGAGCCTTTCTGATTCTTCTTAGCTATTATCAACAAGAGCTACACCCATGATGGCTTCTGGAATTTGACTATACCATGGGTTCTTCTCTTTTGAATTTCTTAAGGCTGTCCCTTTTTTGTGCTTTCTTCTATAGATAACCGTCCTGTGTATCTGCCAAGGACTCCTCTTGGAAAGGAACACCAACTTGCAATTTGCATTATGAAATTGGAAAGCCTTCCAATAGGTCCTAGTGTAGGGCCTTCCATAGCCTGGGTAGATCGTATGCTCTTCGAAACTACAGAGCTCAACCTTCATGTCTGTGGCTGCCAGAGAAGAGAAAGATGGCTAAGAGAAGAAACGGGCCTTGATTACTTAGGGCAATACGGAAATGAAGATAGTAGCCTTATAGTAAGAAGAGCTACATAAAATAATATAAAATTAGATGAATGTGGACAAGGTATGCATAGTTCTGCAAATTAACTAGTAATCATTGAATTGTATACTTCAGATGAGTAAATTTTATGGGTATGCAAAATAAACCTCAACAAAGCTACTTTAAAAAAAAGGAAGAGAAAAATCTACCCAGGTATTCTTGTATTCCCTCCATTGCTGAGAACTGCTCTTCTTCACCATTCATACAGTACTTTGTTCATCATGGCTGCTCAGCAAATATGAACTGTGCATGTTGAAATGTAACTGGATTGATGTCAATGTATGGAATAAATGGCCTCTACTGTAAAGCAAGATTAGGAGTTCCCTGGAGGTTTAGCAGTTAAGGACCTGGAATTGTCACTGCTATGGCTTGTGTCACTGTGTTGCTGAAATATCAGCAGCCTCTGTACACCAATGCCAAGTAGAAACATGGAGACAGAGTTGGAGGAAACAGAAAAAGTAGCTTTATTTCATTATTGTTTAGTTAGTTAGTTATGCTTTTTAGGGCTGCACTTGAAGCATATGGAAATTCCCAGGCTAGGGGTTGAATTGGAGCTGCAGCAGTCAGCCATGGCCACAGCCACAGCAACACAGTATCAGAGCCACATCTGCAACCTGCACCACAGCTCATGGCGATGCAGGATCCTTAGCCCAATGAGTGAGGCCAGGGATTGAACCCAAGGCCTCATGAATACTAATCAGATTCTTAACCAGCTGAGCCACAAAAGGGACTCCCTCTCTTGGGTTTGAGATGATACTTGAAGAATGATTATTGGGAGTTCCCTGGTGGAACATCAGGTTAAGGATCTGGCACTATTAATGCTGTGGCTCAGGTTGCTGCTCTGGTGCGGAGTTGGAAAGAAATGGTAAATTTTATGGGTGTGCTAAATAAACCTTAGCAAAGCTATTTTTAAAAAAGGAAGAGAAGAATCTATCCAGGTATCCTTGTAGTTGGAAAGAAATGTCTGGTGCGGGTTTGCTCCCTAGCCTGTGTAAACTTGTTCACGCAGTCCTCCAGGGCATGCACGCACAAACAGAAACGCGACCATTATAGAATTTGGTCATTGCGACCGAGGGTTCTGCTTACCTATACAACCCGATGGCGACCATATCCTAGTGCACGTGTTAATGCCCTGTCAGGTAGGATCGCGACCATGTTACTCAACGTTTGGACTGGGTTGTTTAATTAGGGTACAGATCCCTCCCACTTTTTGCTGTTTTACTTACTTTGGGAATTGGCTCTGCATGTGGATACCAGATTTAAGGAGGTAGCCAAATAGCCATCCCTAGGCTTCTTCTCTCAACTGGAAATCTTCCTCCCGTGTCTCGGAACAGTGTAGCGTTGCTTTGCGCTTCCTGTGGTAGCACCATCAATTTCCCAGCTGCGACCAAGTTCACTCACACACCGCATGACTCATGATTATGAGACATGATGGGTGGCAGGAGCACATATCGTGTACCAACGTATAACTTGAGATTTCATCCATATGATTTTTAATTTCATAGTTTGCTAATAATCAATGAGCTTTGACTGTGTCTTGTTTGGAACTATTTTGTTTTTCAAGGTGCAACAACCTATGTGGTCTTTTTATTCGGCCTAGCATCATGGCCTTTTATTTCTTTATATACCCTGCCATTGCTTAGTCTCACATGATGTTCTTCGAGCTTCTGTGTTTTTACAAGAGTAACCATTATCAATTTGTCTGTGGAATATTCAAAGTCCGTATCTCGAATGTGTCTTATCTCCTTAATTGGTGCTTCTCTGTAGACGGTATCAGAATAATAGAAGGCTGATATTGACAAGTGTAGGTTGTACTGCTCGTCACTTATACGTATGTTATTCATTAGTAGTCATATGATATTATGGGCTCTAAGCACGCAGACGATGCTCCGCTGCTCAGTAGAACCAAAGCATATTGTACTAGTTTGTCTTCGTGCTATCTATATTTGTCACTCTTTTTTTTTTTACTTGCTTCCTGTCCTCTGCAGTCTTTCTCTCTTTCTTCTTGTTTTTTGTTTGTGTCAAATTTTTTTCACCACTTTTGTGCGCATGTTTGGAATGTTCCAGGCTAGGGTCAAAGAGAGCAGCTTCGCAGCTGCCGTGCTACACCACCAAGCAATGCAATGAGATCCAGCTGCATCTGTGACACTCAATACAGCTGCGGTAATGCCAGATCCTTAATCTACTGAGCAGGGCCAGGGATTGAATTGACATCCTCATGGATACTAGTCGGGTTCTTAACTGGCTGAGCCACAATGGAAACTCCAGTGCACTTCCTTTTAATTTAATTTTATTCATTTATTCCTCATCCTCCTCATCTCCCATGCCCAATGCCATTTGCCACCTCCTCGCCCACTATGCACATCCAGGCTCCTGTACTTAATGTATATCATTCCACCGTCCATGCCTTTATTCACAAATTTGTGTAACAATGAACAACAGAAAACATTATTTTTATATTTTCCATCAATTGCATTGTGCTAAGCATCTCATTTTGCTCTTTATTTTTCAGGCTCAATAGTGTATTTGTGAACCATCCTCACTGACACATGTAGATCTCGATCTTTCAATCTTATCAATACATATACCACACTAAGTTCATCCTTTCACTCAACCTTTTAGGTTGGTTCCCAAATCTCTGCACAGACAAACATTAACAGCAATGCTATCATGAATCTTCCCTGTGTCTTTACGAAAGATTTTCCAAGGTATCCAAGCATGGAATTTCCTAGGTCATAGGCTAAATGTGTATTTAATTTTACTAAATACCCCTAAAGTGTTCTCCTGAAGTGATACTCTTACCAAAAGAACATGAAGCTTTCTGTTTCCCCATTTCAATCAGCATTTGATAACCTATAATTTTTGCCTATTGTTGAGAGTAAAATGGAATCTTATTTTAGTTGCATTTTTAGGACTGCTAACAAGGCTCTGTCTCTCCTCAGGAACTCATTAGATATGAGTTTTCTCCTTCTGTGAACTGTTTAGTCACATTCGTGGCCCATTTTCCTATGAGGTTGCCCATCATTTTCCTGGAGTTTTACAGAAGTTCCTATATATTCTGGATGTATAGCCATTAACAATGTACAGTATTCTATTATCAGCATACTTTATAAACATCTTATTTCAGTTTTGCCCACCTAGAAATCATTGGTTAGTTTCTTATCCACCATACATCCCTGAACAAAATCTTTTCATTTTAATATAGCAGAAACCAACAAATTTCCCTTTTAGGATTTTGGAGTATTGTTTAAAAAATCACTACCGGGAGTTCCCATCTTGGCACAGCAGAAACAAATCAGACTAGGAACCATGAGGCTGTAGGTTCAATCCCTGGCCTCACTCAGTGGGTCAGGGATCCGGTGTTGCCATGAGTTGTGGTATAGTTTGCAGACACCGCTCAGACCCCGAGTTGCTGTGGCTCTGGTGTGAGCCGGCAGCTATAGCTCTAATTAGACCCCTAGCCTGGGAACCTCCATATGCCGTGAGTGTGGCCCTAAAAAAAAAAAAAAAAAACAAATAAATAAATAAATAATCATAAATAATCACTACTGCTTCCACTTCTGGAATGGTGGCATGAGGAGCTCTGTGGACTCACTACAGGAAATAACTACAAATTGGTTAGAATTATATGAAAAAAGGTTTATAAAACAATCTTTTGTATGTCTGAAGATAATTAAGTCATAATTCAAAGAGATTTATGAACTCCAATGTTCAGAGCACCATTATTTACAATAACCAAAATATGGAAGCAACTTAACTGTCCATCAGGAGATGAATGGGTAAAGAAGATGTGGTACACACACACACACACACAACACACACACACACACACACACTGGAATATTAGTCATAAAGAAGAATGAAATTCTGCCATTTAAAACAGCATGAATGGACTTGGAGGCTCTTAGGCTAAATAAAAAGAGTCAGAGAAAGACAAATACTGTATGTCATCACATATAGAATCTAAAAAGTGAAACACAAACGAACAAAAAAAAAACAAGAAGCAGATTCACAAATGCAGAGAATAAACGAGAGGTTACCAGCAAGGATATGGAAAGCAGGAAGGAAGGGCAAGATAGGGATTATGAGATTAAGATGTACAAACTACCATATACAAAAGAGATAAGCAACAAAGAAACATTGGACAACACAGGAGATATAGCCAATATTTTAAAATAATTCTGCATGAAGTATAATCTACAAAGACTTTGAATTACTGTGTTGTGCACCTGAAACTAATGTGATACTATGGATCAACCCTATGTCAATAAATAAATAAATGTGGAAATTGTCCTAAAAGCAGAGAACCATTGAAGACATGTTTACTCAAGAAAATCTACTAGATATCAATTATAACAACATGAATCTGGAAGTTCCCATTGTGGCTTAGTGGTAACAAATCCGAGTAGTATCTGTGAGGACACAGGTTCAGTCCCTGGCCTTGCTTAGTGGTTTAAGGATCCAGTTTTGCCGAGAGCTATAATGTAGTTTGCAGATGTGGTTAGGATCTGGTGTCCCTGTGGCTATGGTGTAGGCGGGCGGCTACAGCCCTGATTGATTGGACCCTAACCTGGGAACTTCCATATGCCACAGGTACATCCCTAAAAAGACAAAAAAAAAAAAAAAAGGACCTGCAGCATTTGAGCCACCACTGCCCCGCCCTCCTCCACTTCTCTTCGGTGACCAAAGATCCCATCCATGTCTCATCCGTGTCCCCTCTCAGCTTCCAGTCATGGACTAGAGGACCTCACCAAGAGTGGCAGACCACCAGCACATCTCCCTCTTCCCTAGAAGAAATGCCACTAGCACCCTCTCTAGCTCACCCTAATCTTAGTCATTACTACTCTCAGTCATTTCAGTTTTCATTACGTTATTTGATACCAGCTCCCTGTGAGATGGGCAGACTGTTTATTCTCCCTCCTCTAAAGGTGAGGAAACCGAGGTTCAAAGATATTAAAGTACCTCATTGATACCCAGTAATGAGCTGATAAATGTTTAACAAGTTCTCTAGGGAGGGACGTGGATGAGAAAGCCCTGACTGGTAGCCTGGGCCAATGTCTATGGTGTAAATACTCCCTCCATAGAAAATTTCAAGCTACTAACATGACGCCTCTGAACTTGAAATGCAGACAAAGTTGGCACAACGGATCCTAGCTTCAGTGTGAGCCAACGGCAACACACTAGCCTATGAGAAAGAGGATGCATGGAAACGAGGCAGCAAGTGACATTCTTGAGCACCTGTAAGCACTAGGTAATCTGCAAGGTGATTCACCAACGTTATCTTCCCTCCATCATGATTATAAAGGTTTGCAGTAGCTAATGTATTATCCCCTTTTGAAAGCTGTGGAAAATAAGACTTAGGCAACATGCCCAAAGGTTGCTTGCTGATACATGGTATAAACCAACAGCAAACCCTCCCTCCTTCTCCTTTACATTTCAGCGCTCCTTCCCAAATTTGGGTTCTCATCACTGGTCTCAGTAAAAGTCTTGTTTTTACCTGGACTGATTTCTAAGCCAGTTCCCTCAAGGCTCTGCCCAAGACCGAGGTCACACCAGCTCGGCTCATCAAGGATGCTTACAGCTGCATTTCCAGCTCCTTTGAACTCTGCGTGTTCTTCTAAGATATTTTAGAGTTTCCATAGGTCGAGGTTATGGAGGCTGGTGGGGGAAGCGCTTAAGGGAAGCAAACAGAAGTGTTCATCTGGTCACTCTGGCTTTAGGACATCCCCCTGCAGGTCCGGGTCCACAGGCAGCGCCAGTGTGAGGCAGGACACACACAGAATAAGACAGGATCGGCAGCGTGCCTGGGATAGGAAAAGTCCATCAGGATGACAGACATTTATATTTCATTTCTTTTTTTTTTTTTTTTTGCCTTTTAGGGATACACCTGCAGAATATGGAAGTTCCCAGGCTATGGGTCAAATCGGAACTGCAGCTGCTGGCCTACCCCATGGCCACAGCCATGTCGGGATCCGAGCCACAGCTGCAACCTATCCTACAGCTCATGCAACTCCAGATCCCTGACCCACAGAGCGAGGCCAGGAATTGAACCCACATCCTCATGGATACTGGTCAGATTCATTTCTGCTGCTCCACAATGGGAACACCTATATTTCATTTGTAACTCATTGCCAGTAACCTCAGCTATAACCAGAAATGAGTTTATAAGAAAGATGTTGTCAGGAGAAACAGAACAAAATGGATGGGTGAGGGAGGCAAGGGATTATTTTTGAAAGCAAAATTTCATCCTCAAAATCTATTTATTAGTCTAACTGGTAGGCAGTAGTTCCTTCTATCATATACGAGAATGGCCAGACATACAGCAGGTGTTATCAAACTTGACCCTCTCTCTCCCTGCAGCGTCAGGAGCCATGACAAGCACACAACACGTGATTGAATGGTTTACATACATGTCTCCAATACTTACAACGCCTCTAGACATTTGGTAACACGTCCCTGTTTTAATCTTGGAAGTAGGACTCAGACCTTTAAGTAAGTTGAAAGACCCTCAGCTCGGATTTGAATTTGCCTCTGCCTACCCTCCAAGCCCACGGTGTCTCCATCAGGCCATCCTGAACCACAGGACCCCGACCAAAGCTCTGCTTGCTCAGCTGCCCCTCTGGGGCCCCCTTTTCTGCCTTCTATTCCTATCATTTCCCATTTCCTTGTGTGGCTGGTCTATTTGATGCCAATCTCCGTCTGAAAGCTGGGTAAGTGGCACCTGGCATGTGGGCAGGCAGATAATTAAAAGACACTTTCGACCTGTTGTGTGCTCTCCTCAGTGAGGCAAACAGCACCTAATGAAGCTCGCTGACGTCAAAGTTACAGTCCTATGGGAGGGTGTGGTGCTCACACACCCATTTCATAGATCAGGCAAACAGAAGACTTGGAAAAGAACCAGACCTACTCAAAACAAATAGGTGGGAAGAAAAGCCTCACACCTTGTCCTGTTGCCTCATCATCAGTACCTGCACCCACAGATTACCTTTGAGATAATGTTATTATTCTAAAACTTGATATCAAGAGGTACATTTCAGGAGTTCCCGTCATGGCAGAAACGAATCCGACTAGGAACCATAAGGATGCCGGTTTGATCCCTGGCCTCGCTCAGTGGGTTAAGGATCCAGCATTGCCATGAGCTGTGGTGTAGGTCGCAGGTGCACCTCGGATCTGGAGTTGCTGTGGCTGCGGCATAGGCCGGCAGCAATAGATCCGATTAGACCCCTAGCCTGGGAACCTCCATATACTGAGGGTACAGTCCTCAAAAGACAAAGGACCAAAAAAAAAAAAAGAGGTACATTTCAGAACTTTTCTAGAGGGACAAATTATCTGATCCAGAGGAATACTTTTTACCCAGACTGTCCACAATCTAGCTAACGTAATTCGGTGATCCATTTCATGGCAGATGATGCAGCAGTGAAGGGGACTTTGGATATGTATTTTTTTGCATCAGACTGTGGCATTGTACAACTTCTCCAGGTAGATGAGGGAAAACTTCCTGGTGAGAGAAACACTCACAAAATACCCAGGGATCCGGGGGAATGTGTGGTTCAGTTTCGAAGATGCAGGGTGAAAACGGCCCGTAACATAAAGAATGGCGTATAGTCAGAGTACAGGCTATCCTCTGCCTTATGTGTCAAGGGGCCCAAAGATATATGTTATCACCGATCTATGGCCACTCTGAGCCATTTCGATTTCAGCTTCCTTGGGAATAGGAGGTGACACACAATTCATGTATTCATTGATTCGACAGATGTTTCTTGAGTCCTTGCTCTGTGTGACGTACTCTGTTACAATCTGAGGATTCAACAGAGAACAGGACAGACCTGGAGCTGAGAGTCCAAGTGAGAAACAGATACTATTCAAGTAATTACAGGGACACTAACTT
Organism: Phacochoerus africanus; assembly: GCF_016906955.1. Classification (NCBI taxonomy): domain Eukaryota; kingdom Metazoa; phylum Chordata; class Mammalia; order Artiodactyla; family Suidae; genus Phacochoerus; species Phacochoerus africanus. Next base: position 43,320,645 of record NC_062552.1, read on the forward strand.
TGTTAAGGAGAGCCACACAGGATCTAATTGGAGAGAGGAGGCTCTAATCATTTTAGAGGTGGAAAACCAAGACTCTAACGTTGTCACAAATCTAGAAAATCTAATTGGTCTGGACTTGATCCAGATTTTCAGACTCCTGCATCCAATGCTGTAGCCAAATGGGGGAAAATCTGACTCAATGTATATCAACTTAATCAACAGGCTAGTCTAGGAATGTAACTATAAAATAAATGGAAGAGCTGAGCTATTTGTCTGTCATGTTGGGTCAGGATTCCAGGATTCCTTGCTCAGTGGCAGAATATCACTGGGATCAGTAGGCAGAGAAAATAGAACATGCCACATAGCCTGGCTGCGGGTCAAAACCATGTTTGTCCTTCTCACTTGCTATCTGTTTAGATAGCTATCTGCTCTCAAGAGGCACCCACCTGCCACCCTCCAGGTGCTCAGAAAAAGATGGGTAAACAAAGAGATAATAGGGAGTGGACACCACCCAGCCTAGCTTCTCCTGCTTTCTACTCTGTGTTGGTACCTGAAACCCCAAGCAGGCCCTCTGATCTTCAACATAGTCTAATTGATTCAGGTAGTTTATGGCAACCTATCAGGTAAAGTTGACAAGGAAAGTGGCTCAGATCATAAGCCACTTAATGCCTGGAATGCTCATCTTCAATGCCCTCTGTCCTTTTATCCTGGTCTTTTAGGACACAAACTAAAGACTTCCCTGTAGGGTGTTCTGACAATTTCCTCAAGTCCACATTGATCTAATCTATCTCACAGCGGGTTCAGGCGAGTTCTCTATTCTGAGTCTCCATTTATGAGTTAGGCAGGGCAGCAAGAGTGATCATAATGGGACAGTATTTACTAAGGAGTGGATCATTGAGATTGTCATACAAAATTAGTCCTCACCTAAGCACCCCACCTCACTGTTAGGAAACCACTCATAGTACAAACAAAAGCCAATGACAGAGGAGGATCTGGCAGGACACGACCAGTTGGCCATGGAAGAAATGAAGGTCAACAATAAGGGCAAAGTCAGAGTTCCCATCGTGGCTCAGTGGTTAACGAATCCGACTAGGAACCATGAGGTTGTGGGTTTGATCCCTGGCCTTGCTCAGTGGGTTAGAGATCTGGCGTTGCCGTGAGCTGTGGTGGAGGTCACAGACGTGGCTGGGATCCCGAGTTGCTGTGGCTGTGGCGTAGGCCAGCAGCTGTAGCTCTGATTAGACCCCTAGCCTGGGAACGTCCATATGCCATGGATGCAGCCCTAGAAAAAGGCAAAAAGATGATAAATAAATAAATAAATAAATTCCACATATAAAAGTGATATCATATAGTATTTGTCCTTCTCTTTCATTTTTTTTTTTCTTTTTCAGCTGTACCTGCAGGACATGGAAGTTCCACGGTCAGGGATCAAATCCAAACTAGCTGCAACCTACAACACAGCGGCAGCAACACCAGATCCTTAACCCACCGTCCGGGGCTAGAGATCCAAACGGTGCCTCCACAGAGATAAGTTGATCATTAATCCACTGCACCACAGTAAGCACTCCTGCCTTTCTCTTTCTGACTTATCTTACCCAGTATAATCAGTTTAATTCCATCATGTTGCTGCAAATGACACTATTTCATTCTTTTTATGGCTGAGTAATATTCCATTTCATATATGTACCACATCTTCTTTTTTCATTCATCTGTCGATGGACATTTATGTTGTTTCCATGTCTTGGCTATAGTAAATATGGCTATAATAATGCATTCTTCTTTTTATTTCAATCACTCAGAGACTTAATCTACATTGATGGTATAGAGTGGGTATTCATAAGTAGTCCAAGCCTACTAGATCCGTCACTTTGTATATGAATTTCTTCTTCGATGTATGTCTTTTCTGAATTTAAATATTTTATTCTTTTTGCTTGTTGTTTGTTTTGTTCTTGTGTTTTGCCTTTTCTAAGGCTGCTCCCATGGCACATGGAGGTTCCCAGACTAGGGGTCTAATCAGAGCTGTAGCCACCATTCTATACTACAGCCACAGCAATGTGGGATCCAAGCCAAGACTACAACCTACACCACAGCTCATGGCAATGCTGGATCCTTAACCCACTGAGCAAGGCCAGGGATTGAACCCACAACCTCATGGTTCCTAGTCGGATTCGTTAACCACTGAGCCACGACGGGAACTCCCTATGGTAGTTCTATATTTAGTTTTCTGAGGAACCTCCATACTGTTTTCCATAGTGGTTGTACCAATTTACATTCCCACCACCAACAGTGCAGGAGGGTTCCCTTTTCTTCAAACCCTCTCCAGCATTTGTTATTTGCAGACTTATTAATGATGGCCATTCTGACTGGTGTGAGATACCTCTTGTAATTTTGATTTGGAAAAATGATAACTGCGTATTCACAATGTGTAATGGCAACTACTGTGTGATGGTTCATTTTATGGTCAATCTGACTGGATCATGGAATGTCTAGATATTTGTTTAAACAATATTTCTGGGTGTGTCTGGGAAGGTGTGTCAGGTCAAAGTCGCCTCTGAGTCAACTGACTCAGAAAATTGGTTAACCTCTTCTGTGTAGGTGGACATCACCCAAACTATTGAGGGCTTGACTAGAACAAAAAGGCAGAGGACAGAAGAATTTGGCATTTCAGCCTGATTGCTTGAGTTGGGACACCCGTATTCTTGTGCCCATGGCCCCCCTTGGTTCTCAGGTTTTTGAACACAGACTGAATTACATCCTTGGCTTTCCTGGGTCTTCAGCCTGCACACTGCAGATCATGGGACTTCTCAGCCTTTATAATTCCATGAGCCAATTTCTTAAATTCTGTCTCTTGATATATTTATCAATATACATATATCAAGCTTATGTATTTAGAGAGAGGGATCCTATTGGTTCTGTTTCTCTAGGGAACCCTGACTCATATATACTCATAGCCACATGGTTTGTATAGATGTTAAATGCAGCAACGGTTCAGAGTGTGGAAATATTGTGATATTTCGGGGTGCCCAGGAGAGTTATAAAAGTCTAAAAATTAACAGAGGAGTTCCCATTGTAGCTCAGCAGTAACAGAATCTGACTAGCATCCAAGAGGGTTTGGGTTTGATCCTTGGCCTCGCTCCATCGATTAAAGATCCCGTGTTGCTGAGAGCTGCAGTATAGGTGGCAGATGTGGCTCAGATACCTAGTTGCTGTGGTTATGACGTAGGCCAGTGGCTGCAGGTCCAATTCAACCCCTAGACTGGAAACTTCCATAAGCTGCAGGTGCAGCCCTAAAAAGCAAAAATAAATAAATTAATTAAATTTTAAAAATTAAAATTAAAATTACAGAAAACTACACTTTTAGGAATTTGACTCAGCGAGGATTTCGTGTCCCCTTTGTGACAAATTATACATAACAGCTAGTCAGTGGTGAATCCTGGATTTTAAACGCAAGGCTCTCTGATTCTCGAACCAGTCCATGCCCTTTCTACTCCATTGCGCTGCCTTATCTTGTATTTTACTCTTTAGAAGTCCCATAGTCACTTAACAGTAAACCTTTTCCCTCTCCTCAAACTGAGAAAATAATTATTCTTCAGAGCAGACCCCTTCATCTCCATTGGCCACTGTAGAAGGTGCTCTCCTGGGAATGCAGCTGTCAGCCTGGACACACCAGCTCATGCCTCCATGATATTTTCAGCCCTTGTCCTCATAAATATCATAATGCTAGGAGAGCGGCCACTTATGCATATTCTTCCTCACAGCTAGAGATCAAAGTCAGGATGGTTCCTCTGGATTCCAGCTTCCCAAAGTCAAGATAGTTCGTCTGGAGTCCAGCTACCCCCACTGCTGTCCACCAGAATTTAAGAAAAAGAAGTTGGGGAGTTCCTGTTGTGCCTCAGTGGGTCAAGAACCCGATTACTCTCCCTGAGGATTCAGGTTCGATCCGTGGCCTCGCTCAGTGGGTTAAGGATCCAACGTTGCCACAAGCTGTGGTGCAGGTTGCAGATGCGGCTTGATCTGTGGTGTAAGCCGGCAGCTGCAGCTCTGATGCTCTAGCCTGGGAACTTTTATATGCTGCAGGTGCAGCCATTTAAAAAAAAAAAATGTTGCTAGAATAACAGGAAAAGAGCAAAGATGTCCGTGAGTGGGACTAGAGCATGCCATTATTGCCATATTTTTAGTTTGTTAACTCAGTGCCAGAAAGCTTATTTCCTCTCGAGCTATATTGGTTATCTGGACAGTCCCTTGACACTAGGAAAATAGTCAGAGTTTGGTTAAGCTCCTAGAGAAACAAGAATCTTTTGCCCTGGATGTGGTTTGGCTGAGTTGGAAATTTTGGCATAAATAAAATGAAAATAGAACTGTGAGTAAAAATAGCTAACTTGATCAAGTATATTAAACTCTCCTAAGTCCCTCAACCAAGGTTTAAAAATAGGAACACATATTTGTTTTTTTCCTCACTTGATCTCAGTAAATTCTTACAACCCTAAACCATTTTGCCCTGGTCCTCTTTTCTCCTTATGTTTCAAAGAGGAGGCCTTAACCCTGTGTTCTCACGCACTTGACTCAGTTTTCAGAATTTTGTCTGTCACCCCTCTCCTCTGTGGAATGTTAGGAATGTGAACCGAGAGATGTAATTTTTGAAAAGCCAATCTCTGTCTCCCAGCAGATTTGGGCCCACCAAACCGACCACAGAACATCAAATATGTTCTGATTTTTATTTTATTTTATTTGTTCTTTCTAGGGCTGCACCGTAGAAAGTTCCCAGGCTAGAGGTCTAATCAGAGCTGTAGCTGCTGGCTTACACCAGTCACAGCAACGCAGGATCCAAGCTGCTCATGGCAACAGCAGATCCTTAACCCACTGAGTGAGGCCAGGGATCAAACCTTGTCCTCATGGATACTAGTCAGGTTCATTACCATTGAGCCACAATGGGAACTCCCTATATTTTCCAAGTTTTTTAAAAATTACAAAATACTGGAAGAAAATTATCTTTTAAAGCAGTCTAATTTTAAGTACTTTCACCATACCATAGATGAATATCTCTCTTTCTTTTCTTTTCTTTTCTTTTTTTTTTCCAGCGACCTGAATCTCTCCAGGATAAAATTGCAAGAAAATGCACTGGCTCCAAGAACCTTGTGAAAAGTCGCCTAGAAATTCATTGGTATGGAAAGGACAGATATTGAACGCCTTGAAAGCAGCGGCTTCATGGAATCCCAGAGGATTTAAATGCATAAACATGAGCCTTCTGATGTTTGGGAACCATTGCAGCCCATATAAATAAATCATTTGCAAAACAGTAACTTGAAAAAAATACAAAAGGAGATAGGAAAATGAAAGAAGTTGCATTTGTCAAAATGTTTCTCAAATAATAGGAGAGGGGAGAGGGAATAAATAACAGATTGGCTGGTTTTAAGAGACCTTAGTAACAATTTAAGTACATTTTTTGAAATTTCTGAATATTTACCACAGAAAGTCTGTGTTTACACAATGCATGTTGGTTGTTTGCCTGCCGTCAAAATTCTCCCTCTCTCCCTCCCTCTCTCTCTCTCTCTCTCTCTCTTCTCTCTCTCTCTCTCTCTCTCTCTCTCTCACACACACTCACACACACACACACACACACACACACACAATTTTTCAAGCCAGGTTTAAAAAAAAAAAATCTCTTCCCAAGAAGACTTACTCAATGGAAAGCAATATTAATTATTGGGTTACTTTATTCAAGCAATGGAAACCAGACAAAACACTCAATTTTTGGTGCAGACGTATTTCTGGAATCATGTCCTCAGCTTTAGATGCAATGGCACAGATGAAGTTCTGTACATAAAAACTGAAATGCGGAGTTCCCAGCCTGGCTCAGTGGAAATGCACCTGACTGTGTCCATGAAGCTGAGGGCGCCATCCCTGGCCTCGTGCAGTGGGTTAAGGATCTGGCATTGCTGTGAGCTATGGTGTAGTTCGCAGATGCAGCTTGGATCCCGCTTTGCTGTGACTGGGGTGTAGGCTGTCAGGTCTGACTGGACCTCTAGCCTGGGAACTTCCATAGGCTGCGGGTACAGCCTTAAAAAAAAAAAAAAAAAAATCCGAAATGCAGCCTAGGTGACAGTATTGAACGAGCTGACTCCCTTTGATGGCAACTTCAGAAACTGAGTAACACAGATATCTTATCTATGACTTTAAAGTGAGATTACTGCATGTTTTCCAGTTTCGGAGAGAAGTAGGGGCGTGTAAAAACCTGAATGCAGGAGAGGAGTAGCCACGGAAACTAAAAGGACCACGTTCATTTTTGATTCTAAAGGGCTGCAGGTCAAATAAAGTTTTCCTTCCTTCCTTCTTGCCTTCCTTCCATCCTTCCTTCCCTCCTCCCTTTCTCCTTCCTTGTACCTCACAAATTCTCTGTTGGTAAAGTTCAGGCAAGCTTTTCATTTTCTTCATGTGAAGGACCGGGAAGTTCTCCATCTTTGAAACTTAGAGCAAGTAACCAGTTTGAGGGAAGAATAGAATTTGACTTATTCCAAAGCCATCTGGAAAATCAGCAAAGTTCTTACACGACTATACAGCCTGCTTTTGAGAAAAATGAGACATGGTAACCCAATGGCCTTTGATCATACAGTTGATCGGAGTTCCTGTCATGGCGTGGTGGAAAGGAATCCAACTGGGAACCGTGAGGTTGCGGGTTTGATCCCTGGCCTCGCTCAGCAGGTTAAGGATCCGGCATTGCCGTGAGCTGTGGTGTAGGTCTCAGATGTGGCTCGGATCTGGTGTTGCTGTGGCTGTGGTGTAGGCCAGCAGCTATAGCACCAATTAGACCCCTAGCCTGGGAACCTCCATATGCCACAGGTGCGGCCTTAAAAAAGACAAAAGATCAAATAAATAAGTAAATAATAAAAATTTTTTAAATTAAAAAATTAAAATTAAAAGTTGGTCAGTTTTCAAATATTATCTAATAGCTCAAGAAACCATTAAGAATAAGAAGTCTTGCTTGAATATCAGGAATACAAAGGCCACATTCAGTGTGCTCGTCTGGGATAGGTCCATGTGTCACATCAAGAGGGTATATTTTTCGTATCCTTTTTCACTAATCTTGAGCTAAAAGGTCAGAACTGGTTGTAAAGGGTAGGATACTACAGAATCCATACAGAAGAGTAAGCTGAAAGGGGAGGTCCTATTGTGGCTCAGCAGTAACGAACCAGACTCATATCCAGGAGGATGTGGGTTTGATCCCTGGCCTTGCTCAGTGGGTTAAAGATCTGGTGTGGCTGTGGCTGCGGTGTAGGCCGGCAGCTGCAGCTCTTCTGATTGGATCCCAAGCCTGGGAATGTCCATATGCTGAGTGTGCAGCCCCCTCCCCCCCAAAAAGCTGAAAGGTCAAAAGGGTCAGACATCGTCCATGATATTTCAGAATCAAATTGCTTTTCTTTCCCTGTGATTCCGTGAGCTCTAAAAGTCAGTCGTTTTTGTTGTTTTTTTTTTTTGACCCAGTTTTAATCCAATTACCTCTTTAATTGTTCACATTTACTCCTGGCGAGGGTAGCCAGGAGCTTTAATTTCTTTCTAAAATTACCTCATTTTTTAAGAGTGTCTTTGAAAGATCTGCATGAACATCAAAATATCTCTATTTCTGTTTTGCAAACCTGGTAGCAATGAGTCTTGAGAAATGGCTCTAATCTTATAATGATCAGTGTGGTCAGCAGAAGCAAAACCCAAATGCTTGACCAAGTGTTCATAATGATAGGAAAGGCCACAGGACAGCAAGTCAGCACGTACCCTGAAATGACGGTCATACTGTGTATTTGGAAAGTATGCTTACTACCTTTAGTGCCTACTTCTATGAACTAGATTTTTAATTAGAAATGTGTACTGATTTTCATTGTAGATCAAGTAAAAGCCTAGTGAAAGCATGCTATAAAGATGTAGTAAAAGTTAAAGGGGGGAGTTCCCGTCATGGTACAGTGGTTAATGAATCTGACTGGGAACCATGAGATTGCGGGTTCGATCCCTGCCCTTGCTCAGTGGGTTAACGATCCGGCGTTGCCGTGAGCTGTGGTGTAGGCTGCAGACATGGCTCAGATCCTGAGTTGCTGTCGCTGTGGTGTAGGCCGGCGGCTACAGCTCCAATTAGACCCCTAGCCTGGGAACCTCCATATGCCGTGGCAGTGGCCCAAGAAACAGCAAAAAGACAAAACAGCAACAAAAACAACAACAACAACAAAAGTTAAAGGGGGAGGGAGAAGGGGGAGGGACTGGGAGTTTGGGGTTAGTAGATGCAAAATATTACGTTTAGAATGGATAAGCAATGAGGTCCTGCTGTACACATATGGAACTGTATCCAAACTTTTGTGATAGAACATGACAGACAATAACACAAGAAAAAGAATGTGTGTGTGTGTATACAACTGGGTCACCTTGCTATACAGCAGAAATTGACCCAACATTATAAATCAGCTATACTTTAATTTAAAAAAAATTTTTGGAGGGAGTTCCTATTGTGGCACAGAGGAAAGGAATCCAACTAGTATCCATGAGGATGGGGGTTCGATCCCCGGTCTTGCTCAGTGGGTTAAGGATCCAGCATTTCTGTGAGCTGTGGTGTAGGTCGTAGACATGGCTCAGATCCTGCATTGCGTGGCTTTCTTGTAGGCGGGCAACTATAGCTCCGATTTGGACCCCTAGCCTGGGAACTTCCGTATGCCTCAGGTTCAGCCCTAAAAAGCAAAAAAAACAAAAAACACAAAAAAAAAACCAAATAAATAAAATTTTAAAGTAAAAAAAATTTTTCAAGTATAGTAAAATTTAATAATCTCTCCCCTCATCACCCCATTCTCACTCGCCAACCAACCCTCCTCATGCACATTTTCACATCAACACTTTGAATGCCAATCAAGTCAAGCGCTCAGGAGTAGCTGCCAGCATCTTTTAGTGCAGGCTGGAACTCGGGGCAGAAGGGAAGCAGTCACAGGGGCGCCCTCCCTTCTGTGAATGGGCAAGCTTAGGCTAAATGAACCAGACATCCATGGTGCTGTGCTCCCGAAGAAGGATCCCACCTCTCTGTAACTCTTCTTTTCTATAGGGGGCAAGAATTGGAATGCGCTTGCAAGTAGGGAAAAAGAGATTTGTGCTTGAGTACCCAAAGGGTGAGCATGGGTGCCAGCTGTTCCCAGGCTTCAAGGACCATTATTTGCCAGCACTTGGGAGCCTTATGAGAAATGGAGTTGCAATCTCACCACCCCAACCTTAAGGAGGAGCAGTCCCTGAGCTCTCCTGATCATTGCCACCATGGATGGAAAGTGAGACTCAGGGGCCAATAGCCAAGCGTCCTGTTTGGCTCTCTAGAAAAACTGATGTTAAAGGCTTTCTTTTGGAGTTCCCGTCAGTGGCTCAGTGGTTAACATATCTGACTAGGAACCATGAGGTTGCGGGTTCCATCCCTGGCCTTGCTCAGTGGGTTAAGGATCCGGCACTGCGTGAGCTGTGGTGTAGATCACAGACGCGGCTCAGATCCTGCGTTGCTGTCGCTGTGGTATAGGCCGGCGGCTACAGCTCCGATTAGACCCCTAGCCGTGGGAACCTCCATATTCGGTGGGAGCGGCACAAGAAATGGCAAAAAGACAAAAAAAAAGTTTTTTTCTTTTCTTTTTTGCTTCTTAGGTACGCACCTGTAGCAAATGGAAGTTACCAGGCTAGAGGTCAAATGAGAGCTACGGCTGCCAGCATCTAAGCTGCATCTTCCACCTACACCACAGCTCACGGCAATGCCAGATTCTTTAACCCACTGAGTGAGGCCAGGGATCAAAGCCGTGTCCTCATGGATACTAGTCAGGTTCATTACTGCTGAGCCACAGTGGGAACTCCCTTAAAAGCTTCCTTTGTGTTTATGCATGTATATCTATATATTTGTCTGTATCTCTATATAGATGTAGACACATATATTTTATGTATCCATGTGTGTGTATACGCATCCTCTATATATATGTATGTGACACACAACACATTTATAAAGGGATTTTTTTTTTTTTTTGCCTGCACCCAAGGCACGTGGAAGTTCCTGGACCAGGGATCAAACTTGTGCCACAAGGAATGACAATGTTGAATCCTGAATAACTAGGCCATCATGGAACTCCTATAAAGGTTTTTTTTTTTTTTGTCTTTTTGTTGTTGTTGTTGTTGCTATTTCTTGGGCCGCTCCCGCAGCATATGGAGGTTCCCAGGCTAGGGGTCGAATCGGAGCTGTAGCCGCCGGCCTACGCCAGAGCCACAGCAACGCGGGATCCGAGCCCCGTCTGCAACCTACACCACAGCTCACGGCAACGCCGGATCCTTAACCCACTGAGCAAGGGCAGGGACCGAACCCACAACCTCATGGTTCCTAGTCGGATTCGTTAACCACTGCGCCACGACGGGAACTCCTATAAAGGGTTTTTTAATGTTTTCAAAACAAATAAGGTAGATAAACAATAAGATACATACGTGTGTATATATATATATATATATACACACACACAGCATATATATGACTGAGTCACTGCTGTACAGCAGAAATTGGCCCAGCATTCTAAATCAATATTTTTAATAAAAAATTAAAAACACATAGACACTGGAGTTTCCGTCATGGCTCAGTAGTTAAATCCAACTAGGAACCGTGAGGTTGCAGGTTCGATCCTTGGCCTCACTCAGTGGGTTAAGTATCCGGCATTGCTGTGGCTTGTTGTGTAGGCCAGTGGCTACAACTCCGATTAGACCCCTAGCCTGGGAACCTCCATGTGCCGCGGGTGCAGCCCTAGAAAAAACAGAAAGACCAAAAAAAAAAAAAAAAACGAAACACATAGATACACAGGAGTTTCTGTTGTGGCGCAGCAGAAATAAATCCGACTAGGAACCATGAGGTTTCCGGTTCGATCTTTGGCCTCTCTCAGTGGGTGAAGGACCCCATGTTGCCGTGAGCAGTGGTGTAGATCACAGATGCAGCTCGGATCCCTCTTGGCTGTGGCTGTGATGTAGGCCAGCAGCTGTAGCTCTGATTCGACCCCTAGCCTGGGAACTTCCATATACTGTGGGTGCGGCCCTAAAAAGCAAACAAACAAACAAATAAAACCCCCAAAACCAGGGTTCCCTAACGAATCCGACTAGGAAGCATGAGGTTGCCGGTTCGATCCCTGGCCTCACTCAGTGGATTAGAGATCTGGCGTTGCCATGAGCTGTGGTGTAGGTCGCAGACATGGCTCAGATCCTACGTTGCTGTGGCTCTGGTGTAGGCCAGCGACTACAGCTCCAATTCGACCCCTAGCCTGGGAACCTCCATATGCTGCAGGTGTGGCCCTAGATAAGACCAAAAAAAAAAAAAGACAAAAAAAAGAATGCAAAGAACAAACAAGGAAATGGAATCTTACTAGATACATTTTTATGAAACTTGTTTTTTTCATTTAACTCCCTGATTAAAGCTGAGGAAATTGAGGGCCAGAAAGCTTAAGTAAGCAGTCTAGGACTAAAAGCCCGTTGGTGACTGAGCAGAGTTGACATTTTTTTTTGTCTTTTTAGGGCCGTGCCCATGGCATATGGAGGTTCCCAGGCTAGGGGTCAAATCAGAGCTGTAGTCACGGGCCTATGCCACAGCCACAGCAACATGGGATCCGAGCCACATATGCGACCTACACCACAGCTCACGGCAACGCCAGATCCTTAACCCACTGAGCGAGGCCAGGGGTCAAACCCGCAACCTCATGGTTCCTAGTTCTGCTGAGCCACGATGGGAACTCCCAGAGTTCACATCTTTATGCCCTCATCCTCTGCTGTCTGGCCTTGATGCTACCTTCGCAGCAACACAGACGTTGCCCAAGAAGGCACTGGTAGATGCAGGACCCTTTGCTGGTGCAAAGCTTCACAACTTGTGCTCCTCTGCAGAAATGCAATTCACTCCAGACCCCAAAGAACTGAAGCATCTGACCAACCCAGTCTTTTTGTTCCTGTCTAACAAAAGGACCACAAGTCCCAGCGAGTGTCTCTTGGGCCCGAAGGTGGCAGATGCCTCAGATGCAAAGGAAAGAAGTGACATAGAGAGATGGACTTCAAAAAATTCTGTCCTCTCTAATCCTTGTTGCAAAGTCTATTTGTATCTAATATATATTTATCTTGGTGGAAGCTGGCAGCTTTGTTTCATGAGCCTCAATGATGAGGACAATTTTTTCTATTCTTGGCACAATGCTATGTCTTAGTTTAGGGGAGTGTTTTCTAAGTGCCTGTATCTTGTTATTCTGTATTTGTTTAGATGAAAAATTCAAGGGGCAATTGTCAGATATTACACTGTATTTTTCAGAATTTTTTTGCAGGATTGATTATTTATTATTTATTTATTTATTTATTTATTGTCTTTCTGTCTTTTCTAGGGCTGCCCCCTCGGCATATGGAGGTACCCAGTCTAGGGGTCTAATCAGAGCTGTAGCCGCTGGCCTAGGCCACAACCACAGCAACGTGGGATCTGAGCCCTGTCTGTGACCTACAGCTCACAGCAACGCCGGATACTGTGCAAGGCCAGGGATCGAACCTGCAACCTCATGGTTCCTAGATGGATTCGTTAACCACTGAGCTACAGTGGGAACTCCCTGCAGAACTGTTAAAGAATAGAAAATGTGTAAACCTGTAACAAACTTCAGGGACATAACATTAAGTGGATAAACAATATTAATGTGTATACAAGGTCTTCTAGGTGAACTGTCAAATATTCTATTGTAATAGCTGAAACTGATTCGGGGAGTTCCCGCTGTGGCTCAGCAGGTTATAGGAGTGGTGGCATTGGTCGCAGATGTGGCTAAGATCCCGAGTTGCCATGGCTGCGGCATAGGCTGGTGGCTGCAGCTCCAATTCAACCCCTAGCCTGGGAACTTCCATATCCCACAGGTGTGGCCCTATAAAGCAAATAATAAATAAATAAATAAATAAATAATAAGATTTAAAAGAAAGAAAGAAATAGTATTCATTGCTCTACCCTGTTTTATATGCACTTAAGCATCACCATCAAACTTGGATCCACTCACCAGCCAGAGTACAGTAAAGGCAGTCTATTCACACCAGATTCTGGTGAAGGGAAGTGCATCATTTATTGCAAAGCAACCCATCAATGGGGCCAAGCTAGGAGGTTAGGCATGCTCACAAGACCCAAACTCCCTGAAGGCTTTTAGGGAGGTTTTTGTTTGTTTGTTGGTTTGTTTTTGTTTTTTTGTCTTTTTGCCATGTCTAGGGCCGCTCCTGTGGCATATGGAGGTTCCCAGGCTAGGGGTCTAATCAGAGCTGTAGCCACCCGACTACGCCAGAGACACAGCAACTGGGGATCCGAGCCACGTCTGCAACCTCATGGTTCCTAGTCAGATTCGCTAACCACTGAGCCACCACAGGAACTCGTTAGGGAGGTTTTTAGTTAAGGAAGGGATTTTAAGGCAGCAGGAGGGAGAGGGCCTCAGAGTGTCTAATCAGCTCGTGGCCAGCCTTCTGACGGGTTGGTGGTAAGGTAAACGGGTGATGCTTCTGGACTCTGCCTTCTGGTTCCAACCAGTCTGGTTTCTAAGTGCTGGTGGTCAACATTCAGTTAACTTCCTCCCCCTGGTGGTGGCTTTAGTATCTGCAAGAAAGGGAAAAAAAAAGCCTCAAGGCTATGGCTCAGGATAATCTCTACAGCTCTTGAGAAGGAACTAAAGGTCTTTGACTTTGTTTTACGGCTAAACTATTATTTTCTCTTGCTGGACTGCTTTCCTTTGTTTCTGCATTTTCTCACTTCTCTGATTACATTTTCTCTTTGAAACTCAGGAAAAGTCTAGGAGGCTAAAAAAGCTTTTCTACAAACAAGAGGTGGGGTATAGGGGTCTATTCCTGGAAAAGCCCTACAGGGTCCTGCTTAGTGTCATCACTTTGGTATCAGCAGGAAGCCCTGGAACTAACCCTCCTTGGATACTGAGGCCAACAGCGTAATGCTGATAATACTAAATGCTTTGAAGGGAAAAAAAAAAAAAAAAAAAAAGGACAGGGAACTAGAGAGTGATAAAAGGTGCCATTTCAATTAGAGTAATTAAAGAAGCTTTCCCTGAATATGTGACATTGGAACAGAGTTTGAATCAAGTGAAGGAGTAAGATATATGGATATATTAGGGGCAGAAGGAAAGGCAAGATTTGAACACAAAACAGATAAATACCTCTGTGACCTACTTAGAGACATGTGCTTGTGCATAAGTGGGCACTAGTTATTTTCATTTCCTAGACACTTAACCACTGGGTGGTGGCTAGAGGAAAGGCAGGGGTAATATTGTGATTTATAATAAGAAATAGATATTCGGTGTTCATTATATTTCTGGTACAGAACTCTTAAAACTCTTGGAATTTCCAGAATGAAGAGAGACGTAAAAGTGTCCAGTGATGTTAATGAGGTGACTTTGGGAAGGAATCTAAGGATGAGGGATGGTTGCCAAGGGAACTAATCATGGGATTGGAGGCTTGGAACTTTTAGCCCCACCTTCCTGGACCTCTGGAAGGAGAGGGGCTGAACATTTAATTGACGGCTAATGATTTAATCAATCATGCCTGTGTAATGAAACCTCCACAAAAACTCAAAGAGACAGGGTTTGGAGAGCTTCCAGTTTGGCCAACATGTGGAGATTCGGGGAGACAGGGCACCTTGGGAGGGCATGGAAGCTCTGTGCCTTTTCTCCTTATCTTGCCCCATGCGCCTCCTCCACCTGGTTGTTCCTGAATTATATCATTTTTAAAAATACTTTATTTATTTACTTATTTATTTTAGGGCTGCACCCTCGGCATATGGTAGTTCCCAGGCTAGGGGTCAAATCAGAGCTGTAGCTGCTGGCCACAGCAACATAGGGTCTGACTACAACCTATACCACAGCTCACGACAACGCTGGATCCTTAACCCACTGAGCAAGGCCAGGGATTGAACCCATTTCCTCATGGATACTAGTCGGATTCTTTTCTGCTGTGCCACGACGGGGACTCCCATATATCATTTTTTTAATGTGGTAAGAGTATATTTAGCTTTTTAAAAAAAAAACTATTACAGAATAGTTGGATATCATTTTATATTAAATTAGGAATCTAGTAAAGAAAATGTTCTGAGTTCTGTGATTCACTCTAGCAAGTTAATCAAACCCAACAAGGGGGTTGTAGGAACCTCTGAAAATGACAACCAGTTGGTCAGAAATCCAAGGGACAACTGGACTTGCAGTTGGCATCTGAAGTGGGAGGGGAGACAGTCTTATAGGACGGAATCCTCGACCTGTGGGATCTGACACTGTACCCGAGTCATCCTTCCCTATGTATCTGTGGGGGATCGGTTCCAGGACCCCCATGCGTACCAAAATCTGAGGATGCTCAAGCCCCCTATAGAAAATGGCATAGTATAACCAGGCCCTTCATACCGATACAGAGCCCAGAGTCGGAAAGGACCAAATGTAGTGTTAGAATTGTAGTATTGACTTGTCCGACACCCAATTGGAGTCAGAGAATTACTCGAATGTGTGGGACCCCCTTCCCCTGACATACGTGCACATATATGTTGGAAATTCATTCCAGGATTTTGGGCAGTGTCACTCTCAGGAAGGAGAAATTGCCTCTAGCTCCTCCACGGAGACTTGTTGGAGGATGGACTAGAGGCTGTTATTGGGTCGGCTCCCAACAGAGCTGGTCTTTAAGCCACCCATCCAAGCACTCCCATCCCTGCTCTTTCCCCTCCCCCTCTCTACTCTCCAACCAGCGTCCTCTTGACTCAGGGAACATGTGGCTGCCCCTCTGGCAGAAGCGTAGATAGGACCTATGTGTCTTCATTGAAATGGGAGCAGGAAAGAGAGACAAATATCTTATGATGTCACTTATATCTGGATCACTAATATAGCAACAAATGAAAGTTTCCACAGAAAAGAAACTTATGGACTTGGAAAGCAGACTTGTGGTTGCCAAGGGGAGAGGGATAGACTAGGAGCTTGGGGTTATTAGGTGCAAACTGTTGCATTTGGTTTGGATAAGCAATGATATGTACAGCACAGGGAACTGTATCCAGTTGCTTGTGATGGAGCATGATGGAGGATAATGCGAGAAAAAGAATATATATATGTTTGACTGGGTCACTTTGCTGTCCAGTAGGAAACTGATGAAACATTGTACCAACTATAATGGAAAAAATAAAAATCATTTAAAAAAAAAAGAAAGAAAGAAAGAAATGGGAGCAGGGCAGGAATTCCCATTGTGGCGCAGTGGAAATGAATCTTGACTAGTATCCATAAGGATGCAGGTTCAATCCCTGGCCTCGCTCAGTGGGTTAAGGATCCAGCATTGCCATGAACTGTGATGAAGGTCACAGATGCAGCTCAGATCTGGTATTCCTGTGGCTGTGGTGTAGGCTGGCAGCCGTAGCTCCAATTCAACCCCTAGCCTGGGAACCTCCATAGACAGCAGGTGTAGCCCTAAAAAGCAAAAAGCAAAAAAAAAAATATGAGCAGGGCAGAGCCTGCCAACCCTTATGGCATCACACCACTGGGTGGGAAATTGGCCCTACCAAGCCACTGGGAAGCCTTTGAGAATTTTCACCCCTTAGTTACTACCATGTGGCACATCTAACCCTCAGTAGAAGTTCAGTGTGTTTGATAACCACTGGCTCATGAATTAATGATCTCTTATTTATGTCTCTGGTCAATACAGAGCATTTACTCCAGAGTTCTCTACAAGACTGTGGACATTGTGTACCTTGTTGATAATTAGATTATGCCCTAGGGAATCTGTGGATGAAAGAAAGCCTGTCTCAAATGTCATGTTTCAGAGCCCCAAGCACACAAATCCATAATTGGCTGCCTCTTTAAGAACAAAGAGAATAATGCCTTGTCTGCCCCGAGAAGGATTTGCCAGAGGGACAGAAATAAGAAATTGTTGCTGTAGGGAAATGAGATTTTTAAATGACCTGGGAAAACCCCGGGGTATGATGCATGGGAACCCTGTGCATATATTCACATATGAACCCTGTGAATATAAAAGCCAAGCTGGGAGCAAGGCTCTAATCAACACTTATGCAAATGCTTTCAGGAAAAGACACTGATGTGGGGTGCCCCGGGGCTGCCCCAGAAGTTTGAAGATTATCACCGGTGACACGCAGGCTTTCCTGGGACACTGTTTTCAGCAACTGACCTTATTTCTGAGCTGAGTGGATGCCAAAAATTGAATTTCTGCTCAGTTGGAACCAAAGTCATTCCTCACCGTCTCTCAAGTGGGTTGGCACTACTTGCTTTGCGGTCTTTGTCCTACTTACACAGAATTAATTTGGGGTCATTTTTGATGTCTTTTTCCTTTGGGCTGGGAGGTGGGGAGGGAGGCAGCATGCGGCATTCTGGTCCCACGTTAAACTCTTTGTGTCTGTTTTGCTTTGCGTTTCCTGCCGAGCCCTGTTCCCCTAACATGGTGAGCGAGTCTACCGTCAGGGTCTGCTTCAATCTCCCATCACAGGCTGGGTACCCCATTAAATGCTGGGGTGGCTGGCCTGGAGGAGAAGTTAAGGTTTACACAGAGAGCGATGGAGGAAAGAATCGAGGCTCCGGAGTCAAACTCTGGCTTCCAAACCCTGACTCCCCTACAGACCAACAGGGAGAACTTGGACAAGTTATTTACACACCATGATCCCTCCACCGCAAAATGGGGTCATAAACCCTAACTTGAGAAAACTGTATTTATGCACAAATTCAAATCATACCTATCTCTAAAATAGCCGAAAGCATAATAACAGGGAGTTCCCGGGTACCTAGTGGTTAAGGATTTGGCATTGTCACTGCTATGCTGCGGGTTCAATATCCCTGACCCAGGAACATCCTTAGCTGCAGGCGTGGCCAAAAAAAAAAAAAAAAATCCCCAAAAAACAAACCAAACCAAACCCCAAAACATAGTAACTGCTTCCAATGCAACACATAATAATAAAATAAATTATTCTATGCTTGTCAGCTGTCATTAACCCCTAATCTCTAGAAGGAGGCAGTTGAAAAAGAAAAATAAGCTTCATACCCTCGAAAGGAGTAGAAAGAAAAGCAGAGGGGGAGTGACCAGAGTCATGGAGCTGATACGAGGAGCCACAGAAGGAAAGTAGGCACATACTTCGAAATGTCTATTCAAGGGAATTAGCGAGGTGAGCAACAAGAAAGCACATCCCAATTCCCGCCTCGGGATTTTTCCCTCGTCATCCATCATCCAAGCCTCAGTGCTTATAAGATTAGAAAATGCAGGGTGTTTTGCTGTCTCTGTGGTGAGAGGGCCCAGTTTAAATCCCACGGCATTCCAGCCCAGATCACAAGAGATCAACGTATAAATTAAAAGCTGTTTGAATCTCTGAGATGTGACTTTTGAGTTTTCTGCTTGAAGAAACACTATCATTATCACTCCACTGGATAACCGAATAAAGACAAGCTTTTTTTTCCCCCCCTACCCTTATGAAGTATAACATCAAAAAGACAGGGAAGGAGTTCCCGTCGTGGCGCAGTGGTTAACGAATCCGACTAGGAACCATGAGGTTGTAGGTTCGATCCCTGGCCTCTCTCAGTGGGTTAAGGATCCAGTGTTGCCGTGAGCTGTTGTGTAGGTCGCAGATGTGGCTCGGATCCTGCATTGCAGTGGCCCTGGTGTAAGCTGGCGACTACAGCTCCAATTAGACCCCTAGCCTGGGAACCTCCATATGCTGCGGGTGTGGCCCCAGAAAAAACAAACAAACAAAAAAGATAGGGGAAATCATGCCCAAAATTTGACTGAGGTATAGTCTGATTTATTAATCAAATTGCTCCCAGTAGTTATAATAACATATATATGTGTATGTAATAATGTGTATGTGTGACAATGTGTGTGCATGTATATATAAAACGTATGTGTGACAATGTGTGTGCATGTATATATAATAGTGATGTGTAATCTGTAATGTATATGTCCATGGATATATATGTAATGGTATCATAGGATAGCATGGATGTAGGTGTAATATTATAAATAATAGTGTAATCCATGTATGTGTGTGTAGTATTATACTACAGCAATTATCATTGACGGCCAGTCTATTTCACCTCTACAGTATAACTTTTTGCCCTCGTGAGGGCTTTGAAGTTCAGTGACCCCCTAAGCATAAAAACCGAACATATGAAACTCCACCTATGGGCATTCAGAGCTCCGGGAAACAGGTGACATGTGAGTGAAACTGAGATATTTAAGGCATTGACTGGCCTCCAAAAGTGACCATTTCTGGTTTTCTGACTTGAAGAGGTAGGTATTTTCAACCTTTTAATTCTAGGCTGCCTTAGACTTGTCTCCTACGGTAGGGCACACAGCCTAAGAATAAGGACCACTTCATCCAAGACAAACAGCCTTTGACAGGCTACTTACTCATCTCTTACCTGATGCAAATCAGGCCTATCTTTGCGTGGCATCAACACACTGAAATGTGCCCAACCAGTCTCTTCACCCAAACGTCTCACACGTCCATGAAAAACGAATTCCCTCTCAATGTAATAGTAACAGTCTCTCTTTTAAAACCAGTTTCTGGGAGTTTCCGTCATGGCTCAGTGGTAACAAATCCAACTAGTATCCATAAGGACTCAGGTTCAATCCCTGGCCTCGCTCAGTGGGTTAAGGATCTGGTGTTGCCATGAGCTGTGGCGTAGGGTTGCAGACGTGGCTCAGATCCCGCGTTGCTGTGGCTGTGGTGTAGGTCGGCAGCTACAGCTCTGATTTGACCCCTAGCCTGGGAACCTCCATATGCTGCAGGTGCGGCCCTAGAAAGCAAAGCAGAAACAAAAGCAAAAACAAAAAAAGGCAGTTTCTGGTCAGTGAAATGTTTGAGTCAAATGACAATGTCATTGAATTCTTTCTATATCTTGCTTACACACCTTGATGATTTTATTTAATGATCATCTTTAACTATCTTGTGCAGACAGATTTTTTTTCCCGTAGAGCATTTATGATGCAAAGATTTCAAATAGAAATGTTTCCTTCCAGGCAGCTTTGGCAGACCATTCATTTTTCTCTCCCCTTCCAGGGTGAGATTGTGTTAACCGTGATTGTAGAATGTCGCCGATGTTGTGTTGTCACTGAAACTCAGCCATGGGTGCCGGGTGCCAAATCGAAAGGCAAGACAGAGTTTTGGGTGAAGGAGAAAAAGTTAGCTTTTATTGCTTGGCCAGGCAAAGGAGGCCCCAGCAGGCTAAGGCTTAAACACTGTGCCCCCCTTGAGAGAGATTAAGAGATGGTTTTATAGTTTAGGGGTGGAAAATAGGGCCGCAGGTAAGGAACAGCTAAGAGCAAGCTTGTATTGTTATTTATTTATTTATTTATCTTTTTAGGGCCCGCACCCACGGCATATGGAGGTTCCCAGGCTAGGCGTCTAATTGGAGCTGTAGCCGCTGGCCTACGCCACAGCCACAGCAATACCAGATCTGAGCCGCGTCTGTGACCCACACCACAGCTCATGGCAACGCCAAATCCTTAACCCACTGGTCGAGGCCAGGGATCGAACTCGAAACCTCATGGTTCCTAGTCGGGTTTGTTTCCGATGTGCTTCAAGGGGAACTCCAGGTTGTTTTTTTGTTTTTTGTTTTTTTTTTAAAGCTGGTGTTTAGTGGCCCCAGGATAGGTTATGGAGGTAGCTCCTTCTTTTCAGAATGAAGAATACGTCATCAAGTCAGTTAACACCTTCCATTTGATGGAGATTTGAGTTCCTTGCAGAAAGGCTCAAAGATATTGTTATGCATATTCCTTGAGGAGGAACCAGGACCCTGCTCCAAGGCTGCACCCTTGTCTCTGGGTGGCTCCTCCCTGGTCTCCACATCCCCTCCCTTCCCTGATTAGCAACTGTGTGAACCTGCCCTTTGGAACTCAGGGAAGGACCACACAGCTGAATGAGGCTTATTTCCTAGAAAGAATTGGGGACACAGAAAGGCTTTTGTGTCCAGGAGCCCCACAGAGCCCTGCTCCTTTGCAGTGTCCTCTTTTTAGGGCAGTAGACTAACTGAACGTGGGGGAAAGTGAGTTGTATAAAGGGGAAACAGTCTCTTTTTATGCAATTATTGAGTAATTGGAAAATATAGAAATCACCAAAGTCTCCTCTGTAAAATGAGGGACTGAATGGAGTTTCTTTGTTTTTCCTCCA
The DNA here is from genome assembly GCF_016906955.1 of Phacochoerus africanus. Lineage (NCBI taxonomy): Eukaryota > Metazoa > Chordata > Mammalia > Artiodactyla > Suidae > Phacochoerus > Phacochoerus africanus. The sequence continues at coordinate 43,341,772 of NC_062552.1, forward strand.
GCTTTAGCAGTTCATGAGGCTTTCACCCGACTCAGCTTTGAACTCCTGAAGAACTGGCACTAAACCTGGAGTTCCCGTCATGGCGCCGAGGAAACAAATCCCACTAGGAACCATGAGGTTGAGGGTTCGATCCCTGGCCTTGCTCTGCAGGAGAAAATGTCCCAATAAAATGTAGAAAGGAGAGACCCCAGCCATGATGACTAAGCAAAGTCTAGCCAACTGCCCCAGCCAGTCCTCCCCCATGCATCTGCTTCCGCATCTACTACCTTGCCTGACGTCACTCCAGTCCAACTAGTCAAGCTTGGACCCGGAAGACGTAGCCCATAAAAGCCTTGTGAAACCCTTCTTCCCGGCTCAGACTCCGGAGAGCCATCTCGTCTGAGCCCGCCGGCATAATAAACCTGAGTTCTCCAACTCTCCGAGTGCTCGCTTGGTTTCTCGCTGGGTAAAAGAGCTGACCCACTGCAGCTGCAAAGCTGCCGGAGCTGGTATGCTACAGCCACGGGGCTGTCGCCAGAGCTGATACGCTGCATATGCTGCAGCGCAGGGCTACTGGGTATCTGCCGTAACATTTCTGGAGGCCCCAGCGAGATTCCAACCGTTCTGGCCCCTTGAGCCACCGGAACAGAGGTAAGGCCGCCCGGGAGCCGGGGAGCCTCAAACCGAATGAGGTGGCGCACCACCCGACGGTATTCCAGGTCCTCCTTCGTAAGCTGCATTCCTGACTCCCGGGTGACCGAATCCTGACCAGACTCAGTGGAGAGACGGACCAACTCACCAGAAAGGCATCTGGACAAGGTAAGGCCCCGGGGCCAACCCCAGTCAGGTCCCGCCCCAGTGGGCAGAAGAGGGGACTGATCACCTCCTGAGGGAGACTCTCCCAGTCGGAAGCTGTGCCTGACCGGAGCAGCAGTCCTAGTGCTCCAGATTGGAAGCAGAGGAACCTCTTGCTTGGGTGGAGCAACTGTCAGGTGTAGCCGATTGAAAGTTGTGCTTGATCGAGCTACTAGTTAGGGATTCCCAGGGAGTGGGAGGCATTGTGATAACCTCTGAGTGTGTGTGTGAGAGTGAATGAGCGGCCTGATTCGCTTGCGCTTCAGGTTCGAGTTTGTGGCTCCACGGTCTTAGTGGCTACGGAGTCCGAGTGGGTCCTAACCTGCAGTTCCGCGGTGACCTCATAGGGCTTATGGCTGCAGCCGGACTCTGAGGGTTCTCGTCCCTCCCTGTGAGTCCAATCCAAGTTCGGGGCTTATACGAACCAGCCAATTGCTAAGAGGCACCTAAACTCCTGAGAGGGGGGTGGTCAGGTGAACATCTGAATGGCCACCTTCTAAGAAGGGGGCACCCTCCCTTGTTTCATCTGCGACACCTGGCACAGGGTGGCCACATGGGGTGGGACCTAACCCAGAAGCCCACAAGCCAGAGACCCCTGTGCATCTGCCATCTTGGGCCATAAATTCCTCCGAGGAGATAATCTAACTGGATTTTGCCCCTGGGCCTCCAGGAACTCCCGTCCCAGACTCTAGACCAGCCATGGGACTGCCCATTTTGTCAGTTCATGGAGACCCAGGATCTGAGTCAAGGAGACAAGCCTGTCATCCCTGGCTCAGTTCAGGGCTATAGGGAGGATTGGGTACAAGGTCCCCTGTCCTTTGCCCAAAACATTAGAACTTGTCTGAGAGTGCCTTCCTGAGACTGGGGGCCCAGATGGATCAGAGGTACTTACAACAAAGCAGGTGCTCTTCCCAGTCATAGAGCAAGCTGAGTGGGATCTGTCTTGCTTTCAAGAGTGGTGGAGGCAAAGCTATTGGGGATACCACCCACGAGGCCAGAGAAGGTCTCATAATATCAGGCCATAGAAAAGATCCACATAAAGACACCATGGGTTCACCCAAGTCTAAACCTGTGGTTGTAGACTGTGTGATCAAAGATTTCAAAAAGGGATTTTCTGAAGATTATGGTATAAAACTAACCTGATCTTTCATCATTTCCTTTGCCATTACCTCAAATAGAGCTGTGGAGGCAAAGGAAACAGACCTCTAGATGATAAGACCGGAATTTATTTCTTTGCCAAAAGCAGTATCCTCTGAGACCCAAGACATGACAGGGACTTATCTCAATTATAAGAAGCATAAGAGAACAGATTATTAATTGAATGTAACAGCCCTTGTAACACTCCTATATTGGGAGTGCAAAAACTTAACAGGGATTTGTTCCTAGTACAAGACCTTCATCTAATAAATGAGACACTGGTCTCATTACATCCAGTGGTGCCCAATCTCTACACTCTTCTTTCACAAATTCCAGAAACAGCAGCATGGGTTACTGTATCAGATTTAAAAGATGCCTTTATTCTGCATTTCCTTGACTAAGGCTTTGCATATATAAATTCTCAAAATATGGAAGGTAACTAACTGACCAGAATTAATTTTAGGTTCCAGTAAACTGGGAAATATTCAGTATTAAATTAATATCTTAAATTAGAATTGAAGTTTGCTGATCTAATACACACATGTCGTTACAGCTGTCAACATTAGGTATAATATTTTATCGTACCTAGGTTTAACAGAAGTCAAATGAGACACTGAGACATCAGTTACTAAAGAGAAACTAAAGGTATTTAGAATAATTAATCAATATGATTGGTGCCACCCTGAATGGTCTCCATAAGAAAAACATGTGTTTTTAGAAATTATAAAGGACAGTCCATGTTTGCTTTAGAAAAGTAGAATGTGTGTGGTTTCAATATGGAAGGAATGAGGGATGGAACTGCATTTTATTAAGGCAAAAGAAAGTCTGTCTTCAGCTGATTGCTCTGGTTGGAAAATAAGGGAAAGACTAATATGGATACAGAAAGTGATACAAGGTGTGTGGGAAGTGGACACTGAGATGAGAATTTTGTGCATGGTGGAGACTGTCTATATTTGAGTAAGTTAACTTTAAAAGTAATGTGGTGCCATAAATCATACTGCTCACAAGGACATAAGGTAGCTTTCAATTACATGTTGACCAAGGCATACAAGTGTTTCATAACCAGCCAGAGAAATCAGAAAAATCATACAAGTTACCTGTGCTATTATAAAATCTAAATGTTGTATTCTTGATTGTTCACAGAATGTGTCTAATTCCCTGCTAGATCTTCAACAGTAGATTCATGAGCGGTCTTATCCAGCTCCAGCTTTTGGAGCTGCCCTGTGGAACCAGATGACCTCCTCCTCCTGGTGAAAATATTTCTTCACCATATCTTTTTATTCAGATCCTGTATAATTAACTGTATTTCTTGCTTCATCACACCCTGATTAAAAGCCATCAACCTTAAAATGTTGATAGAAGGGGTACCCAAAGCAATGTATCAAAGCCCACTTGACCATCCCATGAGTGGAGACGTAACTGCTTTCCCTAATGACGCCCCTTTTCAGCAGGAAGAAGTCAGAGTGGTCATTGCCCCTTTTCCCCACAGTTAGAGTCTCCAACTAGCAGGGGGGATTGAGGCAGAACATTAACTCAGGTAGTCAGTGTAGGAACATGGGCTTTGATACATTCTTTGATGTGGCTATTGGTTAACATTTGTAAATTAAGGGTCGCATAGCAACCCCAACTGCTATAAAGGTTACAGGTGTTACCCCATGGATCCATCACACCAGAATAAAGAAGGCTGCTCCCGCCATTGACACAGACACCTGGGAAGCTGTCTGGCACCCTGAAAACCCCCCTCAGGATCAAGTTCCAGAGACATTCAGCACTGGAGGATGGCAGGCCCTGCTCTGTTCACACCCAGAAGCTGGCCAGTTTACGCATGGCAGAAACTTGAGGAATCTACAGCCCTGCCCCAGCCACATGCTGGAATTTGGTTGGGTTGTACAAGTGGAGGCCAGAGGATCTCCATGCAAACTTGAACTGAACTCATGCTCTGGTGGGGAATATTAGTAATTGAAATTGCCATAGCCCTCATATTTGGAGTAGGGCTATATGCAGTATTCCCTTTAGAATGGGGACAGGGAGCCCAGGTACTCATCTGTGTGATGTATCTCCTGAGTGTCAGTATACTAGAATCCCTGTTCATAATGGGTCAGTGAAAAGGATTAAGGGAATCATAGTCACTCCAGGGGCAACAGACTGGGATGATGATCTGTGGGTTGGGGCAGGATTAACAGATGCTTACCAGTGCCTCCCTGCTAATTGGACAGGGACCTGCACTCTAGCCTTTGTCACTCCTCAAATAGATATTGTCCCTGGGAATCAGTCTCTTATGGTGCCCATAGAGGCACATGGCAGAACAAGACAGCAATGCAAATTATCTCCTTATTTAGTTGGTTTGGGAATTTCAGCAGGGATAGGAGCAGGAGTGGGAGGAATAGCATCCTCCACTGCTTATTATCATCAATTATCTAAAGAATGCACAGATGACGTGGAACAAGTAGCCCCTTCCCTAGTAGTCTTACAGGATTAGGTAAACTCTCTGGCAGAAGTGGCCCTTCAGAACAGGAGAGCACTGGACTTATTCACTGCTGAAAAAGGGGAACTTTGCCTGATGAAGAATGCTGTCTTTATGCCAGCAGATCTGGAATAGTCAGAAACATGGCCCAACAAATAAAAGAATGCATAGCCAAGAGAAGGGAAGACTTAGATAACTCCTGGTTAAATTGGAGCAACTACTGGAGTTGGGTGGCATGGCTCATGCCTTTGGTTGGGCCCCTCCTCATGCTCTTCATGGCCCTCACATTTGGCCCCTGTATCCTGAACTGTCTTGTCAAGTTTGTCTCCTCAGGCCTAGAATCTATAAAGCTACAAACGGTGGTGATGTCCCGGCCACACTTATATCAGCCTCTGGGCCAAGAAGACCAGGAAGGTTGATGCTTGCTCCAAGAATGTGAAAAAGCATCAAGAGGGGGGAATGTAGGAGAAAATGTCCCAATAAAATGTAGAAAGGAGAGACCCCAGCCATGATGACTAAGCAAAGTCTAGCCAACTGCCCCAACCAGTCCTCCCCCATGCATCTGCTTCTGCATCTACTACCTTGCCTGACGTCACTCCAGTCCAACTAGTCAAGCTTGGACCCGGAAGACGTAGCCCATAAAAGCCTTGTGAAACCCTTCTTCCCGCTCAGACTCCGGAGAGCCATCTCGTCTGAGCCCGCCGGCAGTAATAAACCTGAGTTCTCCAACTCTCCGAGTGCTCGCTTGGTTTCTCGCTGGGTAAAAGAGCTGACCCACTGCAGCCACAAAGCTGCTGGAGCTGGTACGCTACAGCGACGGGGCTGTCACCAGAGCTGATACCCTGCATACGCTGCAGCGCAGGGCTACTGGGTATCTGCCATAACAGCTCAGTGGGTTAAGGATCCGGCATTTCCGTGAGCTGTGGTGTAGGTCGAAGACGAGGCTTGGATCCTGCGTTGCTTTGGTTCTGCCGTAGGCCGGTGGCTACAGCTCCAATTAGACCCCAGCCTGGGGACCTCCATATGCCACAGGAGCGGCCCTAGAAAAGACAGAACTGTCACTAGGCCTTAATCAGCTTAGAATATCAGGATACCCGAAGCCCTCACAAGGCCTGGCACCTGGTCAGCCCGCGTTACTTCTTTGTTAATGAATGAATTAATCACCTTGCCTTTTTATGTGCTTTGTACAGATGACTGGGGAAGAAAAAAAAAGAGCACAACCTAAAAGTTGCATATTATGTTTTATTCCGCGGGCTTGCTAAGTACTTAAACCCAGGAGACAGCCTCTCTGCTCTGAAGGACTGCTCCAAAGAAGTAGAGAAGGAACCAGGGTAAACAGGAGTTTTTTACAATGAAACACAGGTAGTCGGAACATCAAAATACTACTGTCAATGAAAGAAAACCATACATCTCAAGTTAATGAATTTAGCGCATTTCTGTACGGGGAAGATGCGAGAGGCTGGGCTCATTGACATCATTCCTATGACATGAACCTTAACTTTGTACAGCCAGTCTCCTCTGTTTTTTTCCATCCTGAATCCCCTCAGGCTCATAGTCAGGGGTGGTTGCCATGGCTGAAGGCTTGAAAGCCACAACATCTTTTGTTTACTGGTATGGCAGGTGATATTTTTCTTTTTTTACTTTTTTTTGTTTGTGTTTTTTTGTTTGTTTTGCTTTTTAGGGACTCACCCACAGCATATGGAGGCTTCCAGGCTAGGGGTCCAATCAGAGGTACAGAAGCCAGCCACAGCCACAGCCACATCAGATCCAAGCTGTGTTTGCGACATGCACCACAGCTCACGGCAATGCCAGATCCTTAACCCACTGAGTGAGGCCAGGGATTGAACCCACAACCTCATGGGTCCTAGTCAGATTCATTTCTGCTGCACCACAATGGGAACTCCCATTCTTTTTTTTTTTTTTAATATTCTTTTCCATTATGGTTTTATCACAGGATAGTATGATAAAATAAAACCCATAGTTACTTCCCTGTGCTATACAGTCAGACTTTGTTGTTTATCCATTCTATATATAATACTTTAGACAGGTGACTTTTTTTATCCACAATTCCAATGCTTTCTTAGCGCCCAGTCGCCACCCAAGTGACTCAGGCTGTGGTGTCCTGGGAGGTGGTACAGAGGGTCTGTGCAGCTTTCACTCTGCTCTGCCCTCCTTAGTCCAGTTGCTGCCTTCTTCTCCAAGACTCTGAGCTTCCTTCGTCTCTGCTGATCTCCCCATCGGTCAGGTGGCTTCCCAGACTGTGGGTTCCTGCCCTCTTTTGCAGCTCCCTCTCCGGCGTGCTAGTCCCATCCTGATTCCTCCACTCTCTCTCCCGTTTTTTATTTTCCTTTTGTTCTACCCAGTTATGAGCAGGGTTTCTTGCCCTTTGGGGAGGCTTAAGGTCTTCTGACAGCGTTCCTGAGATATTCTGTACGACTCCTTCTACATGTAGATGGGGTTTTTACTGATGCGTTTGTGAGAGAAGGTGAGCGCCTCGCTTACTCCTCCATCATCTGGATTCCCTCCTCCCATGATTACAATACTTTCTCAATACAGCACGCATCCAACCTCGCCATCCGGGGCTCACGATTCTGTTCCCCAGGGTCCCAGACGCTTCAATTTTCCAATTTTATATTTCATTCTGTGGCTGTAGGATACACACACCTACACTAACGACTTCATGCTGGTGATTTTGCCTCGGGTGGATTGGTTCCTTCGTTCATTCAGCTACAATTTGCAGAACGCCTAGGAGGCACCGGTATTCCAGGGCTGAACCAGACACACTTCCCTCTATCAAGGAACTGAATGAAGGAGACAGACAAGTTAATAAAAAATAAGGACATGCACGAGGAGCTGTGAGAGTCAAGGAGCAGATGACCTGGTCTGAAGACTTCCTGGAAGGTTTCCCAATGGAAATAATAAATTCAACCCTTAAAATGAAATAGGACATAGCCAGGTAAAAATGGGGCGGAAGGACATGGCAGTGAGAACTAAGGCTGCTGAGTCGGTGTTCATTTAGAGGGCAAAGAAAGGACTCTAGAAAGAGCTTAACTGGGGGAGTGATAAATTGTATTTTAGGAAGATCTTTCTAGTTGCTGTTAGAAAATTGGGAAAGGGAGTTCCCACTGTGGCTCAGTGGGTTAAGAACCCGACATAGTGTTTTCAATCCCCGGTCTCACTCAGTGGGTTGCTGCCAGCTATGTCATAGGTCACAGATGTGGCTCGGATCTGGTGTTCCCATAACTGTGGTGCAGGCAGGCAGCAGTACCTCTGATTTGACCCCTAGCCTGAGAACTTCCTTCTGCCATGGCTGTGGCTATGAAAAGGAAAAAAAAAAAAAAAGAACGAAAATACTTAGCTTTCTGATTGATGTTACTTACTCAGTCCTCATTGCTAAGGACCAGTTCACTGCAGGTCATAAAGGATCTGATGAAGTACTTTCTCTTGTGGTCCCAACTAGGAGCTCAGCAGAAGACAAAGCCAAGTCCAAGATACTTAAGGATGTCTCACATCAATTATCAATTACTCTATCAGAAGGATTTGCAAATATTCCTTGGTCACATGGGTGCAGAGCAGAGGGCTTTTTTTTTTTTTTTTTTTTTTTGCTTTTTAAGGCTGCACCCATGGCATATGGAGTTTCCCAGGCTAGGGGTCTAATCAGAGCTAAAGCCACTGGCCTACACCACAGGAGCCACAGCAATGAAGGATCTGAGCCATGTCTGTGACCTACCCCACAGCTCATGGCAATGCTGGATCCTTAACCCACTGAGCGAGGCCAGGGATCGAACCCTCAACCTCATGGTTCCTAGTTGGATTCACTTCTGCTAGGTCATAAGAGGACATATTATTGCGAAGTGTGGGGGTTCGACAGCATGTTCCTAAGATCAACATAAGTGTGTTTTCTTAGATTGCATGGAGCACAGCAGACATAAGGTACAATATCATAAAACTCCATCTATGACAGAGAGCCCTTTTGTGTGTCTCTAAGCTATTACTGGGGACAGAGCAGAGGCAGCACAATTCTCTGCTTCCCCATCTTCCCAAATCATAGACACAACTTAATCAAGGAGGAGGAGCAGATGCAAAAGCATGAGGGATGGTTTGGTGGTTTCAGCAAGAGGGATGTCTATAAAGAGCTACAATCACAAAGAACACTTTTTACCCCTGCTATCAAACTGAAATCAAGAGCTTTGGGCATAATACTTGAGTCATAGGTATATAATATCTTGGCCATAACAAGGGCTGATCTTAGAAGTATTTCTGTAAACAGGGTTAGGCAGAAACCCATAACTAAGCATTTAATCATTTCTTTTATAATTGTATAAAACCCTGGGAAGATCACAGCTATTTTTTATTTTGTTTGGTCTTGTTTCACATAATCCAAAGTATCCCAGAGCTACTTAGGATCCCATCTGTTGAAAACTTCCAAGCTTGTTGTCTACCTTAGAACAAATATTTTTGATTCACTAAGGAGCTTAAATCAGATAAGAGATTCTGGAGGATGTAGAACCATCCAAACATTGTTATCTTAAGAGATTTAGTTATGTCTTTAATCATGTGTCTGCTGCAAACTTCATGTTTTAAAAAGCTAACTTTCTGCAGATACTCCAGTTCTGAGAATATAATGAGGCCCTAAGATTAGACCTCTTGGCAAAAATAGACATGTGGATTAGTGGCAGATAATAGAGTACCCAAAATGGAATCATATATCCTGTTTAAAAGCCTCTCAAAGTTTTTAACTCTTTGAGCTTTAGTAGGCATCTGGATATACACTAACCCAAGATGACTTTGTAAATAAAAATCCATCATGTTTGGAGTTCCCTTGTGGCTCAGCCGGTTAAGAACCTAGAGACGTCACTGTTGTGGCTCTGGTTCAGTTATGGCTCAGGTTTGATCCTCAGTCTGGCAATTTTTGCATGCCATGGGTGCAGCAAAAAAAAAAAGAAAGAAAAACTCCAGAGTTCCTATTGTGGCTCAGCGGGTTAGGAACCTGACTTGTATCCATGCGGATGTGGATTCTATCCCTGGCCTCATTCAGTGGAGTTGCTGAGAGCTGTGGTATAGGTCACAGATGCAGCTCAGATCTGGTGTGGCTGTGGCGTACTGGTGGCTGCAGTTCAGATTCACCTCCTAGCCTGGGAACTTCCATATGCCTCAGGCGTGGCTCTAAAAAAGCAAAAGGAAAGAAAAATCCATCACTTTTAAATTCCTTTGTAATGGGATATTCTAACTAAAATGAAGCCTTTTTTTTATTTTTTTATGTTTTATTTTTTTACCTTTTATGGCTGCACCCACGGCATATGGAGGTTCCCAGGCTATGGGTCCAATTGGAGCTACAGCTGCCGGCGTACACCACAGCCACAGCAATGCCATATCCAAACTGCATCTGGAACCTACACCACAGCTCAGGGCAATGCTGGATCCTCAACCCACTGAGCGAGATGAGGGATCAAACCCGTGACCTCATGGTTCCTAGTAGGATTTGTTTCCACTGCACCACTTCAGGAACCCCTAGAACTCCTTCTTTAATTGAGTGTTTTTAATTGAGGTCTAATTGACGTATTATATTAGCTTCAAGTATAATGATTGGTTATTTGTATATATGGCAAAATGATCACCATAATAAGTCTAGTTAACACCCATCACCATAAAAACGTCAGTCTTGCAAGAGAACTTTTAAGATCTTCTCTCTTAGCAACTTTCAAATATGAAATACAGTATCATTAAATGGAGTCACCATGCTGTACTTTGCATCCTCAGGACATTCGTTTTGTAACTGAAATTGTGTATCTTTTGACATTCCTCACCCCATTTGTTCACCCCACACACCTGCCTCTGGAAACCACCAATCTATTCTCTGTATCTGTGATTACTCGGTGTTTACTATATTTAAAGCACTTTGGTGGGATTTGTTGAGCTTTTAGTAAGGACCTAAAAGAAAGCCTGGTTTAAGTTCCCCCTGCCTCCCTCTGAGAGAGAAGAAGAAAGCAGTCTCACCTTTTAAAAGCTTCCCATACTGGCCACCAGGTGGCAGCATCCACCCAAGACGATCCTCGGGCCCTGAGAAGAAAAGCACCTGTATAGGTTTAAGTACCCGATAGCTGAACATACAGTAAATATTTTTAAAAGTAGACTTTATTTTTTAGAGCACTTTTAGGTTCACAGTGATATTAAGCAGAAAGTACAGAGATTCCCCTCATACCCTGTGTTTTCACACCTGCATCCACCCCACCCCACCCCCCCCCCCCCGCCCCCCCCCGCCAGTAGCATCCCCCACCACAGCCTTACATTTGTTGCAAATGATGAACCTCATTGCCATACTGTTATCACCCGAAATCCTCATTTTACATTAGGGTTCACTCTTGCTCTTGTGCATATTATGGGTTTGTTCAAATGTGCAATGATGTGGACCCACCGTTCAAGTATCAAGACAGGGTAGTTTTGCTGCCCTAAAAAAATCTCTGTGATCTGCATGTTCATCTCCCCTCCCTTCTAACTCCTGCCAACCAGTGATATACTTACTGTTGCCATAATTTTGCCTTTTCCAGGATGTTGTTTAGTGGGAAGCATGCAGTATGTAGCCTTTTCACATGGGCTTCTTTTGGTTAGTAATATGCATTTAAGTTTCCTTCAGGTCTTTTCATGGCTTGACAGCTCATAGAATATCCTTTTTTTTTTTTTTTTTTTGCTTTTTAGGGCCACACCCACAGCATATGAAAGTTCCCAGGCTAGAGGTTGAATCGGAGCTGCAGCTGCTGCCTATGCCATAGCCACAGCAATGCGGGATCCGAGCCATATCTGCCTCCTACACCACAGCTCCTGGCGAAGCTGGATCTCCAACCCACTGAGCAAGGCCATGGATCAAACCTGCGTCGTCATGGATCTTAGCTGGATTCGTTTCTGTTGTGCCACTATGGGAACTCCATCATATAATATATTTTAAAATCAAGAGTTCCTACCTCAGAAAGGGCATGTATAAACCTATGCACATATAAATCTAAGAATACAAGCCAGGCAGGTAAGTGATAAAAGCCAGGCAGGTAAGTGATACAAGCCAGGCAGGTAAGTGAAAGCAAAATCTCTTCAATGGTTAACATTAACTTTTGGCCTCACTAAATCTTCCAGCTGAGGAATTTCCTGACAAGGAAATGGGTTTGGTCCCCAAAGTGAAAAATGGTAAGTCATTATGTCTTAAGACCACAAAACCTATTTAAGCTGTAATTTTGCTGTCAGTACTTTGGAACCTGACTATCCCATTTAAAACCAGGCTAGGGGTTGAATCAGACCTGGGAATCGGAGCTGGGTTGAATCGCCACAGGGAATGTTTTGTTTCGGCTTAGTTTGCCAAAAGACTGTCTTCTAGTTTTCCTGCTCCCCCAGGTAGCGGGATTTCATCAGCTCCAAGGCAGAGTGCTAAATTGTAGCGGAAGTCAAAGTTAAAAAGCTGGGTTGGCTCTTGTTTCCTTCCCATCTCATCAGGGCGGGGCCATCAGCTTCATTTTCAAGTGTCAACAAGAGGACATTAGCCCTTCCAGTGTTCTATGCATGAGAAAAATGTATGTCACTCCGAGTGACCGCCGCCTTGAAACCACATAACCTTTTTTTAGATTTTTCCAAGGACTTTTTGTTTGGTTAGGTTTGGTTTATAACAGGAAACAGGAAAGGGGTCAAAACACCAAACAAAGAGAATGTTGCAAAGTTTCAAACAATTCCCCAATAGTCTCCCAGTGAGAGTTGTCCCTGGTATTCCGTGAAATGGAAATGAAATTAAGCTTTGATGATTCTCACTACTCAGAGCTACCGTTTCGCTTTGTTCTTGAAAGTTCTGCCCAGGTCTTGTTCTCCAAGGGATTTCTCCATTATCTTTGCCTCCCATTCCTTCCCACTTCCTTTGTGTATATAAAACTTACAGGAAAAACTGCAGGTACATGTAGCAGTTTGGGAATACGAAAATAATCAAATGAGATTTTATTACATTCATAAGAAAACAGATTTTTCTTTTTCTTTTATGGCTGCACCTGCAGCATATGGAAGTTTCCAGGCCAGGGAATGAATCCAATATGCAGCTGCAAACTTCAGCACAGGAGCAGCAACACTGGATCTGCCAGACTGAGGATTGAACCCATGCCTCCTCAGCAACCGGAGCCAGGAATCAAACCTGTGCCTCCACAGTAACCTGAGCCACTCCAGCAACCTGAGCCTCTGCGGTTGGATTCTGAACCCACTGCACCATGGTGGGAACTCCTCTTTTCTCTATTTTTATTGAAGTATAGTTAATTTATAATATTGTGTAAGTTTCAGGTGTATAGCATAGAGATTTGGTATTTTTCCAGAATAAATCCCTTTATAGTTTATTACAAGGTATTGGGTATATTGGAAGAAAACAAATAGACCCAATACCTTGGTACAAGTTTTGGTCCAAGTTTTCCTTCTGCAGAAAAGAAAGCTTGTTCTGTGTTTTGTTTTGTTGTTGTTGTTTGTTTGTTTACTAGAGCAGGGGAGGAGGAGCAGATTGAGAAGTGAAGACTTGGACCAAACCTGAGGATGCTGTGGAGTAGACGGTTTAGAGCCAGACACTCACAGGAAGGGGTTGATGTAATGCCTAATATAGACTTTACATCCGTCAAGTCCTTTGGCACGTTATTCAGGATCTGCCTAATCTAGAAATCTCTTTCAATTTTAAGTAATGCCATCCAGTTGGGAAAGAAAGAAAGAAAGAAAGAAAGAGAGAGAGAGAGAGAGAGAGAGAGAGAGAGAGAGAGAGAGAGAGAAAGAAAGAAAGAAAGAAAGAAAGAAAGAAGAAAGAAAGAAAGAAAGAAAGAAAGAAAGAAAGAAAGAAAGAGAAGAAAGAAGAAAGAAAGAAAGAAAGAAAGAAAGAAAGAAAGAAAGAAAGAAAGAAAGAAAGAAAGAAAGAAAGAAAGAGAAAGGAAGGAAGGAAGGAAGGAAGGAAAAGGGAGGGAGGGAGAGAGGGAGGGAAGGAAGGAAGGAAGGAAGGGGGGAAGGATGGAAGGAAGAAGGAAGGAAAAAAAGAAAAAGTGTCTGGTTTAATATATTGAGGCAAAGGCTGTCAGTGCCTCAGCCTCATACCCAACTGCTAGCATTAGAGTCCCTTTGCCCAAGGACTTTCTCTGGACCCTGAAGTCTATTCTGCCACACTTGGCTCCAAAGACTTAGATATCTGGGTAGGAGCCCATAAAAAATAACTGATGGGAACAGCAGAGCAATATCTCATTTCCTTCATCCTCAGGCGTTAGCACTGGGATCTACTGGATCCCAGCACCCCAGCTGGATTAAGTCTCAGTTGTTCAGAGTGGTCACTGGTTTGATGACATGGACCATCTTAGTGGCCCTTTTCTTCCTCACCTCTCCCCCGCCACTCACCAGTATTTCTTGGGATCCCACATAAACCACTTCCTCTTAAAACCTAGTCCCATGGGATCTGTTTTTAGGGAATCTAAATTAAGAGTATGTAAATAAAGGGATTTTTTAATTGTGGTAAAATGTGCCTAAAAAATACTTACCACTTCAACAATTTTCAAATGTAGAGTTCCACAGCATTACATTATTGGGCAACCATCCAGCTCCAGAATTTTTTCATCGTCCCAAACTGAAACTCTGTACCCATTCACAGCTCCCATCACCTCCCCCTGCCACTATCCCCAGACTTCCCGACCCCTGGTAAGCACTATTCTACTCTCCTCTCTGTAAATTTGACTATTAGTGGAATCATACAACATGTGTTCTTTTGTATCAGCTTATTTCACTTAACGGAGGGTTTTAAAGGATCATCCATGCTGTAGCCCGTGTCAGAATTTCATCCAATTTTAAAGCTGAATGATATTTCATTGCATGTGTAAACCATCCATGTATGTCCACGGATGGACATTTATTGCCACCTTTTGGCTATTTTGAAAAACGCTCTTATGAACCTTGGTGTACAACTATCTATTCCAGTCTCTTCTATCAGTTCTTTGAGGTTTATACCCAGAAGTGGACTTACTGGATCATATAGTAATGCTATGTTTAATTATTCAAGGAACCACCATACTGTTTTCCACAGTGATTGGACCATTTTGCATTCCCACAAGCTATGCCCAGGGATCCAATTTTTCCACCTCCTTGTCAACACTTGTTATTTTCTGTTGTTATTGTTATTGTTTATAATAGCCATCCTAATGGAGATGGGGTGGTATCACATGGTGGGTTTGATTTGCATTTCTCTAGTGGTTAGTGATTTTGAGCATTTTTTCATGTGCTTATTGGCCATTTGTATATCATCTTTGAGGAAATATCAAGTCCTTTGCCCATCTTTAGTCAGTTAATCTATAATTTTGTAATTGATTGGTTAAGAGTGAGTTCTTTATATACTCTGGATATTAAGCCTTTATCAGATGTGACTTGTAAATATTCTCTCCCATTCTCTGTGTTGCCTTTTCACTCTCTTTAAAGTCCCCTTTGATCCACAGACATTTTTAATTATTGTAAAGTCTAATTTATCAATTTTTCTTTCATTCCCTGTTCTTTGGGTATCATATCCAAGAAACCATCATCGAATCTGACGCCAGGAAGCTTTCCCCCTATAGTATTGTTTTTCTTCTTCTTCTTCTTCTTCTTCTTCTTCTTCTTCTTCTTCTTCTTCTTCTTCTCCTTCTTTTTATTTATTTATTTATTTTTTTGTCTTTTTAGGGCCAAGGCATATGGAAGTTCCCAGACTACGGGTTGAAACAGAGATGCAGCCTCTGGCCTGCACCACAGCCACAGCAACACCAGAACCAAGCTGCGTCTGCAACCTACACCACAGCTCATGACAACGCTGGATCCTTAACCCACCAAGTGAGGCCAGGGATCGAACCTGCATCCTCATGGATACTACTACTAGTTTCAGGTCATGTATTTAGGTCTTTGATCCATTTTCAGTTAATTTGATTTATGGTGTAAGGTAAGGGTCCAACTTCATTCTTGTAGTAAATAATGCAGTCAATAAATTTTTAAAATAAAGTCTCACTTATTATGAATATGGATTGGTTAGTGGAAGGCAAGGAAGAAGATTTTGTTATCTTTAATAGTCATCCTAAATTCTTATTTACAATGTGGATTTCTGGTCAATTATCCATGCCATTATAAAAGAGCCGATTTAATTGTGGGTAAAGAATGATAAGTCTGAAATCAGTGGTATCTGAAAAATGAGGTCTGACTGGTGCACAAATGAATGGTTTTAACTTAAGTATCTCTTGAGGGGCAAATCTACTGTAAAATTTAAGAGATAAGGATATCCTTCATAGCAATGTGAAGAAACCACAAATTAGATGACATCCATTCCTTACTGAAACAGACTCAACAATCCCTTGGGATCAATTAAAACATAAGCATCCATGGACAAAACCTATTTCATCCCATTACACACAAAAATGTATCCAACTTTATCCCAAATACGACCACTATTGGCTACCAGCAAAATCATTTTCAAATACCTAAATGTCTTTACTATGCCAAAAAGCAAAACATTATTCAAAAATGTAATCAAAATAAGGGAAAAAAATTTTTAATGATGTAGGCCAAGGTCTTGCTCTGAGGTCTGATTAGCAACAAACCTCAAGGCATTTTATTATATTATTATTATTATTATTTAATTTTTTAATTCAATGAATGTTATTACATTAATAGTTGTAGAATGATCATCACAATTTTATTATTATTTTTTATTGAAGTTTGGTTCATTCACAGTGTTGTGTTAGTTTCAAATGTACAGCAAAGTGATTCAGTTAAAATATTTTTTTCCAGATTTTTTTTTTTTAATGGCCATACTTGTGGCATATGGAAGTTCCCAGGCCAGGGACTGAATCTGGATCATTGGAACCCACTGTGCCAGAATGGAGATCAAACTCATGCCTCTGCAGTGACCCAAGCTGCTGCAGTCAATTCTTAACCCACTGTACCACAGAGGGAACTCCTCAGATTCTTTTTTATTATAGGTTATTACAAGTTTTTGAGTATAGTTCTCCACTCAAGGCATTTTATTTTTACAACTCAAATCTTTCCTAAGTTTTGTGAAAAAACTATAAAACACATTTTGTGTGTGTGTGTGTGTGTGTGTTTTGTCTCTTTAGGGCCACACCCGCAGCATTTGGAGGTTCCCTGGCCAGGGGTCAAATCAGAGCTGTAGCTGTCGGCCTATGCCACAGCCACAGCAATGAAGGATTGGAGCTGTGACCTACACCACAGCTCACGAAAATGCAGGATCCTTAACTCACTGAGCAAGGCCAGGGATCGAACCTGTGTCCTCATGGACACTAGTCGGGTTCGTTAACCACTGAGCCATGATCGGAACTCCCACCTTTAATGTTTTTAGAAATTTAGGGCAGAGGTTTTAGAAAAAAAAATTTTTTAACCTAAAGAAAGAAACAGAATTTAGAAAACTTTGCCTTTCATCTTTAATAGGAAAACTGAAACATTGAGGCTACCTTACAAAATATTTACTATTGCAATTTGTCATTAGAAGGGAGATGACATTTATTTTAAAAAATAATAATAGGAGGCAACATTCCAGAACCACACACTTCTAGTTTAACCAAAGCTATCCCCAGACTGGCTTTTCTGACCTCTCTAAAGATTAAAAACAGTAATGTTTCCTACAAAGGAAATAAACAAAGGGACAGGTACATAGAAGCAATCACTTCTTAAATGTCTTTCCTACATTAAATACTATTATGCCTTGCATCCAATTAAAGAGGAGGAATTTCCCCCAATCATCAGACTCCTTGGCTCTGGCTATTACTACTTCTTGTCTAGAAATGCTTCGGGTCTGAATAAGCCTGGCAAACCCTCCCTCCCCGTGGCTAATCATTAACCATCATATCAAATTCCCATCATTTACAATTAGATCACGTTGACTCTCCCTTCCCAGAACTACAGCAAGAGGAAAAAAGGGGGAAGCAATTCAAAGGCAAATGTAATTTCTTTGGATTCTCTCTAACTGGATAACTTTGGCTTGCGTTCCTCATTTTCCCTAAGAAATAGCCCACAAATTGCCCAATCAGTTATCATATTATTTTTAAACAATAATAAGCTTCCCTTAGAGATCTTAGGTCCCAAATTAATAACAAATTAATGAAGGGCAGGAAAACCGAACAAAAAGGCAACAGTGAACCCGCACATATTTATTAGATACAATACTTATTATATGTTTAGCAGTGATGCCAAATTTTTATACTTTGCGAGCTGAATTTGCATCTAAGCTTCCCACAGTAGTGTTTCACTTCCATATCTCCTGCTTTTGATCTTGGCAAATATTTTATCAACATGCTGAGAAAACAAGCAATATCCTCTGCCTCCAGCCCTCCTTTTTTCTCTTTTGCGTTTTGTTTTTTCTCTGTCCTATTACAAACCAAACAGGCCAGATTCTTGACCCCTCCCCTCCCTCCCCTCCCCTGGCTCTGTAGCCGGTGGGCAGTTAGGAAGCAGTATGGGTTCCAGGTGTTGTCTCGGATGCTCAATTAATTGTAGCATCAGGATAAAAATATTTGCACTTGCCTGGAAAACCTGCTGTGGGTGGCTGAAGCACCAACCTTCTGAATTCTGAGTCATCGCACTGGAATGGAATACAGTGTAAATATGTTCACACCCACCCCTTTATCTCAACCTTTGGAAATTATCTTGAACCAAGCTGGGGTTGCACGGCTTTGGCCTCAGGCTGGCCCTCCCGGAAATAAACCTTCTCTCTAAGAAGAATCAGACATATTTGCTAAGAACTCGGAACCACCAGGAAGCTATGAAGAAAAGTTCATGCTTCTGTAATCTGTGTTTTCTATCGTATGCAAGGTTTTGCTAAGCTCCGAGAGTCTTCTTCCACCTGTCTAGCTGTATTGCAAAAAGTTAAGTCTTAATAGGGAATTGAAACACTGGCAGCTGGTTTGTGCACAAAACTACTCGGAGGCTTCCCGAGCCATTTTGTCCTTATGATGTCATCCTTCTATCATTATGTTTCTGGACTGTCTCCCTGTAGCATCACTTAACTTGTGCTCAAGGAATAAAATGCATTACAATGCATTAAAAATATGAGTGAGTAAAATAATATACATAGTCAAAATTATATTAAAAGTAAAATGTTTGCATACCTATCATTATTTTTAAATTGCTTCTTCCATCGAGTTTATTGGCTGTCAATGTAAATATATATATATTTACAATATAATATATTACAATGTAAATATATATATATACTTAGCAACCATTGTGCTTGGTTATTACCCTTGATTTAGCATTACTAAGTCCTGAGAGGTATTTGAAGGAAAGGTGTGTGTGTGTGCACGCACAGAGCACATGCATGTGTGGAGTGGAGGTGGGACAAGGTTGAACGGATCAATGAAATTATACAGATAAGCAATTGTAGAACCAGGACAGGAGGGAGTATGTTTTATTCAATGCTAATCAAAGGACATTTCCTTCCCTACACACTAATCAAAGTAACTCATTACTCAAAGTAAAATAAAACCAAACTGTCAATTCAAAGGGCATTTACTATTCTTCGCGGCTGATTTTTTTTTCTTTCCCTAGAATTCAATATCATCCTCTGTCAATAATACAGCATTTCTTTGCATTTGAGAGCTAGGTCTAATTAGCTTTGCACAAATTGGTTGTCTTTCATGTCTACACAGAGGCAGCCTGGTGAAAATTCTTGTTGCTGCTATTAAACTACACTAGAGCTTACCCCAAGGAGGATCTGAATCTGCTGGAAGTCTGTCCATCTTGAGCTCTGTACAAAATTCACGGTTGTTGGAAGACTGCACTAGATGTGACTCAGCTTCATGATATGACACTTTTCTCAGTGTGTGTTCCAGGGCGACATTGAAGAGAGGTTCTTGGCACTGCTTATAAACTCATTTTTAGAACTACTATGAACTACCCAAACTTCACCTAACCTCATCATGGAAAGGGATGCAAAACTTCTCTAGGTTGAAGTTTCCTTATCTGTCACATTAGGAAGCTGGGCTCAATGATCTAAGCTCGTGCTAGGCTCCATGGATGCTGATGTTTTACTTCCTACAATGTTTTAAGACCTTCTAGCCACAGGGATGGGACCCTCTTTGGATATTTACTGACCCATTGGTTCCTAATGAGATTTCTCCCTTTCTGAAGAGCTTCTTATTTCCCACGTACCAACCTTCTCACACATCGTAGTTAGAGAGGGCTTTATATATATTTAATAATCCATGGTGTATCTTACAAAATAAAATAAGAACCTCAACTCAGACACTTAAATGTCCTTTAGGGGGCTTCTAAAAGGGTCTAAAAGGGTCAGAGTTACAGTCCAAATTTACAATAACGTTCCAAATCCGATGTTAAATATAATGTTTGTATTTAGAAAGACGTAGCTCAGACGATCATTCTTCGTACACTATTCGTGAACATAGAACCAGATTGGCTGCTGTGTCTATATCTTGTTAAATGAAAATGCAAGAATTGCGTCCCAGCTTGAGTCAGTCTAACAGTGTTTACTGAGTGAAAAATAGCCACGGCTTTCAAAAGTAGGGGTATGAGGAGATACAATGGAAATAAAAAATATATGTCTTTTCTGGGCAACTTTCAACTTCAAAAAAAGAATAGAAAGGAAGACTTTTGTTTGATCTTCACTGTTGAAATTCACAGCTAAGCCTAGGAGTTAGGGACAGTGCAGAAAGTTAATGTTGTGTGGTTTGTTTTATTTATTTATTTATTTATTTATTTATTTGTCTTTTGTCTTTTCTTGGGCCACACCCACGGCATATCGAGGTTTCCAGGCTAGGGGTCGAATCGGAGCTGTAGCCACCGGCCTACACCACAGCCACAGCAACGCGGGATCCAAGCTGCATCTGTGACCTACACCACAGCTCACGGCAACGCTGGATCCTTAACCTACTGAGCGAGGCCAGGGATCGAACCTTCAACCTCATGGTTCCTAGTCAGATTCGTTAACCACTGAGCCATGATGGAAATTCCATTGTGTGATTTTATGTAGTTAGTGGGTAAGGCTGGTCAAAGAGAGAAAGAAAAATCTTTTTGTTTTATTTTTTATTATTATTTTAAAAGTTTTTATTAAAGTGTAGTTGATTTAATCTTTTCGAACAGAGTGCGTTTTAAAGAGAGGGAGGCACGTGGTTAGGTGAGAGGAAGAAGAGAAATCTAGGGTGGAGGAATGTCCTCCTACGGCTCTGAAATGGGTGAGTGTGCAAAGAGTAAACAGGTAATTCAATTTAGAAGGGGTAATAGGGAATTCCTGTTGTGGCTCATGAGGTTAAGAACATGACATCAGGGAGTTCCCGTCGTGGCGCAGTGGTTAACGAATCCGACTAGGAACCATGAGGTTGCGGGTTCGGTCCCTGCCCTTGCTCAGTGGGTTAAGGATCCGGCGTTGCCGTGAGCTGTGGTGTAGGTTGCAGACGCGGCTCGGATCCCGCGTTGCTGTGGCTCTGGCGTAGGCCGGTGGCTACAGCTCCGATTGGACCCCTAGCCTGGGAACCCCCATATGCCGCGGGAGTGGCCCAAGAAATAGCAACAACAACAACAACAACAAAAAAAAAAAGAGACAAAAAAGACAAAAAAAAAAGAACATGACATCGTATCCATTAGGATGCAGGTTCCATCCCTGGCCTCACTCAGTGGGTTAAGGATCCAGTGTTGTCACAAGTCACAGTGTAGGTGGCAGATGTATCTCAGATCCGGCATTGCTGTGGCTGTGGCATAGGACTCAGCTGCCGCTCTGATTTGCTGCAGGTGGAGCTGTAAAATAATAATAAAAACAAATAAGAAGGGGTAATAGAATTACCTTTCAATGTTTGATATCTTATTAACTCTCATTCATTTACTCATACAGTAAATACAAAATGCCTACTATGGTAACATTCATTGGGTTTGATGTCATATAACTAACTGGAGATATCCTTGCTATGATAAGGAATTCCAAATAAATACCCTCTCTTTCCAATTCCATTCCTGTCATCTCTTATCACACGTTGCCTCGACCAGATCACCATGACTCTTTATCACAGAAGGCAGTCTTCCTCTAGTGCAGTCTGCCAGAAATCAGCATAAATGTTCCCTGGTCAGTTACTTCTCCTAGAATCCCGGAGAATGGCCAGTTACCAACTTAGGGACATGTCTCATAGTCTAACCCTGCAGATTTGAGAGTGTTCTACCCATTCTCCCCTGTTCTGTCCACAAGTGTGAGGCCCGAGTTCTAGAATCTCAGGGTGTACCCCTAGGCTATTCCCCATCTCAACAGATAGCATCCTTCAAACTCCTTTTCCTCATGTTCTCTTGTACCATTTCTCCACTCACACACAGTCTCATAGTTCTTTTAGCCTTTTGGCTCCCAGATATAGGTGATGTGCTCAGATGTCTAAAAACAAACAAACAGGAGTTCCCATCATGGCTCAGTGGTGAACGAATCCGACTAGGAACCATGAGGTTGCGGATTCGGTCCCTGCCCTTGCTCAGTGGGTTAAGGATCTGGCATTGCCATGAGCTGTGGTGTAGGTTGCAGACGCAGCTCGGATCCCACGTTGCCGTGACTCTGGCATAGGCTGGCGGCTACAGCTCGGATTAGACCTCTAGCTTGTGAACCTCCATATGCCATGGGTGCAGCCCTAGAAAAGACAAAAAAATAAATAAATAAATAAAAATAAAAAACAAACAAACAAACTCAACTAGAGTTGGTTGGGGAATTGGTTACCTAAAGCAATACGGATCCAGTAATCCAAGGCTGGCTGTAAGGAAATAGGCATCTTGTTTTCTACTCTCCATTCCTTAGCGCTGACTGCTATAGTCCCAAGCATTCCATGCATTCCAGGTAGAAAGAAGCAGAGAGGAGATAGTTTGCACTTTCCTTGTATCTCATTGGCCACGCTAAGTCACATGAATAGCCTTAACTACAGGGGAATCTGGCAAGCCAATGTTTTGGATAAAGGAAACCTGAGTAGAAGGGGCTAGGAATGGATGTTAAGTGTACCCCTGCCACAGATTCCAGCTCCGAGTCCTACATCCCTGAATTACTCCTCTGCCTGAGTTGTTAGTTGTTATCAGATATGTTTGCAACTGCTGTTGGATGGGTTGAGTATATGCATTTGGGAGCAAGGGCTGCTTCATCACAACTTGAAAAGAAGAACCTGTGAGGCGATCAAGCCTTAAAACAGAACATTTTAAAAAATACTCGAACTCGCCCTGTGAAAATGTACCTCTTCAGAGTCCTTGTACTGCTCTTTATTGTGCTAAAAATGTGATCGTTCCCTTTCCAGCCTGAAGCTACTGTGGAAAATGTCACTTTCTATTCCTTTCGTCTCCATAGATGTCAAACTCTACAAAAGGAAGAGAGATGGGAAGTAGAATCACTCTTCCATGCTTAATATTTCCATGGGGATATAGAATCATTCCATCAAACTCAACAGGTGTAAAACTTAAGTCCTTATCTTATTCTTGTCTTAAGAATAAGTCTTGTTTGTCTTCACAAGGGCTTTCCTCATCTGGTTTTCCCAGTTTTGTTTCTGGCACAATTTAAGCACTCAGTTCCCGAAGCTCAGGGTCATCTTGACAGTTCTCTATTATATGATTCCCTACAGCCAACAGGTTCACAGTCTGGTTGGTTCTTCCTTTTCAATGTCTCTTTTGTATGTCCTTTCCATCCTCTTTACTACCATACAAGGGCAGGTGCACCCAAGTTATCTCTCCCTCTCTCTCTCTGTAAAATTTAAAGTAAAAAAACAAATAAAAAACAATTCCCCCATTTCTCCTACCCTCCACTGCCTCCCTCTGGCAACCATTAATCTGTTCTCTTGCATTTCTGAGCTTAGTTATACACACACACACACACATTTAGATTCCACACGTTGGAGTTTCCATCATGGTGTAGTGGCAACAAATCTGACTAAGAACCATGAGGTTGCAGATTCGATCCCTGGCCTTGCTCAGTGGGCTAAGGATCCGGCATTGCTGTGAGCTGTGGTATAGGTCGCAGATGTGGCTCGGATCTGGTGTTGCTGTAGCTCTGGTGTAGGCTGGCAGCAATAGCTCTGATTAGACCCCTAGCCTGGGAACCTCCATTTGTTGTGGGTGCAGCCCTAAAAAGACAAAAGACAGAAAAAAAAAATAGATTCCACATGTAAGGAAGATCGTATGGCATTTATCTTTCTTGATCTGACTTTTTTCACTTAGCACACTGCCCTCAATGTCCATCCATGTTGATTCAAATGGCAAGACTTCCTTTTTCATGGCTGAGTAATAATCCAGTGTGTGTCTGTGTGACAATCTCTTTATCCATGGATGGACATTTAAGTTCTTTCCATATCTTGACTATTGTAAATAATACTGCAGTGAACATGGGGGTGCAGAAATCTATTCATATTTGTGTTTTTGTTTTCTTTGGGGAAATATCCAGAAATGGGATTGCTGGGTCATATGGTAGTTTTAATTTTTTGAAGAACCTCGATACTCTTTTTCCATAGTGGCTATACCAATTTACATTCCTGTCAACAGTGCATGAGTATTCCCTTTTTTCCATGCCCTTGCCAATACTTATTATTTCTAGCCTTTTTGACAATAGCTGTTTTAAAGGTATGAAGTGATATCTCATGGTTTTGATTCACATTGCCTGATGATTAATGATGTTGAGCATCTTTTCATGTCCTGCAGGCCATCTGTACATCATTTTTGGAAAAAATCTTTTTGGATCCTCTGCTTATTTTTTAATCAGATTGATTTCTGCTCTTGATTTATATGTTTTAGGCATGAGTTCCTTATCAGATATATGATTTGCAAATATCTTCTCCCATTCAGTGGGGTGCCTTTTCACTCTGTTGCTGGTTTTCTCTCCTGTGTAGAAGGTTTTTAACTTGTTACTTATTTACTTTTGCCTGTGTTGCTTTAGCTTTTGGTGTCAGATTCAAAAGATCATGGCTAAGACCTAAATCAGGGAACTTTTTTTCTGAGAGTTTTATGGTTTCACATCTTGTGTTCGAGTTTTTAATCCATTTCAAGTTAAGTTTTGTGTATGGTGTGAGAAAATAATCCAGTCTGATTCTTTCGCATGTGGCTGTAGAGTTTTTCCAACACCATTTTTTCTTAACTCCTTTGTCACAAATTAGTTGACTGTATATGCATGGGTTTATTTCTGAACTTTCTGTTCTGTCCCGTTGATCTATGTGTCTGTTTTTATGCAAGCATCATGCTGTTTTAATTACCATAGCTTTGTAGTTGACTTTGAAATCAAGGAGCATGAGCCTTCCAGCTTAGTTCTTTTTTTTTTTAATCACTTTTAAAAGTTTTATTAAAGTGGAGTTCCCATTGCGGCACAGTGGAAACGAATCCATCTAGGAACCATGAGGTTGCAGGTTCGATCCCAGGCCTTGCTCAGTGGGTTAAGGATCCTGTGTTGCCGTGAGCTGTGGTGTAGGTCGAAGATGCAGCTCAGATCTGGCATTGCTATGGCTCTGGCATAGGCTGGCAGAAACAACTCCGATTAGACTCCTAGCTTGGGAACCTCCATATGCCATGGGCACTGCCCTAAAAGGACAAAAGACACAAAAAAAAGTTTTATTGAAGTATAGTTGATTTATAATGTTGTGATAATTTCTACTTTAGAGCAAAGTGATTCAGTTATACATATACATATATATATGTATATACACATACATATTCTTTTCAGATTCTTTTCCCAAATGGAATCCCCAATAGCATCCCTATGCAGGTTCCCATTGACTATCCATTCCATATACAATAGTGTGCATGTGCCAGTCCTAAGCCCCTAATCCAACCTTCTCCCCTCCCCTCCTTTCCCCTTTGGTAACCAGAAGTTTGCTTTTGAAGCCTGTGAGTCTGTTTCTGTTTTTTAAATAAACTCACTTGTATCGTTTTTTAGATTCCACATATAAGCAATATCTTAGGATGTTTAGCTTTCTCTGGCACTCAATGATAAAAAAAAAAAAGAGTAAAATAATGCCTTGTACAGCTTAGTTCTTTTTCAAGATTTCTTTGGCTATTCAGGGTCCTTTATGGTTCCATATAAAGTTTAGGACTATTTGTCCTACTTCTGTGAAATATGCCATTGGTATTTTGACAGGTATTGCATTGACTCTGTTAGATTCCTTTGAGTAGTATGGACATTTTAACAACATGAATTATTCCAATCAATGAATGCAGAGTATCTTTTCATTTACTTGTGTCTGCCTTGGAGTCCCTCAAGGCATTTAATATACCAAGAAAGACTTCATCCACTTTCGTTTCTATACTCATATTATATTGGTTTACACAATGTTTAATTAAAATCTATAGAGGTTCAGGTTCCAGATAAAGCTAAGCACATGTCTCTCTGTTTCTTTCATTGATTGTAGCTATAAAATCTGGACAGAACGCACAGGGCAGCTCTTTGTCTGAAAAGTAGATAATGGCCAACTGATTGAAGGAAAAAGCCCAGAATTTGAAGGAAGTAGCATTGACTGAAGCATTGACTTGAATGCCACAGATGGGTAAAGCTGCAGAAGCTTGCAGCAGAGTGGTGTAATTAGAATCCCACATTTCAGACTCCAAAATGGACTTCAGGAAACTGGAAAGTCCCGGGATGTCTAGGAGAGAGAACAGTTCAGGAAAGTGACCCCATAAAGTTATTTATGAATCCTGGAGTGATCCAAAGCAGCACATACATGCACGGTCTGAGTCACGTCAGCATTTAAATTTAACAGACAGCAATTCCCATTGTGGTGCAGTGGAAATGAATCCGACTAGTAAACATGCAGTTTCGGGTTCGATCCTTGGCCTCGATTAGTGGCTTAAGGACTGATCCAGCACTGCCATGAGCTGTGGCAGAAGCAGCTCAGAGGCCGTGTTTCTGTAGCTGTGGTGTAGGCTGACAGCTACAGCTCTGATT
The DNA here is from genome assembly GCF_016906955.1 of Phacochoerus africanus. Taxonomy (NCBI): domain Eukaryota; kingdom Metazoa; phylum Chordata; class Mammalia; order Artiodactyla; family Suidae; genus Phacochoerus; species Phacochoerus africanus. The sequence continues at coordinate 43,368,096 of NC_062552.1, forward strand.
CGAACCCTAGCCTGGGAACCTCCATATGCCATGAGTTTGGCCCTAAAAAGCAAAAAATAAATAATAAATAAATATTTAATAGATGGCCTACCTGTCCATGTCTCAGATTGGCCACTGGATAGTGTTCACATGGGACAGATCCAAACAGCATTGCACAGGCATGAGAACTGAACTGACATTAAAAACATAGTCCACTGGAGGTGGGTTAGAGATTGTGACCTGAACCTGAGCAGACTGCCTGTTAAAACAAAAATAAGAACATTCATTCTCCATAGGATTTCAACAAGACTAAGAGTCTCATAACATAATATTCAAAAGGTCCAGGATATAATCCAAAACTACTTGCTTTCAAAGAACTAGGAAAATCTCAATTTGAATAAGAAAAGACAGTTAGCAGATGTCAAAGATGAGTGACATGGAAGTTAGAACTGCCTGGTAAAGACTTTAAAGCAGCTATTATACAATTCTCAACCAAGCAATTACAAATGTATGTGAATCAAACAGAAAATTAGAGTCTTTCCAAGGAAAGAGAAGAAATGAAGAACCAAATTGTAATTTTAGAACTGAAAAATACAAACTGAAATAAACAAACTCACTTCCTGGGCTCAATAGCAGAGTGAAGATAAGAGACCAGGAGTCAGAAAATTCCTGTGTAGCACAGCAGGTTAAGGATATGGCATTGCTGCAATTGTGGCACAGTCTTGAGCCATAGCCCAGGAAATTCCACATGCTGTGTTTGCATTAAAAAAAAAAAAAAAAAAGAGCAGGAATCAATGGACTCAAAGACAAAGCAATAGAAACTCCCAGGAGTTCCCACTGTGGCTCAGCAGTTAAGGAATTTGACTAGCCTCCATGAGGCCTCGCTAGGTGGGTTAAGGATCTGAAGTTGCCATGAGCTGTGTGTAGGTCGAAGATGAAACTCAGATCCTGCATTGCTGTGGCTGTGGCGTAGGCTGACAGCTGCAGCTCCAATTCAACCCCTAGCCTGGGAACCTCCATATGCCACAGGTGCGGCCCTAAAAAGCAAAAAAGAAAAAAACAGAAAAAGGAAAGAAAGAAAGGAAAAAGAAATTATCCAATTTGAGCAGAGAAAAGAATTGAAAAAAAAAATGAACTTAGCCTTGGGAATCTGTGGGATAACAATAAAAGATTTAACTTTTGATTCATTGGAGTCCAAGAAAGAAAGAGGGTGAGCTTGGGGCTAAAAATATATATGAACAAATAATGGTTGAAACTTAACCAAAAAAGACAGGTAGATGGTAAATGAGCTCATGAAAACATACACAATATCTTTAGCTATTAGTGAAATGAAAATTAAAACCGTAATGGGATACCACCTCAAACCTATCACAGTGGCTTAAAAAATGCTGACAACACCAAGTGTGGATACGAATGCAGTACAATTGGAACTCTCATACACTGCTGATGGGAATTCAAAATGGGACACCCATTCTGGGAAACAATTTGGCAGTTATATATAAAGTTAAACATACCCTTACCACATGAGCAAGCAATCTACTTTTTTTTTTTTTTTTTTTGCCATGCCTGCAGCATGTGGAAGTTCCCAGGCCAGGGACTGAATCCATACCACAGCAGTGACAACACTGCATCTTTAACTGCTAGGCCACTCGGGAACTCCCCAGAAATCTACTTCTGCTATATTTACCTTACAAAAATGGAAGGTTACAGTTGCACAAAAATCTGTACATGAATGTTTTTAGTAGCACTATTCATAGTAGCCACAAACTGGAGACAACTCAAATGTCTTTCAATAGGTGAATTGCTAAAAAAGCTGTGGTACATCCATACAATAGAAAACTACACAGCATTAGGAAGGAAGAAATTGTTAAAATGCGCAGCAATTTGGATGAATCTCAAAAGCATTATACTGAATGAAAGGAACCAGTCTCAAAAGCTTATGATGCTAGATAAATTAATTTATATCATTCCCAAGACAACTAAACTGAAGGGTTGAAGAAGAGATCAGTGATGGCCACTGTAGGGATGGAGAGAGGGCATGACCATGAAAGAATAGCATAAGGAACTTTTTTTTCTTTTTTTTGCTTTTTAGGGCCAAACTCGTAGCATGTGGAGGTTCCCAGGCTAGGGGTTGAATAGGAGCTACAGCTGCCGACCTACACCACAGCTTATGGCAACGCCGGATCCTTAACCCACTGAGTGAGGCCAGGGATCTAACCCACAATCTCATGGCTCCTAGTCTGATTCATTTCTGCTGTGCCACAAAGGGAACTCCCAGCATCAGGAACTTTTGAAAGGTAATGGAAATTTTTTGTATCCTGATAGTGGTATACTAACTTATACAATATGTCTTACATACAATATAATATGTCAAAATTCATACAACGGTATGCCAAGAAATAAGTTTTAATATGTGATTGTTTTTAAAGAAAAATTTATAATTACAATACCAAGTTCCCTTAGCACAAACAATTCAACCCTAACAGGAGTAGAAGACAGCTAGAAGATAATGTTGCAGAGGCCTCTGCCAGGACATTACGGAGAGCATGAAGAGGACTGGCTAATGGGGAGTTTTGGTTAAATGGAGGTCAATTAAAAGAGTTTCTACTGGTAGTTCCCTGGTGGATCATTGGGTGAAGAACCCAGCATTGGAATTCCCTCTATGGCACAGTGAGTTAAGAATCTGACTGCAGGAGTTCCCTTTGTGGCACAGCGGAAGCGAATCTGACTAGGAACCACGAGGTTGTGGGTTCGATCCCTGGCCTCGCTCAGTGGGTTAAGGATCCGGCGTTGCCATGAGCTGTGGGAATCTGACTGCAGTGCTCAGGCCACTGCAGAGGTACAGGTTCAATGTCCCGTCCAGCACAGTGGATTAAACCTTCCGGTGTTGCTGCAGCTGCAACGTAGGTCACAGCTGTGGCTCAGATTCAACCCCTGGCCAGGAACTTAAACATGCCTCAAGTGGGGCCATAAAATAAAAAATAAATAAGATCAAAAGAATGAGGCATTGTCACTGCTATGCTGCAGTTTCAGTCCCTGGCCTGGGAACTTCTGTGTGCTTGCAGAACAGGCAAAATGAAAATAAAAAAGAGAGAGAGAGAACCTCCTCTCCTGTACTTTCAAAATTTCACTCTTTCTTCAAAAATACATTCTGATTGTTTGAATTCTCTAAATTAAAAAAAATTCTCTGTATAAATGCCCTTGATCTTTGATGACTGAAAATCAATAATGCTTTTTCAGGGCACATGACCTCACAAAGACACGTCCCACGTGGGTTGATTCAAACTCTTAGCCACCTCGAAGTTCTCAGTTCCTCCTCGCTGTCCTCACTTAAAGTCAGTGACCTCTGTTACCCTATGTGGGGGGACAGCTTATGTGGTGCCAGGGTGGCTAAGTTCTTCATTGACCGGGAGCAACCTGCCAGCTCTGATCATTGCTCTCTCAGGGGCCACTGACTTCACAAAAGGCATGATGGATGACCAAATGGAACAGGAGTTCCAAGGGGTGCATTTCCATGCACTGGGAAAATAATTTTGAGTATGGGTTCTCTTGAGGCCAGATCTTGAGAAAGTTCCTTTTTGAGATAGATCTCCTCTCTGGAGACACCCACCATGAAACTCTGGCTAACATTCCACCTTCTCCTTTTTTTTTTTTTTTTAGGGCCACACCAGAGACATATGGAAATTTCCAGGACAGGGGTTGAATTGGAGCTATAGCGGCCGGCCTACGCCACAGCCACGGCAATGCAGGATCTGAGCTGCGTCTATGACCTACATCACAGCTCACGGCAACGTCGAATCCTTAACCCACTGAGCAAGGCCTGGGATTAAACCCTAAACCTCATGGTTCCTACTGGGATTCGTTTCCACTGAGCCACGACGGGAACTCCCCCACCTTCTTATTTCTGTGTATCCATCATCATTTCCTTCTCCAAAGTCTCAGAGAAGAGTGGTCCCCTCCAAAGTCTTGCAATCTTCCTGTGTTCAGATTTTTACCACCTTCTCAAAGTCAGACTCTCCTCTTGTCAGTGCAGCCCCTTTTTCTATGCTCCCAAATCATTTATCTTCACATAATCATTTCTATGAACATTTAGGTCATTTTTATTTTTTAAAATATTTTTCGGTTAGTTGATTTATAATGTTCTGTCAATTTCTGCTGTATAGCAAAGTGACTCAGTCATACATATACATCCACATTCTTTTTTTATTATCTTCTATCATGTTCTATCACAAGCAATTGGATATAGTTCCCTGTATACAGCAGGACCTTAGATCATTTTTAAATGGATGAAGAACTATGGGGTCATATTCTCATGCCTTATCTGTATTTGTTAAACTGTTCTTTAGCTAACTCTTTCGGAATACACAAATAGGAGTTCCCTGGTGGCCTAGTGGTTAAAGATCCAGTGTTGTCACTATTATGGCACAGGTTCAATCCTGACCCAGAACTCCCACATGGCTCGGATGTGGGCAAAATAAATAAATAAATAAAAATAAATAATTTTACCTTTTCCAAAGAGATTTATTTCCAATCCTTTACGATGATTGCCTTACTCAGGAGCTTTTTAAATCAAGATTTAGAAATTCTCTCCAGGTTTAAATGCGGTAAAGAGGATTTCTGTCTACTTAGTCTACATGGGGACTCTCATGCCATTTGATATGTATAGAACAGGAGACTGAGGTGTATAGAACCAACACTAAAAAAATGGAATGTCCTTGAAGATTCTTGTCTTGAAAGTTTCCCCATATGACTGTGGGCATTTAAAGCATGGGCTTGAGGAGAAATCAGTTAGCACCAGATCACGACTGTGGCATTTCTTCTGTTTCTGCCATACCCTTTGAGGTTGTGACTTTGACTTCACAAGAGGAAGTTGTAGGAAGAAGGCTTGGACTGCGGAAATAGGAAGAGACCGCAAGAAATGCACAGTGCCTCAATTACCTTAGGCTGTCCCAACCCTGACCTAAAAAGACCCTGATATTAGTCTGTTAGGAGCCAGAACATGGAGTCTTTCTGGCCAAGAATGGATGCTGAGAGATGGCTGCAGGCCATTGCACCTCTCTTTCCCCACACTTGACGCCCACTCACCAGCTCTGGTTGGCAGGCTGGGCTTTGAGCCTACCAGATTCAAGCCTGGGCTCATGTGGAAGATATGACATTATCTAGCAAAGACATTGGGCAAAGCATGAGGATAACAACAAAGTTCTGATTGAAATGCCATGTGCCCACTGTTTAATTAAGCATCTTGCATGGAGAGATCTAAAAATCAACATGAGCTGATTGCGAGAGAATCGCTTTCTGACAAAATGGAGGAGTAACTTCACTGTGGAGTTGATGCCTTGATAATTTATGTATGTTCTCTTGCCCCGTCTGCCTAGCTTCCTTCGGAAAAAAAGAAAGAAACTCCTTTATATAATTCCCTCTTTGCCACTCTCCTTCCTCCTCCTTTTAAAAAAATGGCATGGGAGGTCTCTTGGGGCTCAGTGGGTTAATGATCTAGCGTTGTCACTGTAGTGGTTTGCCTCTCTCCTATGACTTGGGTTTAATCCCCAGCCTGAGAACGTCCACATGCCAAGGGTGTGGTAAAATAAATAAGTAAAGAAGTTTTCAGGTTAAAGGAAGAACAATTTAAAAACAAGAACAAAAACAAAAAATGGAGTTCTCCTGTGGTGCGGAGGGCTAAAGATCTGATGTTGCCACGGCAGGGGCTTGGGTTGTTGCAGTGTCAAGGGTTCAATGCCTGATCCGGGAACGTCCACATAATTCTGGCACAGCCAATAAACAACCCAACAACCAAACAAATGCATAAATAAATAAATAATTTTTAAATGTGAAATGTGGTCTGTTGTAACAAGGCAAATGAAGAGTCGATGCCTCAGAATATTAATTATGCCCTTCCTCCATGCAAGACATTGCTTGACTTGGGGCCCCCATCTACAAGGATTCTGCCGTTCTTGCCCTCCTGAGGCTCACTCTCTAGAATAGTCCTTCTCTACCCTTTTCCATGCTAGCCCCCCACTTAGGAAACATTAGTTATTATTTCCTTAACTGGCTCCACAATGAAATTTTAATACTACGATATATTGTGTATTTGTTTATATACTGTGTCTATCTATGCTTTACACACAGCAAGATTACAATTCTTTTGCCCCTCTAAGAACCAGTTTTTACCCTGTTGGAGTGATGTTATGCCTGTGAAAAATGCATGCTGTAGGGGAAAATCAGAAATAAGTAATTAAGGATGTTCCTGTCATGGTTCAGTGGTAACAAACCGACTAGTATCCTAAAGACCCAGGTTTGATCCCTGGCCTCGCTCAGTGGGTTAAGGATCCAGCATTGCGGTGAGCTATGGTGTAGGTCGCAAACATGGCTCAGATCCCACATTGCTGTGGCTGGAGTGTACGCCGGCAGTTATAGCTCTATTCGGCCTCTAGCCTGGAAACTTCCATATGCCACAGGTGCAGCCCTAGGAAGACAAAAAAAAGAAAAAGAAATAAGCAAATAAGAAAAATAATTTTGATGAATTAAAGGGAAATTAAAGGGACTAAAAACTGGGGTATGTTACTTTGCATATAGATATCCAGTTGCTTGCCCTGAGTCAAAGAGAAAAAAGAAACCGTTAAACGACAGCCTTTCCTTTCTTTCTTCTCTACCTCAGTTGGGCTGAGAATATAGGACAGTTTCATTATCCCAGTACAACTGTGGTCCTACAGGCAAGCAGTGGGTAAGGATGCCCAGAGCTCCCTGGTCTCATTTTCTCTGAAGCCCAGTTGCTTAACTCCTTCATCTGAAACTTAAAAGGTCAAGACTAAAGTTAACCCCAACGTACAAAGAATTTCTCTCTTCCTGTTTTTCAGACACCCTCACCTTAAGCCCTGCTGCCTCCCTTCAACAAGCTCTACACCCCAAAGAGCAGAGCTGCCAAAAGCCAGTCATTTGGGGAACCCGATCTACTTGGTTATTTATTTCTGTGCACCTCTGAATGGGCCATTGTTCCTTAGCATGGGTGTGAGACTATCAAAGATAATTTTAACTTGCCAGAATTGCGGAAGAACAAAGCATATCTATTTGCATAGTGCCCTCACATAGGTGGGTTCCAGCAAAATAATGAAGGCAGAGGGGAACAATCTAATGCCCTGGTTATATGATCCAGTGCAGGTTTTAGAATCCAGACCACTGTGTGCAAATTGGCAGGTAATGTAACTACTCTAAGACTCGGTTTATCCATAGGCAGAATAAGAAGAGTGACTACCATACTGGGTTGTTACAAGAAATAATGAAAATGATATATGATTTAGTACAATACACAGGGCCTAGAAAGACTTCTATAAATCTCTGCTGCTATTATAACTATCTCCGTAAGCCCACCATGTTTTGTTTGGGTATTCCTGCTAGTTTTGGTATTTTTGGCATAAAAAGGTTAAAATTGGGTTAAAATCAAAGTGGGATCTCTGATACCTAATCCTGAGTAGCATTTTGCCTCATCAGCCTCTTAGTTACCCTGGCCTTTCAATTTCACTTGTTGGTATTTTTCTAAACTAATCTGTTACTTTATTTTCTTCCTTTGGCTGCCAAGTTACATTTTACAGTTGTAATTGTTACTCCCCTTCATTCTGTGCCAGGAGATGCTGAATTAATAGATTAGATCTGCTAGTTTTCAGTCCTTTGGAAGGCTTACACAATTCCAGTGGAAGAATTTTTTTTTCCTTTGGTCTTTTCTGGGGCCTTACCCATGGCATATGGAGGTTCCCAGGCTAGAGGTCTGATCAGAGCTACAGCTGCCAGCCTACATCACAGCCACAGCAATGCGGGATCTGAGCCACATTTGTGACCTACACCACAGCTCATGGCAACGCTGGATCCTTAACCCACTGAGCAAAGGCAGGGATTGAACCCACAACCTCATGGTTCCTAGGTGGATTCGTTAACCACTGAGCCACGACAGGAACTCCAGTCGTAGAATGTTTAATACCAAACTCTTCCCCATTCCTTCCTGAATCTGCATCAGCTCTAAGAACCCTATCCGGCCTATTAGCATCACTATGTTGATAATTATCCATGCTCATCCTCAGGGTCCTTTGGTCTCAGGCACAACCTGATCTTTCCCTGTGTCTACATGGTATTTCTGTTTGTGTCCCTGACTCTCCATTCCATTCTCAAAGCCTATCCAAGTACAGCAGAGGTGCTCTTCTAGTGCCAGACACGTGTTCAAGCACAATGGAAAGGACATTCATTATGTTACCAGCCACCCAGCATGTTTAAACATCCTTCCTGTGTTTGGGAAATACCCTGTAGTTTTCTTAGCCTGTTTAGTTAGGGCTCAGGGATTCAGCTAGGGGCAGATGGTGGCTTTGTGGGGCTTGAAGCTAAAACAATTTGGGGGACAATTTCTTTCAGAATAAGGCAACAAAAATCATGAACTAACATTAGGTTTAAAAATTAGATACTTAGAATGAGAAAAAAAAGTGAAAAATTTAACATTTTAAAAACAGACCAATACCACAAACATCACAAATCTAGAAAAACAACATAATTTCTAATTAAGCGCCTGATGCACCTCTAATATTTTTCTTTGTGATCATTTGTCATTTATTTCTATTTATTATGTATTTATTATTATTTTAGCTGCATAGTCTTTGATTGCCTCTTCCTGTGACAATGGCTTTGTAATGGATTGGGTTTTTTCAAAGAATAGAAAGATATGTGAGGAGTTCCCCTTGTGGCCCAGCAGGCTAAGGACTCAGTGATGTCTCTGTGAGGATGCAGGTCTGATCCCTGGCCTCCCTCAGTGGGTTAAGGATCCAGCATTGCCATGACCTACGGGGTAGGTTAGGTCATAGATGTGGCTCAGATCCAGTATTGCCATGGCTGTGGCATCAGCCGGCAGCTGCAGCTCCGACCCCTAGCCCAGAAAATTCCATGTGCCACAGGTGCGGCTGTAAAAAAGAAAAACAAGATACCTGAGACTTTTTTTTAAGAAGGTTGGTCAAAGGTTATTTTAATTATTAATTTTGATAGTCTAGAGACGTTTCTTTAAGCTTTACAACTCATAGTTGATAATGTGTAAATTTCGTAGGTGAGACAGAGGGCGGCAGGGCTGCAGTTACTATATCCTGTGCACATTTTCCCAAACCTATGGCATTTCTGTGCAAGTGAAGGGCCCCAAGGCTGAAGCTGCATTAGCTCCAAAGATGGTGCATCCAGCTCTACACAGGCTTAGGTTTCACCCATCAGATGTTATCATAAAGATGTCACAGCAGAAGTCAACAACCATAGGAAGGAGGAGGGCTGGCAACCTATTGTTTCGAAAGAATGACTACAGAGGCCATCAGCACTTCCAGAACATCCTTGGTGCAGCTTATTGTGTTGAGTCTTTGGAGTCCCTGGTGGGGCTGTCATGTCTGGGTCCAGCAGCAGTGATGCCCTTTCCTCTTGAGCAGCCCTCACTATATGATGTGGGCGGGGATCCTGGTTGCGCTGCCTCTCGGCCTCACTCGACAACATTCTTAGAAATTCCATGAGGTATCAAATATTCTTTTTTTGGGGGGGGGTCTTTTTTGCCTTTTCTAGGGCTGCTCCCATGGCATATGGAGGTTCCCAGGTTAGGGGTCTAATTGGAGCTGTAGCCACCGGCCTACGTCAGAGCCACAGCAACACGGGATCTGAGCCAGGTCTGTGACCTACACCACAGCTCAAGGCAACGCCAGATCCTTAACCCACTGAGCGAGGCCAGGGACCGAACCCGCAACCTCATGGTTCCTAGTCGGATTCGTTAACCACTGTGCCATGATGGGAACTCCTCAAATATTCTTTGTTAAATTAAAAAACATATGTATATATTTTTGGCCTAAAACAGCTAGGGTAGTTTCTGTTTGCAATTTTAAATCCTGACTGATACATAAAGAGTAGGTAAGTTTAAGGCTGAGGCATCATGAGCCTGCCTGAAATGACTGCACAGTTTAAGGATGGAAAAGTGAATCAGAGCACAGGGTACTAGAGAAAACTAGTGTCCAAATACCAGGAAAGTAAGGATGAAGGTCAAATACATGGGGTCCAGAGTTGAAGGCAGAAGTCAGGAAGTCAAGAATTTTGATTGGGAGTTCCTGTTGTGGTGCCGCTGAAATGAATCCAACTAGGAACCATGAGGTTGCGGTTTAGATCCCTGGCCTCTCTCAGTGGGTCAAGCATCTGGCATTGCCTTGAGCTGTGGTGTAAGTTGTTGATGGGGCTCGGATCCTGTGTTGCTGTGGCTGTGGTGTAGGCCAGCAGCTGCAGCTCTGATGTGACCCCTAGCCTGGGAACCTCCACATGCCACAGGTGCAGCCCTGAAAAAAGAAAAAGCAAAAAAAAAAAAAAAAGAAAAAGAAAAAGAACCTTGAGTAGTGGAAAGAGGTGAAGGCAAAAGAGATGAAGAAAAGGCAAAAAAGGGTCCATTTGATGGGCCAGCAGTTGGGTGGTATGAATGAAGGTTGTGTGGGCTTAAAAAGAAATGGAAGCAGACTCAAAGACAAGCGAACAACCTAGTGGCTAGAGGTTGGGGGAGTGGCAAATTAAGGGTTGGGGAGTGGGAGACACAAACCATTGGGTGAAGATGGGTCAAGGATGTTTGGTACAACATGGGGAATAGAGCCATTATTCCATAACAACTCCAAATGGAAAGTAACCTTTAAAAATTGAATAAAAATAGAAACCAATGTCTTTAGGAGTCCCTGTCGTGGATCAGTGGTTAACAAATCCGACTAGGAACCATGAGGTTGCCAATTCCATCCCTGGCCTCGTTCAGTGGGTTAAGGATCTGGTGTTGCTGTGAGCTCTGGTGTAGGTCACAGACGCAGCTCGGATCCCGAGTGGCTGTGTCTCTGGCATAGGCCAGTGGCTACAGCTCCGATTAGACTCCTAGCCTGGGAACCTCCATATGCCGCGGGTGCAGCCCTAAAAAGACAAAAAGACAAAAAAGACAAAAAAAAAGAAAAGAAAAAGTAATGTCCTTAAATTTTAATAAAAAATAAATATCATAACTAAGTAAAAAAATTAAAATTTGTCTTTAAGATATGATTTTTGAAAAAAGAAAAGAAATGGAAGAAGGCTGGACAGTGCAGTAACTCAGGCTGTCATTAGCTCATATTTGGAAATAAAAGCCTTCCAACCTCCTCAACCTCCTCCCACTTTTCTGCCCCGTAGTATGTTTTTTTTTTTTTTTTGCCAATTTCTGTTGTATGGCAAGGTTACTCAGCCTGCAGTATGTTCTTTATACAAAATACCCGTTGAGGCCATTGTAATTGCCCTATTTAAAAAAAAAAAATCAATTGTGTCTGCACATCACCTATAGACCATTGCAGAACTCATTAGCCTGGCATTTCTGACCCTCTCTCATCTAGGTCAATCCATCTCTCTAACTCATTCCTAGTTAATCTTCTCATACTCTGTTAGAAACACACTGAGCTATGTCATGTTTCCTAGACATGCGTTTCATTTTCCCACGCTTATGCAATTCCTTTGGCCCGGAATGCTCTCCCTGCCTCTCAGCGCATCCAAATCCCTCAACTCACCGCTCCACCCCCACCCCCGTCTTCTAAAGCCCAGTTCAAACGCCACTCTTCTTCTTTAGCTGCGGTATTTCTTCTCCAAAGCACACTAACTGTACTTGTCATGTTACTTTTCCCACGTTCCACCTTCCATTACAGGTATTTAGGCACTTTTTTTTTTTTTTTTTTTTAGGGCCACACCTGTGGCATATGGAAATTCCCAGGCTAGGGGTCTAATCGGAGCTACAGCCGCTGGCCTGTGCCACAGCCATAGCAATGCAGGATCCAAGACTTATCTTCGACCTACATCACAGATCACAGCAACACTGGATCCTTAACCCACTGAGAGAAGCCAGGGATCAAACCCACAACCTCATGGTTTCTACTTGGATTCATTTCCTCTGAGCCATGATGGGAACTCCCGAAGCTACTCTTGACATGTCATTTCCTCTAGAACCTAAAGTGAGAGTGGCCTAAGATTTGGGAGGAAAAATGCACGCTTGGGTCTCAGACAAACAGGAGGAGATGGAGTCACAACTCTGTCACTGGCTAATGAAGCATCTTGTGACGGGTCGCCTAATTACACAAAGCCAGTGGGAATAGAGAGATAATAATCCCTATGGCACAGGATTTTTTTCGAGAATTGAGCAGGGTTCTAGAAGAAACCTTGTACAATTCCTGGTACAAAGGAGATGCTAACTGGACATTAGTGGTTGTTTCCTCCTGAGTCTTCCTTCTTCAGCCTCAGCACCTCTCACTCCAGACAGTTACACAACTCAGTTGTTTGGTCTGCTCATCTATCCTATTTCGTTACTCTTGCTCTTAAAAATATGACTTTGAGGGAGTTCCCGTCACGGCTCAGTGGTTAAGGAATCTGCCTAGGAAGCATGAGGTTGCGGGTTTGATCCCTTGTCTCGCTCAGTGGGTTAAGGATCCAGCGTTGCCATGAGCTGTGTTGTAGGTTGCAGACTAGGCTTGGATCTGGCATTGCTGGGGCTCTGGCACAGGCCCGTGGCTACAGCTCCCATTAGACTCCGTATGCTGCAGGTGCAGCCTTAGAGGAAGGCAAAAAAAAAAAAAAATATGACTTTGAGGATGCCCCAAATGTGACCTAACCAGTTCATAGAATAGTGGGAATATTACTTGGCATGACCTCAAAACTACTTCTATTTTTGCAGCACAAGATAGTCATAGCACATGTTGGCTAATTTTAAGCTTTAGATTAACCTAAAGTCTTCAGACTTTTTGAGCAACCTCCCTCCAGGTCACATGTTCATTTCATACTTGTCACTAATTGCAAATGCTTACCCTTGTCTCTTTTAAGCTTCAACTAGTTTACATAAGCCTAGGATTTTACTCTACCAAAATCAAGCTCAGCCTTGATTTTAATCATCTTGCAAAAAGTATGGGGGGAGGTTGGTGGGAGGAGCACTAAGCAATAACTTCAGAACATTCTTCTTACCTTCATTTAATTGCAGAATAAACACCTCCCACAGTAAGCTCTAATGCAGGCCAGCATTTCAGTCTCTGTGGAAGCAAAAGGTGACTTTGACCTTTGCACTTCAGCTTTGTCAATCAGAGCCACATAAGCAATTAAACTTCAACCAACACAGTAATTGAATAACGGAAATATATTTTCAGAGATCACCGTAAGGAAAACAAAAAAGTGACATTCTTTAACTTCTCAAATAGAAAGAATTCTCCAGTGTTTTCCTTAAACATTGTTTTTTTCTACTAAGAGCACTGCCCCAGAGCTTTGGTGAGTGACTAACAGCCTCACCGCTTGCAAAAAAAATCTCAGAAATTTAAGTTTCTCAGGTTCTGTGCCGATAAAATTGTGTTTTCTTTGAGAACATGGAAATAAAGCAATCTAAATGCAAAATATTTTACTGAGGTTCTGAAGAACTTCTCATTGAGGGGTCATAAGTGATGTTTTTATTATTGGAAATTTATAGGAAATATTTTGGGGGAGCTTTCCAATTTTTCTTTATCAATGTCAATCCTACATATTTCAAATATAACTTTAAAGAGAGAGAGATTACATAAGAAAGAGAAGCTATTTCAAACTAAAATTTTTATTAAAAAAGAAAAAAAACTTGTAAAAAAGAAAAATTCTTTTTTTTTTTCGTCTTTTGAGGGCCACACCTGCAGCATATGGAGGTACCTGGGCTAGGATCAAATTTGAGCTGCAGCTGCCGGCCTACGCCACAGTCACAGCAACTCCAGGTCCAAGCCACACCTGCGACCTACACCACAGCTCATGGCAATGCCGGATCCTTAACCTACTGAGCAAGGCCAGAGACCAAACCTGCAACCTCATGGTTCCTAATCGGATTCGTTTCTGCTGCGCCATGACGGGAACTCTAGAAAAATTCTTTTTAAAAAATGTCTAAGTTGGGAGTTCCCATCGTGGCTCAGTGGTTAACGAATCCGACTAGGAACCATGAGGTTGTGGGTTCGATCCCTGGCCTTGCTCAGTGGGTTAAAGATCTGGCGTTGCTGTGAGCTGTGGTGTAGGTCACAGATGCGGCTCAGATCCAACATTGCTGTGGTTCTGGCGTAGGCTGGTGGCTACAGCTCTGATTAGACTCCTAGCCTGGGAACCTCCATATGCCGCAGGAGTGGCCCTAAAAAGACAAAAAGACAAAAAAAAATGTCTAAGTATGTGTCCACTCTCAGGGGAAAGAAAATGAGAACCAAGGTCTAAATAAAAAATAATATTATATTAAGTTTGTGGGATTTACCTAGTCTGGGGTCAATCTTTCTTTGCCGTTAAAACCTGCCTGAGATCCAAACAAAACAAATGAGCTATCAAATAAGTCTTGAGATTTCACTGCCAATAAAGTCAGAAGAGAGGGAAGGTGAAAAGTAGGGTTAGGAAGTAGAACCATTTTTCTACTATTTACATAAAACTCAGAAAATATTTTCTCATTTATCATTGAGGATTCAGTTACTTAGTATAAATAAAAGATGTCTAAAAAATGCAAATCAAAACTACAATGAAGTACCACCTCACACTGGTCAGAATGGCCATTATGAATAAACCTACAGATAACAAATGCTGGAGACAGTGTAGAGAAAAGGGAACCCTCCTTCACAGTTGGTGGGAATGTAAATTGTACAACCACTATGCAAAACAGTATGGAGTTTCCTCAGAAGACTAAATCTAGAACTAGCATATGATCTAGCAATCCCCTCGTGGACATATATATAGGCAAAACTATAATTCAAAAAGATATGTGCACCCCTATATTCATTGCAGCACTTATTCACAATAGCCGAGACATGGAAGCAACCTAAATGCGTATGCACAGATGATTAAGAATATGTGGTACACATATACAATGGACTACTACTCAGCCATAAAAAAGAACGAAATAATACTATTTGCAGCAACATGGATGCAACTAGAGATTATTATACTAAGTGAAGTAAGTGAGAAAGAGATACCGTATGATATCACTTATATGTGGAATCTAAAATGTGGCACAATGATCCTATCTACAAAACAGAAGCAGACTCACAGACATAGAGAACAGACTTGTGGTTGCCAAGGGAGAGAGGGGAGGGAAAGGAATGGACTGGCAGTTTGGGATGGATAAACAATGAGGTCCTACCGTAGAACACAGGGAGCTATATCCAGTCCCTTGGGATAGACCATGATGGAAGATAATGTAAGAAAGGGAATGTGTATGTACACACGACTGTGTCACTTTGCTGTGCAGCAGAAATTGGCACATTCCAAATCAACTATATTTTAATAAGTTTACATAGATTTATTTAAATGCTTCAAAAAGATGTCTAAGCTAATCAAGACTAAAAAATGCCACAATTTTTATTAGTTTGTTTGAATGCTTTTAGATGTATTATATGCTCCCTAGATACAGAAAAGAGACCATGTGAAATATAATTAAGCTTTTTCTCTGTCAGTTAAGACTGTCTTTATCAACCTTTTATATTGTAAGGAAAATGGAGTCTATGCGCGGAGGTCTCTGGCTGATAGTGCATTCATATTCTGAAATATCTCTTCTTTGACTAATCCTTTATATTTGCTGATTTGTTTTAGAACACCTCTTAAGGCCTATGGGAAACATCTTTAGGTTGAACCATGAAATTGTTGATACTTAATTATCTGTAACCTATAAAACATCCATTTCTCTTGCTTTAACCTAACGTAATCAAAGATTAAGTCCAAAGCTGAAGAAGTTTCTGTTAGCTGACTTCATCATACCCAGTGACATTAATAGAGCTCTTACCATAGCAGATGTGATGAAATGTAAGCTATGCTGGGTCATGTATTTCCCTTCTTATGCATGGCCTCTGGACCTCATGGGCTTGTTTTCCACTGTCACTATCAAGAGACAAGAAAACCATATCTTTAAGAGAATGCCATCTTGCCCTGTGGCTTCTCTGGCAGTACAACTTTTTGATCCCCAATCTCTGGTTTACTGTCATCAAATCTCCACCTTTTTTTTTTTTTTTTGGTCTTTTTAGGCCCACACCTGCATCATATGCAGGTTCCCAGGCTAGGGGTCTAATCGGAGCTACAGCTGCCAGCCTTCACCACAGCCACAGCAACCCAGGATCTGAGCCGCATCTGTGACCCACACCACAACTCACAGCAACATCGAATCCTCAACCCAATGGGCGAGGCCAGGGATCGAACCCACAACCCCACGGTTCCTAGTTGGATTCATTTCTGCTGCACCACGATGGGAACTCCTCCATCTATTTTTGTGCATTAACTTTTAGTACATTAAGATGAAAATTTCTTGTGCTTCTTCATCATTGAGGGTTTTTTGTTTGTTTGTTTTTTGCCTTTTAGGGCCACATCTGTGACACAGGAAGTTCACAGGCTAGGGGTCAAGTCAGAACTGTAGCTGTCAGCCTACACCACAGCCATAGCAATGCCAGATCCGAGTCATGTCTGCAACCTACACTGCAGCTCATGGCAATGCCGGATCCTTAGCCCACTGAGTGGGGCCAGGAAATCGAACCCAAGTCGTCGTAGATACTAGTCAGGTTTGTTACCTCTGAGCCACAATGGGAACTCTCGATCATTGAGTTTTAGAGGTAGAAGAGATCTCAGCAATCACTTAACCCAACTCTCCTGTAGTTAACATTGCTGATTGCCAGTTCCCTTTGTCACCCCAGTTTTCACACAGTCTTTCATCCTCCCTGATGCTGCCGATGTGCTTTGACCATGGGCTTCACTTAGCTGTGGGAATGATCTCACTGGTTTGGAATCTCAGCCTAAGCCAATCTGTTCACCCAGGTCCCTGCTATTAGGATGGGTGTTATGGGCTGTGTTGTGTCCCTCTCCAAATTCATAGATTGTCATCCTAACTCCCTGTAACTCAGAATGTGCCCATATTTGGAGACAGGACCTGTAAGGAAGTCATTAAGTTCAAATCAGGTCCTTAGAGTTGACTCTACTTCAAGATGTCTGGGGCCCTTATAAGAAAATTTAGACACAGAAATATACAGAAGAAAGAAATGTGAAGATATAAGGAGAAGATGAACATTCACAAGCCAAGGAGAGGACTCAGAAGAAACCAATCCTGCTGACACCTGGATCTCAAGGTTCTAGTTGCATTTTTTTTTTTAATTATTTTATTTTATTTTGTCTTTTTAGGGCTGCACCCATGGCATATGGAAGTTCCCAGGCTAGAGGTTGAATCGGAGCTGCAGCTGCTGGCCTACATCACAGCCACAGCCACACAGGATCCAAGCTGTGTCTGTGACCTACACCACAGCTCAGGGCAACACCAGATCCTTAACCCACTGAGCGAAGCCAGAGATCGAACCTACATCCTCATGGTTCCTAGCCAGGTTGGTTACCTCTGAGCCACAGTGGGAACTCCTCAGGTTTCTAGTTTCCAGACCTATAAGATTATTTTCATTGTTTAAGCCACCCCATCTGTGGTACTTTGTTATGGCAGCTCTGGCAAACTAGTACGATGGGACGGGGCTTTGGAGTGGAACCCAGTTTGAGCCACAAAGGAGAGAAGTCTTTTGGAAACCACCAGGAAAGAATACCCCTGGTTGAAAAGAGAGCCCCGGGAGAGATACTATTCCTTCTTCTCAACATTGTGAGGTAGAGGGCCGAGCTTGTAAAGTCTGCAGTGTTTCTGTCATCAAAATGATGCTGCCCTGAGAAGGAACCAGTATTCAGAGATGATCAGAACGGAAGGAAATGAGGAAATAGGAGCTGGAGTTACTTAATGAAACTGACCTCAAACCCTGCTCAATCTCTGGACTTCCAGTTACGTGAGCCAATAAATCTCAGTTAAGCCAGCTAAGGGCAAGCTGTCTGTGACTTAGCGTCTCTGTCAAATGTGATATGTTACCTACCCACTAATTTCACAGAGAGAGGCTGAGCCCTCTTCCAATTTAAGTGACTTGTCTGATGTATCAGAACATAGATTAAACAATCTATCAAAACAATTCTCTTTCCCTAACACATCTGGGTTATAGATAGAGGATACCGGAGTGGGAAGGGATAAATTGGGAGGCTGAAATTAAAGCTCCTAATTTATCACTACAACAGGATATATTAACCTATGCCAAACAGGAACTCCCTCAAATTTTTTTTTTTTGTCTTTTTGCCATTTCTTGGGCCGCTCCCGCGGCATATGGAGTTTCCCAGGTGAGGGGTCGTATCGGAGCTGTAGCCACCGGCCTACACCAAGGACACAGCAATGAGGGATCCAAGCCATGTCTGCAACCTACACCACAGCTCACAGCAATGCTGGATCGTTAACCCACTGAGCAAGGCCAGGGACCGAACCCGCAACCTCATGGTTCCTAGTCAGATTCGTTAACCACTGTGCCACGACAGGAACTCCTCCCTCAATTTTTTTTTTTTAAGAAAAGCAAAAACTTTAAAAAAAAAAAAAAAGAAGAAAGAACCCCAGTAGTATAGTTAGGAAATAGGATCCAACCCTCTGTTTTATTGTGATAGAGGTGTTCACTGCACTCAAGCATCAATATGTTTTTTTAATTTTTTAAATTTATTTTTTTGTTGTTTTAGGCCCGCACCTGTGGCATATAGAGGTTCCCAGGCTAGGGGTCGAATCGGAGCTGTAGCCCCTGGCCTATGCCACAGCCACAGCAATGCCAGATCTGAGCTGCATCTGCAACCTACGCCACGGGTTACGGTGACGCCAGATCCTTAACCCACTGAGCGAGTCCTAGGATCGAACCTGTGTCCTCATGTATACTAGCCAGATTCGTTTCTGCTGAGCCACAAAGGGAACACCAGTCATCAATATTTTTAAATGTAGCTGAATAAAAAAGAATTAGAACTATAAAAAAAATTGAAAGCACATACCTAATTGGTAGAAATATTAAGAAAATTACAAGTGTTTTATGAACACGCTGAAGAAAATATTCTCTCAACTTAAAAATGCAGGAAGGCTAAAGAGAGAATTGGAAATATTAGAAAGGGAGAAAAAGGATCTGAAAACTTGATTTTTGTGTCAATAGATGAACTTTTTTTGTCCTTCCCTATAGCCTTGTCTTTAGTCTCTTTAGAGGGGATTTTCCCCACCCAACATTCTTTCTCTTTGATTCTTTCGTCGTCTTTCTGCTTATGGGTCTCAAGACTCCTGCAAACATTCTTCCACCTGGGAGTGGTCTGTCTGTACCTCTGTCCAGTTTTGAATACCCAGCCTCTGATAGGTACCCACTCTCCAGATGGTGTGCAAAGCATAACCATGTTTTCAAAACAACCTCCATATTTGCTAAGTGGTTAAGACACATGTCTTAAGAGAATGTTATTGGTCATTTACACAGAAAAGTCATATTAACTGTTTGGGGAAGTGGTTACATCATATTACCACATTTGGCCTCTTTAAACTTCTTGACATCTTTAAACTACTCTATCTCACTTCCATTAACATTTTTTTTCCCCAGAAAGTGGAAAATATCACACTGAGATAGTCTCATTTTATACATTCTTGGCCATGCTTTTGCAGTGAATTCCTTCTTTTAAATCTTGGCAAGCTAAATTATGACTTAACATTATCAATCAAATTTAAGTTTTATTTATAAGAGTTCCCGTCATGGCGCAGAAGCAATGAATCTGACTAGGATCCATGAGGTTGCAGGTTGGATCCCTGGCCTTGCTCAGTGGGTTAGGGATTGGGCATTGCTGTGAGCTGCAGTTAGGTCGCAGATGTGGCTCAGATACAGCGTTGCTGTGGTTGTGTCTGTGGTGTATGCTGGTGGCTATAGCTCCGATTAGACCCCTAGCCTGGGAACCTCCATATGCCAC
This sequence comes from Phacochoerus africanus, assembly GCF_016906955.1. NCBI lineage: Eukaryota > Metazoa > Chordata > Mammalia > Artiodactyla > Suidae > Phacochoerus > Phacochoerus africanus. The sequence goes on from NC_062552.1 coordinate 43,387,875, forward strand.
TAGTACAGCCCTTAAAAGCAAAAAAAAATTAAAAAAAAAATATATATATATAAAACATGCTATAGGAGTTCCCTTGTGGTGCACTGGGTTAAAGACCTGGAGTTGTCACTGCAGGGGCTTGGGTCTCTGCTGTGGCATGGGTTCTATCCATGGCATGGCCACAAAACAAAACAAACAAAAAAACATTTTATTATAACTATAATGAAAGCAGGAAAATCTCCTCAGAGCTTAGAACTGTGGCTGGCATACAGTACCTGATAAATAAATATTTGCTAAACATTTAAATTATTTCTTTTCTTGTTTTTTTATCCCTTTCCTGCAAATGAATGATTTCTAACACAACCCTGTGACATATTTGTGCACTGCAAATTGTTGAATTGTTTTATTTTTTTAAAGAATTACCTCCAGGTCAAATCTTCAAAGTTTCAAATCAATATATATGACAGAATGAAAAGCTGAAATATCGAGTCAGTGATGCTGTACATAGGATGTTATTATTTGAACCTGCCAATCACTGACAGAGTTGGACGGATGTCACGCTAAACCTTGACTTTTGGGGGTACCCTTTGGCAAGGAAACCATAGAAGGGATCATTTTCTCCCTGGGAGTAGGAGGAGCAGTTAGAGTTACAGTTCCTCTAATTTGCTAAACTGTCTTTTTTTTTTCCTTTTTAGGGCTGCACCTGTGGCATATGGAAGTTCCCAGGCTAGGGGTCGAATCAGAGCTGTAGCCACTGGCCTACACTATAGCCACAGCAACGCCAGATCCGAGCCACATCTGCAACCTACACCACAGCTCACGGCACCCCTGGATGCTTAACCCACTGAGCAAGGCCGGGGATCTCACCAGCATCCCCATGGATACTAGTCAGATTCGCTAACCATTGGAGCCACCACAGGAACTCCCTATGTCAGGTTCTTAACCCACTGAGCCACAATGAGAACTCCCGCTACACTGTCCTTTTTCACGTAGTCTCATCAGTTTCTTTCTTTCTTTTCTTTCCTTTTCTTTTTTTTTTTAAATTTTTAGGGCCACACCCACGGCATTTGGAGGTTCCCAGGCTAGGGGTCAAATCAGATCTACAGCTGCCAGCCTACACCACAGCCACAGCAATTCAGTATCCAAGCCGTGTCTGCGACCTACACCACAGCTCACAGCAATGTCGGATCTTTAACCTACTGAGTAAGACCAGGCATCAAACCCGAAGCTTCATGGTTCCTAGTCAGATTCGTTTCCACTGTGCCACAAATGGAATTCCTCATTGGTTTCTTGTCACCCTTCTGTATGCTGTGGCTTAAATCAATAAAACCATTTTGGGACATTAGAGGAGGTCTGGCCAGAGGACCACACCTTTGTCTTCTGAAGGTCTCCAGGTTTACTGTGGGGCCACACTATGGGCTACTTAAGTGAAATGGAAGTTGAAAGACCTGTGCAGTCTGTGTTAGAAAGATCTAAGAATGTTTTTAAATAAATTAGACAGAGTCAAAATCCTGCTGCTCTTTTTTTATTTGTTGAGGTATGTTTTTTGTTTGTTTATTTGTTTGTTTGTTTTTCTGCACCTGTGGCATGCACAAGTTCCCAGGCCAGGGGTCAAACCTGCACACAGCATCCACCCAAGCCACAGATGTGACAACGCTGGATTCTTAACTCTCGGAGCCACCAAGGAACTCTTGTTTTTGTTTTGATAAGCTCATTTTCTTCTCATGGTTAGTTCTTTTTTGTCGTTCTTGTTTTCATGATTTCAAACTTTGAATTGTTTGGAGGTTTAAGTTGCTTGTTACCTAGAGTACAATTGGTATTACATCTAAATGTATGACTATCTCCTTACTATAGTCAAGAACTTGAAATGGGAAAATTGTCATTTTCTTAGTGTCAATATTCTTGACCGCTCATATTTCCTAGAAACTATAGCCTAGAAATTGAATATTCTAGAAATTGCTGTGCAGAATTTCAGCACCCTTGATTTAAAATCTTAAATATCCAGAACATTAATCTTTTTTAAAGGTTTTTATTTTTCTATTATAGTTGATTTACAATATTCTGTCAATTTCTGCTGTACAGCAGTGACCCAATCATAGATATATATATACACACACACACATGTATATGTACATACGTGTGTATACACATACACACGTATGTATATATACATACCTATGTGTGCATATATTTTTTTTTCTCACATTGTCCTCAATCACTGTCCATCACAGGTGACTACATATAATTCCCTGTGCTATACAGCAGGATTTCATTGCTTATCCAATCCAAATGCAATTGTTTGCATCTACTAACCCCAAACTCCCTGTCCATCCCACCCCCATCCTCTACCCCCTTGGCAACCACAGGACTGTTCTCCAAGTCCATGAGTTTGTTTCTCTTCTATAGATATGTTCATTTGTGCCACACATTAGTGATATCATATGGTATTTGTCTTTCTCTCTCTCTCTCTCTCTCTTTTTTTTTTTTTTTGTCTTTTTAGGGCTGCACCCACGGAATATGGAAGTTCCCAGGCTAGGGGTCGAATCGGAGCCACATCTGAGACCTACACCACAGCTCATGGCAAAGCCAGGGATCGAACACACAACCTCATGGATCTTAGTCAGGTTCATTAACCACTGGGCCATGATGGGAATTCCTGTCTTTCTCTTTCTGACCTTCTTCCCTTAGTATTAGAGTCTCTAGTTCCATCCATGTTGCTGCAAATGGCATTATTTTGTTCTTTTTTATGGCTGAGTAGTAGTCCATTGTGTATATATGTCACATCCTCTTAATCTATTCATCTCTTGACTGACATTTAGGTTGTTTCCATGTCTTGGCTATTGTGAATAGTGCTGCAATGAACATATGGGTGCATGTATCTTTTTCAAGGAAAGTTTTGTCCCGATATATGCCCAAGAGCGGGATTCCTGGGTCATATGGTAGTTCTATATTTAGTTTTCTGAGGTACCTCCTTATGGTTTTCCATAGTGGTTGTACCAATTTACATTCCCACCAGCAGTGCAGGAGGGTTCCCTTTTCTCCACACCCTCTCCAACATTTGTCATTTGTTGACTTGTTAATGATGGACATTGCAGTTTGATTTGCATTTCTCTAATAATTAGTGATGTTGAACATTTTTTTATGTACCTGTTGGCCATCTGTATAACTTCTTTGGAAAAATATCTATTCAGGTCTTCTGCCAGTTTTTCAGTTGGGCTGTTGGATTTTTGCTGAGTTGTATAAGCTATGTGTATATTTTAGAGATTAAGCCTTTGTTGGTTGCATTATTTGAAACTAGCTTTTCCCATTCCGTGGGCTGTCTTCTTGGGTTTCTTTTATGGTTTCCTTTGCTGTGGGAAAGCTTGTAAAGTTGATTAGGTTTATTTTTGTTTTTATTTCTGTTGGAGAGGCTGACCTAAGAAAACATGGTTGATGACAGAGAATGTTCTGCCTATGTTCTATTCTAGGAGTTCTATGCTGTTTTGTCTCATGATTAAGTCTTTAAATTAAGCCATTTTGAATTTATTTTGTGTATGGTGTGAGGGTATGTGCTAATTTCATTGATTTACAGAACATTAATCTTTGAAGTTAGCCCAAAGTCCTCACTGATGCCCAGGTGGATTTTGTATGTCTTCTTCATAGAGGAAACAAAAGAATTCCTTTAAAAAATTGGAGTTCCAATTGTGGCTCAATAGTAACGAACCCAACTATTATCCATGAGTTCAATCCCTGGCCCCACTCAGTGGGTTAGGGATCCAGTATTGCTCTGAGCTCTGGTATAGGTCACAGATGCGGCTCGGATCCCACAGTGCTGTGGCTGTGGTGTAGGTTGGCAGCTGCAACTTTTATTCGACCCCTAGCCTGGAAACATCCATGTGCCAGTGGTATGGCCCTAAAAAGCAAAAAATTTAAAAAAAATTAAAAATTTAAAAAATAAAATAAAATGTTAAGTACTTGATCAAAGACTAAAAGGAAAATGTATTTGCTTCATTCAACAGCATTCATGCTTCACTGCCCCAGCTCAGCTTTTTTCCCCTAACTTTGTGTATCTAGTGCCACTTTTTCAGAGTTTGGAAGACAAGACTGATTATAAAGAATGGCTTCTTTTTTTTTTTTTTGTCTTTTGTCTTTTGTTGTTGTTGTTGTTGCTATTTCTTGGGCCGCTCCCGCGGCATATGGAGGTTCCCAGGCTAGGGGTCTAATCGGAGCTGTAGCCGCCGGCCTACGCCAGAGCCACAGCAATGCGGGATCCGAGCCGCGTCTGCAACCTACACCACAGCTCACGGCAACGCCGGATCCTTAACCCACTGAGCAAGGGCAGGGACCGAACCCGCAACCTCATGGTTCCTAGTCGGATTCGTTAACCACTGCGCCACGACGGGAACTCCGACTCCTGTTTTTTTAAGAGTACCTAGCAAGGACTAAAAGCTGCCACTTGGCAGCTGATCAGCTGTAATTTTTTTCCCTTCACACTCAGTGTTCACATAACAACAAAGTGAATTTAATCCTCTAACCGTGGTTTACTAACTGTGGATCTGGGGAGAGAATATTCTTTTTTCTTTTTCTTTTTTGGCCACACCTGTGGGATTCGGAAGTTCCCAGGCCAGGGATCAAACTGGCTCCACAGCAGGACCTGAGCCACAGCAGTGACAACACCAGCCCCTTAACCTACTGTGCCACAAGGGAACTCTGAAAGCTTTCTTTTCTTTTTTTTTTCTTTTTTCTTTTTCCTCTTTTTTATTTTTAACTGAGACAAGCAAAGGCATTTTTTAAAATTTAGTTTTTAACTGATGTTTAGTTGGTTTGCAATATCATGTTAGTTTCAGGTGTACAGCACAGTGATTCAGTGTTACACACACATATTATTTTTCAGGTAGTTTTCCCTCATAGATTATTATAAGATATTGAGTACAATTCCCTGTGCTCTACAGTAGGTCTTTGACAGTTATCTATTTTATATATAGTAGTGCATATATGAGAAACCTCTTTCTGATTATGGCTATTCTAAGAACTACTGTCATTGAATAACTGCCATATAAAATTACATGATAAACAGGTTACTCTCAGTTTTAGGCTATCAAGGAGACTTTGACAAAGTACAATGTATTTCCACTTGCTTCCCTGGAACAATGTTTTCTACTCAAACCACCACTGCCTTTTCCAATCACTGATCTCTAAGAAGTTAGATGAAATTAGAACAGTTTCAAAGTCACTTTGATATCCACTAAGAAGCCATTAGAAATCCCTGGAAATGCATAAACTTTCCCGTAGATTCTAGGAAATAGCTCATCAAATGAAATTTCTATCTAGGATGGTTAAAAAACAAAACCATAACAACAAAAATGAAAACAGATTTAAAAAAAAAAAAAAGCACCGCTCTTTATTTGTAACCAGCTGCAGATTTGAGATTCAGTGAACATGCCAGAAGCAGCTGACCAGGTCTTGTGACTCACAGACACATGATGCTTCTGCTGGAAGCATAGACAGGTAGATAGAGACCTGATCTGGTCACCAAACTTATTCTGGGGTTTCAAATATGTCACCCACTAGTTGGTGGGAAATGATGTCATTTTGCATTTTTTCGACAAGAGCTTGTAGATTCAAGGTACCTTTGCAGAGGGAAAGAAAATGAATCTTCAAATCAAATAGGTTGTGTAGGGAGTTCCTGTTGTGGCTCAGCAGTAATGAACTGGACTAGTATCCAAGAGGATGCAGGTTCCATCCTTCCCTGGCTCAGTGGGTTAAGGATCTGGCGATGCCGTAATCTGTGGTGTAGGCTGGCAGCTGCAGCCCTGATTTGACCCTAGTCTGGGAACTTCCATATGCCACAGGTGTGGCCCTAAAAAGACAAAAAAAAAAAATAAAAAATAATTAAAAAAAAGATTGTGTAGCAGTAGGCTCAGAGTGAAGCATTTGCATTTAGGGGTGATCTAGGTCAAAGTTCTCGTGTCCCTACAACATCCTGGTGCTGAGGGTCCATCCCTAGAGATTCTGAATCATTAACCCAACCATTCCATTTCCAGAAGAGATTTTACTTTTCGTTTTATAAAACTTGTATCATGTTTGAATTTTTCCAGATTTATATATCTTTTATTTTTATTTTTTTTTTCTTTTTTAGGGCCACACCTGTGGTATATGGAAGTTCTCAGGCTAGGGGTTGCATCAGCCTACGACACAGTCACAGCAACTATGGATCCTTAAACCAGTGGGAGAGGCCAGAGATCAAACCCGCATCCTCATGGATACTAGTCAGGTTTGTAACCCGCTGAGCCACAACAGGAACGCCTATCTTTTATTTTTAAAAATTACCTTGAAAAGCATTTGTCCTTAATATGGCTTTTCCTAGACACACCCCATTTGCTAGTGGTTATAGATCTTCTAGGTACTCAAAACACATGAACCCAACATCAAAACAGAAATCTGTTTATAGTTTTGTCTATTGGACTGATATTAGAAAACTTTATCATAAAAAATGGATTGGAAAGGCTGGTTCTGTCAATATATAAACTGAGGCAAGTTCTATAACCTGAGTCTCAGATTCTTCAACTGTGAAACGGGTACTATAAACTATATTTGTTTCTTGTGGCTTTTTTAATTTCATTTTTTTATTTTTTGAAATGATTTTTACTTTTTTCCATCATAGCTGGTTTATAGTGTTCTATCAATTTTCTACTGTACGGCAAGGTGACCCAGTCACACATATATATATATATATATATACATCCTTTTTCTCACATTATCCTCCATCACGCTCCATCATAAGTGACTAGATACAGTTCCCAGTGCTATACAGCAGGAGCTCATTGCTTATCCATTCCAAAGGCAAGAGTTTGCATTTATTAACCCCAAATTCCCAGCCCATCCCATTCCTTCCCCCTCCCCCTTGGAAACGACAAGTCTATTCTCCAAGTCCATGATTTTCTTTTCTGTAGAAAGGTTCATTTGTGCCATATATTAGATTCCAGATATAAGTAATATCATATGATATCTGTCTTTCTCTTTCTGACTAACTTCACTTAGCAGGAGAGTCTCTAGTTTTATCCATATTGCTGCAAATGGCATTATTTTATTCTTTTTATGGCTGAGTAGTAGTCCATTGTGTATATACACCACATTTTCTTAATCCACTCCTCTGTCGATGGACATTTAGGTTGTTTCCATGTCTTGGCTATTGTAAATAGTGCTGCAATGAACATACAGGTGCATGTGCCTTTTTCAAGGAAAATTTTGTCCCAATATATACCCGTGGGATTCCTGGGCCATATGGTAGTTCTATGTTTAGTTTTCTAAGGTACCTCCATACTGTTTTCCATAATGGTTGTACCAATTTACATTCCCACATAAAACTGTATTTGTTTCTTGAGGTTAAGTGGAAACTAAATGATATCCATGTAGAGTAGTTTTTATACAGCAGGTGTTCGATAATGGTTTGTATGCATTATCTACCCCAACCCCCATCCCGACTGTGGCACAAATGGCAATTTATAGTGTGTTAAATTTATTTATTCATATCATATTTTCATGCAAATATATGGCTCTATCATTTACAAATGTACAAAATATATGATCACTTCCTGAATCAAGTATCCCAGTCTGAACCCAAAGGCAAACAGTAGTTGCTATAGAGGATTTTTTCTAAGTAGCAAATGTCCTCTGACTCTTTTGTGCTAGATTTTCTCATCACCTGCCATTTGTATGCCCATCGTTCTTCCTTGGTATTTGTTTATATATAACCACAGCTTTCACAGCTTCACAAAACTCAAACAATGTTTCAGTGGGAGTATGTTTGTAGATAGGAGACAGATGGATTGTGGACTAAGCCTAAGTCTCCGTTGATGATGATTTTCATGGTTTTTTGGTTTTTTTTTTTAAATTTTTTTTATTATTTATTTTTTTTAATTTTTTTTTGCTTTTTAGGGCTGAACCTGTGACATGTGGAAGTTCCCAGGCTAGGGGTCGAATCAGAGCTGCAGCTGCCAGCCTACACCACAGCCACGGCAACGTGGGATCGGAGCCTCGTCTGTAACCTATACCACAGTTCACAGCAACGCTGGATCCTTTAACCCACTGAGCAAGGCCAGGGATCGAACCCATGTCCTCATGGATACTAGTCAGTCACTCTACTGCTGAGCCACGATGGGGATTCTGAAGATGGCCTTTCATGTTTGACATGCAGTCCAGGGACTGAAAGACAAGGCAGCAGATGGATTATACTAATACAGTATGTGGCTTGATAGTTTTCCCATCTACTTTACCTCATGGAATAAAGTTAACATTGTTAGTGAGCATTCTCCTGCCGGCTCTGGAGAGGGTCTTGTTGTCAAGCCTGTGGCTGGACCAACAGCATCAGCATCACCTGGAAACTTGGTAGAAATCCAGAATCTCAGCTGATCCTTCTCCTACTACTGAATGACAATCTGCATTTTCAATAACACCCCCATATGCCTTGGGTGTAGAGTACAGTCTGAGAAGCCATGACCTAGGGGGCATTTAATTCTCTAACTCATCTGCTGCCTAGGATACTTGATTGTCTTGAGACATCTCTTGATTGAATTGAGACTGTAGTCAAGACCACCACATTCAGGATAGGTTTACTCCACCTTCTTGGTGGTGGACTACGTTAGTTACATTTGAGTAGCTGGTTCTCAAATAGGTGGGGATGAATCGTAGACTGAATTCTACTTGGCCAGGATAGCTTCAGGATGGAACAAGATAGGTGGTTGGACCCAATGGTTTTCATGGCCTCTTTTAGCAGAGAAACTGTACTTCCACATTTCTTTTCTTTCTTTTTCTTTCTTTCTTTCTTTTTTTTTTTTTTGTCTTTTTGCCTTTTCTAGGGCTGTTCCTGCGGCATGTGGAGGTTCCTAGGCTAGGGGTCCAATCGGAGCTGTAGCCATCAGCCTATGCCAGAGCTACAGTAACATGGGATCCGAGCCGCATCTGCAACCTACACCACAGCTCATGGCAACACCGGATCCTTAACCCACTAAGCAAGGGCAGGGATCGAACCTGCAACCTCATGGTTCCTAGTCAGATTAGTTAACCACTGCGCCACGATGGGAACTCCTGTACTTCCACATTTCTATTACAGAATTACTGGGATAATTAAAATAATAGTAGTAGCTAAAATAATCAGAAGTAGTGGATTTACATAGCATCTCTAAATCTTAGGCCCATTTCTCAATCACTGGTATAGTACTCTGAAGTTTCTCATCCTTTAAAGCATTTTCTATTTCCAGAATGTCTGAATTAAAGTTTTGCTTCATATTGGCAGCTAGACACACTTGCTTGATCGTTCTTTGTGCTAGGATACTTTTTGGTGACAAGTTTTTTTGTCTTTATTTTTCAGAGGCACCATTTGTCACAATTTTTCCTTCAGGAGTTTGTATACATTATTATATATTTTACAATCATATCATCTTTGATATCAAAGCTTACTGATTTCTTTCACATAGTATGGATGAAGATACTGATCAGACTTTGATCGCATGACTTCTCAAAGAAGTAAAATTACATGCTGATGTCAGAAAAATGGAAACTTTTGTAAAATTGATTTATTGTGTGTGAGCTTTAAAGCACAGACACCTTTTATTACTGTGAAGCCTGAGTCAAAAATGGTTACTCTGCACACTTACGGAGCCCTCGTTGTGTTTCAGACAGTGTCCTAAGGCTTAAAAAAATGTCAACTCATTTGATCCTCAAAATAACACTATAAGATACATCCTGTTATTATGGCCATGTTATAAGTGAGAAAACCAAGGCCCAGAGAGGTCCAGGAACTTGCCCAGGGTCACACAGGCAATAAGTAGCTTAAGTGCCACATGAGGTGACAACTCGTCAGTCCTCAGTCCCTGTAACCCACCTTTGGTCTCTTTTAACCAAATCCAGTGCCCACCCCCTTCCTGAGGTATTCTGTCTTATCTACCCCACCTCACAATTGGCACAGGCTTTAAAACTCATTTTGTTTGCCCTCCATTTTATTAAAATTAACATTCAATGGTGTATTTATTTCACTCAGTTATTAGGAAAAACAGAAATCTGATTTAAAGTAATTCATACCAAGAGGTATTAAATCTTGAATAGATTCTGGCTTAATCTGGTCATCTTTGCATGGGTTTTTGGAGTTTAAAGGGGAATGCTTATTATGTTAAAAGGATGCATCACAACTGTAATAGTTTCCAAAATTTAGGAGGGTCTCAATTTAGTGGGCCAGCAGGAAGGTGCTAAATCCCAAACATTCTTGCCCCAAACCAAAAAATTCTGCTCTTCTATGTCAGGATTGTACATAAAATTTCATTTGGGAAAATAAAGGAGACATTATTTCCAATGCTATAACCAGCAAGTTATAGAGCAATTTATAATAATAAATTGAACCATTGCTCTATAACTTGCTGACTTTCCCCTCCTCCCCTACCTGTCAGGGGATGCATTCCTTCCACCTCCTCCCTGATAAGAAAGCACTTAGTGAATTCCTGTTGTGGCTCAGCAGTAACGAATCCAACTAGTATCCACGAGGACATGGGTTCGATCCCTGACCTCGTTCAGTAGGTTAAGGAGCCGGCGTTGCCATGAGCTGAGTTGTAGGTTGCAGATGTGGCTCAGATCTGGCATTGCTGTGGCTGTGTCGTAGGCCAGCAGCTGCAGCTCTGCTACCCCTAGCCTGCAAACTTCCATATGCCACAAGCGCGGCCCTAAGAAGACAGGAAAAAAAAAAAAAAAAAAAAGAAAGAAAGAAAAAGAAAAGAAGGAAAGTAAGAAAAGAAAGCACTTAGGAGCTCAGGGGCTCATGGAACACGGCAGAACACCTCTGTGATCAAAGAACTCCAGGAGGAGGTGGAAGTAATTTTGAGCAGATGCTCTGAGTGAGCGTCTCATCCATGTGAAATTACACTGCAAAAGTGAACATCTCGGGGACAGGATTATTTTTATTGGATACCTGATGCCAATAGCCACATTTCCCAGTGTCTTGACCTTAAAGATGTCTTGATAAAGCAAAACTTTCATACTGGGCATTACAGGAACAGGAAAGTCACCAGCCACACCTGTGCATGGTCCACAGCAGCCTTCCTCCGATCTCCCTCAGCAAAGGCCTGGGCTCCTCCCTCAGCCCCAGGCAGGTGGCCCTTTGGCCTCCCACGGTTGGTCCTGCCAAACGGCTGAGATTGCATCCGACTGAGTGTCTGCAACATTGTCCTTTGATGAAGTCAGATTTCTGGTCACGGGTCAGATCACTGCTTAAAGCAGTTTCTTCCTCCACGCCCAGTGATTTCCCCTGGGAATCTTCGGGTTTATGCTGACTTCTACAGGCACTTAGTAGTAGTAGTAGACCAGCCGGGAATGGTCTTCCTGGTTCTAGTTAGTGATTAACTTTTGAAGGCAGCTCTTCTACAGTTTGTGTGTGTGTGTGTGTGTGTGTGTGTGTGTGTGTTAGAGAGAGAGAGAGACCTGTTTCAAGTGACTCCACACAAAGTTACTCTCTGCTTTTTCCTGATCAATCAATGGCCCAATTCCAAAGGGTTGTGGCTTTCATTGAGTCGGTAGTAATTAACATAAGCTCCAGAGATCTACTGTGTCACATAGTACCTAGAGTTAACAATAAGGTCCTGTGTTCTTACAATGAGAAGGTAGATTTCATGGGACCCCAAGAAAAAAAGAAGGGGGAAGGCACAGAAGGATATGTCTGGAGGCGGTGGAAATGTTTATTACCAGTAGTGATGATCATAAAAGGATGTGCAGGAATTCCCATTGTGTCTTAGTGGGTTAAGAACCCGACATAGGTGTTCCTGCTGTGCCTCAGTGGTTAACGAACCCAACTAGTATCCATGAGGACACGGGTTCGATCCCTGGCCTTGTTCAGTGGGTTAAGCATCCAGCGTTGCCGTCGGCTGTGGTTTAGGTCGCAGAGGCACTCGGATCTGGTGTTGCTGTAGCTGTGGTGTAGGCCAGTGGCTGCAGCTCCAATTCAACCCCTGGGAACCTCCACATGCCATGGGTGTGGCCCTAAAAAATGACAAAAGATTAAAAAAAAAAAAAAAAAGAAAAAAGAACCCAACGTAGCATCCATGAGGATGCGGGTTCAATCCCTGGCTGCGCTCAGTGGGTTAAGAATCTGGCATTGCTGCTTGCTGCCAGATAAGCCCCAGACAAAGCTTGAATCCGGTGTTGCTGTGGCTGAGGTGTAGGCCACCGATGCAGCTCCGATTTGACCCCTGGCCTGGAAACTTCGATACACCACAGGTGAAGCCCTAAAAAGAAAGGAAAAAAAAATACATGCATATGTCCAGACTCACCACATTGTGTATATGTATCACATCCAGGCTTTTGCATACCAATTTTACACCAATAAATCCGGAGGAGAAAAGAATAAAGTCCTCTTTTCTCAGAAATCTCTCCATTGCCCTATAAGGAAGACAGCAGGCCTTCTTCCCTAGGCAGCACTGTAGTCACCTATGGGCCGACGAAACTGCTTTCCCTGTGTGACATCCTTTAGCCTCTGGGAGTCCAAAGGCCAATTCAGGGACACGCCCAGAGGAATCCACAACCTGACTGCACCGAGAGCTGTAAACCACATTTTTCAGGGACAAAGCCTCAGGCTACCCTTTCTACTCCATTCCTACTGACAGGTGGCATTTTACACTAAGAGTGATATTCATGTTGCTACACACCCTGGAAACACCATGACTTTCGCCTGTAGTGAAGCAGACTTTGTCAAAACCTGTATTTATCATAAAGGTTTTATTTATTTATTTGATATTTTTATCTTTTGCCTTTTTAGGGCCGAACCCAAGGCATTCGGAGGTTCCCAGGCTAGGGGTTGAATCCGAGCTACAGCTGCCGGCCTACACTACGGCCATAGAAATGCCAGATCCAAGCCGTGTCTGCCACCTACACCACAGCTCACGGCAACACTGCATCCTGAACCCACTGAGCAGGACCATGGATTGAACCTGCGTCCTCATGGATATTAGTCAGGTTCGTTAACCACTGAGCCATGATGGGAGCTCCCATAAAGGTTTTACATGAGTTTGATGATTATTAAATATGTATATCCAGGAGACTTAGCCTGCTCTTAAATTTAGATTCCTCATTTCGGCTGATTACGCAGACTCCGCTCTTTGAAAAAACTTGTTTAACGACCAACCCCAATGCTAAGTAATTCAACTCATCTTCCCCAGCCAAAACATCACTCCCTCTGGATTCCCCATTTCTGTCCCCATCTCTTTAAATAAATCCTTTTTCTAGCCTCTCAAGCTCAGCATTACATTAAATTTACTCATCAACATATTTTCATGGTTTAATAGGTTTTATTTTGGCAAGACCATCCTACAGAACAGGTACCGTTTTAGAATCAACCCTATAATTTGCAGGTGCTGACAGTGGAATTGTGGTTCCTGGCTACGGCATTCAGTCCAAATGGTCAGCCTTACCCAAGTGATGGAAAATTGAGTCAGTCTTTTGTGTATGTATTCGTTAACTAGTCACGCTAGGAAATAGGAAAGTAACAAGTGAAAGCAAAATGCAAGATGAAGAAAATAGCTAAGTCACAGTAAATATTATTCTTTGCACATAAATGATGTAAAAATAATAAAAGTAATATAAAATAAAATTCCAGTAATTATCAATTATCGTTTCACCTCACTATGCTCTTCCTCAACTGGACCCAATAGAAAATACATTTATTTCAACTGGTATTAATGGCCATGGTTACCTTGGTCTGTGGACCAACTACATCAGAATTACTGGAGATTCTTTTTTAATAGTCGCACCTATGATATATGGAAGTTCCCGGACTAGGGGTTGAATTGGAGCTGCAGCTAAGGCTTATGTCACAGCCACAGCAATACCAGAGCTGAGCCTCATCTGTGACCTATGCTGCAGCTTGTAGCAACGCTGGATCCTTAACCCACTGCGTGAAGCCAGGGATCAAATCTGTGTCCTCATGGACATTATGTTGGGTTCTTACCACACTGAGCTTCAGTGGGAACTCTTTTTTTATATTTGTTTTAGTTTGCTTGGTGTTGTTTTGCCCTATAATATTTCAAAAATATTTAGTTTTGTGAATTGCGAATTGGTTGTGAATAACAACTGCGTGTGCAAAGTACCAATGTTAATAGTTACAAAGGAAAATGCAATGAAATAAATTGTCCTTCCCTTCCTCCAACCATTCAGTTTCCCTCCCCCGATGCATTCACCATACTAGTTTCTTGAATTTCCTTCCGGAAAGATACTACATGGGTTTCTAGCAGATATCTTGCTGAATTTGTTTAATATCCATTCTCAGCACCCTGCTAGTAATCCTTTCCATGTTGCAAAGGTTAGAAAGCTAAAAATAACATCTCCCAGACTCATTCATAACCAGAATTCCTGATGTGATTTACACTCCTCTAATCAGATGCACTTGTATGTCACTTGATTTTGAAAGTGAGCTAAGTGAGGAGAGGGACAGGGCAGGAGGCATCCATTTTTGCTGTGTGGATCCAGACAGAGGCTGCGTGATTCAGCAGCGTAGCCCTGGATTCCCAGTTTAGCAGAGGCAGCTTTCTGATTATAGTGGAGGCAATGTAGTTTTTCCAGACCACAGACGTGCCCAAGGCTTCCAGATTCCATAGGCACATACCTGATCATATCAGTATTGTCAGTTCTCTGGTGGCCTCATTCTCCACTGTACTCTTTGGAAATTACTCCGAGAAGCTTAGCTGAAGTCTTGTTAATTAATCAGCCAACAGTTCTGAGTCTACTGAAATAGATTCTTTCTGGAGTTCCCTTTGTGGCAAAGAGGAAACGAATCTGACTAGTATCCATGAGGATTCGGACTCCATCCCTGGCCTTGCTCAGTGGGTCAGGCATTGCCATGATGTTCGTCAAAGATGTGGCTTGGATCCCACATTGCTGTGATGTTGCTTGGATCCCAAATTTCTGTGGTATTGGCCAGCAGCTATAGCTCCGATTTGACCCCTAGCCTGGGAATTTCCATATGCAGGGAGTGCCCCCCCCCGCCAAAAAGATTCTTTCTGTTTAACCTTGCTGGAGTGGATTCTATTTTTCGCAGCTGAATCTCCATGTATATACAACATGTATATAAATGCATCTGTGGCAGTAGGCAAAAGTAATGGCCCTCTGAAATGTCCAAGTCCTAACCCTTGGAACCTATTAATATGCTTCAGTCCAAAGGAAATTAAGATGGAAGTAATGTTGCTAATCTGCTGGTTTTAAAATAGGGAGCGTATCCTATATTATTCACATGGACCTAATGTAGTTATAAGGATCTTCAAGAGTGGAAGAGAGAGGGAGAAGAAAAGGGTCAGTTAGAGGAAGCTCTGACTACTGATTAGAAAAATGCAAAGAGGCTGGCTTTGAGGAGAGAGAAAGGAACCATGAGCCAAGGAATGTGAGTGGCTTTTAGAAGCTGGAAAATGCAATCAACTGCATTGAGTATAAAAACAAATGTTGAGAGTTTGGAAAGAAAATTGTATGCTTTTTGTGCCATAAATATTTATTATGTTTATTTATTTATTTATTTGTCTTTTGTCCTTTTAGGGCCGCTCCAGTGGCATATGGAAGTTCCCAGGTTAGGGGTCTAATCGGAGCTACAGCTGTCGGCCTATGCCAGAGCCACACCATCGTCAGAACCGAGCTGCATCTGCAGCCTACACCACAGCTCATGGCAATGACAGATCCTTAACCCGCTGAGCAAGGCCAGGGATTAAACCCGCAACCTTATGTTTCCTAGTTGAATTCATTTCCGCTGCGCCACGATGGGAACTCCCAATATTTATAAGGTTTAAAATTACAATACAAGGAAGAAAAATAGAAATTATGTTTCTCTCGTTGCAATTTTTGTAGAACCCTTGGGAATGTTGGCATTCACTGCATTGAAGAAAATCACATGTTCATACGAAGTGTGTTTCATTTGTAGTTACTTCTTTCCAATTAAACATTTGGTCTTTCAAGAAAAAAAAAAAAGTCTTATTAGGGAATTCTTTCCATTGTGTGATGAGCTGGATGTCAATTCTACCATTTCAATATTTCATGGAGAGGACAAACTTCAAAATCACACACAATGATGTCCATATTAAATCAGCTTTATTCAGACACAGTAAAGACTTTGAAGAAATGAAAAACAAAAAAGAAAAGATGCCAAACAACCAATTCTCATGAATCAACAGAACAAGATTTGAAAAGAAGGCTGTGATAATTCCATATATTTGTGAATCCACAGAGACATTGCTTAGTCATTTACCACTGGAGAAGGAGGGGGATATGAAAACTTGGTGGCAAGATTACAACAGCATCCTTCTGTCTACTGTTCAAGATTTGCAAAATATGCATAACAGAGACTATAGGAGCAACCAAATAGACAAGAGCACAGAAATTTTTGTTCCTGCTCTGAAATATAAATGAAAAATGTGACTTCCAAAGTTTTCAATAAAATTGGAATAATAATTTTGGCTGAAAAGTTCAGATTTATTCTTGTATGCCAGAATTTTAACCTATGATGGCAATTCTTAGCTCTGATCATGAGTTCTGATGAGGACTGACTTTTTTAAAATTTTTTTATTTTTTATTTTTTAATGCTGCATCTGTGGCATGTGGAAGTTCCCAGGCTAGGGGTTGAAGTGGAGTTGCAGCTCCCAGCCTGTGCCACAGCCACAGCGACACCAGATCTGAGCCGCATCCGTGACCTACACTGTAGCTTGTGGCAATGCTGGATCCTTATCCCACTGAGTGATGCCAGGGATGGAACCTGCATCCTCTCAGACAATATGCCTAGTTCTTAACCCGCTGATCCACAATGGCAACTCCAAGACTGATTTTTAATATCTAGTTGGAGTTTAGTCAAAATGTGTGTTTGATGTACTTATCTTCAGCGGGCTCAGGAACCATTTATTGAATGAATATTTACATGTGACAGGTCCTAGTTAAACTGGCAGTAGGAAGATGAAGATCTGCTCACAGTTACACAACACAATTTATTGACTATGTTTTCTGGCCTGGAGTTTGTTTTTGATGTTGACTCACTCTTGCAGAAGTAGGGCCTTTCTGTAATTTATTAATTTTTTTTTTTTTTTGGCCACCCCACAGCATATGGAGTCGGGGTCAGATCTGAGCTGCAGTTGCAATCTATGTTATGCCTCAGCTGCAGCAACACTGGATCCTTTAACCCACTGCAGAAATGCCGCTAATCCCATTGCTCCACAGCGGGAACGCCCCTTTTTGTAATTCTAAACATTTAAAACAGTTTACATTCTGAGGATGAGTAATTAGGAAAAGGGGGAGAGTTTAGCACAATTTTATATTAAACATTAGAAAATAGTTAAATACAAGCATAGGAATGGATCAGATTCCAAGTATTGATCAGGTACATACAGAATTAAGCATATGATAGGAGTTCCCATCGTGGTGCAGTGGAAATGAATCTGACTAGGATCCATGAGGTTGCAGGTTCGATCCCTGGCCTTGCTCAATGGGTTAAGGATCCAGCGTTGCCATGAGCTGTGATGTAAGTCGTAGACACGGCTCAGATCCTGCGTTGCTGTGGCATAGGCCAGCAAATACAGCTCTGATTAGACCCCTAGCCTCAGAACCTCCATATGCCACCGGTGTGGCCCAAAAAACAAACAACAACAACAACAAAAATTTAAAAAAGAATTAAGCATATGATAAAGGTGGCATTTCAATTCTGTAGGAGAAATATGGATTAGTGTTCTCAAACATCACGATTACTAGTCATGGAAGGAAATACAAACCTGAATTCCAATCTTACTCCATCCACCCTAAATCAAATCCAAATATTAACACATTATATGTAAAAAGTGAAACTATAGCATGAATTCTTAGTTTGTGAAAATTCACCAAGCTATACACTTATGACACATATATTTTGTGATTACATAGTAACAATAAAATTTTAAAAACTATATAAAGTGATGGGTTATTTATTTTTATAATTTTGAAGGAGAAAAGGCTTTTCAATGGTAACATAAAACTCAACAGTCATTACAAAAAAATCGACAAGTTTAACTATGTGTGAGTTTAAATACTATCAAACCACTATCAAATATAAAATAAACACTGTCACAGAAAAAGTCATTACAAAAAAATCAACAAGTTTAACTATGTGTAAGTTTAAATACTACCAAACCACTATCAAATATAAAAACACTGTCACAGAAACAAATAATGTTTGTTTGGCTCAGCAGAAACAAATATGACTAGTATCCATGAGGAGCAGGTTCTGTTCCTGGTCATGCTCAGTGGGTTAAAGGATCTGGCGTTGCCTCGAGCTGTGGTGTAGATTGCATATGTGGCTCAGATCCTATGTTGCTGTGGCTGTGGTATAGGCCAGCGGCTGCAGCTCTGATTTAGCTCCTAGCCTGGGAACGTCCTTATGCCATGGGTGCAGCCCTAAAAAGACAAAATAAAATAAAAATAAACATTATCAAAAGTAAAGAACAGGAGTTCTCTTGTGGCGCAGCCACTTAAGGATCCGGTGTTGCCATTGCAGTGGCTTGGGTTGCTGCCGTGGCTTGGGTTTGATCCCTGGCCTGGGAACTTCCACATGCCAACAACAACAAAAAAGTAAAGAACAAACATCAAATTGGAAAACATATTTGTAACACTTTGGACAGACTCTATCAAGGCAGGGTTCAACCAAGAATGATATCTTTACACATTGTAAACAGAATCTAATACAGGAATTGGTTCCTTGGTGATGGAAGGGGTAAGAAACCAAAAAGAGGATGGTAAGCACTTCGGAAGTTATCAACAGAAGGTAGCCTCTTAGGCCCTAGACTGGAGGGAGAGAGGGGAATGTAGTCTTTCCGGTGCTAAGGGCCAAGGTCAACTAACTGAAGCCAAAACCATGCCAGAGGGTGGTAGTGGATGCTGAAGAAGCTGCTTGAAGCAGGGAGCAGGGGGTGGATTATTCCTTTCTCTGTACTAGTTTCCCATTGCTGCTGTAACAAATCACTGCAAATTATGTGGCTTACAACAACATGGAGTTCCCTTCATGCATCAGCAGTAACAAATCTGACTAGCATCCATGAGGACAAAGGTTCAATCCCCGGCCTCACTTGGTGGGTTAAGGATCCGGCGTTGCCATGAGCTATGGTGTAGGTCGCAGACGGGGCCCAGATCCTGTGTTGCTATGGCTGTGGTATAGCTGGCAACCGTAGGTCTGATTGGACCCTTAGCCTGGGAATTCCCATATGCCATGGTTACCACCCTAAAAAAGACAAAACAACCACAACCACAGCAGAGCACAAACATATAACCTTATAGTTCTGGTGTTCAGAAGTCTGAAAGAGGTCTCCTGCTTTTCTTCTGTAGGCTTCAGGGGAAAATCTGTTTCCTTGGCTTTTCCAGCTTCTAGAGGCTACCTGCCTTGGGTCATGGCCTCTTCCTCATCTTCAAAGCCAGCAATGATTGGTCAAGTCCTTCTCAGGCTCCCATTTTTCTGGGTCTCCGGCTCTGGCTCCCTCTTCCACTTCCAAGGATCCCTGTGATTACGCTGGACCCAGCTGGATAACACAAGATGCTCTTCTTCTTCTTCTTCTTCTTCTTCTTCTTATTATTATTATTATTATTATTTTGGCCACCCCATGGCATATGGAGTTCCTGGGCCAGGGGTCAGATCTGGACCTATGCCACAGTTGTGGCCACATCAGATCCTTTAACCCACTGTGCCAGTCTGTAATCAACCTGCATCCTGGTGCTGCTGATCCCGTTGAGCCACAGCAGGAACTCCTGTCCTGGTTTTAAGGTCAGCTGATTTTGCAAACATAATGCTATCTGCAACTCAGGTTCCTTTTGCCACGTAAAATAACGTGTTCAGAGGTTCCAGAGATTAGGACCTGGGCTTCTTTCAAGGGCCGTAATTCTGCTTTCTATACCTCGCAGACTTCTAGTGGCTCTCACTGTCCAAACTCAGCTGGGAGACAGTTGACTGTGAAAGCAGTAAAAGATCTTCTCTCAGACCTTTTGTCATCTGCTATTTCTCTCTGTCTCTCAATAAATTTGTTTAGCGAGTTCCTCTTTCTCAGGGTTGTTCCCCCTACAAATGAAACTGTCCTCATGGGTTTTCAATTCCTGTCTCTACAAGGTGTCTGCCAGGAAACTCCTTTCCCTTTCATTTCGGTTTAAGTAACAGTCAAATAGACTCATTAACTAACACTTTCCTTTGGTGAAAATGATCCTTCCGTGAGCTGAACTAGAAATGGGAGCTCCTCTAAGACTGTTTCTCTTGGCATAATATCATGGCCCTGGGCCTTGGAAAACTGAAGATCTTTTAAAAGATCTCTGCTCTGTGCTGATCACACATCTTTCTCGTTTGTCAATGTTTCACTTTTTTTTTGTTTTCTTGTTTTTTAAGTTTTAAAATTTTTAAATTTTTTGCCCTTTAGGGCCACACGTGGGGCATGTGGAAGTTCCCAGGCCAGGGGGTGAATCTGAGCTGCAGCTGCCCTTCTACACCACAGCCACAGCAACTCAGGATCCAAGTCGCATCTGCGACCTACACCACAGCTCAAGGCAATGCTGGATCCTTAACCCACTGATGGAGGCCAGGGAGCAAAGTGTATCCTCCTGAATACTAGCTGGGTTCATGACCACTGAGCCACAGGGGGAGCTCCCTCACTTAATTGTTTAATCAGATTCAGAAACCCTGAGCGAGGTTCCCAACCTGGGTTCTCATTTCCACCCGATCTGAGGTGAAACAGCACATGGGTAGTGACTAATTCCCTAATCAGAGAGGCATGACTCTTTAACATGTTTTGAGTGCAACTTTGCAGTGTTGTAATCGCCCGGATTTCTTCATTCTTTGTATAGTTTTTTAGGGGTGAGAGGTAAGATTTGAAGAAGGTGGTGATGGTTCCATGCGGGAAAGTGAAGAGCGCATGCGTGTGAACACAACTATGCGCCAGCGAAGAGGCTGAGCTGGTGAAACCCAGACTTCACCTGTCGGGAGAGGCGGCTCCGGTGTAGACCACAGGGTAGATAAGACTGTTTCAGCATTTCCCTCACACTATCAGCATTCGTTTTAGTCCTCCCTGCTACCTTGTATTTCTTAGAGAAAAAAAAAAAAAAAAGACCTTTTAATAAATAGAGTGAATTTATTCTGAATATATTTCTTTAGCTTTTTTGAAATAATATTTCTACCAAAATTCAGGTGTGTAAAAATTAGCTGGAAAGGATGACTTAATGGTTTAACAGGAATCATCTTCACTAAAAAATAAATAAATAAATAAATTAAGGACCACTTTGTCAAGCATATACCTCAGGAATCCCATCTTGGCTAATCATCTCCAGGAAAATTTTGCCACAGACTAGCAAATTTTATAAGACAGCACTCATAAGAAGAATCTGACTGAATCACTGAAGTCATAATTCCTTGATTTGAAATCTTCAGGACCTAGAAGAGTTTTAGGGCTTCTTTCTATTGTTGAATCTAGTACTCAACTGTTGAGAGCCTTGCAGGTGTTAATGGCTGGCAAGAATGCCAAGATAGGGAGGGCAGAGTCCCAGTCTCAAGGCCATCACCATCATAACAGGAAGTGAAAGCTGGATGGTAGCAGCTACACTGAAAGGAAAATATAGGAGTTTCCGTGGCACAGCAGAAACAAATCCGAGTAGGAACCATGAGGTTGTGGGTTTGATTCCTGGCCTCACTCAGTGGGTTGGGGATCTGGCGTTGCTGTGAGCTGTGGTGTAGTGGTATAGGTTGCAGACGAGGCTCAGATCCCATGTTGCTGCGGCTGTGGCGTAGGCAGGCAGCTGTAGCTCTGATTGGACCCCTAGCCTAGGAACCTCCACGAGCCATGGGTGCGGCCCTAAAAAGCAAAAACAAACAAACAAAAAAACCCTGAAAATATAGCAAATGTCCTAGGAGAGGTATAAGCACAGTGTTTATGAGGAAGGAGAGAACACATTTAAGAAAGGTGGCACATGAGAAGGAATATAAGTGACTTATATTGTAAATTGGGAAATGCAAGTTCCTCTCTTAGACCACAAGCTCCATGAGAGCAGGGTCCGCATTTCCATGATCACTTCTCTACATCCATCTACACAAGCACCTTGTACACCACCTGGCACACAGTAGGTCCTCAATGAATGTATAAAAGTGGGAGAAGAAATCAAGTTCAAGTGCATATGCTGTGCCAGACCCTTTCCTGGTTGATCTTTGTAACAGACCACTGAAGGAGGATTCCTTTTGATCCATTCAAGGCACGAGGAAGTTCCTGGGTCAAGGAATCGAACCTGAGCCACAGCAGTGACAACACTGGATTCTTAACCAGCTGAGCCACTAAGGAACTCCTTCTTTTCCTTCTCTTTAAATTAAAAAAAAAAAAAAAAATCGTGGTTTAAGGAGCAAATTGACTTGAGATAAGCTGAAGTACTCACTATGGAGTTAGCCCTGCACTGAAGCACATTCCCTGTCACTTAATAGTTACATGAGCTTAGGCAAGGTAATTACTGTCTCAGTTTCCTGCTTTAAATGGGGATGGCAATGATAATTCTATGACTCATAGCATTGTATTAAGATGAAGTATATGAAGGGCCTGAGTGCCTGAGACTTAAAAATGGTCAGATGCTGTTGGCTCTTATTAATGTTGCTGTAGTTGCTAATATTGCACAATAAGAACTAATATCCCCTACGTCACTGAGTTATCTTAAGGAATATCTTGAGATTACATGCTATTAATATGTAAAAAACTTTATTAACTTAGAAATGTTTCAATAAGGTCTAAAAATTATTCTGGGAAAAGATATTTCGTGGTGAGGGAGGGTTAGGAGATCCAAGAGGCTACGCATGCAGAATTTCTAGACCGGACGAACTGGATCAACAATCAAAGGTCAGTGTTACAAGCGTAAGGAGAGATAGGGTATAAGATAGAGCAAAAGGGTGGGGAAAGAAGAGAGAAAAAAGGAGGGGGAATTCAGTCTAGGAAATTAAAGGTGAAGAAAAGGTAGCTCAAATATAAAATTATGAGAGTTCACATCAGATATATTATGAAGTATAATCATCAAATATAATTGTTGAGAAAAGGAAAGGGGACAGAGTCCTGTAAAAGCATCAATTCTATAATGAAAAAGGTAGGCAGAGTGTGCGGGAGATCATTCAGAATGACTCAGACCCCCTGGTTATGAACTAGAAGTATCGCTCTAAGCCTCAGGAGTAAGAACATTGAAGTGCACTAGGTTTCACTTGAATTCACCCTCAGATTTTTTCTTCTATTTCTTCTTATTCTTATTATTAAAGTATAGTTGCTTTGCAGTGTTTCTCAGATATGTACATAGATGTGAGAACAGGCAAATGCTAGTTGAGGAGGTGTGGGCTGACCAGGAGGTGGAGGAGATTTGCTTAGAAACTACCTGCAGACTGTGGCACAGGGGTGGGAGTGGTGAGATGTGGCTCAGAAACCGGCAGAATGGAATGTGAATTCTCAGAAATATGCAGAAGAACATCTTGCTTTATCAGCTTCTTTTGCTTTGGCAGGCATTTAATCCTGGGCATCAAAACAACGTCAGGACAGCCAATTTAAAAACTCTAGTCTCAGATGGGACATAACCCGCGTTTGTCATCTGTGCCATTAGGGAAGTTAAGCAGGGATCTGAAAAAAAAGTTTCCACTTCTTGTTTCAGAAACAATGTATGGTTAGATGAGCAGAAGCATAGAAATTAACAATTTGATGAGTGCCTTATAGTGTCACATTAGGCAGACACAGATATGGCAATGCCCAAGGGATGATGATCAGAGATGGAATCCTCTGCCGAGAGTTCCCTTGGGTTATTAAAAACAAAAACAAAAACAACCTTCGTTGTCATTTATAAAAGCTCACAAATGAAGAAGACGCAGATCACTAATAGTTTTTGTTTTCAAAAATCTACTCTTTTTGAAACTTGTGGTACAGTGTGACATGAACAAATATCTTCTGATTTGGAGGCAAAGGTCATTAGTCTTTACTGCTTAAAATCTGCAAAGAGATTTAAATCAGAATACTAATTCATGAAGTTCTCATATGGGGCAGTGGGTTAAATATCCAGGGCTGTCACCATAGCAGCTCTGGTTGATGCTGTGGCACAGGTTCAATCCCTGGCCCAAGATCTTCCACATGCTGTGGGGGTGTCCCCCCACCACCCAAAAAACACCAAAACAACAACAACAAAAAAAATTCATTACTAAATTCATGACCAAAATGAAAATTTGCCCAATTTTCTGGTTTGTGCCCTGAAAATTCTAAATGCAGATTCTCTGCAAAAGGTGAATTTATTTCAATTAGTGGAGTTCCTATTGTGGCTCAGCAGAAACAAATCTGACTAGCATCCATGAGGACGCTGGTTCAATCCCCGGCCTCACTCAGTAGGATAAGGATCTGGTGTTGCTGTGGCTGTGGTGTAGGCCTGCGGCTACACCTCAGATTGGACCCCTAACCTGGGAACCTCCATATGCCTTGGGGGCAGCCCTAAAATGCAAATAAATAAATACGTTCAAGGAGTCAAGCTTATCTTAGCCATCTTAATTGGAAATCACATTCATTAAAGGCAGAGTTGGTGGTCGCTCCATTGTTTACACAACACCCAGCATACATACTGCCTTGTATATTATGTTAGTTTACATGCTTTTATATCTTAGTGAAAAATATATTTATTAATTGACTGAGGGTACTGGGGCTTAATCAATGCTTATAGAACCAAATTTCTTATAACCTTAATTTTTTGGGATGTGTACATTTTTTTCTGTGGCTGAAAGAGCAAATCAATTACATACTTAAAATCCTTCATTAACTACCTATAACTTCTAGGATAAGACTTTAAACCATTTCCATAACAAATGAACCGTCTATATTTGACTATGGTTCCCCAAGCCTGGACCCCCTAAAAGGCATCCCAGGTTAAATACACTTCCTTGTTCTTATTGGGCAACTACAATGTACCCCTCCAGAGCTCCCTAATACTTCTTCTTTTTTTTCGTCTTTTTGCTATTTCTTTGGGCCGCTCCCGCGGCATATGGAGGTTCCCAGGCTAGGGGTCCAATCAGAGCTGTAGCCACTGGCCTACGCCAGAGCCACAGCAACGCGGGATCCGAGCCAAGTCTGTAACCTACACCAGAGCTCACGGCAACGCCAGATCGTTAACCCACTGAGCAAGGGCAGGGACCGAACCCGCAACCTCATGGTTCCTAGTCGGATTCGTTAACCACTGCGCCACAACGGGAACTCCTAATACTTCTTTTTTTAAGGCAGGGACTATAATGTCTATCTCCAACTTTATGTGTGACAGAGCCGGTGCCGATCAATAATGGGTAATCAGTAAATGTTCATTGAGTTGAATGTGTACTCATGGCCAGAAATTCTTTACTTGATATTGTGAATATAATGGAATTGCCTGATATCTGAAAAAAGCAAATGTATTTGCCATTTGGGATTGCTTAAAATATTTGAACCTTCAGGAATTCCCACTGTGGCACAATGTGTTAAGTATCTGACTACAGCAGCTCCAGTTTCTGTGGAGGCTTGGGTTCAATCCTGGGCTCAGTGCAGTGGGTTAAAGGATCCAGTGTAGGTTGCAGCAGCAGCTTGGATTCAATATCTGGCTGCAAAAAAAAAAAAAAAACAAGCTTTCAAAAGAGACTAGCTTTAACATTTTGAAAAAGTAAGGCTTCTTGAAAGAAATTCTCTTTGAAAACTTCCAATGAGGCTTTATGACTTACCTACCATTCACCAGCCCTATAATGACACTACCACCTGGAATAAAGTACAAATAAAATTATTAAAAGGTCCTTTATTTGGCAAAGTGACATTGTTTGCATGGGCTCATCACGAATTTAATTAAACTTTTCTTAATGTTCACTAATGAATAGTGCTTAGAGTGACCATATGTTTGAGCACATCCCCCAAAATGCTAGCTGAGTAGCAGGATTTTGTTAGAAGCTGATGGGTCATTGCTTTGAGCAGGGACATTTTCCAGCTTGGCTGACCTCATATCTCACTGTGTTTGAGATGATTATTTTCAGCAATTGTTTTCTAAAGAGTTTTTCTTTTTTAAATCTTTTCTAGGGCTGCACCTGCAGTATATGGAGGTTCCCAGGCTAGGGGTTGAATCGCAGCTGTAGCTGTTGGCCTATGCTGCAGCTGCAGCAACGGGGGATCCGAGCCGAGTCTTTGACCTACACCTCACCTTGCAGCAACACCAGATCCTTAACCCACTGAGGGAGGCAAGGGATCAAACCCACATCCTCATGGATACTAGCTGGATTTGTTTCCACTGCACCACAGTGGGAACTCCCTCATATTTTCTTTCATATCAGATCAACACATGCAGTGTTCAGAAGAAAAAAGAATAGAAAGAAAAAGAAAGTATTAGCATGGTATTAGTTCATTTGTCTGGGAATACAGAGAAGTGTAAGAGCAGATAGATAGGAGTTCCTGTCGTGGAGCAGTGGAAAGAATCAGACTAGGAACCATGAGGTTTTGGGTTCAATCCCGGGTCTTACTCACTGGGTTAAGGATCCGGTGTTGCCATGAGCTGTGGTGTAGGTCTCAGATGTAACTTGGATCTGGCACTGCTGTGGCTATGATAAAGGCCAGCAGCTACAGCTCCGATTAGACCCCTAGCCTGGGAACCTCCATATGCCGCAGGTGCGGCCCTAAAAAGACATAAAGACAAAAACAAAAACAAAAACAAAAGATAGATAAAACTTCATTCATTGTAAGATACAGGAAATAAAGGCAAAAAGAAAATTCGTTCTTAGCCGAAAGGAATTTGAGGTTAAATCTAAATATATGATATCATCTTCTCACCATATTTTCTATCATCCGGCTAATAGTTACTGTCAAGGAAGCAATGTTTTGAGCTGTGCCATGTGCTAACTATATAAAAATATGTAAAATACAATGCCACACTTTGGCAGTCTTCTTGGAGAGGTAAGACTTAAGATGAGAAGAGCTCCATGGAGTACTTACTTAATAGTTAACATTTGCTCAGTACTCAAAAATTTAGAAACATAGCTTCACGTACAATTTCGTAAGCTTAAAAAATACATTTTGGGAGTTGCCGTCATAGAACAGTGGAAACGAACCCGACTAGGAGCCCTGAGATTGTGGGTTCCATCCCTGGCCTTGCTCAGTGGGTTAAGAATGTGGCATTTCCATGAGCTGTGGTGTAGGTAGAAGATTCGGCTCGGATCCTGTGTTGCTGTGGCTGTGGTGTAGCAGGCAGCTGTACCTCTGATTCAACCCCTAGCCTGGGAACCTCCATATACTGCAAGTGCGGCCTTAAAAAGACAAAAGACAGAAGAAAAAAAATTTCTAGATTTCATCCCTCCACTGGGATTCCCTTTGGCTTTACATCTGGAAGACAGCATTAACACTGGGACTGCAATTCCTTCTTAGCTTTGCTTCAGTTTCCTCAACCTTTCTTAGGATCCTTCCAATTTCTTTTACAATCAATATGTCAGCATTACCTCAAGGAAATATTGATTTTGCCTTTTTTTTTTAATTTTTAAACTTCTAAAATACATGGTTCATTATGGAAATAACACAGATCCTGAGATTTCTAGAATAGAGCCGATTTCTAGAATATCTTCTCAGATTAGGTGACCTGACTTCTGGTTAAGAAACTATGCTCACCTCATCTGCTTGTGGCCTCACTTTATCACACATTTAGTCATTGAACCCTTTAAGTGACTTTAACTTTCCTGTTACAGATATTCTGAATAATGTAGCTATAATATGTTACATGTTCTGTTATGTATATTCTGAAATTATACTTTCAAAGGGAACTTTGTTGTCAAATCCAATGGTCTTTTTTCCTTCCTTTTGTTTGTTTTCCTTCACTTCATTTATTCACTGGCTTTTCTTCTTAAAATGCTAGGATCTTAGAGACTAAGATATTTAGTTATTTTTGAATATCTTATATTTTTCTTTCTCTCCTTCCATGAAATCCTCCTTTGCCTCCCATCAACTTCATTCTTTCAAGGTTTAAATAATTTACTTTTTTTTTTTTGTCTTTTTGCCATTTCTTGGGCTGCTCTCGTGGCATATGGAGGTTCCCAGGCTAGGGGTCTAATCAGAGCTGTAGCTGCCAGCCTACGCCAGAACCACAGCAACGCAGGATCCGGATCCAAGCCGAGTCTGCAACCTACACCAGAGCTCACGGCAATGCCGGATCCTTAACCCACTGAGCAAGGCCAGGGATCGAACCTGCAACCTCATGGTTCCTAGTCGGATTCGTTAACCACTGCGCCATGATGGGAACTCCCTAATTTACTTTCTTAAGGGTTGCAGAAGCCAGACAGATTTCAGGCTCAGGAATATTCCGTTGGCATATTTACTTCTACTCCTTACTTTTAGGACTCCTCCAGGTTGAAATTATGCTTTCCTCTAAGCTTTAGTTCTACATATACCTTTCCCCTAAAGCTTGGCTTGCCCATAGTAATTTTCCTTTAAATTTTCAGGCATTTGACCCTAGATACCTTGTACTGTTTTTGTTTTTTGTTTGTTTGTTTTTGTTCCCACTGCCTAAGGAGGTTTCCGGGCTAGGGATCAAATCAGAACTACAGCTGCCGGCCTACAGCCACAGCCACAGCCACTCACCATCCAAGACACCTACACCATAACTCAGGGCAATCCGGGATCCCAGACCCACTGAGCTAGTCCAGGGATCGAACCCGCATCCTCATGGATACTAGTCGGATTTGTTTCTGCTGTGCCACAATAGGAACTCCACTACCTTATAATGTTAGTAAACTCTGTTCATGTCTCACTTCCTGGTTAGAATGCAAAACTCTTTGAGTGTAAGGGCTAGACCGCAGCTTTTTTGGGTTGTTTGCTTGGTAGGGGACAATGAACATAATAATTTGTTGATTGAAAAAAGGCACATTTCATGGTTTTAGTACAACATAGCCAATATGTACATTTTTTTGAGTGTGCATATTCAATTTTTTTTCTTTTCTCCTTTTTGGTCTCTGTGACTGACAATTCTTGTAAAGATTACCCTATGTAATCTTAAAAGATGATATTTTTAGAATTAAAAAGATGGCAAATGCATGTCTATAGGAGACAGCAGGATGGATATTTATGATGTTGCTACTGTGCTTTGCACAGGCTCAAGAAACTGAAATCCAGTGAGATTAATTCATCCAAAATCCTAACAAAAAATAAATGGCTGTGCTGAATTTCAGAAACCCATGTATGCTTGGTTCCAAAGGGCAAGGAAGTTTTTGTGTTGGATGACTGTGAGAATTAAAAGACAATATTGCTTTAAAAAAGCACTAGGCACTAGTTGGCATTCAATAAATGTTGCTCTCACACACATCTGTCTGGGAATTGGTTTTGCTTCAGCAGAAGGGGAAAAAAAAGCTGGCTGAAGTAATTATATTTGTTTCTAACTCTAAGAAAGGGCGATGTCTGATTACAATAATCCTATGCTCTTCTTCACAGAACAATGCCAGGCAACATCTCAAATCAAGACTATCCTGACCCCCCCTCCCATCAGAAAACAATTTAAACTTTACTCTCTCAAAAGAGAAAAGAGGGATTCGGAAAGTTTTCAGCAGAGACTCATGGAACCCAATAATTTATTCCTAAAAAATATACTTTATTTTGTGCTTAGGGTTTTTTTTCGACGAAGAAATACTTGTGATTCATATTGAACTTTGCAAGGTAAACCGCGGGTCCCAGGAGCAGCTGGGCCCTCAAAGGTCGAACGCAAGCGGGTTTTCTCTCGCTGTCCTTTTGCCTCTCTCTCGCGGCCTCTTTTCTTTTGGGTCCCCCCAAAGCCTGCTGCTCTGCAAAAAAGCAACACTGCAAAGTGGGGCAACCCATGCTCACTTTGCCAATCAGCAAAAAACTCTTTGTATCCATCTGAGGCGACAAACCACACAGAAGGCGCGGGTCCCAGCAGCTGCGAACTTCGGGGCGGAGTTCGGGCCGCAGCTGTGCCTCAGGGTTTCCTCAGCCGCTCCGCGCACCTGGACCGGGGAGGCGGGCGACCCCCGGCTGTGACGTCACCGCACCTGGCAGCAGCCGGGGGCCAGGCGGTGAGCCGGAACGCGGCGGGGGCGGGGCAGGGAGAACGGGGGATTCTCGCGAGATTTTCCTCCTCTCCGTCCCAGCTCCCAGCACCTTCCTTGCCTCTGTCCCGGTCTCCACCTCAGTCTTTGGCGTCGCGACTGGGGACGCCGGGCGCTGAGGGAGCGCGAGGGGCGGGCTCTGAGGTTGGGCGGGCGCTCTGGGTTGGAGCCGGCGGCCGCAACGAACAGGCAGGTCCCGCCCCACTGCAGGAGCGACCGGGGTGGGAAAGCCGCCGGTTGCGCGGGCGGGGGAGGTCCCTCCAGCTGCCGTGAGTGAGGAGTCGCCGCCGCCTGTTCCTCGCGGGCCGTGCTGACGGGACTGGCCGGGGAGCGCCGCAGGCGGATGGAGGCGCCTCCTTGCCCCGCCTGAACTCTGCGGGCCCGGAGCGGAGCGGAGGGCCCGCCTCCTGCCGCTGGAGCAGCCGCGAGAGCAGCCGGAGGAGGAGCAGCGGGCGTCGGGCTGCTCCCCGCGGGAGCCCCCAGCATGGGTAAGGGACTCGCGGGCGCTCTCCGCTGCCGGGCCGGACCCCGATTCGGGGAGGCGGTTCTCCTTCTCGGGCTCAGCGGGTTGGGGAGGGGAAATCGGCCCCTGCGCGGCCACACAGCTCCCTCCCCGCCGCCCCTCCTCACCCTGCCTTCCACCTGGCTCTTCTCGCGGAGAAATTAGTCTCGGGGCTCCAGGGTGCGGGTGCTCCTTCTCGTGCTTTCCTCCCCACCTCTCTTCCTGGTACCGGGAAAGGTGAAGGGGGCGCCCGATCACCTAGCCCCCCACCCAGCTCAGCCCCGACCTTCCCTCCCTTCCCCAGCCCCTTCTTTCTTCCCGGATCCTGATGGGGGAGGGCTATCGAAAAACTTAACCGAGTAGCACTTCCAATTTCCTTAGCGAGCCTCAGCATAGATTGGACTTTTAAAGCATTGTGTTTGTTTGTTTATTTGCTAGAAAAGGCAGTATTTCCCACTACTGAAACTTCCAGGGGTGGGGGGGTGCCCCAAGAGCAGGGAAGCTTGTGTTTACCCCGTTTCTACCTAGGCAAGTGTGTTGGCACTTAAATGTCTTCCTGAGAACTGGGTTGGGATTTGGTAGGATTTCTGCGTTGAACCTTTTGAGAAGCAGTTTCCTGTTTGGAATTAGACTTCCTCGCTAGAAGAGGAGAAAAGTACAAGGCCTTATATGTTATTTACTATGTGCTTTAAATTTTTCTTTGGAGCTAGAGAATGAATGTGTTGTAGCCTGGTTTGAAAGGGAGTTTTTGTTGAGTAGTGTAACAATTCTTTTGATAACAAAGTTCGGTGTGGGCTGGGCACTATCTCCCTCAATCCTTTAAAAATGAAAAGCGGTTTAAAAGAGAACTTTTAAAAAAATCAGCAAAGTGCCGCCATAAGGCATAAGCATGTTCTTCTGTACGAGTAATCCCACTGCTGGTTTTGTGGAGTAATCAGGACGCTACCGCTTTTTGCAGTTAAGGAGAGTTGGTACTGCTTCATCTCAGCAAACTAATAACTGAAATTAATAATTCAAGAAACTAACACATGATTTAGAAGCCGGACAGATGCAGAGTGCTGCTGATGTGGCACCTACTGCCCACACATTGTTTTGTGGGAAATGCTTTAAACATAGTGTTTATAGACAGTTGCCTAGCTCTTCTGTGTTTTCTTAAGACTTTCTACTTTTATGATCTCCTGTCTCTCTCTCGCTTTCAGGTAACTTTTGTACACAGAGTGCTCTTAAACTTAGAAGTAGTAAACTTGGCTCTTTGGAACTTTCCAGTGA
This sequence comes from Phacochoerus africanus, assembly GCF_016906955.1. Taxonomy (NCBI): domain Eukaryota; kingdom Metazoa; phylum Chordata; class Mammalia; order Artiodactyla; family Suidae; genus Phacochoerus; species Phacochoerus africanus. Next base: position 43,419,695 of record NC_062552.1, read on the forward strand.
GTTTCTAATTCATTAGTTGAACTTACTGGGTATTTGAGGATTTATCCTTTCAGCATCAAATTATAAAACCACTTTGAATGAAAATCATACAAAAATTAAATGTGTAGTTCTTTTCTGTTTTAAATAGGATGCAGATGTAATTAAATCTTCTGATGACCTGGGATCATCGTTTCTGACTGTCAGTGACTGTGACGCCTAAGGATATGTTGCATTGTCTGTAGGACTGTTGAGCACATTTGTTTGCATTTTGAAGTTATTTAAATAAGTATTTTTCTGCTTTGCTATTGAATGTGCTTGTCACTGTGATCAGTGTCCCCCCTCACCCTCCGGTGGTCAGGTTTTCTTCAAAAGTGTGGAAACCAAATTTGTAATTCCACATAAGGGAAGAAATAAGTAGACCCTTATTTAATGTGAGATCCTATTTTGAGAAAAGTGAGTATCAATACTATCTGGAGTATCTGTTTTGATTGTCCGGAGGCCTTTTCTTTGTGACTCTGCTGTATTCTGGTTAGGTGAGTTGCCAGATTATCTTGGTAGAGTGATATTTGCATACCCTCAACTTGACTACCCAGAATGTGTTTTAAAGGTTGATTACTTGGGGGCATTTGTAGTTAATTTTTGAAAGGTATTTGTCATATATTTTCTTTTTTTCTTTTTCTCTTTTTTTTAAGGGCTGCACCTGCAGCATATGAAAATCCCCAGGCTCGGGGTCAAATTGGAGCTACAGCTGCCGGCCTACGCCACAGCTCTAGCAGCAGCCAATCCTTAACCCACTGAGCAAGGCCAGGGATCTAACCCAAGTCCTAATGGATACTAGTCAGATTCGCGTCTGCTGCGCCACAATGGGAACTCCAACAACACCAGATTTTTAACCCAATGAGTGAGGACAAATATTGAACCCGCATACCTCATGGATAGTAGTTGGATTCGTTACTGCTGAGCCACAACAGGAACTCCCAGATATATTCATATGCATGTATACTTTAAATTTATTGGTTGTGTATTCATAATTAAATTATCAAAATTATTTAAAGGGATTTTTAAAAATATAAATCTGGTTTTGCTGTCAGAAGTCTTTATTTCTTATGATTTAAGATGATAGTTTAGGAGTTCCTCAGTAGTCTAGTAGTTAAGGACTTGGTGTTGTCACTGTTGTGGCTCAGGTTCGACTACGCCTGTCCTGGTAACTTCTGTATGCTGTGGGTATGGCCAAAAAAAAATGATAGCTTAAAATATTTACATGATATTTTTATCTGGCTTGTCATGAAATGAAAAATCTTTAATTTCTTCATTTTAAATAATGTAGATACCTATTAAATGATGGTTTTTACATTTGGGTGGTACAGCTAGAGAGTTTGGAGCCTGGGCTCTGGGCTGGGACAATTTAAGGTCAAATCCTGTCTCTTTACCTATTAGCTGTTGTGACTGAGCTTCAGTTTCTTAATCTGTAACTGGGATAAAACTATCAACCACTTAGGTTGTTAAGAGGTCTGTATGAGCTAATACTTGTAAAGTGCTCAGACCAGTGCCAGTGCTGGTTGCTCTTGTTTTCATTTGCAGTTAAATTTCCCTATTGCACCAACTTGAAGAAAGCAGTTCTCATTGTTTGACCTTTATGCGAAGCATGATATTGTATTTCAGGGTCCATCGGGATGAGATGATTTTATACTGATGCATAAATTGAATTTTATGTAATCTTAAAATTACATAGGAAGATAATTTCAACATTTGCGTTCTATGGTGAGAAAGTCCATTTTTGGTAGTAAGTTTAGTAGTTCAGGAAAAACCTAAGTGGGATGAGTGCTAGTAGAGATTTACTTGAATTTTATCTTAAACCGAAGCACTGTTTTCAGTATCTGCATTTGTTAAAAATGAAAGAATGCTTATCATAAGGAAATTTGAGGCATTCTTTGTGAAAGAATTTGGGGAGAGGTTAAGAGAGAGAGAAAGGCAATACTTATATTTCTTATTCCAAAAGTACAGATCTACATTTTGGAATGGAATGAGACAGAAAGCAAGTGGCACAAAGTGTTACTATATTTTGTGTGTGTATATATATATATATATATATACACACACACACATTTTTGATTTTTTTGAAAAAGTAAGTGGACTTTAAGGACTGAATTTCTCTTTAACTTTATTTATTTATTTGTCTTTTTGCCATTTCTTGGGCCGCTGCCGCAGCATATGGAGGTTCCCAGGCTAGGGGTCTAGTCGGAGCCGTAGCTGCCGGCCGACGCCAGAGCCACAGCAACATGGGATCCGAGCAGAGTCTTTGACCTACACCACAGCTCACAGCAACGCTGGATCCTTAACCCACTGAACAAGGCCAGGGATCGAACCCACAACCTCATGGTTCCTGTCGGATTCGTTAACCACTGAGCCACGATGGGAACTCCCTCTTAACTTTAGATAAAGTTATGAACTTTTTAAGTTCAAGTTTTTTTTTTTTTTTTACAAGCTCACTTATAAAGTCAATATGTTTAAATTATGTGGCAGTTAATGGTCAGAAATATGCATTTGGTTCAGAGATAATATGTGTACTATAATACAGTGATTTATTGATTTTACTTTGTTTCACTAGAGAAAATCTTGATTCATATGGGTAAGTAGTTGCAAGTGGAAATTACCTGCTAGTGGGTCACCTTTCAGTTTCAGGATTTATTTCAATTAAACTAATTCAGAGCATGAAAGAGGAATATTAGGAGACTTTTTTGCTTTAAAGTTTGATCACTAGCAAATTTAATAATCAATTGTATTCTTTAATTAGTAAGTACTTGAGATCAGATTTTTCTAAGTTTTTCTAAGTTTCAAATTTTGGACAACTCCATAAAATCACCTTTAGGGTGAAAATTCACATTTATGAAATTTTGTATTTTTGTATAGAAACTAGCCTGAAATTTGCCATATATCTCTCTAAATGAGAGGTCAGCAAAGTAAAATGATGTCTTATTAACTTAATGAGGTGATTAAAATTTTAAGGCATTTAAGTTAAGTTATAAAAGTGTAGTGCTTTTGGTTCATTCCATATTGCCAATTGAAAATACCTTCACATTTTTATTTATGTTATCCAATCTTTGACTTTTTTTTCTCCTCTCTGTGTCATGGAATATCCTCCCCTATTAAATTTATTTTGTCTGATATTATTTTCTAATGTATTTAAGTGAGTGGTATGTCAAGAGCTTGAAGAAAGAGAAAGAGGTGTAATGATTCTTGGTTGAGAGCAGGACAGCTGCAGTAGCAGTTTCTAGATAGACTGGTGCAAGTTGTGAAAGACATGAGAGTTTTCAGTATTGTGTTCAGGAAAGAAAGGAGGAATAAAACCTAAGATGACTGAAATTTAAGTCAGTTGGTGATCATTATGATGGATCTGTGAATTGATTAGTTGTGGATTTTGATATCCACTCTATTAGGTAGGTTTACCTCAAGCAGGATTAGGTCTTTTTAGATGGAGAGGCCAGAACACTGGCCTGGGAAATCTGGATGGAGGTCCATATGTGTCTATGGTTAGTCTCTCAGCATGGGGGTGGAGGATAGCAAAAGACAGTGTGTAGACATAGGTGGGGATGGCCAGTATAGTGTGGGGATGGGATGGTAGTAGGTCACAAGCCCCAGGTGGAAGTTCAGACTGGCATCTTGGAAAGGGAGGAAATGGATTTTATCAGTAGGCCTTGAAGACCTAGCAGCTGGGAAAACAAAAACCAGACAGGGTCCAGATTCCTTAGGAAAGAAACAAGATAGGTATTTGTTCCCAGAAACAAAAGTGAGCTTGGTTATTGGAATTAAAAGTTTAAGACGAGCCAAGCAGTAATATCGGCAAGATGCTGAGTTCCTAAGAGGTAGGCCTTCATGTATTTTCTGCTTGGTACTACTTTATGTAGCTCTATCTGTATGTGTGTTGTAAGTGATCTTAGATAATGGCGTGAAAGGAGATCCCCTATCTCAGTGCTTGAGGATGTTCCCTGTTCACAGTCTAGCACTCCCACTGTTTATTTGGTCTCAGGGATTTGACACATCTGCTTTTTCCTTGCTGTTGTTTCTTTTTCACCTGTTCCTCCTCTTTAGACCCATTGCAAAGCAGATTACAAAGTTTCAGCATACCCTTCTGCTTCAGAAACAAGCACACAATCCTTAATAGTGTTAAATAGACATAACTACCAATATAATAATAAATGGGCAGGTAAGGCATAAGAAACTAAAGTACTACTAATTGCTCATCCCTTGGTTTCACCGAAGTGGTATTAGGCTAATTATTAGAAAGAGCTTTCTTAGGTTTGTTTTTTTGTTTGTTTTGTTTTTTGATGGACTGTGCCTACTCTTTTCAGTCCTCCCTCACACTCCCCCACACCATACTGCCCACAGCTTTCTTTTAGGTTTATGTTAGGCAGATGTTCAGGCTAGTTCACAGAGTCATTATTACTATGATTAAGGGAGCGGAATTCCCTTCATAAACTTACTAGGGCTTCTCTGACCCAAGATTGTCCTCCACTTTCCTATTTTAGTTATAACCTTGGTTTTAGCCCCAGGTGAGTTAGGGGCTCCTAAATGTTTCCTTTGGACTAAATTAGATACTCCCTCTTTTTTGTTTGTTTATTTCTGAAGATCTCTGTTGCATGGATATTCTCTTCTCTTATTGACTTCATTCAACTGAAAGCATACTTACTAGATGTTTGTACTTGAAGGAGCTTTTACTCTGATAGGAAACTCTTTTTTAAAAAATTCGCTATTCTAAATTGATATCTAGCCTAAAATGTTGATCTAGTGTCAGATAATGGCAGTGTTATGAACTCTTTCTTAGAACCTCTTTATACCACATCAGTCCTTTCTTAGAGGTTTCAGTAGACTTGGATTTTTCATCTTTAAAATTTTATATACTCTGTTAAACTTGCCATCGTAGTCACATTCTGTTTCTCAACTAATTTGCAAAACAGAGATGACTAACATGGGATCCTGAATGCCAATCTATTTTAGTGTCACATAGCTCAGGTTCTTTTTGATGATTCAGTGTCCAGGTAAGTCTCAGAGAGTGACTGTGTGGCATCTAATCACTAGCAGTTTCTAGGAGAAAAATACTTTAAGTATGGTAATGGTAACAGTTACCACCAACGTTAAAAGAAAGTTTCTATCACAAGGTCACAGTTTCAAGGCAAGGAGCTTTGGATGAGAGATAAATCAAGAAGTATTTGCCTTAATGTGAGGAATGTGACTAATGCTAGGCGCTAGGAGAATTAGGACAAATATAGGTTTTGGTACCTCTAGTAGTTTGTAGTGGAGTTAGGGGTTGGACATACTATTAGAATCATTTGGATTTTTAAAAATTTGACATAGCCCCTAGAGATTCTGATGTAAATGCTCTTTATGTCTCCCTCCCTGCAGTTGTTGACGATTGTTAATCAGTGTGTTGGGATGGCCAAGAGTGGCATGACAGGCTTAAGACTTAATATGATAGGAATAAAACTTAACATGAATCATTAGAAATCCAAATAAGAAAGGGAATGGAGTACCTTAAGAGAATGTATTCTAATGTCAGAAATGTTAAGATGGAGTAGGAGGAGTATAAGGAAGATCACGATATAGATTCCTGCCCTGGAAGGCAAATGGAATTTGTTCATCTCTTAGTTTGACCAGTGACGTAATGAGTATATGCAGTAGCAAAGATATTTTTTTCTCTACTCCTGGCAATGAGGCTTTAGAGTGACGCACACCTTCATTTGAACGTATGTCTTCAAGATCCTTTACCTGAAATATTAAAACTGTCCTAACCTTCTTAGTGTTTATCAGTGCCCCAGTGCTGAGGAGACCAGAACTTTACCTAACATTTAGACTGACTTTAATAACTATCAGAGTGTATTCCCAGAATATGTCTTTATCATGTTTATTGTAGTTATCAGGTGCTACATTGTTTGTTTTGGGTTATAAGTATAGGAATTCTTACATTTGTAAAATTGGGACCCATCTAGTCTTTGCTAATGTAGGGTGTATTTTTAGGAAACATAAAGTTAGTCTTGCAAATGAATATTTTTCTGCATGTTTTTTTCTCATTCTTTGTTAGACTTTTAATTAGTTGGAAATGTGTTTTACTATCAAAATTTTTTTAATTTAGACTTTAAAACTTGTGCTCTGCTGCAGCAGAATGTACCCTGATGAGTATTTTGCCTTGCTGTTTTGGAGTGTGTGTATGTGTGTGCACATGTACAGGTATGCAAACTATTTAAGATTAAGACTCAATTTATACTTAACTGCTAATTAGACCATTCTTATCAAACATATTTTATGAAGCAGTTAAAAAATTTCCTTAAATGATGGGAAATAAATCTGTTGAGAGTTCAGAATTTTCAGCATGAATGTCAAATGGCAATGTAAAGGCTATATTTTAAATTTCATAGTAACCTCTTTCCCATAAAAATTTCCTGAGTTTCTGGAGTTCCTGTCTTGGCTCAGTGGTAACGAACCTAACTGGTAATCCATGAGGACACGGGATCTATTCCTGGCCTCACTCAGTGGGTTAAGGATTCAGCATTGCTGTGAACTGTGGTGTAGATCACAGACACGACTTGGATCTGGTGCTGTGGCTGTGGCATAGGCCTGCAGCTGCAGCTCTGATTTGACTGCTAACTTTGAAACCTCCATATGCCACAGGTGTGGCCCTTAAAAGGCAAAAAAAAAAAAAAAAATCCTAAATTTCTTATATTCTTTATATTGTGTACAACCCAACTGAACTTATGACTAGAACCTCACACTTTAAAGCCTAAATAAAAATTTCCTTTGTTATTCTTTCTTTTGTGTGTAATGACCTTACTTGCTCTGAGCTTGTGGGTGCCAGAGACCACATCACTTACTTAATTCTATTAAAAAAATATAACACTCTTAGTAACAAGCAGAAAATTGGGAGCCTTTTATGTGTCTACTAACTGATTCAGTAGTGTTTTAATATGGAGTAGTTGAGGTGAATGAGGTCTTCTTTTTATTTTTATTTTTATTTTTTTGGAGGTCTTTCTTTTTAGAAATGCAGTTGACCATTGAATAACACAGGTTTGAACTTAATGAGTCTACTAAAATGTGAAATTTTTTTTGATAGTAAATACCATGGTGCTTGGGAATAAAAAGATGAGTGAAACAGTCACTCGCTCTTAGTCCTGGCCAGATAATGTATTTTGGTTATTTGTATTTAACACTTCTCTGATTATAAGAATTCTTGTATGTATGCATTTATTTTTGGTGGATGCTTAGAAACATTAAAATAATTCAGATTTGTTTCATGATTCTGTTATTCTCATAGGTTCTTGCAGTTGTCTCTAACTTCTCTACATTTTCTCTCTCTCTCTCTCTTTTTTTTTTTTTTGCCTCCCCGTAGTCTTGTAGAAGTTCCTAGGCCAGGGATCAAACTTGCACCACAGCAGCAAACAGCAGCAACCTGAGCTGCTGAAGTGTTAACACCAGATCCTTAGCCCACAGAACCGCTGAGAAACTCTGTTATGTTTTTACTTTGCTTAGAAGGCTAGTGAAATTGTCTTTTATAGCAACTTCCTTTTTTTTTTTTTTGTAAACTTAAACATTCCTTTTTAGCTGGTATTTTGCTGATTATTAGTACTTAGGAAGTGCTTCCAATGCTAGACATTTTATTGAGCATTTAATCCCACCAACATTCTGGGGTGAAATATCATTGCTCCCATTCTTCACGTTCAGAAATTAAGTTAGATTGTTACTCACCCAAGGTCAGAGACAGGATGTGGAGAAGGCAGGGTGTATTGGTCTAATTTCAAAGCACATCCTCTTAATTATTTTTTAAAACATTTTGAGATTAGCAATGAGATCCTGCTATGTAGCACTGGGAACTATGTCTAGTCACTTATGGTGCAGCATGATAATGTGAGAAAATAGAATGTGTACATGTATGTGTAATTGGGTCACCATGCTGTATAATAGAAAAAAAAAACTGTTTTGGGGAAATAACAATTAAAAAAAAACATTTTGGGAAAGGAGGAGAATGTTAAGCTAGTCAGAACAAGTAACATGAAATGACTGTCTGTCCTAATGTGATTTGAAAGTGGAGAAATTTAGATATTTATCACATAAAAGTCATGGATTGATATTACACATTGTTTATATATTTGAGTTACTGTTTTCTTAAGTCTTAACTGTGTGTTTCATATTGGTCCTTTACTCATCTGTCCAGTAGGGTTATCATAAGATTTAAGTTCTGTAAAATTTTATGACAAATATTCATTGGTATTTTTTTAAAAATCTGGTTTGAAATATGCTTAAAACTAATTTCTAGTGTTTTTTCAGAGTTAATAGTGTAAATTTTCCAACTTGAATATAGAGTTTGTATGTTGTTTTTTAGGGTTTATTTTGGGAGGAGACATTAATCACATATGCATGATAATTTGTTTTGGATGAATTCTTTTTTTTTTTGGTCTTTTTTTGTCTTTTCTAGGGCCACACCCGCAGCATATGGAGGTTCCCAGGCTAAAGGTCTAATCAGGTCAGCCTATGCCACAGCCACAGCAATGCCAGATCCAATCCACATCTGCCACCTACACCACAGCTCAGGGCAATGCCAGATCCTTAACCCATTGAGCGAGGGCAGGGGTTGAACCCGCAACCTCATGGTTCCTAGTCAGGTTCGTTAACCACTGAGCCACGATGGGAACTCCTGTCTTGGGGGAATTTTTAATCAGTTTTTGTGAGATTAAAATCCTTTTTTGTTTTTAAGCTTGCTTAAGGTTTTTGTGGGTATCTGTCACCTATTGATCTGACTTAGTAATATTTAAAGGAATGTTAATACTGTGTAAAAATTTTATATATCACATTTGTTCTCTTTGCATATTTGATAATAATATATGTTACTTTGTAAACTTTCACAGATACTTGAAATACAGAAAGGAGGGGTGGGTTTTGTATATGATGTCTTAAGAATGACTGGATTTACTTATCTCTGCTGGAAAACAAGAAATGCTGCTTATCAGTTCTGAACTTAACAAGTTTGAGGAAGTAAATGACAGAAATTCTAATACACATATAGCTAAGAGGACTTTAGGAATTGGTATTTTGACAAGTCAAATTTGGGTAACTATAGGGGTCCTAAATAATGAAATGTCACTGGTTAATGATATAAGCAACACTCACCAGTTTTTCATTTCTTCATTTATGGTAAAAAATAGTCCTGGAAATAAGTTTCTGGTAAAAATGTTTGGTTTGGTTTATGGTAAAAGAAAAACTTAGTCCTGAAAATCAAAACTAAAAATATTGAATTTTTTAAAAATAGGAAATAAGAGGTATAAACTTTTCAGTTTTTTTTTTTTAAATCATACCACTAATTTTTTGGCAGTAAAGCTTATAGTGAAGTATGTTTTTGTTAAGTTTTGTGTAACTTTCTATATCTTGACCTTTAAACAAAAGTTACTACTCAATAGTCTGATTAGATATATAACTATATAATACTCAGTAGTACTATAATATAAATAAGGTTAATTTGACAGGCCCATTTAGATGCCATTTTGCTATTTATATTGACTCAAACCAAATGTGAATGTTCATGCTACTCAAACCTGTTTGGAATTTGTGTAAATTGTTTACATTATTTTTTATGAAGTGATTATTTCATTATCAAAAAATGTTTATTAGTGCAGAGCATTCAGAAAACTTTTATAGTATTGCCATCAATATTTTCATGCATAATCTTTTTTTTTTTTTTTGTCTTTTTGCTATTTCTAGGGCCACTCCCGTGTGGCATATGGAGGTTCCCAGGCTAGGGGTCCAATCAGAGCTGTAGCCGCCGGCCTACGCCAGAGCCACAGCAACGCGGGATCCGAGCCGCGTCTGCAACCTACACCACAGCTCACGGCAACGCCGGATCTTTAACCCACTGAGCAAGGGCAGGGACCGAACCCGCAACCTCATGGTTCCTAGTTGGATTCGTTAATCACGGCACCACGACGGGAACTCCTCATGCATAATCTTTTAAACATTTTTGGATTTTAAGATTTTTAAGTTTTATTTTCAGACATTTTTAAAAATACCACTTTTTAATTTATTTTATTTTATTTAAAAAATTAAAAAAAAATTTTTTTTTCTTTTTTGACCCCCTCCTGGTATATGGAGTTCTTGGGCCAGAACTGAGCCAAGCCATGTTTGGGACTTAAGCCATAGCTATGTTAACACCACTTTTTTGACCCCCTCCTGGTATATGGAGTTCTTGGGCCAGATCTGAGCTGAGCCATGGTTAGGACTTAAGCCATAGCTATGGCAACACCAGATCCTTAACCCACTGTGCTGGGCCAGGGATGAACCTGCCTCCCAGCACTCTCAAGATGCCGCAGATCCCGTTGTGCCACAGTGGGAATTCCAAAAAAAAGAAAAAAAAATCTCTTTTTAAATTAAGTGTTTATAAAACTATTCTACTATTCTGCCAGCAACCCCCCCGCACCTCTTCTGAAGCCTAGTTAAGTAAAATGTTCCCTTTTAAAATGTTTTTTTTTTTTAAAGTAAGAGTTAAGTTCTTAGAGTGTACTTAGTGTACTTTTTTTTTAAGTGTTTTTTTAAATCGCTTGTTTTTTTTTTTGTTTGTTTGTTTTTTGTTGTTGTTGTTGTTGTTGCTATTTCTTGGGCCGCTCCCTCGGCATATGGAGGTTCCCAGGCTAGGGGTCTAATCGGAGCTGTAGCCACTGGCCTACGCCAGAGCCACAGCAACGCGGGATCCGAGCCGCGTCTGCAACCTACACCACAGCCGCTCACGGCAACGCCAGATCGTTAACCCACTGAGCAAGGGCAGGGACCGAACCCGCAACCTCATGGTTCCTAGTCGGATTTGTTAACCACTGCGCCACGACAGGAACTCCCTGAATCACTTGTTTTTTAATCTGGGTTTTCATATTTTTCTTTTTGGTTCTTCCAAATACTTTTCTTTGTCTTATTTGCAGCAGATATTTATTCCCAGTTTTTAGTTGTTTGCTTTGAAATTTTGATTGTTTAGTTTGCTTTAGTTTAGAAATTTCTCCTCTCTCCATAATTTTGATACTTACTTCCATTTCCTTCCTTTTCTCCTTGCCTCCCTCTACCCACTTCCCTTCCTTTTGTTTGAGAGAAAGTATGTGTGTGTGTGTTAAGATTTCTTTTTTACTCCTCATTTGTGGGCTGTGTTATGAGGTAAAAATCTGTATGTAGCTTGTTCCCCTTATGCACAGTTTTTCAACTCTGGCAACTTTGTGTGGACATTCTGAGCCCCAAATTACTTGTCATGTGTGTGTGGGGGGGGCGTCCTGTGTTTTGGTAGGTGTTTAGCAGCATCCCTGGCTTCTATCCAGTTGATGCTTGTAGCATTCTGAGTTGTAACAACCAAAAATTTTTCCATATGTTGCCAAAGTTTTCCTTATGGGGCAAGATTATCTTGGTTGAGAACCATTGCCCTAAAGTAAATTAGTTCTGAATTTACATGTTATAAATCTAGTTATCCTGAGAGAAACTGAATTGTTCTTTTAGCCCCAAGCTTATGTTTTTTGGGGGCAAACCCTGAGGTTAAGACCTCAAGCTAGGAACCTTTTACTGGGACCTGAGGGATCAGGTTCACACATATGCAAAAGCATATAGGCTAATATTTATTGAATGATCTTTTAGAATCTGTGGATCATATGTTTTTTTTCTCATTATAATTTATATGATAAATTAGATTTTCCAAGATTAAACCTGTCCCATGATAGACCTTGCTTAGTTGTGGTAGCTAATTGTCTAATTATGCATTTGAATTCATTTTTTTCTGACATTTTATTTAGAACTTTTATCTCTTTGAGAGTACATTTCTGGGTGCAATCTTTGGTCTTAATAATGTTCAAATTGTTTCAAATACTGATTATTTCAAAAAAGGGAAGCTTTGGAGTACTTTTGTGACACAGCAGGGTAAGGATGTGGTATTGTCACTGCAGTGGTTTGGGTCACTGCTACGTCGCAAGTTTGATCCCAGGCCCAGGAACTTTCAAGTGCCATTGGTGTGCCTCCCCCTCCCCCTCAAAAAAAGTGAAGCTCTGTAGGCTTGTTTTGTTTTCTACAGTAGATTTGGAAGAACTAACCTTTAAAACAAGCTATTTTTGTTAACTTTTTGAGGTCCTTTTTGGACCACTTTCTGATTTTATTCCTGGATTTTTGCTGTGGATTCTTAAAAATGTCTTGAGTAATTGTCTTCAGTAAATTTAATTTTTAAATGTATTTATCCATTTCATTGAGATTTTTAGGCTTGGAACTTTATAGCATATCCAAGGACTAGCCCAGTTTCAGAAGTTCTCACATGCCTCTGGGCTGCTGAGTCTGACACAACTCTGCAGCATCTCTTTTTAGAGTGTTGAATTGGCAGATCTCTTTGTGTATTCTGTAATCTCTTGTGGCTCCAGTTTATTTTTTTCACTGCTCATCGTGATATGCTTCTTTGAGGTATCCAATCTTTTGAGATGCTTTGGAATGAATTGCTGGTGAGTTAACCATGCAAGTGCTGGTGCTCTTTGAGATCACTTAGAATTGATCAGTCAAATATACATAATTCCAGTCTTTGGTATTAGGATGGCTACTCATATATCATTGGCAGAAATTTCTCCAAATATCTGGGATGAATTTATTTTGAAGTTTACTGAGTTCAAAAGAGCTGATTCATTTAGCTGTAATAAATGTTCAGTATTTTTATTTTTACTTTTTTTCCTATCTTTTTAGGGTTGCACCTGGGGCATATGGAGGTTCCCAGGCTAGGGGTCCAATCGGAGCTGTAGCCGCCGGCCTACGCCACAGCCACAGCAACACGGGCTCCGGGATCCGAGCCCCATCTGCGACCTACATCACAGCTCACTGCAACGCCGGATCCTTAACCCACTGAGCAAGGTTAGGGATTGAACCTGCAACCTCATGGTTCCTAGTTGGGATCGTCAACCACTGAGCCACAACGGCAACTCCTAGTGTTTTTATTTTTAAAATATACTTTGATTATGGAGTCGAAGATGCGGCTTGGATCCCACATTGCTGTGGCTCTGGCATAGGCCGGTGGCTACAGCTCTGATTGGACCCCTAGCCTGGGGACCTCCATATGCCGCAAGAGGGGCCCAAGAAATGGCAAAAAGACAAAATATATATATATAGTTTGATTATCTGAAGAAAAAAAAAAGAATGCACTTAATGTGGGTATAAAAATAGCTCTTACGACAAACTCATTTTTTTTGTTTGTTTTTTAAGGCTACACCCTTGGCATATGGAGGTTCCCAGGCTAGGGGTTGAATCAGAGCTACAGCTTCTGGCCTACACCACAGCCACAACAACTTGGGATCCCAGCCCCGTCTTCAGCCTACACCACAGCTCACCATAATGCTGGATCCTTAACCAACTAAGTGAGGCCAGGAATCGAACCCGCATCCTCATGGATACTAGTAGGGTTTATTTCTCCTATGCCACAATGGGAACTCCAACAAATTCATTTTTTTTTTAACCAACAAACTGATTTTTAATGAATAAGTTAATTTTACTGGAAAAAAACATGGACTATGTTGAAATGAAAGTTGGACTTTTGAAAGATTTTGTTAGAATAAAGTGGATGAAATACATGAAAGTCAATAGTATAATTCTGCAAGATATAATTTAACATTATTTAAAGAGTTCATTGTACTGAACTGATGTTTACTGCTGGAACATATTTTTTTCCATATCTTTTGTAACTCACTCTAATATCTTGGAGAACATGCAGTATAATTTATGTAGTCTATATTGTATGTATTGTATATATACATATTATATGTAAAGATATTATGGAGGAGACTGAAGTACTTAACAATTCTTGTATCTGAATATAGCCATAATTAAATGGATGGGTAAGGGAAACTAGCAGTTTTAAATTGAATAAATAGGAACTTGAAAAATATTGTATTTTAATGTCAGGATTTCTTGTTCCATATGGCTTATTTTATGGAATTTGGGGTTTCTTGGGTGATGTTGGAAGATGGATGTTAACCTTTTTGTATTGAGTTTGGTCTTGGTAACAAAAGTATAGAATTCTATACTTTTAAGTATAGATGGGATTTATAAATTTTTAATGATTCCTTTATGGTTTAAACATATCCCAGATGGCTCTAACGGGCTCTACAACTAGATGAGATGTTCTGGTGTATACTATGGGATGTAACATCAGATATCCTCCTGTGTCACCTTGGAATGACACCCTCACTGGGACAGAGTGACACTTCAATGAGGACCACTGTTGCTTTCTTGGGGTACTGCCACACTAACATTCTGTAAACGTAGTATGCTATGGGATACCAACATTATTTGTTTTGTGTGTGTGTGTGTGTGTGTGTGTGTGTGATACCAACATTATTGATATCTTCCTGATTATGAAACTGTTCATCTTAGAAAGTTTAGAAAATACAGAGAGGATAAAGAGAGAGAAAAGTGACCTATAAACTTCTGTAGAGTGAACAGTTTTTAGATGTATTTGATGTCTAAAAAAATACATATTTTCTCCAATAAAGTTAAAGAAAATAAATATATTTTACAAATTTGATTCATGCCTCACATATACAGTTGACCCTTGAACAATGTGGGGGTTAGGGTGCTGACCCCCCTTGCAAAGTTGAAAATCTGTGTATAACTTTTGATTCTTTCCAGACATACTCATATTGACTGGCAGCTTTACCAATAGCATAAACAGTTGATTTTCACATATTTTGTATGTCGTATGTATTTTATACTACATTTTTACAGTAAAGTAATCTAGGGAAAAGAAAATATTAAAATCATAAGGAATAGGAAATATATTTATAGTACTGTATGTACTATGTTGATACCATTAAGCTTATGTCATCTGCTTACAAGATGAATTATTTAAATGTATCAGTAGCTATATCACTATTGTCTTATATGATACAAAACACTGTAGGTATATTTATTGCTAACATTAGACATGAAAGTGAAAAGGTAATGTGAAAAGTGAATTTATATTTATTTATAGTTATAATGATTCATGCATTGATAACAGAAGCAGCAATATTAATGCTTTATGGTAGCCTAATGTAACTGATATGGTTGCTTCAGAATAGCCTAGTCTTTCCACTAATGAATAAATTGTTATAAAATTATGGCATACAATATTGCAGTCATAGTCACAATATAGTATGGAAACACTGTTACATTAAAAAAATACTTACCTGTGATGATAGGCTAATCAGTTTGTCCAATAATGAGAGAGGTAGGCATACTGTATGGTAATGTAATTCTTTGAAAGTGAAGTTATAAAACTGTGAGAACTAAGACTATTAACTTTTTGTTACATATCATCTTTGCATGTTTAAGGATTGGCTCTCTGCTTCCAGTACAAGCCTTGCACGTGATGTTGTACATGATGCATGTACTTAGCTGGTAATGATGACGCAGAAGCATCTCATACGCCTCTTGCTGTACATTTATGAGATTTTCACATGAAGACAGAAACATAACAGTTAAATTTATTAACTGTAAGGCGTGATGATTATTTACTATTTATTTAGTGGAAGTGAATTATCATAAAGGTCTTCATCCTTCTTGTCTTCATGTTGGGTAGGCCATGAGGAGGTGAAAGAAAAAGATGAGTTGTCTTCCTGTCTTGGATGGCAGAGGTGGAAGAGTTGGAAGGGGAGGCAAGAGAGGGAGGCACGATTGCTGTAACATTATGAAAATGCATCGTAATTTTTGTTGACTTTTTTAGTTTTTCATTTTTCTAAGAATGTTTCTGTAGGTACCAGTCCTTCTTCCACCATTTGGTTTGGTTTCAGTGACTGTATCATAGAGGGATCCATCTTATAAAAGAATGATGCAGAAGCAGTCTTGAATAGTCAAAATCCTTCTTCCAGATTGTCCAGTGTGAATTTGTTTTTTGGCACTGCTGCTTCTGTGCCGTCTTTCTCATTTTCTAGCAGTGGCATGGAAGCATTCATTTCCATTACATCATCCTCTGTTAATTCCTCTGGCTTGGTATCTCTTAGCTCTTGAATTGCTCCTAGGTGCAAATCTTGAAACCCTTCACCCTCCACCTTTTTTTTTTTTTAATTTTTTTTTTTACCATATTTATACTCTTTTATGAGTTCCTTGATTGGCTTTGTTGGAAAGGCTGTGAAGTCATGTACATCTGGACACAGTTTACTCCAGCATAAATTTATTGTTTAGGGCTTGATGGCTTTCATAGTTTTTTTTTTCCCCCCTGTAACAACAGTGACATCTTCAGTGGTGTGATCATCCCAGACTTACAGGATATCTCTATTGGGGTTTCCTTCTATAAGTGTAGACAGTCTTTTCCATAGAGTACTCTGTGCAATGAGCCAGCCTTAAAGCTCCTTTGATCCCCCTGATCTAGAGGCAGAATTAGAGACCTTATGTATCTTTGTTGTTGAACTCCTGTTGTTCTGGGTGGCTGGGGGACATTGTCCAGTATCAAAAGAACTTTAAAAAGTAGTCTTTTACTGACAAGGTATTCCTGATGGAACCAGTCCTTTTTCTGGATTTCATTCTCATCCAAGCCTTCTGGCTGTACAACCAGAAGATTGGCAGAAGATTTTCCATTCACGGCTCAGGAGTTTGCAGCTTTACAGATGAGGGCATTCCAGATCAAAAGCTGAGTGCATTTACAGAAAACAATAGGTGTTAGCATTTCCCTTCCTGCCTTAAATCTTGGTACTCCTCGCTTTCCTTTTTCTTTTTTTTAACTGGTAAATGTCCTTTGTGACATTTTTTTTATAGAATAGGGCACCTTTGTCTGGATTAAAAACCTTTTCAGGCACAAATCCTTTCTCTTCAATTATTTTCTTTTTCTTCTTCTTTTTTTGGGGGGGCGGGCTGTACCTGCGGCATGCAGAAGTTCCCTGGCCAGGAATCGAACTTACACCACAGTAGTGACTTGAGCCATAGCAGTGACAACAGCAGATCCTTAACCCACTGAGCTACTAAGCTCCCTATCTTGACATTTTTTTAAGCCAAACGTCTTTCTAACATTATCAAACCATCCTTTGCTGGCATTAAATTTTCCAGGTTTAGATCCTTCACCTTCCTCTTGCTTTAAGTTATATAATGATTTTGCTTTTTTTTTTTTCCTTGAATCATGTTAGAGTCTATAGGTGTGCCTTTCTTATAGCAATATTAAATTAAAAGTTACATTTTCATTATGAGATAAAAAGATATCTTGCAGAAAGTACAAAGTTTTTGCTATGCTGGCATAGCTGCAGTAATAGCATCACAACTCTCCCCTCCTCCTTTTTTTAAATTTAATTATAGTTCTTACTCTGGATTCATTTATCTGGAAATGGCAGTCAGCCAAAGCTGCAGACCACAATCTGTGGTACCTGTCAAGCAATTCAGCTTTTTTCTTGGGTCATGACTTTTCTTCATTTCTCGGGAGCATTTCCAGCATCACTGGTGGCATTTGGAATGTGTCCTAGGATTTTAGCCAAGGTTTACAGTTTGCACGAAACACAATGAGAAGTACATGAGAACCCCAGGAGAACACTTTTTACTGCAATATTTTATTGGAGAGACAAACTGCTTGCAGTTATGATTTAATACTGCATCTTTACATTTATATACATTTCTCTGGACTATGAATGGTTTTCAGCTGTTTTGTGTCTGTTAAGTTTTGATAACTTTTAACTTTTTATAATGAATTTGTTTATATTTTATGGTAGTAAATGATGAAATAGACCAGTATCAAATATATTTTATGCATTCATGTCATACCTAACTTTTCCTTACTTTTTTTTCGATATTTGTAGGCTGTGTGGTTTGTCTGCCAGTTTTTTCAATTTGTCACAAATCTCCGAACATTTTTCTTTTTGTATTAGTCGAAAAAAGTCAACATATAAGTGGGCCCACACAGTTCAATCCCATGCTGTTCAAGGATCAACTGTAGTTTGTTCTCTTGCCTTATTCACTTGAAATTTTATTGTACATATTTTCCTAAACTTTACTTTTGTAATTAAATCTTATACTCTTGTGTAGTATTGCCATATTTAATTTAACCAGTCACCTGTTGTTTGACATGTAGGTTGCTTAAGATTTTTGTATGTCTGTATTTTTATGATTAAATTTTTGCTGTTGACACTATGTAATTTATATTTTTCATAGAATAATTTTAAAAATGCAAATAATGAGAATGAGGGGGAAATACCTACCTAGATATGTTTATCATTATGGTTTATATCCTTGCAAACCTTTCTTGAAATATATATGACAATGTGTGTGTGTGCTTGCATGTATTATGTGTGCATTTTATACAAAAGGATATCATATATTTGAAACCTCTTTTTTTGATGGTGTTATTGTAAACATAAGTAATTTGTCTCTCTTTTTTTAAAATACAATAGCCTTGTTATTCTGACTGTAGCAGTAATACATTTTATTTTATTTTAATTAATTTATTTATTTTGTCTTTTTGCCATTTCTTGGGCCGCTCCTGCAGCATATGGAAGTTCCCAGGCTAGGGGTCGAATTGGAGCTGAAGCTGCTGGCCTACACCAGGGCCACAGCAACGCTGGATCCGAGCCACGTCTGCAACCTACACCACAGCTCATGGCAACACCGGATCGTTAACCCACTGAGCGAGGCCAGGGATCGAACCTACAAACTCATGATTCCTAGTCGGATTCATTAACTACTGAGCCACAATAGAAACTCCCCAGTTCTATTAATCTAACACACATATAGATTCTTGTAAACAACACACAGGATAGGTCTGTTATCTTAAAAAACTTCTTCATATCCTCCCTTTGTAGTCACACCTTTTCCCCACCCTAACCATTTGCAAGCAGTTGTCTATTCTCTATAAATTTATCTTTTCGAGAGTGTCATATAAACGGCATTATCCATGGGTAACCTTTTGAAATTGGTCTCTTTCACTTGACATAATGCTCTTGAATTTCATTCATGTTATTGTTGTGTGTATCAATAGTTCACTTCTATTTATTGCCGAAGTAGTATTTCACAGTATGATTATACTTTTTTTTTTTTTAATCTTTTTCAGTTGAAGGGCATTTGGGGTTTGTAGTGGTTAATGACAAAGGTGCTGTAAACTTTTGTGTATAGGTATTTATGTGAACATAAGTTTTACTTCTCTAAAGTATGTATAGCTTGGAATCATATGGTAAGAGTATGTTTAACTTTATATGAAGCTGCAAAACTCTTTTCCTGAGTGTCAAACACTTTTCCTTTTTTAATCTTTTGTCTTTTTTAGGGTTGCACTCTCAGTATTTTTTTTTTCTTTTTTTTTGCATTGCCACCACCAGTATATAGTAGTGTTGATTGTTTCATATCTTTTTTTTTTTTTTTTTTAGCAATCCTAATGGTATCTCATTGTGTAGTATTGGCAGATTTCTTCTTTAAATATTTGGTAGAACTTGCCAAAGAAACCATCTGGGCCTGGAGATTTCTTTTCTTTTTTTTTTTTTTTTTTGGTAAGGTTTTAAACTACAAACTCAATTTTAGAAATAGTTACTCAGAAATAGCTTGATCTGAAACTATCAAACTTTGAGGTTTTCTACTTACGGACCTAGTTTGTAGTTTTCTCTTACTGTTTTTTAAATTAATGTGAAGTCTCTAGTGATAGTTCCTCTTATATTCTTGGTATTGGTAATATGGCTCTTTTCCCATTTTTTCCCTTGATCATTCTTAAGAGATTTATTGATTTTATTGACTGTTTCAAGTAAACAATTTTAGTTTCATTTTTTCCCATTTTTCTTTTTTTTCTTATTTCAGTTGAACATTTTATGTCCTTCTTCTTTTAGCATATCAATTTTATACTTAAAATTCTTTTAGTAGTTAGCCTAGAGTTAGCAGTATAGACTTACTACTAATTTAATCTAAGTTCACTTTTAAATAACACTGCCCCACTTCTTGTGTAATGCAGGTACCATAGAGTATTATCAGTTCCTCCTTTGTCATTTATGGTATTGCTGTCATTCATGCTAAAAATTACCCAATATGTTGTTACTATTTTTATTTTAAAAAAGATCTTTTAGATCCTTTAAGAATAAGAAAAGTAAGAGTTCCCACTGTGGCTCAGCAGGTTAAGGACCCAATGTCTCTGTGAGGATGCAGATATGATCCCTGGCCTCACTCACTGGGTTAAGGATTCATTGTTGTTGTAAGCTGAGGTGGAGGTTGCAGATGCAAATTGGATCTAGAGCAGTTGTGGTTGTGGTGTAGGATGCAGCTGCAGCTCTGATTCGACTCCTAGGCCGGGGAACTTCCACGTGCTGTAGGCACAGCTGTAAAAAGAAAAAAGAAAAGTAAAAGATTTTGTTTTACTTTCATTTATTTCTTTGCCTTCACTCTTCCTTCCTTTCTTTTTGCTTTTTAGGGCCGTGCCTGTGGCATATGGAAGTTTCCAGGGTTGGGGTCAAATTGAAGCTACAGTTGCTGACCTATGCCACAGCCACAGCAATGCCAGATCCAAGCCATGTCTGTGACCTACACCACAGCTCATGGCAATGCGGGATCCTTAACCCACTGAGCGAGGCCAGGGATCTAACCCACATCCTCATGGAGCTAGTCAGGTTCATTAACTGCTGAGCCCTGAAGGGAACTCCGTTTTTTATATAGGTTTGAGTTTCTGACTTGTATTCTTTTCCTTCCATTTGAAGAATTTTTTTTTTTTTTAATTTTATGGCCACACCTTCAGTATATGGAAATCTGGGCAAGGAATTGAATCCAAGTCATAGCTGTGACCTATGCTACAGCTGCAGCAATGCCAGATCCTTTAGCCTACTGCGCTGGCCTGGGAATCAAACCGATGCCTCTGCAGAGGCCCAAGCCACTGTATTTGGATTCTTAACCCACTGCGCTACAGGAGAGCTCTGAAGAACTTCTGTTAACATTTCTTTCACTCCAGGTGTGTTGCCAATGAACTTTTGTTTTTGTTTGTCTGAGAAAATATTTATCCTTTACTTTGGAAGGATAATTTCACTGAATGTAGAATTCTAAGTTGGTAGGTTTTTTCTTTCAATAGTTTACTCCACTCCAGTCTTGCTTGAGTGTTTCTGAAGAGAAGCTTCAGAAACACTTTAATGCTTATCCCTGTTCCTCTATATGTAAGATGTTTTTTTCTTATGGCTTCTTTCAAGATTTTGTTTTTGATTTGAATGTGATATGCGTAGGTGTAGACTCTTCCACATTCTTTGTGTTCTTTGGGCTTCCTGGATATGTGATTTGGTATATATTGAAACATTATCCACCATTATTACTTCATTTATTTCCTCTACTCTGTTTCCTCCTTCTTCCTTTTCTGATATTCCAATTATGTGTATTGTATCTTTTGAGATTGTTCCATAGTTCTTGGATGTTCTTTTTGGTTTTTTCAAAAATTATTATTATTTTTTTGCATCTTAGTTCAAGAAGTTTCTTTCTTTTTTTTTTTTTTTTTTGTCTTTTTGCTATTTCTTTGGGCCCCTCCCGAGGCATATGGAGGTTCCCAGGCTAGGGGTCCAATCGGAGCTGTAGCCACTGGCCTACGCCAGAGCCACAACAACTCGGGATCCGAGCCGCGTCTGCAACCTACACCACAGCTCACGGCAACGCCGGATCGTTAACCCACTGAGCAAGGGCAGGGACCGAACCCGCAACCTCATGGTTCCTAGTCAGATTCGTTAACCACTGTGCCACGACGGGAACTCCTCAAGAAGTTTCTATTGACCTATCAAAAAGCTTCTTGATTCTGTCCTTGGTGTTGGTTGGCAGATAAGCCCACCAATGGCATCTTTTGTTCTGTTACAGTGTTAGTTGATTTCTAGCATTTCCTTTTGATGGTTTATCTCAGAGTCTATCTGCTTACCTTACCCATCTGTTCTTAGAAGTTGTCTGTTTTTCCCTTTATCACCCTTAACATATTATAGTTATTTAAAATTCTCTGTCTGCTTTCAAAATATGTGTCATGCTTGAGTCTGATTTTGATTCCTGCTTTGTCTTTGTGTTTTTCTCACCTTCTAAAATCATGGTGTGTAACTTTTTGTTGAAAGGACATGTATTTAGGTAAAAGGAGATGAGATAAATAGGTCTTTTGTGTGAGGTTTCATATTTATTCTGCCTAGGAGTTGTACTGTTTTTAATATTTGTTCTAGTATTTAGGCATCAGATTCCTTTAGTATACTTGTTTTTGTTCCCCTGCTGTCTTTGGGTTTCCCTAAGTTCTCCTTCTCAGATGGAATCTGCATCATGCAACTCTTTCAGTGGTAATTACTTCTTATTTTAATGGAACCATATTGGTGTGGTTGTATAAGATGTCAGTGAGAGGAAGCATGCTATAATCTTATAATTAAATCTCAGACTTTTATTGAGTTCATTTGCTGGTGCTGTGATTTCTTTCTTATGTCCTCCGCCACCTCCTCCCTCCCCATGTGAGGCAGAAAGGCAAGAGGGGACTGGAATCAGAGAAATGTCCTTATTGAAACGTTTCCACAGGTAGGATTGGGACCTAGTGAAGTCCTTTTTCTGGAGAGTAGGTCTTTGTTTTGGTTCCTGGTTATTTCACAAGATTACTTTTCCTTCCTCTTTGCCAGAACCACGAGGAGATCTTTATTACTTCTTCACTGTGAGAACCTGGTGGGGTTCCTGGAAGTAAACCCCACAAAACTATGGGGGCTTCTCTGAGACTGTGGTCCCCAGAAGTTTTCTATTGCATACTCAGCCTCCAGCAGTTCATACTCAGCCTCCAGTAGTTCATCAAAATTGCTATTTAAGTTTTTGTGACTTTTCACTCCCAAAATGGTATGTCTAAGTCTGAAGCCCTGGTGTGTATGAATGTGACATTGTTTGGAAATAGAGTCTTTGCAGATGTAGTTAAGGATCCTAAGATGGTAGCCTGTATTTAGGATTGGCCATAACTAGTACTGATTTCCTTATTAAAAGTATGGAGAAGGAGATTTGAGACAGAGACACAGAAGGGGAAGGTCATGTGCCAATGGAGACAGAGATTGTAATTATCAAGCCAAGGAATGCCAGAGATTGCCAGCGCCCCTAGAAGCCAAGATAGGGGCAATTCTTGGAACAATTCTTTGTCAGTCTTCAGAAAGATACAGTCTTTTTGCTTTTTGGGGCAGCACCCTTTTTTTTTGAGCTATGAAAGTTCCCAAGCTAGGGGTCAAATTGGAGCTGCAGCTGCTGGCCACAGCCACGGCCACAGCCACAGCTACAGCCATGGCAGTGCAGGGTCTGAGCTGCTTCTGTGATCTACACCACAGCTCATGGCAATGCTGGATCTTTAACCCACCGAGTGAGGCCAGGGATTGAACCCACATCCTCATGGATACTAGTCAGGTTCATAACCCCTTGAGCTGCAAGCGGGAACTTAGATCCAATCTTGATGATGCTTTGATTTGGTACTTTGGCCACCAGAGCTTTAACCGTGAGAGAATACAAAGTTTTATTGTTTTAAGTCACGTGGTTCATGATAGTTTGTTTTGAAAGCCCTGGGAAACTAATACAGTTTTCCTACCAGTTTATGACTCCAGTAGTTTCTGCTTGAGATGATGAAGTAAATCTTAGCTGTGACTCTAGGAGTATGTCTCTCTCTTCGTATCTTGAGGTGGTGGTTTGCCCTGTGTCCTCAGTTCTCTAATGGGTCTAGAGTTTCTAAATAAAAGTTTCTAAGTAAACTTTTAAAAGATTTACTATGATTTTCAGCTTATTTAACTTTATTCTTACTGTAAGAGTGGGAGCGACACAACTTCCAAGCTTCTTCCATGTTGGAGCTGAAACTGCAAGTTAGGTTTTTGTTTTTTGTTTGGCATTTTTATTATTATTATTTTAGAGAGTACCACTGTGTTTTTAACTTTTAACAATCTAATGTTAATTGCCACCTTTATTCCTCTGTACTTGCAAGGATCTTAGAATACTTTAATTCCTGATTTATAAGGTCGCTGTTATTTTAATCCTCTTGTGTTTTGTTTCCTCCTCCTCCCCTTCCTCCTCCTTTTTCTTCTAACATCCGTCACCATACATAATTAAAAATTTTTTCTCGTGATGAGAACTTTT
The DNA here is from genome assembly GCF_016906955.1 of Phacochoerus africanus. Lineage (NCBI taxonomy): Eukaryota > Metazoa > Chordata > Mammalia > Artiodactyla > Suidae > Phacochoerus > Phacochoerus africanus. Next base: position 43,443,707 of record NC_062552.1, read on the forward strand.
AAAAGATTTACTCTCTTAGCTTTGAAATGGGCAATATAGTTTTATTGAGTAGTCACCATGCTGTACATTATTATGTCCTCAGGATTTATTTATTTTATAATCACAAGTTTTGATTTGCATTTCCCTGATGATTAGTGATGTTGAGTTATTTTTCATGCATCTGTTGACTATCTGGCTTCTTTGGAAAAATGTTTATTCTGATTCTCTGTCCATTTTTTATCAGATATGTGATTTGCAAATATTTTCTCCTATTCTGTAGGTTGTCTTTTCACTTTGTTGATGAGTTCCTTTCTGTGCAGAAGCTTTTAGTTTGATGTGGTTCCACTTGTTTATTTTTGCCTTTGTTGCCTTTGCTTTTTGATGTTAAAAAAAAAAAAATCCTCCCTAAGACCTGCCTTTGTTTTCTTTCAGGAGTTTTATCTTTCAGATTTAAGTCTTTAATACAGTTTGAGTTAATTTTTCTCATTATTTTACTCAATGTTTATATACATATATATTTATCACTCTTTTGCATTTCTTTACTTTCTGTATCTCTTTCTGGATATTGGATGTTTTCCCTTTTCTTTGCTCTGTTTAGAGAACACCGTCAGAGTTTCTTCTAGTGTGGCAAACTCCATTTTTGCTTGTCTTTATTTTTTCTTTTGTTTTGAAGGATATTTTCTCTGATATAGACTTCATGGTTTGCACTTAATTTCTTTCCACATTTTGAAGATACTAATCTGCTGCATTCTGGCTTCCATTGTTACTGCTGGAAGAGTTTTGTTGAATTTGAAGTCTTAAAGAGTTTAATTTGCTTTCCACATACCAATTTTCAATGAAAAAATGAGTTATCAAAATATGGAGGGTGCATTCTTGAAATCATGGTAGTTGTATGGCAGACTCTTGAATTGAATGAGACTTTAATTAACCACTTTTAACTTTTCTGTAAAGATTATTGTTACACACCGACGTCAGTGTCTGTAGTAACTTATTTTAACCCAATTGGTATATGTTTATTGTCAGAAAATTCTAAGGTACGGGTTACTGTTTATAAGAATGCCCTCATTTCTGACACCAACTACAGATTTTAAGGGTTCCCACAACTGCCCTCATGTTCAACAGTTTTCTAGAACTCACAGAACTCATTGAAAGCTGTTATACTCTTGGCTATGGTTGATTATAGTAAAAGGATACAGATTAAAGTTGGCCAAGGGAAGAGGCCGAGTCCAGGAAGTTTCCAGGCATGATGTCATCTTTTCTCCCTGAAGTCATGGACATCATTAACTCCTCCTGGGAATCATGAGTGACAATATATAGAGTATTGTCAACCAGGGAAATTAACCTGTCTTGATGTCCAGAATTTTATTGAGAAAATACAGTTGACTGCCCATGTGACTGACTTTAGCCCTTCCAGAAGTAGAATAGATGCTGCATGGTCTGAAAGCCCCAACATAATGCCATTGTTTATTTGGAGAAGTCCTCAGATAAACAACGGTCTAGAGTTTCTAAATAAACAGAAACACTTCTTCTAGGTACAATCACTATGGACAACAGTGTGGAGGTACCTTAGAAAACTATACATGGAACTACCATATGACTCAGCAATCCCACTCTTGGGCATATATCTGGACAAAACTTTCTTGAAAAAGACACATGTACCCACATGTTCATTGCAGCACTATTCACAATAGCCAAGACATGGAAACAACCTAAATGTCCACCAATGGATTGGATTAAGATGTGGTGTACACACACACACACAGGAATACTACCTAACCATAAAAAAGGACAAAATAATGCCATTTGCAGCAACATGGATGGAACTAGAGACTCTCATACTAAGTGAAATAAGTCAGAAAGAGATAGGAAAATACCATAGGATATCACTTATATCTGGAATCTAATATGCAGCACAAACGAACCTTTCCACAGAAAAGAAAATCGTGGACATGGAGAACAAACTTGTGGTTGCCAAGGGGGAGGGGGAGGGAGTGGGATGGATTGGGAATTTGGGGTTAATAGATGACACCTATTGCTGTGGAATGAATAAGCAGTGAGATCCCGCTGTATAGCACTGGAAACTGTCTAGTAGCTTAATGATGGAGCATGATAATGTGAGAAAAAAAGAATATATACTTGTATGTGTAACTGGGTCACCATGCTGTAGAGTAGAAAATTGACAGAACACTGTAAACCAGCTATAATGGAAAAAATAAAAATCATTATAAATGAAAAACAAAAACACTCCTAGAGATCACTGTGAGGTCAAGACCTGACCTCTTGTTTGGGTAATATTAATTCTTCACTAAAGATGAAATAAAGGGAGAATAATAAACAACATCTCAGATCTCATTAGGCATCCATTAACATTTTGGAATGTAACTCTATATTTTTCTATGCATATTTTTCTTTCTTCCCTTTGTACAAAAGTCTGATGTTACTGTACCTATGTTTTATAACCTTTCTTATTTAACATTATATTACAAATCTAACTGTGAATGTTTAAAAGGGCAAGAATTTAACCTTATTTACCATATAGTGTTTTCTTTAGGAGAAATAAATTATCTTAGACTCAGTAAACCTCTTAATTGTAACACATAGAATCATGAGTTATAAACATTTTGCCATGATGTTGGACAAGCCGCTTTCATATATGGTGCTTTAAAAAATTAAATCTTATCAAAGTAATACCTGCGTACAATATAAAAATACAAAAGTATTAAAAGACAAGGAAAAACAGTATTTCCCTGACCCACTGTTCTCTGTTGTTTTTCTTATTCTCTCATTCTCCAACTTTGAACTCTCTAGTCTTTCAGTTTTAATTTTTTTGGCTTTTCTCTTTCTAAATAATAAGTTTCTATAGCTTTTTTATTTGATACTTTCATTTTTTAACTTTTTGATATGATACGTAAGGATTTAGCTTACTTATTATAATCTCACATCTGTTTTCCATTTATCCCAATATAGTGATATTTCTCTCTGGGATACCTTTCTAAATTCTGAGCATATATTTAAACCATTATTTCTTTTTTCAGCAACTAACACAATATTTTTGGACTTATTAGCACTTTGCATGATGAAGATGTTAATAACTCTAACCTTGTCTTTGTCAACCTCCCCAGTTTTGTCTTTATAATATAATGCAAAGGGTTTGTTAATATTTGTATTTTGGCCTGTAACCATAATTTAGTCTTGTGTTTTGTTATAGGTAGATATTCAACATTAAAAATAATACCTAGTTTCTACCTTATTATGACCATGTAAATGCTTTTTTACTGTGCAGCCAAGTATGTATGATAATTATATTTTCAGTATTCTATAGTTCTTTGCCTTTTCAGGAGTTTCTATTCATCTTTACTTTTTCATTTCCTTATGTAGCTTTATTGTCTCTTTGAGTTCCAGATTCTTAAAGATAGTATAAAACTTCAGTCTGTATCTCACTTCTCTTTGCCCCCAAATACCTCCTAAAACTATCTGTCTGTCCAGTTCAATTTAGACTATTTGTTCCTTAGATTTGTTGCACAAGTGCTATCTTAAGCACTTTTCCTTCTAAGATTGGCTCCACTGTTTCTTGAATTTCATGTCCTCTTCTGTTGTGGTTCATATATTTATTTTGCTGGATGATATGATGTAATTTCATATTTGGGAATTAATTTCCATTGTTTTTAATTTTCATTGCCCTTGTCTGTGTGAAACTGTTATACCCTAAACTTGTCTATTGATTTGGCTGAGTATGGGGTTCATTTTCCTTCAGTGCTTAAGTGGCTTAGTGTTTTTATTTTTCTTCTTCTGGAATCTAGTGTTGCTTGTGAGAAGTCTTCTGCTTCATTCTTTTGTAGATGAACTCTCTCTCTCTTTTTTTTTTTTCCCCCCTTTTCAGCCACACCTGCAGCATGGAAATTCCCAGGCCAGGGGCTGAAACTGAGCTGCAGCTTCGACCTGTGCCACAGCTGGCGCAGTGCCACTGCTCTGGGCCAGAAATCAAACCTATACCTCAGAGTGACTTGAGCCATTGCAGATGCAGTGCCAGATCCATAATCTGCTGTGCCATGGTGACAACTCCTTGATGAACTCTTTATTTCCTCTCAGAGAGCTTTCTAGGATATGTTTATCTTTGTTGTGAATTTTCACCATTAGATGTGAGTACTGACTTTTTGTTTGTTCATTGTACCAGACTCTCTCAAACCTCTTTCTCTTTGAAGGTTTGTTTCATTTAGCTTTGAAATATTTTCTGTATTATTTCATTGTCTAGTCTCTGTTTTTGTTTGTTTGTTTTGTTTTTCACTTAAACTGTTAATTGGATATTAGATTATCTGGATTGATTGTTTCTTATCTTTGCTTTCATATTTTCTTTATGTCTCTTTCCTTTACCTTTTTTTGGTAAAATTTTCTTGGGTTTGTCTCCATTTCTTCAAAAAAAGAAAAAAAAAAAAGACATATTGGAAGACACAAATTTCCAAATACTTTCTCTTTTCTCACTTCTTTTTTCATAGCATTCTGTACTGATTTTATGTACTTTATTGTGTCCATGATGATGAAAATCTGTACATGTAAATCTTTTAAAATTTTGGCTTTATTTTATTTTATTTTTTAAAATGTTTTTGTCTCTTTAGGGCCAAATCCATGGCCTATGGAAGTTCCCAGGCTAAGGGTGGAATAGGAGCCATAGCCGCCAGCCCTACGCCACAGCCATAGCAATGTGGGATCCAAGCCACATCTGCAACCAACACCACAGCTCACACAATGCTGGATCCTTAACCCACTGAGTAAGTCCAGGGATCGAACCTATGTCCTCATGGATACTAGTCAGATTTGTTTCTGTTGAGCCATGGCAAGAATTCTCCAAAATTTTAAACATTAATTGTAGAAACATTTGGAGTACAAAGAGAAAAGAAACACATGGACTTGGAGAACAGACTTGCAGTATCCAAGGAGGAGTGGGATGGAGTGGGATGGACTGAGAATCTGGGGTTAATAGATGCAAACTTTTGTATTTGGTGTGGATAAGCAATGAGATCCTACTATATAGCAATGGGAACTATATCTAGTCACTTGTGATGGAGAGTGATGGAGGATAATGTGAGAAAAAGAATATATGTGTGTGTGTGTGACTGGGTCACTTTGCTGTATAGCAGGTAATTGACAGAACACTGTAGACCAACTATAATAGAAAAATACAAAGAATTTTTTCCTGACTGATATCTTTTTCCTTAATATTTTAGTATTTTCTACACAGCAGAATTGTCTGGTACTTAATGACAGTTCAGCTATAAAAATTTAAGAAATTAGTATTTATATATGTATAGACGCATGGTTTTTTACTTTATTCAGTAATAAGTGGGGTATATTCTGTTACTGTTACTATTTATTCTAATGCTCACACTGTCCTGATTTGGCCAGTAGGAGCTTTTTTGATATCACTTCTCTGTGTCCTTTGGCATCTCCTAATCTTTCTTTGAGAACTTCCTTGCTTTCTGGCACAACAGTGTGTTCCAGGCTTATCTTGTACTTTTCCTTCCTTAGCCCTGGAAATGCCAATCTTCCCAAGGATTCCTGGTTCCTTTCAGTAGAAAGCGGTATTTAAAAGATCTCAGCATTTAGATTTGCTCATTGCCGTGGGGTGTTGTGATTTCAGGCCCTTTCAGTGGACAGAGCTGTGTGTGTGTGTGTGGTGTGGTATGGTATGTGTGTGTTTTATATACATGTGAATGTTTATGTGTTGAAAACCGTGAGTTCATGATGATACTTCTCATTCCCTTTTAATGTCACAGGATTGCATGAAGCCTTTTCCTTTATGTTTCTAACTCCCTTTTGTAGAGAAACTTGGCTTCCATTGCCCTTAATATATTTACTTATTTGATCAATTCCCTTGGATGTAACCAATCTTCCACTGCTATTGTCACCCCCCACCGTTTTCTGAATAGCCTCTTCTCCTGGGTGGACTGGTCCTCATTGGGTTGCCTCCATCCACCCACATCTCTGCATGGAAATCTGCCACTACCCCCGAACACCATTTGGCCTCTGATATTCCTTACTAAGCCCTTCGGCTTGGATGCCTGCTCCACCATGATTGGGTTCTGGCACAACATGTCCTATTACCTCTGCATGAATGCGTTCCTCACATTGCCTTAGTGTTCTGATGCACTGCACTAGGGAAGCTCCGTAGGTGGTTCACCCTTCTCTGGCTCTGGTACTTTCACTACTGCCTCCACCCCAGCCCTTATTTACTCTTTTTGGTCCCTGTCTTCTCACACTAGACTTCTTCCCACCTAGGTCTCTCTCCCCTGACTGTCTCACCTAATGACTTTAGGACTGAATTGTTCTGGAAGGGAAGAGGTGGGTGTATGTTTCATCCAGGAGTAATTTTTCAGTTTATCGTAGTCTTTCATGATTAACTATCACCTGCTATTCATGTTTATGAATAAACAATTAGAAAAAGCTGCTTGGGAACTCTGTTTATGTGGGTTGGACTTAAATTTTATTTTAGAATTAGTAGATTGAGAGCTGCCCATTGTTCTTGAGACCTAAATTCTGTAAATCAGTAGCCATTTTTCTAAGAAACCATCACTCATTCTTCGTAGCTATACTGGTTCCCCCAAACTGTTTGTTTTGGGTGTGTTTCCAAGATTAACGCTTTAGTTTTTTGCCTTTGAAGACGAATATCTGCTTATATAGCATTATTATCTCAGAACTGTTGTGTTTGATAATGGGTGTCAGCTCTTCCATGTAGATACTAATTTCCCTATTTTCAGTTCTGTGTTTCCCATGAACCTGCCTTTTCTGAATTTCTAGCCTTTCTGAGGTTCTGCAGAGCAGTTTGACATCTCAGTTATAGTTTCTTTAAGTTCTCTGGGCTGCTTCTTAGCTTTTTCAAGTATGGATCCATTTTCACAAATTTAAAAAATTTCTTCCTAGTTCCTTTCTCAGGTTGGGATATTTTCAGCTGCAAATACAAATCTCATCTAGAATTTACTTAAAAGCTATGAAAAAACTTTTTCTGCAACAAGGAATCAAGAGTTCTGGGGTTGGTTAACTTAGCAGTTTGATGAATCTAGCAAGATCCAGGCCATTTTCTTCTAATCATAGCTGTTGTTTTTCTTGTCTCAAGTAATTGTAGCAGTTTTGGCCATTACATTCTCACTGAAGAACATCCAGAGTCTGCAGGAAGACATTCCTTCTCTTTTTTTTTGTTTTTGTTTATCAGGTCAAATAAAACCTTCCCACAACCCCAGCTTACATTGTATTGGTCAGAATCCATCTGTCACACGTGTAGTTGAAAACCAGTCTCTGTGTGTGGGGAGGGGGGAGAGCGAGCGAGCGAGAGAGCGAGGGAATGAGAATGGAATTGCTATAAGTTCACTCTCTTTGGACCTTTGGCTCTTTGACCAGCAGCATTAGGTATCCTGGGACCTACTCAGTCAGTCTGTGTTTATACCAAATTCCCCAAGTAAACAAGATGAGTTCTGCAAGTCAGCAAGATGACTTGATTGCACGTTAGTATTTGACAATTTGTGAAGTACTAGGATAGTTAAGATTTAACCCCCTGGGACTGAGAGAAGGTATTTTATTTTGTGAAAATACAGGGTCTCAAAATACCTTGAACAAAATCAAGGTTCAATGAGAAAGGAAGGAGGAAGAGTCATTGTGGGAATGATTGTCTGTTCAGCAGCCAACAATGTCTGCCCATACTCCCTTTCCTTTTTGAGGGGTTGTAGGTTGTGTGTGTGTTCTTTTTTTCTTTTCGCCCTTATAGGAGGAAGAAAAGATGAATGGAGATATGGCCAGTCTGCCATCTTGAATAGGAAATCTGTACTGCTTTTTTTCTCTCATTGAGTCCTATAAAATAGTAGTAGTATGTGTGTATATGATGTCCTGTGCTTAAAGGAGATGAAATAGATCTTTATAGGTCTTCATTTCAGGGCGTATTCATTCTCTATTTGGTGAAAAATATTGCCACAAACTTAGAGCAGTCTGGGCATGGCTGAGTCCTCTGCAAGGTGCAGTCTGCAATCAGGGTGTTGATTAGGGCTGGGCTTTCAACTGCAGAAGGATTTGCTTCCAAGCTCAAGTGGTTGTTGGCATCGTTCAGCTCCCTGTGGCCTCTTGGACTGAGGGCCTCAGTTTTTCTCTGGCCCTTTCAGCCAGGGACGACCTAGTTGCTTGCATGTGGCCCTCTCCATAGGCCAGCGCAGAACAAAGCAGCTTGCATCTTCAGTGCGAACAAGTGACAGAGTTACCTAGCAAGATGGACATTGTAATCTTATGTCATCACATACAAACTGTCATCTTATATTCTGTTGGTTAGAAGTCATGTCCATATTTAAGGAGGAGAGAGAATTACACAAGGACGTAAATATCAAGAGATGGGGCTTATGGGAACCACCTTAGAGTCTGTCACAAAAGATATTGCAGCTGACTAGAATAACCGACCAAGTGAATTATACAGTGTGTTGAGGTTTCTACTTAAAACTGGTACTATGCATATACTCAGGCAATTAAGAAATTTGCTGATGTAGCCAAATATTTAAAACTGGGGTAAGCTTTGATGATATCTTTGTAATATTAATTACTATTGCTAAACAGGTTCCCTGGCTTTAAGTTAATATGGTTAATAGTATTTCATGAATTAAATTTTAGATGTTTCTTTTTAATTTTTTTTAGTTGACTATATTGTGGAGTATGACTATGATGCTATACATGATGATGAATTAACTATTCGAGTTGGGGAAATCATCAGGAACGTGAGAAAACTACAGGAGGAAGGATGGCTAGAAGGAGAACTAAATGGGAGAAGAGGAATGTTTCCTGATAATTTTGTTAAGGTAAGTATTCTCCATTAGATTCCTAGCTGTTGCTTCATAGGATTTATTCTCAAAAATACATAATAATAATAAATTTGTATATGCACATTTTGGGGGGGTCTTTCTTTTTTTTTTAGACCGTACTGGCGGCATATGAAGGTTCCCGGGCTAGAAGTTGAATTGGAGCTGTAGCCACTGGCCTACACCACAGCCACAGCAACGTGGGATCCAAGCCACATCTGGAACCTAACCACAGCTCATGGTAGCACCAGATCTTTAACCCACTGAGTGAAGCTGGGGATCAAACCTGTATCCTCATGGATACTAGTCAGATTTGTTTCTGCTGCACTGTGATAGGAACTCCTATATAAATGTATTTTTAAAACTAAAATGTTTTAGATAAATTTTTCTCTGCAGAATTAAAAAACTAGATTCCCAAATACTGCTGTGATGTAATCAATGCCATTGTTTTTGATGTCCCGTTGGATAATAAAACTGTGAGTGTGTGTTGTATATGTGTGTGTATCTGACTACCTGTCTATCTGTCGTTTGGGCAGCACTTTGTAATTTACAGAGTTTTGCTGTGTACATTCTTATTTAAGCCTACAAAAAGTCTTGTGAAGTAGGGCAGATGTTAGCCCCATTTTAAATTGGGTGACATGTAAACTGCAAGTTTATTCAGTGTTGGATAGCTAATAAGACAGACTCTGAACTCAAATTTGAGGTAGTTGCCTCTTTACTCAAGTCTTACTGTATTTTTTTTTTTTTTTGTCTTTATGTCTTTTTAGGGCCGCACCTACGGCATATGGAGGTTCCCAGGCTAGGGGTGTAATCGGAGCTATAGCCACCGGCCTATGCCACAACAACTCGGGATCCAAGCCGTGTCTGCGACCTACACCACAGCTCACGGCAACACCGGATCATTAATCCACTGAGCGAGGCCAGGGATCGAACTGAAACCTCCTGATTCCTAGTTGGATTCGTTAACTACTGAGCCATGACAGGAAATCCAAGTCTTACTATATCTTGTTGCTATTCCAGCACCTTTGAGAATCTTAGATTCTTATTTTTAAGTTTCAGCATTGCAGCAGTATCTTTCAAAGTAACAGATACTCTTCAACTATCACCAAATATTCCTTTTTTAGTAAATGTTCTGGTCACTTCTGCTATAAAACAATCAAAATTCTTACATTGATTACAAACTAATGGTGTTCTCAGTAGTTTAGAGGAGGAAAAAAAAGGAAAGAATACCCGTATATTTATACTTCATTATAATTGTCTTCATTTATAATTTTCTATGTTAGTCTTCTTACACTCAGGCACGTGCCTCTTCTCATTAATTGTGATTATCAGTTGTTTTGGGAAGGGTAGAGTGTATTTCTTATTCATTTGTCCAACTTGCAGAGTAGTTGTTAGAATATCTGCACAATATAGATGTTTAGGAAATATTCCTTCAATAAATGTATGTTTATTTCAGTTGTGGTTTTTAGAGTATGAGTACGTAACTTTACTCTCTCAATCGGTTTCAGAGAAGATGAACTAACTACGTTTTATCTAATTACATTTTACCTCTTGAAATAACAGAAGAGCTGTCGTAGGGAATTGAACTCTTGTTTTCATTTTTTGTTTTATAAATTATCATCTTTCCTGTAGTCTAAAGTGGAGTGTAATGCAGATGCCATTGAAGTTGGCGTGGAGTAACTGCGTTTAAACACAGTCAAGTTCACTTCTGCTTTTGCTGGTGGAATGATGTAGGACAAATCACATAATTTCTCTTCCCTTTAAAATGGGCTGTTGTTGTGTGTATAATAAGACATGTCTTTGGCTTCTCTCTTTCTCTCTCTCTTTTTTTCTTTTAAGAAAAGTGTTTTTCAGGGAAAATATTTTGAAGTAATAGTACACTGGTTTAAAAAAATAAGTTAAAAAGTTAAGTAAGAAGTATTTATATAGTTCTCTTAATTGTGTGCTGATATGAAGTCCCAGTAGTGGAGATGACTTACGGAATTCTATTTTAAAAATATTTTACTTTCCTGTTTCTGTACAGCTAATACTAGAACTTGAGTGTTAAATGTAGTGCCTGCTATTGAGGGAAGCTTAATCTGGAATTAAAATTAACCACAGGGTAGATTAGAGTTGGAGACATCGATATGAACTCATGTCTAGTTTAAAATATATACAGATCTATACACGAATGATATTATATGTGTGTGTTGCTTTGGTTAGTACACACACATATATATTTCTCAATTCTTTCACTTAGGACCTCAAAGCAGTGACACACCACTAATAATGAGTATACCTAGTACCCAGCTCTTGGTTTCAAAATATCATTCATCAATAAAAGGAAGCAGGGCTCTTAGGAGAAGTGGCTGATTCTATGGCTGGAACAAGGGAAACAGAGGCTGAGCCTAGAGCAGCTAGTAGTGCCAAAAGTAAGGAAGAGCTCAAAAAAAACAAAATGTTGGCCCATGTCAAGGCACCATAGGAGCCAACCTGGAAGAGCTCCCAATATCCAGAGCTGGAACAGTTTAAACAACAAAATAATCTAGTACTTGAAAAACAAATATACATGAGTCTGAATCAATAAATGATATAAATAGATTGTTAAATAAATAAGTAAACAGAAGAAGAAAACTTAAAGGATTATTCCAAGTAATATTTGTAGATACTCTCCCACCCTGAAGTATCCTTCAGGTGTGGGTTGGACTAAATAATAGATGGAAGAGAAAAATAGTAATTTTACAATGGAGAAACTTGGCAAATACTACCGTAACCAAGTGATCAAAGCTAACATCATCAGTGGTAAATTACGTTGATATCGTGTATCCCCTTTACCTTGTGGTATTTATTCTTCCCCCATAATTCTGGTCCATTTGTGAGAACAATCATCAGACTAACCCAAATTAAGAAACACTCTATAAAATATGTGACCAGTCGGTACTTTTCAAAAATTTCAAGGTCATAAAACACAAGGAAGGATGAAGAAACTAACATTGAGCAGAGGGGACTAAGGAGAGGTATAGTGACCGCCTTGTGGTATCCTGGGTTGGACTCTGAAACAAAGAAAGGATATTGCTGGAAAAACTGATGTAATCTATGTAAAGTCGGTAGTTTAGTTGATAGTAATGGTTCTATAGTAGGGTTTATCACTTCAAGTGTATATTAGAAAGTTCAAGAGAAAGTTGTCATTTCACTGTCTACTTGAAAATAAGTTTTTCAGTGTGACATTAATACAGTATTTTGTAAATGTGAGACTATGATTTAGATGTTGGAACAAGGCTTCCTATAGAAAACTCATGTTCCTGTTACCGTTTGGGACAGCTGTACTGAAGAGCAGTATTCAAATTGGGCTGCAAGATGGATAGGAAGGTCGTATCATTTTTGCAGCCTATTATGAAAAACTTTATGGACACTAAATTTTTTGGTGACTAACCTGTCTATTTCAGTGTCCCTTCGTAATACTAGCACATCTTTATATAATTTAGAAAATATTTTACAAAGACTGTAGAACAAGGATCCATGAACTCAATGTATAGAATGTTATTTTGTTGATTTGCTTCAGAGTGTTGCTTTATAATAAGGAGAAAGAACATTACAGATAAAATTGAGTTCTTTCAAGTAACATAAGATTTCCACATGCATACATATTATAGTCACTTCTGCTAAGGTATGTTTTACAATGCTCATAAGTGATTGAAAAATAGAGGAACGATGTCAGGACAGTGAGGAAGTTGTATTTGTATAATTTTCTAGATAAGACAAGCTAGATAAAGAGTATAGTGTTTTAATTTCAGCAGGAAAGGGATGGGATAGACTCTCAGTTTGGCTGCTGCATAGAGAAGAATTCTTTTGGCTCTTAAGACTTTAAAAAAATTTTTTTTTATTTTTTATTTTTATTTTTTGCTTTTTTGTCTTTTTAGGGCCACAACCCGCGGCATATGGAGGTTCCCAGGCTAGGGGTCTAATCAGAGCTACAGATAATGGCCTATACCATAGCCACGCCAGATATGAGCCGCCTCTGCAACCTACCTACACCACAGCTCACGGCAATGCCGGATCCTTAACCCACTGAGCAAGGCCAGGGATCGAACCCACAACCTCATGTTTCCTGGTCAGATCCGTTTCTGCTGTGCCACAGCGGGAACTCCCTTAACATTTTTTTTTTTTAATTGATCATCTGTACCTGGATATTTTCTTCAAAGTTGCACAGTCATAACATGATAGAGCTCTTCACTCCTGGTGCTTTCTTCTACTTCTATGTGCATCATCTTAGTATCCAGAAGCCAACATTTTTACCTCATTGTTTTTATGCATTTTTAATGACTTGTGAGGAATCCATTCGTCGTGGCTCCTTGGGTAGTCTTAAGTTATTGCTCATCATCTGAGGTTCTGATTATTGTTATATATTTATTTTCATTTTTAGTGGTCAGTTTCCAAAGTTGCATAGGTTTAGAGTGTTCTGTTTCAAATCCTACTTTTTGCACAGTCATTGGTATTTTTAATATTTGATTTAGAAGCTTTCACATAATCAGTGATATTTTAGCATGTGATCCCCCCCCCCACCCCTTTACCTCAGGTGTTTAGGAATAGACGTATAGTGCATATATAGTAGAAATTCCTTTAGCACTAGTTAATTTTTTAAATAGTCATAGAGTATTCTATTCTATGTATTTGCCATGTTTTATGAATATTTACTATTAAAAAACAGCACTGCAGTAAACACCCTTTTGTAGGATATGTGCATAGCTGAGAATTTGCTGCATCCTTGTGTATGGATATTTAACTGTACTAGATATTGTCAGGTTTCTCACTAAGTCTGCCAATTTAAACTAATACCAGTAGTATAAAGTATCTTTCATGTTCTCATTAATATTTGATACCATCAAATTTTGTTTCTTCTTTTATATCTGTGTAAATTGTGCTTAACGTGAGAAATAGGGAAAAGTTTATTCCATCTCTCCGCAAGGTAATTGAGATGGTAATGCATTTTAATAGAGATCATAATGCACTTTTTTCTTTTTTAACAGTCTAAAAACTCACCATTTTGAAGAGTTTCTCTTTTTAGAAGTGTTGTAGGAATAGCTATTTTTTTCTTAATGTGGTTATAATGCTAATGTTCAGAAAAATGTAATATTAGTTGCCTTTAATACAAGACTAGATTAGCGTCAGTAAAAAGGTAATAAGCATGGTTGATCCCCTTTATTTTCTTATAAGTTACGGCTTGCTTCTAAAGATGAAGATAACCAGGAAAGTAGCTAACAGTGCAGTTGACTAGTTACAGGCACTTAAGAGATGTTAGTGGACTGTGTTCACTGATGTGAGTCATACCTGGTGGAGTGCATAGTGCGATCACCTGAGTGAGTCAGAAGAGATGAGGGAGGAGAATGGGAAGAGGCACATTTGATAGTTTTACAGTTACTGAATGGAGCACAGTGAGTTATGGAGAAAGCAGATAAATATCAGTGAGATAAAATGTCAAAAAAGGTTAAAAGAAATATTTTTATTAGTTGTACTTGAAGAGTATTGTAGGACAGTATTTTGGGGCGGGGGGGATGCTAATGCTCCAGCTTTAAAGCAGCTTTTCTGTGAGCTTTATTCTATCCTGGAGGAGCTACACGTTGTTATATGATCTGTTATTCATATCAGTGTTTTTACTTTAGTGCTTTAAAATATAAGTGGGTGTGTTCACAGAAGATGTCTCAGGTGCTAGTATGTGAATTACTGTCCCTTAAATTTTAAAATTTAAAGTGGAATTTTGCTTTCTTTTGAAGAGTTCTCAGAGTCGATAGAGTGTTTTTAGACTTTTTGATGCAATAGGGAACAAAGAAACAAAAATTATTCACACCGAAGAGGAAAGTGAATTAAAATCATTAGCTTGTTTTTGCTTTGTTTTGACCTAAATTTATAGCAAAACTTTTCTTGTTTAGAAAATATTTTAAATCATTGCATCTGCTTTTTTCTTAAATATTAGGAAGTTTAATGAATTATCTTGCATTAAAAGTATTTGTTTTCTTTTTTTTTCAGCTTTTAAGGGCCACACCTGCGCATATGGAGGTTCCCAGGCTAGGGGTCTAATTGGAGCTACAGCTGCCGTCCTACACCACAGCCACAGCAACACCAGATCCGAGCCGCGTCTGCGACCTACACCACAGGTCATGGCAATGCCGGATCCTTAACCCACTGAGCAAGGCCAGGGATTGAACCTGCAACCTCATGGTTCCTAGTTGGATTTGTTTCCTTTGCGCCACAATGGGAACTCCTATTTTCATTTTATTTCTGGATTTCATAGGTTCAATGACTAAGTAGACATTAGGTCTTTAAATTTATTTAATCTTTTTAAAAGCTGCTTTTAAAGAAAAGTGGCAAAGGGGAATAAGATGATTACTTTGGGAGGGTCTCTGATTTTTTTTTTTTTTTAATATCACATTCTGATTTAGTTTTAGAAATCTCACTCCACTATTTCTGTAGGAAGAAATGAAACAGTTTGATTTTATGTGACTTTTTAAAAAAATCCTTTATGAAAACTCTTAGTTTGCTTATTACATAAAGCTCAGTGATGTTTTCAAGTTTTAGGTGATGTTTTGGTGACTGATAGTATGGTTCAGGAAGTTAGCTCTGTATCAGAAGAATGTTTGGTATTTGATTTACTTTCATTATTGGGAAATACATTAGAGAAGAAACAACTCTTGTTGATATCTGAATACTAATTGGAAGATAATTTCACTTATTGGGGATTTCAACAGTAACAGTATATGAAATGTCAACATTGTGTATAGTTATTTATGATACATCATAGTACATTTTTTTATTATGGACTGTCAAACATTAACTACACTTTACACACTGATTAAAAGCAATTCATCCTAAGGTCTGGGCTATTTTTGATAATATATTGAATCCCATGTAAACTGTATTGACAGAGTTAGAGAACTAGTTCAGTACAGGTAATGATAGAAAAGACATTGTGCTCCCACAAAGACCTTTCTTTAATGCCCTGGAACAATTTGTGGGCACAACACTTTTTTTTTTTTTTGTCTTTTTGCTATTTCTTGGGCCGCTCCCGCGGCATATGGAGGTTCCCAGGCTAGGGGTCGAATCGGAGCTGTGGCCACTGGCCTGTGCCAGAGCCACAGCAACACAGGATCCGAGCCGCGTCTGCAACCTACACCACAGCTCATGGCAATGCCGGATCGTTAACCCACTGAGCAAGCGCAGGGATCGAACCCGCAACCTCATGGTTCCTAGTCGGATTCGTTAACCACTGCGCCACGATGGGAACTCCTCTATAGGGAATATTTTAAACTGATTATTTGTACCCCCTCCTCTCTTTACATCCTGCTTTTCACACTGTAAATTTAAATTCAAGACATTGTTATAGAAATCACGTTAATGTTTATCTGGGACTTACCTGGAAAGTTAAATTCTAGTTTTTGCCCTCAAAGAGTTAATAAATTTGTTTCTGCTAAGGTATTTGAAGCTGTAGAAATAAACTGAACCAGGAAAGCTTGAGTGTGAGAACCTAGACTTCTGACATAATCTCCTGGTTTTGCTTTTTGGATCACTACTCATTGCCTGCTTGTCAGTGTCATCTGTGACCTCAAGGAGGTCCAGCAGCTTTGAGAGAAGGGTCTCCACGTAGGACTGATATCTTTTGAGTCACAGATAGGCTAACCCTATTTCCCTGCAGTTCTTAACCTAAAACTCTTTCATCCTAGGGCTGAGAGCTCAAATAACATTTTTGATTTAGCAAAACTAGTATGAAAAGTATGACAACATAAACTATTGGGGCATTTTTCAGTCCATTTCGAGTGTGGTATGTCTGAAATAATATGGGTAAGAAGAGGTCTTTATTTAGTGTTTTTCCCACTCTACTTCACTTGGCTTTCACTAACATTCTTGTGACAGAAAAAGGAAAGGAGTGGGATGCCATTGACAATGAATGTGCACAGCTCCCTCCACCCCTTTTCCTACTTTTGCTTTTTCCAAATTGGGGAGCGGCTATTGAAATAGGGAGGCCCTTTGTTAAACTGAGAGATGGCAGTTATGTGGAGAAAAACATATTGGGGAGAGAATATGTTGAGAAACTTTCAAAATATCCCTGGTATGTTATATCTGTCATTGTTTTCCTGGATGATTTTGATATGTTGGCCCTCAGAAGGCACATGTTGATTTCTTATGGAGATTTTCTCCTTTGGACATTTTTCTTTAGACTTAAGGTGTTTTGTTTTGTATTGTGATATAATCTCATCATAGTAAAAAAAAAAAATCTAATGACTCAGGGTAGTTCCTTTTAGACTATACCTTTTATACTGTCGCTTATATTCCAGAAAACAAAGTGAAAACTTTGGGAATGAGGTAAACCACTTTATGTCAGAAAACTAATCTTTCAGTTGTGGGTCTAATATTGACTTAGTTAATGCTAGAACAGTGGATGTGTATTAAACAAACACTAAATCCTGCTTATTTTTCTTAGTCTTTAGTAATGTCATTCTTCCATATCTTCTGATTTATCTGTTAGTTTTATATAACACTTTTAGAAATCCTGAATGTTAAATTAAAAATAACTTAGTCCCGTCCTTCTTCATGGTTTTGCTTTCCAAAGCTTCAGTTACGGAAGCTTGGTCAACTATGGTCTGAAAATATTAAACAGAAAGTTCCAGAAATAATCATTTCATAAGTTTTAAATTGTGTGCTCTCTTGCCTAGGACATGACTCATCCCATTGTCCAGCGTATTCTACCCATTAGTCACTTAGTCCTCTTGGTTATCAGATTGACTATCATTATGTTGCAGTGCTTGTGTTAAGTAACCCTTATTTTACTTATTAATGGTCCCCAAATGAAAAAAGTAGTGATGCCGGCAATTCAGATATGCCAGCAGAAGTTGTGAAGTGCTTCCTATAAGTGAAGAGGTAAAAGCTATTTTAATAAGGGAAAAAAATCATATGCTGAGGTTGCTAAGATCTACAGTAAGAATGACTCTTTTACCTATGATATTGTGAAGAAAGAAAAAAAAAATTCACACTAGTTGTGCTGTCTCACCTCAGACTGGAAAAGTTTTGGCCATTTTAGTGTGTGAAAAGTGCTTAGTTAAGGTGGAAAAGGGATTGTATTTATAAGATACTTTGAGAGAGACCACATTCACTTAACTTTTATTAGAGTATATTATTATAATTGTTCTATTTTATTATCAGTTGTTGTTAATCTCTTACTGTGCCTAATTTATAAATTTTATCATAGGTATGTATATATAGGAAAAAACATAGTGTATATAAGGCTTAGTACTGTCTGCAGTTGCAGGCACCTACTAGGGGTCTTGGGATAAAGAGGGACTCCACATTCCTCAGATTTTAATTAGCAGAAGCAGAACTGTAACTGTTCAGGGATTTGGTAATTAAGTTATCTGTCTCTTTCATTTGAGGAGTAAAAAGAAGCTCTTGCTATCTAGTCTGGTTTTTATTTTTCTTTGTGACCTTTGATTCTATGATGTAGAAGTTAATTGCTTTCTGTTTTCAGATCATGGTCATGCCCTAACCATGAGCAGATAACCAAATTGTAAAACAGATATATTTCACCATGAAGGAGTGGTTTGTGGATTGTTTTGATTAACCTTTTAAGTTACTATTTTTGGTTAGTGTAATCAGGATTAAGTATCTTTGATTACCTTTGTGATGAAAAGTAACCATTTTCTCTAACCTTTTTAAAAATTTTTAGATTTTAATTTTTTCTATTATAGTTGATTTATAATGTTCTGTCAATTCTTCTGTACAGCAAAGTGACCCAGTCATATGTATACGTATATACATTCTTTTTCTCAATTTATCCTCCATCATCAGAACTTTGCATCACAAGTTCTCCAACCTTTTTAAAGCTATCCCTCACTTGTTTATATTTCTCATCTTTCCCTTTAAATTTGTTACTTCCTACCTTTTATCTTTGAAACCAAACAGATCAGTATGGTACAGGCTATCTGGAGATTATTATTATTGTATTTTTTTCTTGGATAGTTTTGTTTTGACATCACCTGTTGTGTGGGAGGCTTCCCTCTGTTTGTAGAATGAGATTCAGTTTTTCTGAGTTTGCTGTGTCAGTACGTGATTCTCTCAAGTGAGGACTCTTCTTTTACTGGGTCTCTTGGAATCATTTTCAGAGTCAGGAAAGGAAGTGAAATTTGTAGACAAGAGATGCTGCAGTGTTGCTATGTACTTTACTGACTTATTGGGTAAAAAGAAGTAAAGGGCAGAGGAAGTAAAGGGAAGAAACACTGGAAGCCTTACCAGCACTTCCTAGGTCCTCAATAAAAGTGCTTTTGGAGATGCACTGGAAGCCTTACCAGCACTTCCTAGGTCCTCAATAAAAGTGCTTTTGGAGATGATAGCCAGAGAGTAATTTAGGCGTAGTATGTATCCAAGAACTAGGAAAGAGAGGAGGTTGGTGAGAGAGAAAGAGAAGAGGGAGGGAGAGAGAGAAGAGAGGGAGGGTGTGTGTGTATCTGATCATAGTAGATTGTAGTAGGAAGGAGTGGAGCCTAAAGCAGACTTTACCATATTTTAATTTTGCTTGGAGCTTGAAGTCACTTGATAGCTTTTGGTAACGTCTTAGTTGGCACTACCTATTTGGAAGACTCTAAATCTGAGTTTTCTCTGTTCATTGTAGACTGTATATGTTTTTATTTTGCTTTCCCTCCCCCCTTTTGTCCTCAGATTTATTATAGCTAGTATTTATGGATTTGATTATGTCTCAGCTAATATTGAAGGTCCTCAAAATGTTTCTAGATCTTGAGCAATATGTTATAAATTCACTTTTTTAGAAGAGAAGAATTTAGATATTTAAAATTTTTTAGATATTGTCATTATCTTAATATATCATACTTGTTTTGTGGTTAATTTTTATTAAAAGAAACACAACTGTCTAGTTATTAAGCCAGTGAACAGAACAAAACCAAGATATATACCCAGGTCATCTGTCTCCTCAACCTGTACTAATACATTTGGTCAAATTGGAATTACTTTTCCAGAGGAACAAGATTTGAATGTCAAGCCAAGGTTTTGGTTGCCTATACCAGAGAAAGCAACAGTAGCTTTCAGAGATATGATTATCTTTTTAAAATATAGGTAGCTCATGAGATGTTCAGGAAAATCCAAAATGAATACTCTTTAGTATGTTGAGGTTATTTAACTACCAGTTTTTACATAGATTTCATATTTTTATTTGAAAAATACTTGTGTAGTCTGAAAACTGATGTTTTCATGTTAGTTATGTATTAACAGTAAATTGGAGTATTTTTCCTTAAGTACATTACTAATAAAAATGAAGCAGTCTACAGTGTGAAATATTTTATGTCTTCTATGATTTGTACTTTAATAATTTTTCACCAACTTAACAGTTTTTCCAAAATTAAAAATATTTTTTCTGTGTGCAAAATGATATGCATTATTAAAAAAATAAACAAGGCAGCATTAAACACTTCTGAACAGTATGAAGAATCAGAATAATCTGAAATCCTGCCAGCTAGAGAGTAACAACTAGTTAGCATTGCAGTAGACATTAAACACCTTGAGATGCAGAGTCTTTTAACTTTGTATGTGAAAATTATCTTCTGGTTAGTTTTTTTTTTTTCTTAATGATTCTTTTAATGAACAGAAACTGTTAATTTTAACATCAAATGAGTGAGGCCTAGGAATCCAGTTTCATTCCCTAATCCCTAAGTGTGGAACATTATTTTTTATAATGGACCATGTATTTTAAGATCCAGTTTTTCCTCTCACTTTTTGCCTGTTATAAATCGTTTGTCTGTTTATAGATTCTTTATTTTGTTTCATGTATCAGTATGTCTGTTTTTATGCCAGTACACACTAATTTATAGTATCATGTAACATGTCTTTATATCTTAGTTAAAAAAAAATCCCCTCTTTTTTTTTCATAGAAATGTTTTGACTGTTCTTGGCCTTTTGTTCTTCTGTACAGATTTAGAGCCAGTTTATTGAATTGCTCTCCCAAATCTGTGATATATTTATTCCGTTGCATTGCTTCAATTTTTCGGAAAAATGCTGTCTTTATGATGAGTTTTCAAACACTGTACATCCCATGACTTCCCTTTCCTTTTTTTTTTTAACTAAATCTATATATTTCTTTTTTTTTTTAACTAAATCTATATCTCTTTATTTGAGTGGTCCTTTTTTCCCCCATACTTATTTAAAATTACTCAATGAATTTATTACATTTATAGTTGTATAGTGATCATCACAATCCAGTTTTATAGGATTTCCATCCCACAACCCCAGCACATCCCCCCACCCCCTGAACTGTCTCCTTCGGAAACCTTAAGTTTTCCGAAGTCTGTGAGTCAGTATCTATCTGTTCCGCAAAGAAGTTCATTGTGTCCTTTTTTCAGATTCCGTGTGTCAGTGAAAGCATTTGATGTTGGTATCTCACTGTCTGACTGGTTTTCACTTAGCATGATAATTTCTAGGTTCATCCATGTTGCTAAAAATGCCAGTATTTTGTTCCTTTTAATGGCTGAGTAATATTCCATTGTGTATATATGTACCACATCTTCTTGATCCACTCCTCTGTTGATGGACATTTAGGTTGTTTCCATGTCTTGCCTATTGAAAATAGTGCTGCAATGAACATTGGAGTGCATGTGTCTTTTCAAGTCATGGTTTTCTCTGGATAGATGCCCAGGAGTGGGATTGCTGGATCAAATGGTAGTTCTATTTTTAGTTTTCTGAGGAATCACCATACTGTTTTCCATAGTGGTTGCACCAATTTACAATCCCACCAACAGTGTAGTAGGGTTCCTTTTTCTCCACACCCTCTCTAGTACTTACTGTTTGTAGACTTTTTGACAGTGGCCATTCTGGCTGGTATAAGGTGGTACCTCATAATGGTTTTGATTTGCATTTCTCTAATAATGAGTGATGTTGAACATCTTTTCATGTGTTTTTTAGCCATCTGTATGCATGACTTCCCTTTTATTTGTCTTCTTTGATGTCTTCCAGTAAAACTTTATACTTCTTTTTTTGTGAAAGTTCACCTATCTTCTATTAGTCCTATGACTTAGAACAGGATTTATCAAACTACAATTGATGGGCCAAATCTAAACACTACTTGTTTTTGTAGTGTTCCTGAGCTGAGAATGCTAGCTAAGAATTATATAAATAGTTCAAAAAAAAAAATGAAGAGCAGTGTTTAATGAAACGTGAAAATTATATGAAATTGAAATTTTAATGTCTGTAAATAAAATTTTGTTGGAGCATAACTATGTTCATTCATTTAAGTATATGAGTGCTTTTTGCACCACAGATGGCAGAGTTCATTGTTGCAACAGAGTTTGTATGGCCTGCAAATCCTAAAATATTTTACTATCTGGCTGATTATGGAAAAAGTTTACCCATCCCTGACTTAAATTATTGTCTTATTGTTTATGTATCACAGGGTTTCTTTTTGAGTTAGGGTAGAGGTGGTGGTTCAGCTTCACTTTCTTTCCTTCCATTTCTAGTTCTCATAAGGTTTAAACTCATAAGGAGATGCTGTTACCGGTGTGTTATACTCTTTAATGTGTGTGGACAGGAAAAAAAAGGTTAAAAACTGTTTATTATGTTTTATATAATAATCACTGTTCCCAGTCTTTGTATTTTACACTTGAGGATTTAATAAACTACAACTTAATTTGCCTAATTGCCACTTTCCCTTTTTGTAGGAAATTAAGAGGGAGACAGAATCCAAGGATGAAAATTTGCCTATCAAACGGGAAAGGCAAGGGAATGTTGCAAGTCTTGTACAACGAATAAGCACCTATGGACTTCTAGCTGGAGGAATTCAGCCACATCCACAAACCAA
This sequence comes from Phacochoerus africanus, assembly GCF_016906955.1. Taxonomy (NCBI): domain Eukaryota; kingdom Metazoa; phylum Chordata; class Mammalia; order Artiodactyla; family Suidae; genus Phacochoerus; species Phacochoerus africanus. The sequence goes on from NC_062552.1 coordinate 43,466,330, forward strand.
AAACATTAAGAAGAGTATGTAAATATTTTTTCATGTTTATTTAAATCTAAATAGAAGGATGTTTTATACTGTTCATAAGTTATATTAAGAAAAAGATGCTCAACCTTTTGTAACAGACTACAGAAACTTCCTACTTACTCTCATGTTACTTGTTATTGGCCCATGTAAATCTTTAACTATCTTTAGGAATTATAAATTAAGATATGTCTTTTCTTTTATTAGTCTTATAGGCTTTGATGACTTTGCCTAAATTTATTTTAATACCATTTTTTTAATGGGATGGTAAAACATCTTCTCATCCATAAGCAGTATAGATGCAAGCATTTGATAATACATTTTCTTTAGTGGTTAGCCGTATGACCATATACATTCAGTTTTCCAAGGTGTTTGGCCCAGCACACATTTATCTTTGATCATTGTCTTTGTGTTGTGGTCCTTTATGTCTGCTGTTGGTATTAAAATTCCTTGTGTACCAAGGAGTCTACAATAAAGTAATTTTGTTGACATACACTTCACAAATGTTAGACTGTTATTTTTATAGTCTTCTCTTAACTCTACCTGTTACTTTCTATGCTACTGTGTATGAAGTTTGAGGAAACCTCTTTTCTGGGTTATATCACCCTTTGATTATTCTCATAAAATAAAAACAGGTTTTCATAAAAATGAGACATATTTCACAACCAATTAAAGGGTTCTACATGTTCTTTGTTTCCTGGTAAATGCAGTGTATAAACAACAATTAGATATCACCCATACTGTTTTCAGCCTACTGCCTGAATATGGACAGTTCAGTAGTTCTCATTGTCCTGGACTCTAAAATTCTATTTGGAGACTAGGGGGTAGATAACAGAGTGTATTTTCACATCCTAGGCGAACCTCTGTAGAGAATTTCTGTGCACAAGGAGAATTATTAGGCCTATAAAAGGATTATTTATGACCCCTGTCTATTGTAAAATTTATTTACCACTTTCTTTAGCTCTACTTGAGCTATAAAGGGACAAATTTCTTCTTAAGTAGAGGCTAGACAAAGGACTTCAAGGTTATTTTGTCTCCTAACAGGAAAGGACACACTAAATTTTACCTTCCTCAAGAACACTGACTGATCATAATTCTTTTTCTTGTAAGGAGAAACCATTATATAGTTGGTGCCAGGAGGCTTAGGCTTTTTCCTAAGGATCTTCCATAACTTGTTTTTAAGTACATTTACTGCAAAGACTAAATTGGTCATTTGGTGCTAGGTAACATATAAAACAGGATGCAGGTTATTTTTGCTTTCAGATTACTTTTCCAGGCTAATTTTTTTTTAATCAGATTTTTTTGTTGTTGTTACTGTTAGTTTGCATCATATCCTTAATTTACAAAGTAGATCAGTTATTCAAAAGTGGCTCATTATACTGTTAAATAGTAGCGTCTACACTTTTAATCAATACTATTACCATAAAAAAACCCAAATCATTATTATAAAGCTTGATAGTAATAAACACTGCCATGTAATGATTCAATTCAAATCTCTGTGTGCCAAGACAAGTGAATCTGCATGTGTGTTGAATTTTGTCTAAACAGCTAAAAAGGAGAAGCTCACATAGACGCTATGATAAATATCTGGATACTGGAATTGTTAGCTATTTTTCTCTTGTCTCCAAAACCAAAAAGTATTGGCTTTTTTTGGTGACATCTAGCATGAAACCACTGAAACTTTTGCTATTGATAATAAGTTTTTTTTTAGTAAGGCAGACAGGTATATTCTAGAGCGAGCACTTTTCTAGGACAGAGTTGCTTGCAATGAGTTGCTAAAGTTATAGAATAGAACTGATTGACGCTTCTCATAGCAAAAACAGGTACAAATGACATTACTGCTGAGACTCTTGTAAAATCAGGCACAAAGATAATGGTGTAGAGTATTTTACCTAGAAAGCAAAGAGGTGACATCTTCTAGCATCACAGTTCTGTATAGCATTTAGAGAGAATGTTACTAGATATTTCACTTTACATTTGGAAAAAATTGATGGCAGATATGAATCTGCTCATGGCATGTGTGAGGGAAGATATTAGTCTTTGTAATTTTGTATTTCTTATTAGTGGGAACTCAGGCTATGGAAGTGGTTTTTCTAGTTAATAGTCATTTTGAATGTAAAAGATACATTGAGATGTCGCTGATAGATCACTATAGTTGTACAGAAAGAAATGATACATGAAAAATTAGTTGACTAAAATGCCAGTCTACACAGTGTTTCATTCTCAGAAAACAATTGGTAGTGGCATGCCTCCTCATTTGGAGTCAACAGTGAAGAAAAAAAGGAAAATTCTGAATATCATCAAAACATGGTCACTCACTATGCGTCTTTTTTTTAATTTTTATTTTTTATTTTATTTTATTTTTGACTTTTTGCCTTTTGTAGGACCGCTCCCACGGCATATGGAGGTTTCCAGGCTGGGGGTCTAATCAAAGCTGTAGCTGCCGGCCTACACCACAGCTCACAGCAACGTCAGATCCTTAACCTACTGAGTGAGGCCAGGGATTGAACCCGCAACCTCATGGTTCCCAGTCGGATTCGTTAACCGCTGAGCCACGATGGGAACTCCTGACTATGCATCTTTACAGCATACATTAAAAAAAACTTTATTAGTAGTTCAGGCTATTCTCTTTGACATTAAAATAATTCTGATTTATAAGGGGAAAAAGACTCAATCAAGTGATTCCCCAAGCTACATCTCAAATGAATGGGGTAGGAGGCTTTGACTTTGTATTTTATTTTGAAAAATTAAAAATTTTACAGAAAAGTTGAAATAAGTATACACTGAACATGTTTTGGTTTTTTTTTTTTTTTTTTTTTTTTGCTTTTTAGGGCCACACTCATGGCATATGGAGGTTCTCAGGCTAAGGGTCGAATCGGAGCTGTAGCTGCCAGCCTACACCACAGCCACAGCAACCCAGGATCTGAGCCACGTCCACAACCTACACCACAGCTCATGGCAACGCCAGATCCTTAACCCACCCACTGAGTGAGTCCAGGGATGGAACCTGTAGCCTCATGGTTCCTTGTTGGATTTGTTTCTGCTGCACCACGGTGGGAACTCCATGGTGTATTCTTCACCTGAGTTTACTGTTAACATTTGTTATATAGGCTTTATCTCTTTTTTACCTGAATCAGTTGAAAGTATGTTATAGACATGATCCCTAATCACATGAGTTTTTTCTTCATGATGGTGATAATGATAATATTTTCTAAGACTTTGCTTGTCTTAAGTGGTAGATCTCAGCACTATAGCTAGAATCTTGAATAGCCTGAATTTTTTTTAGGCCTCACCTGCAGCACGCGTAAGTTTCCAGGCCAGGGATGGAACCCATGCCACAGAAGGGGCAACACAGGATCCTTAACCCACTGAGTGAGGCCAGGGATTGAATTCTCATCCTTACAGAGATAATATCATTTCCTCAACCCTTTGAGCCACCATGGCAACTCTGTAAATGGCTCAATCTTAATTTTTCTTAACTTTTGATTAATGTTGCTTACTAGAGAAAGAAATTGATTAAAAAAATATTTATGCTGAAGTTTCTTTTGTCTTTTTTTTTTTTTAGGGCCACACCTGCAGCATATGGAAGTTCCCAAGCTAGGGGTCAAATCAGAGCTATAGCTGCTGGCCTGCACCACAGCTACAGCAAGCAACACAGGATCTTAGTCATGCCTGCAACCTACACTACAGCTCACAGCAACACCAGATCCTTAACCACTGAGTGAGGCCAGGGATTGAACCCACATCAAGGATATGAAGCTTATCCACATCAAGCTTATTGCCAGTGCGCCACAATGGGAACTTATATTAGAAAAATTTAAATGCTACTGTAAAACCTGAAGGTATACTTTCCAGAACCAGAAGTGGATCAGCAATCTTTTTGTTTCTGTCTCTGAAATTTTAGCATTCATCCTCCCAGCTTCTGAGTGTGGTATACTCTTCATTTTAGCATTTGGTGGAAAAATTAAAACCATAATCTTCAGTAAGAAATAGTTGCACAATTTAAGAGCACTGTTTGATCTAATATTTAGATCTGTTTTTCAGGATCATGGTATGAATACTTGTCATTCCTGATGATCTACACTTGAAAACATAGGATTTTCTGTTGTAGTAGAAACAGTAAGGAAAGTTAACTTTACTAAGTGTGTAATTTCACACTTTTTCTTTTCAAAAAATGTTCAACATTCCTAAAAGTTCTCCTGAAATTATTCAACATTTATGTAATGAATACTATACCACCTGTGGGTATGAAGACCATAAGAATGATGTTCGTATGGACAGTCAAATCTGCCAGATAAAGCTGGATATGGATCGTGATTCAAAACTCACAGTTTAACAAAATCAAGTTAAACTCATAGAGGAAAACATTAAGTTACTGTAACAGGGATAATAGTAATAATTACTTCATAGAGTAGTAGAGGTATTAACATATTAAGTAAATATTATAAGAAGTGTTCAATAATGTTTGTAATTATTATAGTGTTTTATACTATTAAGAACCATATTAGAGACATACATAATGTGCAGTTAAGATTATTCAGAGGAATGGGCATTTCTATACTAGAATCAAGAAAGGTGTCTTTAAGCTCTTCTTTAGGTAAGACATAGTCATTTACATGATGATTGGGGTTTATGGCATTCCAGTTAGAATCACAACATTTGGAAGACCCACGAAGATAAGCAAGTCCATGGTATTTTCAGGGAGTAAGGATCCAGCATGACTAGAGTACATGAGTTATGTTAAGGCACTATGTAATCGCTAAAGGAGGCGGCCTGATAGACAAGGCTTCAGAAGTAGATATACTTGTAGTTTTGCCTCTGTCTTGCTCTGTGGTCTTGGACAATTACTGCTGAGTTCCTTTTTCTCATTGGTAAAATGATGTGTATAATAAGTGTTTATGGGAATTCCTGTCGTGGCGCAGTGGAAATGAATCCAACTAGGAACCATGAGGTTGCGGTTCGATCCCTGGCCTCGCTCAGTGGGTTAAGGATCTGGTGTTTGCCGTGAGCTGAGCTGTGGGGTAGGTCACAGATGAGGCTCGGGTCTGGCGTTGCTGTGGCTGTGGTGTAGGCCGGCAGCAACAGCTCCAGTTTGACCCCTAGCCTGGGATCTCCATGTGCTGAGGGTGTGGCCCTGAAAAGACAAAAGACCAAAAAAAAAAAAAAAAAGTGTTTATGATCTTTTGTGTCAGAGATGTTTGTGAAGGACTTGGAGCAGTACTGTACAGGGAAGACATGAAAATATTTTCCCACATTTATTGTACCTCCTTTATCCCGTTCTTGTTAGTAGCTCTACTTATAAAATACTGATTAAAAAAATTTTTATCATTCATTTCTTTGTAGATCTGAAAAGCTACATGGAAGTTTCTTATGTTAAGAAAATATATTTTTAAAAATTGACTTAATTTCATGCATCCTTTTATTAACAGCTCTACTCTTACATGCATTTTATTTTGTGCTTAGAAAAGGTTCTGATACATGGTAGAAATTCAGTAAATATTTGTTGACCAGTATGTATGGGTAGACATTGGGCATGCCATTTGAAATGTGAAGAATCTCCAGATTCCTTTAATTGTGCCACCAAAGATAAGTTCAGTAGAGGCAGTCGTCTTAACTTATGAGCGAACCATATAAAAATATGGAATCATATGAAAATTTATTTTTATTTTAAAATGACATACATTTTGCGGCAATAGTAGGGGCTGTTTGGATGTTTTTATCCAATGGGGCTTTTTCCTTTAAAAAAACTGAAAAATTTCTTTGCAAAATAATTTTGCACACTATTTTGGGGAAAAAAACCCAACAAACAATTCTGCAGAATTATGCTAGTGTAAGGGAAAAAAAACAATAGCAAAGCTTCTGATTAAAATATAACTGTAGTTCCCTTGTGATGCAGTAGGTTAAGGATCTGGCCTTGTTACTGCAGCAGCTCTGGTCGCTGCTGTGGTTTGGGTTTGATCCCTGGCCTGGGAACTTCCACGTGCTGCAGGTATAGCCAAAATATTTGTGTGTGTGTGTCACTAGGTTCTTTTTTTTTTTTTTTTTTTTTGCAGAGGGTGGGGGGTTGTCTTTTTAGGGCCGCACCCACCGGCACCCCTTGGCCTATGAAGGTTGCCGGGGTCTAATCGGAGCTGTAGCCGCCAGCCTACCCCACAGGCACAGCCATGCCAGATCCGAGCCACATCTGCGACCTAAACCACAGCTCGTGGCAACGCAGGATCCTTCACCCACTGAGTGAGGTCAGGGATCAAACCAGCAACCTCGTGGTTCCTAGTCAGATTCATTTCCGCTAGACCACTTCGGGAACTCCCACTAGGTTCTTTAAAGTTAATTGATATATATGTACTTTGGGACACAGGGTCTAATTAATACTCTTTAATCACCTTAAATCATTGTATAGATACTGATACTCATTAAAAAGATAAGTTGCTTTTTTAAAAAGGCCTAAATAATCATCACTTGTTTGAATAAATGAAGCGTGTTTGAAAAACTAAAGTAAAATTGTTTTTATCTTCACTTGAGGTTTTTTAGCTTGTCAGATAAAAGATTTTTATCTTCTTTAACTATCAAGGCAGATAAAATTCATTGTAGATTTATACTGTTTGTCTTATTTTAAAACACAGATACTCTTTCATTTTATAATGATTTTTATTTTTTCCATTATAGCTGGTTTACAGTATTCTGTCAGTTTTCTACTGTACAGCAAGGTGACTCAGTTACACATACATGTATACATCTTTTTTTCTCACATTTTCATGCTCTATCATAAGTGACTAGATATAGTTCCCAGTGCTATACAGCAGAATCTCATTGGTTATCCATTCCAAAGGCAATAGTTTGCATCTTAAACACAGGTACTCTTAAATTAGTATATTTGAAGTATTCTTAGACTTAGATCAGGAAGTAGTCTGAAAATCACCGGCTTGGAGGACTTGTCTGTGACAAGTTGGTTGTGCCAACAGTGTCCTTTATTGTCGGTGTTTCTAGTCTCAAAATTGGCAGTGGATAATTTACTTTGCATAATCAGGGGGATCAAATGTATAAATAGATTTCATTGCTGGGAACCTACCTTATTTGTAGCTGGTTTGAATTTATTTTAGGATGAAGAGATTGTAGTGTGGGAACAAGGTGGAAAGCCAACCAGAACAGATGGTGGTTAGCTGTTTAGAATACTTAATCGCCGTCTGTTTTTAGTCATACATACAAATCCTATGACAGCATAGTATATAAATAAAAATGTTATTATTTGTTTTAATGATCTTGCTTAACTGAATTTTTTACATTACTTCCTTTAGAAACCAAGAAGCGTCAGTGCAAAGTTCTCTTTGAATACATTCCACAAAATGAGGATGAACTGGAGCTGAAAGTGGGAGATATTATTGATATTAGTGAAGAGGTAAGGAAAACATGTGCTTTGGCGATAAAGCAGCAGTTGGAATTGATGCTCTGGGTATTAGAAAAATGCTTTGTAAGAATATTTGTTAAATTTATTTTTCCAGTTTCATTGTTTTTTTAATAGCATTTTAAGATACAGACTTTAATATGGATCTTTGATAACTTAAAGCGAGGCTGTCTTATTTGTAGAAATAAAGCTTTCATTATCCTTGCTATGCTTAACATTTGTGTACTGTACTTGTATCTGTTGGCTTTAAGAATAAAACAAGCTTTTTTAAAAGCTAAAATTAATATAATCTAAGTAGCTAAGAATATAACCCTTTTCTTTGATTCTTAATTCATGTTAGGCAGAAAGCCATAAAATGGATTTTTACCTTTTGCACAGTAAAGGTATATGAAAGCAGAATATTTTAAAAAGCTTTGTCTTATTTGAATTATCACATTCAATATTAACCCAAAAGCACCTTCTCTCGTTTTAATATTTTAGAGTGAGATTTAAACTCATTTAAAAAATAACTTCGTATCTCTGCTTTTACCATTCAAGGAATATTGAAGTTTTATTTGGCAGCTGAAGATGCCATTTTGAAAGAATATGTTTTGATATCATGTTTTCCATGGAGATTGATTTTGTATCATAACATGTAATTTATCACTTATGCTTATGTTAAATTCCAGCATGTTTATATGAAAGGCAGTTCTGTTTTATTTTTACCAGGTGGCAATAATAATAGTGTTTATCAAGCCTATCTTAGGTCTGAAGTACCATTCTAAGTGTTTTATGTTTATTATTTACTTCAAGTTTCTAAACAACTTGAGATAAGAATTTTTGTCTTTTTACGGCTGCATCCGAGGTATATGGAGGTTCCTGGGCTAGGGGTCAAATCAGAGCTGTAGCTGCTGGTCACAGCAACGTCAGATCCAAGCTGCGGCAATGCTGGATCTTTAACCTACTGAGCAAGGCCAGGGATTGAACTGCACCTTCATGGATGCTAGTCAGATTTGTTTTCTGCTGAGCCACGACAGGAACTCCCAGGAGATAGGAATTTTCATCCCCATTTTACAAACAAGAAATTGAGTCACAAGAGAAAAGTGGTTGCTTTCCTACTATTGCTGCATGACATGGCACTCCAAACTTTGTGGCAAAGAATGACTGTTTTGTCACATTTTTTTGGTTGTGTGGGTCCAGAATTCAGATAGGGCTCAGAGGGATGAGTTGTCCTGTGATGTCTGGGAGCCTCAGCTGGAAATTCAAGGTTGGGTGCTCAAAAGGCTCCTTCACTGACATGTCTAGTGCCCAGAAGGCTTGAAGACCTGTATGTGGCCCTTAGGTGTCTCAGGATAGTAGGACTTACTACTTGGCAGTTCAGGGCTCTAAGTGCAAGCATGTCAGTGAACACAGTGATAGCTTTTTATAATCCAGCCTTGGAAGGGATAATGTCACTTCTGCCACATTCTGTTGGTTACAAGAAAGTCCTAAGCCAGAAAGACTGAAGGAGGCAGGGACAAAGACTACCACTTCTTGATGGAAGGAGAGTTAAGAATACATTGTGGGTGAGCATGTGGGGTAGGTGGTTTTGTTTTAGCCATTTTTGCATAAGTTCAGAGCTTTTTCTAGCTCTAGCTCATGCTATCACATCTACTGGTGTTAAGTGAATTTTGATAGTGAATTTAAATAGTTTACACTTTAAAAATAATTTTTTGGAGTTTCTGTTTGTGGCTCAGTGGTAATGAACCCGACTAGTATCCATGAGGATGCGGGTTTGATCTCTGGATCTCTGGTCCCGCCTTGTAGGTTAAGGATCAGCTATGGTGTAGGTCGCAGATATGGCTTGGATCTGGTGTGGCTGTGGCTGTGGTGTAGGCCGGCAGCTGCAGCTCTGCTCTATCCCTAGCCTAGGAATTTTCGTATGCTGCAGGTGCGGCCTATATAAATATATATATTTATATATATGTATTTTTTTACTTACTAAGATCTCTTAGCATCGGAGTTCCTGTTGTGGTGCAGTGGAAACAAATCCGACTGGTAACCATGAGGTTGCAGGTTCGACCCCTGGCCTTGCTCAGTAGATTAAAGATCCGACATTGCTATGAGCTGTGATGTAGGCTGCAGATGTGCCTCAGATCCTCTTTGTTGTGGCTGTGGCGTAGGCCAGCAATTGTAGCTCTCACTCAACCCCTAGCCTGGGAACTTCCATATGCCTAGGGTGTGGCCCTAAAAAGCAGAAAAAGAGAGAGAGAAAATTCTTAGTATCTTTAGAATAAACTATAATTTTCAAACAGTTATTAAATATTTATAACTTCATGAAAATTGAATAGCTTCATTATTAGTGAAAGTAAACATTTTTCTAAAGAGTAGTTCCTGGGAATATTTCTGGTTGGGGATGGGAGGGTGTTTTTAGAGCCTAGAATCTGGACTTTTAAAAATAAGTGCTTCTTGGAGTTCCTGTCGTGGCTCAGTGGTTAACGAATCCAACTAGGAACCATGAGGTTACGGGTTCGATCCTTGGCCTTGCTCAGTGGGTTAAGGATCTGACCTTGCTGTGAGCTGTGGTGTAGGTTACAGATGCTGCTCGGATCCCGCGTTGCTGTGGCTCTGGCGTAGGCCAGAGCTCCAATTCGACCCCTCTCCTGGGAACCTCCATGTGCTGAGGGAGCGGCACAAGAAATGGTAAAAAGACAAAAAAAAAAAGCTTCTTTTTCATACTTGAGTTAAGACTCACTGTTCAAGTCAGAGTAATTTACCTGTACCAATAAATTACTTAGTAATTTCTTTTTGTGCCATTTAGGAAATTATATTCTTATATTCATCAAACTTTTTCTAAATCAGAAATTTCCAAATACTAAACAAAATGTCATAATTACAGAAGGAGACTCCATAGTGTTTAAAAGAGCGACATTCCATGACAGAGCTTGTTGTCTACTTGTTGATATTAATACATTATGCTTGGTTATTATTTTCGTGAAAATACTTGCTTCATAGATTACAGTTGATTATAAATTCTCATTGTAAATGTTGCAGAGTGCTATTGATATATGACTAATCCCGTATATAATTAATCCAGTCCACATAGATATAATTTCCTTAACTATGTTATTTCCTTTTGTGTTTTCTTATAGATTTAAAGGCATTATTTTGTACCACTAACTTTATGCTCATTCAGTTCTGTAGCTTGATTTTTGTATGGGGGAGGACTTTCACTTGAGAGAAATTTTTATTATTTTTGAGTTGTGAACTTTTTCAGGTAGAAGAAGGCTGGTGGAGTGGAACCCTGAACAACAAGTTGGGACTATTTCCCTCAAACTTTGTGAAAGAATTAGAGGTAACAGATGATGGCGAAACTCATGAAGCCCAGGAAGATTCAGGTAGACTGTTTTAAAAATTTGAATAGATTTAAACAAATTTTATATATGACCTAGTATTTCTTTTACACTTTTTAAACTCCGTGACAGGGACTTAGAGTGAACCATTTGCCTAAATATCTAAGCAAATAATTTTAATATTTTTCCTTCTGATGTCTGCTTCAACCCACAGTGAACCCTGATTATGAAATGATGCTGCTTATGTTATCTTCCCAATTAAGATATACTTATATACAATTTTGATCAGAGTTTGCAAATGGCCTAACTACTTCAGAAATCCTAGACATTTAAAAAAAATCTTTCTTTGGGTTCTATATTCACATAATAGATTTTTGGTTTCCTTGTGCAGCCAGAATGTCATTTAACTATTTTGTGATCTCTGTCATTTAGAGATTCACCTATAAATTAATCTTAAATTTGCTCACCATTCAAAAGTATGATTGAAAAAATTTTATCCCAAAGGTAGATTTATTTATTTTTTTTACTTCTATGAATTGCTGTGGGATTTAGGAGCCTTTTTTTTTTGAGACATTAAGTTTGTAAGTGGTAATGTAGGAATAAGTAGATCTTTTTCTTTATGGAAAAGCATATGTAGTAAGGATGTTCAGGGGTTTATGCTTGTATTAACTAGTATTATCTGGCAGTTTTATAATGGTTAGATAGATTCATAGACACTGAGGGGTAGATAGACAGCCTTTAAGGTTGCCACTATCACTTTTTTTCAGAGGCAGTGTAATGAGATATGAAGATTAGTGTTTTAGTCCATTGGAGCTGCTATAACAAAATCCCACAGACTAGCGGAAAAGCAGTAGAAATTTCTTTCTCACATTTCTAAGAGTGGGAGGTCCAGGAGCAAGGCGAGCCAGCACGGTTGAGTTCTAGTAAGGCCCTCTTCCTCTTGGTGTGTGGTTGGTGACTTCTCACTGTGTCCTGATGTGGTAGAAGAGGTGAGGACTCTCTGGGGCCTCTTTTGTAAGGTCCTCGTCCCATTCCTGAGGGCTCTGCCCTTATGCCAGTCACTTCTCAAATGCCCCAACTCCTAACCTGGGGAGTTAGGATTTCAACATATGAATTTTGCAGGGACACAAATAAATGTTCAGACCATAGCAATTATATAACCTTCAGAACAATGAGATAAAGTCTTAAGGTTTTCCAGACTGCTTCTGTACCTAGTACTTGATTTTGCATTCTGGTGGTACATTTCTATTTTTTAATCTGTCTGGAATGGTAGCCTTCATGATGGTAGGGACTATGGCTTTGTCATCTTTGCTTGACTGTAGTTTCTTTGTGTACATAATCGGAATTATAATTTTTACCTAAGAGGACTGTTATGTAATGGATTGGGAAAATAGTTTCTAAGTGTAATGCTTACAACACAGCAAGAGTATTTTAAACCTAATTTCTTTTGCTTCCTTTTGTCAATACCTTCAATATTTTGAAATCAAGTAGGAAATCATTATAAGGTTGTTAATGTGTCGAAAATGGGTTTATAATCCTCAGTATGCTTAATAGTGAGGGAATAAATTTTAGAGAAAAAATTTAAATTTAATAGATAATATTAAAGGTAACTGATAAAAAGTATCTAGAAATCATTGTTAGTCCTAAAGGTTTTATAATGTGTTGTTAGCTCTACCATTTTAGACCTTATTAAGAAAGTTCTCTGAAACTTTTATCCTCATCCATAATTATGGTTTGTTTGCACACTAAAGCTTTATGCAGGTTCCCCCCCCCACTTAAGAAAGTGTTGAAGCTCGAAAAACATCAAGTAGTGAAATGGTAAGAACAGGGCATGAAGTTACAGAGCAAGCTTGCCAACATCTAGATGAGGGCTTTCCGAAAGTCCTAGTGAAACCAGCTCAGTTTATAACAGAGAAATCTAAAACTTTCAGAAATTACTACACATCTTCTGCATATCTATTCTTCTTAGAAGAACTAAGATGTATAAGAATTTTCTGATTCTGATCTCATTCCTGTGTACTCTTACATACTTCTTCTCACCAAATGGGTCCAACCTTTAAACTCCAGTACAGTGATTTTTCTTTTTGAAACTGTTTTTGAACTTGGAGAAAAATTGCAAACATAAAATAGATCCCATTCACCCTTTATTCAGTTTCACCACCAGTTGATAACATTTCATTCCATTTGCTAATTTATTACTCACTTTCTATTTTAAAATCTTTTTGTTTTTTTAAACTTGACCTTTAGGTACTTCAGTGTGTATTTCCTAAAATCAAGGATAGTCTCTTGTAACTACAGTATGGTTATCAAAATAAGGACATTTAGTGTTAACAGTACTGTTTAATTTGCAGTCCATACACAGAGTTCCCTAATTATTCTAGTAAACTTTTTTTTTCCCCCTCCTGGACAAGACCATGTAGGGAATTTATTTTCTAAGTTTATTTAATCTAGAGTAGATCTTCTCAACATTTCTCTGTTTTTCTTGACCTTGACTTTTTTTTTTGTCTTTTTTAAATTTTATTTTATGCACCTGCAGAATATGGAAGTTCCCAGGCTAGGGGTCTAATCAGAGCTATAGCTGCCGGCCTACACCACAGTCACAGCAACACCAGATCCGAGCCACCTCTGTGACCTACACCACAGCTGATGGCAACTTCGCATCCTCAACCCACTGAGTGAGGCCAGAAATCGAACCTGCATCCTCGTGGATGCTAGTCAGCTTCGTTTCTGCTGAACCACGATGGGAACTCCCTGACAGTGACATTTTTAAAGAGTTCGGGCTGGTAATTTTGTATAATGGATCCCATTTTGGGTTTTTTTTTGATTCATCATGATTAGTTTCAGGTTATATTTTACAGAATGATGATGTCTCATTGCATTGTGTTTAGGACACATGTACTTCATGTCTTTTATTATTGGTGATGTTAAATGTGATTACTTGGGTAAACTGCTGTCGCTCTAAGTTTACTGTTTTTTTTCCCCTCATACTTGATAAATGTCTTGTGGGGAGGTACTTTGAGACTATGTAACTATTCTATTCCTCAGCAAAGTTTCACTCAGCAGTTGAAGCATCCACAGATAGATTTTACTTGAATAAATTATTACTATGATAGTTGCAAAATGATGATTTTCTAAATCCTTTATCCCATCTCTGTTTATTATTCGACATTCTTCTTTAAAGAAGAGTTTTGCTTTCTCCCCAGTTTTTTTTTTTAAATTGGTATGGATTCATCATTTAGTTCTTTTTTATTCACTAGGCATTGCTCTATTACTGCCATTGTTAATTATTTTGATGCTGCTAGATTTGGCTAATGAGAGAGCCTTCATACTAGTTTCTGTGACATTTTAAAAAAACCAACTTTATTGGAAATATTTACATACAATAGACTGTCTATTTAAAATAAACAGTGTGATGATTTTGATACATGTATGAAAACTACTGCAATAAATGTACAGGACATTAAAATATATTTGCAACTCTGACTTGTAACTGTCTTAGCTTGGATATTATCTTCTGAATTCCTGCTTTTTCCCCTCTAATTGTTTTTACTAGTCTTCTGCTCTGTATCAGAAAGCATTTATACTTTCTTGTGATTCTTGAAGTATTTGTTTACGCAGGTATACACAAACACATGTATTTGTATATTTTCTCCTTTCTTAAACAGTGGCATAGTATATTGTTTAGGGTATGCTGCATTGAGAAGAACCTGAAAAACATAGTGGATAAAACAATAATATAATCACTTGGGGACTTAGGATAATAGAAACTCCTTTTTGACACATGTTTTAGTGCTTGCCTAGGCAGGGGGGGAAAAACCTAGCTTTTAAGGCTTTGCCCAAAATCGGCATTTGTTACTTTCACTAACGTTGTGTTGTATAGTCACGATCATGCAGTAGGGTAGGAATATGTAATTTTCCTGCAAAGAAGGATGCTAAGTAGTTGTAAACGTAATACAATCAACTACATACACCTCATGGTTTCCCTTTTAAGAATCCCTTGTTTAAAGCTTGTAGCCTTTCAAAGGGGCTCAGATGTGGTCTTTGCTCTGTACACGTGCTGAAAACTGATGAAAAAGAACTTGAATTTCATGCCTATTTAATATGAAATGGTAATGGCTCATAGCCTTCTGTCTAGCCCAAATTTCCTTTTTTTTTCTTTTCTTTTTTTTTTGGTCTTTTCTAGGGCCACACCCTTGGCATATGGAGGTTCCCAGGCTAGGGGTCTAATTAGAGCTGTAGCCTCCAGCCTACTCCACAGCTACAGCAACGCAGGATCCAAGCCGCATCTGCAACCTACACCACAGCTCACGGCAACACCGGATCCTTAACCCACTGAGCAAGGCCAGGGATCGAACCCGCAATCTCTTGGTTCCTAATGGGATTCGTTAACCACTGAGCCACGACGGGAACTCCCCCCCAAGTTTCCATTTTTAAGTTGCTTCTCGTTCCTAAGGATTCTGTCACTATATATTTGTTCTTTAACTTTACAGTGACTTTTTTAAGATTCTAAACATTTCTAAGCTTTCTCTCTAAACTGTGAGTTAAATAAATAATTTGAGTCTTTTAAAAGTTTTTCTTTTTGGTTAGCTTCTGTCTAGTGTTGGAATTGGAACCTTAGTTAAAGAATACCCTCATTTTTCAGATGCTATATAGTGAATGTAGTACACAGTACATGGCAGATTTTGAAGCATAGTAGATATTAGTTACTCCTTTACCCCCTTTTTTTCCTTTAATTTCTTTGCTTTTTATATGGAGTTAACTATATTTGAATAGTGATGTGATCCAGTTGTGTTAGAGCAGTTTTTATTACTTCAAGTTGGAGTGGGATAGGGTTGGAACACTGAAATCTGTCTGAAATGCAGGTGCTGATTCCCTTGAAAGATAGACAGTCACTGAAATAGGAATAAATATAGGAGTCTTTTACTATTTTATGTTACATTTACTATTTGAGAATAGTTGGTATGTCTTGAAATAAGAATTTATGTTTTAAGGATGCATAAAAGCCATTAGAGAACAAATATAAAACTGAAAACATCTGGCTTAAGTTAAATAACATTTATTACTTTGCAAACTATTCCTGGTGCATATTGGTATTTCTAATATTTCATAGGTATTGAATCTTTAATATTTATTTTTAACATTAAAGTTTGGTATGAGTTAAAGCTTATAGTGAAATAATCTTTATGATGCCATGTAAACAGAGCCCTTAAAATATGTACAAAATTTAAGTCCATATGAGACCACTAGCAAAAGAAATCAAATTTAAATTTGGATCTAGTTCATTACTTTCATAATTATAAATACTTTGGGCATTTTCTTGGCACTGTTCAGGCTTATTTGAATTTTAGGAACCTTGCAGAATTGTGTACTTCCTTCCTTGCTTAACCCCTTTACAATAACATTGCATTCTAAATGTGGAGCTTTGTGATTATGGGGTGGGAAGTCAGTGGTTGAAGTACACTGTAATTTTTTTTAACTCTAATTTTTAGGCAGAAAGTTTTTGCATATTGATGTGAATGCCAGGAAGTAAGGGCTTTATAAGGTCTTTAGAACTTTATGGTAAAGGTATAGAGTACTTTAAGTTTTAATTTTAAGAGTTTGATACCTTAAGCATTATAACTTAGCATTATGATGTCCAGTGTTCCTGTGTCCCAACAAAATAAAACATCTGTCTACAACTCATGTTTGGGCAGTCATTTTTTAGTCAGTAAAGTAGCTTATGTTTCTAGTAGCTGATACAAGAATTACCAACCACATTATGATGTTATTTTTCGCTTATAGTGCTAGAATGCCATATCCATCGCATTGGATTATTTTAAATAGTTTCTTCTTACACTCCTTTATATTTAGTAGAGTTCTTCTCTTCTTTTAATAAATAAACTGAAATATAGGAGGTGATGTTCTTGGTTCGATCCGTTAAACTCTAGCTTTTACTGCTTAGAAGGTAATTCTGACTCTATACTGTAGGTGGACAGTATTACCTGAGCCTTCATGGGTAGTTTATTTTTATACTCTCAGTTTTCATGGAAAAACTGTGGAATAAAGGCTATAGGAAAGCCCCTGTGATGTTTTTTATAGGAATGTGGTGAATTATTACTCAGTGGTTTCTGTATAAAACGTCGTTTCATAATTTTTAGTAGTCAATTTAGGAAAAACTTTGCTTCTTTAGAGAAGTGTTGTGTTTCAATTTTTAGGATGAAATAACTACTTTTTCATTTTGTCAGATATTCTTAGCTTTTCTTGTTTAGAGTCTCCATTTGTTACCTTTCAGAGTCCATGTATTTGCTAAGTAGGACTTGCTTTCAATTTTCCTTCTTTTTTTATAAAGCTAGTGACTATATTTACTGGTATTTTCTTCCCTTGTTAAGTCTTCTCCCTGCATTAAGACTATAAAAATCTCCATTTAGATGTTTAATGGGCACCTTAAACTAAGGTGGTCAAAACTGATCTTTTCATATTTGCTCTGTGCAGCCTTTGTAAACTGAGTTAATGGCAGCTCCATCTGTCTTTTACTTAGACCAAAGTAATGTCATACCCTACACTTGCTTCAGTAACAGATTTTGCAACCTACTAAATAAAAGTACACAATCTGTTTTCTTTTACCACCTCAACTGCTGCTACCCTGGTGTAAATTGTCTTTTCCTATGTAATTGCAGTAGTCTGTTATTTGCCTCCAGTAGCTGTACATTTTACTTAAGATTAAAAGTCTTCTTTAAATAAATAGGCTACAAATCCCTCCAAGATCTGGCAGCCCCCAAATGCCTCCCTTCATCTCTCTGACTTTATCACCTATTTAACCCTCCCCTTTGTTCTCGGTAGACTTCTTACTGTTTTTAAAGATGTTAGAAACATTCCTGTTTCACAGCCTTTGTAATTGCTGTATATTTTTATCTTGTTTTTTGAAATATCCTTAATGGCCTTCAGTTTTATTTCAGGATTCTGCTCAGAAGTCACCTTTCTTAATAGCTCTGTCTATAACTGGTATTTTGACAGTCTTTGACAGTTTGATAGCTATATAAAACAGCAAAAAGCTTCCATTGCCCATTCTTTAATTCCCTTACCCTTTTTGATCTTTCTTTGATAGATTTATTATTTTTGTTTTCTTACCGTCTACCTCCACATTAGAATATATATTTTATTTTGTTCAGTGCTGCATACCCAGTTTCTAGAACAAAGTCACAGTGATGTCTAATGGATGAATGAATGAATGGTGTTTTTTGGTATACAGATAACTTTTTAATTTTTTGTCTTGTTAAATGCTCATAATTTTTGAAGTTAGTGTCACCCCCACTTTAAAGGTAAAGAAATTGTAGCTCAGATTGTTTAACCACCGATTGTAAAATCACAACTGGAATTCTCTTCTGATCTTTTTACTTTACTATTTTTATTTAACACATGGGGGCATGAATATTAGGTAATTCTCACTATTTTTAGCCCATTTGTGGGTTGTCTCCTAATTTTTTTTTTTTTTTAAGTCATGCCTATAGAACTGTTTTCATTTGCTTTCATCCCTGTGAGAATTATGAGCAGGGATATGTGGATTTGGTGGCATTTGCCATGGAGTCAGTGCATCCACAAATCTGAAATTTAAAGGCTGAAGCGAGTGAAGGGAAATTCTAAATGTAAATACTACTATTGAGTTAATTCAACATTCATACATTTGTTCATTCAGTGTATCGAGTGTTTATTGTTGAGCATATTGTGCACGTTTCTGAGAACACAGTGATGAGCAACATGGTTGTGGTTATTCCCTATCTTTGAGGCTTTTGGTCCATGGGGAAAGAAAAGACTGTTAAACAAATGATTGTCATTCAACATGAGCAATGTCTGTGGTAGAAAAATTCAGGCTTATAGATGTGTGTAGAGATAACTCAGACTCGGCAGCGCTATGCCCCACAGGAAGTTACAGATGGAGATTTCGGAATAGGTAGAGGATAGCCAGGTTTGTGGCAGAGGGTAAAGAAGGAGCATAGCAATTTCGAGTTCCTGAAAGAGATTCCATTCAGAGGGGTTGTTAGAGTGTATAGCTGGATGTGGTAAGTTTTTTGGGGCTAGAGAAATTACTGGGTCAGGCTTAAGAATGCATTATAAAACTGGTAATCAAGTTACAGAGAAGCCTTAGAGGGGAGTGAAATGATCAGATGACTTTTTAGATAGAGTGATTTGGTTGCAATGTCAAGAGTGGATTGGTAGAGAGTAAGGCTGGGGTAGCCAGACCAGTTGAGAATGTTTTGATAATTTAGGTAGAAATACTATTGGGCTCCACTGGAGGAGTGACTGGGGGGATGGAGAAACCTGGGTAGCATTACCGTATGGTGTAAAGAACTGTACCTTGTGACGACGGCATGTGGGGAATGGCTAGGAAAGGAGGAGAGTGAATGGCTACCCGATCTTTGGCTCAATAAGCTGGGTAGGTGGAGATGTCATTTGCAGAGAAAGGATATGTTTTGGGAGATGATAATAGATTCACTTTTGGAGATTTTGTTTTGTTTTTGGCTACAGCATGCAGCAGCTTGATGTGGGAACTCAGTTCCCAGACCAGGGATTGAATCCAGGCCATAGTGGTGAAAATGCCAAATCCTAACCACTAGACCACCAGGGAACCCCCTAGAGATGTTGACTTTGAGTCCTGTGGGGTGTGAGGGCATCCAAGTGAAGATAGCTGATAGTCAGTTGTATGTATCAGTCTAAAACCTTAAAAAAATTTGGATAGATGTCCAGAATTGGGGCTTCAGTATGTTAGGTGGTGTAGGAAATCGTGGAATTAGATGAGGTTACCTAGGAAGGAAGTATAGAGTAAACAAAAGAGCCTAAAACAGGAGTTCCTGTCGTGGCGCAGCGGAAATGAATCTGGCTAGGAACTGTGAGGTTGCAGGTTTAGTCCCTGGCCTCGCTCAGTGGGTTAAGGATCCGGCGTTGCCATGAGCTGTGGTGTAGGTCACAGACGTGGCTCAGATCTGGCGTTGCTTTGGCTGTGGTGTAGGCCAGCAGCAACAGCTCTGATTAGACCCCTAGCTTGGGAACCTCCATATGCCGTGGGTGTGGCCCTAAAAAAAAAAGGACAAAAGACCAAAAAAAAAAAAAAAAGCCTAAAATAGAATCCTACATAGAATCCTATATAGCAACATTTAAGGTATGGACTGAGATAGAGTAACTAAAAAGAAGATGAAAAAAAAAAGAAATAAAATGTTATCCTGACTTAGGGTTGAAGAAATCATTAATGACTTGGACAAGAGTAGTAAAGAGAGATGACTAGGTTAGAAGCTGGATTTGGGAGGAAGGTGAGGCAGTGGAGAGAGTAAGTATAACACAGTGTAGCAGTGGAGGACAACATATACTCCAGAGTGTCTTCCTTCTATTTTTAAAGAAGGAAAAGTCTTGATCATTTTTCAAATTCTCATGGCAGAAGGTAAGTAGAAAGGGAGAAGAGGAAGATGCCAATTCAGAAGAATGAGGTTTGTCAGCAGAACAAGATTTACCCAGAAGGTGGGAGGAAATGAGATAGATCTACATTATAGGGATTGTGATTAGTCTCAATTTTTTGGAGGTACTGCAGAGTGCTTGGAAGGCGAGGGCAAGATAACTGACCTTTGATTTATTCTGTAAAAAAGGGGAGATGCTAAGAATGAGGTGTAAAGTGAAGAGGTCAGAATTTTGAGGATATTAAAAAGATCCCAGTAGAATGTTAAATGCTTTGAGCCAGGTGTCCCTGTGGGCTTTACTGAGCTACCACAGGGATGCATGGCACAACATACTTAAGAAGCCTGATGGATTGTTCTTCAGGAGTTTTCATCTCTTATGTTCGTTCTATTAGGAGGAGTCATCTGAGGTTTCATTTGATTAATTCATTTGACTACTAATCTGAAAAAGTAGATGGTACTTATTGCTAGTGGAGCAAAGGATCTTTTTGGAATGGTGGTGGGTAGAAATTTGGTGGTCTGCAGCCTAGTCTCCAGGAGTTAAGAGGGTGCACAATTTATTCTCATATTTAATTTCACATGAGCCTTCACCTTGAACTCCTCCTGGTGATCAGCTCTGTGAGGAAGAATGTTCTGAGGCTTCTTTGCTTTTATTGGTAGTCTGCTGTATGAATCTTTATAAGTTGTTAGAACCAGATGCTCTTTATAAATGATTCTTTTTAGGAACTAAAGAATACAGACTTAAGTCTGTAACATACAAATACAGAACATTTTCTTAGGCAATGTACTCATATCGTAAAAATCTCTGAATAATGGTCTTCCCTAGAGTAACAAGAGGGGGAATTTATCCATCAACTTAAGTAGATTGCAAGTCCTTCTACTTGGTTTACATGTTTCACCTTAATGTAAGATACTATACATTAGTTCCTTATTCACTTTAATAGGGAACTCATATTGCTTCCCTTAAGTGCTTTGTATTTTCATCAGATTTCCTACTTTGTATTATTTTTCTTTAGCACTCAGTGCAGCTCACGTAAGGGTTCTTTTTTGTTTGTTTGTTTTCAACAAGAAATTATATTTGGGGGCTTCTGGTGGTTTTAAGTCATTTTAAATGGCGGTACAAGTCACAAGTTTTTGCCATTTAGAGTTAGGAGCAAGGGGAGTTTTAGGCATGATAGGAAGACTTGCTGTTAGGTTTTGTGACTGACAGTGCCATACAGAAAATGCAAATACAATTTTTCTCTAAAAGCTTAGCAATTCAAAAACAAATTTTTTCTAAAAGCCTGGCAATTCAAAAACAATCTGGTGGATAAAGCATAGGGTCATTAAAATATTAGAAAAATGATACAAGGTAAGATTTCTCCTTTGTTTGATTATGAGACCTGTTTACCTTTTGTCCCTGTTCGCTGTCCTTTTCTCCTCCTTTCCTCCATTTTCTTCCTTCTAGTCTCTAATAAGCCCTTTTAATTAATTTTTGCTTCTGTGTGGTCATGCTCTTTCCTACTTGAATAGTTCTCAGTAATAACATCTTTATACTCATTAAAAATAATAGGCCCTGAGCCAGGCATTGTTTTAAGCATTTTACAGGAATCAATTAATTTAATTCTCATAGCAGTCCTATGAAGTATCCCATTTTACAGGTGAAGAAACTGGGCATATACAGGGGAGGAGGTAAGATATGAATCAAGAGGGTTTGACTGTAAAGTTCACGTGCTTTATCACAACACTGTGCTGCTTTTTGGCCATTGACTTAACAGCCACTGTAGTAGTTTTGACAATTTTCAATGAGCCAAAAGCAATTAGCCTATCTATTAGTAATAGATGTTTTTAAATATATAAGCATTTATTTTAATGAGATATGCTTTAATGATTCTAGTAAAGTTTGTAGGCACTAAATCTAAAATAAACTGTTTACCTTATGGCTATAATCAAATACTCAGACTGATAATTGTACCTTAATCATCTGCTGAAGCTGCCTTTATCAATCTGTGGTTTATTAATACTATAGATTGTTTCACTTTAAAATGTCTCTTAAGTAAGTACCTCCTATACTAATTCGTGCTTGAATGTTGTTTTATCTGAGAGACTGGTTATTGAAGCTCTTCATTAAAATTATAGATTATAGTTCTAGCAATGAGAAAGTAAGACATTGTGGAAATACCTGCCCACTATACAAACTGGAAAATTGAACAAAAGGCAGGAAACAAGTATTTTTAGACAATAGCACAAGACAGATTCTTGAGAAAAGGGGGAAGAAATGGGAAAGGTCTATCATTGTCTTGGATTTCTGCCAGGAGGTAATTTCTGGACTGCAGTGCAGCAAGGGAGACCTCAGCAGAAGGTTGTTAAGTTAAGAATTAGAGATCTGAGTGCAAGCAAGCCAAAGTAGTAAGAATTTGTGGAGCTGAATTCCTGCAGAGAGAGGTATGTAGAGAAAGAGCTCAAGAAGTATGATTTATGTGTTTGGCCGAATACTAATCTGTGAATGCCTGGAGTGAAACCCCGTAAGGTTGTCAAACATGAACAGTTTGTGAAGAAAGAGCAATTACTAGGGATTACCACGAATAATTTCTGGTGTTTGCACAAGAATTGTTTGAGTTCTCTCCAGATTTCAGAGACTTCATTGAATACCTGGGCTATTCACTAAAAGTTGAAATCGGGCTACATTAGACTTAAAATGGAGGCTATTCTATTTCTAACCTGAAAAAGCTTCACACTCATTTGCAAGTAACTTACCTGTTGGCTAGGGAAAAAAAAAAGCACTCTCAGACTTGTCACTGATGACATTTGAGCTGAATAACTCTGCTTTAGGGGCTTTAGGGACTATCCTGTGCATATAGAATATTTTGTAACATCTTTGATCTCTCTGCACTTGACTTCGGTAGCGCTCTTCAGTTGCGATTAACCAAAAAATGTCTCCAGACACCGCTACATGTGCCTTAGGGGTCAGAATCACTCAGTGGTTCTTAATGGGATTATGACAAGATCTAGCCATCAATAACATCAGCGGAAATAAATTACTAGCTATATATCAAGAAGTAGGGAAAAGTGACCCATGATCTAGAAGAAAAATTATTTAATAGAAAGAGAACCAGAAATGATGGAATTAGCAGACAAGGATGTTAAAATAGCTATAGTAAAAATGCCAATATACTCAAGGATGTAATGGAAATATGAACATAATTAGGAGTGAAATAGAAGACATAAAAAAAAAACCAAATGGAACTTCTGGAGATGAAAAACAATATCTGAGGTGAATGTCTGCATGTGAGATTTTAACAGTAGACTAGGTAGTGGAGAAAAGATTATTGAACTTGAAAATGTGGCAATAAAATTATCCAGAATGAAGCACAAAGATAATAAAGACTGCAAAAAGAATTCAACTTGGGATAATTTTAAATGGTCTAACATACATGCACCTAAAATCCCAGAAGGAGAGGCAAGAGAGAATGGACATTAAAATATTTGAAGGAAGAATGCTAAAAAATTGCTAAAATATGATGCAAACCATAAATCACAAATTTGAAAAGGAAAAACACACAGGGTTTGCAAAGGTACGTCATAATCAAGTTCAGTGAAAAATCTGAGGAGTTAGAGGGAAAAAAAGGCACATCAAGTAGAGAAGAATTATAATAAGAATCCACAGATAATCTTCTGAAACAATATAATTCACAAGACAGTGTCTTAAGAAACTAGGTAACACAGAAAAAAATGGAAAGATAACTTTGAAAGACCTGAAACTGTAAACTCCTAGAAGAAAACATAGGTGGTAAATTCCTTCTCTGTCTTGAAGACAATTATTTGGATTTGACACCAAAAGCAAAAGCAGCAAAAGCAAAACGAACAATGGGACTGTACCAAACTAAAAAGCTTCTCTACAGCAAAGGAAACCATCAACAAAATGAAAAGGCAACCTATAGAATAGGAGAAAATATATGCAAGTCATACATCTGGTAAGGGGTTAATATCTAAAATATGCAATAACTTACAGAGCTCAATATCCAAAAATAGCCCACATAATCCAGTTAAGATATAAGCAGAGGATCTGCATAGGCATTTTTCTAAAGAAGATACACAGGTGGCCAATAGATACACAAAAAAATCCTCAGCATCACTAATCATCAGTGAAATACAAATTAAAACCACAGTGAACCGTCATCTCATAAGTGTTATAATGGCTATCATCAAAAAGACAGGAAATAACAGTGTTGGAAAGGATGTGGAAAAAAGGGAACCCTCATGCACTGTTGGTGGGAATGTAAATTGGTGCAGCCATTATGGAAAACAGTTTAGAGGCTCCTTAAAAAATTAAACATATAACTACTGTATGGTCCAGCAATTCCACCTCTGGATATTTATGTTAAGAAAATGAAACCACTAACTTGAAAAGATATCCACACACTCATGTTCATTGCAGCTTTATTTATAATATCCAAGATACAGAAACAACCTAAGTATTATTGATGGATGAATGGATAAAGAAAATGTCTTATTTATACAGTGGAATAAAAAGAAGGAAATCTTGCCATTTTTATCAACACAAATGGACTTAGCTTATGCTAAGTGAAATAAGTCAGACGGAGAAAGACTGTGTGACCTCACTTACATATAGAATCTCAAAACTAACAAGCAAATAGAACTCATAGGTACAGAGACCAGATTGGTGGTTGCCAGAGGTGGGGCTTGTGGGGTGGGTGAAAGGGGTGAAGGTGATCAAAAGGCACAAACTTCCAGTTATAAGTCCTGGGGCTGAACAGCATGGTGACTGCAGTAGATAAAACTGCATTGTATATTTGAAAGTTGCTAAGTGAATAGATCTTAAAAGTTCTTATTACAAGAAAAATAATTTTGAACTATGTGTGATGGTGAATGTTAACTAGACCTATTTTGGTGATCATTTCACAATATATATACACAGAGTGAATCATGTTACACACCTGAAACTAATGTAATGTTACATGTCATTATATCTCAGTTTAAAAAAAGAGGAGACACCAAAGCCCACTCAGTATCTGCATGCACGTACTCAGGAAAGGCCCTGTGATGATGCAGTGAGAAGGCAGCCAATTGCAAGCCAGCTTGAGAGGTGTCAGCAGAACCCAAGTTTCAGGCTTCCAACATTCAAAGCTAAGAATATAAATGTTTGTTTTTTAAGGAAAAGAAAAGAAAATGAGTGGAAAAGAAAAAAAGGGACAGAGTTCAACTGGTCAAATAGGAAACAGCAAGAAAATGGGTTTAATCATACCACGTCAGTGATTATATTAAAGTTAGATGGTCAGAAAATTCCGAAGGTCAATTGAATGGATATGCTCATTGGAAACTCACATTTAAATAAGGCACAGGTTAAAAGAAAAGTGAAGAAAGATATTCTGTCCAAAGTATAAACAATCTAGAAGGGTTATATTAATATCAAATTATATTTCTGGAGAAGACATATTGCCAGGGATATAAAGGACCATTCTTTTTTTTTTTGTCTTGTGTTTTTTAGGGTTGCACCCGAGGCATGTGGAGGTTCCCAGGTTAGGGGTAGAATCGGAGCTATAGCCGCTGGCCTATGCCACAGCCACAGCAACACCAGATCTGAATCAAATCTGCGATCTATACCACAGCTCACGGCAACACTGGATCCTTAACCCACTGAGCGAGGCCAGGGATCGAACCTGCAACCTCATGGTTCCTAGTTGGATTCGTTTCCACTGTGCCACGATGGGAACTCCAAAAGGACCATTCATAATGATGGAGTCTATTCATAAAAATTATGTAACAGTGTTAAATATGCATAACCCCATACCAGAACTTAAAAATACATGAGACACAACTGTCAGAGAAGCAAGTTTAATCCGTAAGTAGAATTAAACATGCTTCTCTCAGTAATCAGTAAAGTTAGTGAACAAAAATATTATCAAGTTCTTACAAAACTTGAATTAAATAACATCAATTAATTTGACCTTATTGACATTATAGAATAGTTAACCCAACAATAGAATACACATTCTTTGAAAGAATACATGGGCTGTTTACCGGATAGGCCCTGTATTTGGGCCCGAACAAGTCTCAGTGAATTTAAAAGGTTTGAAGTCATACATAGTAGGTTCTATGACTACAGTGAAATGATTTTCCTATCAGAGAGACATTTGGAAGATCCTCAAATATATGGAAATTAAGCAGCATTTCTAAATAACCTGTGGATTAGAGAAGAAATCATGAAACAATCCAATTGCTTTTGAATTATTTTTGAAATGAATATAAAAGAAACATGTCATATATTTGTGAGATACAGGTTAAAATAGTACCTATACATAAATTTATAGTTTAAATGCTGATGCCAGAAATGAAAATACAACCCCAGTAATCTTAATTTTTACCTTAAACTAGTAAAAGAAGAGCAAATGAAACCTGAAACAATTAGAAAAAAAGAGATAAGCAAAAAACTATGAAACTAAAGACAGTCCAGAAAATCAATACATTAAACAGTTGAGTTTTTATAAAAGATAAAAAGTTGATAAGGCTCAAATAAGACTGACCTAAGAAAAAGAAATAGTACTGATAAAAAGACACGAATGAAAGAATATCACTACAGATTAGACAATAAAGGGATAAAAATGCAATATGCTCATAAATTTGACAACTTAGATGAGATGTATAAATTCCTTGAAAAGTGTAACTTACCAAAATACAGAGTAAATTGAAACTAGATCATGAAAAGAATTAAATTTATTGTCAAAAATCTTCACACACAGAAAATTGCTTATGTAATTTCACCTGTGAATTCTGTCGAGCGTTTAATCTTACACAAATTCTTTGATTCCTTACTTTAATATCAAAATCTGATGAAGTCATTAAAAAAAGGAATTACAAACCTTTATATCATGAACAAAAATCCTTGACGTATTAGCATATCAAATCTAGCAAAATATTTAAAGGCTAATACATTGTGACTAATGGGGTTTATCCCATTCATTCAAAAATTAATATGGTCTAACATTTTTTAAAGGGTTAAAAACTATATGTTCATCTCAGTAGATGCAGAAAGAATTTTATGTATTCAGTACTTACAATAAAAAAAACTCTTAGCAATAGCAACAGAAGGGAACTTCTTCAGTTGGATGAAGTTCATCTGTGAAAAACCAGCTAATGTCCTTTTTTTTTTTTTTAGGGCCGCACCTGTGGCAGGCACCCAGGCTAGGGTGGAATCAGAGCTGTAGCTGCCAGCCTGCACCACGGCCACAGCAGCTGGGGATCTGAGCCACATCTGCGACCTACACCAAACTCACCCCAACACTGGATCCTTAACCCGATGAGCAAGGCCAGGGATTGAACTTGCATCCTCTTGGATGCTGGTCAGATTCGTTTCCACTGAGCCATGATGGGAACTCCTTTTTTTTTTTTTTTTAACAACTTTTTTGAATGATTAACTTTATCTCTTTAATGTTTCTATCTTATCTTATATCATCTTTGTCCAAGAGCTGTAAATTTTGACATGTTCTTCTTAAGGACCTTGTACACTGTGATTTCATGGATTTCTGTTTAGCATTTTACTCTTTAGAAATATTTAAAATTGTTGTTTTAAACATCACAAAAAATATCACTTTAGAGTACATCTCACTCTTTGGAATATTTCAGTACTGAGTCGTTTCTTTGTTTTTATTTTTTATTAGGATGTATAGAATATAAATACTGTGGAAGGGCAATGTTAAGGTTTTTGTGATTTTTTTTTTTAGGTGTCATTCTTTAAAAACAAATTATTCTTTCAGAAACTGTTTTGACTGGGTCTACCTCACCTTTACCCTCTCCGGGGAATGGGAATGAAACTGCACCTGGATCAGTTACTACCCAGCCAAAGAAAATCCGAGGAATTGGATTTGGAGATATTTTTAAAGAAGGCTCTGTGAAACTTAGGACAAGAACATCCAGTAGTGAAACAGAAGAGAAAAAACCAGAAAAGGTAGTACTGACGAACTTTCCTAGATTAACTCCATTCATTCTCTCATGAAGCATTGTTTTAAACTGTCAAAGTTAGTCTGCAACCCCGTTGCCTTTTCATTTCTGAGATGCCAGTGATAGATTATGAACAAGTGTGAGAAACTGTTTTCAACTCTAAGTGACTTACTTTAATGTTTGTTTGATTCTTATAAAATTGGAATTTTGGGGGGTAAATTTAATATGAACTTTTCTTAGTGGAAACTTTCAAGTTTTTGGTTATCATGGTGTAGAAATAGAAAAGGCAAGTGTTTTTTTGTTTTGTTTTGTTTTTCCTTTTAAAGCTGAAATTATGGTTTTTTTCTTTCAATTTGAAGTAGGCCTAAAGTGGGCCATTTTAAAATGGACTCACAATGAAATATTAAGTTAATTAAGCACTGTTTAACTTTCCTCTGGATTGTCAGCAGTGGTGAAATCTATTCATCACTAGCCCTGAAAGTGTGAAGAACTTTATTTTTCATTAGCATTTCCCTGGCATTTTGAAGTAAGTCAAAGTGAATCTACCATACTAATACGAGATTTTAAAATAAACCCTTAAGTTTTTATTTTGTGGGGAAATAGCCGCAATCTTTAGAACATTTATTTCCAGTCTATTGTTCTGGTGTTAACCCCTTGGAGATGAAGTTGAGTATTTACTTCAGATTTCCCTTGACTTTTAGAGCATTGTTTCCATTGTAGTCTCATTTATATGTCTTTATTTAATTTTTAAAGTTTTAAAGTTTTTTAGTATTTATTTGCCTTTTTTACATTTCATTTCTGAGAATATTTTGGTTAGTGAAATGTATTCCGAAGTTTTCTCCCAAAGTGTTAGTTTCAACATTTTTTTTTTCCCTCTCCCAGCTTGTTACATATTTTCACATATGTTCAGGAAAGAGAGTTTATACTTTCTGTTTTGCCCTCTTCCCAGCTCTGTGACTATCTGGCATTAAAATTATGGGCCTAGGAGTTCCCATTGTGGCTCAGTGGTAACGAACCCAACTAGGATCCATGAGGATGTGGGTTCGATCCCTGGCCTTGCTCAGTGGGTTGGGTATCTGGCGTTGCCATGAGCTGTGGTGTAGGTCACAGACGCAGCTCAGATCCCCCATTGCTGTGGCTGTGGTGTGGGCCGGTGGCTATAGTTCCGATTCGACCCCTAGCCTGGGAACCTCCATATGCCTCCATTGCATAAAATAGCAGAAAAAATAAAAAAAATAAAAAATAAATTAAAAAAATTACGAGCCTAATTAATTCTTGGTTTTAAAGGTAAAGATTAGAATTCTTGTTTCTGGAATGGTGCTATATGGTCATGTAACAGCTGGGATTTTTTTTTTTTTGTCTTTTGGTCTTTTCTAGGGCCGCACCCACAGCATATGGAGGTTCCCAGGCTAGGGGTCGAATCAGCTGCAGCTGCCAGCCTACGCCAGATCTGAGCCTCGTCTGCAAGCTATACCACAGCTCACGGCAATGCCGGATCCTTAACCCACTAAGCAAGGCCAGGGATCGAACCTGCAACCTCATGGTTCCTAGTCGGATTCATTAACCACTTCGCCACAGTGGGAACTCCGAGCTGGGACTGTTTAGAAGCAATGTCTCTGTTACAAGAAACATTAGGCTACATAATCAGGGGTTCCTTTCTAACTCTAAAGCTTATGTTTGTATTAAATAACTTTACTTGATTAATAAGCTTTCATTTTGCCATGTTTAATGTTCACTAAAGAGTTCTTGTTAGAATAATTCAAAATTACATTGTGTGGTAGCCTTGTGGCGCTTGCTTTTATTACTGAATTATCTAGGAATTGATAAAAGTAGGGAGCACATTTGCTATGTTTGTAGATGACAGCAGATAAGATAAAATGGATAAAACTGGGCAAGACTGAAGTGAATATCTTAAAAGAGAAACAACATAGAGCGATAGTAAGTTATCATTATGTTCAGATTTTTGGTTAATGAAATCTAAAGTCAAACATAGTGTTACTTCTGAAGGGATAATTCAAGGAAAAACTAGTACAAGATGAAGGACTTACTATGGTCAGTTACAATGGAAAATTATCTACTAGACTTGGTTACAAGGTTGTAACATTAAATGTTACATTAAATGTTTTCATTCCCATAGCAGCAATGAAATAAGTATAAAGAGTCTCTTTTTCGTCTCTGTTTCATTGTAAGGAGATTTAGTGCTGTTGTTTAAGAGCTTACTTTCTGGAGTCAGACTTTCTAGGTTCAGATGGGCTCCCCTACTAAATTACTTTTATTATGGACAGATTACTTAACTGCTTCCTAACTCATTAAAGAAGTGAGTGGTAGTACCTGTTTATGCAGATGGTTCTGAGAATTAAGCTATAATGTATGTAAAGTGCTTATTAGCTCAGAGATTGGTATATAGTAAATTTTGAAATATGATTATTTATTCTAGAGAGTTTAAAATAAATCACAGTATTACAGATGTCACAGTATGTTTATCATCCTTAAGACAGGGAATTTTTTAAACCTAATTTTAAAAGTTCTAGGCTTTCATTTAAGTAGCTTTTCCGATATTTGTCTTTTTCATGGCAGAGTTTTTAGTCACATTTTTAATTTGGTTGTAAGTGCCATTAGGGAAAGCTAAGTAACTGTTAACAGAAATTTTGTTTAACATTAATAGCTTTATTCTAACTTCAGATATTTGACTCTGTCCTTTCTGTTCTAGCCCTTAATCACACAATCACTAGGATCCAAAACTCAGAATGTGGAGATAGCAAAAACAGACACTGACAGTAAAATTAAAGGTACCTTTTTTTTTTTTTTTGTCTTTTTGCTGTTTCTTGGGCCGCTCCCGAGGCATAAGGAGGTTCCCAGGCTAGGGGTCCAATCGGAGCTGTAGCCTCCGGCCTATGCCAGAGCCACAGCAACGTGGGATCCGAGCTGCGTCTGTAACCTACACAACAGCTCACGGCAATGCCGGATCGTTAACCCACTGAGCAAGGGCAGGGATTGAACCCGCAACCTCATGGTTCCTAGTCGGATTTGTTAACCACTGAGCCACGATGGGAACTCCAAGGTACGTTTTTGAGTGACATTTTCATATTAGAAATGAAGCATGTTCAAATATATTACTAGATTTGATGAAGACATTTGTTACACTGTACGACTTCATCAGAACATTAAGTCCTTCTAGATTTCAGCACCATGAGGTCAAGGGTTTTTGTATGCTCTGTTCACTGATGTGTCTGCTACAGTTAGAACTGTGCCTAGAACTAATGGGCATGTAATAACTACTTGAATGACTAATTAATGAAATTATTACTTAATTCAACATACAGTATTGGCCACAATTATTGAAATCATCTCTAAAAGCTTCTAGTACATCTCTTTAGACAAAATAGAGGCTTAATAACTATTTGTCAAAAGGACCAATTTATATAAACTTCATTTTTTACATTCTTTATTTTAGCTAAGGAATATTGTAGAACATTATTTGCCTATGAAGGTACTAATGAAGATGAACTTACTTTTAAAGAGGGAGAGATAATCCATTTGATAAGTAAGGTAAGATATTTCTCAGTTTTTTTTAGTGAATCAGTTCATTCACATAAATATTTTTTCATAGTCTTCCATTCCCTTAGAATGTAAGCTCTAGCAGGGCTGGGACTCTGTCTTGTTTATCTCTGTGACCTGAGAACCTGGCACATAGTAAGTGATAAGAAAGAGCAAACAGTTATTGTCTATCTTTGTTATAATTGATTTAGTAGAAATTATTTTCACCATTGTGTTATTTTTTCCTCTAACCCCAGACCTCCGTGCCCATCCTCCCTACCCAGTTTCTGTTCTCATTTCCTGTTTCACATCATCCCATTTTTTCTCCCCATCTTATGTTTGTTGTATTGTTTGTAATATAAGAAGAAAAAGAATAAAAATAGGGAAACAGCTTTAATGTCCATCAACAACTTGGAATGAATTAAGGGAAAAGAAAACCCAGTAGTACTGGGGTATGGGCAGAATCCTGTAATAACTATTTGTAATAGTACACTGTAAGTATTTGTTTTTGCTATATAATCCTTTAAAGTAATTTTTGAAGTTTCTCCCAATGTTTTAAATTGACTTAACAGATTTAGTGTATGTAATGGGAACTTTTTATTGAAGTATAATTAACCTAACAACACTGTATGTTAGTTCCAAGTACACAGCATATTGATTTGATGTTTTTCTACATTTATTATTTCTAGATATCATTGATATTTCTGTCACCATGCAGAGTTATTGCAGTATTATTGACTGCATTCCCCATGTTGGACACTTCATCCCCTTGACTCATTTATTTTGTGACTGGAGATTTGTACCCTCACCTCTTTCACTCTTCCCCTCAACTCTTCCCTGGCAACCAGCCACTGGTTGTTCCTCTGTATCAATGAGTCTGTTTCTGTTTTATTTTATATGTTCATTTCTTTTGTAGATTCCACATATAAGTGAGATTTTATGCTATTTGTCTCACTTACTTCATTTAGCATAATACCCTTTAGGTCCATGCCTATCACAAACGGCAATATTTTGTTCTTTTTAGTATCAGAGTAATATTATATATATGTGTGTGTATATATATATAATATTATATATATATCTTCTTTATTCATCTACTGATAGACTTTTAGGTTGCTTACATATCTGGACTGTTCTAAAGAATGCCACAGTGATTGATTATGGGGTGAATATATCTTTTTGAATTAGTGTTACTATTGTTAGAAAAATACCAAGAAGTGGGTTGATGGATTATGATACTTCTATTTTTAATTTTTTGAGGCATCTCTATACTGTTTTCCATTGCAGTTGAGCCAATTTATATTCTTACCAGCAGTGTAGGAGGGTTCTTTTTTCTCCACATCTTCTCCAACACTTGTTATTTGTGTCTTTTTAGGTTGTCATTCTGAATGGCAGAGGTGTTATCTCATGGTTTTGATTTGCTGATGGTTAGTGCTGGTGGACATCTATTCATGTGTCCACTGGCCATTCTTCAGAAAAATGTTTAGGTTCTGTGCTTATTTTCAATCAGGTTGTTTATCTTTTTGATACTGAGTTGTATGAATTCTTTGTGTATTTTGTATATTTTGAAAATTAACCACTCATGGGATATATGTTTAAAAATAGCTAATCCCATTCATTAGGCTGCCTTTTCATTTTGTTGATTGTTTCCTTCACTCTGCAGAAACTTTTTACTTTGATGTAGTCTCATTTGTTTATTTTTGCTTTTGTTTCTCTTGCCTGAAGAGACATATCCAAAAAATACTGCTATGTTTTCTTCTAGGAGTTTTATGGTTTCAGACTTCATATATAAGTCCTTAATCCATTTTTGAGTTTATGTTTGTGAGAAAGTCCAGTTTGATTCTTCTGCTGT
Source organism: Phacochoerus africanus (assembly GCF_016906955.1). Classification (NCBI taxonomy): domain Eukaryota; kingdom Metazoa; phylum Chordata; class Mammalia; order Artiodactyla; family Suidae; genus Phacochoerus; species Phacochoerus africanus. The sequence continues at coordinate 43,499,804 of NC_062552.1, forward strand.
AGCCGTCTAGTTTTACCAACACTATTTATTGAAGAGATTGTCTTTTCCTCCTTGTATAGCTCTCTTGGTTTGCTGATATTTTGGATGCTAATATTTTGAATGAAAGTGGGGAGTTAAAGTCCCCTACTATTAGTGTATCACTATCAGTTTCTCCCTTTATGTTTGCTAACATTTGTTTTATGTATTTAGGTGCTTCAGTCTTGGATACATATATATTTACAATTGTTATATCATTTTGTTGGATCGATGACCTTATCATTATGTAATATCCTTCTTTGTCTCTTATTACACACTTTGCCTTAAAGTCCATTTTGTCTGATATAAATATTGCTACCTCAGATTTCTTTTCATTTTCATTTGCATGTAACACTTTTTCCCATCCCCTGACTTTCAGTTTGTGCATGTCTTAAGATCTGAAGTGAGTCTCTTACAGAGAGCTATCTTGAATGATGTGACTAATGTTTGGTATAGAAAGTGTCGAAAAGAATGTTGAGCAACACCCTCCTCTTCTGTTTCTGCTCCTTTTTCTGTTCTCACCCTCTGAGTTTTTATCCTTGTAAACTAGATTTTTAAATTATTTGATTTATTAAACAATTAAACTTAATTTTACTGCTGTTTGAAGGAAAATATATACATATATTTTAGGAGGGCCTCGCAGTCTGTTTAAAGTCTTTATTTTTCCTTATAAAAATAATGGAATTCAGTATTTTCCTATTTTGTTGCTAACTTTTTTCTTATTTAAAGATAGCCCCTGTTATTTTCATCATTCTTCAATTTGCATTTTAGGAGACTGGAGAAGCTGGCTGGTGGAAGGGTGAACTTAATGGTAAAGAAGGAGTATTTCCAGACAATTTCGCTGTTCAGATAAATGAACTGGATAAGGATTTTCCTGTAAGCATTTCTTTTTCAATGATGATAATAATTTAAAAACCTTTGCCAGTATTTCTTAAAAAACAAGTTTTTTGCATAGTTACTGAATAATTTTATGAGAGGGTTTCAGATTTATATAATCAGGTGAAAGTTATTTGAGTTATGGTAAAAACAAAACAATATATCAGTTCTTTGCTTTATTCCTGTTTTTCTTTTTCCCCAACTAAAAAGTAACCATAGACTTTGTTACTGTGTTATAACTAAGAGAAAGAAGGTTGGCCATACGGTTTAGACAAATTAATACTTTACTGTAAGAAATTATGTCTATTTAATTTTGTTGAAATTTTTTAAGGTACTCTTCATCTCACTATTATTTTGTCATTACATTTTGAGGAAGGTGAGAAGAAGGCTTTTCCTCCTTATGGGATTTAATGTATCTGTCTCACTTCTCACAGTGAATAAAGTGAGACTGAGTCATCAGTGATCTTTTGCTCTTCTACAGCTTGGTCTCTTTTTTTCTGCCTATGGAGGGATGAATCTAACTGTGTTTTTAGGTTAGAGGGAACGAGAGTTGTACAGAGAACAGACATACCCGAGGAAGACAAGTCTACCATACTTGATTTAAGCCAATGCAGAAATCTCTGACCTTTGTACAGTAAATTACAAGAGGATAATGTAGTGAGGCATATGCTATCTGAGAGCTTTTGCTGGATTTCATTCACTATTGATTAAATAGCCTTCAATGTGTACTTCATTTTTATACTCTTCTCTTTTTCTTTTTTTTCCTATCTTTTAAGGGCCTCACCCGCAGCATATGGAAGCTCCCAGGCTAGAGGTCGAATTGAAGCTGTAGCCGCTGCCAGGCTGAGCATGGCAAGGGAGTGAACCTTGTCCTCTTGGATACTAGTTTGTTTCTGCTGAGCCATGATAAGCACTCCCTATACTCTTCTTAATGTACACCTTTTTAAAATACTTTTATTTGGTATTTATACAGTATAGATTATCAGTCATCTTTAATTTGGAAAAACCATAGTCACATACTTAGAAATGTGCCTCAAATTTTTTAAGATGTAAAATTAAGCCAAAAAACAAGTGAATGCTTATAAAGCCAAGAGAATTTTAATAAATTGAGGAAAAACAGACCTGTACCTTTAATCTTCACTTTGAGAGCTCTGAGGAATCAAGAGTAAAGGCTAGATGTATTTATTAGCTACTCCTTTTCTTTTTAAAGAAAGTCTCGTTCCCTTTCCCTGCCACCCACCCATCTTTCCCCCCAAAAAGCTCAGCTGTTAAAGGGGGTAAAATGGTACCGAGGAATCTTAAAATAGGGGAGGCAGGACAGAACAGTTTTGCTCATCATTAAGATATTTTTAAATTTATCTAACTCAGATAATTTTTAAAATATTTGAATTTTGATTAAGAAGGCATTTATTCTAATATGCATTTTTTGTCCTGATATTTTGTGGAGTTGTTTGAATCTTATTTTATAATTTTTAGCAGGGATGGGATAAGGAGAGATGTTTATATAACTTAGATTGCTTATGATCAGAATTTACTTTAACTATAAATATTTAATAATGTGTTTTACTGTTTTCACCATTATCATTTTAATAGAAACCAAAGAAACCACCACCACCTGCTAAAGGGCCAGGTAAGTTAGAAATAGATTATTTAGTTTGCTATTTTTCATATTTTTTAAGTTCTGAAATTATGAAATTGGGTCTTCTATAAATCATTGATTTTCTTTTAGCAGAAATTAAATATGGTGCTATCAATTTTTTAAAAATATATGAAAATGGGAGTTCCTGTCGTGGCGCAGTGGTTAACGAATCTGACTAGGAACCATGAGGTCGCGGGTTCGGTCCCTGCCCTTGCTCAGTGGGTTAAGGATCCGGCGTTGCCGTGAGCTGTGGTGTAGGTTGCAGACGCGGCTCAGATCCCGCGTTGCTGTGGCTCTGGCGTAGGCCTGTGGCTACAGCTCCAATTCGACCCCTAGCCTGGGAACCTCCATATGCCTCGGGAGCGGCCCAAGAAATAGCTAAAAAGACCAAGAAAGAAAGAAAATGGAGAGTTCACATGGCATCTGTCAGTTTTTTTTTTTTTTTTAAATACAAACTGTATAAAATAGGAATCGTAAAAATGTTTTGGATACTTTTCTTATATGACATTTTGAGTTAAGGAAATTAAGCTTAAATCTGTATAGAAAACAATATATTTAGGTAGCTAATAAGTTATTCTTCTTTTTCAGATGCAGGTCTTTTTTTTTTAGGGCCGTACCCATGGCATATGGAAGTTCCCAGGCTAGGGGTCAAATCAGATGCCTACACCACAGCCACAGCCATGCCAGACCCAAGCCACATCTGTGACATACACCACAGTTCACGGCAACACTGAATCCTTAACCCACTGAGCAAGGCCAGGGATCAAACCTTCATCCTCATGGATACTGGTTGGGGTCGTTACCGCTGAGTGGCAATGGGAACTCCTGAAATCCATTTTTTAATATCTCAAACAAATGCTGATTATATACTCTTCCTTCAGAGTGTGGTAAGGTTTAAGCAAACTAGAAAAGTTTTATTTTTTCTTTGTAAACATTTGAATAAGTGATGGCATATCTAGTTAAATTTTTATAATCTATTTCTATAAGTTCTAGCTCCCAATTCCTGATTTCTAAATATGCAGTCTAGTTTATTTTTCTTTGAAAGATTTGCCCTTTTTTAGAAGAATGCAAGTCCCTCCCTCCTTTATAGTTTCATCTTTGTATTTGCTAACCTTACCCCAGAGCAAAGAAAGCATAAGTTAAAGGCAATTTTTATAGAAGTTGGTATTGAAAACTTTCTCGCCACTAATCATACTGGGCTTTTAAAATTAATTAAAATTAAATAAGATTAAAAAGTTAATCCCATTGTTTCAGTAGCAACATTTTCAATCTTAGTAGTCAGTATTGGGCCACACACAAGCAGAATATCCCATCATCACAGAAGTTGTCCCGGGCAGTGGTATTATAGCGAATGTGAACTCCTTTGTTTGATAAAGAAGGAACCAAGACCACAGAGCTTTCATTTGCTCAAGGTGATAGTGACAGGTACAGGATGAGATATTGAGCCCAGTAATTCTGGTATATTGTTCATTCTGTTAAATCATGTTTTCCTCTGGTGTCATTATTAAACCTTTGCTTTTAGAATAATTTTCTTTGTGTCCTAATGCTATATTTTTAATGTATTAACTTCCCTCCCCCACCCCAGCTCCAAAGCCTGAGCTGATAGGTGCAGAAAAGAAGTATTTTCCTATAAAGCCTGAAGAAAAAGGTGAGGCAAATTCTTCCACTTTTAGAAAAATAATTCTTCCTTTCATTGTCATTGTAAAGAAAAATATGTCTCCACACTGAGTCATTTATACTGATTTTTAACAGGTGTTCATTATCTACCTTGTAATGCTTGGGGTTTTCTGGAAGGGAGTAGTTTGTCAAGATCGATAGGAAATTAACATTTTACTCAAACTGATAGTAGTTTACATTCATGAAAAAGTTAAACCATCACCTCAGTAAGGATGTAGTTTTAAATCAGCTATTCCATAAAAATTCCAATAAAATTTTTTTTTACTTTCATAGAGTCTCGTTAAAATATATTAAAAATTTTCTCTAAGCTCTAAGAATGAGTTCTTACTTAAAATATGGATGTGATTTATTATGTATTATTTGATTTTTACTGCATATATTTGTCATGTAAACTTGGAAAGGTATTCCAAGATACCATATGTATTTTGTTTAAAAACATTGTTTTGTTATTGTTAATACCTTCTTCTCTTTATACAGAAAGATCTGCAGTGGTTTTGTTTAGTAGATTAAGTTATATATACTTCCAAAAACTTGAATACTATTTCAGAATGCTGTTGTTTCTACTGCCAGCGTTGTTTCTACTGCCTATTCTTGTCTCTTGCTTAAAATGTTGCTTTATTCTCTTAACTGATTTCTGTCATTTTAGTCCCTTGTTTGGCTTCTGTTTCAGTGTTGCCAGATTCATTTTTTTTAATAGACTATTTTTTAGAAAAGTTTCAGATTCATAGCAAAACTGAGCAGAAAGTATAGAGTTCCCATACTTTCCCTGCCCCCACGCATGCACAGCTTCCCCCACTGTCAGCATCCTGCACAGTGGTGCATTTGTTAGAATCAGTGCCCCTCCACTGACACATCATTATCACTCAAAGTTCATGGTTTACATTAGGGTTCATTTCTGGCATTGTATATTTTATGAGTTTGGACAGATGTATAATTTGACAAATGTATACTTGTAATAATACAAAATAGTCTCGCCTCCCTAAAATTCTTCTGTGCTCTGTGCTTTCATTCCTTCCTCAACCCTTGACAGCCACCATTCATCTTTTCTCCATAGTTTTGCTTTTTTCAGAATGTCATATTGTTGGAATCATACGATATGTAACTTTTTCACATTGGCTTCTTTCACTTTGTAATGTGCATTTAAGTTTTCTCCCCATCTTTTCATGGTTTAATAGTTGTTTCTTTTTAGTGTTGTGTTAATTGTCCAGTGTCTGGATGTATCATAGATTATCCATTTCACCTACTGAAGGATGTCTTGGTTGCTTTTAGGCTTTGGCATTATGAATAAAGCTGCTATAATATCATCTTCTGTTCTTTTCATTCAGTAAATGTATCAATCACACTCTTAACCCTGAATAATATGCACCTTCATAGCTTAATCTCTTTCTCATCATCTTTGCTCAGCGTGGAAAGTTTTTTATATTCCCCTCCCCAGCTTTTTTTTTTTACATTTGATATTTAAAAATTTATAATGTAAAAACAGTTTATACTTAATCTCAGATCAGTGCTTTGTGATATAGGTATTATTAGGTCCAACTCTTGGATCAGTTTTTTTTTGGTTTTTTTTTTGTTTTTTTTTTTTTGTCTTTTTGCTATTTCTTTGGGCCGCTCCTGCGGCACATGGAGGTTCCCAGGCTAGGGGTCGAATCGGAGCTGCAGCCACTGGCCTACGCCAGAGCCACAGCAACTCGGGATCCGAGCCGCGTCTGCAACCTACACGACAGCTCACGGCAACGCTGGATCCTTAACCCACTGAGCAAGGGCAGGGACCGAACCCGCAACCTCATGGTTCCTAGTAGGATTCGTTAACCACTGCGCCACGACGGGAACTCCTGGATCAGTTTATTTTAAATACTTGATCATAGTGTCTGTTCTGCATGAAAAGCTCATCATACAGTTATGTGGAACCAAATGTAAGAAGTATGTTACTGGCTTCATGATGTTCATTCTGATATTTCTTTCACAGTCCCCTTCATCAAGTAGGTAAGGTGTTTTGTTAAAATTGAGATAGTAACCTCCTATATTTCCTGACATCAGTCAGTTGATTTTATAAACAAAATGGAAGGTAATGCATTTTTACTACATTTACTCAAAATCCTGGCAAAGATGAAGTAACAGAGACTGAATTTGCTCTCCTGAATTAAGCAACTAGAAAACTGGATGAAATGCATGCAACTGTGGTTTTAGACATCATACAGTAGGTAGCATAGGACTGTTTTCACTGAGGGAGGTTATCACTGAAACCTGCAAGGCAAGCCCTGAAAGTATTCCAGCTTATTGTATAGAAGCAGCCAGACAGAGCCCAGTGTTCCAGAGATAGGAGCTTAGGAAGGCCAAGGCAGCTGTAGTTTGTGAGACAGAGTGCTAGAATGGAGGGAACTCATAGAATACTTAGAGGTTTCTGTAAGGCTTACGATGAAGCTTTGGCTGAGTACTGAATTATACACATGTGAAAGGAAAATTTCCATAGCTGGAGAAGTAACTGCTGGAAAGCATTTGGTGAAGCAGTATCTAGAATTCACAAATAGTTCTTGATCCCACAAGCCACAGTGGCAAGACCTCATGAGGCATTGGAGTCCATAAAAGAGCATATCAGTGTGGACTAAAGGCACTGAATGTAACCAGAGCGTGATCTCCTCCAAGCAGGAGCTAAGTACCAATATGTTAATAATGGCAGTCTGGTTTCCCAGTTATCAGAATGGAAGGGGACTGTTGTACAGGTAAGCATTCTTTCTGGAGGTTTTTGGTCTGTGCATCTGGCACAGATGTTAGCCCAGCCTTACAGGTCAGCAGATTACTGTTCCTGGGAAGACATAGTGATAGGCTAGGAATTCACTACTAACACATAAGACTACAGATTTTGAGGATACAGTTGGTTGATTTCTGGGACTTAGAACCCCAATAAATTGAATTGTGACTCTCACCTGATCTCTTTAAAAAAAAGTGTGGGGCTCCACTTTGCACATAAGCCTTTGTCTGTAGCAGAAGGTCGTGTGGCTGCTGCCGGTTCCTACCCAAAGGTCCACTAGTGTCATTAGTTCATTCACTCATTCAGTGGATTAGAGATTAATAAGGACTATCAGAGTTGAATCTTTTGTTGTCTTATTCTTGATTCTTTGGGCAGCCATGGTCTGCTGCTGATGCCCAGTCAGTGCGTGGCTGAATTTATCCACATCTATTGCTTTCTTTGCATTTCGTGTTCTTTGCCAAAAGTACACGCATGTATTTTAGAATTTCCTTTATGGAAGACATAATGATGGACCATGTCTTGTTTGTTGGAAAACATTTTCTTTTCTCCTTGTTCTTAAAAGATATTTTTTCCCTCTATTGAGTTCTAAAGTGGCAAAATAGTTGGTTTGGTACGTCTTTCAGCATACTGTGTGAAATAGAAGTCCTGTGAGTCAGTAAAAAGAATGCTTGAACTGTAAACGGTAAAAAACTTTGTAAAAATCGAAATTTATTTTCAATTTCAAAAGGTGTGTATTTTCCAATTCATATACTGGCTATGGATTCTTTTTTTTTTTTCTTTTTTTCTTTTTAGGGCCACACCCACAAAAGTTCCCAGGCTAGGGGTCAAATGGGAGCGGTAGCTGCTCGCCTATACCATGGCTGCAGCAATGCAGGGTCCAAGCTGTGTCTGCAACCTACAGTACAGCTCATGGCAACGCCAGATCCTTAACCCATTGAGTGAAGCCAGGGATCAAACCTGCATCCTCCTGGATACTAGTCGGATTCATTTCCGCTGTGCCACACGGGAACTCCCTGGCTGTGGATTCTCAAATCAGTATTCCTATATTACACAGTGATTTGGAGATCAGTGTTGAAAGTATGCTTTTAAAGTGTTGTATACTCTAGTACCTTACTGTAATATAGTTTACATTGCTCTGGAATTAAAATGAAGATTCATGTGTTAAAACTTGTTAAAGGGTACTGAGCTCAAATGACTAAGAAGGATATGACAAGTCCTCTGTCGTTAGAAATGCAAACAACTTCACACTTACTAGGATGTCTGTAATAAAAATAAAAATTGAAAATAAAAAGTATTAGCAAAGATGTGGAGAAATCGGACCCCTGGTAGCCCTAGTGGTTGCCAGGGCCTAGGTAGGGGAGGGAGTGGGGAGTGACTGATTAATGGGAATAGAATTTTCTTTTCGGGTGATAAAAGGGTTTGGGAGTTAGGTAGAGGTGGTGGTTGCATAATGTGAATATACTAAATAGCACTGAATTATTCACTTTACAATGGTTAATTTTGTGTTACGTAAATTTTACTTCAATAAAAATAAATAAATCCAGTACTCAAACACATTGCCACCATCTATTGATTACATAAGAAATCAACATACAGTCATTGATTTAGTCATGGGTATACCAGGAATGGCGAATACGGTTTTTTTCACCTTTGACTTCCATCAATATTAAATGTATTCTTTTGTTTTATTCTAATCTGAGAATTGAATTGATTTCAAGTTGTTGTTTATGTATCTGTTATGTTCATTTGATCAGGGAACTTCTATTTAATTTATCATTTAACATTTTCCCTGATGTTTTATATCAAATATCCTTTAATATTTTTTAGAAACTTAAGTCTATTAAACTTACATGATTATAACCCTGATCGTTATAACTCTGATACTGATGACTCTATCCATTTATAGTTAGAATTGGGGAGTTTTGGCTTTCACTCCTGGTGGTGTAATTATATGATGTTTTGTATAGTTTGAGGCCATATAAAAATGGATTTTTGTACCAAATCATGATGAGGGTTTTAATAGACTAAGGTATATTTTCAAATAATCCAAGAAAGCTGTGCATAAATAATAAAACTGAAACAATGGTATTTTGTATTTTCATTGTGATTAAATGAAATCTGTAATTTTGAACAAGGAATTTACCCATGGCCTACAATGATTAAGATTCATAATCACCAGTTTCTGATTGTTAAGAAATCTCATGAAATTATTTGTGGTCCTGTGATAGACATTCTTTTCAAAGACCTTGTAAATTTTGGAAAGTACTCAGTATTGCTCTTAGGAGTTTCTTATTTTTGCATATGTGCCTTATAATACCTTTTTGCTGACTGTTGGATCATGAATAATTTCATATGTGTGCACATGTGTCAGATTTAATACTTCTTCTTAGTTCCTTTAAGGAACTGAGATGTCATTATGTATAGAATTGTGCCTTTTTTTTTGTCTTTTGTCCTTTTAGGGCCGCACCGGCTGCATGTGGAGATTCCCAGGCTAGGGGTCTAATCGGAGCTGTTGCTGCTGGCCTACGCCAGAGATACAGCAGTGCCAGATCCAAGCTCACAGTGATGCCAGATCCATAACCCACTGAGCAAGGCCAGGGATCGAACCTGCAACCTCATGGTTCCTAGTCAGATTTGTTTCCTCTGCCATGATGGGAATTCCCAGGATTATTTGTTGATCAGAAGCTTATTAGCAGTCCCCCTTCCCACCAAAGCAGAGTTTTTAAAAAGGTATTTAGGATTATTAAATTAGAACTGTAAAACAGATAAAACAGTACACACACATATGAGTAATGTCTCTTTCTGTCTCACACTTTTCCAGCCTGATAATAGCTTTAAGAATTAGGAAAACCTAAAGAGTTCTGATAGTAACTCACTAAATATTTTTAAATAATCAGATGAAAAATCAGGGCTGGAACAGAAACCTTCTAAACCAGCTGCTCCACAAGTCCCACCCAAGAAACCTACTCCACCCACCAAAGCCAATAATTTATTGAGGTCTTCTGGAACAGCATACCCAAGGCGACCTGAAAAACCGGTTCCTCCACCACCTCCTGTAGCCAAGTAAGTATTATCTAATTTTATGTTAGTTTATTGATTTACTTGCCTTTGACATAATTGACTCTGCTACCTTTCTATATCTCAAAGTAATTTTTAAAGTATTTGCTTTTCATATTTTTTGTATAGACTATAATCTTTGTTAAATGTTAATCTTAAAATTGCACTAGGTGAATATACTCAGGTTAACCTGTTTTACATTTTCTGATTTTATTAAGATTGGTCTTAGAGGTTTCTGTTTGTGGAAATAATTTTATAGACAAGAAAGAAAAATCATTGGTATGTTACAGCATTTTTAGTGTCATTAAATCACAGTGTTAAAAATTAAAAGATGGTCATGCTTTACATACAAATGATTGTTTTATGTGTTTGATTTTCTCATTTCAGGATTAATGGAGATGTTTCTACCATTTTATCAAAATTTGAAACTGAGCCAATATCAAAACCAAAGCTAGATTCTGAACAGTTACCACTTAGACCAAAATCAGTAGACCTAGATTCATTTACAGTTAGGAGCTCTAAAGAAACAGGTAAGTTAATGTGGAAAGATGGTGCATAAAACATTGGAAAATATAGTTTTTAGAAACTTTAAAATAAGACATCTGTATATATCATTTGTGTGTCAGTAGATACAGTGGAAATTAATTAAAATTTGTTTGAAATCTCTGAAGCCAAAATAGAAAAATGAAACTGAAAGACTATAAATGGGTAAAATATTTATGGTTTGTATAAGCTTTCTTACTGGTCAGAAGACTGAGATGGATATTAAAAGATCAGCCATTTAACATTCTATCCTTTTATAATGGAATGACTATACCATCTAACTTAAGTAAATACGAGCACCTTTTAATTTTTAAAGTTTAAAAAAGTTTAAAAAGTAAAGTTTCAGTGCCCACACTAGATTATGTTTAAGAAGGCTATTTTTATTTCTCCATTTAAATCTAAAAATACTTTTTTTTCCCCAGTTCTAGAAAATAGGCATTTTATGACCCCCTCCCCTTGGTTCCCCCCATATATAGATATAAATATATATTGATAGGCTTTACTTCTATAGCTAAATATTGTTCCTTAAGTTTTAGGACTGATTTTTCATCCCTTTAATCATCTTTGTCTCCTAATCTTTTATACTTTTGAGTTGTAAAAGGGAAAACTTGAAACAGAGAAATCTTGATAAAGGTCTCACTTTTAAAAACATGTCACAATCATTACCTTCTGGTAGTTATTGTATAGCACTTTGTATTCATTTTTAGTTTTTAAAGCGTTAAAAAGCACTTAAAGCATTTTTTGTCTGTTTTTATGTTTTTTGCTTTTTAGGGTTGCACCTGCAGCATATGAAAGTTCCCAGGCTAGTGGTCAAATCGGAGCTGTAGCCGCCAGCATAGACCACAGCCACAACAATGCCAGATCCAAGCTGTGTCTGTGACCTACACCACAGCTCATGGCAGTGCCGGATCCTTAACCCACACTGAGCGAGGCCAGGGATCAAACCCACAACAACCTCATGGTTCCTAGTTGGATTTGTTTCTGCTGTACCACGACAGGAATTCCCTTAAAGCATTTTTAAAGCATTTTCTTAGATATCTTATATTAATACTGACTCAGATTATCAGTACACACTGAAATAGATGCCATATCCTCTTATTTTGCATCTAAATAAAGCTTCAGACACAGCAAATGTTCAAGATCACATAAACCAAAAGAGAACTCTTTAAATCTCCTTTATATAAAGTTCTCTGTGATTTTCTTTGAAAAAAATTTAGTGTCTTATTTTATTTTTTAGCTTCAGTGTTAGCATTTCTTTACATTTAAACTTCAAGGTCAGTTACACTAAGATTTATTTGTCACAGCATTGTAAATTGTGCTCCTTATTACCTTTCATATTTTTTTAGGTGACTTTATTTTTCTTCCTTCTCTTTATTTTACCAGTATAGAAGCTCTGGCCTAAGCATGGCCTCCTTCAGTTTGGTTTTGGTTTTGTTTTTCTTTTTACTGCCTCACTTCGGGCATATGAAAGTACCTAGCTAGGGATTAGATCAGAACTGCAGCTGCAGGCCTACACCACAGCAATGTCAGATCTAAGCCTCGTTTGTAACCTATAGCACAGCTCACAGCAATGCCAGATTCCTAACCCACTGAGTGAGGCCAGGGATTGAACCTGTACCCTCATGGACACCATGTTGGGTTTTTAACCCACTGAGCCACCAGGGGGACTCCTTTATGCATTTAAAAAAAATACCCTTTAGGAGTTCCTGTGGCGCAGTGGTTAACGAATCTGACTAGGAACCATGAGGTTGCGGGTTCGGTCCCTGCCCTTGCTCAGTGGGTTAACGATCCGGCGTTGCCGTGAGCTGTGGTGTAGGTTGCAGACGCGGCTCGGATCCAGCGTTGCTGTGGCTCTGGCGTAGGCCAGTGGCTACAGCTCCAATTAGACCCCTAACCTGGGAACCTCCATATGCCGTGGGAGCGGCCCAAGAAATAGCAAAAAGACAAAAAAAAAATACCCTTTAAATTTTATTTTGAGGTTAGTGGTAAAAAATTTAATTCTATCAGTTCTTACAGTTTTCTGTTTGATTTAAAATATAGCTAGAAATACGTTTTCAAAAGTGGCAGTTGGAGGGATTTTCCTGGTGGTCAGTGAGTTAAGGATCTGGCATTGTCACTGCTATGGCACGGTTCAGTCCCTAGCCTGAAAACTTCCGCATGCTGTGGGTTCCACCAAGAAAAATAAATAAATAAAATTCTTTAAGAAAAAAAAGGAGTTCCCGTTGTGGTTCAGTGGTTAATGAATCCGACTAGGAACCATGAGGTTGAGGGTTCGATCCCTGGCTTTGCTCAGTGGGTTAAGGATCCCACGTTGCCGTGAGCTGTGGTGTAGGTCGCAGACGCAGCTTGGATCCCGCATTGCTGTGGCAGTGGTGTAGGCCGGCAGCTACAGCTCCAGTTAGACCCCTAGCCTGGGAATCTCCAAATGCCATGGGTGCAGCCCTAGAAAAGACAAAAAAACAAACAAACAAAAAACCCCGAAAAGGTAATAGTTGGGATAAAAAATTAAGTGCACACTTAAAAAAAAAAATTGTTATAGTTGCTTTACAGTGTTCTGTCAGTTCTCCTATACAGCAGAGTGACCCAGTTACACATATACACACATTCTTTTTCTCACATTATCCTCCATCATGTTCCATCACAAGTGATTAGATATAGTTCCCTGTGCTTTACAGGAGGGTCTCATTGCTTATCTACTCCAAATGAAAGAGTTTACATCTGCCAACCCCTAACTCCTAGTGTATCCCAAGTGTACACTTTTAACTTTGGAAATCAAAAATCCATAAATCCAAAAATCCAAAAATTTCCATATTTTTCTGCAGTCTTTTTCACAGAAGTCTTAATTTTAGTAAGTCTCTTTGGAAGCTGAAAGAATAATATTTAGAAATTATTTTTTTCTGTATTTTTCTGTTACTTTGTATCATTATTTAGTTGCCGCAAGTCATGGAAATTATAAAACTTAAGTAAATTAAAACACATTTTCACTTTCTTTCAAAACTTTTACTGTTTATGATCACCAGCAAGCTTTGTTTACTTTGCTATATTCCCAAATAACATGTAACAGTGTCAAACTACTGGTGGTTGAGAAGTTTTTTTCCTTTGTTTTTTGGTCCAAATTCTTGTCTTATATCCATTGCCATTATTGTAGAACAAGGTTTGACAATTTCTAGTTTCTGGGGGGAGTGGGGCATGGTGTTGTTGAAGTGAATTAGGAAGTAATTCAGAGATGCTGAGACTTTTAAGATCAAAAACCTAATAGTTAACGTCCAAGCTGCAGTCTTTGTATCCTCCACTATCAGACTGCCTTTGGTGTACTGTACTTACCTCCTGTAAAGTTCAGAAAATATGCATTTTGGAAATTGATTTCATATTAAGTAGCAAATATTTACTGAGGGAAGTATGTATTTGCAATAGTGTTTTGGCCTCAAGTAAGTATGCTAAGATAAAAGGTATAGCTGCTGATAGTAAATAGCTTATATCTCAAATCTCAAGTCTGAGGCTATTCCTTAATTTCTGTTTTAAAAAAAAAATGTGGGTTTTTAATTATTAGCTGATTGGTCATTGGCATGTTTTATATTTTCTCACCTAACAATTGAATGATCCATTATATCTGTGATATCTGTTGGAATACCTGATATGGAAGTTGTTATAAAATGTAATTTCCCTTCTCCCCATCCTCCTTTGTTAATCCCATCTCATTCTATTTCTGCTCTTATCTATCAATGGGTGTAAATTCCTGTCCCTACTCTTAGATATGATTTTCTTGAATATAAAGTTATGTTTAAACATATATGTTTATGTATATAAATATAGAATCTTTGTTCATATAAGAAAAAACATTCCTGGAACACTCAGTTTGTTTCAATTTGCTTTTTTTTTTTTAAGTCCTTCCATATTCTCATTTATGAGCAAGGATAGTAGTACAAATTACAAAGCTGTTAGAACACGTTTTAATTTTTTTCCTCTTTTTCCACCAGAAATTGATTTAGAATAATTACACTGTACTGCAGGTTAATTTTAACGTTCACATGGTCTAAATATTTCTAAAATGGTAAATTTTTCAGGAAGTAAAATTGGTTTACAATTAGTTTTGAAATGCAAGATAGAAAATGTAGTGAAAACAGAGCTACTTCATTGGGAAAGCACCGTTGATAAAGTAGTCTTAGAATGTAGTGTATTATCCTTTTTGATCATCTTTCTGTGATAAATTCTCAAGTTAAAGGGCATTTTAGAGATATATGCATTACTTGATCTGAAAGCCTTCATCGTTAAATAGGGCCACATTCTCTTTAGTTCTGTTTGTTCAAATTAATTTCCCAATATTTATTCATTTATTTCTTCCAGAAAGAATTTATGGTGAGATTTTTTTGTATGTCTGCCTGTTAAGTGGCAGACATTCAAAAAATTATAAAAAGTGAGCATGTATCTAAACTTGGACTCAAAGAAAACAAAACACTATGACCCAAAATATAGAATTTACCTGGGAAATAACAGCAGAGATTAAAATTTTTATTATTTCCTTGATAATATCATTATAGAGTATCACATAAGGCATTACTGAATTCTTATTTATATATGTAGGAGATTTTAAGTGTTGTATTGAGTTGTGTTTTTATAGTGAGATAGTTAAAAACAATATTAGGTCTTTTTTTTTTTTTTAACTCTACCATCCCAGAATTAAAATTGCCTCTTTTATTGTAAATACTGTTTTGTTCTGAGGACTAAAACTTGACTAAAAGGTGGTTAATTTCAGATATATCAATGAGTTGTAGATATGTTTATTACTCTGAACTCTAATTTTCGTACTAAAACATCCTTTTAGAAGCTGTCTTAATCTTCAGTGAGTAATTTTGAAAAGGCTTCTTTCTAGTTTAATGTATATTGAAATTAATACTAATCATATCTTTTCCTTTTCAAAGACAAAAGAATAAAATCTAGTACACATCTGAATGTAAATTCAGATAAACTGTGATATCTACTAAACTTTGAAATGGTTCTGTTCATTCTGCAACTGTTCCTTTTTCCTGCTTTGTAAAATAATTTTTTTGGTTGAGTCTTTTTTCTAGACATTCCTATCCTTGACTTTTCTTTCCAGATTTTGTTTCCTAGCCTGTTTGCCATGTTTCCCTTCTTACGTGTCAGGAAATTATCCTACCTTTCTCCATTTTGGTAAGATGACAATTTATAAAAGAAATCAAAATAATATATTCAATATAAATAGGTGGTGCACATCGATTTTTCTTTGTAATTTTACTGAAGTGTACATGTTTGTCTGTCTCTTCTAACCCTTTTGGTTTTTCCATTTTAAAACAAAATAAAACTCATTGGAAAAATTTTCTTGATTAGTTACTTTAAAATATTCTTTTGATAAAAGTTTTTTGAAAATTGAAACCATAAATGTCAGTGTATTTTTCTCCCAAAATTTGATATTTTGTTTTGTTTTTTAAAAATTCCATGTCTTCATCAGTGTGTAGAAATTAAATGGCTGGCAGAGTGACAATGTGATTGCAGGAGTTACATGATTGTCATGCATTTTATGCCGTGTGTAAAATATACTAAATCCATTGATAGCACTTTCAGCTAAATCTTAAAGTATTCAAATATATCATGAGTCCAGAATGTGCACTGTTTTATTTTACTAGCCTGATGGGCTTCAGTGGAGGACCTGAGAAAGTTTTAGAATAGTAAAGTTACTTGTCTGGGTGTTGTAGCCCCAGACTGGACATAGGGAAGGCATTTTTACATGAGCATGGTGTATAATTTTGTAAACCTTCTTTTTATTTATCTTTTAAAATTTCATTTATCTTCATCTCTTCCTATGTTTTTCTTTGTTTCTTTTTCCTTTTGCAAGTTGCTTAAATATGCATTTGAAAATAATCTCCACAGGCCAAAATGATTGGATTGTATTTTTCAGGGGTCTTTGTAGGTTGTCACTAAACATTTATCAATGTTAAAAGCAATTTTTAAACTCTTCAAACTATAGCATATTTTAAATATCTTTTAAAATATTATTTTCTTTGTTTATGACACTAACAAAAATGAGGATGTTCACATTACATAATGCATTTTCCACTAAAGCCACTGTGTCTCTTAGTGTGATTTGTTGTATATTATAGTTACTTATAGGCAGTTATCAAACAACTTAAGACAAAAATTAAACCAAGCACATTAAACTGCCTGTTGTGATGTACTAGCCTAGTGACTATATCCAAGATGGAACACACAAAGTAATCCCAGAACATGAAGATGGAAAAGAATTAACAGAGGTCAGCAGATACCTAGCATTGTCACAAAATACATTAACCTGTTCCTGATTACCTTTGTATCCTCCATCCCTTTAAAAAAACTCTCTACAAAAATTAATTTTAATATGAAAATTGATGAATAAACTTTGAGGACAGTGATGATAAGTATCTTTAGATTTCTCTTAAGAAATAACAATTTCTTGGAGTTCCCGTTGTGGCACAGCGGAAACGAATCCGACTAGGTTGTGGGTTCCAATTCCTGGCCTTGCTCAGTGGGTTAAGGATCTAGTGTTGCCGTGAGCTGTGGTGTAGGTCGCAGACGCAGCTCAGATCCTTCATTGCTGTGCCTGTGGTGTAGGCTGGCAGCTGTAGCTCTGATTTGACCCCTAGCCTGGGAACCTCCATACGCCGAGAGTGTGGCCCTAAAAAGCAAAAAAAAAAAAAAAATTCTTTAGGTTTGGACATTTAAATATTTGAAAGAAGGCATAAACTTCCAGACAGTGGCAAGGTGAATAGTGATTCCATACCTGGAAGAATAAGGCCAAAGGTATCTGCTGCCATAATGAGTAATGCCTATTGACCGTGATTAATTAGCCTTAATTTGGAATCTGGGCCAAAGGAAGATTGTAATGGTAGTGAAAGTGTCTGGAGTTACCTTTATGATTCTTATATCACTTTATAGATATCTGGGCTTTAGAATTAAAGATCAACTCTAGCAAGGTTTTCTGGGCTACTTCTTCTAGAAAAAGCAAGGGTATTATAGACCATTGTTTCAGAGACACAAACTACCTAGATTTGGCCTTTAAACTTGAATTATTGGCTCAAGGTAAGCCAGCCTTTGATGGTGGAAAAGCAAACAGATGATTTATGGAGCATTTTCCCTTAGAATCTGATTTGCCTTAGATTTATAAGTATCGTATGATTCCTGCACTTGATAATGTCAAAGCGGAAGTGCAGTGAACTCTAAACAGGCTGAGTCCCAGCTACATTATACTATGCACATAAATATGTACATAGATTAAAAACACATCAAATTATGCTCTCACTTCACATTAGGAAATGCAGTTGGAAAGCAGAAGGGTCCTGGATATAATCGAGTTTTAAAAATAATGATAGTAGTTTAAATTTAAAACAAATATGTTAATTTTCTGACATATTGTAATTAATTCTGAGTTGAGAAAGATCATGTTCCTTTTAAAAACATGAGTTTAAGATGACCACTTTTTCATACTACTACAACTTATGGTGCAGATTTATATCTCCCAGTAAGAAATTTTATTGCAGTCTAAGTCTCTGTTAGAAACATGAACTTTATATTGTTACTATATCAAGTGTATGAGATAAAGAGGATGTTAGTTTTTAAGGGTGAGTGTTGTTTTCCAAATGCATATGAAAAGCACAAGTCCACTTGTGAGTGTTAGTGGTACCCTTTTAATTTTATGGTTTGTTAAAAATCCAGAAACATTCTTTTTTTACCTTTTACAATATGCAGCTCTTAATAGATATGTTTACTTTTATTCTCCAGATCTTGTAAATTTTGATGACATAGCTTCATCAGAAAACTTGCTACATCTCACTGCAAATAGACCGAAGATGCCTGGAAGAAGATTGCCTGGCCGCTTCAATGGTGGACATTCTGTGAGTTGCATTTACTGTTGTAAAACACAGAGGGTTTAGCAAATCCAGTCCTCCTTAAGAGAAGAATGAGAGGATTTACAGCTCTGCCAAAGTTTAAAAATTAGGAAAATAGCTATACTCAAGTGGGCAAGGGTTGGTGGTATTTAAGAGATACGGGGAACAAGACCTGTTCATTTCAACAGGGCTTGGAATGGAAGGTTGCAGAATCAAAAATAGAGTTGTCTAAAGACCATAACCGCAGAGCACAGTGTCAAAGGGGGACAGGGCACCTGTGTAATCTACTCATGGAAGGACAGTAATTAGAATTGAGTGATACATAGTCTCTTTAGGAAATAATGGGTCTCTAGATGTGTATCTTCTTTTCATGCTTTCTATGCATTGCTCGGGACACTAGTAGTGCTTTGTGTTAATATATTAGCTCTTGTGCACTTGTATGCTTTTAAATTACCCAAGTAGAGAACATTTTTGTTGCTAATCAGTAAGCTGTTTTTCTGCCCTCAAGATATGCAAATATGTTATATAGCGTGAAATTATGTAACATCTCAGCAAAGGAATATCTAGAGCAGTAGCTGATGAAAACAATGGTAAAAGTTACTTTATTATCCAGATGCTTACTTCCTTTTCTTTCTTTGGTGTTTTCTGTTTCTTGATTAAAAAAAAAAAAAAAAAATTCAGCCAACTCAAAGCCCAGAAAAGACTTTGAAGTTACCAAAAGAAGATGATAGTGCCAAAGTAAAGCCATCTGAATTTAAAAAGGATTCATGCTTCTCTCCAAAGGTGAGGTGCATTGTGGTCTACGATATGTATAATTTTTAGAGGGTTTTTTTTTTTTTTTTTTTGACATCAAAATTGTGGAATTCAAGTGTCCAGGAAGAATTATTTCTTCTTTCAAGAAATACAATAATTCCTACTAAAACTAAATAAAATAATTCCTGCTAAATTTAAGTAACATCATTCTCTGTAGATCATTTTTTAGAGGAGTTACATTATTTAAAGTAATACAAGTGTTATATGTTGCATATTTTTTAAGGCACAGATTTATATACATTTGTTTAATTTCCCATGCACTCTTTAGGTCAGAAGCCATCACTTTTTTACTCCTTACATAGTTTGGTGATTGGTACCGTAATAAGCACTAAATACACATTGGAATGAACGATAGAATAAATAGATTCTTCCATCTATTACATGGTATTAAGGTCTTTCTGTCTTTCTCTCTTTCATTCTTTCTCCTTTTTTCTTTCTCTCTCATTCTTTCTCTCTCTTTCCCTCCTTCTCTGTTCCTCTCTCCTTCTTTCCCTCCCTCCCTTCCTTTTTTTCTTCCTTTTTTTGGCTGTGGCATGTAGAGGCTTGATGTGAGATCTCAGTTCCCAGACCCAGGAGTGAAACTGGTCCTTGGTGGTGAAAGTCTTCTCTAAACCCTTGCCATTTTAATTTAAGATATTATTACCACAACTGACACATATCTTATATTTGAAAAAATCATGCTTCTTCCTCAAATTCATTTCAGGGCATTTGACTGCTATACCAGTTTATCAGATGCACTTAATCTGATTCTGTCAGCTGTCAACAGTTGGAATTTCACTTGCTGTTACCTAAGTAAAATAGTAAAAGCGTGTCAGGCTATGGATTCATTTTAATGCCTCTTTTTAAAATGGACTCAGTAAATCCTTCACAATTATTTTAAGTGAAGCTCTTCGGCTGTTCTAAGTAACAGTTATGTAAGATGAAGGACCAAAGCGGTATCTTTAATAATACTGACATAGTCTTGCCTCTAGATAATCCACTAGGCAAACCATGAGATAAATCTAATGGATTTTCTCCCTTCTCTTCACATTTCTCCCAAAAACCTGTGATTACAAGTTTATTCGTTGATTGTTTGGTGGTTTTTCCCATTATGAACATCAAACTGCTTTTTGAATTTTCAAGTTTATCATTTATCTTGAAAATATTGCTTCAGTTATTTATCTCCTTGCAGTAAAAATCTTTAGAACTTAAATATAAGTACAAGTAAAATAAAAATTTTCTGTTTATTATATATTTTCAGCCATCTGCGTACCTTTCAGCACCTTCAAGTGCTTCCAAATCAAATACGGCCGCTTTTCTAACTCCATTGGAAATCACAACCAAAGTAGAAACAGATGATGGGAAAAAGAATTCCCTGGATGAACTTAGAGCTCAGATTGTTGAATTGTTGTGTGCTGTGGAAACACTGAAAAAGGATCATGGGTAAGAAGCCCTGGTTTTCTTCTTTGCACACTACTTAACACAGGTGTAAAGAATTCTTCCAAATTAGATTAAGTAAAGAAGTAATCTGCCAAATTTCTACTATGAGCAAGTTTGTTTCCAAAGAAATTATGGTTAATAGTGTCTCTCTTAGCAGAAAGCTTAAATTAGAAAACATAATAATTAGAAACTCTATTAATTCTAGTTATTCTAAATAGAAATTGGAAAGCTTGAATAAGAACATTTAGCCCAATTCTAAAAAAGGCAAATCAGTAAAAACAGAAAATCAGTAGCTCAATTATAGAATAGGTTCTAGTAGCTTGATTAATAGGAAAATGGCTAATAGGCTCATGAAAAGATATTCCATATTTGAGTTCTTGCTGTGCTACAGTACATTAAGGATCAGGCTTAGCCACATTTGTCGTGTAAATTGCAGCTGCATTTTGGATTTGACTCCCGGCTCAGGAGCTTCCCTATGATGCAGGTGTGGCCTTAAAAAAAAAAAAAAAAAAAGTTGTTCAACATCATTAGTCATTAGCAAATGCAAATCAAAACCACAATGAGATACCATATCACACCCACTAGGATGGCTATAATCAAAAATATGAACAATTACAAATGTTGACAGGGATGTGAAAAATTGAAACCCTCATGCATTATCTGGTAGGAATGTAAAATGGTGCAGACACTTTGGAAAATAGCGTGGCGGTTACTCAAAAAGTTAAATACAATGTTACCATATGACCAAGTCTCCTCCAAGGTATACTACTGAGAAAATTTAGCTATTATAAATACAGATAAGTAGAGCAGGATAAATAGTCTAGGAATACATCCTAATTTAGGTATAAATTAAATGTATAATAAACTTAGAAACTTGGAAAAAGGAAGCATTATTTAATTTAGTGATTACCTTATGGAATTATGAAGTTTATTAGCTTAGAAGCATATTTTATATCACACA
Source organism: Phacochoerus africanus (assembly GCF_016906955.1). Taxonomy (NCBI): domain Eukaryota; kingdom Metazoa; phylum Chordata; class Mammalia; order Artiodactyla; family Suidae; genus Phacochoerus; species Phacochoerus africanus. Next base: position 43,521,430 of record NC_062552.1, read on the forward strand.
TCAAAATAAGCTCTAGACAAATTTGATTTAAATATTATTTTTTAAAATTATAGCCAGTAGAAAACAAAATTTACTTCCAATATAAAGAATTTTCTAATCATTAAAACCACAGAACAGTTTTGAAACTGTATAATTTAGAACTACCTTCCTTTTTTATGTATTGTTTCTTCATGAGTTTCTCAAGCTATTATTTCTATAATACTCTTGAAGACAATTTTCCTAGTATGTATCAAGACAATGAAAATGGCCATACTTTTTGTTAGAAATTTGGTACACCAGTGTATTCATGATGTTAGCTTGATTCCCATTCCTCTCATTCCCTGTCTGCACCCAAGAAACCAACTAAGTAAATAGAAAACCTGAATATTTGAATACCAAACAACGGTTATCAGAAATATGAAAATTTTAGCAGCATGGAAGTATTTTAAAATACCTTGCGAAAAGACACAATATAGAATATATATATATACATATAGCTGTGGAGTGGAAATGACTATATAAAAAGAAGGGATGGAGTTCCCGTGGCTCAGTGGTGAAGGAATCCACCTAGGAACCATGAGGTTGCGGTTTTGATCCCTGGCCTCGCTCATTGGGTTAAGGATTCGGTGTTGCTGTGAGCTGTGGTGTAGGTCGCAGACAAGGCTTGGATCCCGAATTCCTGTGGCTGTGGTGTAGGCCGGCGGCTACAGCTCCGATTAGACCCCTAGCCTGGGAACCTCCATGTGCTGCAGGAGCAGCCCTAGAAAAGGCAAAAAAAAAAAAAGGAAGAGAACACAGGTAGATGAAAACATCAATTACAGAAGAGGGACAGTTGGTTAAATTTTGTTTATTGTTTTGGTTTTTAGATTTTAATGTAATATTTAAGAAAGTAGAGAAAGAAGAATGTAAAAATCTGGGTTTTTCCATTAAAAACTATAATTTGCCCCATATTTGACATTCATTTTGCCAATATTTGGGCTGTAAGTGTGTCCTGCCTGAGAAATGCATGATAACTGAATATGGAAAATAATCTGTGAAACTTAAAAATTTCTTTATCGGAGTTCCCATCGTGGCGCAGTTGTTAAAGAATCCGACTAGGAACCATGAGGTTGCGGGTTCGGTCCCTGCCCTTGCTCAGTGGGTTAAGGATCTAGCATTGCCGTGAGCTGTGGTGTAGGTTGCAGACGCGGCTTGGATCCCGAATTCCTGTGGCTCTGGTGTAGGCCAGTGGCTATAGCTCCAATTGGACCCCTAGCCTGGGAACTCCATATGCCGCGAGAGCGGCCCAAGAAAATGGCAAAAAGACAAAATAAAAAAATTAAAAAAGTAAAAAAAAAAATTTCTTTATCTCAGATAGGTTTGCCATGGTTTTGCTGAGTTTTTAACTGTCATGTTAAATCATTTCAACTAGAGAATTTGAATTTTTCCTCAGTCAGCATGGTTATTTCCTCTAAACACTTTTCCCTATGTTCTGGGATATTAGGCAACAGAGATCCTATTAACTTTAGTCAGATATATTTTTTAATTGAAAGACTTAACAGTAATAAATACTTTGTTTTTAGGAAAGAACTGGAAAAACTACGAAAAGATTTAGAAGAAGAGAAGGCAATGAGAAGTAATCTAGAGGTAATTTCATTTTTTCCAGCATTGCTTACAGTCAGCATAGACTAGACATGTTTTTTCCCAGCCCAACGTGGCGATTGGTTCTGCTAAGATTATGCTATCCTACTTCAGTCGGACACTCCCTACTGCTTGGCAGCCATTTAATTAATCTCTTGTTGACTCCCTGTCACATTCCGGGTCATTCATTCCACAGATGTTTTTGCAGTGCTAACTCACAGGCGGTGCATGAGGCACAGAGTGTACATGAGTGATACACATGGTTCTTGCCTCCTTCAAGTGTCTAGATGTCTTGCCCTCAATACTGCTTCTTTCTTGAGCTGCAGTTCTCTTTTCTTCACAGTTTTTGTTTCTTCCTTTTCTCCCTTGGGGGGCGGTGGTGGTGGTGGTAATGGGATGGCTGTAGAGTTGCTGACTTTGGTTTCTCACTGAATTGAGTTTATTTTATAAGTGTAGTGTCGTCATCTTCACTCTGCTGACGATGGACAATTTGGACAATTTCAAGTATTTTCTTTACCTTCCTTACTTTTCTTTCATCCTCACTGATTTTGGTCTTCATTTGTGTTTTTTTCTGCACATCTCAGAGAAAGTGTTTCTTGCCTTTTTTAAGAGGCTCTTCTCATGTGTTTATTTCATACTCCTCCCTGTTTTTACCTTGCCTCATTCTTTTTATCCTATTTCTTGTGTTAGCAATAGAAACAGAGAACATGAGATTTGCCATTAAAAATCTTGAGACCTTTTTCTGGCATTCCCTCGTAATTTTCAGTTCTAAACTACATGTATGTCGGGCTTAGCAGTTTCTGAACATGGTCTCATTGGACAGCCTAACAACTTAATGTGGATTATTCCTATTTTAAGTGTCAGAAAACTAGGGTTTAGAATAATGATTAAGTCAGCAGTAAAGCAGAAGCAGCCAGACTTCAGAGCCTTGGCTCTTAGGGATTAGTTACACTGTTTGAACTTGAGGAAGTCACTTTCCTCATTTAGCTTTCATTGTTGAGATGATATGTGAAGGTATTTGGTAAATTATCAAAACTCCACTTTTACTCTTATAGCCGACATGTAACCTTTATCGGCATTCTCCCTTCTTGCAATGAAAATACTCCATTTTTTCTCTTACTTGAAAAATAAAAAGCCTCCTTTTAGCTCTAGCTGCCCTCTTGACCTGTTGTTTTCTCTTTTCATTTGGGGTTCGTCTGTCACAGAACAAACAAACAAAACTTACACTTGCAGTCACTAATTCTTCACTTGTTGTTGTTGTTGTTGTTGTTGCCATTTCTTGGGCCGCTCCCACGGCATATGGAGGTTCCCAGGCTAGGGGTTGAATCGGAGCTGTAGCCACCGGCCTACGCCAGAGACACAGCAACGCGGGATCCGAGCCGCGTCTGCAACCTACACCACAGCTCACGGCAACGCCGGATCATTAACCCGCTGAGCAAGGGCAGGGACCGAACCCGCAACCTCATGGTTCCTAGTCGGATTCGTTAACCACTGCGCCACGACGGGAACTCCCTAATTCTTCACTTTTAATTTAATCCTTAACCTCTTTGAGTTTATTATTGGCAACTCTCAAGGCTTTTCAGTTTCTACAGCCTTCTTCACATTTTTATCCTCACCACCGTTTTGGAGTGTGTCTTGGTTTATGTGACCCTGCATTCTTCTGTCTCTGATTTCTCCATCTCTCCTAACCGAGATGAGATGTTCTTTCAGTGCTGACCTTGAGCCCTTCTCTCTCTCGGCATCCACTCTTTGCTCATCTGCGAGCACGAGAGTATCATGATTAGCGTGCTGGTACATCTTCCACTGAAATTGAGTTCTTCTTTTTCCAGTCCCTTTCCTCTTTCCAGCTCTTAGTCTCCCTGGTGTTCCACTGTGAACTAGACTTAGCATGCCCTCTGTCACATGTAGCACCTTCTTTTCTGATTCTGATTTTTCTGTTTCCTTCGATGTTTGTTGCCCTTCTGGTTACGCGGATGTGGGAGTCCATTCTCTTCTAGCTCCACTCACATTCAGGTCTGTTAGCTTTCCTCCCAAACTTTACCTCTTTATTCCCACTATTTTTGTCCTTTTCTTAAGCTCTTTATCTTCTGCTTAGCTTGTTTTTCTCATTGTTAATCTTTCCTTGCTCAGTATTTTTGAGAACTTTCCATTACTTGCTGAATAAAGTTCAAGCTTTTTGACTTGGCACATGAGGTCTTTTATCTCCTGCCTTGTTTTAGTTTATCTTTCTTTCCTCACTTGCTGATCTTCAGTTGTCCCTTAATTTGTCTGAATTTTTACTTTTATTGTATTTTAAGGATTTTTCTTTTTGTCTTTTTGCTATTTCTTGGGCCACTCCCGTGGCATATGGAGGTTCCCAGCCTAGGGGTCGAATTGGAGCTGTAGCCGCCAGCCTACGCCAGAGCCACAGCAACGCGGGATCCGAGCCATGTCTGTGACCCACACCACAGCTCACGGCACCGCTGGGTCCTTAACCCACTGAGCAAGGCCAGGGATCGAACCTGCAACCTCATGGTTCCTAGTCGGATTCGTTAACCACTGGGGAACCAGCCACGACAGGAACTCCTGGATTTTTCTTTTGTTCCATCTTCTCATGTTCAAGTTCTTGCAAGGCTTGGATCAAAGAATCACATTCATGGAGTTGACCACCCGTCTTCTGATTAAAAGCATTTTTTCTTATTCCAAATGCGTTTTGCTTAGTTTTGTAAGAGATAAATATGTAATAATTGCTCCTATCACCGTTCACATTGTATACTTATTTTGCCCATCTTCTGTTTCATATTTGCCCATAGCTCCTAGCACAGTGCTATATACATATTGGATTGCTAATAAATTTTTGTCAAACTAGTAAATGTTAGAAGATGTATGTTAGAAATGTATCTTCTAAACATGTGAAATATAAATTCCCAGTGTGAAACATGATAGAAATTGAAAATTTTTAATAATGTTTTTTGACTTTCATTCCTTATTTTTTATACATATGAAAATAAGGTAAAAAGGTTATTAGTAAGAGGAACTAATGTTAAATTTGTATATATGATTTAATATCATAAAAATCAAGAGTCAAATGAATTATTTGTTTCTTTTTTGAAGAAATTTAATTTGATTTTCCCAGCAAAAACAGCTGTTACTTAGCCTCTCAATGACTGACCTATATTATAATTTTTTTGCTTTATTAATTTTTTTTCAGTCTCTTTGTCTTTTTTTTTTTCCTGTCTTTTTGCCTTTTCTAGGGCCGCTCCCACAACATATAGAGGTTCTCAGGCTAGGGGTTGAATTGGAGCTGTAGCCGCCAGCCTACCCCAGAGCCACAGCAACGCCAGATCCGAGCCACATCTGTGACCTACACCACAGCACGGCAACACCGGATCCTCAACCCACTGAGCGATGCCAGAGATTGAACCGGCAACCCCGTGGTTCCTAGTCGGATTTGTTAACCACTGAGCCACGATGGGAAATCGAGTCTTTTTGTCTCTTTAGAGCCACACCCACGTCATATGGAGGTTCCCAGGCTAGGGGTTGAATCAGAGCAGTAGCTGCTGACCTATGCCACATCTGTAACCTACACTATAGCTCACGGCAACGCCAGATCCTTAACCCACTGAATGAGGCCGGGGATTGAACCTGCATCCTCATGGATGCTGGTCGGGTTTGTTAACTGCTGAGCCACAACAGGAACTCCTGTAATTTTTTTTTTTTTTTAAAGCATAAGTTTGACCCTTATATTTACAAAAGCATACTTAATAAGTAAGGCATTAGAGTTTTAAGATCCATATATTTAAAGGAGAAATTTTATTTCCCCCCAGTTAAAAGTAGTGCTCTGAACTACTCTAACGTTAACATTATATGATGATAAGTTATACTTGAGGAGTGATTAAAAAGGACTAATGATGAACAGTGAACATCAGATACTAGAAGAGAAACTCCAGCAATGCATGTATTTGCCTGATTGCTAAATTTATGGGACTAGTATCGTCAGTAAGGAGTATTGCTGACTGCATGCAAGGTTATTCTCTCCCTGCTTCCCCCACTTCCTCTTCTACTGTGTTTTTTCCTTTATGTTTCCTGTGAATCCTTGTGCATTAAAATTGGTACAGTGGTTAGTGTATCTTTGGCATAGAGATGATAGTAGCACATCAGGCTGATGAGTGAAGGTGTTTTGGTCTCAATCCAGGCTGAAGATGGAGACTTGTTCCCATCTGGTGCTGTTAACACATTCAGTTAATAATCATGTTGGTCGAAGAATAATATCAGGAAATATCCTGGAATTATTAGCAAGCCAGTATTGAATGATTAGGGTCCCTTAGGAGATTGAGAGCTTATTGAAATTACACTTTTTGATGGGGGCAAAATGCTTATCATTTAATAATTTACTGTTTGTCGGAAGTTAACCGTAACATGTACCGTTTGTGTACCTGGCTGGGAGAGGGGAGGATGACCCTGTCAGAGAAGATAAGGTCTCCATGTTTCCACGTGAAATGAAAGGTCAAAATGATCAAAAAATTTTTAAATTGGGAAGAGAATATAAAACCTGTGCCCTTTGGAGCCTTGGACTTTACTGGTATAAGTTCTGAGCCACTTGCTGGCATGGAACCACTAACTAGCATGGTATTGAATCTCTTTGAGCCTCTCAACTTAGTTATTTGTAATATGTCAAAATTAAATAACTCCCCATAGCTACTGTGAAAATGTAATGACTTTTTCTGATTTTCTCCTTAAGTTTCTTAAATTGTGAGTTTTCGTTAAGTGAAGATCTGCCTAACAGTGGAAATATTTCTAACACACTGACTGGATTTTATATGTACGTCTGAGCTTTAAAGGCAACTTAATCTAGAACATACTATTTACAGTTGAGGAAATTGAGACCAAGTGACATTAAGTGACATACTAATATTTCATAAGCAGTAAGTGAAAAACATAGAACTAAACTGTTTAGGTCCTTTTTTAAAATAAACAAACCACATTTTTCTGTACTGCCCCGTTGTTTAGTTACAAGTATGTGTACGTTTCTTAATTTGGTTTCAGGGATACTCTCTGTTCTTTGCAGGGCTGATTTTCTTACAGATCTTTCAAATGCTCACATCATTTAGCACTGTTCTGGCTGAGACAACTGTAGTTGCTTTTTAGGTGTTGTTATCACCTGCCATCTAGGAACTTGCATTGTGAGGTTTTCTTCTGTTGAACTTTTTTTTGTATTTATTACACCATTGGAGATGAGATTTTTAAATGGAAATCAAAATCTGGAGGCTTGAAAATATCAGAACTTCATGACGGAGGATAAGATAAATAAACTCTACTAAAGTAAAGATGTTTTATCTGTTGCTCAATTTATGTTTCGTATTTTAGGTGGAAGTAGAGAAGCTGAAAAAAGCAGTCCTGTCTTGAAGTGTTCTCAGTGCTCCAGGGATTCAGAAGCAACACTATGAACTTCAACTGACTTGTTGTCTAAAAATAACGAATACTGATGTCATGATAAAGAAATATGAGTATATGAACTATTATAGCTGTAGAAAAATGTAGGGGAGGGTAAATTTTTTATATATATTTTGTTTTGCCAATATGAAAAAAAGAGGCCTTATTTCTTATGTGCTGGGATTGCAAACTTTTTGTTTAGTTTGCTTGAAAATACTACTGAATCTGTATAAAGGAAAAAAGTTCACAATAGTTGTTTTTTTTTTATTGAACTTGTAGTATTATTTTTAAAGAGATCTATACTATAAATATGGTGATATCTTTACAAATAATCTGTAAAATATACTATTTGAGAGGGACAGGTTAGCTTTATAGTAGCGGTAGTCACTACTTTTCCCCTAATACATAAGGGATATAAACTTTGTATGTATATATTTTTTATGTTTAGCTTCTTACCCAGGATTACACTGTTGTGCCTGTTTGTTTGCAGTGCTGTTTATACTTTGGGTGATGAGATAGGAGTTTCCTAGCTACAAACCAGATTACTCACCCATGCATACAGTAATAACTAATGAAAGAAAATAATTTCTACAGCTGAAATAATCAAAATAATTCCTTCAACTTTTGAAATATTTTATATTGCTTGCACTGTAGGATTCATAAAAGGAATTTAGTTTAAATGTATTGGATTGTCAAATATATTGGGGAAGATGTGAGCTCTATTTTAGATTCATTAGGTTTAAGAAACTAAAAAAATGTCAATTTAACCCTTAACTTGTTGTGCCTAGAAACTACAGCACATAGAATATGCAAACACCAGCCTTAATGCTGTACTTCTCTGCTTATTTTACAGGCTCAAATATTACTCATCTCATGGTCTTGTGATTTAATTCTTTATGCCCCTCCTTTTGATTTTAATAATGGTAATGTTAGAAAAACAAAACTCCAGTACTTTCAGAACTTCAGTATATGGTTTCATACTTTGACAAGTTATCACTGTAAATACTCAGGTTTTACATTGTGTAATTTACCTAATAGACTAACTGGTGGAGATATTTTGGCTGTCATTTAGGTACCAACTTTATAAAGAGTGTTTAGTATATCATAAAATGTAATATTACAGCTTATTTAAAACCAAATATATTTGGCCATATTCGGAAGAGCAGTTTCTTCAGAGTCACTTAGGAACACTTGAATGTTTTCAAATGTTATCTACAGGTAATATGTCTCAAATATGTGGGTTTATGTTAAAGAAATATGATTTTTTATCTGCAAAAAAAATAGATTTTAAGCTTCATTACAAATGACTTTCAGATTTGGGGTACCAGCTATCATGCTTCCATTTTGTGTTATTTTAAACCACCAAACCAATATTTTTCCTTTACGGTTTAATCTTATAATACTGAAATCTGGTGTTAATGAAAGTTTGTCATATTGTTTCAAATAAAGGTGAAATAGAAAATAATGGAAACTCCAATACATAATTACTTACTGTTAAATTCACAACTTAAATTCGTGCTTTTGGGGAAACCTGATTGGGCATTGAGTCTGTATATTTAGCTCTTTAAAGTACTTGGGCTCTTCGGATGAGGTCACTGTTGAACAAAGTTGTTTATTCCTCTTCTAAAGTTTTAAAATACTTGTCAGATGAATGATTTCCTTTTGAAATAAATTAGATCTTCTTTTAATATGAAAGTCCTTAGGTAAAAATAAAAAGTGTATCCTAGAAATCATTCTCCAGCTTTATGATGGGAAAATCTTACCAGGTGACCCCTCTCCACCCTAATAATGGGGTAGGGGAAGGTTCCAGCAGATTTCAGGCCACCTTAAAGTTTATGTTGGTCATTTTCACACCAATGCATAAAATCAAGAGGGTCATGAATACTGAAAGACATTTAAGGTGTTTGCTTGTGTTCTCTTCAGTCAGAATTGAAAAGTAAAGTACTTTATCTCTATTTCCTGCCATTGACCAAATAGTAAAGAAAACCAAACAAACTCAAAGGGAAAAATGGTTCCTTTAATCTAGCAATTTACGTATTTGCTCTTGATATGGGAATTTTATTAATTCCTGTTTATGAAGCTCATGTCACAAAATGGTATGTAATAACAGTAGCTTTTACTTGGGGGTAAATCTTTTCTCTTATTTTAATGAATGAGTATAAATGACCGACCAGAGGTAAACAGCATGGCATCTGTCATTGCCACATTGTTAGTGAATGTGTCATTCAGGTTTGCTATTCTTTGAAACACAAAATATTACTAATTTTCCTAACTTCGTTTCAATATTAGGAGTATTGTGTGTGTGCGCACGTGTGTGACCACTAAGCTTGGTCATACTACAAAGCTGTTACCTCTTTACAAAATCTACATCTGAAGATAGGAAGAGAAAATGGGCCTGGTGTAACAGAGGATTCTCTTTTTATGCTTCTTACTCTGATCACAGGAAAAAACCCAAGTGCTCTCTGGATGTGTTGGTAAACATTTTATGCTTTGCATTGATGCTTGGAAATGTATGAACAGAATGAGACGAGACAATCAGTTCAAATCAGAAATGAGAAGTGTTAACATTTAATGGCCTTGTTTTGCTGTAGCAATAAAATGACCAAGTGCAATGAATGACTTGATTTAATAAAATCATCTTTTAAAAGTTGCTGCTATGAATATTTTTAGCCATAAAATTTTACCCTTGTTATAGCCTGACTTGCCTTCAGTAACTATTGTGTAATGCAGTTGGTATTGTGATATTCTAACATTCCAAAAAGTAATAATATATATTTATGGGGAATTAAAAACAGTATACTTCACTGACTTGTTTACAGGTGCTGTAAAAAAGCATGCTTCTCCCTCAAAGAGAAAAATTAATAAAGAATAGTATTGCCAGTTGTGTCCGTCTTTATTGATGATTTTTCATTAACTTCAGCATATGCTTATTGCAGAGTATGATGAAAACTATTTTATATGACTGAGTTTTCCAAAGAAAAGAAACAATGTAAATAGTAAAATGAAAACATTAAAAGTTCTAGACCTGTGTGAAACTTTCTGAATCTTGAGTCTTTTCTTTTACCTGGAACTGTGAGACAATCCTGCCTCACAGGATTATTGAGAGAATCTGAAATAGTTTACATGAAGAACCTTATGGAGTGCTTGCCAAAGAGTAGATTTTTTAAAAAACGGAGGCTGCTGGTCTATTCTTTGAAGCATCTTGCAGTAATGCATATTGTGTAAATTAGGCAGGTGAGATTAAGAGAAAGACATGGTGTGTCCTCTCCCTTTGACTTAATATAGCATCCCTTTCTTGGGAGGTATTCTCTTCATTTGTGTTATATTCAAAATGGAGCTGAGCGTACTTTGCCCAAATTGAATTACTGAATGAGAGACAGATTTTAAATATTGGAAACCAAAACTAGTCTGAGCATGGAAGCTCCCCACATTTACATTTTTCTGTCATCTGGAAAAAGCTGATTTGAAAGAATAAAATAGAATGTAAAGAGAATCCAGAAGGATTTTAAAACTGATGGCAGTCATTCCTGAGCCCTAACAGCCCGTTCATTTCTTGGTTCCATAAGCATAAACTTGCTCATAATCATCTTGGGTTTGTGAATTCACAGCTGAAAGTCCTGGTAAATACGAAAAATAAGAACAGCATCCTCCTCACATACACGGGGATGGGGTGTGTTCCAGGACCCGCATGGATGCCTGGAGCCCGGACAGCAGTGAACCTTTCATACACTGTTTTCTCCGATACATATATACCTCTGATAAAATTTAACTTATACATTAGGCACAATGGGAGATGAACAGCTAGTAATAAACTAGAACAGTTACAACAATATACTCTAAAATAAAAGTTATGTGGGGAGTTTCTGTCGTGGCGCAGCAGAAGCAAATCCAACTAGGAATCATGAGGCTACAGGTTCTATCCCTGGCCTCACTTGGTGGGTTAAGGATCCAGCGTTGCCGTGAGCTGCGGTGTAGGTCGTAGATGCGGCTCAGATCTGGCATTGCTGTGGCTGTGGTGTAGGCCGGTGGCTCCAGCTCCGATTAGACCCCTAGCCTGGGAACCTCCCTATGCCACAGGTGCTGCCTTAAAAAGACAAAAAAAAAAAAAAAAAAGTTATGGGAAGGTGGTCTCTGAAAAAAATTACAAATGTGAAAATGTGATGTCTTTTCCATCTTAAGCAAAAGCACACACACCTCGGCCCTAACTTTTGCAGTCCGAGGTGCAGCAGCAAAGCTAGCTCGTCTTCCTTATAATTCCTTGGATAGAAAATTCTTCCTTACTGTAGATCTAGCAACCTCAGCATATGGTTTTTTTCTTACTGTCCATAGCTTTTACCTTTTCACTTAAAGGAAGCCCTTAATGGATTCCGTTGGCATATCTGAACTTCCAGCATCACTACTCTGGGGGCTTTGGGACCATCATGAAGTAAAACAAGAGTTAATTAACATGAGCCCTGGGATTGCGAGTCTTCTCACAGAGGGAAGGCCCGGATACACTGGACAAAGGGGTAGCTCCTGTCCAGAGGAGGATTTCATCATGCTCCTTGAAAGGACATGAACTGTTTATAAGGTTATGAATTGTTCATTTCTGGAAGTTTTTGTTTGTTTGTTTGTTTTTTAATATTTTTGGGCCGCAATTGACAGTGGGTAACTGAACCCGTGGAAGAAAACTGTGGATGAGAGAGGGGCTCCTTAACATTGAGTCCAAGAGGCTTCAAGGCCCATGACCTCTTGCTGAAAAGGTACGCCACATACATGATTCCAGGGTCTCTAGAAATCTGGGAGGTTTGCATCATAGAGAAGGAATAAGACACCATCGTGAAGCAATATGGAAAATGCGACAAGTCATTTAAGTTTAAATATAGTTACAAATTACAAAAATTTCTACTTGCGGTTGATTGACCTTTATGAATACTGGGCATAAATTAAGCCAAATAACTCTAGTGGGTCTATTTGACTTTGTTACCTGCCAGTCAAGGTTGAAGAGACTAGATTGTGTTGGGGTGTGGAAAATTTTTCCAAATCCTAACCATTACCGCTTTTACCTTTGCCACTAACACTTTTATTGTGACCATGCTTGTATATAATGAAAATCAAGTTAGAAATAGGTATCAATACTTTTTGTATAGATCCAGTAATTTTTTCTATTGAAGAAGCTGTCATGGTTTTCATTTTGCAGTTGGGTGTTATTCTTTCCTATCAGGCTATAAGTTTTTTCATTAGCCACATTTCACTTCCTAGGAAAGTGTGTAAATAAAATGATTAAAACTATATTTTAAGTACACTAACTTAATTCTTTGAGGGAAATCACTTGTTAACATTTCGCAGTATCGTGTATTTTTAGAAATATTATTAAAGGCTAACTAAACAGAATGCAAATATAACCTGGTATAACAGAGTTATGACATTTTTAATCCTATCCTCTCCCTTGAAACGGACTAAAAACAATAAATAGAATGAAGGGAGTTCCCACTGTGGCTCAGTGGGTTACGAACCTGACTAGCATCCATGAAGATATGGGTTCCATCCCCTGGTCTTGCTCAGTGGGCTAAGGATCCGGCATTGCCATGAGCTGTGGTGTAGGTTGGATCCCATGTTGCTGTGGCTGTGATGGAGGCTGGCACCTGCAGGTCCGATTCGACCCCTAGCCTGGGAGCTTCCATATGTCCCAGGTGTGGCCCTAAAGAGCAAAAAAAGAAAGAAAAAAAAAAGATATAAATATCGACTTGGTAGCTGGAAAAAAGAGATCTAAGATAAAAACATCCCCCTCAAATAAGGAAACAATCACAATTTATAATAATAAAAAATGCCTCCCAAATGCTTTGAGATATTGAAACAAAATGAGGACAGCCTGAAGTCTGACTAACTTACATTCCAGATGCAGATTCTCTAAAATGTCCACCTGATCATCTCAGACCCAAATCCCACACAGCAGAATGGCAGGGACAGAGAAGCCGCACTCCCTGTAAGCTCTACTGACCTGAAGGCTGAAAAGCAAGGGGCTCCCAGAAAAGACAACAGTTTGGATGAGATGGTGTTTTATTTTTTAAAAAATTTTTTTAACTTTTTTGCTTTTTCAGGCCATACCTGTGGCAATGGAGGTTCCCAGGCTAGGGGTCGAATAGGAGACAGCCGCCCACCTACACCACAGCAATGCAGCATTGGAGTCACGTCTTTGACCTACACCATGGCTCACGACAATGCCAGCTCCTTAAACCGCTGGGTGAGGCCAGGGATCGAAGCTGCATCCATGGATCCTAGTTGGGTTCATTAACTGCTGAGCCACGACGAGAATTTCAAGAGGGTGTTTTAGATGATGCACTGAATTAGAGCTATTGCTACTACGCTCTTCTCTGCGCCAGTCAGAAAATAACTGATACGGTTCAAACGTGAGTGTTCAGGCACGAGACGGGAGCATCTTAATAGATGCATGTGTTGAGGTGTATCTAAAAAAAAATGTGAAATAAAGGCTCGATTTTGCAAATAGAAATCCCTCACAGGATTGACAAGATATGTAACACCAAGACACGCTTTTGTTAACTTGCGGAAATTTAGGATAAAAAAATGAATATTTGCCCCCAAAGAAATTGAAATTTTAATTGATGAAACACACCATACATAGGAAACGTAATTAAAGCTCTACCACTAAAAAAGGCAGCAAGGCCAGAGGGAATCTTCGCTATGTTTTTAACTGCATGATTTAAACTAGTCAAAGGCTTAGAAAAAGATGGAGAATTTCCCAATTTATTTTATGAATCTAGCATAACTTTCATATCTAAACTTGATCACCACAGATAATCTCACTTGTAAATATTTGGTGGGAGATTTTTCAACTGTAATGCATTACAAGAAATGATGAGTTAAAAATGGTCATGTTAGAGTTCCAGTCGTGGCCCACGAGTCACAATCCCAACTAATGGCCATGAGGTTGCAGGTTCAAACCCTGACCTCGCTCATTGGGTTAAGGATCCGGCATTGCTATGAGCTGTGGTGTAGGTCGCAGATATGGCTGGGATCTGGCTTTGCTGTGGCTCTGGCGTAGGCGGGCAGCAACAGCTCCAATTAGACTGCTAGCCTGGGAACCTCCATATGCCACCAGTGCGGCTCTAAAAAGACAAAAAACAAACAAACAAACAAAAAAACGAGAGAGAGAGAGACAGTTTGGTACCACTGCCTTTGATCCATGGGACACAGCAACAGTTTGACCTGCTTACACCATCAGCACAAATGTCAGCAGGGAAAAAAGTAACTAACATCTTAGTTATTATTATGAGAGTGGTTTTGACCTTGCGAACCACACTGAAGGACTGTTGTGCTAAAATAACCCAGTATGGTCCCCAACACATAGTAGACAGTGAATGTTGAGTTGATGAATCAATAAATGAATGACAAATAGGATGTAGTCCCTTTTCTTTATCCCTTGGCCGACTTTACCCTCTCCTGCATTTTTTTCTTCTTCAACTATTTACTTTCCTTCATTAATTTTTTTTTTTTTCTTTTTAGGACCATACCCACGGCATATGGAAGTTCCCAGGCGAGGGGTTGAATCAGAGCTGCAGCTGCCACCCTACACCACAGCCACAGCAATGCTAGATCTGAGCCACCTCTGAGACCTACACCACAGCTTATAGCGACGCTGGATCCTTAACTCACAGAGCAAGGCCAGGGATCGAACCCACATCCTCACGGATAATGTGTTTGTTATCCCTGAGCAACAAAGGGAACTCCCTCTTCTTCAGCTATTTAAAGATTCAAGTTTTAACAGCTTTCTGGGACTAACCACTATGGTGCCAAAGACTCTGCCTTACATCTCTCTCTTTTTTTATTTTTAGGTATAAGTAAATTTATTTATTTGTTTGTTTATTTATTTTTAAGGCTCCACCTGAGACATATGAAGATTCCCAGGCTAGGGGATCAAATCAGAGCTGTAGCCACTGGCCTTTACCACAGCCACAGCAATGCCAGATCTGAGCCACATCTGGGACCTACACCACAACTCATGGCAACACCAGATCCTTAACCCACTGAGCAAGGCCAGGGATCAAACCTGCAACCTCATGGATGCTAGTCAGATTGGTTTCTGCTGAGCCATGATGGGAACTCCAATAAGTAAATTTACTCATAGAGTGGGGGCCATCTCAGAAGGTGAAAGCTGCCTGGAACATACACATTCCATAGACCAAATCTGGTCTGTCCCAAAAGGCTTGAGCATCTCTGCCTTACACTCTTAAAACGCTTTTAACATGTTTGCTATACTGGGCTTTAAGCAGTCAGTTTAATTACCATAGGGTTTATATTAAACTTATTTTTAGTCCAAAATAAGCATTTTTGTATTGTGCTTTCCATGTACTAAGCATTGTTGCAGGTCATCTCCATCTAAATTGATCTCTCTCTTTAATTACATCAACAACTCGATGTCATAGATTCTAGTGTTACCTTTTGTTACTGAGTCCAAGCCCATACCATTCCCTGAAGGACAGGCCAGTAAATTGAGAGACAGTTGTTGAGGAAAGTAACAGAAACGTCATTTGGAAAGGCAGCAGACCAAGAAGTTAGTGGACTAGTGTCCCAAACAACCATCTTACCCAGGTTCAAATTCAGGCTTCTTTTATACTAATAGGTGAGAAGGTGTGGCAGGTTGTTGCCAATTTCTCAGCACTAGACTTTCATTGTTGCAGGTGCCCTCATAGGTCTGACCACAATGTTTCTTTTCTTTTCTTTCTTGGTCTTTTTAGGGCACTGCTGATGGCATATGGAGGTTCCCAGGCTAGGGGTAGAATGGAAGCTGCAGCTGCCAGCCTACACCACAGCTGTAGCAACTCGGGATCCAAGCTGCAGCTGTAACCTACACCATCGCTCAGGGCAATGCCGGATCCTTAACCCACTGAGCAAGGCCAGGGATTGAACCTACAACCTCATGGTTCCTAGTTGGATTTGTTTCCCCTGAGCCATGACAGGAACTCCTACAATGTTTCTATAAACTTCCTTCATACAAGACAAATGTCATTCTCTGTTCTGTAACTTTTTTTTTGGTCTTTTGTCTTTTTAGGGCTGCACCCGAGGCATATGGAGATTCCCAGGCTAGAGGTCGAATCAGAGCTGTTGCTGCTGGCCTACTCCAGAGCCACAGCAACACCAGATTTGAGCTGTGTCTGCAACCTACAGCACAGCTCACGGCAAAGCTGGATCCTTAACCCACTGAGTAAGGCCAGGGATCCAACCCGCAACCTCATGGTTCCCAGTTGGTTCATTTCTGCTGCACCAAGATGGGAACTTATGTTCTGTAACTTTTTTAATGGAAAAGTGCTATCCTTTAAAGGTCTAAGCCATGAGAATGGGCTATCCTGTATATTCCAGGATATAGGCAACATTATTTTACAAAAGGTGCAAAGCCAAAAAGACCAAGCACAGGCCATGGAGCTCAAAGGTTAGAGATAAAGGAATAGAGTTAATATGGAGGCAGGTTTATTCTCTGATATACTTTCACATGTGAGGAAATAGGTTCAGAGAGGTTAAGTAACTTGGCCAAGACCACTCAGCTCATAAGGGATGGAGCTCAACCCAGGCAGGCCAGTTTTGAATTCTGTGTCCTTAATCATATGCTCTCCCTGAACAGGTAATGTGTAAGGAATATTCCTTGTAATCCTTTGTATTTCTCTGGGTATCAATACGTCAGTAAAAGAGTTAAACTATGTAATTTATAAAGTCCATTTTCAGTGATCTTATAGCGGGTTTGGATTTCTCTGCGTGACATAGTCACACATAAGTTAAGATTTGGGGAACATTTGGTTTGTTTTTTTCTTAGTGCACATCTTTGCAAACTTAAATTATTTTCATGGCTTCTCAGCAAAGACACGAAAAAAATCTTACTTATCTTCCCTACAGAGACTAAATGACCACTGGATGGCAGTCAAACAAAGCTCAGGTTTTCATGGGTGGCTTGAGTAAACCACAGACACAGGTAGAAGCAGTAAATGTGACCACATAAGACTCCAGCCCACTGTATTCACCCACAACTGGGACACAACCACCACACTCTCCTAGGCTGGCCCCCCACCTCCCTGCTAAGTCCCACATGGCAGAGTGAAAAGAGTTATGGCTTTAGAATCTGACTGATCAGGCTTTGAAAACAGGCCCTGGAGAACAGATTTGTGGTTGCCAAAGGGAAGGAGGAGGGAGTGGGATGGACAGGGAGTTTGGGCTTAGCAGATGCAAAAGTATAGCATTTGGAGTGGATAAGCCATGAAATCCTGCTGGATAGCACAGGGAACTCTATCTAATCCCTTGTGATGGAACATGATGGAGGATAATGTGAGAAAAAGAATGTATATATATATGTATAACTGGGTCACTTTACTGTATAGCAGAAATTGACAGAACATTGTAAATCAACTATAATAATTTTTTTTTAAAGAGGAAGTTCCCATTGTGGCTCAATGGAAATGAATCTAACTAGTGTCCATGAGGATGCAGGTTCAATCTCTGGCCTCATCATTGGGCTAAGGATTGGTGTTGCTGTTAAGCTGTGGTGTCGGTCGCAGACGTGGCTCAGATCTGGTGTTGCTGTGGCTGTGGTGTGGGCTACAGCTGCAATTCGACACCTAGCCTGGAAACCTCCATATGCCATGGATTCGGCCCTAAAGAGACAAAAATTAAAAATTTTAAAAAAGAAAAGAAAACTGGCCCAAAAAATTAGTAGCCATGTGAACTTGGCAAGTCACTCAAATCTTGTCACCTCCTTAAAAAACAAGATCTAAAAAAATCGAATCGCTGCTACAATTTAAATCCATTCCCTCTGATCATGTACTCAGAGAAGAGGGAGAGAGGGGCCCCCACACCCCTTTGTCTTTGTTTTTCCCTGGAGAACAATCTCATCCCGGCAGCAGCAACAGAACCGCCTGGCTCTGCTATTCCCTTTGTGTTGGTGCTCCTCTGACCCCAGGTTGCTTCAGTGTCCGTGGCCCGTCCTCAGACCTGTGATTGCCACCTCCTGCCCATGGTTCTCTGGAAACTGCTCCCATTTCTCAATTTTTTTTTTCCCCTGCAATGTGTTCCTCTATCAACCAGATCAAATCTCCCCCCAGGGTCACGTATGTGACAAGCTCATGAAATGGTGAGCTTGTGCTGTGGGCTTCTTAGAGGTTCTGGCAGAATGTCTCTCATTTTGCCACCTGTTTTCTCCCCAAGGCTTCCTACAATTCACACAGTGCTGGGGGCTGACACTGCAGCGTGGAGCAGGTGGTCAGCAGGGAGTCCACTGAAAAAGCGAATCCAGATTCAGCTCAAATTCTAAGCAGAAAGTGGGGGGTCAAAATGTGCATGTCTTGGTGACGATATGGCTACAGGGTCACAGAAGCCGAGAACAATACTACCCCAGAGAGGACAAGGTCATCTGAAAGACTTTAAGGTTGTGGAGCACGTGGTATGAGAGGACAGGTTAGGACTGCGTCACACAGCTCTTCCCTCTAACCGGTGACATAGCCACCAGCCCCCACAGAGCACTTGGAGGAGAAGCAAAACATCCCGCATTAGCTGGTGTCAGCTAGTAAAGGCTCAGGGTTTCAATATTTTGAGCAAGTGACAAAACTAGTGATTATCTACAACTCTTTTTTTTTTTTTTTTTTAGGGCCACACCTGGGGCATATGGAGGTTCCCAGGCTAGGGGTCGAATCAGAGGTGTAGCTGCCAGCCTACACCACAGCCACACCAACACCAGATCCTAGCTGTGTCTGTGACCTACACCACAGCTCACGGCAACACCGGATCCTTAACCCACTGAGCAAGGCCAGGGATCGAACCCACAACCTCATGGTTCCTAGTCAGGTTCATTAACCACTGAGCCACGAAGGGAACTCCCAATCTACAATTCTTAATCACAACAAAGGTCCTGGAGTATGAGAAAAACAACGTGTGACCCAGGAAAATATTCAAATGTAAAAGGATCATTTCTTGTTTTTTTTTTTTTTTTTTGTCATTTTAGGGTCGTACCTGCGGCATATGGAGGTTCCCAGGTTAGGGGTCCAATGGGAGCTGTAGCTGCTGGTCTACACCACAGCTCACGGCAATGCTGGATCCTTAACCCACTGAGCGAGGCCAGGGATTGAACCCACAACCCCAAGTTTCCTAGTTGTATTCATTTCTGCTGTGCTACCGGGAACTCCTATAAAGTATATTTTAATAAATTTTCATATGGCCATACTCGCAGCATATGGAAGTTCCCGGGCCAGGAATTGAATCTGAGAACCACTGCCACTGGGCCGGGGATGGAAATGGCACCTCCTTTGCAGCAACAGCCACATGAGAGAGCCAGGATCATTTCTTTAATGTCGCCAAGATGATCATCTGTCCCTGGGGGCTGAGGGAGAAGGAAGGAGATGGAGAATAAAATAATGTATGTTTGTTTTAGTCCACTGACTGAGTCGGTGTACATGTAAACCCAAAATGCCTTAGGCCTATAGATTTCATCTTGGTCTAAACCCATATTCCGACTGACGGCAGGAAAAAAAAAGCAACGTGGGTCATTGGAAGGCAACATAGGTTATATATATGTACAGACAGTGGCAATCAAAAATAAGTTCTCCTCGGAGTTCCCATTGTGGCTCAGTGGTTTATCGAATCTGACTAGGAATCATGAGGTTGCAGGTTCGATCCCTGGCCTTGCTCAGTGGGTTAAGGATCCGGCGTTGCCGTGAGCTGTGGTGTAGGTGGCAGATGCGGCTTGGGTCTCTCGTTGCTGTGGTTCTGGCGTAGGCTGGCAGCTACAGCTCCGATTCGACCCCTAGCCTGGGAACCTCCATATGCCGCAGGAGCAGCCCTAGAAAAGGCAAAAAGACAAAAAAAAAAAAGGTTCTCTCCAGGCTGTTTTTTTCTCTCAAGGCCCTTTGTTCCTGGTGTGGTGTCTGTGTTTGTGTAGGGGGAAGCGGATCCATCTTCTGGGCGGAAGGAGAAGGTGAGACCCCAGGTCTGCTGCTGTCCCTTCAGCCTTCTTTGGCCACCAGGGGCAGTATCACCACTGGGCAGCCCTGAGCTTCCCGTCCTGGATCCACTGAGGGGCTAGTGGTCCTGACTGGTTCCTTATAGCATCACCATCACGCTGATAATGCTCTTGGTTCCCGCCAAAACCTCCAATAGGAAGCCTCTGAGTATAGTGCCTCCCCGCCCAACCCAATTCTTCCATCCATTCTCAAAGCTTCCCCTAAATGAGGCATCCACAGATTTTGGGGTCAGGTCGTGACCAGCCAGGAGAAGAGAGCTTGTTATGTAATATCTACCTGCACACACGCTTTCATTTGCATTTACTGTATTTGCAACATGCCCAGTCCCCCGTGAGGGCTTTCTAGGAAGTCTGAATTCCCTGCCCCCAAGGCATGTCCAGGGAAATGAGTCTCTTGTGTGGGGGTCACCTCAAGCATAGCTGTGCATTTGTGAGCCCCTTATTGTTTTTCCCCAGGTGAATATGGGCAAGAGAAGATACTTGCCTCTTTTTTTTTTTTTTTGGTCTTTTTAGGGCCACACTGGCAGCATATGAAGGTTCCCAGGGTAGGAGTCTAATTGGAGCTGTAGCTGCCGGCCTACACCACAGCCACAGCAATGCGAGATCCGGATGGGTCTGCGACCCACACCACAGCCCACGGCAATGCCGGATCCTTAACTCACTGATCGAGGATCGAACCCGCAACCACATGGTTTCTAGTTGGATTCGTTTCCACTGAGCCATGACGGGCGCTCCTCCTCTTACTTCTTGCTCTTTCGTCCAGGACTCCTCCTGTCTCAGAACCAGAAAGCTCCACATTCATTTCCTTTCTTTCTTTTTCTTTTCTTTCTAGGGCTGCACCTGTAGCACATGGACATTCCCGGGTTAGGGGTAGAATTAGAGCTGCAGCTGCCAGCCTACGCCACAGCCACAGCCCCGCGCAATCCAAGCAGCACCTGCGACCTAAGCCGCAGCTTGTGGCAGCGTCAGATCCTTAACCCACTGAGCGAGGCCAGGGATCAACCCCCGTCCTCATGGATGCTATGTTGGGTTCTTAACTCACTGAGCCATAATAGGAACTTCCATGTGCATTTTCTATTGTTGCTGTAATCATTGTACACTTAGTGGCATAAAACAACAGAAGTGTACTATGTGCTGGGGAGCAGAAGTCTGACGTGTGTCTCCTGGGCTAAATCGAGCTGTTGGCAGGGCTGAGTTCCTTCCTCGAGGCTCGGGGGCCGGGGGGTGGGGGGATGGAATTCATTCTCTTGCTTCTCCCAGTTTCTCGAAGCTGCCCACATATCTTGGCTCACGGCTCCTTTTCTCTGTCTTCAAAGTCAGCTGTCGTGCGTTGGGTCCCTCTCACAATGCCTCCCGCTGCCTCTCTTTTAACTGACTCTCCTCCTGCCTCCTTTGAAGAAGGCTTGTAACAAATAAGGACATGCTGTACATTTCAGGGAACTCTATTCAACGTTCTATAATAACCTATATGGGAGGAGTTCCCGTCGTGGTGCAGTGGAAACGAATCCGAGCAGGAACCATGAGGTTGCGGGTTTGATCCCTGGCCTTGCTCAGTGGGTTAAGGATCTGGCATTGCTGTGGGTGTGATGTAGGCCGGGCAGCTATAGATCCGATTAGACCCCTAGCCTGGGAACCTCCACGTGCTGTGCATGTGGCACTAAAAAGCAAAAAAAAAGTCCAAAAAAAAATAACCTATATGGAAAAAGAATCTGAAAAAAAATTATATATCTGAGTTACTTGTTGTATACCTAAAACTAACACAACATTGTAAATCAACAATACTCCAATACGGAAGTTCGGTTGTGGCTCAGCGGTAACAAGCTGAAGAAATATCCATGAGGATGTGGGTTCAATCCCTGGTCTCACTCAGTGGGTTAACGATCCGGTGTTGCCACAAGCTGTGGCACAGATCACAGATGTGGCTCAGATCCGGTGTTGCTGTGGCTGTGGTGTAGGCCAGTAGGTATACTCTGATTTATCCCCTAGCCTGGGAACTTCCACATGCTGTAGGTGTGGGCCTAAAAAGCAAGCAAGCAAACAAACAAAGAGAAACTATATCCCTGGAGGATAATGTGAGAAAAAGAATGTATGTATGTATGTGACTGGGTCACTTTGCTGTACAGTAGAAATTGACAGCACACTGTAAACCAACTATAATGGAAAAAATAAAAAATCATTATAAAAACAAACAAAAACCATACCCCAATAAAAATTTGTAAAGAACACCCCCGTCCCCGTCCCCAGTCCACTGAGCTCACCGGGATAATTTAGGGCAATCTCCCCATCTCACATCTGAGAAATCCCTTTCATCTCGAGAGGGGCCATGTACACAGGTTCGTGAATTAGGACATGGGTGTGGACCTCTGTGGTGTCAGGGAGGAGGCGATGGTTCTGCCCCACACGGCTCTCAGCTTCCCGTCAGACTGACATCCAGCCTCCTTCTCCCCGAGCTGTGCCTTTGTGGAGCAGCGTTCAGAGGCCTCAGGGAAGCCATTCAGCTTATGAGTGAGACAAAGGATGTTTTTAGGGGGTGAACTTCCAAAAGCTACCCCCAGTGTGAATGGTGACTGGGACACGGAGTTCTCAGCTTGGCCTTGGGGCTGCACTGTGCTATCCAAATCCTCCGTCATCTGCATAATCCCCTAATGAAAAAACAGAAGAGAAGGGAACAAGACAAAGAAAACTTTACATACTGGTTTATGGACTATTCACAGACCGTGGAGAGCTGGTTGCTGTGGGTCTTTGCGCTTTAAGAATCCCCCAAACTGTTCTTTTGCCCAGAAGGATGGACTCATGCACATATATACACACAATTTTTGTACATTTTTTTTTTTTGGCTGCACCCACGGCATATGGAAGTTCCCACAGCTGTGATCTATGTCACAGCTGCGGCAATGCGGGATCCTTAACACATTGCGCTGGCCCTGGGATTGAACCCACGCTATGCCAGGTCCTTAACCCACTGGGCCACAGCAGGAACTCCTTTCATATAGTTTTAAGGGTTTCATGTGCCTCTACAGCCTATTAGTGGATACTATTTTAGGACACCCCCCCCAGGGGCCCTGATGGGATTAAATTGAATTAATAAGAGCCAAGTCTGCTTTTTATTATAAAAAAAGTTGTAAAACAGGATCTATAGACAATGCAAAAGGCCAAGGAAAGGTTGTATTTCGGTTTTTTTTTTTTTTTTTTTCTTTTTAAGGCCTCATCTGAGGCATATGGAAGTTCCCACGCTAGGGGTCAATAAGGAGCCACAGCTGCCGGCCTACACCATGGCCACAGACAGCAATGCCAGATCTGAGCCACATGTGAGATCTACACCATGGCTCACGGCAACGCTGGATCCTTAACCCACAGAGAGAAGCCAGGAATTGAACTCAAATCCTTGTGGACCCTATGTCGGGTTCTTAACCCACTGAGCCAAAACGAGAACTCCCCATTTCAATATTTTTATTTTTTAATTAATTAATTAATTTTGCTTTTTAGAGCAGCACCCATGGCACATGGAAGTTCCCAGGCTAGGGGTCGAATCAGAGCTGCAGCCGCCAGCCTACACCACGGCCACAGCAACACCAGATCTGAGCCAAGTCTTCAACCTACACCACGGCTCATGGTGATGCTGGATCCTTAACCCACTCATCAAGGCCAGAGATCAAACCCACTTCCTCATGGATCCCAGTTGGATTTGCTACTGCTGAGCCACAGAGGGGATTCTCCCATTTCAATATTTTTAATGCAGTACTGAGTACTGTTTTTCACTCTTGAACTGGGAGCTAAGAGTTGAGATTCGGATTCTAACCTGGGCTTCTGTTCCTCACCTTGGGGAAATGAGTAGATGTCATCACAATTAGGATTTGTTTTTTCAACAGAGAAATTAGGCACCAGAATTTTAAGAGCTGTTCTAACGTTCTATACACAGATTACAAAAGCAGTGTGTTTAGATTTACCCGTTCTTGTCCTTGATGCCACGTACATGAACAGTTGCTAGCATCTCCACTTTAAAGACTGTGAACTGGAGTCTGGCACTTGCCATCAGCCTCTACGTGGAGTAGGACATGAGCCACTGCAGCTGCCCACCCGCAGCTCCCCCTGAGTGGAGCTCAGGGTGGAGACCAGGAGTGAGGCACTCTGGGCTCTGGGCAAACTGGAAGAAAAGGCCTCCAGATGGATATTTTTAGAAGATTTTATGAGCCCAATTCCTGCATCTCCTCATATCTAGACAAACACTAATATCCGTCAAGGTTGACTGATGTCCGTGACCAGTCGTGACCTTCACAAGACCAGCAGCAA
Organism: Phacochoerus africanus; assembly: GCF_016906955.1. Taxonomy (NCBI): domain Eukaryota; kingdom Metazoa; phylum Chordata; class Mammalia; order Artiodactyla; family Suidae; genus Phacochoerus; species Phacochoerus africanus. The sequence goes on from NC_062552.1 coordinate 43,545,725, forward strand.
ACATCTGTACAATGCGTGCATGGCTGCAGGGACCTGCCCCTTCGCCTTTATGACTCACGTCTTGATATTTTCCCCCTTTCCTCTTTGGGGAGGTATTTCAGAGCTTTCTGAAATCCCGCTTCCTGGGCTATAGTTAGTGGGCAAAAGAAAGGATGTCACCTGTGAGAAGAGCCACTCCCAAGGGTGGGCCAATGAGCCCTGATGGAACTCAGGAAGTGACATCAAAGGAGTGGTTCCAGGAAGCCCACGTCTTCCTATAGGAATGGTTTTCTGGGAGTTTCCATCATGGCTCCGCGGAAATGAATCCAACTAGGAACCATGAGGTTGCGGTTTTGATCCCTGGCCTTGATCAGTGGGGTTAAGGATCTGGCGTTGCTGTGGCCGTGGTGTAGGCCAGCAGCCCGATTAGACCCCTAGCTTGGGAACCTCTGCATGCTGTGGGTGGGGCCCTCTAAGGACCAAAAAAAAAAAAAAAAAAAGAGGCAAGTGTCTTCTCTTGCCCATATTTGCCTGGGGAAAAAAAATAAAGCGGCCCTCAAAAAGACCAAAAAAAAAAAAAAAAGGAAAAGAAATAGTTTTCTGTAATTTTCTGTAAATCTTTTGTTCCTACTCCCTCCCCATTGTTGCAAAAACTCATATATCCTAACTTCCCCTACTTGCCTCCTCAGAGCGGTTTCTCGGGGCTCCCAAAGATTCTGTCTCTAGGGTTAAGTCCTAATTTCACCCCAAATAAAACAACTCTCAACATTCAGGTAGTATTTTTTTTTTATTACTCAATGAATTTATTACATTTATATTTGTACAATGATCATCACAATCCAATTTTACAGGATTTCCAACCCACAACCCCAGCGCATCCCCCCACCCCCAAAATCAGGTTGTATTTTTTAGTGGACACTATTGTCTAATATTGATGGGGACTCTCACAGTCCGAGGTGTCCACCTAGGAGGCCACTAATTCCTGCAAAGGCAGGGAGGTAGGTGCCCCTAGAAGCCTTCCCCTGAGACCAAACCCACGGAGCCTCATTAGTACAGCAGCATCTACAGTGAATAAAGGTGCTGACACATGTCTTGAAGTGAAATAGAATTAGAGTGGCCAGTAACTATTAAACCACACAGAGATGGAAGAAATGTTCACACATTGGGGTGTGGGAAAGTCATTCTGGCTTAGACATGATATGGCTTGAATTTTATGTGGACTGGGATAGCCTGTCTTATGGCTTGTCCAATGCTCATTGTACACCTGCTTTCGCCATTAAAGAAGAGAATGTATTTAGAAGTGAAAATGGACTGGAGTTCCTGAGGTGGTGCAATGGGATTGGTGGCATCTCTGCAGCATCAGGATGCAGGTTCTATCCCTGTCCCAGCACAGTGGGTTAAGGATCCTGCATTGCTACAGCTGTGGTGTAGGTTGCAACTGTGGCCCAGATCAGATCCCTGACCTGGAAACTCCATGTGCCTTGGGGCAGCCAAAATTTTTTAAAATTTTTATTTTATTTTAATTATTTTTTAGGGCCACACCCCGTGGCATATGGAAGTTCAGTAGGGGTCCAGTTGGAACTGTAGATGCCAGCCTACACCACAGCCACAGCAATGAGGGATCTGAGCCGTGTCTGCAACCTGCACCACAGCTCATGGCAACGCCAGATCCTTAACCCACTGAGCGAGGCCAGGAATCAAACCTGCAACCTCATGGTTCCTAGGTGGCGGATACGTTTCCGTTGCACCATGTTGGGAGCTTCATTTTTTTTCTTTTCTTTCAGAAAAAAATTTTAAATAGACTAACTGTGGTTCAGGCATTCAAAGCAGAGCCAAGTGGCCACTGTGGATGTGGTTTCAGACACACTCTTGTATCACTGAGCACTTGAATTTTCTGAACTCTATCAGACTCAATGATGCCACCAGCCATTCTCAAAACAAGGAATGCTGGAGGCTGCCAGCTGCAACCAAATGGCCTCAAGATTTCTCCTTGTGACTATGCAGCTGTTTTGGGCCCCAACCAATCCTCCTCAAGAGGGCACCTTCCAGCTCCAACTCTAACTCTTGACAAGCAATGTATGTAACTTGGGGGGTTTTTCCTGTGTACACCCCCATCATTTCGTAGTCCAGCAGAACACAATTCAAGGGCTTCCTGCATCCATGTCTCCTGGGCTATAGTCCTCAGTGGGGCTCGGATAAAATTCTTTTCTGTTCTTATTATAGATTGTTTATTGATTAGTTCTGTCAACAACAGGAACTCAGCTGAAAGGACTAGTCCTTTTGAGAAGAAAACAGGGAAGTGGCTTGAGGCAAATTGATGAACACAATGGAAAGAAAACGTTTGCCTGGAGAGGAGTTCACCCACACATTCTGTTCCCGCAGCCAGACTCTTCCGAGTGAGCCAGTTGGCTAATTCTGGGGTAGGAAATAACACAGGGGGTGTGTGTAGGGGGGGGATGAATAAAATTGCCTGCTGATCCCATGTGAGCCTGAAAGCCCATTTTGTGATTAAGAAGGGAAATGAAGTTGTTGACCATTTAAACAATGGAGCTGAGGAGGGTGAGTGGTGAGCCAGAGGGGAGGTAAATGAGAACTGGGAGGCGCGGTGCGCAGAACTTTTAAGTACGTGTTCCTGATGGCTGAGAATTTGAAAGCGATGTACTTTCCTGCACTGAACAATACTGGAAATGAGCAGTCTTTCCTGTCCTGATGTGGAATAACCCATAGAATATGTAAAAAGAGATGAAGACTTCACCTCCAGGGAACACTTATTCCCAGAAGATAAGCTCTGAGCCACATAAAATTACTTATCAAGAGGAAGGGCTTGCTTTGTAAGACTTTGCTGAAGCCCTTGGCCTTGACCACTTAGCCAAGCCCTTAGACCACAAACTGCCCAGTCCCAACAGGTTCCTCAGGGTTTAAGGCCTAAGGATCCTGTACGTATCCTTCTCCGACGTCCTTCTTTTGAAATCTATGGAGACATCAACGTGGTGCTCTCTTGCTATGTATAGTGAGTGTAATAGACAGCGCTGCTTGATTGGTAGATTTTTCTGGTGGTCTTTTGGGCAGTTGTCAAAAGTCAAGTGTTGCTCTAAGGTATGAAACAAAAGTTTTCTTTTTTTTTCTTTTTTTTTTGTCTTTTTGCTATTTCTTGGGCCGCTCCCACGGCATATGGAGGTTCCCAGGCTAGGGGTTGAATCGGAGCTGTAGCCACCGGCCTACACCAGAGCCACAGCAACGTGGGATCCGAGCAGCGTCTGCAACCTACACCACAGCTCACGGCAACGCCGGATCGTTAACCCACTGAGCAAGGCCAGGGATCGAACCTGCAACCTCATGGTTCCTAGTCAGATTCGTTAACCACTGAGCCGCGATGGATGAAACAAAAATTTTCTTAATACTTGTCAGAAATGAGGCCACTGTATCATACCAAATTGCCTTTACCGTTTTTACATATTATATATAGTGATTTTTATTTTTTCATTATAACTGGTTTACAGTGTTCTGTCAATTTTCTACTGTACAGCACAGTGACCCAGTCACACATGCATGTATATATTCTTTTTTCTCACATTATCCTCCACCATGCTCCATCATAAGGGACTAGACCTAGTTCCCAGTTCTACGCAGCAAGAGCTCATTGCTTATCTGTTCCAAAGGCAATAGTCAGCATCTATTAATCCCAAATTCCCAATACACCTGCTCCCTCCACCTCCCCTTTGGAAACCACAAGCCTATTCTCCAAGTCCATGATTTTCTTTTCCGTGGAAAGGTTCATTTGCGCCGTATGTTAGATTCCCAATGTAAGTGATATCATATGGTATTTGTCATTTTCTGACTTATTTTACTGAGTATGGCTTTACCTTTTGAATATCCAGTTAATGGTCAAGATTTCTCTGGATCCTTCCAAGAGTCTCACGTCTAGTTTATCCTTGAATTCTTTTCACTCTTGAAAATTCTTTTTTTTCCCCCCTTTTTACAGCTGCACCTGTGCACCTGTGGTATCTGGCAGATCCCGGACCAGGGGTTGGTATCTAAAGAAGTCAAACTCATAGAAACGGAAAGTAAAAGAATAGTTACTAGGGACGGGAGGGGGTGAATGCTGGGGTGTAACTGTTCAGGGGGTATAGAGTTTCATTTCTGCAAGATTAAAAATTTCTTGAGCTCTACTGCACAAAAATGTGAATATATTGAACACTACCAAGTTTTTTATGCAATTACGATGGCAAATTTTTTTTCCATCGTAAGTTTATAAAAATCTACCTTTATTTTTATTTACGATGGTAAAGGTTATGTTATAGGTTTTCTTTACTGCAATTTAAAAAATAAAAGTACCATGTATACATACAAAAATAAAAGAAATTTTGCCATTTGCAGCAACATGGATGGACTTGGAGGGTATCATATCATACTAAGTGAAACAAATCAGACAGAAAGACAAATACTGTATGATATCACATACATGGACTCTAAAAACTACAGCAGACTAGTGAATATAATTAAAAAAAGAAAACTCACAGAGATAGAGAACAAGCTGGTGATTATCAGTGGGGAGAGGGAAGAGGGGAGGGGTAAGATAAGGGTAGGGAATGAAGAGACACAAGCTATTATGTATAAAATAAGCTATAAGGATATATTGTCCAACATAAGGAATATGGCCAATAGTCAATAATAACTATAAATGGAGTAAAACCTTTAAAAATTGGGAATATCTATACTGTACACCTGTAACTTATATAATACGGTACATCAACTATACTTCAATACAAAAGTGCATCCAGGGAGTTATTGTGGTGCAGTGGAAACGAATCTGACTAGGAACCATGAGGAGGTGGGTTCAATCCCTGGCCTCGATCAGTGGATTAAGGATTCGGCGTTGCCGTGAGCCGTGGTGTAGGTCACAGATGAGGCTCGGATCCCAAGTTACTGTGGCTGTGGTGTAGGCTGGCAGCTATAGCTCTGATTCGACCCCTAGCCTGGGAACCTCCATGTGCTTCAGGAGATGCCCTAGAAAAGCCAAAAAGCCAAAAAGCCAAAAAAAAAAAAAAAAAAGATGATGACCTTTGTATAGCTGGTTGCAGTGGTGTGGAGTAAACAGGATAGAGAGAGAAATGAAGGTTCGGAAGTGGACGCTGTGTGGTGTGGACAGTTCTCAGGGGAAGGTTAGCTAAGAAGGAAGGTATGGGGCAGAGTCAGTAGGCGGATGGGCAACTGGAGAGTCTGCTGTTATTTTCTTAAGATTTTCTTTTATTTCATTTTATTATTTTATTTTATTTTTGTCTTTTTAGGGCCGCACCTGTGGAATACAGAAATTCCCAAGCTAAGGGATGAATTGGAGCTCTAGCTGCAGGCCTACACCACAGCCACAGCAACGTGGGATCTGAGCCACATTTGCAAATTACACTGTGGTTCACGGCAACACCAGATCCTTTAACCCACTGAGCAAGGCCAGGGATGGAACCTGCATCATCATGGATCCTAGTCCAGCTTGTTACCACTGAGCCACAATAGGAACTCCCAGGATCCTCTGTTTTTTAGGAAAGAAGAGACTTGAGCATATTGGATGGTTAATGAGACGATCCACTGTAGAGGGTGAGATTGATGAGGCAGTAAATAGGAAATCTGAAGGAATGTCACCCTTGAGAAGGTCTGGGGAGTTGGGGACAGAGCTCCGGGGAAGAGATGTGTTGACAGGCAGACAGAGACTTCCTCTAACTCGACAGCAGATAAGGAAGAGAAGGTGGGGTGTGTGGAGGTGGGCTTGAGGGTTTGGAGGTGAGAAGCGGATAAAGTCTCAGCTCGTGGTTTCCATTTTCTCTGTAAAATGCGAGGTGAAGTTGAAAACGTGAGGACTGGGGAGACGTTTCATCAGCGGTTGGAAGAGAATGAAGGTATGTCCTTCGCCATCCAGGATGGAGGCAGCACAAGCCTGGTCAATCACAGCTAGTCAACCAGAGCAAGACTGACCAACCCATAGAGGGGCCATGAAATTCTGCATTCATTATTTGAAAGTGATAAATGCCAGTAGAACATATTTTATCTTTTATCAAGTCTAAGATGCACCTCTGACATTGAGGTACACTCTGGGATTGAGGTTGAGGGGATAGAAGGATGGAAAAGCCCCCATGGTTTCCTAGCATTGACTCAGAGTTTCATTACTAGCATTTTTTCCCCAGGGGTGGGTAAAAAAATGGGCATTTTTAATTTCTTTTCTTTCTTTTCTTTTTCTTTTCCTTTTCTTTTCTTTCTTTCTTTCTTTTTTTTTTTTTTTAAGGGCCACACCTGCAACATATGGAAGTTCCAAGGCTAGGGGTTGAATCAGAACTGCAGCTGCCAGCCTACGCCAGAGCCACAGCAACACCAGATCTGAGCCATGTCTGTGACCTACACCACAGCTCACGGCAACGCCAGATCCTTAACCCACTGAGTGAGGCCAAGGATCAAACCCGCATCCTCATGGATACTAATCAGGCTCATTACTGCTGGGCCCACAACAGGAACTCCCCAAAATGAGCATCTTTTAATCAAAAGCATCTTAGAGTGAAATACGGTAATTTTACTCCTGCCAGTTTTAGTTGTTTGTGTGCAGATTTGACTCTGGCCTTTCTCTGAGGGCTTCAAAGTCAAGATGAATAGGCTTCAAAATCAAAGCAATAGCAGTCAAAGAGACGTATCTGAGTCTACTCGGAGAATATTAAAGTTGCCGTGTGATTGCAAGCACTGCCTTCTGAGGGAATTGGCTCTTCATTATTGCATTTCGTCAGAAGTTTGGTCTACCAAGCTGGTTTCTATGATCTTTTGCCAGGTTAAGACTCTCATAAAGTTCTCTTATAAGCTTACCTGTGGCGAAATGACAGATTCAGAATCCCTTTACCGAGGTGTCCAGTGTTAGATGCTCAGAGGCTGTAACTAAAATGGAAGTATAGCTATTGAAGGAAGGATCCAGAGAGCATATGTCTTCATTCCTCAAATATTTAACTACCCACTATATGCCAACAATCTGTTAGTTTGGGGGAAAATAAAAATCCAGGTCTCTGGTCTAAAGGAGCTTACAATCTGCTATAAGAGATTGTTAAGAAACAGAGTTATGACCATAGATAGTCATTCACCCAGTCACTTGTGTGACACATATATGCTGAGCTGCTACAAAGTGCCAGGCACAGTTCTAGGTGCTGGAAATACAGCAGTGATAAAATGGACCAGCTTCCCATCCCCAAAGTCCTTACTTTCTAGTGGAGGAAGACACTTAACCAATAATGTTCCAATAAGCATACTAATTTGCACTAGTGAAATACCTGAAGCCAATAAGTGGAATATACTAGAGAATGCCTGGGGTGCTACTTTGGAAAGGGTACTAGAATATCAATCAAGCTACTTTGGCTACAAGTAACAGGAAAACTAGCATTCATCTCCATCCTAGGGGCATTAATTATTTATCTAAAAACTCCAGATGTCCTTGACCCCAGGGCGAGTTCAGTAATTTAGTGGTGTCCTTAAGGACCAGGGCTTTTCCATCCTTCTATTTCCCCAGCCTCAACATACTGACATTTCCATCAGGCTGGTTGCCTCAGGGTTGCAAGATGGCTGCCATAGCTGCAGACCTTACATCCTCTTACAATTTCCAAAGCCAGAAGGGAGAAGGTGGTAGAAGAAGAGGGGGAAGATAATTTTTTCCCCCTAATGTGGCTCCCTCATTTTGTCAGGAAAAATCCTTCCTAGAAGCTCCTTTATCCCCCATTAGGCTTTCTCCTAAGACTTATTTAACACAAATGGTCATTTGCCTACATCTAATTCAGTGAAGAGGCCCCGTATTGCCATCCTGGGCTCCAAAGAATGCCGACGCATCAGTCTAGATTTGGACAAGAAAGAAGACAGAATGAACTTGAGGAGGTAAATAATGACTGCCAAATCAGGGGAGGCTTCTCCAAGGAGACGACATTTGAACTGAAACCTAAACAATGAGGTGGTGCCAGCCTTGTGTACCGTGTACCATGGTGGTGCGGAAGGGACCAGGCTAGCTGGTTGTGGGCAGTCTGACGGCAGAGGAGACCCGGGAGGACAGAAGTAAGTCAGTCAGGAGGAGTTCGGTGGAGGGATGGACAGAGGCCCCTCAGGCTGCAGGAGAGGCCCATGGAAAGGAAAAGGAATGTGACCCAATTTGTAAGCAAGAGTGAGACCGACAAGACAGGCTAGGTTGCTGAGTTCCCGTCATGGCTCAGTGGTTAACAAACCTGACTAGGAACCATGAGGTTGCGGGTTCGATCCCTGGCCTCACTCAGTGGGTTAAGGATCCAGCGTTGCCGAGAACTGTGGTGTAGGTTGCAGATGTGGCTTGGATCTGGCTTTGCTGTGGCTGTGGTGAGGGCTGGCAGCTACAGCTCTGATTCACCCCCTAGCCTGGGAACCTCCATATGCCATGGGTAAGGCCCTAAAAAGACAAAAGAAAAAAAAAAAAGAGATAGTTGGTTTGCAGGTTGGGGGACTTGAAACCACAGATGATAAGCCTTCAATAAGCTGTTATTGGTGTGTAACAGGGCCTGGTGAAAAGGTGGGAGCCTCATCGGGGGTTCTGCAGCCAGAACTTACCTTTTCAAAAGCTGTGTGTACTTGGTAATAAGAGGTCAGCTCACGTCCTCTTTTGTGCTTGTGAGGTCAGGCTTGGCTGATCTCCATCTTTTATGTTCTGGGTCTCTAGTTGAGGTTCAAGAAAAGTCTGCTGAGAAGGGCCTATCATGGCTCAGTGGAAATGAATCTGATTAGTATCCATGAGGACACAGGTTCAATCTCTGGCCTCGATCAGTAGGTTAAGGATCTGGCGTTGCCGTGAGCTGTGGTGTAGGTTTCAGACGTGGCTTGGATCTAGTATCGCTGTGGTTGTGGCGTAGGCTGGCTGCTGCATCTCCGATTGGACCCCTAGCCTGGGAACCTCCACATGCCGCAAGTGCAGCTCTAAAAAGACTATATATGTGTATGTATACTGAGTAAATGAATGGTGAACAAACCACAGTCTTTGCTGTTGCCAAGACTTTGCTCATCAGTGTGCTGTATAAATTATACCAGTTTATAAGTTGGACGTCTCCTTCTAGGTCTGGCCCAGCCCTGCCTGCAGTGGTCTGGGACCACCAGCCTCCACCAGCCCTTCCCTGCTTTGGACCTGCTGCTTCACCTCTGGGCTGAGAAAGCCTTGATATATTTTTCACATTTAGATGGTGAGCTCTGAGATGTCAGGGGTGATATTTTATGTAAATTAATAAATATACCCAGAAATATATGATGGGACACTGGGTGCATGGTCTTTACACAATGAAAATATTGAATTTTCCTATTTAATGGAAGGATTTCAGCCCCAAAGGAGATCCTCACATTTCTGGTTGTTCCCTAGGAGATCTGGAACATTCCACAGAGCAAAATGAAGAGGACAGAGCTCTGAGATGAAAAACAAGGAATGCCTTTCTCTGTTATAAAAACTGGTTTTGTTTTGTTTTGTTTTGTTTTTGCTTTTTAGGGCCGCACTTGCAGCATATGGACGTTCCCAGGCTGGGGGTTGAATTGGAGCTGCAGCTGCCAGCCACAGCCACAGCAACACAGGATCCTTAACGCACTGAGCGAGGCCAGGGATCAAACCTGCATCCTCATGGATACTAGTTGGGTTCATTACCCTTTGAACCACAATAGGAAGTTCCCTGTAAGAAATTCTTAATGAGAGTTTTGAAAAATTTTGCACCTTAGATTAAAGTGAGTATGGTTTTTGGAACATGGATTTGGGAGAGCTAGAGAGCTCCCATTCTCCCATGAATGCTTAAAAAAAAACTGGAAAGGATTTGTAAATGTTTCAAAATGAGAAAGACACATCATTGTCCACGTTGTCTTCCAAGAGCCTTGGCCCTTGTGTCTGTCGGTAAAGGCTGGGTGATGCTGATGTAACAAATAGCTTCTACACTTCAGCAGAGGAAAGCAATGAGTCACCTTTTGCTCAAGCCCATTACAGGTCAGCAGGGCCCATGCTGATCACCATCACTTAGGGACCCAGGTGGCGGAGTAGCCGCATTTTGCATAGCGGGTCACCATGGCAGGACAACCTCCATGACCCCAGCCAACCACAAGGAGGTTAGGAATGGCAATGCCGTCTTGTACCTGAGCTAGGGACCGCCAGAAACAACTAGGGATCCAGGTTGCCACAATCCTAGTGACCAGAAAGCCAGCCAAAACAGAGTTCCAAGAAGACACCTGGGTTTTCCACATCCCATCCTCAGGTTCAGGCAGCTTCCTGAGGATGTTAAGAGCAAGGACCAGGTATCACAGATCCTGTGGCACCATGACAGTCCTGGATCTCTTGCCAAAAAAGGGAAGCCTGGGCTTTTGGTGAGAGTCTTCGTGTATCACCCGGGGTGTGACTCATCCATCCTCAGGCACATGCCCCTCCCACCACAGGAACTGCTCCCAAGCAGGACTTGCCTTATAGGCTGCAGGGCTCCTGCAAGTGGGGCTGGCTGCCTGTGCTGGGCCAGGGCCAAGCCTGGGGAGGCACCATTCGGAGCTAAACTGACAGCTCAGGGACACGGGAGCCCAGCCTGCTGATCTGCTGCAAGATTCAGCAAAAGAAAGCCGCTGACCTGCTTCTCCAGCCTCCAAGGAGTGGAGCAACTTTGCCAGTGACCCTGCTGTTGGCTAGCCACAGTAAGTAGTCCCATGTCTTCCTCCCTCCAAGAATTTCAGAGACGAGCAGCCAATTATGGTTCTCACTTGCAGGCTTTGTAACTTGGGGTGTTTCGAGTAACAGATACAGTGAATACATATTAAAAAGGAATTTGGGAGTTCCCATCATGGCTCAGTGGTTAACAAACCCAACTAGGGACCGTGAGGTTGTGGGATCGATCCCTCGCCTCGCTTGGTGGGTTAAGGATCCGGCGTTGCCGTGAGCTGTGGTGTAGGTTGCAGATGCGGCTCAGATTTCGCATTGCTGTGGCTGTGGTGTAGGCCGGCAGCTACAGCTCCACGTCAACCCTCAGCCTGGAAACTTCAAATGCCGCAGGTGCGGCCAAAAGAGAAAAAAAATAGGAATTTAGTAACTTGGAGGCACTTGACATAATTCAATAGAAGCAATAGTCTGGTAGGAACATATTTTTGTTTTTATTTATGCCTTCCTGCTTCTCCGATCCCATGTAAAGTTCCGATTCCAGGGAACTAGAATCTTTAAAGGAATTGTTTTCTTTTTCTGATGCTCTAAAAGTGATTACATACAAATACAGATGTGAATTAACTTTTTTTAAATCTTAATTTTCTCTTGTCATACTTTGTAATGTTTTACTTAGAATTTTGACCTATCACCAAGTCATCACGTTGAATACAGAGGAAGATTTTTAGACCTTCCCACACACAAAAAAAATCCTACACTTCCCACATTGGCATTAAGAATTCTTGATTCTGGACATTATTTCTCTCAGATCAGAATTTCTCAAGAGGAATATAAACTCTGGGGAGATTCCTCTTGATTCATAAGCTTGTCTGCCTTGCGTTGTTCTTTGCACCTGTCTCTTTGTCCTTTGCCTTTCATGTTTTTCTTTAAAATATTGTGGGAACTGAGGCCTAATTTCATTCCTTCCTTTTTCTGAAGGATGCTTTGTCAGTATGTATTGAGTGTGAATTTTGAAAATTTCCTTTTGCTTAAAAAAGTTTTATCGTTTGAATTTTGACAAAATGAGTGTTCCACCCCCACAAAGTAAACTTTCAGATGAAAGAATGAGACTTGAACTGATCTCATAGTATTTGGGTTCATTAAATTTTCTCCTGCAATGTTCATTCATATTCTTACAGTTGGGAAATATGAGCTTATTTGTTGCTCAGAGAAATGATTTCAGGTATACTTCTGGGCAAATGTCTAGCCTTGAAAGACTGCAAAACTTGTATTGTCTGTCTTTAGGGATTGTGTCCTAAGATCATGCAAACCCAAATTCCTTTCCAACAATATTTGCATGATATAGAGTTATAGCTTCATTGTCTTTTTGCAAAATAAATGAAATTTTGTAAATGGAAATCAAGACTCTTATTCAAATACGATGAGATCAGGGGACAGCTTCAAGCCCGGTAACTGCCTGGTCTTTCAAAAATTGGACATGGAAACAGAGGCAGAGGGGTTGAAGGTGAAAGTGGTTTGCCCTGGGTCCAGGCAATAATGGGGTGCAGTGTCTATAGCCAATCAGATTTCTATGTCTAAAAAGACAATAGAATTTAGAATCTAAAAAATAATACAAGCTATGATCAGTCTACCTGTTATCAGCATGTTCTGGTGACTCTGAACCACATCAGTGTGATAAAATGCTCACCAATGGGGCAAACCATTCCTATTCCTACCTCCACCCGCCTTCTCCACCCCCACCCCACGACACAGCGCCTGTGCTTTGCAAGACTCAGCTTAATTCACCAACAGAAAACCAGTCTATTTTAGAGCACAGTGGCTACTTCCACAAAACCCTAGTTTAGCCTGTGGTCTAATTATCTTTGATCCCATTATCCTGTTTTTAAAAATATATTCTAGTTTTTTGAACCTGTATATAATCTTGATCTCTCAAGCCAGTAAGCCCTCTATTTTTTTTAAAATTTAGAAATGAACCCATATAATTTTATCACCTCTGCATATTTTTCCTGAATCTGTTTTTAATTAAAAGTGTTTTCTTGTTCTTTTTTGGTTTTTCTTTCTTTTCTTTCTTTCTTTTTTTTTTTAATTCTTGCGTCTTTTGATTGCAATAAACAAGTTCTCAAGACACACTACTTTAACCCCCCAAGGTGATTTTATGATGATGATACTGGGGTATCTTGTAAAACTCAGGTGCAACATACAAGATCTTTAGTATCACTGGGTTGCTCTTTTTGATCTTTGTCTTTCTTGGTGTCTCTACTTCATTTTGTACTATGTTCCTTTCTGCAGCTGTGTTGTTTTCAATTCTATTATTTTTTATTATTAGTTTGTATTTGTTTTGCTTTTTAGGGCTGCACCCTCAGCATATGGAAGTACCCAGGCTAGGAGTTGAATTGGAGATGCAGCTGCTGGCTGACACCCCTGGCTGACACCACCGCTCACGGCAATACCAGGATCCTCGACCCACTGATCAAGGCCAGGGATGGTCTCTGTATCCTCATGGATACGAGTTAACTTGTTTGCCCTGTACCACACCGGGAACTCCAGTTCTGTTATATTATTATCACCTTGGAAGTTTTAAGAACAAACCCCCACTCATTCCTACATGTTCATAATTAGTGCAATTCAGGTGAAGGGTGTGTGAGTGTTCATCATAATATTCTTTCAAATTTTCAGTAGTAATAAAATTATTCAAGATAAAAAATTGGGGGAGTCCTCATCATGGCTTTGTGGTTAATGAATCCGACTAGGAACCATGAGGTTGCGGGTTCGATCCCTGGCCTTGCTTGGTGGGTTAAGGATCCGGTGTTGCCGTGAGCTGTGGTGTAGGTTGCAGACGTGGCTCAGATCTGGCATTGCTGTGGCTGTGGTGTAGGCTGGCAGCTGTGGCTCTGATTAGACCCCTAGCCTGGGAACCTCTATATGCCACGAGCGTGGCCCTGAAAAGACAAAAAAACAAACAAAAAAAACAACTATAAAGTAAAACAAAATAAAAAATTGGGAGGGAAAATTCGTGTCTGAGCCTGACTGCCAGAAATTGTGATTCCGTGGCTCTGGAATACAGGCCAGATGTTGATAGCTACAAAAAAAAAAAAGACAGAAAGAAAGAAAGAAAAAAGTGCTCATCTGGGAATCCTAATCTATAAAGTTGGCAATGACTGCTGTGGGCTTCTGTCTTTTTCAGCTTCTCTAGAAGAGAGTCCCATTTCTTTTCTGAAAATTCCTGGGGGGAGGACTGGTCAAGCCAGCTTGGGTCAGCTGCAATCTCCTAAGCCAGTCAGCTCTGGCCAGGCGCAGGGAAGACACAGGCAATTTCCAGAAAAGCATGGGTGGGGGAGGGGTCGGCTAGGCAAAATGATTAACAACAACAATAATAATAGGTGTCCAGGCTATTCCTCCAATAGAATGCAAATTGAGTCCTGAACGCTGGCACTTGAGACTGTCTGCCTAGTCATAATCCAAACCATTATTTCCTATTTTAGCTATCTCTCATTACATCATTGTCTGAAAAGAACAACATAACAGACAATTATTCTTCGTTGATTTAAAAGTTTTGACAGCAAAATACAAATGACATATAAAATATAAACATACAAACATAAAATAGACAAATGTCAATTAAAGGTATTTAATTACAACCCCCCAAACTCTGTCCATACCAAAGCAGCCCTTACAAGTTGCTGTGCATTACATCGCATATACCAATAAATATCATTCATGGAGGTCACTTCTAGGCATAGGGTTCCACTTGTATTAGGTATACATTTTATTTTATTTTACTTTTTGCAAGCAAGCAAAGTCTTTATTACAGGAAAGCAAATAGCTCCTAGGACACTGGGAAGGGGGAGGACAGCCCCCCTCTCTACTGTCTTACAGGGATTTTTATCCCTTAAAGACGGGGGGTTACCAGCATGGGGTCCACAAAAGATGTGGTTTTCTCCCATTGGTCTTGCCCAGTTACCTGTATCAGTCCTTGTTCAACAGGGGCCTTAGGGGTGGAAATGTCCCGTAAGTCTCATGGTTTCTTTGCCCTTTTCTTCCCATAAACTGAGTCACAGGGGGTTAGAGATTAATGCCATCTGGGGGTAGGTACACTCCCTATAGTAAACAAGGCCTGTGGGGATGTTACTCCCTGGAGCCCTTAAGCCACAAAGGTTAATCAATAGCCATATCAAAGAAGGCATTGAAGCCTATGATCCTACACTGACTATCCGAGTTAATATTCTGCCTCAATCCCTCTTCTAGAGTTGGAGACTCTTAACTCCAGGGGAAAAGGGGCGACCACCACTCTGACTGCTTCCTGCTAAAAAGGGGCACCGTTAGGGGAAAGCAGTTAGGTTTCCGCTCATGGGATGGTCGAGTGGGCTTCCATACATGACACTGGGTACCCCTTCTATCACCATCTGAAGGTTGACAGCTTGTCATGGGGATGTAATGAAGTGAGAAATACAATTAATTACACGGGGTCTGAATAAAAGGATCAAGATCCCGACGATGGCTATGGTGAGGAAATACTTTCACCAGGAGGAGGTCAACCAGTTCCAGAGGACAGCTCCAAAAGCTGGAGCTGGATCTGACGTCTTTTGACTCTGCTGTTGGAGATCTTGCAGGGAATCAGACACATTCTCTGAATAATGAAGAATGTAGACACAACATTCAGATTTTATAATGGCACAGGTACCTTTTTGAGCTGCAGGGAGTATATCTAAGGCCATTTGGTTTCTAGCACTACTTTTCTTACTTGTTGTTGTTCCATATTTAGGGTAGAAATAACTTCTGCAGTAATATTAAGAGCTTGTTGAGTAAAATTAGTTAAGACTTCCACCCACAGCCTTATGTCAGTGGTTCCCACTGAAGGCACAAATATCGCCGCTAGGTAATCATACCAGGGGAACACTGATCTGGTCCATCTAGCATGTAAATAGGGAAAGTTGACTGGTGCTCGGCTCAGAGTTTTCATAATGTTGCCATGAGCAAAAGCCAATCCCAGAGCACAGGGCCCCACCCATTCTGGGGGCAGCCAGGGCCACAGATTAGTTCCACATATCCAGTAAGTTCCATTTGGGGCTAGCCAACTCCAGGATTAGATCCCCAGTCCGTTCCAAGCCGTGCAGGAAGGAGTCTTTTCTGGATTGTATGTGACTGGGATGATTTGTAAACAATGTTCAGTTGCTAAATAGCTTAAAGCTTTTAGCTCATTAGAGGATGGGGGTTGCCCCCCAAATCTGACATAATGTCTATTTTGCTCCCAGCAAATAGAGGCAGGTTGGGTTAAATGACCCTTCTCAGGAGTGATCCACATATATTGATCCTATATATATATTTTTTTTTTTTTAAAGGAGAATTGCAATGATTTTTAATATTTATTTATTTATTTTGCTTTTTTAGGGCTGCATCCGTGGCATATGGAGGTGCCCAGGCTAGGGATCAAATAGGAGCTACAGCTGCTGGCCTAGGCCACAGCCATAGCAAAGCAGGATCCAAGCCTCATCTGCGACCTACACCACAGCTCATGGTAATGCTGGATCCTTAACCCACTGAGCAAGGCCAGGGTTTGAACCCACAACCTCAGGGTTCCTAGTTGAATCCGTTTCTGCTGTGCCACAATAGGAACTCCTTGATCCCATATTTGATAAAATTGATTAAAATACCTATAACCTGTATGATTTTTCTGATATCTCTGGCTGGTCTTGAAATATTTGTATGCCATTTCCTTGGTCAGCATATAATTGAAAGTTACTTACATTGTTCTTCAGTGTCAGCACAGAGAAGAATGTCATTTACTTATCAAATAACTTTAACAGGCTTAGAGGACTTAAAGTTTGCCAGATCTCTGGCTAATGCCTGTCCAAATAAATGAAGGTTGACTCAAAACCCTTGAGACAAGATAAGACAGTCCAAGGCTGTCTCTAAACCCTTGAGATAAGACAGTCCAAAGTTTTGTGGATGAGTTTGAGAGGCCCTCAAAAGCAAATAAAAATTGTGAAGCCTTAGCCAAGGGATACAGAAAAAGGCATCTTTTAAATCTAACACGGTAAGCCAGGCTGCTGTTTCTGGAATCTTCGAGAGGAGCGTACAGGGGTTGGGCACCCCTGGATGTAATGGGACCACTGCCTCATTTACCAGACCAAGGTCTTGCACTAGGCCCCGATCCCCGTTAGGCTTTTGCACTCCCAAAATAGAGGTGTTACAGGGGCTGCTGCATTCGGTTAATCATCCCTATTCTTTTAGGGTTCTTATAATTGGGATGAGTCCCTGTCCTGCCTTGGGTCTCAGAGGATGCTACTTTTGGCAAGGAAATAAATTTTGATCTTTAAGAGTGATTTTCACCAGCTGAGCATTTTTTGCTCTTCATATCTTTCCTCCAATGGCTCCAGCTTCTGGGTCAATATCCACTGCCATCAAAGGCTGGCACAAACTTGGATTAGGTTCCATTGTCATGTGAATTGAGGCTTTAACCTTTGATAAAATATCTCTTCCCAAAAGAGGAGTTCGACTCTCCTGAACAAGCAGAAAAGCATGAGAGAAGCAATTGGGGCCCCAGTCACAACTCAAAGGTTGTGTCAAGAACTTTGTAACCGGCTTGCCAGAAATACCACGAATGATGGCAGATTTATTTGAGGGGGTCCCAGGGTTGGAGAAGGGGACCAAAGAGCTGGCTCCCATATCCAGGAGGAAGTCGATAGGCTGTCTTCCTACATTTAGAGTTCCCCAGGGCTCCTGAGTGGTGATAAGGACAGGAGCCAGTGTGGAAAGCCCCGGATCCCACACTGAGCCTAAGGGGTTGACTCTAGGGACCTTCTTCTTTGGGGCAGTCCCTTCTCCAATGGTCTCCCCGAAATAGGGGACACAGCCTAAATGCTGGTGTCTGAGCCTTGGGGCATTCCCATTTAAAGTGTCCCTCTTTCCACAGAGGAAACAGTCTCTGGGCTTAGGTCTCTGCCCTTGTCCTCTCACCTTGGAAGCTCCCAGGTTGACTCTCTGTAGTGCTATCACTAGAGCCTCAGCCGTTTCTCTGTCTCTCCTCTTGTTCTCTTTTCGTTCTTCCTGGTCCAGATTATAATATACTTGAGTCGCTACTCTAAGGAGATGCTCCAGGTCCTGATCAGGGCCAAAAGCCAATTTTTAGAGATTTCTCCATATATATGACACTGATTGAGTTATAAATTTGTCTTTAAGGATTATTTGGGGGAGTTTCCGTCATGGCTCAGTGGTTAACAAATCTGACCAGGAACCATGAGATTGTGGGTTCAATCCCTGGCCTTGCTCAGTGGGTTAAGGATCCGGCATTGCCATGAGCTGTGGTGTAGGTCACAGATGAGGCTTGGATCTGGCATTGCTGTGGCTCAGGTGTAGGCCGGCAGCTACAGCTCTGATTAGACCCCTAGCCTGGGAACCTCCATATGCCATGAGAGTGGCCCTAGAAAAGGCAAAAAGACCAAAAAAAAAAAATTATTTAGCCCTCCATTGATTCTGGGCCCATTGGTGTAGTCTTTCTCAATGCCTCTCTGAGTCTTTTTTTTTTTTCTTTTTTTTTTTTCTTTTTAGGGCTGCACTCACAGCATATGGAAATACCCAGGCTAGGGGTCCAATTGGAGCTATAACTGCTGGTCTACACCATAGAAACAAGGGAATCCAGATGCATCTGTGACCTACACCACAGCTCATGGCAATGCCAGATCCTTAACCCACTAACTGAGGCCAGGAATTGAACCCACATCCTCATGGATCCTAGTTGGGTTTTTTTAACCACTGAGCCACAGTGGGAACTCCATCTCTGAGTCTTTCTAAGTCTCTTTTTCCCCTTGACAAACCTCCAATAGTTTGGAGTGGTTAATGAGCTTTACTCGTGCAGCTTTTAGTCCCTCAACTATACAGGTAATAAAATGATTTCTATGCCAATTATCTTTATCCCTCTCATCAGCAGATCAATTAGGATCGCTCATAGGAACCACCTGACACCCTGTGGGGACTCTTGTTCATTCCTTTCTAATCTTCTTCTGGCATTGATAGCATACCAGTCGTCTCCCCAGCTTTGAGCATTTCCTAAGACTTTGGTTTTTTTTTCACTTATAGTCAATGTCTGGTTTAGTGATAACATGACGTCCTTCCAGGCTAACTCTAAGGACAGCATGAGACCCTGAAAGACTTCATTGTATCTATCTGGGTTGTCAGCAGCTTTTCCAAAATCTGTTTTTAACTGCCTTAAGTCTTAAAGCAAAAAATGCACGTGGACCCGTTTTGGTCCCCATTCTCCATTTGCTACCTCTTGTAAAGGGAGTAAAGAGGGATGTAACTTTGGCCCTGGAAGGGCAAGAGGAGGAGTCTTGGGCAGCATTGGAGAAGGCTGATTAACTTCGGGAGGGTCTGACCCAATTGGGCCAGGACATGGTGGGCACCTAGGTTCTGAGGGAGGTGGCGTGATGCCCTGGGGAAGCCACAAACCTTCCTCAGTGTAGTGTCGTCCCTCCTTGTAAAGAAGATCTGAACATAAGACACCTCTGACCATTTCCCTTCTCATCTACCAAACAGGTCTAATTGGAGAATAGTGTTATAATCTAGAGAGCCTTCAGATGGCCATCACTCTCCCTCTGACAGAGTATATAGTGTCCAGGTTTTTGTGCAAAAGAAAATTAAACATTTCTTTCTCAGAGTCTGAGGGTCAAACTTTTCCCAGTTGTCAAGGCACATGTGAGAGGAATTGCTATTGAGCCGTGTACCAGGCTCAAGGATGTGGCTCCCATCTGAAAAAGAGAAGAGACCAGCGTCCAGCACCAGTCGTCCTTTCTCTGTTATGTGAAGGCATCCCCTCTCCTGCATAGAGCAGCTAGACATTGGTGCTCAAATGTCCCATCCGACCTTAGCCTGACTGGCATTAACCACTTCCTTACCAGCGTAGCCTCTTTTCCCATCATCCATGACCATTGCCTGTCTCTGGACAGAGGTGAAGAAAACCCAGGCATACAGTCCCGGTCCTGAGTTTTCGAATCCTAAGATGCTCGCTCTGACATGCCCTCTATTCAGGTTAGAAAAGTTCCTAAGCCGCAGTTAATGGGTATGTTGGATGAACCCGTTGTTGGTTCCCACAACCAGGGTGAAAGTAAATAGCACAAAGCAAAACTGCCCAGGCCTGGGCTCTGAGACTGGGTACTTGGCCTAAGCTGGATATATACCAGTTATGAATGCCTTCCCCCTCACAGGCATGGTAACAACTCAGGGTGACCCTAACACCTAGAGGTCTATTTCCTTTGCCCCCGCAGCTCCATTCAAGGTAATCGCAAAGGAAATTGATAGAGGATTGGATTAGTTGAGCCCTTTAAAGGACTGCTAAGGAGACTGGGCATGGCTTGATGAGAAGAATATGACAGTGACCCATCCCAGCACAGGAGACAAGGCTGAAGTCACATAAGAGATGGTATCAATTGGCCTAAAGCCCAGAGGGTGCTGATCTGACTAAACATAGCGAGGGGTAGAAGACAGAAATAGGATATAATGGGATGGACTTATAATTCAAAGAGAACTCCCTAAGCTTACAGAACTGGATTATGAGGATTTTTGTCTATAGAGCCCTCAAAGTTTTTTTCCCACAGAGCAAGCAGTCTCCTTGTGTCTTGTCCTCTTAGGGAAGCCACTAGAAGATGGATTCCCATCAAAACTTGGACTCTGGCCACTCAGCTAACATGATCTAATGTGAAATGATGGCTCCTAACATCCTGCAGGATGCAAGGAAGGTGGAGACGAGAGTCTCATAAGGGGTCAGGGACAGTTACTTTAAACCCTTCATCACCCCTTAAGAATTGAAAAAAAATGACAATTTTGTTCCTTACATGCCTTTCAAAAATTGCTAACCTTTAGAAATATAGTAACCTATGATTTCCCAAATGCTTTACAAAGGCCATACAGTACCTAGAGAGAGGAGATTTTGGGGTGGGGGGAATGGGAAGGAAAGTTTGCCTCGCGACTCACTCCGTCTGTCCATCTCCGTCTCCGGCCGTCTCCCTCTCGGGACATTCCCTTTGGTGCCTCTTGGGACCGGACTCCTGGCCAGATTGGACTTGGGAAGGCTGCCTTTTAGCCGTATGAGGTCGCTCAGGGGCTTAAACAGAGCTGCGGAGGGGGACTCGGCACTGGCTTCGTGTCCAGGGCACGTCTCAGGCTCACACAACTTTTCACCCACTCGCCCTCCTTGCAGAGGCAAATGAAGCTGAAGAAAGTAGGAAGCACAAGCTTGCTGCTGCTTACCTTGTGAGCACCAGTATATTGGATCAGATCCCAGAGGAGCCCCCAAAAGATGGTGCTGGAAAGATGTTTCCGGAATCCAGGTTCATGTTCACGCAGCCAAAGAATGAACTTTGAGAACACACAGGCAGCAAGCACGCAAAGTCTTTATTATAGGAAAGCAAATAATTCCCAGGACAGCTGGGAGGCGGGAGAAGCGTCCCAGGTATAACACACATCTGGTCTTGAGAATTTCACATTTCCAAAAAGAAACTCTCTACATCAGCAGGTTGGCTCTGAGTCATACCTCTCCCCACAGTTGTCTTCTGGGAAATGCTTATCTTGTAGGAAATCCTTCTCTTGCCAAGGATCCCGCAAGAATCCTGAATCTTACGCAGTCACAAATAGTCTTACAGGAGTCCCCACTGTGGTGCAACTGGATCAGCGGTGTCTGGGGAGTGTGCCAGGACACAAGTTGGATCCCCAACCCAGCACAGTGGGTTAAGAATCTGGCTGCCGTGGCTGTGGTATAGGTCCTAAGTGTGGCTCAGATCTGATCACAAACTCCATATGGCGTGGGGTGGCCAAAAAAGAAAAACAAGAAAACGAAAACTTTGTAACTGGAGAAGAGTGGTATCATCACGGCCAGCTTGGGCCAGGACAACTTCTGTGATGATCCCTCATGCCCTGGTTCTCAGATTTCAGTCTTTCTTGCACCCTGAGTCACCCACAGAAGGTCTCGACACCTCTACGGTCACTGAGTTGCTGATGGAGTTGCTGATGGACAGGGAGTCTCTGTGCTCCCTTGGGGGTGGAGGATGGGGGAGTCTTGGTGAGGGCAGGCAGGGGGTGCATGATGCTGATGGCAAACAGCCGAATGAGGAGATGTTCCAGCTGCTTCAAAAAGAGAGCTGGGATTCCTAGAGCAAGAACTGGACTTGAGGAGAGAGGAAGATTCTGATTCCTGATCAAAACCAGATCAGGAAGAGAGAGGAGGAGGAACACCAGGAGAGGGAGGACTGTTTTCCCATGTCCCTGGAAAGTCACAGAGACTGGGCTGATCGGGACAGTCTTTGGCCCTTGAGAACACAGTGTGCTGTCTGTGGACCTGACTACAGGACAGGAAAATGGGACCTGGATGTTTCAGGACAGGCAAAGCCGGACTGAGCACTGAGGCCAGAAGACTAGCAGGGGCTGTGCATCTCAGCAGATGCCATGTGGCTGGAGTCATCCTTGCATGCCTATCTCCTGATGCCAGGGTGTCATCTCAGGGGAGGAGCAAAGAGAACTGAGGAGCGCATGCTGAACTCATCAAAAGAGATCTAACTCAAGCTGAAAGTCAACGAGTTGTGTGGCAAATTTTCCATCATTGGTGCTAAATAGATTCAGTTACAGCACAAAAAACCATTCCCTCAGTGCTTACCTAGCTTGATGACTTGATGACTGTTGGGTGAAAACGAATATTATGGTCTCTGTGGATTCATCCTAAACATAAACTTTAGGTACCAATTCTTCCTTCATTGGTTTATCCAGAAAACCTGCTGTTGCCTTGGTTCTGGTCCTTATTGTGGTTCACCTGGACCAAGGAATAACCTGGCTTCCTGGCTTTGCACCTGCCTTTTTTCTTCTTCTTCTTCTTTTTTTTTTTTCAGGGCTGTAGGTGGCATGTGGAAGTTCCCAGGCTAGGAGTGGAATTGGACCTGCGGCTGCTGGCCTAAACCATAGCCACAGCAACACCAGATCTGAGCCAAGGCTGTGACCTACACCACAGCTCATGGCAATGCTGGATCTGTAACCCACTGAGTGAGGCCAGAGATTGAACCTGTGTGCTGGTGGATACTAGTCAGTTTCATAACAGGTGAGCCACCACGGGAATGGGAACTCCCTATATCTGCCTTTTAATCTACCCTCTATTCTATGGGCAGAATACTCTTTCTAAAATGAAATCTGAACCTTCCATTAAAGGATTTGATGGCTCTTCATTGCCCACAGAAGAATCTTGTGGCACAGACCCCACTTCATTTTGACATCAGCATACCTCCAGCTGATGAGCTTACATGTTCCGCTTTCCCATCACACACCTGATGCTCTAACTCTGCGACCTTCTCAGTCATCCCTGAACGTGACTGGTTGTCTCATACTCCTTGCTGTGCATCTGCTGTTTCTCTGCCTGGAATACTGTTCTTCCTCAGCCCCTGCAAGGGTCACACCAAATGCCAGCTTATTTATGGTCTTCCCCAAAGCCCCCTTAGAGAGACTTTATGACTTTGTGCCATTGGTTTCTGAAGTGTATTTTTTTTATTTCAAGGAGGATACTGTGGTGATAATTCATACCATTTGTATTCTCTGTTGCTTAATTAGTCTGTAGATTTCCAAAGGGCTAGACCATGTTTTATTTGTCTTCACAATTGTCCCTAGAGCCTAAATTTTTCTTGCATGATACAGGCCCAATGTAAATGTTTTCTAAATAAATGAATGGATGGATGGATGAAGAAATAAGGCCCAGAGAAGTTAAATGTGTCACCAAATTTCACAAGACGGAATTAACACATTTCATGACAGAATTGAGAGAAGACCATAATCTTTCAGCTTTCAATTCATTTCATGCTCTTTCCACCACAATGTTAAAAAGTTAATTTTTCCAATAATATATATGTGTGTGTATATATATGTATATTGTCTTTTTGTCCTTTCTAGGGCCCCACCCACAGCATATGGAGGTTTCCAGGCTAGGGGTCTAATTGGAGCTGTAGCTGCCAGCCTACGCCAGAACCACAGCAACGCCAGATTCGAGCCGCATCTGCGACCTACACCACAGCTCACGGCAACGCCAGATCCTTAACCCACTGAGTGAGGCCAGGGATCAATCCTGCAACCTCATGGTTCCTAGTTGGATTCGTTTCCGCTTTGCCATGATGGGAACTCCAATTTTTCCAATTATAAATCTAATTATTTGCAAAAAGTTAAGAACAGAGAGAGAGGAATATGTGGGAAATTATTTTATCCTTTTTTTTTGTATTCGTTAATATTTTGGTGTCTTTCCAGTGTTTTTACTTACATTTCTTTTTTAAAAAATAATATTTATAAAGTAGAAAGCCTCAAAGAATGTGTGTATACACACACACACACACACACACAGAGTCACTGCTATACAGCAGAAATTGGCACAACATTGTAAATCAACTATTATTAAAACACTAAAAAATTTACTTAAAAAGAAATTAGAAAAGTCTCAAATATAAATATGCAAATAATAAATCATCCGCATTCCCACCTCCAGACTTACCTGCTATTAGCATATTGCTATATTTGGTCCCAGGCTATTTTTTTACACATTAACACTCTTCTGTTTTGGTACAAAGAACATATGCCTTTTATACTGCCTAGTATAAAAGAATTCAAAGAGAGTGGGACATTTAAAAGATAAAAGTAAAAGACACCATCCCCAATTCTTCTACCTAGAAGTAACCATTGCTAATGATTAGATATTATTCCAGATATTTTTTCTGGATGTAAGGACATCATAGACTGATTGATAGATACAAAGAAAAGCAGAAAGCAATACAAGTGTGAAGAGGTCATTATTATGCTCTATTGACTATTTTTTGACTTCATTTTCTTGAGTGCTGTGCACCAGGAGCGAATATTATTGGGCTCTGCATAGTTTCTCTGAATCTAGGAGCAGCTCTGAAGATTTCATGCCCATCAGAGTCAGCCTCATTGTTCCTTGTCCCCATTTACAGTGTATCCTCAACATCCCCCCCTTAGAAATGTTTCAGTTAGAAGAGGAAAAGCAAAAGCATCCTCACATTTTGCTTCTCTCCAGTTTTCTGGGAATCGATGAGATTTCTGTCGATTTTTTCTGTTCTTACAGTTTGGCTAAAAAGGGGAGGAGAAAGGGAAGATAAAGTTTAGGAGTTGTGCTTTGCTTCTCCATTCTACTCTGCTTCAAACTTTTCAGATTCTTCCTTTTAACACTTTTAAACGTATTCCCTTAAGTCCCGCCACTTTCCTCAATGTGTTGCAATTAGTGATTCTTTTTTTTCCTGGTTTCCAGTATTTTTTCAGTGTTGGAGATGAGTCTATGATTCATTTCCAGTTGATCACCTTAACTGAGAAATCTCACCAGTGTTTTTCTATGGATGTGCATGATGTACAGCATCTTACAGATAGATTTCCCCATTAATATTATAAAATTACAATATATAATCTAAGTCTGCTCCATCATACTAATATATTACCAAAGATTTCGATAAGCATTGCTTTTAATATTTGGGTACTATTCTTTTATATAGATTTATCATCATTTACTATACACCATATTATCATGTGACATTTATAGTTTTCATATTTTTAATTAATTAATTAATTAATTAATTGCTTTTTAGGGCTGCATCTGTGGCATATGGAAGTTCCTATGTTAGGGGTCCAATTGGAGCTACAGTTGCCGGCCTATAGCACAGCGCACAGGTAACACCAGATCCCCAACTCACTGAGCAAGGTAGGGATGGAACCTGTATCCTCTTGGACACCAGTTGGATACGTTTCCACTGCACCACAACAGGAATTCCCTGTTTTCATATTTTTTTGCTGCTGTATATCCAAATGCTATCAGCAAACCTGCCTATCATGTTTTTTTCTGTACGTCAAGTTATTTCTATAAACTAGAGTCTCAGTGTCGCCATGCCACAGTAACTTGGGTTTACTTAGTGACTTAGCCTTCATTTCCAAATTTTGCATCCGTTTAGTCTCTTGAATTCATCTTGGCTGCCTCTGTCAGGTTAAATTCCCTCTTTGGTTTTGAGGTGACTCACGAGGTAGGTGGCTCTCACAGTCCACCTTCACCAAGTGCCTGAGGTAGATGTCACCTGTTCTGTTCCTGCTTGTCTACTGTTAACCTCTCAGGTGTGAGTGACTCATCATCCATTCATTACTCAGCCCTGCTTGAAATCTGCACACAGAAAGAGAAAAGCATCCGGTTCCAAAGAGGTTTAGTGAAGCTGGTCAAAGCTCAGGGGAACCAATGAAAATGACATGGAAAAAGCTGAGCATCGGGAGAGACAAGAGGGATTAGGTAACCACAGAGGTGGTAGTTCTGTGGGTGTGGTTTGGAGCATCCTCTCTGCTCCCAAGAATTTGGCCTGTGGACCTTTACTTCCTACTGTTGTCAAGGTCACCTGTCGAAAATCCCTGTTGGAATGTAGGCTTACCCAGGTGAATTAGATCAACAAATCATTAGTATTCATTTTCACATGACTGGTGGCCAGCCCTCTCTGATTCCTTAACTGTTCCTGCTTGGCAGTCAGAGGAATTTGGAAAAGCTAAGACCCAAAAAAAGAAGTCCTAGATGTGGGAAAGTTTGCTTTAGAGTAAGGAGCTTTCTCTGAGGAGGGAGATTCTGGACTGGAGCCAAGTGAAATCCTGGGCATCCGGGCTCAGTATGGAAATGACTACTCAGTTCACATGTTTTTGAAGGTTATTTAAACCCAGATCACTCTATTTCTGTCTCAACTTCTGTCATCACTATATCCATCTATCTACCTCTCTCTATATATACCTATGCCATATATATTATATATAATATGTATTGTATATTATATACTTTTTCTTTTGGTGGGAGGTAGAGATGGTGAGCAGCCCTTTTACATCTCAAAGGAGGACAGGGACACAGGGTCAGAGCCCTGTAGTTAAAAGAGCCAGTTCCCACTGTGGCTCAGTGGAAATGAATCAGACTAGTATCCATGAAGACACGGGTTCCGTCTCTGGCCTCGCTCAGTGGGTCGGAGATCCAGCATTGCTGTGAGCTGTGGAGTAGGTCACAGATGTGGCTTGGATCCTGCGCTGCTGTGGCTGTGGGGTAGGCCGGCTGCTGTAGCTCCGATTTGACCCCTAGCCTGGGAACTTTCATATGCTGCGGGTGTGGCCCTGAAAAAGAAAAAAAAAAAAAAGCCTGGATATCACTTACAGGTGGAATCTAAAATAGGGCACCAATGAATCTACAAAAGAGAAACAGACTCAACAGACATAGAGAACAGACTTGTGGTTCTGCCATCCCCTGACAAGGACGAGGGGAAGGAAGTGGGATGGAGGGGAGTTTGGGGTTAGAAGATGCAAACTATTACATTTAGAAAGGATAAGCAATGAGGTCCTACTGCATAGGACAGGGAGCTATATCCAGTCTCTTTGAATATTTTGGAAGATAGTATGAGAAAAAGAATATGAGTGTGTGTGTGTGTGTGTGTGTGTGTGTATGACTGGGTCACTATGCTGTACAGTAGAAATTGGAGCAATGCTGTAAATCAATTTTACTGTAATATAAGTAAAATTTAAAAAAAGAGCTCTGGATCAGAAATCAAAAAATCTGGTCCTTCCAATAGCTTGGGATGTGACCTTGGAAAAGCCACTTCCTATCTGGACACTTTCCTCCTTAACAAAAAAAAAGGGCAAGTAGCTTCTCTGTCCACTGCATAACGCTTTATGAGGTCAAGGTGAAACTTACGTGTGGAATGTTCTGAAAGAGTTGAACCCATACAAAGATCAGCTCGCTCTTACGTGAGAAAAGCCATGACCGACTGAAAAAAATTCCAGGTCTAGTTTCAAATCCCAGCTCTGCCACTCGGTACCTGTGAGGTTAGCCAGGGTCAACTTTTAGCCCCTTAATGTGGGGAAATCGTGGTGGGCACTTCAGGGCTTGGAATTCCCTGAGGGCATCAAAAGAGCTGATGTGGCTATAGTGCCAGACACAGAGTAAATAGGCAGTCCTCTCCTCTGCCTTCCATAATGTCTGCATTCAGCCAGGAGGATGAGGTTGGTTCTCGACTAGAGGTGAGGTGAGACAGTGGGATGGCTTCATGACAGACGCTATGGCATCTTCCACCCTTGAGGTCATCCGAAGCATATTCCCACAGTCTGTCTGGGAACTTCCAATGGGGTTTTTTGTGGCACTCACTGGAAGCCTCGGCAACTCACCATAAAGCCTAATTATGCAAGTAGGAGCCGCAGACTGCCGGTTGACCAAGCTGGTGATTGAAACACTCCTGGGTGTCTGAGAAAATTCTGCCTGGAGTTTTGTTTATTCTTGTTTGCAATTGCTATTCCAATACTTTCTTGTTTTTTTTTTTTTTTCCCTAATCAAGATTTGGGTGTTAAAATTGTAGAGTTTTTGTTTTTCCCCCAAACCACCCTACAGAATTTCTCTGGTTTCTATTACTTGTGTGTGTGTGTGTGTGTTTTAAGGAAGCGAATGTTTGTTTCTGATGGGGCCACACACATGACAGGTCCCAGCATGCAGCTCATGAATTTTCTTTCTGCCTGTTTTTCTTTCATTTGTGAGCTGTGCCTGTTGCCAGTCAACCATGTGGCTTCGGGATGGAGGAATTTGACACAGAGATAGGAAGAGATATTTTGAAATTAAATTGCTAACAAAGATGGGAATCATTTTTGTGGAATCTGGAACTTTGGAACACTTCCAGTAATGTCTATTTGTCTGGCTTTAACCCGTCTAGAGGGCTTTAGCGAACGAACCTTAGCCAAGTTTCCAAGCCATGGGCAGTGCTTCAAATGTTTCGACAGAAATAACATTCACAGGCCATGTCTAAGATC
This sequence comes from Phacochoerus africanus, assembly GCF_016906955.1. NCBI lineage: Eukaryota > Metazoa > Chordata > Mammalia > Artiodactyla > Suidae > Phacochoerus > Phacochoerus africanus. The sequence continues at coordinate 43,574,160 of NC_062552.1, forward strand.
CATTTTGCGTTTTTTCGTTTGTTTGTTTTCTGGGGCCGCACCTGTGGCATACGGAGGTTCCCAGGCTAGGGATTGAATCAGAGCTGCCGCTGCGGGCCTAATTCACACCAACAGAGATGCCAGATCCAAGCCGCATCTTCAACCCACACCACAGCTCATGGCAACACCACATCTTTAACCCACTGAGTGAGGCTAGGGGTCAAACCTACGTCTTCATGGGTACCAGTCAGATTTGTTTCCGATGAGCCATGAAGGGAACTCCTAAGATCCATTTTTAAAAAGTTGCTACCTACCTATGAAAATACAGCTCCAGGGTTAGGTAGGAATGAAGGATAATTGGCCAAGCCTGGTGCTTACTCTCCTTCAAGAGATATTTCTAGGCTGAGTTTGCACGTGGAAACTCTAGCTCACCTTCCACTGTAGCCACCCACAGGTTTCTCAGCCCTGCCTAACCCAGAGGGTAAACCATCCTTCTTACTCCCTGAACATGGGTTCTGATGTGTTACATTTCAGCAGGCAGCTTCCTTTGGAGAGATTCCCAGACTAGGTGTCACATGCATGGTGACAGCAGGAGCTGGAGGTTATCATAGCCGTGGCCTGCACCTCCCAGGGTCAGCTGGTGCTCCTACCTGCAGTGACCTAGTGAAGTTGATGGGAGGCCCAGGGATGCAATCTTGGGGGCAGAGGAGTCCACAGTTCCAGTTTCAGGCTGAATAGATCTGCATGGAACATTGAAAGCTTCAGATTGGAGACTTTTTTTTTTTTTTTTGTCTTTATACGGCCACACCTAGGGCATATGGAGGTTCCCAGGCTAGGGGTCTAATCGGAGCTGTTGCTGCCAGCCTAAGCCAGATCTTTAACCCACTGAGCAAGGCCAGGGATTGAACTCGCAACCTCATGGTTCCTAGTCGGATTTGTTTCCACTGCGCCATGAAGGGAACACCCTGGAGACTTTTTTTTTAAACTGAAGTGTAGTTGATTTGCAATATCATGCTAGTTTCTGGTGTACAGCAAAGTGATTAAGTTATATGTGTACATATATATTTTTTCACGTCCTTTTCCATTATGACTTATTATTGAAAGAGCTTCCTGAGCGATTCAGTAAGACATTGTTTGTTTATTTTATATATAGTAGTACTTATCTGTTAATTCCAAATTCCAAATTTTTCCCCCCGCCCCCACTCCCTTTCCCTTTTGGTAATTATAAGTTTGTTTTCTATGTCTGTGAGTCTGTTTCTGTCCATTTGTGTCATATTTTAGATCCCACATGTAAGGGATATCATAGGATGTTTGGCTTTCTCTTTCAGACTTACTTCACTTAGTATGATAAACTCTAGGTCCATTCATGTTGCTGCAATTGGCATTATTTCATTATTTTTTATGGCTGAGTAGCACCTTCTTTGTTCATCTGTGGATGGATATTTATAGGTTGCTTCTAGGTCTTGGCTATTGTAAATATTGCTTCAATGAACATTGGGATGCTTTTATCTTTTTGAATTAGAGTTTTGGTCTTCTCTGGACATATGCCCAGGTGCAGGATTGCTGGATCATACAGCACCTCTATTTTTAATATTTTAAGGAAACTCCAAACTGTTTTCCATAGTGACTGTACCCTGGTTGGAGACATTTTGTCTTTTCGTTTATTTTTATAGAAGCAAGAAGGGTAGCTGTGCAGAAGAGGATGACTGAGATGCTCTTGCTGTACTTCTTCGTGTTTCTTTTGCCCACAGAGTCCAGTAGGACATTATGCCAGGTAAGAAGCGGGAGGTGGGATGATGAGCTGGTGGGAAGAGCAAATTGAAAAAAAAAACCCATCTGAGCTGAAGTGTAGGAAGGGGATAGTGGTAGAGTGGTCTAGCTGGAAGAAATTGCAACAACCTGTAACCAAAACCCATACGCTAATAGTTGCAAATTATTTTCCCGCTCACTCATTTTCTGTAAGTTCCTGAGATGGAAAGGGGGGTCAAATGGCAGAAGGATGGCAAACTCTTCCTTCCATCTCCTTTGATGGTGAGGCTTTCAGTTGCTCAGAACCAGGGTGGCACCACTTCCTTAAAGGCGCTTGAGAATGGGTGGGTGGGGCTGGCTCTTACAGTGACTGGGAGGCAGTTAATGGCATTAAGTTGGCAGGACCTAGGCATGGTCCCAGCACAATGGAGCAATGTCCCACCCCAAATGGCATCTCCTTGGAGAAACCTAATGTGAGACCCATGGATGGGCTGGAGCAGTGGGCACCTCTATCAATGGTTGGTCAAGGTCTGACTGGGGTGGAGTTTGTAGCAATGTCCTATTTGTCAGTTTTGTGGGGAGGTGGGGCCACGGGGACATACTTCATCATTGCTGACTCAGATGTGGTTGTTAGTCTGTGATGAAAGTGACTCATTGGGTGGGCATATCAGCAAGTGATTTTGACCTGAATTGTGATTTTCCCTTCCTAGGCTGCCAGCCAGAACACGGAGCAGGTGTCTCCCAGGCCACATGGTATGTTGGCAGTAGTTAACAATGGATGGAAGGATTGAACCGTGGGCTCTTCCCCCTCACATCAGCTGGAACACTTCCACTTTTATCTATCTTATCCATTTGAGTTCAGGATACAAGTGTGTGGGGAACAATAGGAGGTTGTCACTGAAATCTATGGCCATCCCTGTTCTATTTTAATTGTCCTCCACATTACAAAGAAAGGGCATCTGGTGTCCGCTGGACTTCTGTGCCCTCACAGCGCTGACACCTTGGTAATTGGCCCAGGGCACCTGGAGCCCGGACCTCTCCGTTGCATGCTGCCACTCTTTATTTTCTCAGGTGCTTGTGACGGTGCTTGTGTGGACAATGACTACTGCAGCCAACATTGCCCTCCAGTCACTCAGGGGGATATGAAGTTTTCATGCCGGCAGAAGAGATGGCACAAAATCACTGATACCTGCCGGACCCTTAATGCCTTCAACATCTTCGAGGTAATACCCTTTCACTTGCTCTCAAAGTAGCGCCCCAAATTAGCAATGCTTGTAGGGCTCAGTGGCAGTGGGGAGGGAAAGGGATAGAGAGGGACTGTGGGCATGAGGCTCCATAGGTGTGTGTGTGCATGTGCGTGTGCGCATGAATACAAACACACTTACCTGGCCCCACTCTCTACGCAAGAATGAGATTCTTAACTTTGGGGCATCTAATGGTTTGCGTTCCCATCTCCCGTACCTTTTCATGATGTAAGGACCTGAACTTCTAGGTCAGATCTGGAAGAGCCTTCCTCTCCATCATCACTCATAGCTTTTGAATCATCTGAAAGTGTCCCTATCTCAGGCTATAGCACTTTCAGAGGCACAGAATTCAGGTTCCACCCCAGACCTGCTTAATCTGAATCTGCACGTCCTCAAGATCCCAGGTGATTTCTGTGCTCTGTAGATTTGAGAAGCTGCCCCAAAGGGAAGGACTTTATGGTCAAAGAAATGAACATGATGCTTCAGGAATGAATTTCTAAAAATTCAAGTTTAATGAGTAAAATCAGGTCCAGTGTTGTTGCTGTTGTTATTATTGTTACTATTATGATTTTTTTTTTTTTTTAAGCTTTTTAGGGCCACACCCGCAGCACCTGGAGGTTCTCAGGCCAGGGGTCGAACTAGAGCTACAGCTGCCGGCCTGCACCACAGCCACAGCAACATCAGATCTGAGCTGTGTCTTCGGCCTACACCACAGTTCACGGCAATGCTGGATCCATAACCCACGGAGCAAGGCCAGAGATTGAACCTGCAACCTCACAGTTCCTAGTCGGATTCATTTCCATGTCACCACAATGGGAACTCCTCAATGTTATTTCTTCTTTTTTCTTTTTCTCCTTTTCCTTTCCTAAGTTCAACTCTCTCTTGATTTCTCCAGAGGAGTCAATGCCTGCCTTTTTAATTTTTTTGGCTGTGCCCAAGGCATGCAGAAGTTGCCAGGCCAGAGATCGAACCCTCCACCGCAGCAGTGACAATGTTAGATCCTTAATCCCCCAGCCACCAGGGAACTCCCTCTGACTATTAATTTTGAAAACACATTTCTGGCTTTATTTTATTTTATTGTCTTTTTAGGGCCATACTTGTAGCATATGGAAGTCCCTGGGCCAGGGGTTCAATCGGATCTGCACCTGCCACCCTACACCATAGCCACAGCAATGCAGGATCCCAGCGGAGTCTGTGACCTACACCACAGCTCACGGCAATGCTGGGTCCTTAACCCACTGATCAAGGCCAGGGATTGAACTCGTGTCCTCATGGATACTAGTTGGATTCATTAACTGATAAGCCATGATAAGAACTCCCCTAGCTATATTTTAAATCAAACAAAACAGAAAGTACTGATAGAAGTCTATTTTTTACCACTAATCTCAAAAAGATTAAAGGATATTTAAAAAAACATAAAGATGATTTTTTTAAAAATTTTACTAACAATAAATAAAAAATTTTCACCAAAAACAACACTGGATCCTTAATCCACTGAGCCATAGGGGTCCTAGGAGTCAATGCCTTGGCATCGCTCTTGTCCTGGGAACATCCCCATTTCCTGTTTTGGGGTGTGGCCATTGGAGATTACCCCTGAAATTCCCAACCAGACTTCAAAAACATGCCCACCCCAGGGTGTCCGCCGCCAAGCCACCCCTGATTTCAGCCAAGATACACAGGGAGACAGACCCCACAAAACCTAAAAACCTAAATGATGGTCTCTGTTGCCACTACTCAGCTTCACTGTTATGGTGTGAAAGCAGCCACTGATGATACTTAAATGCATGAGTAGGCTGAGTCCCATTAAAACATTATTTACTAAAAAATCAGGTGCTTAGCCTGGAGCCCTAGTTTTCCACCTCTGGTCTAAAAGGCAAGACCCAGAGCCTGAATCCATGGGGGAACCCTATTTCTATTTTCAGTCATTCTTCTCTCTGGGATTCCCAACTGATTTATCCCAATCCAGTTCAGAATTTCTATTTTTAAAATATGTTCATGTCTGGAGTTCCCACCATGGCTCAGCAGTAATGAACCTGACTAGTATCCATGAGGACATGGGTTTGATTCCTGGCCTTGCTCAGTGGGTCAAGGATCTGGCGTTGCCATGAGCTGTGATGTAGGTCACAAACGCGGTTCAAATCCCGAGTTGCTGTGGCTGTGGCGTAGGCTGGCAGCTATGGCTCTGATTCAATCCCTAGCCTGGGAATTTCCATATGCCCCACAGGTGCAGCCCTAAAAAGCCATAAATAAATAAATAAATAAGTAAATTTAATTAAATAAAAATATGCTCATGTCTTATGCTTTGCTCCTCAGGAATAGCAGAAAGAATCTTAAACAGCACTAGAAATTTCCCTACAGGCACAGAATGAAAGTGCAGTATACACAGGAGGGGTCTGAAGGTGTATGCTAAAGACCGTGATTGCTATTTTGGGGCAGAAGAAGGTAACTGGCAAGCCAGGACTTTCATTTTCTGTTGAAACCCCTTGGTATGGGGCTGGTTATTCCACAGCCACCATGACTTTGAAAATGTAAGCTACTAAACCATTATGCAATATACAGTTGTGTCATCAGGCTGTCCTAAATGTTAGGAAAGGTCCCTTCACTTTGAAAACTAAAAGATGTCTTTGTTTTTGCCATGTCTTAGGATAAATATTCCTTTCAAACGTTTGATGGAACGAAAGACGATTACGATGGCCATAACACGGGGACCATTACAGAGTTGTTGATGCAAAAGTGCCCCAAGAATCTGTCCTGTGTGATCAATGGCATTCAGAATTCTCCCCGGATCCCGGGAAACATCGCTTTAATCGTGGAGCTCTTACACAACATCTCGGCTGTGCCGACAAATGTTGACGAGGCAAAGATGCAGGTGAGAGGCGTTGGGTAAAGGGTGCAGCAGTCTGTTGATGGAAAAGGAATTCAGGTGAGTGAATGCTCCCTGAGCTTGGGGAGGTCTGAGGACCATGTCCTTCAATCAGGATCTCCAATGCTTAGCATAGCAAGTGTTCGATCCATCTTCACTGAAGAAAAAATGAACAACGAATGGAAAAAGTGACCATGTTCAATCAACCAACATTGAGGTGCCAGATCAAACGGTGGAGTACTTTTTTCCAGGGTCTCTTTGGCTACTGAACACTAAAAACCATCCTAGGTCCTGCAGAAAGACTTTTCCACCTTCATTTGTGAGTTAGAACAGGCGGCAAAAGTGGAAAATATCCAAATGCAAAGTAAACAGCCATACAGAGCCGCCCTAGGAATATGAAAGGGAATGGGATTTTTTTTTTTTTTTTTTTCTTTTTAGGGCTGCACCTGCAGCATATGGAAGTTCCCAGGCTAGAGGTTGAATCGGAGCTACCGCTGCTGGCCCACACCACAGCCACAGCAATGGAGTGGAGTCTATGACCTACACCACAGCTCACAACAATGCTGGATCTCCACCCCACTGAGCAAAACCAGGGATCGACTCACATCCTCATGGACACCAGTTAGATTCGTTTCCACTGCGCCACAAGGCAAACTCCCTATGTCAGCGTCTTAACCCACTGAACCACAACAGGGACTCCTGGATCTATTTCTTTTTTTTTTTTCTTTGATCTTTTAACAAGACGATATTAAAAAGTAAGGTCAGCCTCTGGGGTCAATTTCCAATTTGGTGTGTTCCAGTTAGGATTCAACAGGTGTTAATCACAGAATGGGTACCCAGACCAGGGTAAGCCAATGCTAGTTTCTCCAAAGCGTGGCATTGCGTTAATGATGGTGATGGATCTGGGGAAGGGAACCCACTTGCCTATCTCACAGGAAGGCTTTGCGCAAACAGGAGGAGGGTGATACCCTGGTCGCTCTAACCTCCAACTCAATAGTCAATGGCAGGCGAGTTGGCTGGGGATCTCATTAAGACTGATTCTGATTCCTTAGGTCTGGGGTGGGGCCTAAGATTCTGTATCTCTAGCAAGTTCGCAGGAGATGCTAGTTGGAGGACCACACTCACATTTGCAATAGGTAAGCAATGGGGTCCTTCTGTAGAGCACAGGGATGTATGTCCGTCCGATCTCTTGGTATAGAGCCTGATGGAAGATGGTGTAAGAAAGGAATGCATGTATATGTGTGGCTGGGTCACTATGCTGTACAGCAGAAATTGACATAACACTCTAAATAAATATGCTCTGATTAAAAAAAAAAAAGTCCATTTTGGAGTTCCCACTGTGGCACGAGGAAACGAATCCAACTAGGAGCCATGAGGATGGGAGTTCGATCCCTGGCCTCGCTCAGTGCGTTGAGAATCTGACATTGCCTTGAGCTGTGGTGTAGGTTGAAGATGAGGTTTGGATCCTACATTGCTGTGGCTGTGGTGTAGGCCAGCAGCTGTAGCTCTGATTGGACCCCGTAGCCCAGAAACGTCCATATGCCATGGGCATAGCCCTAAAAAGCAAAAACAAAGCAAAAAAAAAAAAAGGGTCAATCTTGACCATCAGGGCAGATTCAGAGAGTGACTCAGAACTAATGCCGGCTCTCCATTGACAGAGTTACAGCACCATGGCCAACCACATTCTCAACAGCACAAGCATCTCTAACTGGACCTTCATCCCTGACAGAAACAGCAGCAGTATCCTGCTGCACTCAGTCAATTCCTTTGCCAGAAATCTGTCTATAAATAAGCAGCACATGGACATAGCGGATGAGTTCATTCACACAATGGGCGCCACCATCTCCAGAGACACCCCTGGAAAGAATTTCACTTTTTCCATGCGAATCAACGAGACCGGCGACGAAGTCATGGGGAGGGTGTTGATCAGTGGAGATGACCTTGAGAAAGCGCTTCCTCCTTCTCAAGCCAGCAGCGCCATCAGCATTGCGTTTCCAACGCTTGGGGCCATCTTCGAAGCCAGTGCTCGTGAAAACGCCACCGTGAACGGACTTGTCCTGTCTGTCATTCTGCCCCAAGAACTAAAAAGAATCTCACTGATTTTTGAAAAGATCAGCAAGTCGGAGGAGAGGCGGGCACAGTGTGTGGGCTGGCATTCCCTGGAGAGCAGATGGGACCAGAAGGCCTGTCAAATGACTCAGGAAAACTCCCAGCAAGCGGTTTGCTCATGTCAGCCAAGCGAGCTGTTTACCTCTTTCTCAATCTTGATGGCGCCCCACCTCTTGGAGAGCCCGATCTTGAGTTACATCACGTACATAGGCCTGGGAGTTTCTATTTTCAGCTTGGTCATTTGCTTGTGCATCGAGGCCTTGGTCTGGGCCCAAGTGACCAAGACAGAGATCTCGTATTTGCGCCACGTGTGTGTGGTTAACATCGCGGCCACCTTGCTGACGGCCAACGTGTGGTTCATCGTGGCTTCCTTTCTCAGTGGTCCAATGAGGCACCACGGGACATGTGTGGCGGCGACGTTTTTTGTTCACTTCTTTTACCTTTCTGTGTTTTTCTGGATGCTTGCCAAGGCGCTCCTCATCCTCTACGGAATCCTGATTGTCTTCCATACACTGCCCAAGTTGGGCCTGGTGGCATCATTCTTTGCATTGGGCTATGGGTGCCCTTTGGTCATTGCTGGTATCACGGTCGCCGCCACTGAGCCTGGCAAAGGCTACCTCCAGCGTGATGCCTGTTGGCTTAACTGGGACACGAGCAAGGCCCTCCTGGCTTTTGTGGTCCCGGCACTGGCCATCGTGGTGGTCAACCTCGTCACCGTCGCACTGGTGACCGTCAAGACCCGGCAGAGCACCGTCGGCAAGTCCATGTTCCGGGAGGTGAGGGCCATCGCGAGGATCAGTAAGAACATCGCCATCCTCACGCCGCTGCTGGGGCTGACCTGGGGATTCGGGTTAGCCATGGTCCTCGATGGTGGCTCCCTGGCCTTGCACATCATCTTCTCCCTGCTCAACTCCTTCCAGGTAAGTCCAGAGGCTTCTGACCAAGTCCAAAGTGAGAGAATTCAGGAAGAAGTTATTTTGGTTTTTATTTTTTTTTTTTTGTCTTCTTAGAGCCGAACCCGAGACATATGGAGGTTTCAGGCCAGGGGTCCAATCGGAGCTGTAGCTGCTGGTCTACGCCACAGCCACAGCAACGCCAGATCCGAGCTGTGTCTGTGACCCACACTACAGCTCACAGCAATGTCAGATCCGTAACCCACTGTGTCCTCATGGATACTAGTCAGATGTGTTTCCACTGAGCCACGTCGGGAACTCCCAGGGAGACGTTTTGTTTTGGGGAGCTTGTAATATTTCACTTTCTGAAAGACAGAGGATTTTATGGAGTTTCTGCTGTGGCCCTGTGGGTTAAGGATCTGGCATTACTGCACCGGGGTTTGGGATTTAATCCCTGGCCTGGAAACTTCCAGATGCCCTGGGTAGAGCCATCAGAAAAAAAAAAAAAAAAAAAAAAGACGAAGTCTTTGAAACAGCCTATTGAGTCAGAAAATAAGCTTTTGCTCTAGAAAAGACGGGATTCCAATCTTGAGTCTTTCCTTTGCTCACAGGTAACATGCTCTTGGATATTAACTTGGCTGAGCCATGTTTGACTCACTCAGAAAATGTGTAGAAGATCTTGCCCTGGATAAGAGTGTTTGAAAATGAAATAAAACAGTAAATGGGAAAGCATCAAATACTAAAATGACCAAAAGATCATAAAGAGAATAACCAAAGGCTGAGTTGTTGCTGTTTAGAAATCAAACAATAACATCTCCCCCCAAATCTAGAATGTAACTGGAAGTATTAAAATGTGCACATGTATTAGGATCCTTTCTGTTTAGAATTTTTAGTGACCATTGAAAAACATCTTATTTTACTGAGGCAAGCCATCCAGAATGGTATTAAAGACAAGTATTCGCTCTTCTCTTATCTCACTCTGTAAATTAAGCAATGTTCTTTCACAGTGTTATATACATCTTTGCCAAGTTCTCTGTGCTTATATACAAATATATTTTCACATAATAGAGGGGTCAAAAAACTATGTTATTTTGCAACTTACTTTTTCACTTAAAAATATATCCTAGCGTTTTACCAGGTTATTATATCTCTTTAATGAGTCCCTTCCCGATTCAAGCTTCGGTTTTTTTGCTTTTTTTTTTTTCCTGTCATGTTATACCATGGAACCAAAGTTTATTATACAGAATTTTAAATATGTAGATAGCGACTAATTGAAAAGCAAGTTTTTGGAGTTCCCTGGTGGCCTAGCAGTTAAGGATCCAGTGTTGTCACTGCTGTGGCTTGGATTCGATCCCAGGCCTGGGAACTTTCACCTTTTGCATGCCATGGGCACAGCCAAAAAAAAAAAAAAAGGAAGCTTTTCTTTTTCTAAAGACCTCTAAATTATCCCCTTTTTTTTTTCCCCTGAAAGTATACTTATTTGAAGATAAGACTATTTTCCTGTAATGGAAGTTTTAAGCCAAATATTTTCTTATTTTGCTCTGTCGATATTTAAGTGTACCTGACTTTATTCTACAATAAGTATTTGATGCCTTGGAAAACAAAGCTAATAATAATAGGGGTGTCTTATCTTTTGCAGTCAAATGCTCTACTCTGGGTGTCTTCCCTTTGGAATCTCTGGGTCTTTTTTTTTTTTTTTTTCACTTCTTTGGGCAATATTAATTTCACCCTACATTTTTCTGTACAGCTCTTGGTAATTATCAATTGCCTTTCCCATGTCTATGCGGCAAGTCATTGATAGGCCTGAAGATCAAAACTTAGCACTCCCAAACTTCCGTTCTGCATACCCCATGGCCATTGACCATGAACCTTTAATGAGTTCATGTGTCACTCTCATGCATTTTCTTTCCTTGTCTTCCTTGGGGCCATTTTTGGTTTCTGTTTTGGACCAGGCTGTGAGCACTTGTATTTCGGTCCCATGAGCTCCTTTACCTGTCACTACAGGGTCAACTTGTAATTTCAACTTAGTTTCTGCCTTGACTCCTGGTGAGGAGGGTGGCACCATCTAAATGCCTCTACGGATGCGACAGTGAAAGGCTGAGAGCAGGATCTGGGTGAAGATTCTGAGGCAGGGCTGTGCAAGAGCCGGCTTAAACTGGCTCAAGAGAGCTGCCTGTTACACTTCCAGGAGTTTGGTGAGCTGCTTGTCAATGCCAACATCAGTCAAAATTAAATTGTAAGAACTTTTACTGAGGTGTTCCCGTCGTGGCTCAGGGGAAATGAATCTGACTAATATCCATGACAACGCAGGTTCGATCCCTGGCCTCACTCACCGCGTTGCCATGAGCTATGGTGTAGGTCGCAGGTGAGGCTTGGATCTGGCATTGCTGTGGCTGTGGTGGAGGCTGACAGCTCCAGCTCCAAATGGACCCCTAGCCTGGAAACCTCCGTATGCCTTGGGTGCCGCCCTAAAAAGACCAAAAAAAAAACCCAAAAAACAAAAAACCCAAAAAACAAATTTTTATTGAAATACATTCAATGAAAACCAAAGGTCATATATCCTCAAAGCATATCACTTTGTAATTGTTTATCTACCTTTTACGATGCTCTTGAGGCTGTAGGCATCTATGGTACCTGTGCAGTGGAAACACTGTATTATGATGGGCCCACCTCTTTCTAAGCTTAACAAGGTTACCTGAACCAAGGTCATTATCTCACACCTGTTCTCAGGTGAGCCAAGACGCAAGTAACCACCTCTCCAAGAAAACATTTGTCTAGTGAATTTGGCTGCCTATCACTTTTTGCAAGTTGGCATCCCTGAGCTTCCTTATGTGAGAAATGGGACGGGAATACTTTTTCTTCCTTCTTCCAGAGTGGTCTGGTGCCAATATATATGAAAAAAAAATAAGTTGAGAACTCCAATGGACTATGATGGCGGAGGAACAGCCTCTGCGTGACTTTAATAGGGGCTATCTTTATATGAATGATAAAAGATAGGAGAATGAATAAGTGCTTTCTATATTATCATATTTCTGAGCACCTATTTCTGAGCCTTTGTGAATGTAATTAGAAATGCAGTCATTTTTCTGAGGATCCATGAACTTGATCTTTCTTTGAAAGTTTTATTTTTTATTTTATTTTTTGTCTTTTTACCATTTCTAGGACCACTCCTGCAGCATATGGAGGTTCCCAGGCTAGAGGTCTAATCAGAGCTGTAGCCGCCGGCCTACGCCACAGCCACAGCAACTCGGAATCCGAGCCATGTCTGTGACCTACACCACAGCTCACGGCAACGCCGGATCGTTAACCCACTGAGTAAGGCCAGGGATCAAACCCACCACCTCATGGTTCCTAGTCAGATTCATTAACCCCTGAGCCATGACGGGAACTCCTCTTTGAAAGTTTTAGAAGAGTTTTTGGTTGAGGATGGAAAGGAGGTTGAGGGTGTAAATATATTCATACAAGCTGAGCGCAGCTGCTTTTGTTATTTTTTTTGTGCAAGTTCCTTTCAGGATAGGTTGTTTAGGGACTGTAAACCTGCTCTGCCCTACCTCTCATCTCCTCCAACTCTTTCTTGGGCCGCTATATTCCGGTGAGATGCATAGCTCCTGAAAAATGAGAAATAATGTATGTTTCCCAAATTAAAAGGAAATTCCTATGGCATTCTAGTATGAAATTCCTATGGCATTCTGCTTGGTGTACTGAGGTGCCCCAAGTGTCTAGAAGAATGGCCGGTGCATGGAAGTGGCTCAGTCCATACTTGCTGAATGGATCAATCTAGGTGTTGTGACCTTGAAATGAGAGTGTCAAATATTCAGTAGCGGTTAAAGAGTTAATAACACTGTTTTCATTAGGAATCGGAACAGAGCACGAGTGTCAGTATTTATTATCATTACCATTTTGTTTAATGGCTCTTCCTCTTTCATCTTTCTCAGGGCCTCTTCATTTTGGTGTTTGGAACAATCCTGGATCGGAAGGTACCGTAAATGCTTGTGGTTTCTGCATTGTCAGTACTTGGCTCTGAAATGCATACTGGTAAAGGGTCTTTCAGCACAATCATTTGTGCCGGACGTCCCTCTCTAGGAGGCAAGTGCTATCTACCAGCTTTCAAGCTCTTACGGGGCTAAGCATTTTATGTTCACTAGCTCTCCTTCTTATAATGATCCCAAGTATTCTTATTTTTAGTTCTACAGCTGAGGAATCTGAGACTCGGGGTCATTACGTAGCTTGCCCACCATCTCTGCAGACACCCACTCTAAAAAGTTATTAAATCTCACAATAACATCTTTGGGAAGGTCTCTCTGTGGTTTGGAGGCATGGAGGCTACACACAAGGAACAGTTCCCAAGTCACAGCAGATTCCTCCACAGGAGACACCACTGCCCCTCCCCACTTGGCCAGGCCCAGATAGATAGCACAGCTCAGCAGGGCAAGGTCGGACAGTGGGTGCTCAGCTAGAGGTGCTGCTACTGCAACACCTCCACTCTGCCTGTTGAAAACCACTGGCACCTGCTTCTTGCATTGTCGCATCTGATTGGCTGAGTCCAGGTCATGTGGCTACATCTTAACTGCAAGGGAGGCTGGGAAAATGAGGTCATGTCCTCATTTTTTTTTGTCTTTTTTGTCTTTTTTGCCATTTCTTGGGCCGCTCCTGTGGCATATGGAGATTCCCAGGCTAGGGGTCAAATCAGAGCTGTAGCCTCTGGCCTACACCAGAGCCACAGCAACACAGGATCCGAGCCGCGTCTGCAACCTACACCACAGCTCACGGCAACACCAGATCCTTAATCCACTGAGCAAAGCCAGGGATTGAACCCGAAACCTCATGGTTCCTAGTCGGATTCGTTAACCCATGAGCCACGAGGGGAACTCCTCATGTCCTCTACTTTGATGAGCAGTGGACTCAACGAAGGAAATTCTCCAAATACAGATGAGTATGTATAGGTAGTGGGTCATGAAAACAAATAAAAGATGAACCAGTGAACACGACCTCAAATGTTTTCTCGGGCTTCTAAGTTCACCCTCTTTCTGGGATATTGCACTGCCTCTTGGATGGATAAAAGCAAGCATTTTCAAATGTAGATGCAAACACCTTCACTGCAGGGTTTATTTTTTATTTTATGTATTTATGTATTGTACCATCAATGCTGTTCTACTCCTAAGCTCATATCCTAGGTTTTTGAAAGAGACATTTACAGAGGTCTTTTCCTTTTCTTTTGAGGATACCCTATCAACCTAATAAGAATTATTCAGAGGTGAAAGTTAGAGTATTAGTCCTTTAGTCTTCATATTTTTATGTACCGACTGTGTGCTACTGGGGAGTCTCTCAACTCATGAACTCTAGATTTCTCAAACAGCACACAGAGATAATGATGCTTTCCCTGCCTTCTCCACTATATTGGAAAAAGAACACAGTACTGCAAATGAAAGCACATAAAAAGCATTTAAGGTTTTATTGAATTATAGACCATATGATTATAGGGTTTTTTTTCGGCCATACCTGGGGCATGTGGAAATTCCTTGGGTTGCCAGGGAAATTCCTGGCAACTCGAGCCACTTCAATGACAACTCTGGATGCTTAACCCATTGTGCCACAAAGGAACTCCCAGGGTTGGTTTTTGTTTTAGGGTTTTGGGGGTTTTTTTTGTGTGTATGTGTCTTTTTAGGGCCTCACCCATGTCATATAGAATTTCCCAGGCTAGGGGGTCAAAAGGGAGCTGCAGCTACCGGCCTACACCATAGCCACAGCAATGAGGGGTCCAAGCCGGGTCTGTGACATTACACCACACCTCATGGTAATGCTGGAGCCTTAACCCACTAAGTAGAGGCCAGGGATTGATACTAGTCGGGTTCGTTACTGCTGAGCCACAGTGGGAACTCCGCATTATTTTTTATTTATTGAATACTGCAACTAGTATTTGTAGCCAAAGCATCAACAACATCATTATTACTCGTTAGTGAACCAGTGTTAGGTGTTGTAAGATGTACACATAACTCTAAGACATGGAGCCCTCCATCAAGATCAAAACGTCCTCCATTTAAGATTATGGTATAAAAGTTAAATACTCCAAGAAGTCCTGGGGCCATACAGACTTATGTGAGAAAAAATTGTATATACCAGTAGTCTTTTAGGATCAGTAAAAAGCAGGGAGCATGTTTCCCCAGATGAATGTCTTGTGAATTTACAAAGTATGTATCACGCACAATATGCAATATGAAATTTTTTAAAAATGAGAAAAAACTGGGAGTTCCATTTTGGTGCAGTGGAAATAAATCCGACTAGTTTCCATGATGATGTGGATTCAATTCCTGGCCTCGTTCAGTGGATCGGGGATCCGGCGTTACTGTGAGCTGTGGTTTAGACTGCAGCTGTAGCTCCAATTTGACCCCTAGCCTGGGAACTTCCATATGCCATGGGTGAGGCCCTTAAAAGCAAAAAATTTAAAAAAATTAAAAAAAATATAAGTAATGGGCTCCAGGGTATCTTCATGGATCCCAGTCGACCCTTGAGTGCACAGACCACCCTCCCAATCCCCCCACACCAGCCCCAGTTGCTGTGCCTCTCTCTTGGGAGCCTGGGTGTGACAAAGACAGCTGCGTTTTCCGGGAAGGATGAGGTCACCCTGAGCTGGAGGCCTTTGGCAACGTTAACTGTGAAGGCAGAACTTCTCCAAGGCCTTGGAAGGTGAAGAGCATTTTGTATAACAGAAAGGCTGCAAAAGCAGAAATGAGCAGAGATGATTAACATTTGCGGCTTAAGGGCTCCAGGGAGTAGCATCCCCACAGGCCTTGTTTACTATAGGGAGTGTACCTCACCCCTGTGACGCAGTCTATGGGAAGAAAAGGGCAAAGAAACCATGAGACTTATGTATGGGACATTTCCATCCCTAGGACCCCTATTGGACAAGAACTGATATAGGTAACTGGGCAAGGCCAATGGGAGAAAACCACATCTTTCTGGACCCCATGTTGGTACCCCTCCATCTTTAAGGGAAAAAAACCCTATAGGAAAATAGAGAGGGAGGCTCTTCTCCCCCTTCCAGCTGTCCTAGGAGCTATTTGCTTTCCTGTAATAAAGTTGCTTGCTTGCTAAAAAATTAAAAATAAAAAATTTTTTAAAAAAAGAAAGAAATGAGCAGAGAGCTCTCAGATTCAGCAGGAGAGATTTAGGGAGAGTGATGTGACAGTCTGGAGTCAGAGGGCTGAACTCAAGTCTGGGTTCTTATTCTTTGTAGCTGATTGACTTGGGTGTCACTCAACCTCCAGGGTTTTTTGTCTTGTTTTGTTTTGTTTTAGGGCCGAACCCACGGCATATGGAGGTTCCCAGGCTAGGGGTCCAATCGGAGCTGTAGCCACTGGTCTATGTCACAGCCACAGCAACACCAGTTCCGAGCTGCGTCTGTGACCTGCACCACAGCTCATGGCAACGCCGGATCCTTAACCCACTGAGCGAGGCCAGGGATCGAACCGGCAACTTCATGGTTCCTAGTCAGATTTTTTTCCGCTGTGCTACAACGGGAACTCCTCAACTGCAAGTTTTAATCTCCTTAGTTGTAAAAGGGGAATAATAATATCTACCTTACAGGGTTAAATTCTAGATAAAATGAGATGACAGTCATGGGAAGCTCTTTAAGGTTATAAAACAAAGTACATTTGGTTTTTATTATTCTTATGTTCTTGCTTCCCTGGGCCTTTGCTATGTTGCATGGGATTTTTCTTTTTTAAAAACCGTAGATTGGTCTTCTAGTAATGAAGGTTTGAACAGTTGACAAACTGTAAGGAACGTTCAACTATGCAAAGACTAAAACAAACAAACAAAACAAAAACAAACAAAACCTTCCCTCAGCGAGGTCAAGGATTCCTCAGATTTGGGCGCACCGTCTTTCTCAGCCATTGGGTTCCTGCTGAAAGGCCTGAACACGAGTCTCCTATGCGGGCTTCACCTTTCTCATCTCTCCATCTCTGCACGTCTTCCCAGCCACTCTCCCCGGTTACCACCACGGGGCCTGGCTGGAATCATGCTCCCTCACCAAAGAATTGCCAAGCTCCAGCCCAAATGTCAGTTCCTTATAATCTTTTAATTCTTTTCTACTTTTTTGCTTCTTAAGGCCCCTCCTGCGGCATATGGAGGTTCCCAGGCTAGGGGTTGAATCGGAGTTGCAGCTGCCGGCATACTTTACAGCTGCAGCAATGCAGGATCCTAGCCACATCTGTGATCTACACCACAGCCCACGGCAATGCAGGATCCTTAATCCACTGAGGGAAGCCAGGGATTGAACCCGCATCCTCATGGATACTAGTCAGGTTCCTAACCCGCTTAGCCACAGGGGCACTCCTAATCTTTTAATTCTTATTTTTTTTTGTTAACTCCCCAGATAAGAGAAGCCTTAACTGGTCGAATAACCTCTGCAAAGTGGATCTCCAGACTATCAGAGGTAAAGCCTTCATATTCCTTTTTGCATTTCAAAGTTTAACTGGATAACAGCTGGGTTGGAGTTCCTGGTCTATGGAGTGCAGCTAAAACTGTCACTTTGGGGTATGGATTTTTCAGAAGTGCTGAGTGAGTGCCTCTTTGAGCTGTTCAGCTTCTATCTGGAGCACTGGGACCACATCCAAAGAGATGAAAGGAGACAAATGCATTTAGACGAGAGTGACAAGGCATCAGGGCCTGGAGGGTCGACCCTCAACCCACAGGTAGCAGGAGGGCAGGTGATGAAACAGAGAAAGGAGAGTTGATGGGAAGTCTTGAGTCCCCATGACAACTTGCTCATTCTCTGTGACTCTAATGGGTTGAACCACATCCAGAGCGTGAAAAGTCCTGGGAAACAAATACTGACCCTACCCAACGACCTTCCCAAGAGCCTGATTTCCAAGAGGGCCTGTTGCCATGGTAATTGGAGTCTTAGAAGAAGGCTGGGGCGTCTGTTCATGGTGTCTCACAGAGATGGCTTAGTCATTGGGTAATATCCATGCCCTTTCATTTATTTTCGGTTGCTGTAAGTTAGAAACCACATATTGTTATGCACAAGTGTGAGCTTTCAGTTGTTCTGAGTGAGGGAAAAACCGAAAAAAAAATTTTTTGTTATTTATTTATTTATTGCTTTTTAGGACCACACCCACGGCATATGAAAGTTCCCAGGCTAGGGAGTCCAATCAGAGTTGCAGCTGCCAGCCTACACCACAGCCGCAGCAACGCCAGATCCAAGCTATATCTGTGGCCTACACTACAGCTCACAGCAATGCCAGATCCTTTAACCTACTGAGCGGGGCCAGGGATCAAACCCATGTCCTCTTGGATACTAGTCGGGTTTGTTTCCACTGAGCCACAATGGAACTCCCTGAAAAAAATTTAAAGGGCAGAAAAAGAGGATAGCAAAAAGGGATTCGGGGTTGACTCGGGGAACAAGCCCAGTATCAAGAGGAGGAGGAATCTCGAGCCTTCCATGCCAGCATCTGAAGGGATCCCCAGGGCCCCGAGTGGACTGGCCTTGTAGATCTACAAGGGGGTGGGGTCACAGGGGGCTGGACAGCCTGCGGCCTCGGGTAACAGCATCCCCCCTCCCAGACTCCTTGTCTTTCAGTTTCCTCTCCTATGATTGCTTCAGCCCTCCTCATCTTCCCCGACCCCCTTATCCTCCTGTCCCCTTTGGCCTCACTCCTCTGAAGTCTTCCATTTGTTCCCAGTCCTTGGTCTCCGTACCTGGCAGATTGCTGACTCCTCTACACCCTTCACTGCTAAAAAAAAAAAAAAAAAAGCCAAGTTTTGCTAAGAATAAACAATAATAATTATCTAGAGCAGTGGCTCTCAGAGTTCCCACTGTGGTTTGGTGCGTTAAAAACCCAACATTGCATCTGGGGGATGCGGGTGCAATCCCTGGCCTTGCTCCGTGGGTGAAGGATCCTGCACTGCTGTGAGCTGTGATAGGCTGCAGAGGTGGCTCAGATCTGGCATTGCCGTGGCTGTGCCGTAGGCCGGCAGCTGCAGCTCCGATTCAACCCCTAGCTCGGGAATGTCCATATGCCCCAGGTGCGGCCAGAAAAAGATAAATTACATAAATAAATAAATAAATAAATAAATAAATAAATAAATAAAGCAAGCAAGCAAGCAAGCAGTAGTTCTCAATCTTGGTTGAAGGTCAGAATTAATCTGGACGCTTACAAAAAATGTTCAGTGTCTCCTTCCCCTCCCCAGAGGTTCTAATTGAATTGTCTGCAGTGTGACATGGGTTTGGGAGTTTTACAAGCTCCCCAAGTGATTCCGAAGTCGTCAGGGTTGAGACACACTTGTCTAAGCCTTCCTGAAGTATCTTAGCAATGTAAATATTTGCCTAAGGGAAGTGTCCCTCAAAAATAGTTATTTTGCCTCCTTTTCTTCGTTGTTTTCCCACGCCAGCTAAGTCAGGATCATACCCAGATGTTCATTATCAGTTTGTTGATTGTTTGACTCCGTGGTTTTAGCATGCTGGCTGCACCTCAGAGACACCTAGAGAGCTTTTCAGAAAAATAACCACTGTCCAGACTCCACCCCAGAAAACTCTTGGGGTAGGGCCAAGTCTTTTTTTTTTTTTTTTTAAAAGCTCACCAGTGATTCTAAGGTGCTGCTAGGAACCATTGGTCTAGGTCTTAGGCAACTTTTTTTTTGTCTTTTTGTCTTTTTAGGGCTGCGCTGGCAGCATACAGAGGTTCCCAGGCTAGAGGTACAATCAGAGCTGTAGCCGCCAGCCTGTGCCACAGCCACAGCAATGCGGGATTCGAGCCTCACCTGCAACCTACACCACAGCTCTCAGCAATGCCGTATCCTTAACCCATTGAGTGAGGCCAGGGATCGAACCTGCGTCCTCATGGACGCTAGTCGGGTTTGCTAACCGCTGAACCACGATGGGAACTCCATCTCCTATGGTGTAAGGCTCTGACCTCTGGGCATCAATCTCCTAGTGTCTAGATTTAACTTCTTCTTGGGGTACCTGCTTGGGGAATGTCAGTCCCAGCTCCCCAAACCCAGGGTAAGAAATGTGCTTCTCTGCATTCCTTTTACATCCGAAGTGATGAGTTAATCTCTGCTGATGTGTGATAATTCCATCAGTGAGTTAATATATTGTCAAATCACAATACACACGGGAAATAAAAGGATTTTTCAGACCCAGGTGCATCACAAGGAATGGCTGCACCATTGAGGATTTTGGCAGGTCAGCTGAGAAGGAGCTGTTTGAGGACTTGGAGTCATTTTTTTTGTGTTTCTTTCTCTCTCTCTGGTGCTCACCTGCTTTCTCCCCTCCTCGCCCCCAAACTAGAGGCTCCTTCAGGAAGGATCCGGTCCTGGCCAGAGAGAAGGAGGATCTCTCACACCAGCCTGTTCTCATGTTGTCAGTGGTTCTAATATCACGAAGGAGAGGGAAGACGTGAAAGCATGAAACAAAAACATTGAGATTGGAGTTCCCACTGTAGCTCAATGGGTAACGAACCCAGCTAGTATCTATGAGGGTGTGGGTTCAATCCTGGCTTCATTCAGTGGGGTAAGGATCCGGCATTGCTGTGAGCTGTGGTGTAGGTCGCAGACACAGCTCGGATCCTATGTGGCTGTGGCTGTGGCTGTGACATAGGCCGGCAGCTGCAGCTCCAATTTGACCCCTAGCCTGGGAACCTCCATACACCATGGGTGTGGCTCTAAAAAGCAAACAAAAACAAAAATAAAAACAAAGCAACATTGAGATATAGTTGATTTACAATACGACATTAGTTTCAGGTGTACAGCATAGTGATTCAATAGTTTTATAGATTATGCTCTATGTAAAGTTATTATAAAATAATGGCTACATTTTCCTGCACTGTACAAAAATAGCCTCGTTTCTTCTTTATTTGATATGTAGTAGTTTGTACCTCTTAATCCTCTACCCCTATCTTACCCCTTCCCTGTTTGCTCTCCCCACTAGGAACCACTAATTTGTTCTCTATATCCGAGTCTGTTTCTTTTTTGTTATATTCACTGGTTTGTTTTATTTTTTTTTTTTTGGATTCCACAGATAGGTGATACCATGCTATATTTATCTTTCTCTGAGTATAGTCTAATGCTATACTCAGTGAAAGAGTTCTCCATGTGCTTTGGGTAAGTGCAATCATCAAAAGCAGACTAATCATCTCAAGTCCAATTATCTTTTGTCGTCCACAGAACCTTCCTACTGATTTCTCTCGTAACCTCACCAAAGGGTCAAGCTAACACCCCAGGCAACTCTCTGAACTTGGGAGGTGAGTGCAAAAGCAAGGGGGGGGTCCCCACAGTCATGGCCTGTATGTGACATTTCCTTTTTTTTTGTCTTTTTGCTATTTCTTGGGCCACTCCCGTGGCATATGGAGGTTCCCAGGCTAGGGGTCTAATCGGAGCTGTAGCTGCCAGCCTATGCAAGAGCCACAGCAACTCGGGATCCAAGCCGCGTCTGCGACCTACACCACAGCTCACGGCAACGCCGGATCGTTAACCCACTGAGCAAGGCCAGGGATTGAACCTGCAACCTCCTGGTTCCTAGTCGGATTCGTTAACCACTGCGCCACAACGGGAACTCCTTCCTTTTTTTTAAAAAAAAAATCACCATTTGATTAATTCTAAGTCGAAAGGACTTTTTTTCTTTTTTAAAACAATAATTCAATGAATTTTATTATATTTATAGTTGTACAACCACATCACAACTCAATTTTAGACTATGTGCATCCCAAGCCCCCAGTTCACTCCCCCTTTCCCCATCTGTCCCCTTTGATAATGTAAGTGTTTCAAAGTCTGTGAGTCTGATTCTATTTTGCAAATAAGTTCACTAGGATCCTTTTTTAGATTCCACATATAAGTGATATCATATGATGTTTGCCTCCCCCTATCTGAGTTACTTCACTTAGTATGATAGTTTCTAGGTTCATCCATGTTGTTGCAAATGCCATTATTTCATTCTTTTTTAATGGCTGAGTAGTATTCCATTGTATATACACATCACATCTTCTTTATCCAAGAAATGACTTTTTTCTTGATTAAAAAAATCTACTCTCGGAGTTCCTATTGTGGCGCAGTGGTTAACGAATCCGACTAGGAACCATGAGGTTGCAGGTTCGGTCCCTGGCCTTGCTCAGTGGGTTAAGGATCCAGTGTTGCTGTGGCTGTGGTGTAGGCTGGCAGCTGTAGCTTGGATTCAACCCCTAGCCTAAAGGATGCAGGTTCCATCCCTGGCCTCGCTTGGTGGGTCGGCGATCCAGCATCGCCATGAGCTGTGGTGTAGGTCACAGATGTGGCTCAGATCCCAAGTTGCTGTAGCTGTGGTGTAGGCTGGCAGCTGTAGCTCCGATTTGACCCCTAGCCTGGAAACTTGCATGTGCCACAGATGTGGCCCTAAAAAAGCAAAAAAAAAAAAAAAAAATCAGGGATTATGACAAACGCTATCTGTGGGAGGCCTCAGAGATAATGTAGATGTTACCTGATGTTTGAGATGATAGGGTCTGAGACATAGAGAGGAACAGAGAGAAGGGAGCCACAAGGGGAACAGACAGATAGGGGGCACTTAGCGACATGACATGGTAACTCAGAGTTGGAAGCCAGCCGCTCAGACACACGCACATGGGCAGACAGGTCTTCCAATCCCTTTTCTCCTTGAGCCTCTGGGTCTAGAGATAAAAGCCCAGACAGGGAGATGGAGACACACACTGGGACCCCTTCCTTCACAGTGAGACGGAGAGATGCAGAGAGAGGCCCGGAGAAATACAGAAACAGAAAGAGGGACATACACATAGAGACTGAGACTCACCCAGAGACACAGAGAGAGACAGAGACAGAGAATGTAGAGGGACCCTCTGTCCCGTGACACCAGCACCCCTGGGCTCCAGCAGCCTCTGCGGCTGAGACCTTCTTTGGCAACCCAGGACTTTGTGCAAAGGAAGAGATCCTTTCCAACAACTGTTGGTCCAGCTTGGTGGGGGGCAAGGTTTGTAACTCAGCATTTGCAGACAAGAGGACAAGGCTGTCCTCTGGGTTCCAAGACGATTTCAAGGGAAGAAACCCCCCTATTTGCCAAGGTGGGGGGGTTCTACCCGAAGGGACTTACTGTTCAGGAAAGAGTGAATCTGTAATGTGGTTGTCATGAGGCTTTTGGATCTTGCTGTTTTTACGCTAAAGCTGTGATTTTCTGTTCCTGACCAGGTCCTACGTGCCAGAAGTGGCAGAGCTCCCAGGGGAAATATGCTGATCCCTGCTTTTCTTACCTCTGGAGAGTGCGAAGGAAGCCCCCCACTCTATGGTGCTGATGGAGGAAGGCATGAAGGGTGGAGGGAATGGCAGGCTCCTCTGCCTAAGCTGTTCTGTGCTGTTAGTGTTTCTCCCGCATCCACTGTCAAGGTCTATATATGCCATGCTGGGGGTGTGTATGTGTATATGCCAAGGGCAAAGCAGAATCTTGGTCTTGTTGGGGCCTCCAGATCCATGCTGTTGGATCACATTTATCCTGAAGACAAGAACTTTCGTTCCCCTTGGGCATGGTGGCCTGGGATGTCACTTGGCTGGATTCCATGGGAAGCTGAGAGAGGGCCCTTGGTGAATCGTCACCCACAGTTGGGCTGACTCTAAGTAGGTCATTGCTGGTTCTTTGGATAAAAGGAATCCAACCGCCAGAGTGTTCAACCCTTCCAAATTGAAATTGATGACACGGTCAGCCTGGCTTGGGCTCAGGTGCAACTTCTTTGGCCGTGAGCTAAGTGAAAAGCCTAGAGCTTTTGAACCAGAAAGATGTTGATTTTCAGTTAAGGAGACTGAAGCCTGGAGTGATGGGGTGATGGCTAATCAAGGCTTGAGCCAGAGGTAGAAAGCCAAGTGCGCTGTCTCCCAATCCTGGCCTTTCTCTGCAAGACCATGGAATCCCCAAGGGCCTCTCTGCCTCCTCTAAGTAAGATTAACCCACACCAGCAATGTGGTATCTTGAGACCTGGGGTGAGGGAGGAGAACTGTATTTCAAGTAGAAAGCTACTCATTTTCTTCATCTTGGATGTAGACAAGTTCAACATTCATATCATGAGCTACTGACAGGAGAACAGTATTATAGGTCAAAACCCTTCTAGAAAAAAAACAGAATTCACTCCTTTATAAAACAAGCACAAAGGCAGATGCAGCAAAAGAAAATCAGTCGGTAAAGGAAAGGGGGTGATAAGTAGCCCCTAATTATCATTACCAAGAAGCCAGCATTAATGAGGTTACACTACAAATGGGAATGTGAGACTCTGTGAATGAGTGGCCTCACTCTCTCTTTTTATAACAATAACAACAAAAAAAATCTCCAAGTAAGGCAGTTTGAGAAACCAAAAACCTAATAAAGAGGTCAATCAGAAGGTAGAAAAATACACCAACTTGGAGGATGAGTCCTCTTTTGGTGGCATTTTGCTCATCCTGGGACAACCCTTGCATCCTTTTCAGATGAAGTCAGAAAGGGGGTGTAATTTGGCATTTCCCAGCATCTCTCCAGGGGCTTTTCAAGGGGAGGGGATGGTGGGGCCAGTCTTGATTGTCTCAATGCAGAGATTTCAGTACAAGGAAATGGCACTGACCCCAAATCAGCAGATTGAAGTGAGGATGGATGCTTATGAAGCTAAATGGTTATAGGATTAGAGATCTGAAAAAACTTTAGAAAAGACTGACTCTGATTGCCTTGTTTTACAGATGGGAACTCTGAGCATGAGAGAGAGAGAGAAAGGGAGAGAGAGACAGAGACAATGAGAGAGAGACAGAGACAGAGAGAAAGAGATAGAGAGACAGACAGAGAGTCAGAGACAGAGAGACAGAGAGCCAGAGAGAGACTGGCCTTTCATCTACATTGTGCATTGAGCCGTCACATCTACTACGAAAACACACTCTACCCAGAGGTACTCACTCCCTAAGAGAGGATGGCAGGAAAGACACTATATTGGGATGATTATTAGTTATGAAAGGCTCAAGGATGCTAACACAGAAACTCTGGGATTATTTGGGACTTCCTTGAAGAAGCTGTACCTCTCCCTTGAAGAAGTCTGCCCATCCTGAAAGAAGTCAGGCTGCCTGTGGATGACCCAGGGTGGGGACCCACATAACATCCTGAGGAAGTGACTTGGTCAGGAGGCTCACGGAGAAATCAGCGCTAACCATGTCTAAGGCAGATTCTTGGGCAGAGCACTTCATATGTGACAATCCTTGGGAGAGTGATTTAAATCCTGGGAATTCGGTTGCCCCCGCTGGAAATTGAGGAGACTAGTGCCTACCTCATAGGGTTGTTACAAAGATCAAATGATTGAATGTGGGCAAAATACTTAGACTAGTACTTGGCAAATCATAATTGGCCATTACAATGTTGGCTGTTTTTCTTAGAGGACCTGTGAATTCTTGCACACACACACCCAAGCAAGCACACAGTCATGGCTGCCGCGTGAATTTGGATGAGACTCTTTGATGACATCTAAATAAGTGTTAAGCATGGGATCCAGTCTGTTTCACATCAGAGCTCAACCAGCAAAATCTGCTGAACCATCTTTTCATGCAATGTCACCAGAGTTGTGATATGCAGTTCCCTGCCCCGGAAAGAGTATACATCATAGAGGATACATACATACGTACATTCGAGGCACCCTGTGTCAGAATTCTGAGTCACTTTTTGCCTGCTCTGTGAAGACACCCCTCATCATTTCAACCAGAAGCTCTGATACTCCCCACCTAATTTCCTATAATATTTATCATCTGTGCCATCACTTTATAGTGTTTATTGTGTAATAGTGTTTATTTACTTTTAGCCTTTTTACGTGCATATATTTTTTTTGCCAGATGAGACCTGAAACTCTGGGGACAAGATCACTCACTTTTGTATGTCCAAAGATCAGAGTGAGCTGCTCTGCCATAGAATATATTCAATAAAGTCCTTGATTATGCAACCAAAGGTTTGATGATACTGGCTTTTCCAACTTCCAAATGACACACTACTTAACTAGTGACCTAAATGGAATGACCTATTTTCACCAACATCACCTCCTTGGTCTTCCTTACTACAAAAGACATAGCAAGACCCTTTGCCTTATTTCTCCTTCATGTCCACAGCTCTGCTGGTAACATTTAAAGGGAGGTTTGCATTGGATTGGGGGATCAGGAAGGTAGGTAAGAAGGAGACACTGGAATTGGAATGTGTGGGACTACTGGGGGGTGAGATAGTCAATCCAGTTGGCTATCCTGTCCCAAGTCATTGATTGTGGAAAGTTTCCCTCAAGTGGAGACTCTGCCTTTATGTCTGAATCCTCATGGCCATGCACCAAGGTGGAGGCTCAATAGAAACTCCTTGCACCGGTCATTAAAAAATAAAACAAAAATCTCATAATGCCATTTGCAGCAACATGAATGAATCTAGAGATGATCATATTAAGTGATGTAAGTCAGACAGAGAAAGACAAACATCGTAAGATATCTCTAATATATGGAATCTGAAAAATGACACAAATGAACTATGTACAAAACAGAAACAAACTCGCAGACATAGAAAACAAACTTATGGTTACCAAAGGGGAAAGGCAGAGGAGAGGGATGGATTGGGGGTTTGAGATCGGCGCATGCACACTAACGTATATGGAATGAATGGTCAACGGGGACCTGCTATAGAGCACAGGGAACTTTACTCAATGGTCCAAACCTATGTGGGAAAAGAATCTGAAAAATAATGGATATATGGGCACTCCGGATTTGGCACAGCAGAAACAAACCAACTAGGAACCACGAAGTTGCAGGTTCAATCCCTGGCCTTGCTCAGTGGGTTAAGATCTGGCATTGCTGTGAACTGTGGTGGTTATAGATGCAGCTTGGATCCTGTGTTGCTGTGGCTGTGGTGTAGGCCAGCAGCTCTAGCTCTGATTCGACCCCTAGCCTGGGAACCTCCATATACTGCTGGTTCAGCCCTGAAAAAAAAAAAAAAAAAGAATGGATACATGTATATGTATAGCAGAATCACTTTGTTGTACAACAGAAATTAACACAACACTGTAAATCAACTACACGTCAATAAAATTTTGAGACTCAAAAAGATAAGAAACAAAAATCTCCTGGGTGTGAAGATAGGGTTGGATCACCATGTACTGATTCATGTCCTAGCCAACGTCAGTACCGGCAAAGTGGGATCGCCTTTTGAAATCATCAACAGCAGTGGCACGACCTCACGCGCTTACTCACCTCATTCTAATTACCCCAGTGCTTGAAAAACCATTCTCCTCTTCTCCAGGCTAAGCAATATCAGTGTCTTTAACCCAACATTTCCTACAGTGATGTCGCTAAGATGAGTATTCCAGGAGCTATTAACAGGCCTCAAAAATGTGTTCTGTGCCTCAATTCATCTGAACTCACCATACCTCCCTCGTAAGAGCATCCCAATGAACACACATATTTAAGGCCAGGAAAAGTTTTAGTGAAAACAAAACTTTCATCTTTAACTCACGGTTTCCCAAACATTTCAATATGATACCGTAATTTTACCTGGCACCTTTATTAATTTTCTATAGAATCATTTGGAAAATGGTGCGTTAACTGCTTCTTATACACTATGGGTTCATGTTCCCTCATTATCTTCTTTTTCCTTTAAAAGCATGATGACCCAAACCGAAAAGCCCATCAGTACAGAGAAGGATTAAATTAGTGTTTTACATATGATCCTGACAGTTCACATTAAGCAATCGGTCAAAAACAACAAATAAACAACAACAACAACAACAAATCTGCCCTAGCCTACAGCAAGTAAGGGATTTAGAGTCATACAGAATTTCACCTTAGTAAGTTCAACCCACCAGTTCTTCCCACCCTCCTCTGATTTTTACCCACTTGTGCCCCATCTAGGAACTTTCCAAACATAAACAGGAAATAACTTAAAACTGCCCTAGTCTGACCAGTGAATAATAATAGAATTCAACATTGGCTTAAACAGTCAACACCCATCATTCTTGGAATCCAACAGAATATCATTAATATTACTTGGGTCCTGATAATTCCTCGTTAAAATGTATTTACATTAGAAGAAGAGATATACATGATACCCTAAAGAAACATTTTTTTTTTTTTAAATAATCAAGCTACATGGTAAAGCTCCATCTACAGAAAAGGTAAAACGCTGTTCAGCTTTTCCTCAGTTCCTCCTTCTGTGTTTATTTCACCATGGCCAATATGGTCTCATTTCTCTTTATGTAATTTTCAGATTCTTCTCACTGACTGGCCTCATATGTTTATTAAATGGCAGAAGTAGAAAGAAGTCTTTCAAGGGAAAAGTCTTAAGTCTGTATATTCAGATAACCATACACCTTACACTATGCTTCAGTAATGTATTTTATTAATGTAGCACCAAATCCAATAAATCAATGTAATATTAATAGATTCTAATAAAAGAGATTTTACTCTCTTGAACAAAAATAAATAAATAAATAATTACCCCAGCGCAGGAGATGCCACAGAGTCTCATGGGATCATCTGAGATAAAGAGGAGGAATGAAAGGACAAACAAGTGACTCATCTTAATGGATTTGCTCCAGACAAGAGAAACCTGTAATTTCTCTTAGGCGTGTTTAACAGACACACTGCGCCGTGAATCACAGGCTTACACAAGGCTCGAAACCCCGGGGCAGGGGGAACAGCTCTCACATTGGCTTCTCCTAACAGGCAGCTGGTTTCCTTCCCTTTCAGCTGCAGAGAAGACAGATCACAGGCACTGACGGGACCGCGGGAGGTGCCAGGGCGGGCACAGTGATGGTGGGGCAAGGTGGTGGGGAGCGCAGCGAGGACCCTCCTGTTGGGCTGCTAGACTTCCTGGATGCCGTGAGTACATATGCCACCCCACACACCTTTTCCTACTGAAGCCAGGATTGTCTTTGCACATCTTCCCAATGCGGGAAGCTGTGTGCTTTAGGAGGGTGTTTTCTGGAATGCTCGATTCCGCAGCAATCGTCCCTAACATTATTTAAAGATTGACTAGCCCAAGGCTGGTGTTATTTCCTCAGTCTCTTGTACATTCGTTTTCCTTTAAAAGTCACAAGTCAGGCTCTAATTTGCTCACTGCCTAATTTGTTGGGCAATTAGGCTCTGTCCTCTGATGGTCCCCCTTTCTTGATAAATTGGATGAGCAAACGAGCTTTCAATTCCCTTCCTTTAGGCTGAGTGTAAAGCTGGATGTTTTTGATGAAGCATGCGTTAGTAGGTCCTTTTCTTAGTGCGGCTGATAGAGCTTTTCTATCAACTTAAAAGGAAACATTTCCTTCAGTTACTGCTGAAACCTTTGTGCAAAGACATCGCCTCTCATTCTGAGTGGCCAACACTAAGCCCTTTGATGGCCTATATTCCGTATACTTGAGGTCAATTGTGGGAGCTCTGCACTGTGCATCTTAAGGTGCTGTTTGTTTAGTGTCAGCCCTCCAGTGAGCGTTCCGGGGTGAGCCATTGCCCATCATACCCAGTTGCTTTAACATCAGAGAAGTATCAAGATCGCTGCTGAGCTGCTGGAAGCTTCCCAACGCTGAGATGATGTGATTCTTCCAACTTAACAGAGTTTGAATCCAGACTGCAATTCCCAGAGCAAATACCAAGCTGCAAAGAGACTGGCTGGCCGCTATCTAAAAGAGTCGAGATGAGATGATTTTGATCCTAGCAGAGCTGTTGCATCTTTCTTCTTCCCCAAGGCTCTTTATGAAATAGCTCATCAATGGCAAGGGGGAGCCTGTAAAAGAGGCTGAATATATTCTATTATGGAGGCCAAGAAATACACACGCAACTTGCTTCGCCTTGGCTGTATAATCAGAGCCCTAATCGCCCTAGTGGAGTAGATGGAACATATAGTTAAGAAAGTAGGCTGAGGGGAGCAACACAGGCAGGCAGACACACACACACACACACACACACACACACACACACAAATGTGGGTCAGCTCACCCTTAAGTTCCTCACCCTTCAGTTATGCTTTCTGAATTAGTCCTGCCCATCAACGGGATTGGCCAAGGAGCATGAGGTGAGGTGCCATCTAAAAAGTTAGCAAACGAGTGAGAAGAGCTTCTCCCTCTCACCTTGGGTGAAGTTCAATGGAGAGGAACACATTGAGAATGGGTCCATTTAGTTTACAGACATGCCCATCCAGGTCACCTGTTTTGCATGAAGAGGTTTGTGAGACCCCACCCTCCCTGCATTCCTTCCTGCCTGACTGCAGTTATAGTGCCCAGGCTGCACCTTCTGTTATTGTCTCTGAGAGTCCTGATGCCAGCCCTCCCTCAGCCTGTTCAGACAGGCCGGGAGCACCTCCATCTGTGTGACTCATTGGCTGCAGCTCCCTTGAGCATCTAGATCAGAAATACATTCCAGGTCCCAGGAAGGTGAATTGTGTTTTTGAATTCCAACTCACTCAGAAACTCAGCTCCTGGTACAAGGAAGCTGGGACACATAGATGGTGTTGAAGAAGAACCAGCATCTTCTGGGTCTGTCTAGGGAGACAGCATTTTGTGGTTGCCGGCTTTGTGGAGAGGGTGTGGAAAACGCTTGCACTGACCTTGCTAATCTGGCTGCGCAGTTTCCTGCCGATCCTGGGGGGGACATTACAATCCTTTTTCACATCAGGCTCCACATAATATAACAAGGAGGAGTCCCTTAGGCTGAGGCACATTTCTGTTTAAATGACTAGGTTCCAGAATTATCTAGTGTTGCAAATAAGTTCATTTGCTCCTCTAAGATAGGAAGGTTGCCTGGTGATTTTAAAACAAAAATTACAGAAGCTGGTATCATTCATAGCTTATTTATTTTTCCAACATATGTTTGCTAAGTGTGTACTGTACACGTGATATACTCTGCTGAGTGCTGGGGACAGAGAAATGTCCTTCCGTGTTCATCTCCTGACTAATGATAACCTGATTTTCCCACTGGGTGCAGCCTACTTTCTCTGGGGCTCTGGGGCTAAAAGCAGTAAAACTCTCGCTCCGTGGAACGCTTGTCATTAGGGCTCCCAGCACAGGTCGTGGTGTGGGAGGTGCTCCTTGCTCATTCAGGAAGCTAAATCCCAAGATGCGTTCCCTCTGGGACTTCTGGGTGTAGCTTCATTTTCCTTTAAGCTTTCGAGGCCAGCAAATACTATTTTCTCTCTCTTTGAAGTAATCAACCTTGTTAGAGCAGGGAGCCTGTCTTCCATTCAGCCACCTAGACTGCTGTTTATTATTAAGTGATAAGCAGATGTCCTTGCTTTGGGCTTTTTCAGTGAGCCACCCTCTCTGGCCTTGAGGTATCTGTGTACTTATAGATCTTGAAGATGACTTTTGACCTAGCTGTCTGTCTTTTCAAGTACCAGTTGAATTGCCAACATTACTATATTAATTAGAAAGAAGTCATTGACTCTATCAACAGTTTCTCAGTAAGAGCTACTTCCTTAAAAACAAACAAATAAAAAGCCTTCTGGACAAACTGAGAATCAGAATTTATAGTCAGCTAGCACTAAGTGTGACTTTTAGTGCCATAATTCATCACTTCTAAGGTAGACTTTTTTTTCACTTTGAATATTTCTGAAATTGGATTGTGTAGTACAATGAGTGCCCTGTCGTGGTTTAACTGGCAAGTTTTTTTTAGTGGACATAAAAGTAATGATGTTGCTTATAATGGCAGATTCAGTGAAATAAGATAATTTAATTTTGCATAGCTGTGTCAACTGGGTACTTGAGGTTTTCATTGTCACATGTCTCTCTAGTCAGACATATACATAAATATAAATCCACATGCATTTCGGGTGATGCCATTTCTCATTGACAACACCATTACGTTTTCCCCGTTTAGAATGCATCATTAAGCCCAACCAATGGATCTAAATTAATGAATCGTTGAGGACAAGACGTGAGTATTAAAAGCGCAAAGAGAGAATCTTACTCTATGAACTATAGTGTTAGATCTTAGAGAGGCTCTGTAGTTTGCAATTATGCAAAAAGCAAAGTTCACTCTAATTATTGCCTTTATCAATGGTTAGTCTAAGAAAGGGTGCTAGCCCTGTTCTGCTTTATCTAAGATCCCTGAGGTTTGTTTTTTTTTTTTGTCTTTTTGCCTTTTTTAGGGCCACTCCCACGGCGTATGGAGATTCCCAGGCTAGGGGTCCAATTGGAGCTGTAGCCGCTGGCCTACGCCAGAGCCAGAGCAACTCAGGATCCAAGCTGCGTCTGCAACCTACACCACAGCATTGTTTGATCCAGTAGCAGACAGCAGTGTACTTTCATTTTACTTTCAGTTACTTGACACCAAAAGCTTGGAGGACCACTTAGGACGGTGGTTCTCAAATGGGGACGATTTCTCTCCCAGGGGCACATTTGGCAATGTCTGAAGACATTTTTGGCTATTATAGCTGGGGAGGAGGTGGCTCACAGCATCTAGTGGGTAGAGACCAAAGATACTCTAAACATCCTACAGTTCACAGGACAGCCCCCGACAACAAAGAATTTTCCAGCTTTGCCATCACTGAGAGGCTCTCCAGCTGGACCATCTGTGTTGAGCTCCTGGCTCCACTTCTTTCTATCGGAGTGACTTTCGACTTATAGTTGCCCAATGCTTTGTACTAGTTTCTCCATTGATAAAATGAAGATAGTTACAATATATTTTCCAAAATTGAAGCATAGTTGATTTATAATGTTGTGTTAATTTCTGCTGTATGGCAAAGTGGTTCAGTTATTTATATATATATACACATGTAAATGTATATATATATAAATTTTTCAGTTTTATATATATATATATACACATGCACACTCTTTTTAAAATACTTTTTCATTATCATTTATCATAGGACATTGAATATAGTTTTCTGTGCTATGCTGCAGGACCTTTTTGTTCACCCTCTCCCTGTAAAATAGCTCACATCTGCCAACTCCAACCTCCCCCTCCATCCCTCTCCCAGCACCCTCCCCCTTGGCAACCACAAGTCTGTTCTCTATGTCCATGGACTTGTTTCTGTTTCATAGATACATTCCTTTGTGCCATATTTTAGATTCCATATATGAGTCATACCATATGGTATTTGTCTTTCTCTGTCAGACTTACTTCACTTAGTATGATAATCTCTAGGTCTGTGCACATTGCTGTGAGTGGCATTATTTCTTTCCCCTTCATGGCTGAGTGGTATTCTGTTGTATGTATGCACCACATCTGCTTTATCCAATCATCTGTCAATGGACATGTAGGTTGTTTCCTTGTCTTGGCTATTGTGAAGAGCGCTGCTGTGAACATAGGGGTGCATGTATCTTTCCCAATTATAATGTTGTCTGGCTATAGGTCACAATATTTTATATTATACGATTAAATGAGTTAGTGCAAAGAAAGTGCGTAGCATAGTGATTGGCAAATAGAATTCTTGACAAATGTAACTACTAAGAAACTTGTGGATTTAACAAAATGAGATGATGCTTTAGTTAACATCCATCTTTCCTGGTGCTTCCATCATTCCCGTCTATTTTTTGCAGAATGGTCAGCAGTGGATGGAAAATCTTTCCCTTCTTTTTCCGTTTTAGCTGGCTTGAAGTACATATTGGTCCCCGTTCCTAAGGCAGGTTGTTTGGCATGAATCTCTCAGAGTACCTAGTGGGGTCACGAGCGGTTGGTTAGTTGGCTAAGTGTTGTACTAGTTATGCAGTATTTTCCGATATAGCTTGTTCCACCTTTGTTCTCTACGGCAGGTGAAGATTCAAATCTGTGAAAATGAAGTCCCAGGCAGTCACGATTTGCTGTTTAATGTTATTTCTGAAGACAGAATGTTTTCCTCGTAGATCTCATCATCACATAGAAGTAAGTCTGATCCCTTCTTACGCGATCCCGTGAGAAATCGGTCCGTTCTCTGAGATGACTAGACTTATGATACAAAACATGTCATTGAAAAGAAATTTTCAAATGACTACAATTTTACCCTTCCTATGGTAGCGTTCTAAAGAAAGGAACAAAGAAAAGTTGAGAGGTGGCTAGGTCTTGGGACAAGATCGTATTATTTTGATAGGGAGCAACAATCTAGTAGGAACACCACTTTGCAAACCATGGAGTATGTAGACAGGCGGCTTTTGAGAGGAGGAGGTGCTAGCCTGGTAGTTGGGCAATTTCGGTTCAGACCTTAATTTTGCTTGTTAATTGCACAAGTTGCTTCACTTCTCTGAGTCTTAATTTCCTTGCCCATAACATGAAGGGTTTTTTCTTTTTTCTTCTTTTAGATAATGTTTACAGTCCTTTATAGCTACAAAAAGAGTTTGTGATTCTATTATTGCAACCTAGCTCTCATTTCTAGCTTCTGCTCATTTCCTCCTCTCTGCAGATATACAGTATGGGGTGGACCATTTGTTCCATTTCATAGTTACAGTTAATACAGGCAGAGAACAGCTGGGTGTTATAATTTGCCAAGACCAGCTCAGCAGGTGAGGGCTGAAGAACCAGTGCTTGAAACTTAAGGAAAAAGTTAACATAAATCAAGACACAGAGACATTTATCTTAATTAAAGGTGGGAACCAGGGGACTCAAGGTCTCAGGGACCAAGAGCCCCACCTCAAGATACCCCACTGCTTTTATTGTGCTCTTTAGGAATAGGTCAAGTGAGGAGGGGTGGCAGGTGCAGGATATAGTTCTTTTTATTATTTAAAAAGATCCTTTATTATTCTAAAAGTCACATAGCTGGTAGATGGTTAAGCTTTTATTTCTAACCTTTAGGCATTTAACAGTCATTAGCATTGAGGAAGCCTGGGGCAGCTGTCTATGTATAGCATCTAGAGAACCATCATTGTGCTTCCTATCTGTGGCAACTCTGCCTGCCTAGGTTTGCATCTAGGCTCTCCTTGCTAGTGCATATCCTGCTAACGACCCCTCATAAGCCCCTTGGGGCCATGAGGCTCATCTTCCTCTTATTCTTTAGAGGACATATCATGCTGTGCAAACGGCATGCCTATCTGCACAGGTCCATCATGCCTAGACCAACACATTATGTCCTCATTCAGCTGAGCACACAAATAACTTAGGCCTTTAGGTCTTTGTTCTTAAGCTTAAGTCATTTACCAGCACTGCAACTGTTTTCCAAGCAGGAAGATGGGGTAAAGTAAAGCAGAACAAGCTGGAGTCTTTAGCAGAGAAAATAGAAACAGAGAGGCTAAGAAAATATTGTAGAAACATGTCTCGCGACAATAACTCTCATCACCGTGGTCTCCCTGGATATTTAAACTTTCCAAAAAATGTACCCAATCCACTGACCTTCAGAGCCCAAGTGACCACTGTCAAGTTTCCAGCCTTCACGGGGTGGAGGGAGCATGGTCTCCATCAGTGCTCACCTCTCTGTTTCCTTCAGCAAGTTCCCGCACTATGAGCTGCAGTTTTCTTCTAGTCCTGAACTCGTGTCCTCTTCATATCCACATGGAGCCTCTAAGTTGAGATGAGAGAGGAGAGTCCCACAGTAAAGAAGACATTTGGGATTTATGTTTTGCAGGAGGGAGATAAACTTCAAGGTCCTGAAGGAAAGCTCAAGACGGGAAGGCTGCAAGGTATGTGGCTGAAAGTCAGTCTTCTTCCATTCGAAGACTGAGCAGAATAAAGGAAGGGCATGGATATTGCAAGCCTGTCAGCAGACCACCTGTAATAAGTTCTCAATGTTTAGCAGCACAGGTAGATTTTCCTACAATTATACAATTATTCGTGGCATAGTCAATGAAGCAAGTTGGCAGATATTCAGGTGTTCTAGAATAGGAGACAAGAGTCCATTTTATTTAATTTTATTATTTTATTTTTTTGCTTTTTAGGGATGCACCCACGGCACATGGAGCTTCCCAGGATAGGGGCCACAGCGCACAGCAACGTGGGATCTGAGCCTCATCTGCAACCTACACCACAACTCACAGCAATGCCAGATCTTTAATTTACTGAGTGAGGCCAGGGATCGAATCCACAACTTCATAGTTCCTAGTTGGATTTGTTTCTGCTGTGCCACAACGGGAACTCCAGGAGTCCATTTTAAAACTCAGAAAGGGAAATCTGTTTGAACTAATGAGCTAACAAGAGGCAAAAGAGGGAAGAGGACAGGATTCATTTACTTCTTCATTCACAGAGATCAGGCTGCTTAAATGTATGTAACACTCTGAGGCTGAGAAGTCTATTAAAGTGATACCGTGTTAGCAAAACTGGTCACTCTTGAGAAGTGAGAGAGAGAGAGAGACTGTGGAGGCATCATTACTTGTTAAGGTATCAAAATCATGTGATTCTCACCCACGCTAGTGATAACGGGGCTCTGCACAGTCATGGCCATTTTTGGTGGCAAATACATCTCTATAAGCTGTGGAATGAAAAAAAGAAAGAGGACCAGAAGATAGCTAATGTTCCCTGAGCATTTATGATCATGAGCTGTACAAGATGCTGACTCATTTGACGTTTGTAACAAGTTTGGCATTACCTCCAAACTCTAGGGATGAAGAAATTGAGAAGTGCTTGCTTAAATAACTTGTAAAAATTGATACACTTTGGTAGATATCAAAGAAAGATGCAAACACTTGCTTCCTTTCTCCATAAATGGAGTCATCCACGGAGCTGTCTAAGCCATAAATATGAGTGAGTGCATTCCTTGACTCACAGCCATCTGGTCACCTCATTGTATTTATTTCAACACCTTCATAGCTCTCAGCATCACCTACGTCTTCCAGTAGGTGCCACTGCCACTATCCTAAGGCAATTCTTCCTGGGACTATTTCAACAGCTTCATCTAGTCAATTCACTCTACCCATGGTCAAAATTAAGACACCACGGAGTTCCTGTCATGGCGCAATGGAAAGAAATCCGACTAGTTACCATGAGCTTGTGAGTTTGATCCCTGGCCTTGCTCAGTGGGTTAAGGATCCGGCGTTGCCATGAGCTGTGGTGTAGGTTGCAGACACAGCTCAGATTTGATGTTGCTATGGTTGTGGTGTATGTCTGCAGCTACAGCTCTAATTCGACCCCTAGCCTGGGAACCCCCATACACAGCGGGTGCAGCCCTGAAAAGCAAAAAATAAAAAAATAAAAAAAATAAGACACCACCAGTGTTTATAAATAAAGTTTTATTGGAACACAGCCATGCCAAATTATTAACATATGGTCTTTGCTTTCATGCTACATGGCAGAGTGGAGTAGTTGTGACAGAAACCGTATTGGCCCACAAAGCTGAAAATATTTACTCTCTGCCTAGCATCATATTTAGCAAATAAAAATACAGGATGTCTGATTCAATGTAAATTTCAGATAAATCATGAATAATATTTCATGAGTCATATGTATACTAAAAAACATTCCATTGATTTTATTGAACACCTTTAGTCAGTCATCTTTACTTGTGGATTCTGTATCTGCAACTTCTACTCATTGAAATCTTCTTGCAAGCCCCAAATACTCACAAGACTTTCTTTTTTGTCCACACCTGTGGCATATGGAAGTTCCCAGGCTAGGGGTCCCATCAGAGCTACACCTGCCAGCCTACACCACAGCCACCGCAACAAGGAATCCGAGCCACATCTGTAACCTACACCACGGCTCATGACAACCCTGGATCCTTAACCCACTGAGCGAGGCTGGGGATCAAACCCACATCCTCATGGTTATTAGCCAGATTTGTTACTGCTGAGCCACGACGGTAACGCAGCCTCACAGTCAGCCTGGCAGGGTTTCAGTTGTTGCTGAGGACCCGGTTCAATGTCACTTCCTCTGGGAAGCCATCCTCAAACCCCCAGAATGAGTTAGATGCTCCTGTCAGAGTGTGGACATGCTAATTAGGCTTCTCTCTCTCTTCTCCTTTTCAGAGAAATGCCATGGACCTTGCACCCCTTCTTCCAACTGCAGCCAGCCCTGTGCTCAGCACTTCCATGGAGAAATTAGATTTACCTGTAATGGAAATGAGTGGCAGAAGTTAACTGAAACGTGTACAAGCCTTTCTGTGGAAACACTCTTTCAGGTGATGCATTTGCATATTTGCATCTCAATGGCAGTTCTACCAGAGTCAACCCTGAAAGACAGGGTAGAGGCATTTTTAATGTTTTCTGTTCAGCATGACAATAAGTCTCAGATCTGGACTTAAGAAATTCTGCAAAGTGGGTTAAGTTTGTCTCATCCTTCCTTCCTCAAGCTACTCTCCCCTCTCCCTGTTCTCTCCATCTCTCCCTCTTAGATTCTTTTCTCAAAAAAAATCTGAAACTCATTTACACAATGACAAATACTTATAGGTTAAAGTTTTAACTCTGAAGATGGATTTGCATGTCTCTTATGCTATCAATTAAGCAATGAAATGTGCCTAGAATCAAGTTCACTTTACTATCTTTTTCTAATACTTTAAATCACTTGGCCAAAGGAAAGGAGCAAAGGGTGTCCCAGAGTGAATAGAAATCCAATGAATACAACAGATCTCAATTAAAATTAAAATATCATGAGTTCCTATTGTAGTGCAGTGGAAATGAACCCGACTGGTATCCATGAGGAAGCAGGTTTGATCCCTGGCCAAGCTCAGTGGGTCGGGGACCTGGCATTGCTGTGGCTGTGGTGTAGGCTGGCAGCTGCAGCTCTGATTCAGTCCCTAGCCTGGGATCTTCCGTATGGCTTGGGTCTGGCCCTAAAAAACAAAAAACAAAACAAACAAACAAAAAAATCCAGGAATTTCCTGGTGGCTCAGTGGGTTAAGGATCAGGCATTGTCACTGCTGTGGCCATTGTTACTGCTCTGAGGTGAGTTCGATCCCTGGCCAGGGAAGTTCCACAAGCCATGAGCAAGGCCAAAAATTAAATTAAATTAAATTAAAATATTTTTAAAAATTAAAACAGATTAAAATCTTACATCCTTTCATTTACCAACTGTTTCTTTCTATCTCCCCTCCAATCCTGTAGAAGCACAGTGAGCTCTGCATCTCCTAAATTTTTTTTTCTTTTTGGGGCCGCACCCGAGGATGGAAGTTCCCAGGCTAGGGGTTGAATCAGAGCTACATCTGCCAGCCTATGCCACAGCCACAGAAATGCAGAATCCGAGCCTCATCTGAATCCTACACCACAGCTCACGGCAATGCCGGATCCTTAACCCACTGAGTGAGGCCAGGGATCCAACCCGCATCCTCATGGATACTAGTTGGATTCGTTTCTGCTGAGCCACAGCGGGAACTCCCTGCATCTCCTAACAGCGTAATGGTGGTTTTATCAAGGGAGCATCCATGCAGGCTCTGTCACAACCTAAATAATCATGGAGATGTCCTTGCAACTATGCTGTCATTCGAAAGTGAGTCAAGTGAAGTACATTATTGCTGTGGCTTAGCCCAAGTCATATTCTAGGAAATCCTAGGTAAAATAATGAGGAAAGGAGCAAGTCACGTCTATTTAGCAACCTCTTAGACTTTTTGAAATCATGGTGTCTTTCCGTTCCGTGTTTGAACTGCCAACCTTCCTCAGCCACTCCCCTCTGAGTTCCATGTGGCTCCTCTTTGTTAAAACATGACAATACCTGGACAAATCTTGTTTCTCAGATTTCTCCATATCCTGGAGAAACCTGTCTTATTCTCATCCTTGGGTTAAATATCCCTGTCCTGATGTTGGAAATTACAATAACTCTGACTCGGGTCATCAGTGTTGGAAAGTGAGACACGAGGACAAGGAGAAATCTTGACAAGACTCCTTACTTCTGCAGAAAGGCACGGGTACCCCAAAAAGCGTAGGCGCCAAGCAAAGGATCCTCCCCTATTTATCCCTAATGCAGGTGATGTACCTGTCCCCTTCCCATGGGTCAGGTCAGGGCATACATTCTTCCCGGTTGGCTAATTTGAAACAAATTGTTACTGGGAAAAGAGGTAAGGAGGAAGGGGGTCGCAGGGTTGATTCAGCAGGAGCCGGAGCCAGAACAAAATGGAGTAACCAAGGTTTCCTTTGATAGAAAAGACATTATGTTACTGTCCACACTGATTCCAGTAGATCGGTCCATATCCCCATCTCTGTGGGAATTTGGGTGGCATCTCCTGCCTGTTTGTGACTCTGCTTATCTCCTCACTGCTTCTTAACATCTAAACCACTTTTCAGGACCACTCACATCTCTGTTTGTGGATCATTTGCACTTTTAACATCTTTAGTCCAACACCTTAGTTACTGAATTATATTTGAATAAAACAATATTTTTTTTCTTTTTTTGGGGGAAAAAACAGGACTCAAATAGCGCAACACGGCTTTCTGTGGCAGCCCCATCTATACCTGTACACATCCTTGACTTTGGAGCTCCGGATCCCATCAAGAGTGTAGCTCAAGGCATCCAAAAGAAATGCCCACTTGATTACACCTGCATAATTGATGCCGTGAAGTCCGCTGAAGCCACGTCTGGAAATATCGCATTTATAGTGGAGTTACTGAAAAATATTTCTGCGGACTTGTCTGATAATGTTACCCAAGAGAAAATGAAGGTATTCCTGGCTAATTTCATTTCAAAAACGGACAATATTTCTTTTCCAAAATCTTGCATTTGAATAGTTCCGAATGTACTTTTCAGGCAAAAAACTACAATAACCACAGCAATCATAACAGTTCATTTCAGTTTTGCATGTTCATTTATTCTAGTTTATGGAAGTTTTCAAGAAATTGATAGCTGCACGCTAGACTGTGTTTACTCTAGCATTTCCAAAATTTTACTCTTTATAGAACCTAATTGTCCTGAGAAATGTTAGCAGAGATTCCATTTTTTTTTTTTTTTGGTCTTTTTTTAGGCCACACCCAAGGCATATGTAAGGCTAGGGGTGGAATTGGAGCTGTAGCTGCCAGCCAACACCACAGCCACAGCAACACCAGATGAGAGCCTGTCTGTGACCTACACCACAGCTCACAGCAATGCCAGGTCTTTTAACCCAATGAGCAAGAGGCCAGGGATCAAACCTACATCCTCATGTATACTAGTTGGGTTCGTTACCTCTGAGCCACAATGGGAACTCCCAGGGGTTCCATTTTTATTTTTATTTATCTATTTATCTTGCTTTTTAGGGCCACCACCCGCGGCATGCGGAAGTTCCCAAGCTAGGGGTTGAATCAGAGTTACAGCGTCTGGCCTACACCACAACCACAGCAATGCAGGATCCAAGCTGCATCTGCACCCTGCACTCATGGCAATGCAAAATCCTTAACCCTCTGAACAAGGCCAGGGATCTAACCCGAATCCTCATGGATACCAGTGGGGCTCGTTACTGCTGAGCCGCAATGGAAACTTCTGAGGTTCCATTTTTAAAAGGGGGATCTGGAGCTACCATCGCAGCAGAAACAATCCATCTAGGAACCATGAGTTTGCGAGTTGGATCCCTGGCCTTGCTCAGTGGGTTAAGGATCCGGCATTGCCGTGAGCTTTGGTGTAGGTCACAGACATAGTTTGGATCCTGTGTTGCTGTGGTTGTGGTGTAGGCCGGTGGCTACAGCTCCTATTAGACCCCTAGCCTGAGAACCTCCATGTACCGCAGGTGCGGCCCTAAAAAGACCTAAATACATAAATAAAATAAAATAAAATAAAAGGGGGATCTGGAGCACAGCAGATTTAGGAATTCTGGGTTAAACAAAGCCAAGCAGGTCTCCTTATGGCAGGACTTTCTAGAGCTTTTAATGTGTTTAATGAACTTTGGGACTCTTCCTTCGAGTGGGGGATAGACATGGGGGTGAGGTATACAGTACCTCTCATATGTAGACTGCCGTGGAATCTACTCCCAATCTCATTCTTAAATGGTCACTAATATCTCATGGAAACTTGGGTTATACAAAATGCAGTTA
The DNA here is from genome assembly GCF_016906955.1 of Phacochoerus africanus. Lineage (NCBI taxonomy): Eukaryota > Metazoa > Chordata > Mammalia > Artiodactyla > Suidae > Phacochoerus > Phacochoerus africanus. Next base: position 43,615,750 of record NC_062552.1, read on the forward strand.
GGAATGCTGCCCTGGGCCTATAATGAAGCAGGTAACTCTTATCTGTGAATCATTTTCTTTTATTTTAAATTATTTTATTTCATAATTGTATTTTATTTTACTTCATTCTTTTATTTTCTTTAATTTTTTTTATATACAATTAAAGCCACTTTATTTATTTTGTCTTTTTAGAGCCGCTCTTGTGGCATGTGGAGGTTCCGGGCTAGGGGTCAAATCAGAGCTGCAGCTGCTGGCCTACACCACAGTCACAGCAAAGAGCAGTTTGTGGCACTGCCTGATCGTTAACCCACTGAGTGAGGCCATGGATTGAACTCACATCCTCACAGATACTGTGTCAGGTGCTGAGCCACAAGGTGTGGTCCTGGTCCTATTTTATTTTACTTATTTCATTATTTTATTTTTTCATTTTATTTTTTATTTTTAGCACTCTTTTACTGTTCTCCCCTCTCAGCACGCCCAGGAGCATGCGATTCTAATAAGGAGTGAAGTTGAAGGGAATAATATCAATAATGATTGATATTGGAAGAAGGTCAAATCATTTCACTGTTAGAAATTTCGGATTTTAGAAATCGACTTTGTCCCATCACATGTAAATCCCCAGCATAATATCTGCTTTTCTCCATCGCAGAGCTACAGCAAAGTGGCCAATCACATCCTCCACCCAGCAGTCATTCCAAACTGGGCTTTCATCCCGGACAAAAACGCCAGCTCAGATCTGCTGCAGTCAGTGACTTTGTTCGCCAGGCGGCTCCGCCTCCCCCATGAAGCCGCGCACATTGTGGACGAACTCTTTATCCAGACCAAAGGGTTCCCCATCGGCCACAACACTTCGGAGAGACGTTTCAACTTCTCCATGAACGTGAACAACACCACAGAGAATCTCCTAGGAATGATAGAGATTCCCAGGCAAGAGCTGTGGCAGCTGCCACCAAATGCCTCCCAAGCCATCAGCATAGCTTTCCCCACGCTGGGGGCCATTCTGAAGGAAGCCCACCGGGGAAACGCAAGTCCTCCCAGGCCTGTAAACGGGCTGGTCCTTTCGGTGATTTTACCCGAAAGACTGAAGCAAGTCTTACTCACCTTCGAGAAGATCAACAAATCCCGGAGAGCCCGGGCCCAGTGTGTGGGCTGGCACTCCAGGAAAAGGAGGTGGGACGAGAACGTCTGCGCAACAGCGTCGGACGTCGCCCACAGGGTGAAATGCCGATGCAACTACACCAACGCGGTGATGTCCTTTTCCATTCTCATGTCCCCCGTATCCGTAGACGACAAGGTCCTGGGCTACATCACCTGCGTTGGGCTCAGCATCTCCATCTTTAGCTTGATGCTTTGTCTGATCATCGAAGCCACCGTGTGGTCCCAGGTAGTGGTGACGGAGATATCCTACATGCGACACGTGTGCATTGTGAACATAGCCGTGTCGCTCCTGACCGCCAACGTGTGGTTCATCCTAGGCTCGAACTTGAACAAAAGGGCCCAAGACTACAACTGGTGTGTTGCAGTGACATTTTTTAGCCACTTTTTCTACCTCTCTCTGTTCTTCTGGATGCTCTTCAAAGCACTGCTCATCATCTATGGAATCCTGGTCGTCTTCCGGAGGATGATGAAGCCTTGCATGATGGCCATTGGCTTTGCCATTGGCTACGGATGCCCACTGGTCATTGCTGTCACCACCGTTGCTATCACAGAGCCAGGGAAAGGCTACATGAGACGTGGTGCCTGTTGGCTTAACTGGGACGATACCAAAGCCCTTTTAGCATTTGCCATCCCAGTCTTGGTCATCGTGGCTGTGAATCTGGTTGTGGTTCTGGTGGTTGCTGTCAACACTCAGAGGCCCTCGATTGGCAGTTCCAAGTCTCAGGACGTGGCCATAATTATGAGGATCAGCAAAAATGTGGCCATCCTCACCCCACTGCTGGGACTGACCTGGGGTTTTGGAATAGCTACCCTCATAAAAGGCACTTCATTGATTTTCCATATAATCTTTGCCCTGCTCAATGCTTTCCAGGTAAGTTCCAGGAGGCTTGTTTTATTTGTTTCATTTTTATCTATTTTTTTTTTTTTTGCTTTTTAGGGCCACACCCAATGCATATGGAAGTTCCCAGGCTAGGGGTCCAGTCAGAGCTACAGCTGCCAGCCTATGCCACAGCCACAGCAATGCCAGGTCTGAGCCACGTCTGTGACCTACACCACAGCTCATGGCAATGCTAGATCCTTAACCCAATGAGCAGGGCCAGGGATAAACCCGAGTCTATGGATACTAGCTGGGTTCTTAACTCACTGGGTAAGGCCAGGGATCGAACCTACATCCTCATGGATACCAGTTGGGTTCTTAACCTGCTGAGCCACAATGGGAACTCTGAGACTTGCTTTGTTAATTAATATTATTAACTAATATTTTACTTATAAACTATTAATTTCTAATTTGTTTTTCTGGCTATATAACAAAACATGGCTACAACATGGAGTTCCCGTCATGGCTCAGTGGAAATGAATCTGACTAGCATCCAGCACGATGCAGGTTCGATCCCTGGCCTCCCTCAGTGGGTTAAGGATCCGGCGTTGTCATGAGCTGAGGTGTAGGTCACAGGTGCAGCTCAGGTCCTACATTGCTGTGGCTGTGGCGTAGGCCGGCAGCTATAGCTCTGATTCAACCTCAAGCCTGGGAACCTCCAGGAGAGCCCTAAAAAGCCAAAAAATAAGAAAAAAAAAACAACAACAAGAAAACATGGCTACAAGTGAAAAATGTAGAACGCCAAAATTCCTTCCATATCTTAGAGGTGCCTGTCTTTGGCATCTCTTGCCCTGCTAATTATCCTGTTGGATTTGGATGATCAAGCTAGCTGGGTGCGAATCTCCTTTTTTCTTTCTTTTTTTCTTTTTGTTTTACAGAGCCACACTCGTGGCATATGGAGGCTCGCAGGCTAAGGGTCTATTTGGAGCTGTGGCTGCTGGCCTACACCACAGCCACAGCAACACAGGATCCGAGCTTCATCTGCGACCTATACTGTTGTGGAAACCGCAAAAACCGTGGCAGTGGAAGGAGACAAACAGCACTCAGAGATATGGAAAAGCAAGGTTTATTCAGCACCGGTGTGGTCTCAGAGGAGTCATCTCCAGAGTCTGAGCACCAGGTCTTTGTTCTCAGTAACTTTTATACACTACAAGGTCTTGATTTTCCCATGTAAGCATCCCAGACCTCCCCCCATCCCCAAGCAGACAGTGTTCCTCCCTAAGAAACTGAGCAAGCAAGGTTACAGAAGCGGAACTGATAAGCAATGCTGGGTACCTGATTAGCAGGGCTGCTGGCTTAGACAGAGAGCACACAGTTGTTACATTATTACAAGAAGGGTGGCATAGTGATGAGCACAGCTGGAAAGGCTTGCAGCTGCCTTCTTAGCCAAGGGGGGGTTGTTCTTTAGTTAAAACTCCATTTCATTACCACAGCTCACGGCAACACCGGATCCTTAACCCACTGAGCAAGGCCAGAGATCGAACCCGCAACCTCATGGTTTCTAGTCGGTTTCAGCTGCACCACAACGGGAACTCCTCCTTTTTTCTCTCCTCACTGATTCACCTGTATCTCTCTTAAAGTTTCGACATTGGAAGAAGTGGACCTTCACTTACAGAGGGCAAGTCTTTGGTCAGGGGTGTGTGAGGCTACACGTACATGTTCTGCCTCAAAACAATCACAGTTTTTATCCTTCCTCAACTAGATCGGGGACTCATGAAATAACAGTCGTTGTTCACAGTATGAAGAGATGGCCCCTTGCCACTCACTGTGGCTATTAACCAGGCAGCCGTTCTCATACCTCTTTCCTGCTGTTCTCTGTGAAATAAGTGTCAGTTATTATTCACAGAACTGGATCTTGACACATATTACTTGATCCCAGGCATGTTACTGTCTCTGGTCCTCGAACTTCTTCTCTGAAAGATCAAGATGGTTCTATAAGAATCTATTGTCTTTCTTGCTTGGTGTGATGAGATGAACCTTCTAAAAGGCGTTTCACCTCATCTTGGCTATTAAACTCGCACTTTCAGGAAGCTGTCTTTCGTCAGGCTGCTTTCCATTCCGACGAGTAATAGAAAATTTGGCAAGGTCACATTTTTAATATGGTTTTAATCAGAAGTTGGCAAACTATAGGCTGCTGCCTGGTTTTGTAAACAGCGTTATTGAAATACAGCCTTACTCCCTGCTTGGCATTTTGCCTATGGCTGCGTTGGGGCTGCAGTGGCCAAGGTGAGGTGATTGCCACAGAGGCTGCACAGACTGCAAAGCCTAAAGTAGTTATTATCTGCTTCTTTGCCGAAAAAGCTTTTCCAAAAATAGATTTAACTACTGCTTGAGATAAAATAAATATAACTGCTAAATCTCCTAAAGCAGCAAAAGTATTCCTATTCACATATCACTCGTCCTCTGTTTAAAAGCTTGATACAAAATCATAAAGTTGACTTGAAAGAAATGCCAACTCCATTCAACTGTTGTTGAATTTTGTCACAGGGGTTCTTCATCTTGTTCTTTGGAACCGTTATGGATCAGAAGGTAATTTGAATTTGTTTCACTCACTGTAAATGATTTCCATGTGGCTGAGGGGAGCTTGAGGTTGATCAGAAAGTAGAGTTTGGTAGAGTTGAGATTGTGAGGTTGGTTTAAAGCATCAGCTGTGAGTGGGGAAGGGAAAAATGACTCTCTCTCATTTCCTGCCCTTTTTCAAATCATTTGGAGGCTGGGTGTGAGCGTGGCTGGTGAAAAGAATGGAAACTGTGACCAGAATTTTAACCTTCACCCAAAATCTAGTTATAAATAGACCTCAACTTTGATCCAAGACTCATTGTTTTCCAAGCGCTGTGCTATGCCATCTGATGCTTCTTCTGCCGGGGTTGCTGGCTTCAGCATTTCAGGGCACAGGTCTGGGCCGGGGTGCTGTCATGTTTTCACTGTCATTGCTTCTTTAGATAAGAGATGCTTTGAGGATGAGGATGTCTTCACTGAAGGGGCGGTCAAGGGTAGCTGAGGTAAGCCTCTCCCTTTCACTCTCAATTCTAGAGGGTCAGTGTCCTCAGAAGAGTCATGCAGAAACAAATATGATAGCTTACTCTTGGGGGGTTGTTAGCAAACAGAATCATTAGGGTATACTCTCATTCATTCATGTCTTCATTCAGCAACTTTGGAGTATCCTTGCCAGAGTGTAAGGTCAATGGAATAGACCCCTCAAGAGAATTTTCCATGTTGGTTTATTTCAACTTGATATTTGGACCACTGAGATGAGACAGCTCAAACCCAGAACCAGAGATTCATAAAATACTAGAGAAATGAGTTAGGAATGAGATTATGGTCCAACCCAGTCGTTTCATGGGTAAGGAAATCAAGGACAGAGAACTTGTGAGACTTGCCCAAAGCCACCTAGCTAATCATGAGTATTGGCATTCTCTTTGCTTTGGGCCTTTTCAATGAACCACACTGCCATGACTTGCAGTATCTGTGTATTTAGAGATCTTGAAGATGACATTTTAAAAAACTATTTATTCTTTAATTGTATTGTAGAGTTGATTTACAATCATGTGTTAGTTTCAGGTGTACGTACTGCAAAGTGAATCAGTTATACCTACACATATATCCACTCCTTTTCAGATTCTTTTTCTGTATAGGTTATTATAGGATATAGTTTTTGTTTGGTTGGTTGGTTTTTGTCTTTTGAGGACCATGCTTGCAGCATATGGAAGTTCCCAAGCTAGGGGTTGAATCAGAGCTGCAGCTGCTGGCCTACACCACAGCCACAGCGTTGTGGGATCTGAGTCATGTCTTCGACCTACACTGCAGCTCATGGCAACGCCAGATCTTTAACTCACTGATGGAGGCCAGGGATCGAACCCCTGTCCTCATGGATCAGCTTTATTACCACTAAGCCATGATGGGAACTCCTTGAAGATGACTTTTGACCAAGCTATCTGTCTTTTCAAGCACCAACTGAAATTGTCGTCATTACTATATTAATTAGAAAGAAGTAATTTACTCAACCAACAGTTTCTCAATAAGAGCTACTGCCTTTATTTTATTTTATGGCTCTGCCTGTGGCATGCAGACGTTCTCAGACCAAGGATCGAACCTGTGCCACAGCAGCGACCCAAGCCACATCAAGGACAACGCCTGATCCTTAACTGCTAGGCCACCAGGGAACTCCTTTCTCTCCATTCCCCCCTTTTAAAAAAAGAGCTACTTCCTTTAAAACAAACAAATAAAAAAATCTTTCTGACACACTGAGACTCAGCTAGTACTGAGTGTGACTTTTCGTGCCATAGTTCATCAAGTCTAAGATAGGCATTTTTTTCACCTTTGAATATTTCTGAAATCGGAATGTATAGTACAATCAGAGGCGTGTCATGATTTAATTGGCAAGTTAGTTTTTTCTTTTTCTTCCTCAGTAGACATAAAAATAATGGTGTTGCTTACTTAGACTCAGTGAAATATGATCATTTAATTCTGTGTAGTTGTCAGTTTATGTTTTCATTTTTACATGTTTATCTCTATTCAGGCATCTGCGCAACTATAAATCTATATGCACTTTGGCCAATGCCATTCCCCACCGACATCTCTGTTATTTTTTTTCCCATTTAGAATGCATCGTTAAGCCCAACCAATGGGTCTAAATTAATGAATCGTTGAGGATAAGATGTGAGTACTAAACACTCAAGGAGAAGCTTCACTTGCAACTTGTGACAAATTGTGACAAACTCCTCATTGCTCTGTTCCTATTGCCAACTTTTTGATGCTGGAGTGAGGTGGGAAGGAATGGGGGGGTGAGGGGGAATCTTTCAGAGAACAGAAACTTCTTTATTGCCCAGCACATAAATGAAAATCACCCATCTTTAAAACCTATGTCATCTCCGTTTACACAACCAAGTCTTAAGAATCCTTTTTTTTCTCCTGTCCTCAGTGAGAGGATGCTGTCATCACACCTGCTCTGGTACAGGATACATCATGCTGTTTACAGCGCTCACACACCTTAATTCCATTGTGCCAGTGAGTGTTGACACTTACAATAGCCCCGTTGTTAAGAAGGAAGACTTCATGACTGGAATCACCAAGCAACAAGTCTAATGAGATTGGGGCTCAGGATCATTCCTAAGGGGGTGTGGGTGGGGTTTCGGCAACTTAGCTGCCTACTCAGAGCCAACCTCTGAGACCTACTTCTGCACAGGTGAAATCAGAGGAAAACAAATATTAGGCAGCCGGGAAGGAGACACTAAAGTCACAAAATGGCAACCAGAAGTCTGAGAGGTAATAGGGAAAGTGGGCAGGGATATTCAACTCTGGTGTGGATTTGTCCTGGAGAGGTTTTGTGGCCCTTCTGCGTGGGTGCAGATGAGTCTCAGATTTTTTTTTTTTTTAAACATCATCTGGCAGCAGGTACATCCTCTTTTACATTCCTTCCCTTTCTGAGTCACGGCCCATACATTGAACAATGGAACAAAGCAAAGGGTTGAAACAAACTCAAGGAATCAGAGACACTCAGAGCTGGAAGACTCTTTAAGGGACCTCCTTAAAAGATTACAGAACATACCAACCTGATGTCATGCTGCTCTGGGGACGTTGGCTCATGGTCCCAGGAAGAGGAAGGGAGGGAGGGGGGTTCTACTACCATATATGTTGACTGGCATGGGCGGATACTATGAAAACAGAGGAAAACACTAGCATATTTTCCTTAATTAATCACCTTCATGTTTGGATTTTTATATTAGAACTTTAAAGAGGTGGATAGAGTAGAACTTTAGAGTTAACCCCGCCCCTTCACCCCCTCCCCCCCCCCGCCCCTTCACCCCCCCCCCGCCCCTTCACCCCCCCCCCCCCCGCCCCTTCACCCCCTCCCCCCCCCGCCCCTTCACCCCCCACCACTGCCGCCGCCGGCGCCGCCATTGCCATGTCTTAGGCCACAAAGATCCTCCACGGGGGAACATTACCATAGCATGTCTTGATGAGTCGCTAATCAAGAGGTAGTTCAGAAGACCTTGTAAAGCTGATCTTTCCATTAAAGTCTAATTTTTTTTTTTTTTTGGTCATTTTAGGGCTGCACCCGTGGCGTATGGAAGTTCCCAGGCTAGGCGTCCAATCTCAGGTGCAGCTGCCAGCCTACACCCCAGCCACGGCCATGCGGGATCTGAATCATGTCTGCGACCTACACCACAGCTCACACACGCTCAATCCTTAACCCACTGAGCGAGCCCAGGTTCCTTACCACTGAGCCACAATGGGGAACTCCTAAGGTCCTAATTTGATCTGCTTGGGGAAGCTGCTTAGACTGTCCCAGGTTGGGTAAACCCCGGGGAATACTACCTTTAGTTGTTCTAGAGAAATGAGGCACAGCCACGTCTCCTCTCCAGCTAGCTGGGCATTCCCCCGTTGGCTGTAGTAAAATCTAGAGAAAACCTGTAGACCCCAAGATCAGGGACTATACCACTTACTAGAGCTGGGGAGGTGCACAAAGTTTGCCCAGTATTAGGAGGAAGCAGAGGGAGGCGGTGGACATGCACTAATAACTCTCCGGGCAGAAATTGGTCAGCAGGTAATTCTTCAACTTTCACCTTCTACTTTGTGAAGCTGGGTGGTGGGGGGGAGTGGGCTGAGGGTTGCATTCTTTCCATGTATCCTCCATGGTGGGCCTATGCCAATTGCATTTTCTCATAATTAAGGTCCTCGGCTTTCTATGTCTGGACACAGGAAGATTCAGAAGGACTCAGAAACAGCAGCCAACACTGCGGGTCATGGTGGGGGCGTGATAAGCATCAGAGAACAGGGACAGGATCTTCACCATAAGTGACCCTCTCAAGTCCAGGATGGAGACCTGGAAGCACCGGGAAGGTCTTTCAGCAGAAAGCAGGGCTATGACCAGGGTGTTGAGAGCAGAGTTACACCTAAAGGATGCAGGCGTTTGGGAATCACAAGGTCGGGTCACCGCCCAGGCTGGGGCTAAACCACAACACAAAGGTCTATTTCAGACTTTAAACCAGAACACAAAATCTTAGGCTGACGGGGTCTCGGGAGGCAGGCTGAAGTCCAAGAGCCAGAAAGGGGGCAAGGAGGTCAGAATTGGACTTGCCTAGAATTGGGGCCCCCTGTGGTTGGAAATGCCACATGTCCCAGGGACCTCAGGTTGGATTGTTCTTAGAAGCAAGGTTGGGACAGGTGTGCCTGGAGGTCCCGGGACCATGGAAAGACAACAAAGTTTTCTCCACATGCAGATCCTACCTGCGGGATCCCATCGTGGGAAGCAGGAGAGGAAGGGGACAGGCATTCTTGAGACCACTGCTGCTTAGCGCCCTCTGCTGTTCATGCCAAGAGTGTACCTTTCATAGGACCCAGCAAGAGCCTGATTTACTGTGTGATTTCAGCGTCGCCAAGCGCGCTCCTCTGTTCTTGGGAAGCCTCTAACACATATTTGTTTTCGCCTAAAATTCACTTAAAAAAATTCTTCATTCTTCATTCCACAGTGAGAACTGATAAAACAAATACCCTGAGAGAAGCAACTTGGTTTCCCTAGTAAAGTTGCAAATCCAGAACAGCAGAGTCATTCTAGTTACCAGGCTTACCTAGGGCAGGAGGAAGAGAGAGCACCTTGCAGGGAGTTCAGGCTGCAGGGAGCCACATGCAGAAGGCAAAGGACACAGAAAAGTAAAGCTGGGAGAATAGCCTTCCTACGGTGTGACCTTGAAGAAATTGCTCAATGCTTCTGTGCCTCCATTTCCTCATCTGTAAAATGGGGCTAAGAGCAGTACATACCTCTCAGGGCGGGTTTCAGGATTCAGTAAGCCAACACATTCAAAACTCATGGAATAGGGCCAGGTTCAAAAGAAGTTATCAAGCCATGCCAGCTCTTATTCTTATTGTTAAACAGTGCTTCAACCTTTTTGCCTAGGCTGCCCCCCTCCTCATGGATGCCGTATGCCCTGGACTGAGAATTGAGTGCCTGGAGAAGAAGGCTGGAATGTGGAGGAACAGTCATGCTTCTCTGGAAGCCTCCCTCTTGCCTGGAGTGACACCTAAGCTCTCAGTGTGAAAGGTTTGCAGAGAAAAAATGGAGGAGAACATTTGGTGACGGCTTTAAGGAGGTGGGCCCTTCGATCTACCCACGAAGTTTCTTGGTCAACGCTGGTGAGATTAAGACTCAACCTGCAAGTCAATGGACCTCCTCCCCAAGCCTGGGGCTCCTGTGGGGCTTGATCTGCCTTTACCCTCAAGTTCAGTGGTTCCAAGGGCTCAGCCAGCCATGCCTCTGTGTGGATCCTGGGCATTTTGGGGGACAGGGGCTGGATCCAGGTTCAGGGGTTGGTTGGGGGTAGGAATGGGAGGTGGGGTGGCCGGGGATATATTGAATCTACTTTGGAGTCAGTTAAGTCATGGTAAGTTTCCTAAAGATAGGGAACAGGAGAAAAAAAATAAGGGGACTTTTTCAAATGTTCATTATTTTACTCTATTTTAGAACTTGAGCCAAATAATTTAGCTCCTAGGACCTTACTTTTCTTACTTGTGAAATAGAAAAAAATATTCTTGTAGGCATTATTATTGGTGTATGCATGTGTATGTGTATATGTGTGTCTGCTTAAATCACTACATCTGTAAAATGATTCCAGTTGTTATTTTAGAAATAAAAATGAATATATTTTATTTTTGGACTCCAGTATCCAGGCATGAACCCTAGGTAGAAATATCTTAGCCCTGAACAACTCAGCTCCTTCTCCCAGGAATATTTCCCTCCCGGCAGTTCTCATCTTTGACTCAGTGGTTGTACTCCATTGAGAAATCCATTTTGCACCTGCATTGGTGGTCAGATGATATTTTACCATCTTTTCTTATGCTCCCACATCCTATTTATTCCTTTAAGAGATGTGGCTAAAAGTTTGCATTACAAAAAAAAAAGAGTTGGCTTTTACTTGGTGTTTGGTTTCCCAAACTAACTCTTCAAGAGGTAACAATCTACTCTGCTTCGGATTGGTTTCCAAAAAGTTACAGGATGTTTGGGAAACAGTCAGTCAAGAAGTGGCAGAAAGAGCTCCTGTTGTGGCTCAGCGGGTTGAGGACTCGTTGTCTCCATGAGGATGCAGGTTCAATTCCTGGCCTCAGTCAGTGGGTTAAGGATCTGGTATTGCTGCCAGCTATGGTGCAGGTCACAGAGGCAGCTCTGATCCAGTGTTGCTGTGGCTGTGACATAGGCAGGCAGCTGCAGCTCCGATTCAACTTCTATCCCCGGAACTTCCATATGCCAAAGGTGCAACTGTAAAAACAAGGAAAAAAAAAAAAAGAAGTGGCATCTCTAAAAAAAGGCAACCAGAGAATGGAACTTATATCTTGTCCCCTTTTCATAACATCCTCTTAAATCTTCTGCTAAGATTTAAGGGCTCTCAGGGCAGGATATGATGAGCTGGCAAAGAAACGCTCTTAGCTGATAAAGGAAGAAGGCTGAAACTCATTAAACAGGAAATGTGTCGACAGAGGACATCTTAAGACAGTGGATAGAACCTTTGCTCAGACACATAAATAAACTATGAAACCCAGGGAGTGAGGACCACAAACATCTCAGCCTTTGGGCCTGGGGAACTGGGGGTGGGGGGGCGTGGATGCAGGCTTAGCTCTGTGGTGCCCTTCATACCTTAGCTGTGTGGGCCAGTGAAAGGAGACAGGATTTGGGAGTTCCCGTTGTGGCTCAGCAGTTGATGAATCTCACTAATGTCCATGAGGACGCGGGCGCAATCCCTGGCCTCGCTCGGTGGGTTAAGGATTCTTGTGGGTTGCCGTGAGCTGTGGTGTAGGTCCCAGAGGCGGCTCGGATCCTGCATTGCTGTGGCTGTGGCACAGGCTGTCAGCTGTAGCTCTGATTAGATCCCTAGCCTGGAAATGTCCATATGCCATGGGTATGGCCCTAAAAAAAAAAGATAGGATTTGAAAGCAGATGTGTGTTTCGGTTTCTACCTTTCCACCTCCTAATGGGTGGCTTAAGGAAGTTATTTAGTCCATATTTTGTTCATCCATAAAAAGGGCCTATGGGAGTTCCGGTCGTGGCACAGCAGAAACGAATCCGACTAGGAACCATGAGGTTGCAGGTTTGATCCCTGGCCTCGCTCAGTGGGTTAACGATCCAGCGTTGCTGTGAGCTGTGGTGTAGGTCGAAGATGCAGGTTGGATCCGGCATTGCTGTGGCTCTGGCATACGCTAGCGGCTACAGCTCGGATTCGACCCCTAGCCTGGGAACCTCCACATGCTGTGCGTGCGGCCCTAAAAAGACAAAAAAAAAAAAATTAAAAAAAATGAAATGGTCGTATGAAACATGCCTTATAGTTTGTGGACAGCAAAGATGATATTTCTGAAAGCACCTAACCCAATGTCTAACACATGGTAGATACTTGAAAAATATTAGTTCCACACCCCCAACCCCTCCATCCATCTGGGGATGGGCTGTGAGTGCATTGCTTTTCCTGTGGAGGTGCTTTTGGTGTGAGGACTGGAGAAATGGAATCTAGGACCCATGTTTTCAGGCTTTCATTAGACGGAAGAGCAAGGGTTACAAGAGGGGAGTTCCCGTCATGGCTCAGTGGTTAACGAATCCAGCTAGTATCCATGAAGACTCGGGTTTGATCCTTGGCCTCACTCAGTGGGTTAAGGATCCAGTGTTTCCATGAGCTATGGTGTAGGTCACAGATGTGGCTCAGATCCCCAGTCGTTATGGCTGTGGTGTAGGCCAGCAGCTGCAGCTCTGATTGGACCCCTAGCCTGGGAACCTCCATATGCATCGGGTGCAGCCCTAATATATATGAATAAATATATGAAGTAGAAAGCAGGAAATATATTCACTGAGAGCAGCAGGCAGGTCAGGCTGAACTTGATGGGCATGTGATTAATTATTGATGGTCACTATGACACATTGCCACAAATTTAGTGGCTTAAAACAACAGATTTTATATATTACCATTATGGAGGTCAGAATTCTCAAATACATGTCACTGAGCTAAAGTCAAATGTCAGCAGGATGGGCTCCTTTTTTGGAGGCCTAAGGCGGAATGCATTTCCTTACTTAATCTTTCTTTTTTCTTCTTCTACTTCTTTTTTTGTTTCTTTCTTTTTTCTTTTTTTGGTCTTTTTAGGGCTGCACCCATGGCATTTGGAGGTTCCCAGGCTAGGAGTCGAATGGGAGATGTAGCTGCCAGCCTACACCACAGCCACAGCAACTCCAGATCTGAGTCGGATCTGTGCCCTACACCACAGCTCAGGGCAATGCTGGATCCTTAACCCACTGAGCAAGGCCAGGGATCCAACCTGTGTCCTCATGAATACTAGCCAGATTCATTTCTGCTGAGCCATGATGGGAACTCCCAATTCCTTACCTTTTCTACCTTCCTTAAGACACTCACATTTGTAAGCACTCTTCTTTTTGTGCCTGATGATGGGAGTAGGAAGAGGGAGTCCAAGGGAGGCATGTTCTTAGACCAAATGTGTCAGTTCTTCCTTCCTCCACTAGGGGGCTGGACCTTACCTCAAGGGTGTTGGTTCCATTTGGACCCTTTACTGATGCCCTGCAAGATTTCTGGAGAAGAAGCATAATGTCAATTGCACCTCTCTTCACCCATAATGATGAGGGCTGAAGACATCCTCTTGTTTCTACAAGAAAGCGTGAAACTCAAAAAGCAGCAGGCTGGGGAACAGAGTTACGTTCTCTTAAAGAGAAGGCAAACCTAACTGAGGACTAGCGTTTACATGGATGGCATAGGAAAGCATCCAGAACAATAGAATTTGACTCCTCAATTGATAGTGAGTGTTTATGAGCTGCTTAGCCCTGTTTAGCTGCTGCAGGACCTGCAACAAAGGAGAAAAACCCACTCTGCCCTTGAAGCCGACTCAGTGAGGAAACGATGAAAAATATTACTATATATAGATCCAGTGCCATCCCATGGGATGCAGGCTCAGTGGAGATTGTTGAAATTTAGCTTCTCCCATTACTCTTCTAGAATTTGACTTGTATAAAGTATCAGCAAATCAGGAGTTCCCATTGTGGCTCAGTGGGTTAAGAACCTGACTAGTATCCATGAGTTTGCAGGTTCAAGCCCTGTCCCTGCTCAGTGGTTTTAAGGACCCAGCGTTGCTCCATGCTGAAGCATAAGTTGCAGGTGCTGCTCGGATCTGGCATTGCTGTGGCTGTGGTGTTGGCCAGCAGCTGCTGCTCTGATTCGTCCTCTAGCCTGGGAACTTCCATTATGCCGTGGATATGGAAGAAAAAAAGAAAAAGAAAAAAAAAGTATCAGCAAATCAAAAGTCAAAAACAGGTTGATTTCTCTTTCCTTGTCTTGTTTTCTCGTAAGCATTTGGATTTTAAAATTTATTATTACTATTTCTTTTTTTTTTTGTCTTTTGTCTTTTGTTGTTGTTGTTGTTGCTATTTCTTGGGCCGCTCCCACGGCATATGGAGGTTCCCAGGCTAGGGGTCGAATTGGAGCTGTAGCCACCGGCCTACGCCAGAGCCACAGCAACACGGGATCCGAGCCGCGTCTGCAACCTACACCACAGCTCACGGCAACGCCGGATCGTTAACCCACTGAGCAAGGGCAGGGACCGAACCCACAACCTCATGGTTCCTAGTCGGATTCGTTAACCACTGCGCCACGACGGGAACTCCTATTATTACTATTTCTATGCAGATAATAGATCCAGAGCAGACAGAAATGCCAGCGGCTGATGGTGGACGTTCTTCTTGGCATTTTTAAGATTAAGATTTCGAGAATTGCGTACCTGTATTTTATATTCCCTTTTCTTTTTTTTTTTTTTTGTCACACCCATGTTATGTGGAAGTCAGGCCAGGGGTTGAACGCTCATCACAGCAGCAACCCAACCACTGCAGTGACAGTGCCAGATCCTTAACAAAATGCTTATATTCCCATATTTATAGATAATCACAAGTAGCTAAAAAGTGATGGATTAGGGATTTCAACGGATTATGGATTTCAATGGATTGATTTTAAACCTTGTATGGCCTACTTGGTCTCTTCTATGATTTTTTTTTTTTAATTGAGGTCTCGCTCTGTACCACCTTCTCTCTTGATACCAATTATCTGGCTGATTCACTGTCAAATATAAGGACTCATGAGTGGGTCATCTGGAAACATTTGTCCTATTTTAAGAACAAATGGAAAGTTGCCTCTGTTGGTGGTGTCTAACTCTTTAACTTAGACGAGAGGAGATATTAATAGGAATCAACGCTGCTTATTTAACAGGTCAAGTTGGTCTCTGGTGTCCATGGGGACGGCTTGAGTTGAAGCCCATTAACATTGAGACGTGTGGAAACCGGATCAATAGTTTTCAGTAACTGAGGAAGATTACCAGAAGTCAAAGATGTCTTTAACAGGGGTTCTGCAGCCCTGTGCCCAGGTCTGTCAGGCACTTGGCAGGCGATTGAGAAAGTCTAATTGTGGCGGATGGTGAGTCATTTTAAACTATTGTCACACCTCCGTTCTCCTTGTTCCATTTTAGGAACGGCCTAACTTGTCCAGCCAGAAAGTGCCTCATTTAAACCATGGCTCTTATCTGTGTGAATCAAAATGACTCAGAGAGTGCAAATAAAATATTCATTTTATTTTTCTTATAGCTGCTTTTCTCAGAACTAAATCCATGTGTGTAGAAGAAACACAAATAGTAGAGAACTGAATTTGGGTGGCCAGGGGAAGAAGAAAATTCTCCCAGGACAGTCAATCAGAACCTGCAATTTTCCCTGACAAGAGGATACAGGGTAGGCAATTAAAGAATGTATGATCAAAGTTTTTAATTATGTAAAAAACAGAGTACTGATTTTTTTTTTTTTTTTTGCTTTTTAGGGCAGCACCTGAGGCATATGGAGGTTCCCAGACTAGGGGTCCAATCAGAGCTGCAGCTACTAGCCTACACCACAGCCACAGCAACTCAGGATCCAAGCCTCATCTGCAACCTACACCACAGCTCATGGCAACGCCGGATCCTTAACCCACTGAGCAAGGCCAGGGATCAAACCCACAACCTCATGGTTCCTAGTCAGATTCCTTAACCACTGAGCCGTGACGGGAACTCTTAGAGTACTGATTCTTTAAAAGAAGAATTGCTGTCTTCTAAATGTAATTAGAAGGTTGATAATAAACAAAAATTGAGGGTGTTTGTGTGCGTACGTATATATGTATAACTATGTGTATGCGAGTATATTGGCTCCTTTTATATTTATTTAATAATCGTAGGCCCAGATTCTAAAAAGAAGACTCCAGAACTCACAAGAGCATGACTTTACTGGCCTGTAAAGTATGAAACAAGTACATGTAGTAGTTAGACAATTCATAAAGTATTACTTATTCCTATATCCAATAAATATTGATGTTTACAACGATAACCCTGGATCACCTAGGAATAGCTAATATTTATTCTTTTTGTATAGTACTTTCCAGTTTTGAAGATACTTTAACATATATTATTTCATTTGACCCTTGCAAATACCTTGTGTGTAGCCAGAGTATAAAATTTTATTTCTAGTGTAGAAGTAAGGGTTATAAATACAAAAAGCTCAGGGGATGTGCCTAATGTCAAACTATCCTACAAATCATGTCTAAGTACAGGTAGAAATATTTAATGTATGATTCACAAGTTTCCACCATCAAATATTAAGATCTCTGCAGTAGCAAGGAGGTAAAGTAAATGGCTTCAGTTATTCAGAAATTGGCATATGTGAAACATATTATTTCCCCTGACGGGTTGGACTTCACTATATTTTAAAAATATATTGTAATTCCTAATGTGCTGATTATTATTCCTTGATTTTTTTATTTCATTTTATTTTTTTTTTACAAAAAATAAAGTTGTTAAGTTGTTTATTTGAGATATTTCTTTTTTCTTAAATTAGGTATTTATCACATGAAACTTTTCTCTCAGAGCAGCTGTTGTTACATCCCATACGTTTTGGAACGTTCTGTTTCCATTTTCATTTGTCTCGAGATAGTTTTTGATTTCCCTTTTGATTTCTTCTTTGATCCATTGGTTGTCCAGGAGCATATTATTTAATCTTCACTTATTGAAAATTTTCCAATTTTCTTCTTGTAATTGATTTCTTTAGCTCATAACATTGTGACTGAAAAAGATGTTTCATAAGATTCTAATCTTTTTGAACTTATTAAGACTTGTTTTGTGGTCTATTTGATCTATGCTGGATAATATTCCGCATGTACTTGAGAAGAGTGTGTATTCTGCTGCAGTGGGATGGAATGTTTTGAACATGTTTATTAAGCCAATATGCTCTAACATGCAGTTTAAGTCCAATTTTTTTTAAAACTGATTTTCTCCTTGGATAGTCTAACCATTGCTAAAAGTAGGGTATTGAAGTCCTCTGCTATTATTGTTTTGCTGTCTATTTCTCCCTTCAGATCTGTTAATGTTTGCTTTATATATTTAGGTGCTCCCATCCTGTGTCCATAAATATTTATAATTGTTATATCCTGTTGATGAATTGACTTTGTATTATTATATAACGACCTCCTTTGTCTCATGGTGCAGTTTTTGGCTTAAAGTCTATTTTGCCTGGTATAAGTATAGCTACCTCTGCTTTGTCTTGGTTTCTATTTCCACTTCTTTACTTTGAGCCTTCATGTGTCCTTAAAACTGAAGCAAGTCTTTTGCAGCATATAACTGGGTCTTGTATATTATCCCCACAGTCATTCTGTCTTTTGATTGGAAAAGTTTGTCCGTTTACATTTAAGATAATTATTGCGGGCTATGAATTCACTATTGCTATTTTGTCAATTGTTTTCTGGCTGTTTTAGAGTTCCTTTGCTCCTCTCTCCCTTCTTCCTTTGTGATTTCCAGTAGCTGTATGCTTAAATACTTTTTTTTCTCCTTTGTGTGTTTACTACAGGTTTTGCTTGGTGGTTACCATGAGACTTAAACAAAACACCTTATAATTCTAACAGTCTATTTTCAGCTGATAACAACTTAATGTTGAATACAGACAGCTGCTCTACTTTTTTTTTTGCCTTTTCTAGGGCCGTTCCCACGGCATATGAAGGTTCCCAGGCTAGGGGTCTAATCCGAGCTGTAGCTGCTGGTCTACACCACAGCCACAGCAACATGGGATCCGAGCCGCCTCTGTGACCTACACCACAGCTCACGGCCACGACGGATCCTTAACCTGCTGAGCAAGGCCAGGAATCGAACCTGCATTCATCATGGTTCCTAGTCAGATTCGTTAACCACTGCGCCATGATGGGAACTCCAACTGCTCTACATTTTTTGTATACTCCCCCTTCCCACTACGTTTTTTTTTTTTCTATTTCTTTGGGCAGATCCCACGGCATATGGAGGTTCCCAGGCTAGGGGTCCAATCAGAGCTGTAGCCTCGGGCCTACGCCAGAGCCACAGCAACACTGGATCCGAGCCGCGTCTACAACCTACACCACAGCTCACGGCAACGCCGGATCGTTAACCCACTGAGCAAGGGCAGGGACCGAACCTTCAACTTCATGGTTCCTAGTCGGATTCATTAACCACTGCGCCACGATGGGAACTCCCATTTTGTTTTTGATGTCACAATTTAAATCTTTTCATATTGCATTGCCACTAACAAATTATTGTAGTTACAGTTAATTTAGTACTTCTGTCTTTTAACTTTAATACTAGACTGATAAGTATAAGCCATTATCATTGCAATATTAGATATTCTAAATTTAAGTATATATTTGCCTCTACTAGTGAGTGTGATATTTACATACGCTTTCATGTTATTAATAGGCATCTTCTTTTTTCAGTTTGAAGACTTCCTTTCAACATTTCTTGCATAACTGATCTAATGGTAATAAACTCCATCAGCTTTTGTTTCTCCGGAAAATTCTTTCTCCTTCAATTCTGTAGAACAACTTTGTTAAGTAGATTATTCCTTGTTGGTAGTCTTTTTCTTTTATCACTTTTACCGTAACATCCTACTCTCTTCTTGCCTGCAAAATCTCTGCTGAAAAATCTGCTGATAGTCTTATGAAGGTTCCCTTGTAATGGATTGTTTTTCTCTTGGTGCTTTTAAGATCTGTTTGTCTTTAACTTTTGGCAAATTAATTATAATGTGTCTTGGTATGAGTGTCTTTATATTAATCTTATTTGGGGTTTTTTTGTGCTTCTGGGAATTCTTTCCAGGGAGTAACTGGGAGATGGTTACTTTTGCCTGCTCCTTCTCTACTGGGTCCAGGTGTAGAGTTACAGGGGGTACTTTTGATCCGATTTAAAATCTGCCTCTTTGTTTGCTACAGTCCTGTGGGACTCATGCATGGAAGACTTCTGGGCTATTAGCGCTAGATGATTTGAAGATCTGTCCCTGGACAGCCGCATAAAATTTGGGGTGCTAGATATGTCGACAAGCTCCTTCTTGGGAAATATTGACAAGTTGGATTTATTGTTGGGGCAAGCAAGAGGGAGAAGGTAGTGGAAGTGCTCGATGGCTTCCCTGGCTCCATGGAGGCTCATAGCCAGCCCTTCGATGTGTGCTAATTTGAAGTTGAACTCTCAGTCTGGCCTCTTGCGGAGTGGGCAAGGAAACCCCTTTCAGGGGAAAGCTGAGAGATCTGTGTTTTTGCCTGTTCCCATTATGCTGATCCCCAGAGGCATAACCTCTGCAAGGGCCTGCACATGCACCCATTAAGAGCTGCTTCTATGTTAACTTCTGTCCTGTGGGACTTGTGAAGGCAAACCCCACTGGGTGATCAGAGCCAGACAGTCCAGAGGTCCATCCATCAGGTGGCAGCTGCAGAAGCTGGGGTGGCAGGTACCCTTCTGCAGGAGAGATGTTGGTGACCTGGTTTTACTGTGGGAATGAACCCCTGAGTTCCTTTTAGAGTGACTGTTTCCTGTTATATGTCACAGGGTCCCTTTCTCATTAGTAATATGTTTCCATATTGAATTGTGGTATGGGTTAACAAGATAGTGTAACTAAAAACAAACAAACAAACAAACAACAACAAAAAACTAATCGTAAAGTTAATACATGCTGGAGTTCCTGTCATGGCGAAGCAGTTAATGAACCCGACTAGTATCCATGAGGATGCAGGTTCGATCCCTGGCCTTGCTCAGTGGGTTAAGGATCCCCTGTTGCTGTGAGCTGTGGTGTAGGTCACAGACACAGCTCAGATCCCACATTGCTGTGGCTGTGGTGAAGACCAGCAGCTGTAGCTCCTATTCCACCCCTAGCCTGGGAACCTCCACATGTCGCGTGTGCGGCCCTTTAAAAAGAAAAAAAAGACAAAAAAAGTTAATATATGCTTACTATAGAAAATTTGGGAAATATACAAAGATATATGTTTGAGGAATAAAAATTACTCATCTAGAGGATAATCATTTTCTATGTATTGTTGTATTTCCTATTGTCATTTTAAAAAAATGCAGTGAGGACATACTCCTCACGTAAGTTGTATACTATGATTAGTTTTCTTATTATTCTACAGTGATTTTCCTATGTCACTGTTATTTCTTTTTTTCTTTTGCCAGGGATTGAACCCGTATCCTCATGGATACTGTCAGGTTCATTACCGCTGAGCCACAACAGGAACTCTTGACATTTCTTTGAATACATTTTAAATTACTGTATAATGTTTCATAGATAATTTTCATGCTATACAATTTATGTAACCACACGCTTATCCTTGGATATTTATGCTATTTCAGTTTTTTTTGTAATTATGAATAATACCAGCATCAACAATGTCTAAATTTGTTATTATTTCTTTGGAATAGAATCTTAGAAGTGATATAACTGGATCAAATGATGTGAAAATTTTCAGTCTGCTGACATATATTGCTAATACTTTGCAAAGAACTTATCCACTGACACTGCAAAGTGTCGTGTGTGTGTGTGCACGCGCATGCACGTGCACGAACTTTTTAGGGCTGCATCTGAGGCATATGGAAGTTCCCAGGTTAGAGGTCAAATTAGAGCTACAGCTGCCAGCCTACACCACAGCCACAGCAACGCCAGATCTGAGCCATGTCTGCAACCTACACCACAGCTCACGGCAACACTGTATCCTTAACCCACTGAGAGAGGCCAGGGATTGAACCCACATCCTCATGGATCCTAGTCGGGTTCGTAACCACTGAGCCACGAAGGGAACTCTCTGCAAAATGTCTTTTGCCATGTAAGGTAACATATTCCCAGGCTCGTGGCATTAGGGTGTGGACATCTTTGGGAAGCCACTCTTCTATCTACCACAAAAGATAAAATGTAATTTGACTCTCTACCAATATGTGCTTTGCAGAACTGCTAATAAGTGTACTGACCTTCATGTCCTGATAACTCAGAAGGGTTTTCATCAGGATTTTTGCATGATTGAAGAAATACAACATAAGGGGAAGTATTTGCCAAGTCCCTGCTGAGTAAACTGAGATCCAGTGAGGTCAGGAAACACTCCACAGTCAAAGAGGAAAGACCTTCATTAGCTTTTTTCCTTTTTTTGGTTGTTTATTTGGTTTTGATTATATTATCTTCAATTAAAAAAAATAAGGGATCTCCTGTCGTGGCACAGCAGAAATGAATCTCACTAGCATCCATGAGGACACAGGTTCAATCCCTGAACTCCCTCAGTGTTGCTGTGGCTGTGGTGTAGGCTGGCAGTTACAGCTCTGATTCAACCCTTAGCCTAGGAACCTCCATATGCTGCATGTGTGGCCCTAAAATAAAATTAAATCAAATAAAAAAAACTAAGGATGTGTGAATCAAATCATCATGTTGCACATCTTAAATTTACACAATGTTATATATATCAATGACATCTCAGAAAAGGTGCAAAAAAAAAAAAAACCAATCGTATCAATACCAAAATATACAGCAAGTTTCTGGCTTAAAAATGTTAGTTTCTCATTCTATACTATCATTACTGTTATAAAAGTAGTCTATTTTCATGTCAGAAATAATGGGGGGGGGGTCCAGACATGCTTCTTCCCTGCAGAAGGGAGTCATATTCACCATAGGTGGATGCCAGACTCCATATATATTTTGGCTCATTTTATCTTTATTTAAAAAATTTTTTTTGGCCATGCCCATGGCACGTGGACATTCACAGGCCATGGAGCGAGCCCATGCCATGCAGTTGCAATGACAAGGCCAGATCTTTAATCCCCTGCACCACAAGGGAACTCCCATTTGTCTTTAGAAATCATATATCTCTACAAGACTATGATACATTTAAACGTCTAGAAGAAATAAGTGCTAGTGAGAGGAAAGCAGATTTTAGTGGACATCACGTGTCAGAGAAAAGAGAGTCTTCTATAAATACTTTCCATGGAATTATTTACTTCTGGGAAGGTGTTAAGTGCTTTTATGTATACAAATATCCCTGTGGAAAACTTTACAGAGGTCATAAGGATAATTCATTCACTCCTATTCTTTCAAAGTTAAAGATAAAAAAAATTATAGATGACCATGACTTTAGTAAGTATATTTCAGAGAAATAACATGAATAATTATCATTAGCATTTTGGACCAGATGAAATGATTGTTTTATATCTTATGGATCTGTAATTTGGTATAATTGGCCACTATGCATAAGCTTAATTGATACTATTTATATTAATCTCAGTATTTCATATGAGAGGAGGATTCATATTACACTTTGTAAAAATAATCCAACTATTATTCAGTACACATGTCTGGAGCACCAAAAGGCAATTTCTTTTTCTTTTTCTTTCTTTTTTTTTTTTTTTTTTTTTGCTTTTCTAGGGCTGTACCTGAGGCATATGGAGGTTCCCAGGCTAGGGGTCCAGTCAGTAGTGTAGATGCCGGTCTACACCACAGTCACAGCAATGCAGGATCCAAGCCACGTCTTCGACCTACAGCACAGCTCACAGCAATGCCAGATCCTTACCCCACTGAGCGAGGCCAGGGATCGAACCCGCATCTCTCATGGATCCTAATTGGGTTCGTTACCACTGAGCCACAAAGTGAACTCCAAGGAAACTTTTGATCTTCTCCCAAGTATGAAAGTTTTTAGCTAGGTTACTCATCATGGAGATGACGACCAAAGATTTAAGAGAAGGG
Organism: Phacochoerus africanus; assembly: GCF_016906955.1. Classification (NCBI taxonomy): domain Eukaryota; kingdom Metazoa; phylum Chordata; class Mammalia; order Artiodactyla; family Suidae; genus Phacochoerus; species Phacochoerus africanus. Next base: position 43,638,807 of record NC_062552.1, read on the forward strand.
TGGGAGTCCTTCAATGAATGAACAGAGGTTGGGGCATCTTGTCACTTGGCTTGATGCAGTTATCAATTGCTGTATGTGCTTGGCTTTCTTCAGGGACCAGTCATTTATGATTTGTTTGCCTTCATGATGAGTTCACATCCAAGAAGGTAAGGATGAGAATACTGACCCTGCGATAAAGTGGACAAGAAACCTGCTGATTCAGGAATGCAGGATTACTGTTCCAGAGTAACAGCAGAGGCACAGATGCCTTTGAAGAGAGGTTACAAAGTTGGCTTTCAAATCTTAGTCAATTTTGAGGCCATAAAGAAAGACATGACACGTCGCAAAAAGTTGTCCTTGCTTCCATACTCTGCCTGGAATCACTGAGAAGTCTCCAAAGTCTTGGCTGCAGAATATATAGTAATTAGTAGAACTGTACAAACGTTACTAGCAAAAAGATGTTCAGAATTGCCCTTTAGACGTTTTTTTATTTTTAAAAGTTTTATTGAAGTAGAGTTGATTTACAGTGTTGTGATAAATTCTGCTGCACAAAGAAGTGATTCAGTTGTAAATATACACACATCCCTTCTTTTTCAGATTCTTTTCAAACGCAGATGATCACAGAATATTGGGCAGATTTCCCTGTGTTGTAAGGCAGGTCCCCATTGGCCAGTCCTTCCACATACCTCAGAGTACATAGGCCAATCCCAAACCTCCAGTTCATCCCTCTCCCAACTGTCCACTTTGGTAAGTTTGTTTTCAAAGTCTGTGAGTCTAGACCTTTGTAAAATCCAGGCTGCACTAATCATGCCATCTTACAAACAGAAACACTATATTATTGATCCCTTTTTTTTTAATGGCTGCATCCGTGGCATATGGAAGCCCCCAGGCCAGGGACAGAATCCAAGCCACAGTTGTGACTTACGCCACACCTGCAGTGATGCCAGATGCTTTAACCCACTGCGTGGGGCCAGGGATCAACCTACACCTCTGCAGCTGGATTCTTAACCCACTGTGCCACAGCGGGAGCTCCTATTTCTCACTTTCTTGATGGTGTCGTGCAGGTCAGGAATATCTAAAAAGTATTCAGGCACTTGTATGACATGCCCATATTCTTTACTGGGCTATGAATTTCCAACAATTATCTTCTGATTCAAAGTCAAAGCAATGGGGGAGTAGAGCTCAGGGGAAGAGCATTTGACTGCAAAGTCAACAGCAATGCATCTTGTCTCCACTTGGATTTTTGTTTTTTTTTTTCTGTTATCTGACTGGAAAGCTGGTTCAGTTGATCTCACCATGTGCTGGAAGTGTACCTTGGTCTCGCTTTTTGCTAACTCTGCTACTTAAGAGTTCCAATTCCACCAGTCTACCTGTGATGAGTGCCGATTCCAGGAGCTCTAAGCCTGACCCCACATTTTCACCTCATCTCCTAATGCGCAAACCCCAAGAGCAGTGAAGAGTCAACAAGGGGAGGGGGCATAGGGCCCAGAGGCCATAGTGCTGGTACCCTCCCAATACCAGAAGCCAGTGGCCAGGACAGTGCTCTTTATGGCTTCCAGCTAGGACTCCTATATTTGTGAATAAAAAATAAATGAATGACCCAGGGAACTATATCCAGTCTCTTGGGATAGACCATGATGGAAGACAATATAAGAGAGAGAATGTACATATGTATGACTGTGTCACTTTGATGTTCAGCAGAAATTGGCACAACATGGTAAATCAATTATATATATATATATTTTATTACTCAGATGAATTTATCATATCTATAGTTGTATAATGACCATCACAGTCCATCAATTATAATTTAATAATTTAAAAAAAAGTGGAGTTACTGTTGTGGCACAGCAGAAAGGAATTTGGCTAGGAACCATGAGGTTGCGGGTTCGATCCCTGGCCTCGCTCAGTGGGTTAAGGATCCAGCATCCCCGTGAGCTAGGGTGTAGGTCTCAGACGTGGCTCGGATCTGTGACTCTGGTGTAGGCTGGCAGCTATAGCTCCGATTAGACCCCTAGCCTGGGAACCTCCATATGCCACGAGTGCGGCACTAAAAAGACAAAAAAAAAATAAGCAAATAAATTTTAAAAAATTAAAAAAAAAAAAAAGAATGACTAGGTTCAAGAGGAGGTGTCAATCATTATGGTGAAGCTGACCATATTCATTAACTTGTAAATTACATGTTAAAAAGAGAGAAAATGAAGAACAGTTTACTGAGAAGCAGCCCTAACAGGTTATGTTACAGAATCTTGACGATAAAGAAAGTAGGCATTTTAAATAATTATTGAAACAATTGGTTTTGAATTTTTTCTTCACCAGTGACCATGCTATTTCACAAAGGATGTCAGCTAGTTCACAGGAAAAAGACCACAAAATAACAATTTAAATTAAAAATTAAGGCGAGGAGGGTGGGGGGATGTGCTTGGGTTGTGGGATGGAAATCCTGTGAAATTGGATTGTGATGATCATTGTTAAAAAAAATAATAGGAGTTCCCGTCGTGGCGCAGTGGTTAACGAATCCGACTGGGAACCATGAGGTTGGGGGTTCAGTCCCTGCCCTTGCTCAGCGGGTGAACGATTCGGCATTGCCATGAGCTGTGGTGGAGGTTGCAGACTTGGCTCGGATCCCGAGTTGCTGTGGCTCTGGCGTAGGCCGGTGGCTACAGCTCCGATTCCACCCCTAGCCTGGGAACCTCCATATGCCGCGGGAGCGGCCCAAGAAATAGCAACAACAACAAAAACAACAACAACAACAACAACAAAGACAAAAGACAAAAAAAAAATAATAATAATAAAGATAGAAAAATGAAAAAAAAATTGAGGCGAGGAAAAATACTGATAATACAGCAAAGCCAGATAGAGGGAAATGTAGAAGATGGAGTGGTCTGTGAGTTTCATCATCCTGAAGTTAAGGGGAAGAGAAGAAAGGTGTTCTTTGGAAGTTCCCGTTGTGGTGCAGTGGTTAATGAACCCGACTAGGAACCATGAGGTTCGGGTTTGATCCCTGGCCTCACTCAGTGGGTTGGAGATCTGGCATTGCCATGAGCTGTGGTGTAGGTCACAGACGCGGCTTGGATTCCACGTGGTTGTGGTGTAGGCCGGCGGCTACAGCTCCAATTGGACCCCTAGCCTGGGAACCTCCATATGCCACGAGTGCGGCACTAAAAAGACAAAAAAAAAAAAAAAAAAAAGAAAGGTGTTCTTTGGTTGCTGATACTAAGGCTCTTCCAATGCGTTAATGGGAGCCTGGTGCTCTGGGAGAGCATTCACTTTACTCTCCCTAGTAGGCCAATTCAATCTTTCCTCTTTAAATAAATATAGCTTTTTCATGTCTCCTTGCTTATTAGCCTTTTTACTTATAATATTGACCTTTCTGATTACTGCAAGTGATATTTTTTTTTAGCATCCAATTAAAAGTTTCGGCTACTAGGAACTTTGTGGAGCAGTCCTTCTAAATCAGCTAACTGGTGGACAATATTCACACTTTCTTGGTCTTTGTGAAACAAGCACTGAATGTGCAAATATAAAGGAAAGTGTCATTTTCTAAAATGGCTTGTTTCCTACCTTATTTCTTCATGTATTGAACCTAAATGAAACTGAATAGTTTTTTTTTTCTAAAAGTGGCTTCTATTTTATTTTCTAAAAGAGAAAAGAATAAAAAAGAAGAAAAAAAATCCCTTTCCACTATCCACCAACTGACCCCAAATTAAAGAAAATATATTTTTACCTATTTATGAATCATAACAGTTACTTTGTTAACAGGTAGGTTTCTTATAAAGCAAATCCCATCATTACCTTCTAGCGGTAGAAAGATCTAGTTTTTGGTGGGTAAATACTGAATGATCGTTCCAGAAATCCTACCTGTGTGAATTAGAAATGGATTTTGAGTGTTTAAAAAGATCTAATTGTAAAGGTCAAATTAGAATACATCCCCACGGTATAGTGTCTTTCAAATTTTTTTTTTTTTTGAAATTCAGAAATGCCATTAATTGCACTTTTCCAAGCTATAAAAATCTCCTGAAATGAACCTTGAATGTCATATAGGATCATAAGAATGAGGGTGGAGAGTTCCAGACTAAGTCATGTGCTAAAGGTTAGAGGCACCAAAACATGTCACTAACTGGGAAACGGTGAGATACTTGGCTGACTGCCCCATTGGAGGTAGAATCAGCTGGAAAGCACATCAGAGACCGAATAGCAGAAGCCTGCACCTCAGGCTGGGAAGACAGCAGTGCAACAGGAACTGGAGAGTTAACTAAACAATGTTGGCAAAAATTACTTTCTTTTGGTTTCTAATAATCTAAATCGCCAATCTCCACTCTCATTTTTTTCTTTAAACATTTCCCTTGATTTAAAAACCAATAGAGGAGTATAAGACATTTGAGAAAAGAGAACAAGTATAGAAAAAAAAATCATCCATAATTTTACCCCTTGGGATCAGCCCTTGGCTGTATTTTTCTTCCACAAATGTTTATTTATATGTTTGCCATATACAAGTTGAAGTGCATAATATTATGTCATAAGCATTTCATCATGCCATTATACCCTTTCCATAAATACCAATTAGTGGACTCCAGTGAGGCACCACATTGGTGAACCACTGTTTAATGAAGCATTCGCCTCCTGTTGGATTTATGAGTAACTCCTTTTTTTGGTAGGGTGGTGAGCTTGCAAAACAGTGACTTAGAAAGATCATTAAGAGTTCCTGTCATGGTGCAGTGGTTAACGAATCCGACTAGGAATCATAAGGTTGAGGGTTCAATCCCTGGCCTTGCTCGGTGGGTTAAGGATCTGGTGTTGCTGTGAGCTGTGGTTTGCAGATGAGGTTCAGATCCTGCATTGCTGTGGCCAGTAGCTACAGCTCTGATTGGACCTCTAGCCTGGGAACCTCCATATGCCGCAGATGTGGCCCTAGAAAAGACAAAGAAAAAAAAAAGATCTTTACAGTTTCAAATAATAACTAGAAACAAGGAAAGTGTAGTAAGAACATAGTACAGTCTTTTAACAATTTATATTTCAGTTTCAAAAGGTACCAGGAGAGTTGACATGAGAGACTCAGGCATGTAATTTAACTGGACTCTCACTGATAATTATGACATATAACATTGTGATTTATAATAAGAAATATATATTCAGACTTTTCCTAGACCAGCATCGAAGAAATATTTCACTCACTAACTTACTGAAAAAGTTGCCTTATACTCTCTTACGTCTGACTGTCCCTGAACTATATTCTTTTATAAGAACCAGATCACTTAGCAATGTGAACTGGAGTCTGGCACTTGCCATCAGCCTCTACGTGGAGTAGGACGTGAGCCACTGCAGCTGCCCACCCGCAGCTCCCCCTGAGTGGAGCTCAGGGTGGAGACCAGGAGTGAGGCACTCTGGGCTCTGGGCAAACTGGAAGAAAAGGCCTCCAGATGGATATTTTTAGAAGATTTTATGAGCCCAATTCTTGCATCTCCTCATATCTAGACAAACACTAATATCCGTCAAGGTTGACTGATGTCCGTGACCAGTCGTGACCTTCACAAGACCAGCAGCAAACATCTGTACAATGCGTGCATGGCTGCAGGGACCTGCCCCTTCGCCTTTATGACTCACGTCTTGTTATTTTCCCCCTTTCCTCTTGGGGATTTCTACTATTTCAGATAGCTCTGAAATACTGCCCCCCTGGGCTATCATTAGTGGGCAAAACAAAAGATGTCAAAGTCACCTGTGAGAGGAGCCACTCCCAAGAGTGGGCCAATGAGCGCTGATGGAACTCAGGAAATGACATCAAAGGATTGATTCCTATAAGCCCAGACCTTTACAGTTTTCTGTAAATCTTCTGTAAATCTGGTTCTTTGTAAGTCTTTTGTTCTTACTACCTCCCCTTTTGTGCAAAAACTCATATGTCCTAGCTTCCCCCCCTTGCCTCCTTGGAGTGGTTTTTCAGGTCTGCCTCAGATGCTGTCTCCTGGGCTTAGGTCCTAATTTCACCCCAAATAAAACTTAACTCTCAACTTTCAGGTTTTGTCGTTGTTGTTGTTGACAGTTAGTAAAGTATTTCTCTGATACGGGTCTAGGAAATTAATCCAACTTGGGGGGGGGGCACCTTGGAACCTCCAATTCATAACCAGTTGGTCAGAGGTGATGCTAGAAAGATGTTACCAGAATCTGAGTTCTAGTTCATGCAGTCAAGAATGAGCTCTGCAAACACACAGGCAGCAAGCAAGCAAAATTTTTATTACAGGAAAGCAAATAGCTCCCAGGGCTGCTGGGAGGGGGGAGAAGAGCCTGCACCCCACCCTTCTATTGTCCTATAGGGGTTTTTAATCCCTCAAAGATGGGGGCATACCAATGGGGGTCCAGAAAGATGTGGTTTTTCTCCCATTGGCCTTGCCCAGGTACCTATATCCGTCCTGTTCAATAGGGGTTTTAAGGCTGGAAATGTCCCCTAAGTTTTATGGTTTCTTTGTCTTTCACTTCCTTTAGATGGAGTCACCCTTCCTCCTATTCTTTTTCTATCATTTGAGGAGTGGGTTAGAGATTAAGGTCCATGTGGGGGAAGGTACGCTTTCTATAGTAAACAAAGCCTGTGGGGAAGGCATGTTTCCTATAATAAAACAAGACCTGTGGGGAATTACTCTCTGGAGCCCTTAAACCACAAACGTTAATCAATAGCCGTATCAAAGAAGGCATCAAAGCCCATGCTCCTACACTGACTACCTGAGGTAGTATTCTGCCTCAGAAACACAGGTAACAACCTGGATTTGGTGGTGTTGGCATTGTGAGTTGGAGGGGGTCCGGTTTGTAGCTGGTTGGTCAGAAACAGATAACGATCGGGGCACATGACTGGTGAAACCATGTACCAGTCCCTGCGACCTTGTGTTTTGAAGTAAAAGGCTAGTGCCCTGTGGGCTCTGGGGCACACAAGCCTTTCTGTGTCCTCCAGTTCCTGTTTTCAGGGAATAAGCTTAAGCCTCCATGACCTTCCCTGAGTTTCAAAGGGCAGTTGCTAATCAGGGAAGCAAGGGGATGCAGAGACCAGGGAGGAGCCATCAAGAAACAATGGTGCAACCTTGGGACAGGGTCCTGGTTCCTCCTCAAGGAATATACATAACAATATCTTTGAACCTTTCTGCAGAACTAAAGCCCCCAACAGATGGAAGAACTACTTGATGAAGCATTCTTCATTGCAGGAAGAAGGAGGACCACTGGAACCTGTCCTGAGGCCACTAAACACAGGCTTTGAGAAACAATGCAAGCTTGCCTCTACCCTGATCTTTAGTCTACTCCCCAAACTGTGAAACCACTTCCTAACCCCTTCCAAGAGGGGCACAGTTTTTAAGGCATTAGCCTGCTGTGGCCCTCTTTGCCTGGCAAAGCAATGAAGCTATCTTTTTCTCCTTTACCTAAAACTCTTTCTCTGCATTTCTGTTCAGCACTGGAAGACAGAGGCTGAATTTCAGCAACAGTAGAGTCTGAATTGAGTTGAATTGTAGGACATGGAGGATTGATGGCTTGGTGTGTAGGGGAGATCATTTCCCTTCCACACAGACAGATGGACAGACACACACACACCCCGCATGGAAACATACACTTGGAGTTGGTCTCAGAAACCAAGGAAACTAAATAGCTAATGTGATTTTAGGCTTTTAATATAAAACATAGAATCACAATGATAGGGATGGAGTAGAACAGTTGCATGGGTGGTTGTGGGTGCCCCAGTGGGGGACCGTAGATGGAGAGGGGGGCCTGGGGAACTTTGGGAGAATACTTTACTGGGAGATCATGGTAAGTTAGTAATTGCTCAAGAAAACCATAAGAACAAGACAGGCTGGCTCAACTATTGGAGGTGTGAGATATGCCTCAGGTCATTTGGTGGGGGATGGAGTGAGGACTGCATCCAGGTTCAGACCAAAGGCAGGAGTTTAAGGACCACCCTTCTGCTGATTTGAATAAGCACCATGACAGTCCTTGTTTGACCTTATAGGGTCAAATACTCTCTTATCGGATACCAAGGAGGGGCCACTATTCCAGGAAAGAGGAAGAGGGGGTCTTTTTCCACCCACCCCCCCCCTTGGATTGTAAAACTGTAGCCCACTGGATCCAGGGGGCAGAGCCTCCTCGCCTGCCCGCTTGCATCCCTCACAAGTGTCCTATCTATTGCTTGCCTGTCACTGTCTCTCACTGAATTCCTCCTGAGCTGAGACACAAAGAACCTGAATCTTAGTCGGTCCAGACACCAGGTGAGTGATTCTAATTTGAAAACTGTGGGTTCAATCCCAATCTGGGTTTTGGCTGGGTTCAGGTACCAGCACGTGGGTTCAAGTCCCAATCTGGATTCTGGCTAGGGTTCACGTCATTAGTGCTGTCCGTTTCAACAATAAAAGTAAGTAAAGGTCCCTCGAAACCCTGATAACCTGATTGAGGACAAAAAGAATTATTTGAGAATGAATGAGGACAGTGCCAAGTCAATACTTCCCAGTAATGCCGAGCTTCAGATTTAGACCTTTAAATGTAGATTAGTGATGAGAATGAGTAATATGACTTTCCAGGAATGTTTCCTCCCAGTTATCTCAGGGGGTCTAAGGGTTTTAAATTAAGAATGCTGTTGGACAACAAATGCTAACTTGCATTTTCTCACATTCGATGAATCAGAAAAATGCAATTAGAGTAAAATTCTTTAAATGAAACCTAACCAAGCCAGCCCTTGACATTCTTATTCTGACTGGATTTCTAACCTACATACGCTGTGTAGCTGTCAGTGATGAAGGTTCGCAGCTGGCATGGAATGGAAAAAAAAACAAATAACAAAACCCTGGTGTTTTGCAAAGGGTGCAGCATTCAGTCATAATTGTCATTAGCATTTGCTCAAGGTGCTTTTCTAGAATGCTTACTGCGACACAGACAAGCTGAAGGTTTAGAAAGAGGATAAGCCAAATTCAGTCTCAGCGCTTAAGAGTTATGGGACATCTGGGTTTGTAGAAGCAAACTATTCCATTGAGAATGGATACGCAATGAGGATACGCACAGGGAACTGTATCCAATCTCTTGGGATAGACCAGAATGGAAGAGAGGATAAGAAAAACAATGTATATATGTGCATGACCGGGTCACTCTGCTGTGCAGCAGAAACTGACCCCACACTCTAAATCAACTGTACTCTCAGAAAAATAAAACAAACGAATTATGCAAAGGGGATCAGCAGAAGCACAGGAGGACTGACTAAAGTACAGTGAAAGGGGAGTTATAGTAGCGGCCAGTCTAAGGCACTGTGAGACCTGTAGGAGAAAATGTCCTGATGAAAAGGTAGAAAGGTGAGCCCCTAGCCATGATAACTAAGCAAAGTCCAGACAACTGCCCCCAACCACCCCCCAACACACACCTGCTTCTGTAAGCTTGTTTCCGCATTGACTACCTTGCCTGACCTCACTCTGGTCCAGTCCCACCAGCCAAGCATGGACCCCAAAGAGGTAGCCCATAAAAGCCTTGTGAAACCCTTCTTCAGGGCTCGGACTCCGGAGAGTGATCTCTCCTGAGCCCGCCGGCATAATAAACCTGAGTTCTCTGACTCTGAGTGCTCACTTGGTTTCTCACAGGGTAAAAGAGCTGCAGCTACAGAGCTGCTGGAGCTGGGACATGACAGCCACAGGGCTGTCACTAGAGCTGATATGCTGAGGCACAGGGCTGTTGCCAGAGCTAATATGGGCGGTGCAGGGCTGCTGGGCAGCTGTTGTAACAAGAACTGAAGTGAGTGAGGAGTTAGGGGTGCTCTGTATCGGAGTGGGATGGTGAGAATGGAATGACACCTCCAGGTGACTTTTAGTTAATTTCGGATGACAGAGGATAAGTCTTCCAGAAAGCAGTGCAGCACATAAAAAGGCAGAGAATATCTCTGACAATAGTCACCTTCTAGCCAGATGACAAGCTATGCAGCTTAGGAGTCTATTAAGGCTTGAAAGCAGATAAATATATTTCCAAAGCCTTTAAATTTTTAAATTAAAAAAATTTTTTTTTTTATTTTTAGGGCCGCACCCGCAGCATATATAGAGTCTCTCAGGCTAGGGGTCTAATCAGAGCTGCTGCTGCCAGCCTACACCACAGCCACAGCAACACCAGATCTGAGCTGTGTCTGTGACCTACACCACAGCTCACAACAATGCCAGATTCTTAACCCACTGAGCACGGCTAGGGATTGAACCTGCAACCTCATGGTTCCTAGTCAGATTGGTTTCTGCTGTGCCACGATGGGAACTCCGAAAGACTTTTTAATAAAGGGGTTGCAATCAAAGAAATTTTCTTCCTTTTGTTAGCCAGAAAATTATTAATAATTTCATCTATCAGTGTGTGTCCCAGGCCAAATCTAATTTATTTTCCACGATGGCTCTTTAACAGAGGCATTATATTGTTATCTCCATTTTGGCTTCTGGAAAAAGGAATTTTAGAGCATTTCAGCCTCTGCGTAACATCTCTCAGCCAGACGTGGTATTGGAAGCCAAGCATGTGTGTCAGAGCCCCCTCTCAACTGCTATTTGTTTGCTAACCATTGAGTGTGTGAGCTTTCCCCTCTACCCTGTTAGACTTATGTTCAGCCCACCCACGTGCGTGGCTGAATACACATCTATTTATTATTTTTATTATTGCCTAAACCCCTTGGATCACATTGTTCATTTTGTGTACCTCCTTTGGACTTCTTAACCCTCACTCTCCTCCTATTGAAATTCTACCGCAAAACTTTCTTACCCTGTTCTAAACATTTGGCCCATTTTCACTCCTTTCCTCTTTAGTGACTTGCCCAAAGCCATCTGACTGGTAAGAAGTGCAGCTGGCATTTGAGCCCAGGAAGTAGGACTCCAGAAGCTATGCTCATAACCACTGCAGGACACTCCCTCGAAGTCCTCATTACCCTTCACATTCCCACACTTGAGATCATCTCACCTGTGGAGCTGTCTCTGAGGGTCTCAGGCTGAGTTCTGAAGCACCAGAGAGACTAAACTCGTAGCACTGGAACTTTTCTATTTTTTTGTGCATTGCTGCTTTGCCCATTATAATTTTTCTACTCTTACCAGACTAAAAGCCCACAGAGGTAAACATCTGTTTTGGACATCATTATAAACCACATCTTCTCTCCTTTCAGTATTAGTCACCTGGAAAATGCTTAATAAATATTTGTGTAATGATGAAGTTGAGATCATAATTGTGAATATCAATTATTCCTTTTTACATTGTAATAGAATACACTGAGACCCCCAAAATGCTGTCAGCATATGCAGAGCTGGTTATCTCGACCCTCTGCCTTTTAATTTTTTAATGAAATTTATTTTGTTTATTACAACAATATTCTATTATAATATATATTCCATTATATATATTTGACTTTCGTTTGGGAGCTGGTGGCCTGCAATTACCTCTTTTTTTAAATTAATAAACTGTTTTTTACAGAAGTTTTATGTTCACAGAAAAATGGAGCAGGAAGTACAGAGTTTTTATTTTTTATTATTTTTATTTATTATTATTATTATTATCTGCTCTTTTAGGGCTGCACTCTAGGCATATGGAGGTTCCCAGGCTATGGGTCGAATTGGAGCTACCAGCCTACCTCTCATCTGCAACACACAGGATCTGAGCCATGTTTGCAACCTACACCACAGCTCACAGCAATACTGAATCCTTAACCCACTGAGTGAGGCTGGGAATAGAATCTGCATCCTCATGGATACTAGTCAGATTTGTTTCCGCTGAGCCATGATGGGAACTCCTTGATAGCTCATTTCTTTTTAGTGCTGTATAATACTCCACTCTCTGGATTTATTCATGGACCTACTGAGAAATATCTTGGCTGCTTCTAAGTTTTAGCAGTTGTGAATAAAACTGCTATAAACATCCGTGTGTAGACATAAGTTTTAACTCATTTTGGTAAATATCAAGGAGCAGTCTTGCTGGATCTTGTGGTAAGACTATTTTTAGTTTTGTAAAAAATTGTCAAATTGTCTTCTGTTGCCATTACTTCTTGCTTCCGTTTCTGGAATCTCTGGTTTTCCTCTGTACTTTTTTTGGGGGGCACAGGTTCAGTCCCTGGTCTGGGAACTTCTGCATGCTGTGAGTACAACCGAAAAAAAAAAAAAAAAGCAAAATGCTTGCTTATAAAAAAAATTACTCTCTTAACAAAGATTTAAGTGTACAGTCCAATATTTTAACCATATGCATATTTTTTATAGTAAATCTCTAGAAGTTTTTCATCCTTTATGATTGACAGTCTGTATCTAGTGAATAGTAACTCTGCATTTTCCTCTCCCCCCAGTCCCTGGCAACCACAATTGCACATTCAGTTATTATGAGTTTGACTACTTTAGGTCCTCATATGATCACTGTAGTATTCGTTTTTAACCACTGTATTACCCAGCAATCTGACTTCTGAGTATTCGTTCAAAAGAATTGACAATATCTCAAAGAGATATTTGCACTCTAATATTCATTGCAGCATTATTCACAATAGCCAAGAGGTGGAAATCACTTAAATGCCCATCAATGGGTGAATGAATAAAGAGAATGTGATATATATACATGCTGCAGGTGTGTTTTTTTTTTGTTTGTTTGTTTGTTTGTTTGTTCTTTGGGCTGCACCTGCGGCATATGAAAGTTCCCAGCTAGCGGTCGAATCGGAGCTGTAGCTGCCAGCCTGCACCAATTGGAGCTGTAGCTGCCAGCCTACACCACAGCCACAGCAACACCAGATCCGAGCCATATCTGTGACCTACATCACAGCTCACAGCAATGCCGGATCCTTAACCCACTGAGTGAGGCCAGGGATTGAACCCACGTCCTCATAGATGCTAGTCAGGTTTGTTAACTGCTAAGCCACAATGGGAACACCTACTGCAGGATATTATTCAACCTTAAAAAAGAAGGAAATTCTGTCTTATGTTACAGCATGGGTGAATTTTGAGGAAATTACTCTCTGTACTTTTAATCTTTTCAACACCCTATAGTCAGGGAAGTCAGGTAACTAGCTTGTTAGAATCATGTCTAAAGTAAGAGTGAATAGACACGTGAATCTGCTCAAATAAATTCTGTGATGCACACACCCACATCTATATGCATGTGCTTAGAGGTGTTTCTCGATGGTTCCTGCTTTCTATTTTTATTATTTATGATACACATTATTACATGATTACAGTCAATGTAAAGAATATAACTAGGAAATAGGGATAATCAAAAAAAAGTTTGCATAGAATATGTAATGAACAGCAGTAACAGTTCATTTAAACTTTGTAAAGGAAATCTATTGTTCAGTTATCATTATGTAGAGGTCGCTAATGCCACCATTACTAGCTGACTAGCTGGCCTATTTATGCCTCTGATTGACATTGAGGCAGAATATTAACTCAGGTAGTCAGTGTAGGAGCATGGGCTTCAATGCCTTCTTTGATATGGCCACTGATTAACCTTTGTGGCTTAAGGGCTCCAGGGAGTAACATCCCCACAGGCCTTGTTTACTATAGGGAGTGTAGTACACCCAAATTGCATTAATCTCTAACCCCCTGTGACTCAGTTTACGAGAAGGAAAAGTCAAAGAAACCCTGAGACTTATGGGACATTTCCACCCCTAAGAGCCCTATCAGACAAGAACTGATACAGGTAACTGGGCAAGACCAATGGGAGAAAACCACATCTTTCTGGACCCACATTGGTGCCCCTCCCCACCTTTAAGAGATAAAAATCCCTAAAGGAAAATAGAGAGTGGGGGCTCTTCTCCCCCCCTCTCAGTTGTCCTGGGAGCTATTTGCTTTCCTTTAATAAAGATGTTGCTTGCTTGCTGCCTATGTGTTCACAGAGTTCATTCTTCAACTGCATGAACAAGAACCCAGATTCCAGTAACATCCTCCGGTATCGTCTTTCGGGATCAACGTGAGAAAGATTGGGAAAATTTGGTTTGCTGTTAAAATAAATTGTGAGGGTTAATAAACATAAAAAATTTATCATTGTATTATCATAGTTTTTTTTCATTGCATGCATGTAACTTGAGTGATTCTGAAATCATGTCTACATGGATATTTCAGCTGGTGCTAAAATAACTCTGTCTTTAAAATAACACTTACTCAGCCTCACTCTGTTTTCCTCTTTGAATCTCTGTGAAGGGATGAACATATTTCTCCACTTTGCCCCCTCTAAATCTCTTTTTTTTTTAATTTATTTTTTTTCCTTTTCTAGGGCTGCTTCCCATGGCATATGGAGGTTTCCAGGCTAGGGGTCTAATCAGAGCAGTAGCCTCCAGCCTACACCAGAGCCACAGCAACGCGGGATCCAAGCTGCATCTGTGACCTACACCACAGCTCATGGCAACACTGGATCCTTAACCCACTGAACAAGGGCAGGGATTGAACCCGCAACCTCATGGTTCCTAGTTGGATTCGTTAACCACTGCACCATGATGGGAACTCCGCCCCCTCTAAATCTTTTAAAAAATGTTTTTAAATTATCTTGGATGTGATAGCTTCCCAGGAGGATGGAGACAGACCCCCCCCCCCCCCGAAATATGACTGTTCACCTTGGAGACCTGCTGTGGACATGGGTACAGCCCAGCACAAGATCTACATCCTTTCCCGAATGTGGAGCGTAGATTAACGGCATACAAGGATTCACTGTCCTCTGCCTTGGGACTCCACCACCTACCTAGCCCTCCCCACCCACCCCTCCCTTGACCTTCCCCTCCTCCTTCGATGTTCCTGCCACAAGTTCCCACCATGAACTCCAGCCACGGATTCCCACTGCAGATCTTTCATAAGCCCAGCACCTCCTCACAGTCAGAGCTGGCTCATCTTGAGCTCAGCCTGTGCCCCTCTGATGCCTAAATAAATCTCTTTTGCTTTACTCACTAGGCCTTGCGTGTTCCTCCTTCTGCAAACCTAACAGGGGGTATAGAGCCAATTTGATGCACAATTTTATAAATTCCCTGCCAAACATACACCCCCGCAAGCTCCTTTCCAACATGTTTATGCTTTGTTTAATCACAACACTCAGCATTTACCCATTTTCCAGGGACTTGCCCATTACCTTGCGAGTCTGCACAGAAAAACTGCCACTCGTTGGGCTCTCTGTCCTCCCTCAATGCCTCATCTGGATTGAAAGATCTACAGAGTGGAGATCAGTGGCTTCTTTGTGTTTCAGCAACTCTCACTTCTCCCCCTTTGAGTCCTTCTGGAAGCTCCTCTTTGGAACTGTGGGATGGAAGATAGAAATCCCATCCGCTCCCCCCACCGGGTCTTCATCTGGTAAGTCAGGATAGTTCTATGGGGTTCGAACAAGGGATAATGACCTCTAATAACCTGAAATTAAAAGGTTGTGATGTGCATGATTTGGCTTGTTATTCTAGGGTCAAAACTTCTTGTGAACTTAGCTTTTGGAATTGTTTCCTTACTGTAATTACAAAGTCTCATCAGTATTAGGCAAATACAATCTCTCCCTTCCTTCTACACACACACACACACACACACGTATAGGCTGGCTGGCATATAGAAGCTACTCAGTAAATGGTAGGAATTATTATTATTACCATCATCACTATTATTTCTCAGCTATCATCTTAGTCATCAGGTTAACAACATTTCTTGTAGGTAGTAATACATTTCCCCATGGTGTACTATTTAATCTTTTTTTCTCTTGATGAAAAATGTGTCCCATTATCATTATTTCAGAAACTATAGACCCTTGCTTATATTTCATTATGCAGGTAGATGATTTCATGTTTTACATTTGATCATGTTTGGAGCAATTACCCGGAGGAGTGCCATGTGGAGCTGTCATGGATGGCATCTTGCATTATGGTTGGGGGCATGTTGTGACATGGAAGGGGACAGTAGTGCTTTTCCCCTTTCCCTAATTTGTTGTCACTGTGCACACACATTAATTTCTAAGGAGTTGTTTGCTTTAGGAGAACTCTGTCACTATCTTTTCATATCAATATGCAAAAACGGAATGCCTGTCGGGGCTCAATGGTTAACGAACCTGACTAGCATCCATGAGGATGCGGGTCATTATCTTGCCTCACTTAGTGGGTTAAGGACCCAGCATTGCTGTGAGCTGTGGTTTAGGTCGAAGATATGGCTTGGATCCCACGTTGCCATGGCTGTGGCTGTGGCATGATCCCACCACGTAGGCTGGTGGATACAGCTCCAATTTGACCCCTGGCTGGGAATCTTCATATGCTGCGGGTGCAACCCTAAAAAGACAAAAGACAAAAAAAAATGCAAAAAAAGTCAAGGACAAAGAGTCTCACATCAGATAAGTCATAAGTCAATACTTTGATTGTGGATGTGTATCCATCAGAGTTTCAGAAGGATTTTTATTTACTTGCCTTTTTTTTTTTTTTTTTTTTAATGGCTGCACCTGTGGCATGTGGAAGTTTCCAGGCTAGGAGTTGTACTGGAGCTACAGCTGCCTGCCCATGCCACAACAATGCCAGATCCTAGCTGCAACTGCGACTTATATCACAGCCCACAGCAATGCTGCATCCTTAATCCACTCAGCAAGGCCAGGGGTTGAACCTGTGTCCTCATGGATACTAGTTGGATTCATCACCGCTGAAGCACAATGAGAACTCCCAGAGGGATTTTAAATATGCGTAATAAGGCTTGAAACATAATCCCCAGAGGGACCCGGGCATGTGCATTTTAACAAGCTTGATAAGTGATTCTAATGTCAGTCAAGATTGCAAATTACTGATCTAAACCTACAAAATTATAACTATACTCCCAATGTTCAATTATTCACTCAGGCAAAATTCCATTGGATACAAAATGTCACAGATTGTTCTTTCAGGTAATATTTTAATGTCCATCAATGGTTTTAATTTTTTTCTCTATTGTTTTCTGCACTGATGCTCATTTTTATCTTTATAATTTCCTTTCTTCTGATTAATTTGCTCTTTTTTTAAAATTCTCATTTTTTAAGATGGAATCTTAGGTCTTGATTTGAGAGCCTTCTTTTTTATAAATCATGCATTTATGTCCTTTTGATGAAGTCATCCCTCTATCATTATGAAATGACTTTCTTTAATCTTTGTCATTTTCTTTGGTCTGCAATTTACTTTTTCTGGCCGTAATATAGCCACAACAAGTTTCTTTTGATCAGTGTTAGCATGGTATATCTCTTTTTCATTTTTATTTTTAAAAATTTCTTTTTTTTTTAATTTTTGGCTGCATCTGCAGCATGTGGAAGTTCCTGGGCCAGGGATGGAAACTGAGCTGCAACTGGAGCAATGCTAGATCTTTTAACCCACCGGGCCTGGCTGGGGATCAAACCTCCACAGCCACCCGAGCCGCTGCAGTTGGATTCTTAACCCACTGCACTACAGTGGGAACTCCTGATATTTCTGTGTTTCAAAATGATCACCATAAGTCTAGTTGTCCTCTGTCACCATGTAGATAGGACATAGTCACTGACTATATTCCCCACACTGTACATTTCATCCTATGACATTTATTTTGTAACTGGGAGTTTGTACCTCGTAACCTCCCTCACGTATTTCATTCATTCCCCACACCCTCCCCTCTGGCAACTACCTATTTGTTCTCTGTATCTATGACTCTGCTTCTGTTCTGTCAGTGTCTGTGTTTTTATATTCCACGCATAAGTGAAACCATATTTTCTCTGTCCTACTTATTTCACTTAGCATAATGTCTTCTATCTATGTTCATCCATGTTGTGGCAAATGGAAAGATTTAATTCTTTTTTTGTTTTTTCCCTCAGTGTTTTTGCCTTTTCTAGGGCCGCTCCCTTGGCATATGGAGGTTCCCAGGCTAGGTCTAATCGGAGCTGTAGCTGCCAGCCTACGCCAGAGCCACAGCAACACAGGATCCGAGCCTCATCTGCGACCTACACCACAGCTCACGGCCGCGCCGAATGCTTAACACACTGAGCGAGGCCAGAGATAGAACCTGCAACCTCATGGTTCCTAGTCGGATTCGTTAACCCCTGAGCCATGAGGGGAACTCCAGATTTCATTCTTTTTTTATGGCAGAGTAATATTACACACACACACACACACACACGTGTGCACACACACACACACCCCACATCTTCTTTACCCATTCATCTACCAATGGACACTGAAGTTACCTTCATATTTGGCGCTTGTAAATAATGATGCAATGAACATTCAGGCGCATATATCTTTTCAAAATAGTATTTTTGTTTTCTTTGGGAAAATACCCACAAGTGAAATTTCTGGTCTCATTAACCTCCATACTCATGTGAGGTAATTTCTTATAATAATCTTTCTCTCTCTCTCTCCACACACACACCTCCTACTGCTGCTGTTTCCCTGGAGAACTCTGATGAATGCACCATCTAATCGTTTTCCTACTTCCTCTTTTACCGTTATGGTACCTTCTTATTTCCTTTGTTGGCTTATTAGCTATAACTCTTTATTTGCATTTTATTTTTGTTTAGGAATTATTGTCCATGTATTTAACTGGTCATAGTCCACCTTCGCTTCTAGTATAAGAACATCATATTTTACTTCTTTTTCTTCATTCCTGGTCTTTGTGATCTTTTCATTTGCTGTACTTTTATATACACTATATGCCTCATTCTGCCTTTAAATGATAAGAATTAAATAATAAGAAAAAATTATCTCTATAAAATGCTGGGTTTTCCCACATGTTTCATTTCTGGGTTTCTATTACTTTTTCTTCAATTTCCCCAGCCGTTTCTGATCGTCCAAAGCATTTTTTTTTAAATCTCAAACATTGTAGTTTTCATCTTTAGAAGTTTGACGAGGGACATTTTCATATTTTCTGTCCTCCATGTGTCTAGTTAACTTTTTTTTTTTTTGTCTTTTGTCTTTTGAGGGCTGCACCTGTGGCTTATGGAGGTTCCCAGGCTAGGGGTCTAATTGGAGCTGTTGCTGCCAGCCTACACCAGAGCCACAGCAACACCAAATCCGAGCCACGTCTGCGACCTACACCACAGCTCATGGCAACGCCAGATCCTTAACCCATTGAGCAAGGCCAGGAATCAAACCTGAAACCTCATAGTTCATAGCCAGGTTCACTTCCACTGTGCCACGGTGGGAACTCCTCTAGTTAATTTTTGAACATACATATTGAACACAATAGTAATAACTGCTCTCAGGTCTAGTTTGCTGATTCTAACATCTATGTCAGGTCTGGATCCATTTCGATTTCTCACTTCATTAGGGATGGTATTTTCCTTTTTTCCCCTCCCCATTCTGGTATCTTCAATTCAGGGTGTCTGGATTCTTCCTCCCTGAGTCACGCAGAGAAATGAGAAAGGCCCTGAGGAGAAAATCAGGAAAATTAAAAAAAATAGCAGTAATAAAACTTACATGTAGATCTAGCTTATTTGTTACAGGGCAAGGAAATTCAATGGTACATCTCTCTTTTTTCATGAGGTGGTAGAGAGCTTTATTGTATTATTATTATTATTATCATTATTATTATTATTTTGCTTTTTAGGGCTGCACCCACGGCATATGGAGGTTCCTAGGTCAGGGGTCCAATTGGCACTGGAGCCAGTTTCCTAAGCCAGAGCCACAGCAACATAGGATCCGAGCCGCGTCTGCGACCTACACCACAGCTCACAGCAACGCCAGATCGTTAATCCCCTGAGCAAGGCCAGGGATCAAACCTATGTCTTCATGGATGCTAGTCAGATTCATTAACCACTGAGAGGGGAACTCCTCAATGATATGTCCCTTAAGATGACGTAGATAAATTTGAATTTTTTCCCAGCTAAGAAGGAAACAATCTTTCAAAATCATGTATCCAGGGAGCTGGATACAGGCTAATATTCTGGAAAAAGCGCTGCTGGGTAACATTATTCATGAGAGCTCAACTGACAAGTTGGATTATTTCAGTTAAGTTGATGACATGTATTTTTTAGCTTCCAGTGTGGAGAAAACATTCATCGAGATGGATTTTTATAGTGATTGCTTTCCTTATATTAAAAAAAAGAGGAATAATTCTGCACTGTTCCTAATGCCCAACTTTACATGTTAATCCCAGGGAAGCAGCATTAACTTAAAGCATCTGCTTGAGTATTATTGGTGTTAAGTCAAAATGACAGACAAAGAAGATTAAGGACCAATCAACGGATGAGAAAATCTTCCTTTATCAAAATCTAGAGCCCAAGAGCTTACCGCTAAAAAGTCGTATTGAAGGATCAGAAAAATAGCACTATGACTAATAATCTGAAGAATCTGGAAGAAAGAGAGAAGAGTAAACTCTAATTCCTACTCTTTCTTTCTTTCTTTTTTTTTATTTACGAGGAACAGTCAATGTGATCCAGTCTGGCTGTGCGGGATGTCTGCTGTGTCATCCTGGCTTCTTGCCTCTTGGTTCTGCTTCTAACATGGGCCATCTCCCTTTTCATTGATTGATTCATTCAACACATATTTACTGAGTGCCTGTGGAGGGTGCTTCTGATGTCGTGCTGGTCCCTGGGAACACCGCTGGTGACAGAGGCACACAGTCCCTGCTGTCATGCATTTTCTGGTCAGACAGAAGAGACACACATTGAAAAGGTAGTTTCATGAAGGAGAAGTTCAAGATTATTGAGGAAGGTGTAATAGGGGAGCACAGTTCAATAGATAAGACGCTGGAACTACTACTGTTCACGTGGTGGTATTGAGAGCCTTGAGGCTGAGCCCTGAGAGGTATGACTTCACAGGTTCTGGCTGTGGGCTGGATTCCAGGGGTTCCAGCAGAGGTTAGGTGCTGGATCTGATAAACGGCAGCTTGTCTTGGGGTTGATGCTTTTACCGACCTCTGTGACCTCTCACATTCTCTTACTTCCCTTGGCCCACTTCTGAAAACTGGAATTTGCTGCCACATGATTTTGGAGACACTTGTGATTCCTATTAATGCTTATTGGATAGGACTCACCTCAGTTGTAGTTTAATAAATGTTGCGTACCTCCATTAAAATAGAACGTCTCCCAGAGTTCCCGTCTCTGAAGATGGGAACAAACGTTGTCATTTTGCTCTTATATCCTTAGAACCCAGTAGATGTGTTGGTTCATGGTGGAAAAGCTGATATATATTTTTTCTTTTTTATTCAGTTGATACATGGTGAAGTATATTGATTGATTTTCTGATATTAAATCAACATTGCATTCCTGGGATAAACTTCTCCTGGGCATGATATATTATCTTTTTTATATAGTCATGGATTCAATTTCCTGAAATTTTATTTAGAATTTTTGAGGGATGTTGGTCTATAATTTACTTTTAATGTTTTTATTTTTTATTTAATGTATTTCTTTTATCTTGATTATTGTTCTGAAGTGCCATTTGACTAGTTGCCACCTTTTTTAAATCTCAGCATTTTCAAGGAATTAACACTTTGAAAAAAGAGATCAACTCACTTATTATAAAAAGTCTATTGTGTTTTGAGTACTGTTTTCCAGATACCATGCTAATAAGCTTTTTGTGTCCAATATTTCATATACTCTTCACAACCTCCTTGTAAGATAAAACTGATATTCCTCATTTTAAAAAATAGACAATTGGAGTTCCTGTCGTGGCTCAGCAGAAACGAATCTGACTAGCATCCATGAGGACGCAGGTTCAATCCCTGGCCTTTCCCAGTGGGTTAAGGGTCTGGCGTTGCCATGAGCTCTGGTACAGGTGGCAGACACAGCTTGGTTCCTGGTTGGCAGCTATGGCTCTGATTTGACCCCTACCCTGGGAACTTCCACATGCCACAGATGCAGCCCTAAAAGACTATATACATATATAGCAGAATTTTTTCTATATATAAAATAGCAGAATTACCTTGTGGTACTGCAGGTTAAGGATCTGGTGTTGTCACTGTAGCAGTTCAGGTCACTGGACCAGGAATTTCCACATGCCATGGGCAGGGCCAAAATAAATAAATAAATAAATAATAAAGATACTATTACCTGTATGGTCATATGGAAACCATTGGTGTCTTCCTTCTTGGAATTCCAGCTTTTGGGTCTCTCCTTGGCACTTAATTCTGACTTTCTATGGCCATTAGTTATCTTTTCCTATAGATGTAAAGGTAACTAATCCTGGAACATGGGTTTACTGAATCCATGCTTGGAGACTTCTTTTTGTGGCAAGTAGGAATCTGCACATAACACGTGGTCTGGCAATAGTTGAGAATCCACATGCAAATTTCAAAAGTCAGTGTTCTTTGTACTGTTTCTCCCCTCCCTCCATTTAAGCATCTGTTCCATTACTTTTCTCATTCCAACATTTTTCATTGGAGAGATAATAATTTTTAAGCTTTTTTTTTTTTTTTTTTAAATCACATACCTCCCAGAAAGACAAATTTATCCTCCAAGTCCAGGCTTTGGAAAACAAGATATCTGATCTCCAGGTGGAAGGTAAGTAAGTAAATGGGAAGTGAATTAAGGCATGATTTAGGGTGATTACATTTTCAAAAAGGAGATCATATCAGTAGCTGAGATGTGGGAATAACCTAAGTATCCATCCAAAAATGAATGGATAAAAAAAAATACCTGTATGTGTACAATAGAGGTTTGTTTGTTTGTTTGTTTGTTTGATTTTTGGTCTTTTTAGGGCTGCACCTGCAGCGTATGGAAGTTATCAGGCTAGGGGTCAAATCGGAGCTGTAGCTGCTGGCCTACATCATAGCTACAGCAATGCAGGATCTAAGCCACGCCTGTGACCTACACCACAGCTCACGGCAATAATAGATCCTTAACCCACTGAGCAAGGCCAGGGATCAATCCAACATCCTCATGGATACTAGTTGGGTTCATTACTATTGAGCCACAACAGGAACTCCTGTGCAATAGAGTATCATTCAGCGGTGAAAAAGAAGGAAATGCTTTTGTGACAATATGGATAGACATTGGGGGCCATAAGGGAAATAAGCCAGACAAGGGGCAAATACTGCATGGTATCACCTAGCTGTGGAATCTTAAAGTAGAAAAACGTCAAACTCATACAAACAGAGAGTAGAAAAGTACTTGCCAGGGCTGGAGTTTGGGGCAAATAGGGCAACATTGGTAAAAGGGTCAGACTTTCAGCTCGAAGATGAAGAACGTCTGAGGATATAATGTAGACGATGGTGACTAATGAAATTTAATGTTATATCGTATAATAGAAATTTGCTAAGAGATTATCACTTTAAATGTTCTTACCAAAAAAAAAAAAAAGAAGAAGAAGAAGAAGAAAAGAAAAAAATACAAGCATGTGCGGTAATGGATGTGTTAACTCAGCAGAGGTGAGTCCTCCATGAATATGTAAGTAAATCACCATGAGAGATACTTTTTATTTTATTTTATTTTATTTATTTTTTGTCTTTTTTGCCATTTCTTGGGCCGCTCCTGCGTCATATGGAGGTTCCCAGGCTAGGGGTCTAATCGGAGCTGTAACTGCTGGCCTACACCACAGCCACAGCAACGCGGGATCCTTAACCCACTGAGCGAGGCCAGGGATCGAACCCGCAACCTCATTGTTCCTTGTCAGATTCGTTAACCTCTGAGCCACGACAGGAACTCCAAGAGATATTTTCAATATTTACAGTTTTTATGTCAGTTATACCTCAGTAAATCTGAAATAATCTTGATCTGAAAAATGGGATCATGTGCTTGGAAAAGCACAACTATAGTGTTGCTAGAATATTTAAAATTGAGATTATACTGGAACAATCTGGGACTCTTTCTTTTTCAGGCTAGTCTGAAATAATCTTGTTTATCTTTTAGGAAGCTGGCCTGCAAATATCGTGGTCATGGACACATAACTCCTCCCCTCGTTTTTTCTTTGTTCTACCCCCCCTTTTTTAAACTCGTTCATTCCTTTTTTTAAATTATTTTTAAACATTTTTATTGTAGTTGACTTGTAATGTTATGTTGATTTCTGCTGTACAGCAAAGTGACCCATTATACACATATACACATTCTCTTTCTCCTATTATGCTCCATCGTGTTCTGTCACAAGTGACTGGATAGCGTTCCCGTGCTATACAGCAGGATCTCATTGGAAAACGTCTTTGAAGCAATGTTATGTGTGGTTCAGGGCCTGCTCATTGATTTAGGCCACTAGAATTTAATGAGATTCTCCTAGGAGCTAAGTAGTGTAACCTTGTGTGAGCTGCTGACTTTCTCTAAATTTCGGTATTATGGACAAAATGATAATAATAACCAGAGCTGACTTCGTGGCATTACTGTCATGGAGTTGTAAGGAAACACGGATGTGAAACACTAAACACAGGGCACGATTATCTCATCAATGCTAGATGCTAGAGCCCATGGATGCTTCATGCCAAAGAGCAAAAATCCAGTTTTAATCCTGATAAACCTTTAAAGCTGTAAACCAGTTCCGGACACAACGTTAGCTTTTGTGCTTTAAAAATTACATGCGAGCTTCTCTATTTTAGGGCTCTTTCTCAGGCAGTGATGTTTGGTAAGAGAAAAGAGTATATTTCAATTTTTTTAAGAAAGCCTAAAAAAGACAAACAATTAATCAAACGCTTGAGGATTTAATTCTTGATCAGAAAGAGCAACTTGAGATTTTTAAATAGGAAAAGGAAAAAAAGCAAGCCTATATGGTGTCTTATAAAGTACCATCAGCAAATAGCATTATTCTAGTTCCTGATCAATATCAGGGCCCAGAGCTGCTGCTGGGTTTTTAATCACCAATAAGTTAAGCTTCCAAAAATTGCATCTCTTCTCAATAATTCAATAAGATGAGATTATTTTTTCCAAAGCTATGATTGGTCCTTTCAGCAGAGGGGAGGAGAGAGCAAGAAAGTCTAGAAAATGAATACCTTTCACTTGATACTGTTTAAAATCAGCCGAAGTGCAGAGTAACTAGTGTTGCTTTGGGAAGAACCAATAGGAAAACGTTGCAAGACCTGAGCAAACCCAGCCTGAGAAGCCCAGGGAAAGAAATTTCTTTTTGGCAGGCCCTTAAATTGGTGAGTTTTAACAAGGGGACAAAATAACTAAGAAACAAAAAATTCTAAGATTACTGTCGGGAAAATAAGACTTTGCATGGCATGGTCCTTTAAAGGGAATTATGAGCATTGCCAAGGCTTGATTCCCGGGGCACAGTGACAGCGGTTCTGAATTCACTTTCAGGGGATTTCTCCCTCTTCTTCTCTGTGGCTGTAAGAACTAGGAGCAAATTAGAGCTGTTCTGTCTGAATCTTTATCCTGAAGGCCACTGCGTAATTGATAAAGTGAATTGGATTGTTTTCCCCCTCCTGTTGAGTTTAGGCCGAAATCTATCAACTAACACTTATCAGCACTATTTATGCTTTTATGCTTAAAAGGTGTAGCAGAAACAGAATTTGCGATCAGGGATAAAACAAGGCACCCAGCAAGAGAACAATGAGAGATTGTAAAATTCTAGTTTCTAATCTGTCTGAAACACTCCTAGGTTCCTGCCAAAGTGACTGCGTATCTGCAGATTTGTTCCAGTTTTTTTTTTTTTTTTAGTTAAAAACCTTGTATGGTATGGTGTATTTCCTTTTGAGAAGGAATGAAGAGATACGGTTGCTGAAAATTCTGGATGTGCTTCATGTTGGGCGTTATTATTCCTGAGAGCAACTTTATGACTATGAATCACAGCTAACACGATCTGATCTATGGATATATATGAGTTCCGATTCTGGAGGACTTGAATGGGGAAGGAGGGAGGGGATTTCGGACCCTTTTTTCCCCAAAGTTATTTAATTTGCCCACGTTTCTTTTCACACTAGAATTTGAGGCCTGGAGGAGGAAATAAACTGTGCACCGTAAGACAGTTGCAGACCAAAGTATTTCCAACTTGAGAAGGGTTTCAGGTTCGATGTTCTGTAATGATGCTGGCAGGGATCCTGATGTTCCAGTATCATCTCTGGGAT
The DNA here is from genome assembly GCF_016906955.1 of Phacochoerus africanus. Classification (NCBI taxonomy): domain Eukaryota; kingdom Metazoa; phylum Chordata; class Mammalia; order Artiodactyla; family Suidae; genus Phacochoerus; species Phacochoerus africanus. The sequence continues at coordinate 43,664,639 of NC_062552.1, forward strand.
TTACATTTGCTCACGTGTTCTTGACACGATCCCTAGGCCAGGTGCTACCTTGATTATCTGCAGAGGTTCGGGCTATTTGATGGCGTCCTTAGGGGGGGACCCTGAGGTAGAGGGGATAGAAGAACCCTTGGGAGAAGAAGAGGAAAATTAGCCCCATGCTAGAGCTGGATGATGTTATTTGGTACTTGAGTTGGTGGGAGGGGGGTGGTTCTTGTTCTGGGAATGAAAAGTATTGAGGGCTGGGAATTAAAATGGTAATTATGAAGGAGGGAGGGAGTGGGATGGAATGGGATTTGGGGTTAGTAGATGCAGACTATTCCATTCAGAATGGATAAGCAATGAGGTCCTACTTTATAGCACAGGGAATTATAGCCAATCTCTTGGGATAGAACATGATGGAAGATACTGTGAGAAAATGAATATGTGTATAGATAGATTAAATAGATGATAGCTATGACCGAGTCACTTTGCTGTGCAGCAGAAATTGCCACAGCATTGTAAATCAACTCTAATAAAAAAAAGAAAGGAAAAAGGATAAAACAGTAATTATTATATGAAATTTGTATCTCATCATTTTTGCTTGGGAAAAGTGGTTTGGAGAGAATGTGGAATAAATTCATTTGAAACTCATTCCTCAGAAATTCATAAGAGAGATGGTTGAAGGAACAGCTACATGACCATTGACACTTAAAAAAATGAATTCCATTTAAGACAATATTTAAGCAGACTTCTTTATGGTTTACAACCCTCCCAGTGCCTTAGCCTGGTCTGTTTGCTTCAAGCAGAACTACTTAGGAATAAATTGACTCAAAGGTTATTATCCTCAACAGAAAACTCGGCCCCTTTTTTTGCATGACTTAGAAGCTATTGAGTTGAATTGATTGCTTTCTTGCTGACCTGGTTCTGCAGCAGAAAATACTCTTCTTTCCTTCTTTCCCCCGCCTTCGCTTCCTCTCTCTTTTCCTCCATCCCTTTCTTCCTTTCCATGTTTCCTGTCTTGTTCAGTGAGCCAAAAAATATGACTATTTTATTTTCTTCTCTAGCATTATTTTGATCCACAGCACAAAATCCCAAAGCGTGTGTGTGCCTGTCTGTTTGACAGCCAGCCTCAGCTGATCACTAATTTTCTTTGTGGCTGTGAACATGTCCCCTGTAGAGAAGGCAAAGATCTCATTAACACGAACAGATAAAGTTACTGCTCTCGGAGACCTGGATTAGGGGAATTTGGGCACCCAAATTAATTTTTTTTTCTTGATTGCCATTTTGCCTGTCGAAATGACAACAAGTTCCTTTTTACTGTGTGAAAGAAAAATACTCTCTCTTTATATATGCCAAAGTAAACCAAATCTTTTTACTGGGATACAGATTTGGGCTTCACCATATCAGTATGGGTATTATTACTGTTTGATGCGTGTTCAGCCCTTGCAGCTACTGACACAGAAAAAAAATCATTTTGAAGAGCAGGGCTTATGCTCATTGAATTTACAGAACACTCAGTGAGCAAGAGGAGATGCAATTACAGGGAAGAAAATTCCCAGGATATCACTTAGGATCCTGACCAGTGGCTGATACACATCCAAGGCACAGACGTGTGCTGCTAAAGGTGTGGTGAGACGTCAGGGTTTACGAGTAGAGTCTTTTTCAGAAAAACCTTCCAACTCAGTTCCTGTGAGGCACCCCATTAATGGCAAAGCCCCAAGGGAAGTAACTCATGGACTCAGTAGAAGCCTGCTACATAATCTCTGGTTAAGAATTTTTTTTTTGTCTTTTGTCTTTTGTCTTTTTAGAGCCACACCTGTGGCACATGGAGGTTCCCAGGCTGGGGGTCTAATCGGAGCTACAGCTGCTGGCCTACACCAGAGCTCATGGCCACACCGGATCCTTAACCACTGAGCAAGGCCAGGGATCGAACCCGCAACCTCATGGTTCCTAGTCAGATTCGTTAACCACTGAGCCAAGATGGGAACTCCTCAACTCTATTTTTTTAGAGAAGAACTGGACAGGAAAGGATGGGCGGGGGATGGAACAAGGCATCATGGTTCTCCAATGGGGAAGGCAGAGCCGGAGGTTGAAGAGAAGAGGAGACTAGAGCAAAGGAGACAAGGAAAACGCCACCTCCTGGTTTTTAGTAACTTTCTTCCTGCTCATGATGATGGGCACAGGCTGGCTGGTCCCTGGGGCTGAGATACAAAGAAGTTAGGTTGTGATTTGTTGGCCTCTCCCCATAAACTGTAGCTCAGTGGCACAAATTCCGAGAGTTGATGTCAAAATGAATCTAATCACAGACACTCTTCTAGGCTTACTGTGGGTAAACCTTGAAGATAGTAGTAAAAATGGGCAAACACCCACCTGACAAAGACCTCTACAAGCCATCCATCGGAATTATGAATTTTGGAGTTTCCATTATAGCTCAGCAGGTTAAGAACCACCTAGGATCCATGAGGAGGCGGGTTCAATCCCTGACCTCCCTTAGTGGGTTAAGGATCCTGCGTTGCCATGAGCTTCGAGCAGACAGATGTGGCTCAGCTCCCTTGTGGCTGTGGTTGTGGCGTAGTCAGGCAGCTACAGCTCCAATTTCATCCCTAGCCTGGGAACTTCCGTATACCACAGGTGTGGCCCCCAAAAGCAGAGAGAGAGAGAGAGAGAGACAAAGAAAGAAAGAAAGAAAGAAAGAAAGAGGAATTGTGAATTAAAAACAAAACAAAACTGTGTTTCAGGAGTTCCTGCTGTGGCTCAGTGGGTTAAGGATCTGACATTGCCTCTCCAGCTGCTCAGGTTACTGCTGAGGTGAGGGTTCGATCCTTGGCCTGGGAACTTCTATATGCCACAAGTGTGTGTCCAAAAAAAAAAAAAACAAAAAGAAAAGAAAAGAAAAGAAAGACAGAAAAGAAAAAGGAAAAGAAAAAAAAAACAGACAAAACCTGAGTTTCCTTGTTTGCATTGTATCAGGCTTAAGGCTAAGAAATTTTACCTCTAGAGCTTGGGTGTTTTCAATTCTTTCTCCTCTTCTTTCCCTAGCTCTTGGCTGCTTCTTTGTTAACTTTCTGGACAGTTCATGGCCTTCCACGTTCTGTCAAGGATCCGGTCGGTCACACTGTTTCTAGTCCCTGCCTCTGTGTCATAACTGCTGTAACCTGTATTCTACCCACTGGCTGCTGTGGGGTATCCAGTACCTAATTTCACCAACCACTTTATGTTTCTTATAGTTTTTAATGGGTTTGTGAATGGATTTGCATCTTATGTTCTCAAATGATATATAACTAGGAATAAATGTTGGGGTGATAAAGCCTTCATGAAAAAAAAAAAAACAGGAAAATTTTCAGAGTCCAGTGGAGATGCTCATTTTGGGTAGAACACTATCAGATCCTTTATATACGTAGCTTTCCACAGTGCCCATGCTTTTTGGTAACTCTGCCTGAAAGCCAGGTGACAATTTTTAGCAGGTCAGAGGGAAAACTTATTCCATAACACTTCTTGAAGATAATTCTGAGACTGGATAGAGTTGAACAGAATTAGACTGTCACCCTTGATACTAATGGATCATGTTTATTTCCTCTTAGAAGAATGATGCTTTGCTATTCTGTTTTCCATATCTGCTGAACAGGCATTTTGTAAGTCCATTCAGTTTAGGCAGGAGGACTTGGGTCTGGCTATATTTCAAGTTACCTCTTAATTTTTATTGTGGAATGATAGAGGATTTTTTTCAGTTTAATCCTAGAACCTCCAAAATATTTAAACTTTTATAGGTGATGAGGAGTGGGGATGTTTACAGATTTTTCTATAATAAGCTATGAGAACTGTTTTAAGAAGCATTATTCATGATTAAAAGGACCATTAATTAGCAAATATGAGGGTAGCAGAGTATATTTTATCACTTAAGGGATTGTGTTAACATGAATAATGTGAATAATTCCATACAATTTAGTCCCAGAGGTTTCCTTTATATCTTTGTGTACAATCATAAATTCAGCAGAGGAGCCTGAGCAATCATTTATGCTATTCTCTTCTTTCAGATAGGATGCTTCTCTTGCAACATTCTCACACCTTCCTTAAATATTAGACTCTGCAAGGAAGCATTTCCAGTGTTGTGCAGTGTTTCTACAGCAAACAAAAACGTTCCTTATTTCAATGTAAAGTTAAGTTTCTCTAGATGCAACATGCTTTTAGAACTCCCAATCACAAATGTGTTATTTCAATATTTCATGTTTTATTTATTTTTCTTTTTTTTTGCCTTTTCTTGGGCCACTCCCATGGCATATGGAGGCTCCCAGGCTAGGGATCGAATTGGAGCTGTAGCCACCGGCCTATGCCAGAGCCACAACAACGCAGGATCCGAGCCTCGTCTTCGACTCACGGCAATGCCAGATCCTTAACCCACTAAGCAAGGGCAGGGATCGAACCCGCAACCTCATAGTTCCCAGTCGGATTCGTTAACCACTGCGCCATGGCAGGAACTCCCCAATCCTTCATGTTTTAATGCATTTTCCAAAAGCAGTATTTCCCCATATATACTGCCCCTCCAGGCACTAATACCATGAGATACTTTGAAGGAAAAGTAAGTTTCCATGATTACAAAAATTGACAAACAGCATACTGTGAGTCTCCTGGAAACAATCTCCCTGTAGCTATCACAGCCTCTGGACATTATCCCCAGACCGGGGTATCCAAAGAACAGGTGGAGCACGATCAACAACAAACACACACAAAAGCAAAACTAAGCGTCCAGGGGATTCAGACATGCAGCTGGTTGAGTGGTTTGGATCGTAGGATGCTGTCCCAGGGAACCGGGGGATGGGATGATGAGGATCCTGAGCCCCTGGGAAGATAGAATGCGATGCTATGTGTCATGGGTAGTCTTCAAACACAGGAGGTAAAGCGGGGAAGAAAATAACCAAAAACCTTATTCCATTTCACAAGGAGGTAACTCAGGAGCATTCAATATTGTAAAAGGAATTTTCCAAAATTGATCCCAGCATGGGTGGTCCCATGACTATAAGTTGCATCCTTAGTTTACATAGTACCTACAGGTAGCGTTGTTCTGCAGGTCACGTTGCTCCATCCTGCTTTTCTCCTGCTCCCAGGATGAAGCACACCAGGAAGTCATGACGCCATAGCCAACGCTGACGCCATCTTTCCCCAATGGGACTAAACATTATTCTATGCATGTGTAGGTCAACAGCAAGAAGAGTTAAGGACACTAAGTGTGATTAAGTACCTCTCTGAGTATGTTAGGGAGTGGAGAGAAGACGGGTTCTTCTTTCAAGTACCTGTGGAAGGAGCCAAATTCATCTTCCGGGGGAGGTAGACTTTGGACAGAGGGCTGAGGGTCAAGTGGAATTTGAATAGGCGAGAAAGAAAGGGAACAGACACCATGTGTAGAGGGAACAACATGTGCTACGTGAGGAGTTGAAATGAGCTGGCTTGTATGAGGAAGAGGGAAGAGTCCCCACTTCCCCCACCAATAACCCATAGATTTAGGGTTTTCTACTTCCTCTCGTTCTGCCTCAGGAAACATTATGTTTTTGAAAAGAGTTAGAAAGACCTACCTTCACCTATGTTATTGCCAAACTTGAATAATAGCACCAATTTTAACAAAATTAGCCCACATATGATGTGTTAAAAGCAACTCTTCCGCCAAGCATTCTAGGCCTCATAGAACAAGATCCCATTTTACCAAGACCAGGGGTATTGCTTTCACCATCATGGCCCCTCTATTCCAATGAAGTCAGTCTCCTCCCGCCCCTTTGGCACGCAGAAGTTCCTGGCCAAGAATCGAACCCGCACCACAGCAGTGAAAATGCAGGATCCCCTAACCGCTGGGCCACCAGATTTCCTTGATATGATTTATATTCATTTTTGCCTCTAAATCTTTGCTTATATCTTTTTCTCACTGAAGATACCCTCTGAGTCCCCACTGCCTACGAAAACCCCGACCTAATAGAGTTAATTTCTCAGACTGTATAATCATTTCCTTACTTTAAAAATTACTAACAGCAGGAGTTCCTGCTGTGGTGCAGGGAGTTAAGGATCCAACTGCAGTGGCTCGGGTCCCTGTGGAGGTGTGTGTTTGATCCCCAGCCTGGCACAGTGGGTTAAAGGATCTGGCATTGCCATAGCTGCAGCTCAGGTTACAGCTGGGGCTCCAATTCAATCCCTGGCCTGGGAACTTCCATATGCTGCGGGCACAGCCATGTAAAAAAAAAAAAAATTATTAACAGCAAAGAAGGTAGCCTTTTTTAGCCTTGTATTATGATTATTTTCTGATCATCAGTTGTGTCTTTTTTTTTTTTTTCATGTCCCAAAGGATAGCCCTCCTCCTTAAGTCTGGGTAACATGTTACATGTCTCATTTCCTACTTCATAATTCTGGGTTAATAGCAGATGTTCAGTAAAAACAATCGTTACACACTGTGTTTATTTAGCGTAGGACCCCTTGGAAATTTGCCATACAAATTTGTCTTCATGGATGGGCAGGTTTGGAACAAGTAAGTACCCCAACCCAGCACATGATAACCAGACAGGGCTCCTCACTGATAATGTGCTTTCAAGTCTCATATCCCATTGTTCCTACAACGAGCACGCGTTGGGGGTAAGCGCTTTTGAAGATGAGGGCATTGTGGTCCAGAGAGCTGAAACAATTTGCCCCAGATCAGAGGGTGGGTGACACAGCCTTTTCTTATGATTCTGAATAGGAGCACGGGACTGGACAGCCGGTTGCGGGGAGGCGGGGGGAGGGGGGTCTGGGGAAGAGAGGTGGTTGTTTTTTTTGGATTTTTGCCTTTTCTGGGGCCACTCCCACAGCATATGGAGGTTCCCAGGCTAGGGGTCGAATTGGAGCTGTAGCCGCCGGCCTACACCACAACAATGCAGGATCCGAGCCACATCTGAACCTACACCACAGCTCACAGAAACGCCGGATCCTTAACCCACTGAGCAAGGTCAGGGATTGAACTCGCAACCTCATGGTTCCTAGTCGGATTCGTTAACCACTGCACCATGAGGGGGATTCCCAAGGGGAAGAGAGCTTTTTGCATAAGGAGGGGCTAGCAGCAAAGGGGAATCAGGAATGATAAAGATAAACTTGAATTCGGGGCAGGTCTTAAGATGGGCTGGGGTTGGTGGCCAGAGGTTTCTCCTTCTGGCTGCACTTCCTACAGCCCCCAGGAAGGAGTTTGAATGAACTTTATCACATGATTGGCCTCATCTGGGATGTAGACAGTAGCCTCCACTGACTGGGCATTGAGAGGGTCCCAGTTGCATGGAAAAGTCCTATTTCAGCTGTAAAGTGGAAGTTTGGTAGAGGGTAAATCTGCATCTTTTAGAGAAATTGAAAGACATCTTTAGACATCTGCCAGTGAGCCTGTCACTAATTGTGGGGCTTACCAGTTTAAGTGGCACTCACAGGCTGATAGGTTCGGCCCCAAATCCTTTCCTAGAGAGCTGAACAGTGACATCTGTTGGTTCGATTTGAAATAAGCAAGTTCAAGAGCCATATGACCTCAGCAGGGTGCTTTATCTCAGGGATGATACGCCACTCTGACTTTCAGTACTGGGGGTACTGTGTGACATATTTTTGCACAGGGCCCATCACAGACTTTTTAGAAACCTTTTAAAATCAAGATTCAGTAGAAACACTTCAATGTCCTGTGTGTTTGGGGAGTTCCTTGGGGCTCAACATTTTACCCTGGAGCGGAAATGAGCACATTTAGAGAATGGATTTGAATTGGGGGCGGGGGTGAGAAATAATGGGGTTACTTTCTGCTTTAAGAAACTCAAAACCCAAAATCAGCCTGTGGATGAAGCTTGTGAGTTACAAGGAAGATGGAAATCATTTCTTTCTTTTTTCTTTTCTTTTTTTCTTTCTTTCTTTTTTTTTTTTTTTTTTTCTTTTTAGGGCTGCACTTGCAGCATATGGAGATTTCCAGGCTAGGGGTTGAATCGGAGCTATAGCTGCTGGTCTAGACCACAGCTACAGCAACTCCAGATCTGAGCCACATCTGTGACCTGCACCACAGCTCACGGCAATGCCGGATCTTTAACCTGCTGATCGAGGCCAGGGATCAAACCTGTGTGTCATCATGGATCCTAGTCGGATTCGTTTCCTCTGCACCAGGACGGGAACTCTGGAACTCATTTCTGAAAGGCCTGATATTTCAAGATATTCTTGACCCTCTCCTAGTTCTAAACTTCATTTATTGAATATTCTATGTCCATTTGTACCCAATGCTTTAATAACTAATGACGATTTTTTCTTTTAGAAAAACGCTGAAGCTCACTGATCGTATAACTGACAGAGATGCTCTTCTGGGTGATTCGGATAGTTGAACAACTATACTCTGGCAAATTAATTCTATTTTATATATTGATATTTTAAGTATTGATGAAATCTCTCTTATCCATATGTCCATACTGTATCTTCTCTTAGCTCAGACATGTACATACATGGCCAGCAACAGGGAAATGGAAGGGATTTGGCCTTCGGCTTCTTATTCACCCAAGGGAGGTGTGACATGGCTCAAATACACACTACTATACATAAAAAAAAGACAATAAACAAGGACCTGCTGTATAGCACAGGGAACTCTACTCAATATTCTGTAATAACCTATATGGAAAAGGAATCTGGAGAAAGAAAGGGTAGATGTATACGTATAACTGAATCACTTTGCTGTACACCTGAAATGAATGCAACATTGTAAATCAACTCTACTTCAATAAAAATAAAATTTTTTTTAAGTTTTTTTTTTTTTTTTTTTAAAGAGGGTGACAGGTTACAGAAATGAGATAGCACAGAATGGCCATCATCATTAATGAGTCCATGAATAACAAATGCTGGAGAGGGTATAGAGAAACAGGAACCCTCCTGCACCATTGGTGGGAATGGAAGCTGGTACAGCTACTATGAAAAAGAGTATGGAGGCACCTTAGAAAACTATACATAGAACTACCATATGACCCAGCAATCCCACTCCTGGGCACATATATCCAGACAAAACTTTCTTTGAAAAAGACACATGCACCCGTATGTTCACTGCAGAACTATTCACAATAGCCAAGACATGGAAACAACCTAAATGTCCATCAACAGATGATTGGATTAAGAAGATGTGGTATATATCCACAATGGAATAGTACTCAGCCATAAAAAAAACAAAATAATGCCATTTGCAGCAACATGCATGGATCTAGAGACTCTCATACTAAGTGAAGTAAGTCAGAATGAGAAAGACAAATACCATAGGATATCACTTATATCTGGAATCTAATATATGGCCTAAATGAACCTTTCCACAGAAAAGAATACCATGGACTTGGAGAACAGACTTGTGGTTGCCAAGGGGGAGAGGGAGGGAGTGAGATGGATTGGGAATTTGGGGTTAATAGATGCCAACTACAGCTTTGGAATGGATAAGCAATGAGAGCCTGCTGTGTAGCACTGGGAACTATGTCTAGTCACTTATGATGGAGCATGATAATGTGTGAAAAAAGAATGTATGCATGTATGTGTCACTGGGTCACCATGCTGTATAGTAGAAAATTGACAGAACACCATAAACCAGCTATAATGGAAAAAATAAAAATCATTATAAATTTTAAAAAAAGAAAGAAATGAGATAGTGCAGACTCACAGACATAGAGAAGAGTCCTGTGGTTGCCAAAGGGAGGGGTGGTGGGGAAGGGGTGGGATTCGCAGATGCAAACTATTACATATAGAATGGATAATAACAAAGACCTGCTGTATAGCACAGGGAACTAATTCAATATCTTGTAGTAAACCATAATGGAGGAGTTCCCTTCATGGCTCAGTGGCTAATGAATCTGACTAGTACTCATGAGGATGTGGGATCGATCCCTGGACTCTCTCAGTGGATTGAGGATCCAGCATTGCCACGAGCTCTGGTGTAGTTGGCAGACATGGCTTGGATCCCAAGTTGCGGTGGCTGTAGCTCTGATTTGACCCCTGGTCTGGGAACCTCCACATGCCGTGGGTGTGGCCCTAAAAAGACAAAAGCCAAAACAAAAAACAAAAAACAAACAAACAAAAAAACCCAACCCATAATGGCAAAGAACATGCAAAAGAATATATATATATGCATAACTGAATCACTTTGCTGTGCAGTAGAAACTCACACAACATTGTTAATCAACCATACTTCAATTTAAAAAACACACAAAAAACTCTAGCCAACTGAAAAGAAACAAAAAAGAAGAAAATGAGGTGAGGTATTCTTGGCTAATCTACACACTGAAGAATTGGATATTGACATATTTAGATCCGTTGCAGAAAAACGTTCTCGAGTGTTTACCAGCTATTAATTGGAGACTCCAGCATGACTCAGGGAACTTGTTTCGCATTTTAAAGCAGGGGGCACAGTTATAAGAGGGGTGGGATTGGCTTCTTCAGGTCTGTGGCGACCTCCATCCATCTGCCTTTCAGACCCTGGCGCTGGAGGAGAGCATGGCCCTGAACCACACGGCCCCGCCCCCGGATGAGCGCCGGCCACACTACCTTCGGGAGGGGGATCCCTTTGCTTCCAAGCTTTCCTGGGAAGCGGATTTAGTGGCCGGCTTTTACCTAACAATCATTGGTAAGTTTCCTTAATTTTTTCCGTGCAAAGCCTGCACCTAGAAAATTCATGGGCCGCCATGTTGATTTTGCACGAAGATGCCAGCACTTCAGTGGATATTTTGAGTGGAGATAGAGAGGGGGCGGAAGAAGGAAAAGGGGGTGTGGTACCACGACGTTCATACATACTTCATAGAAGGGACTCCATTACCTTCATGATTAGGAATAAATAATAGTCCCTTAAGAATCCGAAAAGAAGTTCAACCACAAACAGTTCGAGATTATATTTCATTTTGGTTGCTTGGATAGTAGGCTTGTTCACTGAACAACAAAAGTCATGATCATGAGAGCTTCTTTAAATTTTACTTGCTGGAGGATGCTTTTGATAGAGTGCTAAGAGGCTAGGCTCCGAAGGGACCTTAGAAGTCATTTCGTTTAGCCTCTGCTTTTCATAACGGAGGGAACTCGGTCCCAATGCTGTAGAATGGACATGCTGAATTGACTTCGCTTTAGTCAGGTCGCTCTGTGATAGGGGGAAGAGATGAAAAAAAAAGTGTGAATAATAAATGGAAGTCAGTCCAGGGTCAAAAGTTTTTGTGCCTAACCCACAGCACAGGGGGTCTGTCTGCTGTGCAAGACTCTGCCATCCAAGGCGGTGACCGCCCGGGACTCCTGAGTACTTGAAATGAGACTTTTCCCAGTTGAAATGTGCTGTAGTGTAAATAGATACACAGATACTGAAGATGTAGAATTAAAAACAGTACTGTAACATAACAATTTAAAACAATTGACTACGTATCTAACCCACAACACTTTGGACATATTAGGTTAAATACATATGGTATCAAAATGAATTTAGTAATATTTTCACTTGGTTTACTATAGCTACCAGAAAGAAATTTAAATACATGTGTGGCTCATATTTCTGGCTTATCTTACGTTTCTATCGGACAGCACTAGTCCAGGCAATTAGCTTCAATCACGATACTTGTCTTACATTTAAAGCTGTTTTAAATTTGGGTAACCAGTGTGCAGGTGGGTTACGTCTTTAGATGTGTCTGCCTTTAATCTTTTCAGACGCTGGGTCAACCTTTCTCTCTTCCCCTCCCTCCTTCTTTCCTTCCCTCCTTCTTTCCCCTCTCTCTCATCTACCTTTTATTGGCTAAGACTTTCATTTAACCTCCTAAAAGTAGCCCAACTCATTAGAAAAGTCTGGAGACCTCTCTATGGCCAGTGCTTAAGGCAAAAGGAATCCATGAAATTGAATCAGAAATTCCACTGCGTAGGGATTCCCTGGGTCTTTGGCTTTATTATTAGTTATTATGGTGCTGATTGAAATTCTGTTTCTTATAAATGGACCTCCACGTCCTTTCAAATGCAAATATATATCCACTGCCTATTCATTGTCACGGTTTAAATTGCTGGGCATATAGCAGTGAACACAATGAGCAAACGACTCTCACCCACACAGGGACCATCTGGTCGTAAAATCCACATGGCATCTTTATTAAACCTGAGTACTGGTGATGATCAGAAAAGACAGAACAATTCTTATAGGAATTCAACCTATATTCTTATAAGTTGAATTTGTCTCTATAAGGTGCAAGGAATGAATTAAAAAGTAGCATCTTTAACCTGACAGATTTCTCCAATGCCACAAAATAGGAAGGGCAATCAGTCCATCCCCCATGAAGGAGGGCGGAAGAGAGACAGCCAGGGTGGGCAGGGCAAGCAGCAGCATTTCCCACTCAGTGTCTGGGTGGGGTTGGAAGGGAAATCTACAATTATATTCAAATGGGAGTGCTGAGGGGAACCAGAACAAGAGGTCCCAAGCAAACGGAGTATCAGGTGACGCAGAAAGATAGAGATGGAGCCAGAGGTAGTAAGTTTGAGAAGAGTCATTCAAACTCAGCGTCAGCTGGGAGGGTTGGACTCATCCTGCACCCAGTCTCAGGCTTGGTTCTATGTCTGGTTTCATCCCATCCTAGGCTAAGCATGGGGATGTACCCCGATGCCTCTTAAGGAACCAGAGCAGGATGACCTTCTTGGTGAGCTTCATTAGATTCTAGAAGTCTTCGGAGAAACTGGAGGAAGAAATGATGATGTGACCTTGGAATAGAGGAGAAACCCTCAGAGACCCATTTGCACCCTCTACTCTTTCATCATAAATACTTAGTTCACTGACAGTCTATACATGAGATTTAAGCTTTTTGTATTCCTAGAAAGATTCAGGATTTTGATAATCAAAAAATGTCCCCCTCTCCTGAGCTCTTATCTTCTTAATTTTGTTTTTCCTTTAACTCTCATTAAAAAGAAGTTTCCCTTCCCTTATCCTCTAGATAAGATTGCCTGTGGGAATAACCTCCGTGCAGCTCCTAGAGAGTCGACTATTTTTGGATAAAGCTTTGGGCACTGGGTGAAACCTTCTGAATCACTGGTAGCGCCTAATTTAAGAAAGACAAGTCAGAAAATCAACATGCTCAAAAGAGAAGTAGAAAGACACCAGGTGTTTAATGTGCTTTGTGCCTCAGGTGCATATGCATAGGTTTGGTTTTTCATCTTTTTGGATGCAAAGTAGAAGGCATGTGTTTATGATTTTGCAAGCCGTGTTTTCACCTTTTAATTCCCCAGTGTGCCTTGCTAGCTGGTTTCCTTTAATGCAGCGTGGGTTTCATGTAGGCTGGTTGGCTCTAGAATCTCTGCAGCCTCTTCTACCTTTCTTCCCTCTTCCGACTTAAGAAAGCTAAAGACGTTTTAATGCACCACGTGGCAGCACTGAGTCCTGGGATTCGATTTCCTAAGAGCACAATGCAGTTAGCGCCTGGTGGTTTCAAACCATCAGCTGAAACACACATTTTTTCCCCCTTTGCCCCCCAAAATGAATGGTGGTGGAGAAGTAGAAGTTAAGAGAGAAAAATCTGGGTTTCTCCTGTTAATACTCTCCTTATTCCTTACTACCAAAGGCAGCTGTACCAGATTCTCATTTATACACAGCTACACTATGAAGCAAGAATTCCTGAAGAAATCTACTCTACATGTTAAGCTATGGAAGTAGGTGTATTCTTTTCTTCAATACAGTCAGTAGGGATTGGGTCTTTTTGGATTTAAACTGGGTTTGTAAGAACTTTGGAACAGTATCCTTGTAATGCCAAAGCCAATCAGTCATTAATAAAAGGATATGAAAAAAAGTGGGAGCACATGGATCCCATTGTTGGTAGGTTGGTGGGTTGACGGGCATCTTCTCTCCCTTTGGTGGGCGGGGAGTGCCCATATAACCCACTGTCACTCACTTCCCCTCAATGCCTGGTCCAGTAGCAGCTGCAGACACCCAGCGTCCGTGTGTCCCAGGATGCAAAATGTCCCGGATGTGTCTCCAGAGATGACCTTGTTTTTGCCGGGGGTCATGCCAGCCTAACCTGGCCTCTGCCTCTCCTGAATGCCGGCCACCCCTCCGGAAGTCCACAAGGAGAGTCAAACACCTCATTTGGTTTTGAGTCATTTCGTCTTCAGAATATATCGCTAGTCCAGGGCTTAACCCTTCTCATCAGAGGGAAGGTGTTCTATAAAAGCCAGTCCTCTAAAGATGGCTGAGGAGTTGCTCCGTCCTGGGGGCCAGTACAAGAACTGACCACAGGATTCCCTTTCTCTCCTGAGCTTCACTGGGAAATTAGTGGTTCCTTTTTCTGGGTAAGTGCAGTTTGATGATTCCCTGACTCCTATCCCTTTGGAGGCAACCCATCCCTCGCCTGTCACTCACAACTCATGCCTTTTATTTCATCTTCTTGACGTAGATTTTTATTTAGAGTCCTCTCTAAGTCTATGGTGTCCATTGTTGAAATTGAGAAGTGTGTCATAGCAGAGTGAACTCTCCATCCTTGTTTTAACGAGGGGGATTTTTTATTTTTCCTTGTAGGGATTCTGTCCACATTTGGAAATGGGTATGTCCTTTATATGTCTTCTAGACGGAAAAAGAAGCTGAGACCTGCAGAAATAATGACTGTCAATTTAGCGATCTGTGATCTGGGGATTTCAGGTAAGGCAGACATGCCATTTCTTCTTTGCGGGGGGAGCTGGAAGCCCCCTTCTGAAGTCCTCACTGGCTTGCAGACCACCCTACCCCCATTTTCTTTTGCCCCTCCCTTCACAAATCATCTTTACAGAACTGGGGGTAAGTCCATGGAGGGTTATCTGGCTAAAGAGATCATTCATGGAACACACACTGAGTCCTTTCTAGGCACCAGGCGTGTCAGATGCTGAAGGAACACTTTGAAAAGATAACTGATCCTTTGAATACCTCAAAGTGTAGTGGGTTGAGTGACTCAGAAAACAGAAACTTGCCGGCACATTCCAGATCACTGTTTGGAGGTCTGTTATATCCCTCCCACCTTTATGGAAATGTTTAAAAATAAACACCAAGGGGAAAAGGTCTTAAGAGTAAAGGATGAGTCTGAGAAGTGAATACAGGCTGAGGAAGGGCTGCCCTTGTCATGACATGTGTGTGGTTTAGGGACTGATTGCAAGTATAGGGAGCTTCTAGTTCAATGGTTCTTGAACTTGGCCGCACAAAAACTGTCACTTGGGGAAGATTAAAAAAATGAACAAACAAACAAATAAAAAACTCTGGGGTGGGTTTCACTCCCAGGAATTTTTATTTAATTGGTTGAGAATGTTACCTGGACATCAGATTATTTAAAATTTAAGATTTCCAGGTAAGTTTATTGTGCAGCCAAAATTATGAAACAATGGTTTATTTCTGGATTCTTTGGTCTCTCTGATACCCCAGCAAGGAATAACATTTCTCTTTAACTGTAATTCATTTTTACAAATATGAATGATTTGGGGCAAGTCACCTCCCTTTGTGTTCATCTATAAGATCCCAGGGTTGCCTAGATATACTCAAATATGTGTTTGGATCCCCACTGTCAGTTGGGTAGCCTGTGGTCTTAAGTTGTAAGAATTGGGGGAAATTGAGTTTGAACAGCACACATCAATTGGTCTTTCCACTGGAAACTTTTTAGCAATTTCCATTCTAAAGCATCCTTTTAAAAATATTTCCTGATGTGTATTTCTCTCCTCAAAAGTGTATTTTACTGCCACTGCCAATCTCTAAAAACAAGGCTCAATAAACGTCTATCTATTGAGTCACTATTTGTCGCTCAGCTGTGGATGGGCTGCCCTCTTACTGAGTTTGAATGGTCTTAGGTATTTGGGGGGACTTTACTCAGTATGCACAGACTTAAATATCATGAGCTCTTTTGGGAAATTCACATACACACTAAGAGAAGCATGACATATCTGGCCCCTTTCTGTGAAAATAGTCAAGGTGGACCCCAGGGAATTTGCCCAGAATCCAGAATGACTGCCATTTCCGCTATTGCCACGCGATGGCGGTGTCACAACGTGAATGATAGCTCTCCTGCTAAGCTCACTGCTGCCCCCTCGAGGTTCTCCCCCTGGTACTGAATGTAAAAGAAATGGAACCTGCCCTTTCAGCCGCAACCTGGAAATAGCTGACTGATGCTTCAGGCTGAATTAGACTAGGCTCGAATAAACATGTCCTTAATTGGCCAGATATATTGAAAATGCTTTCAGTCAAGCAAATTTGCTTTAAAATTGCATAAACCACCCCATTACTCTCCATTTATCTTTAGTGCAATTCACCAGAAAGCATTTTCTTCCATGGGTTAGTTTTCTCTGATTAACTCAGATCACTTTTTCAACTTCTGAAAAACTCCCATAAAACACCTTTCTCTTCCAGTAAACCTTAAAAAATTACATCTAAATTTTTTTCTTGACTATATTCCATTTAGGCATCTTGAGGAAATACATCCCAGAGACCAGACGGATTTCATCTACAACAACTAATATTTATTGTTTCAATATCAATGACTCTTGAATGTATATATGTATTAGAATCACATGGGGAGCTAAAAAATATATTGTGATGGCCCTGCTGACTCCAGAGAAATTAAGCCAGACTCCCGGGGGGTTGGAGCTGGACATTTTTTTTTTTTTAACTTTTTAGGGCTGCGCCTACGGCATGTGGAAGCTCCCAGGCTAGCAGAATTTTGCTCCATTTGAGTCACTTTCAGTTGCCTTTGGGGCTGCCCCTCCCCCTGCCCCCAGCAGACCCTTAGCTTGAACTCACAGTTTGCTGTCTCCCAAGCCTAGAATATTTTTCCTCTAAATGTTTGCTTGCCTTCCAGGCTATTGATTTATCATCTGCCTAAATGTCACATTCTCAGAGAGGTCTTTCCCCATCTCCTAACATAAAACAACAATTTCTGTCTCCTCCCCTTACTTCATTTTTCTTCCCAGCTCTCCTCGCTGCCTCTAATTCCATTTGCTCACAGCTTCTGTTACAGTTTCTCTGTTTCTTAGGTCTCCTCTCTCTATTAAACAATGAATCTGTTCATCTTGATCTTTGTTCTCCAGCCCCCTGTGGCCTCAGGGGCACTGAAACATTATTTGTTGAATGAAAAAAATTAATCTTTTACCCCTGGGTTTCTCTCCTGGCCATGGGGTTTAGATCCCATAGGATTAGGAGGCTCAGATATGAGGGTGCAAGTCTAGCCAGTTGGAGTATGACACTAGCTGTGTAGACAACGAGAGGTGAGGTGTGCCTAGCTTAGAAAGGTGCCCAGTAAATATATGTTAACAGGTTGAACTGTGTACCAGGAAAGGGCATGACTAGGAGGGCTGGGGTGGTTGTCCCAATGCATGCAGATTGGGGAACCTTGTTTTGGTGATGGAGCAAATAGAATCTTTAGAGATCTCCTCAGCCATTCCCTTCAAGGAGGTAGATATTAGGTCCAAAGACTGAATAAGAAAGGTGCAGGGGGAGAATGAAAGTAGAATACAGTCTAGGAGTTCCTGTTGTGGCTCAGCAGTCACAAACCCGACTAGTATCCGTGGGGACACAGGTTTGATCCCTTGGCTTGCTCAGTGGGTTAAGGATCCGGCATTGCTGTGGCTGTGGCATAGGCCGATAGCTACATCTCCGATTTGACCTCTAGTCTGGGAACTTCCATATGCCACAGGTGTGGCCCTAAGAAAACAACAACCAAAAAAAAAAAAAAAAGAAAGAAAAGGAAGAAAAAAGAAATAAAAGAAAGTAGAATACATACTAGAAAGTTAAAAACAAATAAACAAAATGAACTGGAGGAATCAAGAGTTTACATCCCAGGAATCCAGGTCTGGTTGTAAATAAATGGGACCCCACACTGAACTAACGTCACTCTCTCATCTGCCTGGGATAAAACTCGACAGCAAGTTGGGGAAGGCGGGTCTGTTTTCCCTGGAGGGACCTTCTCTTAACCAATTGCTTGGTGCTCTAGTTGTAGGCAAACCGTTCACCATCATCTCTTGCTTCTGTCACCGCTGGGTGTTTGGCTGGATTGGCTGCCGCTGGTACGGATGGGCTGGATTTTTCTTTGGCTGTGGAAGTCTTATCACCATGACTGCTGTCAGCCTAGACCGATACCTGAAAATCTGCTATTTATCGTATGGTAAGTAGGAAGGTTTCTAGTCCCTGATAGTCAAATCTAGGTGGATTGTCAGACCACTCCATGTTTTACCTATAGGTATAAACAAAGATTATGCATAACCTCAGGGATCAGGAGTGTTTCTATTTATAGCCTACCCTGTTCTAACATATGTTTAAGGATTGGAACCTGTGTCCATGTAGGTTGCTTTGACTACTCCTCTTATAGGAATGTCTGGTGTTTGGCTACAACGCTTTTACAAGTACCACTCCTTTGTATAAAGTATAAGCCTTTACCGTGTTATGCCATGCAAACAAAAGAAATAAAATGCATTGAACGGATGTTGGGTCCAAAGCGTTTAGCTGGTTCCCCATGAAGTAAATACAATTATATGGAAAGATGCTTCCTGTTCTCCTTTAGTGCCCAGGCTCCCCAGGACTGCAGAGATGAGGAATCCCCCTCCAGGTCAGAGAGCCGTGCCTGCAGGAAAGGACACACAGACAGAAATACTGCCCAGCATTCTTTTTGTGGTGTTGGTAGGTAGAAAGATGAGTGGCAAAGAGAGTTGATCAGGGGTAAGCCAGCCATGAACAACAGTGTCAGAGGCTAAATTTTTTTTTCTTTAATGATAAGACCGTTCTACATGTGAGAAAAATAAATTTTAGTACTTTGGCTTCTTGGGGTTCTGGAAATGTATTGTATCCCAAAGAGAAGAATTGAATGTCGAGAACCAGGTGCAACCAGGGAATAATATTGGTTTCACTGGGCTGCTTTGCTTGTCAATATCCATCAGCTTGGTGCTTGTGACCACGGGGACAGAGCCTGGCCTGGAGCCTAAAATCAAAAAGACCAAGTTGAGCTGACACTCTCAACAGGGTGCAATTTTTTTTTTTTTTGCTTTTTTAGGGCCGCACCTGAAGTATATGGAAATTCCCAGGCAAGGGGTTGAATTGGAGCTGCCTCTGCAACATGGCAATGCCAGATCCTTAACCCCCTGAGCGAGGCCAGGGATCGAACCCACATCCTCTTGGATTTGTTTCCTCTGTGCCACAATAAGAACTCCAGGATTTTTTTTTTTTTTAACAGTCCTAAATTCAAAAAAAAAAAAAAAAATGGAGGAGAGGGTCATGGCCCAAATGTCTTCACCATCCAGCACTCATTAAAAAAAAATTCATGTCTTTTTCTAAACAGTTCAAAACTTCTGATAGAAATAGCTTGAATCCAAAATTCTAATACAATGCAAAAACAAAAAATACAATGATCATATTCGGGATGACTTCGGAGTCAGCTTGTTTCTAGAAACGTAGTGTTGGTCATAGCGAATCAATTTTCGATGTCTACAGATGTGACAGACCCAAAGGCCAAAAGTTCAGTCTCCTGGGACTATCTGAGGAATCCTCAACCCTGATGTCTCTGCCTTTTAAAGACTTTCCTGACTTCAGGCTCTGTGTCCCTTAAAGACACCCATCCCCAGAATCACTGCAGGACCTAACTTCTAGGGGAGCTGGGTAATTTTCCAGCTTCTTCTCAGTTGATTCTCAAGAGTCTGATTTCATCATTGATTTGTCCCTCTGTTAGACCCTCCACACAGTGTCTAAGAATGTTGGAAAAAGAAAGTCGCTTGGGGACCTGTAGACCTCGTCCCCCCCGTACCGTGGGAAACTGTTTGAAGGCATTCCTGCCAGAGAGCCGCTCGGCCTCTTCTTGAATACTTCCAGTGACCAGTGACGGGGAGCTTACTACTGCACAAGGCAGCCCATCCTCTGATTGGTCTGCTTGGTTGTTACAATGTTATTCCTTATATTGAGACAAAACTGCCTCCCAGTAACCTCCACCCATTGGTCCTAGTTCTGACTTCTGGAGCAACACAGAACCAATCTACTAACCTCCTCCCTCCTGTACTTGGCAGCCTTTCACCACACTCGAATGTAAGTATAAAGCACCGCGCCAAGTGACCCTCGCCGTAAATGCTTCTACGCATGCGTACGCACAGTCCCGTAAATATGCATCAATCTCCGTGCCAGTGTTGTAACCATTAGGATGGATAACCAAGAGCTGACGGACGTTGTGGCTACCTGATTGCTCCCCCGGTCTAGATGGGTCCATGACACTGGCATCTTACAATACAGAATTGCCGTGTATTTGAAAAAATTGAGACGAAAGAAACGATCCGTTGTATTTCTTGTTAGCGCTACCTGAGGCAAACACAGGAGAAAATACTTGCTTAGTTTGCAAAGGAGGCCTGGTGGTCTTTCCGCTCACCCTCATCAAAATCTGTAAGCAGTCTCGTTTTATCTCCTCCGTTTACTGCTGAGAACACAGATGTCTGGAGAGGTTACGGGAAGAGGGTCACATACTAGAAATGAGAAGCCTTAGGTCCCTCGGACCTCCCAGGCGGCACGTGATGCCAAGCAGAGGCAGGCCTAGAGTCTGTGCTGAGCTGATCATTGGGCTTTTATTACGTACGTTCTGATAGTTCTTCTCTGTTTCCCAAACCCAAGGCAGCTAAGAGTCCCTCCTCCGGCCCTTTCGGTTCCAGGCAATAACGGGGTGTGGAGGTAATTTCCTGCATAGGCCGAAGCCCTAGATCAGACCATCCTGTCTACCGTGGTTGCGTTGACCTTTGGGAAATGATCACTGGTGCTTTACAGCTTTTCTTAGACGACGGCACGTTTTCCTTCCGCTTGGAATTCCCTTTGGGCCAATGGAAACTAGTGCTGAAACATGGAGCCCATTTGTTTGTGTTAACTGAACATATTTGCAGAAGGTGATACAATCTCCCTAGGTTCTCCCCTCCCTCTAGCACTATGGGAGTGTGACTCTTGTCTTAATAACATTGGAAGATGCGAAATCTGCTCTCAGGCAGCAGGGCCCACCCCGCATCAGGTCACACAGTCTTGACCTTGGCCCCAATTCTGGCCCCCAGAATTGGTGCTTAGGAAGTGCTGAGAAAGACAAAGGAGGTGAGAGGAGGCCCAAGGGCTTTTAGGAAGAAGAGTATTTTAAAGAGGCAGGCAGGCAGCGGCTTATCATTTCTCACCTCCCCTAAAGGACTCTGCCTTAGATGAACCCTTAATCCACACGTTTGGGGGGCTCCATCTTTATACGCCACCAGTTGGCCTCCAACACTCGATAGGATCTCAACGGTCATTCCGGATGTTTCCCCGAGAAGTTGCACCGTCTCGGGCATCCTCGTACCTTTTTACTGCCACCTCGCCCCAGCTTTTGTTACTTCCCCCTCCGAAGCGCCCAGATACCTAGAGAAAACCTTCCCTGTGACATCACTTCCAGTCTTTTTCTCTTGGAAGAAGGCCCAAGCTCTGGATCTCTTCTCCCTCCACCCCACTCTCCCTCTGGCTTCGGTTACCAACCACTTCTTCCAGAATCCAATGGACTAACTCTTTGGATGTGGAATTTGCCATGTCGAGGGGGCGTAGCTGGGTGGAGGGCAGATGACATCCCGCTAATGCTCTTCTTCCACCTCCAGGGGTCTGGCTGAAAAGGAAGCATGCCTACATCTGCCTGGCCGTCATCTGGGCCTATGCTGCCTTCTGGACCACCATGCCGTTGGTGGGTCTGGGGGACTACGCGCCTGAGCCCTTCGGAACCTCCTGCACTCTGGACTGGTGGCTGGCCCAGGCCTCCGTGGGGGGCCAGGTTTTCATCCTGAACATCCTCTTCTTCTGCCTCTTGCTCCCAACGGCGGTGATCGTGTTCTCCTACGTGAAGATCATTGCCAAGGTTAAGTCCTCCTCCAAAGAAGTCGCCCATTTCGACAGTCGGATCCATAGCAGCCACGTGCTGGAGATGAAACTGACCAAGGTAACAGCGGTAATAACTGACAGACGTGTTTGCTGATCCCTGAAAATGTCATGGGGCGAAGAGGGTAGGGGATGTGGGAGCCTGGGAGAACCGCAAATGTCCATTGGGTATGTCCTTCTGAACTTTGTTATTATTTGTTTAAGCCTGGGTGACACCTCTTCCCTGTCTCTGTCTCGGTCTCTGTTTCATTTACACATACACACACACACACACACACACAAACATGTGCACACACACACTTCTAATACATCTATCAAATTTATGTAATAGGTCTACTGGGGACTTATTTTCTTTGTTGAATAGGATATTACTGGTTCTTCAAAATTAGTTCGCTAAGGAGAATAATAACTTTGGAGTTCCTGCTGTGGCACAATGGGTTAAGAACCCAGCTGCAGGGAGTTCCTGCTGTGCGGCAGTGGATTAATGATCCAGCTTGTCTCTGCTGTGTTGTGGGTCCCAACCCCACCCCAGTGCATTTGGTTGAGGATCCCACTTTGCTGTAGCCGTGGCATAGGTCACAGCTGTGGCTTTGATTCCATCCCTGTCCTGGGAACTTCCATATGCTGCAAGTGCAGCCATGGAAAAAAAAAAGAGAGAGAGAAGTTCCCATTGTGACTCAGTGGTTAACGAACCGACTAGCATCCATGAGGATGCAGGTTCGATCCCTGGCCTTGCTCGGTGGGTTAAGAATCTGGCATTGCTGTGAGCTGTGGTGTAGGTCGCAGAAGCGGCTTGGATCTGACATTGCCGTGGCTGTGGCGTAGGCTGGCAGCTACAGCTCTGATTCGACCCCTAGCCTGGGAACCTGCATGTGCCACAGGTGAGGCCCTAAATAGACAAAAGACAGAAAAAAAAAAGAATATCTTTTATGAGTCATAGAATGGCTCACAGTATTTACTGTTGTGTATGGATGTGGGTGGGCCTGATTAGCAACATTCTGTTGTCCTGCCTCATGGAGAGAGTAAGAGCTTACCATGTCTGGTTTCCTCTGGGAGACTTATCTTCACACAAGAGCAATTTCTGCAGCATTGACTCCTTTGGTCAATGCCAGCCTCAGAGATGGCAGCTCTTGAGATAGCGTGGTATAAGGAAAAGAGCAGATACGTTGCAAATGGACGAGGGCTTGGATTCCATCATTGACACTTTCCAGGTTTGTGACCGAGGTAGATGCTTCTTTGAAGCTCTCTTTCCTTTTTCATGTAACAGGAATAGGAACATCTATTTCCTGGAGTTGGTGATGGAGATTCAGTGAGATCAAACGTGTTGTCCTGTCATCTGCTGCACAGATGACATTAAAGAAACTGTAGTTCCTTCTTTCTCTTTCGACTCTTAAGAGTTCTGGTCGGGTCTAAGGCCACGGTCTTTACACTCTCCACACTTCTCACCTTAGATCGAAAAATATTTTTCAGTACATACCCTTGATAGAAATGACAGGTCAGGAGTTCCTGTTGTGGCTCCGTGGTAACAAACCTGACTCGTATCCATGAGGATGTGGGGTCAATCCCTGGCCCCACTCAGTGGGTTCAGGATCTGGCATTGCCATGAGCAGTGGTGTAGGTCACGGATGTGGCTTGGATCTGGCATTGATGTGGCTGTGGTGTAGGTCACAGATGTGGCTCGGATCTGGCATTGCTGTGGCTGTGGTATATATAGGCCGGCAGCTCTAGCTCTGATTCAAGCCTACCCTGGGAAACTCCATGGTGGCTGTGGTGTAGGCCAGTGGCCACAGCTCCAACTGGAGTCCTAACCTGGGAACCTCCATATGCCTCAGGTGTGGCCCTGAAAAGCAAAAAAAAAAAAAAAAAAAAAAAATCAATGACAAGAAATGACAGGTCATACCATCAAGCTGTATTTTTAGTATTAGCACCCTCTAGTTTCTTCCTTATAAAGGTAAAAATAAATGTGGATTCAAGTTCTAACCATTCTTCTGATATCCCCATCAGTCAGGTTGATTGACACCCACCTTCAAGGGTACTCACAGCCTATTCTGGAGACCAGTGGCCTTGGGGACCCGGAGTAACAGAGTTCCCTCCAGACCAGAGGAGGCTTTCTAGTAAACTAGAAACTAGGACCTTTGTCCTAGTAACAGTTTTCTCTCCAGATTTCAGATTTTTTTTTTTGTCTTTTTGGGGCCACACTCACACGTATGGAGGTTCTCAGATTAGGGGTCCAATTGGAGCGGTAGCCACCAGCCTACACCACAGCCACAGCAATGCAGGATCTAGCGGTGTCTGTGACCTACAACACAGCTCATGGCAACGCCAGATCCTTAACCCACTGACTGAGACCAGGGCTTGAACACACATCCTCATGGATGCTAGTCGGGTTCATTAACCACTGAGCCATGCTGGAAGCTGCAAGATTTCAGATTTTTTTGACATCATTCAAGGACCTCGTGGTTGCACAGTATGAGCTAGAGATTCTTGATGGTTCCAGGTGCCCCTTCCTCTCTAAACTCCACATCTGAGTAGGAGGAAGTTTGAGAGAAATTTTCATCACTGATAACCTAAAAATAGAGCTGTGTTATGTAGAAAGAAATGCAGACTCAGGAATCACGACCTACTTCTAGCTTGTCATTGGTTGTAAAGTAGGAAAAATATTTCCATCAAAGGCAGGATCATGAATTAAGTTCTTCATTTCCAGTTCTTCCTTTAGCACCTGTCTGTGATTTTTTTTTTTAAAAAGAATTAATGCAAATAAGTGAATCCAAGTTAAATGTGAATAACATTTCATCCAAATCCTATTCTGTACCAAATAGTGTTTTAGGAAACAGCTGAATGTAACAGAGATAAAAGGGTTCAATTTTGATGGTTTTTGAAAGTGTGCCGAGGGAACGAGGTGGTATCTGCTACAGGGGTATGTGGATTTCAGTTGACCTTGAACCCATGAAGCTGCTGAGATGTCATATGATGTCCACCCTCCTCTTCCCATCCCCCAAGGTTCCTGACCTTCCGACACTTAGGTGGTCTGGATCCACCCCCACTTCTCCCTGTTTCTCTGAGTCTGTTATTATCATCCTGACTCCTGTTAGTGGAGCTTCTCAGCTCAACCCACTCACAGTCAGCTCTTACAAATACCCTAGCATCTGGTTCTTTGAGTATTCTCTATTTTTTTCTCTTTGATTTTTTAAAAATTAAAGTACAGTTGATTTACGGTGTTGTGCCAGTCTCTGCTGCAGCAAAGAGACCCGGAGATATGTATACACACACACACACACACACACACATTCCCTTTCTTAGATCCTCTTCTATCCTGGTCTATCTCAAGAGACTGGGTAGAGTTCCCCGTGCTATAACAGTACAATTGCTCATCCATTCTAAATGGAATAGTTTGCATACACTGACCTCTTTGGGTGTTCTTGAGGGTGGGGAGCTTGTTAGGGTTTTTGAAGCTCAATATGCACACACGGGGAAGGTCGGCATACACCATTTCATTTGATATGTTCCTTTTTTTTTTTTTTGGTCTTTTTAGGGCCACATCCTCAGCATATGGTGGTTCCCAGGCTAGGGGTCAAATCAGTTACAGCTGCTGGCCTACACCACAGGCACAGCAACGCCAGATCAGAGCCGCATCTTTGACCTACACCACAGCTCGCGGCAACGCCAGATCCTTAACCCCCCAAGTGAGGCCAGGGATCGAACCTGTGTGCTCATGGATGCCAGTCAGATTCACTTCTTGAGCCACGATGGGAACTCCATGTGATGTGTGCTTATCATTCTCCGTGGACCTGCACTGTATAGGCCGAATAGGCAGACTCCCCCAGACCGGATTTAACCAATGAGATGTTAAATGAGGGTAGGCCTATCTGTGTATGATTTTATTTCTACATATCTGCTAACATGTATTCTAAATGATCTTATAGATGATGTCTACATTGTATATGGCATCTATACTGCATTTGTGTATATAAAACTTATATTGAAATAACAAAAATCTACACTGTTTCTTTTTTGTTTGTTCTTTTTAGGACCGTGCCCATGGCATATGGAAATTCCCAGGCTAGGAGTGGAATCTGAACTGTAGTTGCCGGTCTACACCACAGCCATAGCAAGGCCAGATCTGAGCCGCCTCTGGGACCTGCACCATAGCTCACGGCAATGCCTGATCCTTAGTTGGTCCTTAACCCCAACTGAAAAAGGCCAGGGATCGAACCTGAATCCTCATAGATCCTAGTTGGGTTTGTTACCACTGAGTCATGATGGGAACTCGTACACTGCTGCTAATTATTTGTGCAAAAAAATTTAAGTCAAAATTAAACCCTTGTTCAAAAATAAACAGAACTTTCTATTGTGGCACCTTCTGTACTAAGTTTAAACTATTTTCAATTACTATTTCATTTTGATCTTGTTATTTTGGGTACTGAGTGAAAATAAGTAGAGAAACATTTCCTGGGTCTTTTAATGGTCTTAGAAGCCTTGTCCTTTTTCAACTACCTCTCAGGATCAGCAATTTGCTTGTTAACTTGGTGCTTCTAATCTTCAGAGCAGCCTGGTCTATAAGCTTATTATTAAAGACCACCTCACTGGATTGTAGGATGAAAATCATTCCTTTTTTTTGTGTGTACTCTGATTATTTCTGGGTGGATTGTCATCTGAGCCTACATTTTGCCAGCCTGGCCTCATCCAGTTCAAAAATGATGTTCCATCTATCAGCCTTTCTCCCCATTGCTATTTCCCTCTAATCAATTTTTTTAAATGGTTTGGCTAAACTTTTAGAGCAGGCTAAAATTTCGCAGACCTCAGAAATTGCAGAGGTGTACACAAGAAAAAAAAATTCAAAGAAACCTCCCCCAAAAAAAGAGAGAGAGAGAGAAACCCTTCTTTGTATTCCTATGACTCAGTATAATCTCATTTTGTATGCCTGCATTTGACCTTGTAAAAAAAGCACCATTACACATTCAAGGGAAGTTCATCTGAGTTGGGTTCTCTTCCTCCCCCTAGACTCTGTGTAAGTTCCTGGGAGGTCATTATAATTCCATGGGACCAGGGGTTGGGGGACTCCTGGTTTGATAGTTGGCACTTAGTGACCCTGGTGCTGCTGAGATAGGTGAGGTCCTTCTGGTCTCAGGCATCAGTTGTCATGGCTCACTTTGCGTCCCTGTTGTTTCACCTGCAAGGCCTCTGTAGGCTCATGGTCAATTCCAGCTATTTCCCCATCCTTTGACAGCAACCCACAGGGTGGGTGTCCAGAGCTTGGCTGGGACCCTAGGAAGTGAGGCACCAGCGTTCTGCTCATGCAAATGCATTGAGGAGGGTCTACTGCTCCCTCAACCCCATTTCTGGCCCCCTCCTCCCCCAGGCTCAGTTCCATGGAGTAACTTCAGGACAGCTTCTCAAGATCATTTGCAGCTCCTTTGGTGTCCTCCCTTGCCTTTGGGCTGTGGGTCCTTGACCCTTTAAATTGTTCACACAGCATTCTTCATGCCTTGAGGGCTCCAGATCTCGGCTATAGATGCTCAGTGTCTTTTTTTTTTTTTTTTTTTTAATTTTTAGGGCTGCACCTGCGGCATATCAAAGTTCCCAGGCTAGTAGGGGTCAAATCAGCTATACGTGCCAGCCTGTGCTACAGCCACAGCAACACCAGATCTGAGCCTCGTCTATGACCTACACCACAGCTCTCAGCAACACTGGATCTTTAACCCACTGAGCAAGGCCAGGGGTCACACCCGCATCCTCATGGATACTAGTAGGGTTCATCACTGCTGAGCCACAACAGGAACTCCCAGAGTTATTTTCATCATTCTCCAAACCCTTTTCTTTCAACTACTCCCTCCCTTGTAAGTTTCGGGTATCTATTTTGAAGCTCAGAAGCTGAGAAATGAATGCTTTATTTCTTTGGACATTTCTGCTTATAAAAACCATACCAATGCAGCAAACACTCTTGCTGTTGCTTTAATAAGGGGGATGCTAGAGTAACAGGAAGGAAATGGCAGAAGCCTCGATTAATTTGTCCAGATGTTATTACACTGTGCGTATTGGTACTTCATGTTTATTCCTTTAACACACTGAGGTCGCCTGCAATGTTCCAGGCCTATAGTTAGTAGCCAGATTCTGTGGACACTTGAGTTTCTCTTGATTTCTCTTATTTCTACCGGACACCCTTCCTGATCCCTGCTGGCCAGTTGAACGCCCTCTGCTAGAGGCCCTGAGGGCACTTGGCACATCTCCTTTTCTGAATGATGCATCCTTATGGCTCTTTTTTTGCAAGACGGTCACTGGATGAAGATGAGTACCGTTGGCTCTGGCTCCCCACTTCCTGGCTTCTGCTGGACACTTGATCAGGGTTGCTAGGATGACACATAATTGAATACACTGTGCTAACCTCATTCCCTTGATCGGTGTTAATGGTTCCTTGACCCCTGGCTTGAGTGCCTCTGTCCCTTTTATACCCATATTGGCATTTTGTTTTGCTTTTTTTCATTCCAATTGACTGTTTGTAACCCGCTGAGCCACAATGGGAACTCCCTGTATTCCTTTTTTTTTTTTTTTTTAAATCAATTAAGGAGTTTCCATCATGGCTCAGCAGAAATGAATCTGACTAGCATCCGTGACAATGCAGGTTCGATCCCTGGCGTTGCTCAGTGGCTTAAGGATCTGGCATTGCCATGAGCAGTGGTGTAGGTCACAGACAAGGCTCGGATCCTGCATTGCTGTGGCTGTGGTGTAGGCCAGCAGCTACAGCTCTGACTCAACCCCTAGCTTGGGAACCTCCACATGCTGTGGGTGCAGCCCTAAAAAGACAAAAGACAAAAACAAACAAACAAACAAAAACCCAGTTAATGAATCTGGTTTCTCTTAGCTGTTCCCAGCGAAGCATCCTCCAAATTGAGTTCAATTTCTATTAAAATATTTCATTGCTGCTTTTACATTTCCCTCTTAGAACTTGTTACTATTTTTAATTGACAATTGCGTACTGATTTCTGCAACTGTTGGTTCAAAGTCTGTCTTTATCACTAGCCAGTAAGGCCACATGGCATGACAACAACCGTGTCTTTCTCTTCACGCTGTGTTCCCAGGACCTAATACAAGGCCTCAAACATATACAGATACATCTGTCCAAGGAAAGAATTTCAAACTAGGGGTCAGTACCAATGTTGCTGCTAGCCCACTGAGAAATCTCACATAGCTGACATTTGTTATGTATTTTGGCTGCCAGTGGCTGGAACCCTTTCTGGCTCTGAAATTTCTGCGTTGAGAAATTGTCAATATTTTGTGTCTGGCTGGGGAGTTGCAGGGAAGGAACACTGTGTCAGTGAAAAGATGGTCTCTTCATTTAAAAGACACATGAAGATCAGTTATTCATTTTCCATGATAGCTAGCACGCAGCCATGACCCTCGGCTCTGGCCACATCAGCCTCTCTCAGGGACTAGCCACACGAAGTGAAGGGCAGGTAGGTGGCGCCCGACGTCAGGGCTACAGCAGCCTGCTTTCTGTATCAGAATCCATTCAGGTCATGGCTTTGGGTAGCATGTCTGTCTGCTCAGCCCCGATTCTAAGTAGAACATTCCTGGTGATGCTGAGTCCTAACCAATGCGTTCCTTTTCTGTCTTATTCAGCTAAAGCCCTTTGCTGTTGCTTGCAACCCAGAATCTTGAATGATTCATCTTGGGAAAATGACTTAGTCTCTTTAGGTCTGAGTTTTCTCATCTGTAAAAGGAGGTGGGGGAGAGAAATTAAAAGATAGCTAAGCTATCTTCTGATACTCTGAGGCCCTGTGCAAATGGTGAGCATGGTTGGATTGCTTAGAAATCTATGGCAGCAGCTTTTATTGCTAAAATGACCAGGACTGGGCATTTGTTGCCCTCGGAGATGCAGTAGCCCTGCCTTTAAAGGCCTCAGTTCATCTATAGAGTCTAGCGAGGTCTCCTTGTTTTGTTAAACCAGATATTTATAAATGTATATGTTCTGGAGTTCCCATTGTAGCTCAGCAGGTTAAGAACCTAGCTAGTATCCATGGGGATGTGAGATCAATCCCCGGCCTCGCTCAGTGGATTAAGGATCCAGTGTTGCTGTGAGCTGTGGTGTAGGTTGCATCTGCAGCTCAGATCCTGAATTGCTGCAGCTGTGGTGTAGGCCAACGGCTGCATCTCCAGTTCAACCCCTAACCTGGGAACTTCCATATGCTGCAGGTGCTGCTCTAAAGAGACAGACAGACAGACAGACAGACAGACAGACAGACAGACAGATAGATAGATAGATAGATAGATAGATAGATAAAATTTCTGTAAGCCAGCCACTGCCTAGTCAGGGAATACTGTGCTCAATTTTAAGCCCACATCCCAAAACACAGATGCACAGAGTGACATGACCTAATTTGCATCCTTTCCTTCCCATCACAGTTTTCACTTGTTTATGGCCTGGTGGTATTGAAAGATCAGAGAAAATTGTAACTGGGAAGTGTAGAATTCTTTTTTTTTTTTTGTCTTTTTTGCCATTTCTTGGGCCGCTCCCGCGGCATATGGAAATTCCCAGCTAGGAGTCTAATCGGAGCTGTAGCTGCCAGCCCACGCCACAGCCACAGGAACTCGGGATCCGAGCCATGTCTGCGACCTACACCGCAGCTCATGGCAACGCTGGATCGTTAACCCACTGAGCAAGGGCAGGGATCGAACCCACAACCTCATGGTTCCTAGTCGGATTTGTTAACCACTGCGCCACGACAGGAACTCCCAAAAATGCTTCTCTTCCTCCTCCTCCATTCTCTTTAAGGAATTAATATTTTCTGGTTGATTTGCCAACCAGGCCTGATATACCGAAGACAGTCCAAAGCTCTCAGAAATTGTTTTCCTTCTAAGTGTCTGAAGGGGAGGCTGAGACGGCTGGCCTTTGTCATCCTTCTGCTGCTGAACTCGAAGGAAAGAAGAAACTCGAACTAGACACGCTTGGAGTTGTTGAATCACTTAATTTCTTTTTTTCAATTAAAGTATGGTTCATTTACGATGTTGTGTTTGTTTCAAGTACACAGCAAAGTGATTCAGTGATTCACACACACACACACGCACACACACATATTCTCTTTCAGATTTTTCTCCATTATAGGTTACTATAAGGTATTGACTATAGTTCCCTGTGCTATAAGTAGATCCTTGTTGTTTATATATTTTATAGATGGTAGTGTGTAATATTAATCCCAAGCTCCTAATTTATTCCTCCCTCATCATGTATGTTCCCTTTGGTAACCATAAGTTTGATTTTTTATGTCTGTGGGTCTACTTCTGTTTTGGGAATACATTCATTTGTATGATTTTTTTTTTTTTTAGATGCCACATATAGGTGATATCATGCAGTTTTTGTCTTTCTCTTTCTGATTTACTTAATGTGATAATTTCGGGGTCCATCCATGTTGCTGCAAATGGTATTATGCCATTCTTTTCATGGCTCAGTAATATTTCAGTGCATGTGTGCGTGTGTACCGCATCGTCTTTATGCATGCATCTGTCTATGGATGTTTAGGTTGCTTCCATGCCTTGGCTCTTGTAAATAGTGCTGCTGTGAACATAGAAGTGTATGTATCTTTTCAGAATTATTCAGTTTCTTTTTTCTTTTTGGTCTTTTTTAGGGCCGCACCTATGGCCTATGGAAGTTTCCAGGCTAGAGGTCGAATCAGAGCTCACAGCGACACTGGATCCTTAACCCACTGAGCAAGGCCAGGGATTGTATCCGCAACCTCATGGTTACTGGTTGGGTTTGTTTCCTCTCTGCCACAGCAGCAACTCCTTAGTTTCTGGAAGGTGGTGTGGAAGCTGAATATGGCCACCCCTGTTTTTGTATAGATGAAGGCCAAGAAAGGTAGGTCACTACTGTCTGGCCCCCACCTGCCCCTTGCCCTTGGAAATCTCCCGCAATGACAGGATGCCCACATGTGGAGGATTGTAGTCTGATCACTGGCGTTTATCATTGCCTCGTCATCTTTTAATATCATTTTCTCCTCTGGTTGGGAACAGATCCATATATTTGCCAGTTAGAGCCAAGATAGGAAAACCCAACCTAATCCTGCTGATGCTCTTGTGAGACTGTTCGCTCCCTCCCTGCCCGGTCTCTCGATGCACAGATGTGGTCTCTCTTCTTGTGACCGTATCTTGTCCCAGCCATTGAAATATCAGTCTTTTCAGTGGTCCAGCTCGTTCTGGAGTGTGATTCAGCCTCGTTTTATTGGTGAGAGTTTATTCCTTCGCGTGGGCCCTCATTTCCAAGCCTTCACTTTCACGTTAAGTTCTCTTCTCACCTATTTCATTACCCATGTGTGAAGCAAGCAGCTTCAAATATTGGCTGAAGTCATACTTCTATCTGAGCAAAGGAGCCTAGTGAGAGCGACTTCAGTGGCGGGTCTTAGAGAGTCAGGGATCCTGTCTCCTGCACAGTGGTCGGTGGAGCTGAACCAGGATTGGAATCCAAACCCCAGAGGATGTCCAGGTCTGACTTTCCCCTTCTTCCATGCTGTCCACCCACAGGCAAGACAGGAGTTCCCTTCTTGGGAATCCTCTCTGCTCTAATGGCTCAGATGCAATGGTTCAGTTCTATAATGCAGAGCCTTATCTTGGAGAATTTACTTTCAACCCTATTCTAGTCTTTCTTTAATTGATTAATTTGCTGGATTTGATCCGTTGTGGGCTGTCTTGCTTATGTGACACTTGATGCCAGCTTGAACTATCGCTAGAACATACCCATATTCTCTGGTCCCCTGCAGAAGGATATATTTAAAATCAGCTGGCTTGCAGATGTGTGATTCTTTTGCAGAAGTGAAACACATATTCTGTGAATTTCCTCCCACAGAAACTACTGTCTAATTTAAGAATTTCAAGTTTTTACTCCTTTTCCAGTGAACCAAAAGGCGGTGATCAAAGAGAAGCAATTTAGAAAATAAACAACTTAGGGGAAATTGATGGGTACAGGTGCCTGTGTTAGAACTGGTTTAAAAATGTCTGGGAGAGAATTTTGGAAAATGGAAATGAGGACACACAGAGAAATGTGGAAAGTGAAGTTCAGATGTTCCAAGTTGAGTAGAAAGTTCTGGGAAAACTGGGTGTCACATAAAATTCTGCACTTTTTTCTTTCTTTCAGTGTTTTAGGGCTGCTCCTGTGGCATATGGAGGTTCCCAGGATAAGGGTCAGAGCTGCAGCTGCTGTCCTACGACACAGCCACAGCAACACCAGATCCAAACCTCATCTGTGACCTACACCACAGCTCATGGCAACACTGGATCCCCGACCCACTGAGTGAGGCCAGGGATCGAACCCTCATCCTCATGGATACTAGTCAGATTCATATCCGCTTCGCCACAATGGGACCTCCCTCCGCACATTTTTGTAGCCTATCTTAAAATGGTTTTAATATGGAATAGTCAATGTTTAATATTTTGTGGCATATATTTTGATCTGAGAAGTTTGCAGAAAATGATGGTGCCTCATATTAACTTTGTATTCACTTCAAAACCATAAGCAACATCATGCAGTACTTGGAGATCTAAGCCTTTCTCCTCCTTTCTGCTTTAAACTTGACTTCAAGTCATTCGATTTGAAGTATTCAGCTTTATTCTAATCTCAGAAAAACCACATGGATTCATTTGTTGTGTGTTAAAAAACCACAGTCTGTTTAATTCTGCCATGTCCTTTAAAACAGGATAACAAAATGCAAATGTTTTAAGTCCTTGCTGTTCCCCATTGCGCACTCCCATAAAAATAGAAACTATGTATAATGGAGAAAATATTATGGAGTAAGTGTTAATCTATTTTTTGTCAATGACTTTGCCAACAACACAGAAAACAGCTTTTGAGATACTGTGAAATCATTTTATGACTCACCGAAGGAGAAAGGATGGGATTATGTTGAGTTCCCAGACATCTGCTAGAGCAAGCTTTATTTATTTAGTTATGGTTTATTTGGGGATTTAGGGGAAAAAAGAAAAAAAGAAAAAAAGACCCTCACTGTGAGCTTTGAGGCATCCACTCTGTTTACAAAAACAAAAGTCACACAGACCAAACCAAATGCCGTTTCTTCTGCATAACCGCCTGCTGAAAGATGGGGAGGTAAGCAAGCAAGAGCTGCCTGTGTGCCCCAGGCCTCCTTTCTAACCACGGAGCACAGGTGAGAATTTCGGCTCACGGCCCTTCCATAGGGCTTCGGGACGTATGGGAGGTCTGGGCTCCTTTGCTCCAGCTCTTTGGGATTTAGATTTTCTATTTGCAAAATGGAGCAAAGCAGATATGGATGAGGCTTCTTCCTCTGCCGCCGCTAATGTTGAGAGATGAGCCTTGAACTTTTAGAACCTGAGACTTTCCGGTAGATTTCTCATGCTTCCTTCTGGGCCCATCCCATCAATGTGGGCTTCCTAGGGCAAGCAGGTCTTACTGACAGGCTGTTCCACAGGCTAAGCAGACAGAGGGTAACGACCACTTCCTGCGCCCAGTAGCTCTGCTCCTACAAAGGCATATTGTAATGCACATGCACACAGATGACAGTGTTGTGAGAAAAGCATTTCCAAATTGAATTTTTTTTTTTTTGTCTTTTTAGGGCTGCACCCACGGCATATGGAGGTTCCCAGGCTAGGTGTTGAATCAGAACTGTAGCTGCCGGCCTACACCACAGCTCACGGCAACACTGGATCCTTAACCCACTGAGTGAGGCCAGGGACGGAACCTGCGTCCTCATGGATGCTAGTCAGATTTGTTTCCGCTAAACCACAACGGGAACGGGGAAACAAAAAAGCATGTGCAAATATTGTTGCTTTAGCTATTAGTAATTATTGGTAATTATTCATCTGATGTCCCAGTCCTTGTCACTGATCCTCCACGTGAGCTTTTTGTGACCTTGATGTTGGGAACTGGTATTTTGCTTAAACAAGGAGAGGGAAGCTGAACGAGAAAGTGGCACCTGGTCTCAAAAAGCTCCATTCATTCATTCTCCCAGGGCTTTAGGGAACCCACAGATAAGAGAAGGCTGGCTTTTCCTGAAACTGCCTTATGAACACTCAAAGGTGGGTCTGATTGTGCTTGTTTCCGTCATATGTCCATCTCTGATCCTATGACAGCAGTCAGGGGCACGCAGTCCTCTGGGCAGACCTGGCTCATATGATTCCTGTAAAGCCAACTCCTTGGAACAGCAGAGGAGGCAGAAGGGGGGCTGGTGATGCTGAGGTAGAGGGTGTCCTGGGAAGGGGAAAATTAATGTATACAAATCACACCACATCTCTGCCGTGCAGAGGGAACATTTGTATATGGTTTCTTTCTTTATCTAATGGAAAGAATAATCAAGTGGATAAGAGTTTAAGTGCACTGTCTCTCAACTAGGTTCCAAAATAGCTCCAGTTTAAAACAAAATGCAGGAGTTCCTGTTGTGATGCAGTAGAAATGAACCTGACTCGTATCCATGAGGATGTGGCATCGGTTCCTGGCCTCTCTCGGTGGGTTAAGGATCCGATGTTGCCATGAGCTGTGGTATAGGTTGCAGATGTGGCTTGGATCTGGCCTTGCTGTGGCTCTGGTGTAGGCTGGCAGCTGCAGCTCCAAGTTGACCCCTAGTCTGGGTACTTCCATAGGCAGTGGTGCAGCCCTAGAAAGCAAAATAAAATAAATCAAAGCAAGACACAGATACCACCCTCAAGATCACAGTCTTCTCTCTCTGGGGTGAGAGACTGGAGACTTGGGTTCTGGTTTGACTACCAAAAGAAAAAAAACCCCAAAGCTTGGACTTCCTTTGCCAGCCTTAGCACTCTCACGAAGACCCCTCTTGTTCCTTGTTTAGAATGTTGCCTAAACAGACCCACTCAGAGTGGAAATCCTTTGTGGGCGGATCTTGTGTCTGCTTTGCTCATTGTTTTATCTTCATCACCAAGCTTGTAGGAGATGCTGAATCAGACTTGTTGGTTGCATGAATAAACAAGGACATTTCTGCCTCCTGTTTCTTCCCCTTGTTCATTACTTTACAGATTAATCCTCCTAAATGCTGCTCTCATAGGTCTCCTGCTCCAAAGCCCACTAGTGCTTTTAGGCATATGGAATTCTGTGCAAACTCAGTAAAATGTTATATAGAACCTTGAGTACCTGGATGCTCTCTTTCTAGCCTCATCTCCTTGGGTTGCTTTCTCTATTGCAAAGGGAATTGCTCACTAACTCCTATACAAAGTTCAGGCACAGCTGTCTTTGCCTTTGCTTGTGCTGGACTCACATTCCTTTATTTCCATTTGCCAGTGTGCCGGGTATATGCCACATCTGTCAAGAATCTGTGTTTGCTTTACTCCATACCATGTCATTTTATCCTCTGAGCTGGCCGTTAAACCATATTCAGCTTTGTCCTGTAGTTGTTGTGTTCTAGAGGGTTACGACCCAGACTGGAAGGTGTGCTAGTGTTCTCACACAGCACCTCCACAGCATCTTACACAAAGCACTTGCTAAAAAAGATTTGGTTGAATTAAATGATCTCCAGGGTCAGGCAGAGAGTTCCAGGGGACTGATTAAGACTGTATTCCTGGAGTTCCCATTGTGGTGCAGCGGAAACGAATCCAACTAGAATCCATGAGGATGCAGATTCGATTCCTGGCCTCACTCAGTGGGTTGGGGATCCGGTGTTGCCATGAGCTGTGGTGTAGTTTGCAGACGCGGCTCAGATCCCGAGTTGCTGTGGCTGTGGTGTAGACTGGGCGCTGTAGCTCTGATTCAACTCTTAGCCTGGGGACTTCCATATGCCGAAGGTACAACCCTAAAAAAAAAAAAAAAAAAAAGGACTGTATTCCTTAGGGACTGAATTTCAGGTGGCCAGAGGCTAGTCAGGATACTTTAAGCCCAGTCTTGAGCCATCCCTTGGTTTGAAAGTTAAAAGGCTCCTAAGGGTAAAGGTAATTTTGTGAGAAAAAAAAGCACCTGCTGGAAAAGTCTGGTTTTATACAGATGACTCTCTTTTCCTTTGTAGCTAGTCAAGTTCCACTCTCTGAGCCTCAGACTTGAGAAGAACTTGAGCTGAAAGAAATAACATTTAATAGAAATCTCTGAAGAGGCTTCTTCTTAGAATTTCAAACCATGGCAGAGTTTCTAAGTTTCCTGAGGCAGATATGGGTGATTTAAAAATTTCATCAAGGTGAACCTCTTCTCCATCTAGTTTTTAAGTGAATGTGGGGTGAGAAGGCGGGACGTTTCAGGTGCACGGATGTCTTTTTAGCATGATTTCCTGCTCAATGTAGGCACAGTTTTTATAAGGTTAAACTTTGGGTCTTTGGGTCCATTCAAATTCTGGAGTGGAGAGTGGATAGGATGTGGTAAATGGGATAAGAATGGTCCTCTTTTCTTCTGGCTGAACATCTCAGAGATCCTTATCAAAAGATTACACGAAAAGATAGTAGACAGGGAGTTCCTGTTGTGGTTCAGCGGATTATGAACCACAGCTAGGATCCATGATCACACAGGTTCCACCCCTGGCCTCACTCAGTGGGTTAAGGACCCAGAATTGCCGTGAGCTGTGGTTCAGGTTGCAGACGTGGCCCCGATCCCATGTTGCTGTGGCTCCGGGGTAGGCCGGTAGCTGTGGGTCCCATTCAAGCCTGGGGCCTTCCACATGCTGCAGGTATGACCCTAAAAAGCAAAACATTGGGGAAAAAAAAAAAGGTGATTGGCAGACTTTCTTGGGTGTAAGTAGGCTACCCGCCCCTCCCGCACACCCATCGTCTCCACCGAGCATCTCGAGATTTTGTTCTCTGTCGCTTTCTTTCCCTCACCAGGTGGCCATGTTGATTTGCGCTGGCTTCCTGGTTGCCTGGATTCCCTACGCAGTGGTCTCTGTGTGGTCAGCTTTTGGAAGGCCAGACTCCATCCCCATACAACTCTCCGTGGTGCCAACCCTCCTTGCCAAATCAGCAGCCATGTACAACCCCATCATTTACCAGGTTATCGATTACAAGTTTGCCTGTTGCCAAACTGGTGGTTTGAAAGCAACCAAGAAGAAATCTTTGGAAGACTTCAGGTAAAATTTCAGCCGCTGGAAACAAATGATGCTTTTCATGATTCCCTGGGGATCAAGCCACGGGGATAGGCTGTCTTCTTAGGGTTAGAGCTCCGCCTTTAGGATTGGATCTAGAAGGACTTGATTTTCTGTTCATCAGTGTTGCTGAAATCAAGTAATCAGATATGTAGGACTTGGAGGACATGGGACGAGGGTGAGAAAAGTGATTCCCTTTAAAAAAATTTTATTAAGGGATGGTTGATTTACGCTGTTGTGCTCATTTCTGCTGTAGGACAAAATGATCCTATTATACATACACCTATATCCATTCTTTTTCAGGTTCTTTTCCCATATGGATTATCACAGAATATTGAGTGGAGCTCCCTGTGCCACACTCAGGTCCCTGTTGATTATCCATTTAATATGCAATAGTGTGAAAATGCAAATGCACCTGTGAAAAGGGCTAGGTGACAACTCTTAGTGTCCCCCCCTCCCCACCATATTCTTGGTGCTTGTTACTTTCTCAATTGAATTGAATCGTTAAGTTCAAATGGTAAAATGCATCTAGGATTTCCCATCATGGCTCAGTGGTAACAAACCCAACTAGTATCCATAAGGACACTGGTTGGATCCCTGGCCTTGCTCAGTGGGTTAAGGATCCAGCGTTGCATGAGCCATGGTGTAGATTGCAGTGAGGCTCAGATCTGGCATTGCTGTGGCTGTAGTGTAGGCTGGGGTCCGCAGCTGCAGTTCAACCCCTAGCCTGGGAACTTCCATGTGTGGCAGGTGCAGCCCTAAAAAGACTAAAATAAAATAAAATGCATCTATTTTGGATGTAATGACACTTTGCCTTCATCAGCTATTCATACTCTGTTAGGAATGCACGTAGAGAGCATACTTTTAATAGAGCAGTTGTGGGAGAAAAGAGTGGGACACCTTTTATCTGAAGGAGAGAGGATTTAACAGGAATGACTGAAGGCAGATTTTCACTTCCTTCTTCCTAATTTTGCTTCAGAGCAACTCTGTGTTCCGTGCATTCGCGCACAAGCATGAGTAGCACATACATATTCACCACTCAGCGATAAAAAGAGAAAATATTTATGTGGGAGAAGGTGACTTAGGGCTACAACCCTTTGGAAAAATCAGCCAAGCAAGAAACAATTCAGCTTGCCTGCTCCCATTAGCCATTTACATGAAATACAGCCAATTGCTTTGCCGGAGAAAGTCCCAGACTATTTCCTCACTCTGGAGTTTTCAGTTTGGGGTGGAAAAAGCAGGCAGTAGTGATGAAGCAAGGTGTTGGCCATGGATTCTAGAGGTTGCAGCATCTTCGGGGAACAAATGTTGAAGAGGTGTGCAGGTTTTAGAAAGATCTACTTTGGAAGAGAGCCAGAAGGTTTAGAAATGGCTACCGGAGTGTTCTTTGAGTGTTCTTTGCTTTCCAAAGAAGACAAGTAGACGAACAAATAAAAAGAGTCTTATCTGTCTTTGTTGTTACTAAGACGCTAACAAAATAGGTAATATGGAAGCCCATAGAGTGATAGAAAGCCAGTCCAGAGTGGTTAATGTACTACCAGAACAATTCAATTGAATTAAACAGGATTAATTTTATCCTTTAGTCATTCCTTTTCTGAGCTCTGAAATGTATTTACTTGTAATGGGAGACCCTCTTGGGAAATATTTTCAATTCAAATAAAAAAGCTAATGTGTTGAATATGAGATTGTGGAAGTAAATTTTGAGTAATTGTAATGGTTCATTAAAAGTTAACTCATTTTATTTTCCCCATTAATTGGGTCCTCTGAGACTTTGGTAGCAGCTGATGAACGGAAGGAAAAAATGTGGCCCCAAGCCCTTTTTGAAAAATGCTATTATTCACCACCGCACTACGTTATCCAGGCACAGTCTCCCATATTTTGTAAACTCTTTCTGCACCCCAGCTATGAATGAGAGACACCCAGGGAAATTTGAAAAAAAAGCTTGCAAACATTTGGATTAAATTTGTCCAGATGGGGGCTGAACTTCAATTGTTGGGTTTTCCCTCCCAGATGATTCACATACACAGTCATGGTCCAGAGCCAATGACCTAGAGTCTGAGAAAGGAAAACGCAGTTGGTGGAGTCAGACGCCATTCATCCTGCCTACCTAGAGACCCTCGAGGTCACCCACCACCAGTGACTTCAGACGCCAGGCTAATC
This sequence comes from Phacochoerus africanus, assembly GCF_016906955.1. Lineage (NCBI taxonomy): Eukaryota > Metazoa > Chordata > Mammalia > Artiodactyla > Suidae > Phacochoerus > Phacochoerus africanus. Next base: position 43,704,635 of record NC_062552.1, read on the forward strand.
TTAGGTGGAAGAGAAATGTTCAAAACACACTGGGGCTGTCTGGTGAAGGACCAAGGGCGTCCACATGCCTCGTAGTTTAGTAAAGATAAAGAACAGGTGTTCCCATCGTGGTGCAGCAGAAACGAATCTGACTAGGAACCATGAGGTTGCGGGTTCCATCCCTGGCCTCACTCAGTGGGTTACGGTTCCGGCGTTGCCGTGATCTGTGGTGTAAGTTGCAGACACAGCTCGGATCTGGCATTGCTGTGGCTCTGGTGTAGGCTGGCTGCTGTAGCTCCAATTAGCTCCCTAGCCTGGGAACCTCCATATGTTGCTGATGCAGCCCTAAAAAAAGACAAAACAACAAAAAAAAAAGAACCCTCCCTTGACCACCTCTGTTTCAATGCCATCTTTCCAAAGAGTATTCTTTCAAGGGGTGAGTCACAGGGCCCACCAGAGTGGTTGGGGTGCAACAAATTTTGTCCTAAAGGACAGGAAACTCGCCAGGGCAGGGCACAGGAAATGTGCCCTCGACAAGTGACTTATTTTTCGGAAAGCTCTGCCCAAGGGATTTCTTGACTTTGAATATTCTAAATGGAATTTGTATTTTCCATCTCTTTCTAATTCAAGTCTTACGCTTATCATCTTCATGGAACTCCAGTTTAACATAATATGCATTTATGGAGTTCCCACCGTGGTGCTGTGGTTAACGAATCTGACTAGGAACCATGAGGTTGCAGGTTGGATCCCTGGCCTTGCTCAGTGGGTTAAGGATCCAGCGTTGCCGTGAGCTGTGGTGTAGGTCACAGATGCGGCTTGGCTATCATGTTGCTGTGGCTCTGGCTTAGGCCCAGCGGCCACAGCTCTGATTGGACCCCTAGCCTGGCAACCTCCACATCATGCCGCGGGAGCAGCCCAAGAAATGGCAAAAAGACAAAAAAAAAACCCAAAACAAACAACATAATATGCATGTATAACCATGTGTCTGTATCTCTATGTATATGTAAACTATCTAAGTCTAGGTGTATGTTTAATGGCATTTTTCTTCTGTATCTAGGCTACACGCTGTCACCACAGTCAGGAAGTCTTCTGCTGTGCTGGAAATCCATCAAGAGGTATGAAGATGGACATAGCATGATTCACGGACACAATTATTCACTTCTTTGCCTCTTCACTGCTGTTAACGTCTGATTGTGATCACCCCTTTCTCTCGATATTATATTTTTATATTTTGTACACTTTTCCCCTTTTTCCTTAAGCCAAGATTTGCTGGGACATTCCAATGGCTAAGTGGAAGCTAGAGTGTGGGTTACCACTCTAAGGAATATTACTAGGATAAGCCTCCCTGGAATTTTCTTTTTGTTGTGTTTTAAAACCTATCATCACGACAAACAGGGTTAAGTCTGAGCTAGTCTGAAAAATGTTTAAAAATTGTATTTATTAGGGTGTATTTACTTGCATTACATCATCATTATTTCTTAATGTAGGGCCAGGGAGGCAGTTTCTGGGTGGGTTTAGGCAGGTGATCATGGGGACAGGATGTTGGACCATGGGTCTTTGACTGGTAGATGCTTCTAATTCTTGCATCTTCTCCTTCGCAAGCTCACAGAGGGTCTCACTGTAATGGCAGCGATGCCACAAAATCATCCTCTAGGGAAATCAATTTTGCCTTAAATCCCTAAATGGAAAGCTTCCCTGTATCTCAGAATTTGAGGATAAAAATAATTCCCACTGATGCTACCTTTACTCCCATGGATTTTCCCCATCAAGTTGTACCTACTAATATAGGGAATGTTACAGGTCATTATTGGCTATAATTATTCAGAAACAAATTTAGCGTACATAGCCATGTATAAGTGTTTTTCTTTTATTCATTTGTTCTTTGCTATCTTTGTTCTTTGCTTTGTTCCTTCTTTTATCCCCCCAATAAATACCTTGTGAGGTCTGCGGGTAAAGCGATGCAGATAAAAATGGCAGAGAGAGGGAGTTCCCATCTTGGATCAGTGGTGACGAACCTGACTAGTATCCGTGAGGATGTGGGTTTGATCCCTGACCTCAATCAGTGGGTTAAAGGTCTGGTGTTGCCGTGAGCTGTGGTGTAGGTTTCACACATGGCTCAGACCCTGCATTGCTGTGGCTGTGGTGTAGGCCGGCAGCTACAGCTCTGATTCAGCCTCTAGCCTGGGAACTTCCATATGCAGCAGATGTGGTCCTAAAAAGCAAAAAAAAAAAAAAAGTGTATATAAAACGTATTCTACAATGAAAGCAACAGGTATGATGGCTCTACCTGAAGTTTGAGACTGCTCACTGAAGTCTGGAGGAAGGAGGCAAGGTTGTCATCGGGAGAGAGAAGCAAGAGGCATTTAGGCCAGGTGCCAAGTATCAAGGAGGGAAGGAGGTGAGGAGAGGGACACAGGTTTGGAGCTCAGAGTCAGACGGTCGCTGTCCGCATCCAGCTCGGGACCCTTGGGAGATCCTGTAAGATGAGGAAAACGAACAGTATTTGCTCACAGCAACTTTGGGAAGCTTAGAAGAGGAAATATCTGTATAGTTCACTCAGCACCGTGCCTGAAACGCAGGAACCATCCCTTACACATTGATGATTGCTCTAATTATGATTACAGTGGGTGCTGGTGGTCAGGAGTGGGGCCAGAAATGACAGGCCAGATCAGACCCAAGGGCTTTTGTTGTTGATGCTGTTATGTGGCTTTTTACCTCCAAGGTAATGCAGAGACCCTGCAGGATTTCCAGCAGGGCAAGTGATGAAGCTTAACAACTTTTAAAAAGACCAGTCCGATGACCCCCTGGAGGTGGATTGTCCAGGGTGGGGGTGGGGTTCAAGATGAGAAATTAGGGGACCAGTTAGGCAGTGTTATAAAGAAATCACAATAACAATTATCCATGAGACCCTGAATTAAGGAATGGTAGTAGAAATGGAGAAGAGATGAGAAGATAGGTTTAAAGCCTTGTAAGGAGTTCCCGTTGTGGCTCAGCGGAAACAAATTTGACGGACATCCATGAGGATGCAGGTTTGATCCCTGTCCTCCCTCAGCGGGTTGGGGATCTGGCGTTGCTATGAGCTATGGTGTAGGTTGCAGACATGGCTCGGATCTGGCGTTGCTGTGGCTGTGGTGTAGACAGCCTATACAGCTCCTATACAGCTCTGCAGGTTCGACCCTAAAAAAAAAAAAGACAAAAAAAAAATGCACAAGGTGAAGGCTTTTAAGATGGGATCGGATCGAGGTAATCGAGGGAGATGGAGGAGTCAAAATAACACTTGGGTATCTGCTTAGAAACGTGAGGGTGGCGGTTTCTACAGGATGGAAAAACGCAGGCTAGAGGATGGGTTGGAGGGTGGATAATGAACTATATTTGGATGTGTTGAAAACAGTGTCCACAACACAGATCCAGCCATTTAAAAGAGGTGGTTAAAAATAATCTAGGAGTTCCATCGTGGCTCAGCAGTTAGTGAACCTGACTAGCATCCATGAGGACATGGGTCTGATCCCTGGCCTCGCTCACTGGGTTAAGGATCTGGGGTTGCCATGACCTGTGGTGTAGGTCACAGACGTGGTTCGGATCCCGCTGTTGCTGTGGCTGTGGTGTAGGCCAGTGGCTTCATCTCCAATTCGACCCCTAGCCTGGGAACCTCCATATGCCTCATGTGCAGCCCTAAAAAGACAAAAGACCCTCCCACCCCCCAAAAATCTAAAATCATACCCTATGATATGGGTATTGGCGTTATCAGGTTGGAAAAGAATGTTAAGGGAGAAATTGCTGGTTTCAGAAGACCTGGAGAGAATGAAATAAAGGAGTTTGTGTTTGTTTGGTTTGGTTTGTGAGGGAATGAGTGTAGAAGTGAATGATGGAGGGAATACGTGGAAAAGAGCCTTCAGATTCGTGTTAGCTTGTCTACAAAGTGGAATTTAACACTGACGTTGCAGGAAGGCCCTGAAGGTGGACCAAACCCTGTCATTTACTCCCTGTTTCACCGGAATGTGGTCTTTCACACAGCATTAAAAAGCATGAAGAAGAAAAGATTAGAATAGTTATGGGGGGCTGGTGAGCAGAGGAAGCGTTTAATACTAGGAGTCTCGAGGGAAGTTCTGAAAATTAATGTCTGCCTCCAATTTGAAAATATGATTTAAAAAGTGATCCTCCAGCATTTTGGTGTGTGATGCTCTGGAAGCTGGGAGGCTCCAGAACCATTCCTAGTGTGGATAGGGAAGGAGAGAGTTGGTAGGGTAGGAGGGAGGAAGAAAAGAATGAGGAGTTCCCGCTGTGTGCAGCGGAAATGAATCTGACTAGCATCCATGAGGACACAGGTTTGACCCCTGGCCTTGATCAGTGGGTTAAGGATCCAGGGTGGCTGTGAGCTATGGTGGAGGTTGCAGATGTGGCTCAGATCTGGTGCTGCTGTGGCCATGGCCGAGGCCAGCGGCTACAACACCAATTCAGACTCCCTAGCCTGGGAATCTCCATATGCCCCAGGTGCAGCCCTAAAAAGACAAAAAAGAAAAGAAAAGAATGCATCCTTGAGGGTTAGCTTGCCATCACCAGGCTGTCGGTGGCTAATTGCCCCTCCCCCATGGTCGGCCAGTGATTCAAGAAAGCTCTGTAGTCTCCAGACACTTCTAAAAACTCCATGTGAGTTTACTTTCATTTAAAGAAAGACACGTTTCATTTTGTGTGCTGACGTGGTTGTATGTGAGACAGGTTTTGACATCTTGAGGAAACACCAGGCCAGTTGTCCTCTAGGCCCTGGTCCCTGGACCACTGTATGATGTGAGATGGCACTGGGAAATCCAGTGCTTGAAATCAGAAGTGTAGCTTTCTGGTTACAATTTGGGAGAGCTTTGGGAAGTTTCCATTGTGGCTGAGTGGTAACAAGGCCAACTAGCATCCGTGAGGATGTAGGTTTGATCCCTGCCCTCGCTCAGGGGGTTAAGGATCCAGCATTGCCATGAGCTTCTGTGTAGTTCACAGATCTGGCAGCTGTAGCTCCGATCTGACCCCTGGATTGGGAACCTCTATCTGCCATGGGTGCAGCCCTAAAACAGAAAAAAAGAAAAAAAAATGTGGGAGAGCTTTGGAAACATAGGATAGAGTATTACATCAGGAATGTAGGAGTTTCTGTCGTGGCTCAGCAGAAACAAATCTGACTAGCATCCATGAGGACGCAGGTTCAATCCCTGGTCTTGTTCAGTGGGCTAAGGATCTGGCATTGCTGTGAGCTCTGCTGTAGGTGGCAGACGCAGCTTGGATCCCACGTTGCTGTGGCCAAGGCTGTGTGGCCCAAGCTGGCAGCAGCCGCTATAGCTCTGACTGGGCCCCAGCCTGGGAATTTCCATATGCCTCGGGTGCAGCCCGAAAAAGACAAAAGAAAAAAAAAAGTAATGTAAAATCCTAGATCCTTGATTTATTCCTTATTTTAAATTCACTTATTCACTTGCTTCTGCAATCTCCGTTTAAACATGACCTGTCTCATGAATGAATAGATAAATAAATGAATTCGTGAAAGGTGGATTGAGACTAGAAATGCCCTCTTAACTTGAAAGGTTGGACTTCAATCATCAAAATTAAATCCAAATAAATTTTGATTTATTCCAAGGAGAGTGAGGCAATAGGAATATATTAGAGAGTAAAACCCAATTAGAGTTCCCGCTGTGGCTCAGTGGTAAAGAACCCAATTAGGATCCATGAGGATTCTGGTTCGATCTCTCACCTCGCTCAGTGGATTAATGATCAGGTGTTGCTGAGAGCTGTGGTGTAGGCTGCAGATGCCTGTTGGATCCTGTGTTGCTGTGGCTGTGTTGTAGGCCAGCAGCTGTACCTCTGATTCAACCCCTAGCCTGGGAACTTCCATATGCCTCACATGCTGCCCTAAAAAAAAAAAAACAGACAGTCCCTCCAAAAACAATTATTTGACTCTAAGCAATACAGTTGTCTCAGGAGTCAAGCATTGTTTATTTACAACTAATGTAACGAATTTTTTTTTGTCTCATTTAGTTTTCCCTTGAAAAGCATACTACCAAAAAAAAAAAAGGAAGAAAAACATACTATCATCTCTAACAACCTTTAGAAATATCACCCCAGATCCACAAATGGGAATGCTTCTCCCTTAAGTTAATGTCAGTTCGGGAAAGACAGGAGAGGAGAGGGAGAGAGGAAGAGATTGAGAGTGAGTAGGGTACTGAAGGGGTCCCTGCTATCTGCATCACAAAATGCCTTAAAAGACTGCCGAAATGTCACAGGGCATTTTATAGGGAATGAAGACAGACAGACATATCTTGGAGACATGGTGAGTTCTGTTCCAGACCACTGCAAATCAGTTGAATATCACAGTAAAGCAGGTCCCCTGAACTTTGTGATTTCTTAGTGTGTGTCAAAGTTATACACTATGACACTGTACTGTAGTCCTTTTATTTATTTATTTACTTATTTACTTATTTATTTATTTGCTTCATAGGGCCACACTTGAGGCATATGGAAGTTCCCAGGCTAGGGATCGAATTGGAGCCACAGCTGCTGGTCTACACCACAGCCACAGCAATGGAGGATCCGAGCCACATCTGCAACCTACATTACAGCTCATGGCAACACTGGATCCTTATCCCACTGAGTGAAGCCAGGGATTGAATATACATCCTCATGGATACCAGTCAGATTCGTTTCCATTGAGCCATGATGGAAATTCCTATACTGTAGTCTATTAAACGTGCAATAGCACTATATCTGAAACAACAGTGTACATACCTTTATTAAAAAATACTTTATTGCTCAAAAGTGCCAATCAACATCTAAACCTTCGGCAAGCTGTGGTAGTGACATGAAAGAGCACTGATCACAGATCCCCAGCACAGATATAATAATAAGGAAACATTTGAAATACTGTGAGAATTAGAAAAAATGTGACCCCGAGACACGAGGTGAGCAAACATTATTGGAAAAACAGTGTCTCTAGACTTGCTCAATGCAGGGCTGCCATGAACCTTCAATTTGTAAAAATGCAGTATCTGTGCAGTCAAACGAGGTGTGCCTGTATGTCCTTATAGAAAAATGTTAGGGAAGATAGTATCAGCTTTTGATTCAATAACTGGTTTTGTAGAAAGTGAGCCAGATCTATTACTCAGAAGGCCAAAGTGTCGACCAGGCTCCATTCCTTGTGAAAAAGGAGCAGATGTCAAGAAATATAAGAGCTGTAGGAGATTTGATAAGAAGACACAGGGGAGGGTGTGTCTAATCTCAAACCATTAACCTTCAACCACTTAGTAAACCCACTGGTCACCCTGTGACCTTGAATGATTTTTCAAAGGTTCTACAACTTTCAACATCATGTCCAGGAGGTTAGGGAGTTGTGGGGAGTATATTCTGAAGACAGTTTATCCAAGAGGTTTACATCAAAACAAGCATCACCAGCACTTTTCTCAATTACTCTGAATTTGCTTTCCTTAATCATGCTGGAGTAATTGCATGTAAGACCTTGCTAGTTTGGCTATGAAATTAATTATATATGTGTATTACCCTCACATGTACCACACATTCTAGAATAGACACAGACATTCTATACATTACATGAAACATATTTGAAAGCAAAAATCATTCAAGCTGTGCAGGTGCATTGTTACTGGTGGTGTTTTACTTTGGTTTTAACCTTGACCAAGTCTACGCAGGCATATACGGTATCCTCTCATTCAACTTTGAATTCAGGAAGCTTTTATGAACGTTCTTGTAGTACACAGGTCCTGCAAAAGAAGGGGAGGACATGCTTTCCCTTCCTTAAGAATTTGGCCGGTGTGGGGGGGAGTTGGCATAGTCTTGAGCTCTATCTACCTTGTAAATGGTGTTAATAGCAGCGATTTTTAGATAGGGATCTACACCATCACCGGTTGGGTTTATTTTGATGGGATACTTTGAGAAAATGCAAAATATCAAGACAGATCTTGGGAACCAATCTGCATCGGTGCCTCTGTGCCCGGGATGAAGAGAGAGCTATGGGGTTTCCACCAAGTCTTCTGGAGCTGAATTCATTTCTTGCCTGGGGCGATGATTTGCTGTAACCTTTGGGTATGTGAATGCTTGGTTTGAGCAAAGCATTTGCAGGTCTGTTTTTTTTTCCCCCAGGTTACAAAAAAATTGGGCCAGCTGGGTGATTTGGGGCACAATGAATTATGCATTGTCTCCCAAACAGAGATTGCAGCATCAAAAAGACAACATAGTGTACAAGTACTGAACACAGCTGCTCATTCAGCCAGAGCTGATCTCAAACTCTGATTCTGTCCCTCACCAGTGGCATGGACCTGAGCAAATAGTTCCATCTTTCGGTGTCCTCATTTTTCCTAGCTATAAAATAGGTCAATCTTAGCTCATTAGGATGCGTGGCGAGTGATTTGAGTTTGTAAGTTTCTTAGGACAATAGCAGCCCATTGAAAGGATACCACACGTGAAAGCTGCTATTGGCATGGTTATAAGAACCTTATTATTCCAAGTGGCTTCTGGAGTGACAGCTCTGAACTCTTTTCTCAAGGTGGTAGGAGCATGTCCTTCAAGATGCTTGGTCATTCCAGACCTGGGAGATGTTCAAGCTATTTGAGAAGGTGAGAAGCAGGACACCAAGAGTTTGTGGGAGTGGCCACCACAGCTCTGTCTCAGGGAGCTACTAGTATTATGGATTGTCACCTTGGGAAGATACTTACCTGTTTAAGCCACATGCGGGCAGCAGGGAGAGAGACCAGGAGTGTAGAGATTTGCTCTGTTCCAGTGGGAGCCCTTCTGGAAGAAGAAGGGGGCTGGAGTACCTTGTCTATTTAATTCCAGTGGAAGGATTAAGATGACCAGCCCTTCGTAAATACTGTACTAAGATGAGAACACTATAACTTCCCACTCTGCATCTTTTTGGGAATGGAGGCAGAATCAGAGATTCTCTTTGAGGTTTAAGCTAGTTACAGAAATGTTCAGTTACCTGGTTCTCAAGTTTCTAGCTGGAAGAGTGTATTTAAAGCAAAGGAGATCCCATTCTGAAGGCTTATCTAGAATTTTTAACCCGCTAATATCAACATATGATACTGTACAGGGTGTGGTCTAAATCCTTGTGGCCTTGAGGGTAGTGTTCAGAAGCAGAGCTTGGATGTTTTTTTCAAAGCTGGTTAGATGCACCGAACCTGGTCCCCATCCTGACCTATGAAATCAGAATCTGCAATTTAATAAGGCAATTTGCATCTCCATTGAGGTCAGTTAAGTCAACGGTTATGGTTATTGTTAGACTAATGCGGTGATGAGACCGGTGGGACAGCTGGTTATAAGAACTGGGAACTGGAGGCTTGGACGTGCCCCCAGGTGCTGGAGAAATGACTCTTTCTCTAAGTTGTGTCCTCAGAACAAAGATATAAGGTGGCACTAAGTGCTAGGGAGAGAGCACGCTGACAGCACAGTCTCCTGTGGAGTGCTGGAGTCAAGGACCCATTCTCTTCCTTATGAAACCAGGGGAGGGGACCACGAGGCTAGTGGATGTGTCAGTGCACCCTTGCCTACAGCGATGTTATCAGAGGTTGACTACTCAGCTAACTTGCTTAGGGAAAGCAACTAACTCGTTCCTTAGTCCCAAGAGCTACACTTTTGTATGTATTTTCTACTTTGAAAGTGGCATCCACTTGCAACACCCACCTTCCCCACATACAGATGCGCCCAAATGAACAAAATCTAATTTTGTTAGAGGAAAAGAAAAGCATCTGATCCATTCGAAAAAGGAGCCAAATGTGGCCACAGCCAGCATGTAGGATTCATGCAAACGGCCCAGAACTATAGCTAGCTCTACACATTTTGACCTTCCATCCGTGTAGGAAGCAAAGCCAGGGATGAGCCCAGACGGATACAGAGTTCTAAAGCATTGGAAGTGAAGAATACTAGCACTAAAGTAGCAAGTCGCTGAACACTTGCAGAGAGTGGAGAAACAGGCATCCTTTTCTACATACAGGACCTGCCTGAACCCTGTTCCAAGCCAGTGCTTTGCAGGCACTTGCTGCCACTAGGGGACCGGCAGGACATCCATCCAAAAGATAAGCTAATTCCACAGTTGAGCCTGATCGTGGGTCAGCAATGAAGCCCTTAGCTCAGGATGAGGATGAAACCAGGAACTCTCCAAAGATGATATGTCTCCTAAGGTGGGGAAGATGCCCAAGGTGAGAAAAGACCCTACCCTCCGTTACCAAATTGGGTCCGCTGCTCTCCGCTTACAAAATCAGTACTCACAGGTGTTAGGAGAAAGGAGAGATGCCTTTAATCAGAATGCCGGCAATCTGGGGGAGATGATAATTTAGCCCGACGCCCCCCCCCCAAAAAAAAACCACCACCAAAGATTCTGCTCATCCATGAAGGATTTTAAAGGAAAAGAGGGATGCAATCTCAGTTGATCATTGAGATGGGGTCAGAGTCGTCACCATCCCCCCACCCCCGCCGCATCCAGGCTCATAGACGTCTTATGATCTTCCTTTAGATGTTTTCTTGTTCACAGAGTTTGTCACACATTTTCCCTGGGAGATGACTGAATGGAAGCTAAGGAAGAGATGGAGTCATCTATCAGTTACTTATTCATCATTTTTACTTCTTTGATCTATGAAAGGACCTGATAAGTTAGATAAGGTGTGATTAAAAGAGTTTCAAGCTGTGCTTGGGTTAGAGGTGAGTAGCGCATGGGGGTGTCCGGTTTAAAAGTTAGTTACAATGCAGGTTTGCTAAAGTGAGGAGAAAAGAGCTTCCTGTCGAGGGCAGTGTCCTGCAAAGAGCTGCTTATATGTTCTCTTTTGAGCCCTTTCCTGGGGTTGCTAGCTGGGGTAGCTGGGCAGGCACTAAGGAGGAGCCTTCAATGGAGGGTGTTGGCTGGAAGTGGGACAGTTCTGGAAATCAGCTCCAGGTTGGCCTGGAGCCAGGAGACTGGACAGGCACTGCTGTGCGAGGCAGGGGTCCCAAAGGTCTTCATGGTAAAAGTCACGAGTCCCTGGACTGTCATGAGCGGATAAGGTAGAGATGAGAGCGGAGTGGCGGTGCACTGGGGGGGGGGGTGAGGGAACAAGAGCGTTTCCTGTCTCGGCTGGGTTACAGCAGCTGTGGCTGCTCCAGGCCCTGCAGGTGGACACAGCCACTTGGAAGGTCTGGGTCACTTAAGGGACTCTGTAGACAGAGGAGAGCAACAACTTATTCCAGGCAAACTCTCTGAAACAAATATTTGCTTGCCAAAGTTGCTATGAGGAGGAGGCAAGTGTGACTCCTTTAAATTCATTTAAAAATTATTTATTTACATTTAGCTCCTGGAGAAAATAACGGCAGTGCCTAAACCATCATGTGCACAATTTAGCAGCACAACCGACACCACAACTAGAATATCTAGCTGTCACCTCACCCCCTGGCCAACCCAGATTTCCTAGGCAGTGGCACCAGTGACTCTCCTTCAATGGTCATAATTAACTGAATAATTATTAGGCATTCTAAGTAGAAATGGGATACTGGAGGGAAGAAAGGGAGCAAGTTATTCTCTATCCAGCAGTGTAGTGCCTTGGTTCTGTTCAGTGTCTCATCTTGATTTAATTTAGCATAATTATTAATTAACAGAGTTTCTCATTCAGTAGAAATGATGTTCAGATGAACAAAATCATTCACGTCAGTCAAGCTGCTGCTGTTGTTGTGTCTTTCCCATGAGAGTGTCTTCTGGGTTTTTCAAACTGTTTCGTATTTCAGAATGATAGAAATTACAGGAGGAGCTGTATTACCCTGGAAAATACTCTAGTGGTTTTATTTCTGATGATCAACATAAATGAGAAGGGGTGGGAAATACAATGATCTGCTGATCTGTCTCCCAGGCAGCCTGTTTTGTATTGATTCCAATTAGTGCAAATAGGTGACAAGTATTTTCTGCGTAGTGGGAGCTACACGATTAAAGGCAAGTAAATTTCTCCAAGGAAAAGTACAGCAGCTACAATATTATTAAGTTTAGGCCACGCAAGCATTGCTCCAGGGCAGAGGTCAGCAAACTGTGGCCCTTGGGCCCTATTCCAGCCCATTGACTTTTTTTGTCAATAAAGTTTTATTGAAACACAACCACACTTATTAGCTTACTCATCGTCTATGGCTGTGAGACTGTCTTGCAGAGTCTAAATTAAGTACTTTCTAATACATGACAGAAAAAATTTGCTAAAAGCTGCTGTCCTGTCTGACATGTCTTAACAACTCTAGTGGATATTCTTTGTCCCCTGTGAGGAAACTGAGACACAGAGAATGTGTGCAACCTACTCAAAATGCCATAGCCCAGCAGAGGAAGAGCTGGGATTCCAGCTTGCTCTCGCTGCTTTTAGAGCCCGGGCCTCTTACTGCTGTAGTTATTCTGGGTTTAGATTTCCTCCTTCCCTCTTGCTTGCTTTAAAATCCTACCTTGGAAGTTCCCATTGTGGCTCAGCAGTAATAAGGCAGACTAGTATCCATGAGGACGCAGGTTTGATCCCTGGCCTTAGTCAGTGGGTTAAGGATCCGGCATTGCTGTGAGCTGTGGTGTAGGTTGCAGATGCTGCTGGGATCCTGAATTGCTGTGGCTGTGGAGTAGGCGTGCAGCTGTAGCTCTGATTCAACACCTAGCCTGAGAACTTCCTCCATATGCCGTGGGTGTGGCCCTAAAAAGCAAAAAAAAAAAAAAAAAAAGCCTAACTCTAGGTAATTAATCCTACTCTAGGTAATAATTGGACTTCCTTGTTTGATTTACAAGAATGATGGAGAATGAAGAACTGCTTTCTAGTCCTTTTAATGGATTCAGGAGGTCCCAGACCAGGTGTTAGGTCCTAGCTCCATTCTGCTTATAAGGGAACCAGTCATCGGTGTGTGTGAGGGGGAGTGATGAGTGAGAGCAGGTGAGGGTAAATTCAAGATGCAGCTCATGAGGGCCTCCTATAGGGGTGGGTAGGCAAAAAAGAATGCATTCTTATTATAGGAAAAGAGGTCATGGTCTGGTGAAAAAGCAGATAGTAAATTAATGATTTCAGCACAGTGTAGAGAGTGTGAGGATAGCAGCTGTCCAGGGAGCTGCAAGAGCCATTGGATGGGACACAGGGACATGCCTGGGAGACGGAATCCCTGAAAGGAGTCGTCAGAACAAATTGCTGAGAGCATCTTCAAAACCAGAGAGAGTTTTGGAAGGAAGAGCACCAGGACGTCCCAGCCAGATGTGCTGTGGAGGCTCTGAGAAGTTGGGTGAGAGACCCGGATGAGGTCCTGGGCTCATGAGGGTCTTTAAACATCATGACATCTTAGCCAATCGCTTCCTTCCTCTTGAGGGTGGGCAACTGTGTAAGTGTTTTTAGTACAGGTAGATGGTTTCCAGATTTCTATTTGGGGATCCTGTGTTTGAGGACAGTGCAGTCCTCATTGTTATCAAAACATGGCACTTGGAGCATCTGTGTCAGAGTGGCCTGAGATGCTTGGTTAAAATGGAAATCATCGGCCCCACTCCACACCTCCTACATCAGACTCTCTATGGAACGGTGCCTATTTAAATCTGTGTGATGTTTAAATCTAGCAGTGTTTATTTATATCTGCTTTTAAATAAACCCCGGGTGGTTCTCATACACTCCTCCGTTTAGGTTTAGAAGTATTGAAGGATGGTTTTAAGGAGTAGAGGAAATACTAAACTAGAGATGTGGATCTGAATAGGGGCAACTGGGCTTCAGAGGAACAGATGAATGTTAGATGTATTTTGGAATCAAAAACTGGTAAGAGGTGGTGATGAATTGCTTATGGGTAATGGATCGAAAAGGCAAAGGAAATGCTTTTCCTGATGGAAAAAACTCCCTGGCTTAGGTTATCAAAATGAGATAGAGACCATTTTTCTCCCACCTAAAACTGTACCTCTTCCTGCCTCCTCTCCCAGGTTAATTCAGAGACTTGCTCACTAGCTTCCTGCTTTTCATCCTGGAGATGAACCAGACTGCCTGGAAATGAGCACTCAGTTTAGTTCCCCAGAAACGCAAAACTATGTCCAGGATCTTGGGTTGGAATGTATATTTATTCGAATGAAGCTCCCCATACATAATGTGGTGTATCTTTGAAACAGTGCCAAATCTGAGGGATGTGGAGCCTGGCAAGAAGAGTAATTTACTTAAATTAAGGAGTCTGTTCTGTGGGCAAGTTGGCCGTTAGAAAGCTAATGAAGGCTTGCTTATGAATCAATGTTACCACGGTTGTTGTTGTTTTTTTTTTTCTTTCTGTGTGAGACAGTGTTGTTTGGTAGTTTTATCATCCAACCCATCTGCAGATCAGATCCCCAAACGAAATACCCAGACTTCACAAACCCACAAGCTAGTTTGTTATAGACCATCCAAAAGTGGCATTGGTGGTCCTTGCCATCTATTTGAAGGATGCACTTTGCTTGGATGGTGCTGAACAGAGTACCATGCCCTGTGTGATTCCAGCAAAGCCCCAAGCCACGATCTGGTTGGAGAGAATGGAGTTGTCAGAGGGAGTGGTCAGAACCGGGTTCTGCCCCCAGTGAGTTGTATGGCCTTGGTCCAGCACATCCCTGGATAGAGATGTTGAGTCCAGTAGGAATTTAAACCTCAAGAAGCTGATTTTCCAACAGGAAGGGCAGAGTTGGGGATGGATGGTTTCAAGGAGCAAGTACAGGTTGAGCAGAAACTTACAGGATTGCTTAGGTTTTTCGGGTATAGCCAGAGGTGGAGCAACTGGCCCCTATTGGGGCATGACTAGAGAATAGGGAACAGTTTGTATTAAATGGACCAAAGAGCCTGTAAATTCGGCCTTTCAGGTGAGTAGTGAGTACAGGTTAGTCTCAGGAGGCTGCATTTCATTCTAGGCAATGCAGAGCAATAGAAGACAAGGACAGGGGTTGGGAGACTAGGCAAGTGGAAGAGAAAAGAAGGGAGTCCTGAACTAGAATAATGACCATTAGAATGACCAGGAAGGAAGCAGCATGAGATGCATCTGGAAAGTTTGAATCTGCAGGACCAATTACATGTGGGAAAAAAGAGAAAGAATCTCATGGGGAAGCTACCCTTATTGACAATGTGACAATGTCCATTTCCATCCCTGTCCTTTGTGTGTGTGTTGTGTGTGTGTGGTATGATTAGGAGCTGAATTTATTTTAGAATCTCTCCACTAAGTGGTGATATGCTTCTCCCTGAAACTCAATTTTTCCTTCTCTACAATGGGAATAACAAACTTACTAGCTGTGAAAACTGCATCTAAAGTTGCTTACCTGGTGTCTGGCACATAGAGAGAAGTGAGCTAACAAATGTTGAGTCTCTGACCTTCCACCCCTACCCTATTTACCTTATCGAGAGAAAAGTAATTTACAAAGAATATCAAAATAATGATGGAGTTCCCTGGTGGCTCAGTGGGTTAAGGGCCCAGAATGGTTACTGCTGTGGCTCCGGTCACTGCTGTGGGGCCAGTTCAAGGTCTGGCCAAGGGACTTCCACATGCTGTGGGTACAGCCAAAGAAATAATAATGCACCCTAGGAATATTGAATGAATTAGCTGAATGGCCCCATTCTGGTAAAATGGCAAAGTTACCAACAACAGCATGCTGGAGACCCACGCTTTCATCCTCCTCTGGTCACCTCAGTCTAGTGAGTAAGGGGCTGACGTTCTACTGAACTGGGCTTGTGGAAGCTTGTCTGGAGACAGTGCTGATTCTAAAAGGTCTGACTGCATCTCCATCTGGGGCAGCTTCACTCCTCATCTGTAATTTGACTTATTTTCTTCCAGATAAGGTGCTAGGCAAACATGAGTGTGGACTGGTGAAACTGTAGTTTTATAACGGACAAAGAAATGCCTAGGAGTCATTTACTGATGGGAAAGGTCACCAGGTTAGGGAGGCAGGGGCTGGTCCTGACGCCTTTATTATGGTACCTGAGCATCTCTCTGGGATTTTCCGAGACCAGCTCTATTTCCTTGAGGAGAGTGTTGGTTTCCTACACTCAGAATGTTTCCACTCATTAACGTGGAGGTTGTTGCCCTGTCCCAGAGGCAGGTTCCCAGATCCAGGTCCTCCATAGGCAAAAATCTGTCCAGATCTTATTTATATCACATGAAAGAAATGGCAAGAGTGGATATTTACAATATTTACTAGGCATTCACTAAATGCCACGTTTTCATGCATTACCTTATTTAAATCTTATTATCATCCTTTGAGAAGGAGTTTCCAGATGAATAAATTGCCTGATTTTCAGATGAAGAAATAGAAGCTCAAAAATATGAAGTAGCTTGACACCGGCCACACAGCAGGTAAGAGACAGGGCAGGATTTCCTCCTAGGTGTGTGTGACCTTTGGGACCTGTGTTCTCAACATGTCAAGAGGAGGTATTATTCCCTGATGACATGAGCATCCTCTAGTCACTTTGATAGCCTCTTATTTTCTGACAGTGACAGAGGAAACAAAGGGACCACCAAACACACTTGGTCAGAGTTACTAGGCTGAGGGTTTTGTTTAGTGATACTGTTTTCTATTTCCATGGTGCTTTTTACTTTCTAGATTATTACCAACACCTTTTGAAAAGGGAAGGGATGAGTGTTGTTCCCATTCAGCTGATAAGGCACAGAAAAGGTCCATGTTTTGCCCAAGGTCACAAGTTTGTTACTGGGCTGGAATCAGAGCCAAGATATTTACTCCCAGTGTGTTTTCTTTTGACGGCCCCTGACTTGTTTTGGTTGATGTGAACGCTGGAGGCAAAGGCAAAGGAGGTTGGTGATGGTGACTTCCTTAATCCAGAATTACTTGATAGTGGAGAGTCCATAAGTGGTAATGCTCAAAATATTTTCAAAATATTCTACGTCAAGCCCTGGTGCTTCCTTTAACATCTAGATCATGTTTTTCAGGCTATAGGGTAGCAAAGAAGAAAGCTAAAGATTTCATTTTCTAAAGGCAACCTATGACTGCTGTCATATCCCTTTCCTCCTTTAGATCAGGAAAAACTCCACCAGTGCTCATTGTGATACCAACCATCTCCCAACTCCCAGCCTGTTTTGGAAGCTCTGGTCCATGCTCTGTTTGTGATGGGACAGGCTTTGTGTAACCACTTCATGGTACCTTGGGTTGAGGTGTCCGTGATACAGCACCTATAGGGAGTTGGAAGGGCAGCTCCTTATCATCTATCTCACTTTCCTTTGTCAAGGTCAAGATACCACCTTCTAGAGTACAAGTGTGGTAAATTCTCCCCTGAGTGTAAAATTCTGCAGAGCATTTTTTAGAATTGTGCAGTTATTTTCGAATGTATCGTGGGAAGCAGAACAGTTGTATAACCTCTACCCAGAGTGAAGTACCAGCATTCTTAGAGCTTCACTAAAACTCTTCTGATCAACTGGGCACTTATTCTGGCTGAGGCACACCTGCATGGAGATGGGGCACCTGTGGATGTGGGCAGCTAATAATAAATATTATCCTTCATTCAAGTAGGTCAAGGTAAGCAAATGTGAGGTTGTTTTTTTTTTTTTTTCTCCCACATGCTATAATTACCAAGGGCAATTCAGTAGGTTTTAGTCCTGTATATATTTAGGTCATTAAATTATATAATAAACAATTATTCATTGCAGGTCATTAAAATATATGTCTCCAGACAGATTAAAAGAGGAGAGACAAAGAGTAAAGCACCATGATTTCATTTTGTATTATTTTCCCCCTTGTAGTTAAGGAAAGTGTAAATTTAAAACTTATTCAAATGTGGAAGCCTCATGATCTAATAAAAAGAGCATGGGTCCTGAGGTTAGACAACCAGAGATAAGGAATCAGTTTTTATACTTTTTACAATGTGACCTTGAGAAAAATCACTTAATTTCTTTGAGCCTTGGTTTGCTTCCTGGGAAGTGAAGTTAATAATAAACCCCTAAAATGCTGTTCTGGGGATCAAATAATATGATATAGGGATGTACAGTCCTAAAAGTTTATTAATAATAATAATTTTAAAATGTGAGTGATAAAGCCAGAACAGAAGGGCAGTAGGGAATGACAATAGAGTCCCCTGTTAGAGGTGGCATACCTGGGAGTGCAAATTGGAGACCCATTTCTCTGAAATGGGAGTGCATCAGGCTGCCTCCAAGTTCACTGATGAGAGGAGCTAGTTCAAGAGTGATGAGCCAGAGAAAACCATTTGCACACGAGTATCAACCTAAGATATGCAGTATAGACTGACTTTGGGGGTCTGTGACACTAAGGAGAAAGAAAGATTTTTTTTTCTGGCCTGGCCACGTGGTTCCTGGTTGTTTCACATATGTGTAAGTAAATGGTTATTGTAATAAGAGAATGTAAACCTTGTTTATTTTTTGGTTGTCTTAATTCTATTATAATAATGTAGAATGAAAGCATTCCCATGAACCCAGGGAACTCTTGCTCACACCAGACTTTCAAATCAATGAATGTTCAAAGCATTCACTTGCTCCGGGAAGTCAGGCACCCTATTCAAGTTTCACTCCAGGAGGTTTTAACACTCAGAGAGCCCCCCAAACTCTTCCCAGAAAGCTGGCGATAGAGCTAGAGGTGGCTTCAGGAATTGGGACGTTACTGTCTGCTTTGTCTACTAGAAGCTAAATGCGTATTTTGTAAAGTGTCCCAAGCATGGATATTATTACACAAAAAGGATAACATCAGGGGAAAGAGAGTCCTTAAAACATTGCAATGGTAGGAAGAAGTGTCTGGCATAGGTTGAGGGTAACTTTTAGAGGAATCTGTGGCGATCTGGTAAAAGAAGTTAGAAAGTCTGAAGTAATTACATCCCAAACAAGAAAGTGGACTGCATAATCTCTCCAAATGAAAAAAGGATAATGCTTCCTGGAAATTCCAGAGGCATAGGAGGCTAGCCTTGGACAAGGGCATCTTATTGATAGATGGGGACTTGACAGGAGTAAGTCAGTTAAAGTTGAGTAGCTGGCACTAGGGGGAATTTCGTCTTAAGATTGGGTGGAAAGGAGTGGGTGAGAGGTCCTTGTGGTCTTAGAACAGGCTCTGGCACATCTACTGCCAGTAACTGTCCTATAGGATTCAGGGTAACTTTGCCATTTGAGACTCTCCATTGCTAAAATCTCCCAAAGGCACATTTCCAGTTATTTTTCAAATAAGCCTTGGGTCGATTACAAATAGTTTGAGTAGCAGGTTGAATTGTTGGGAGGAAATGATTTCCTCTGTCATTAAGTTTGTTCTTTATGTTAGAAATGTCAAATGAGAGATGTAGACAGGTTTCAGTTCATCCTACAGAGGCTACAAAACAACACTAAGAAGAATTTTTTTAAGTGTTTTCATTTGATGTTTGTCAATTTAAGTAGTAATACAATCTCGTTGCACCACGTGCAATGATGTTGATCAAAGATGTATAAAAGCAAAATGATCCATCACCTTCTCTCCAACATGATTTCAGTGTTAACAGTGTGATGTGTATCCCACTTACGCACCTGAGAAAACATGTTAAAAGAGGCAATGTTTTAGAAGAAAAAAAAAACCAGAATTTCAAAATGCCTGAGACTCTTCAGCAAGATCAGAGACAACCAGAACTACTTTATTTGGGTTGAGTCAATATAGAAGCTAGACTGAAAGCTTTGGGAACTAGAGTCAGGCAGGGGTCAAAAAAGAAAACCAAGAGAAACAGACTCAGAATAAGTTACTTCTAGAAGACTATCCCTGAGCAGAATTCTAGACACCAGACAATCAGACTTCTGCCCTCAAAACCTATTACCCATTTCCTTAACCAACCATCACAGGAAGAAGTAGATGGTGATATGGCAATCACCTAGCCTTAGAACAGCAGTTATCACTAAAATGTATTTAATATGCATCTTTTCAGGCATGGTTGTATGGTGCAAAGTTTAGAAAATCAAGCTAAAGAGACATGATCCAGACTTTCAGAGCACAGAAAGAGAAATCAAGGATCCAGAGGCAGATGAACAAGTGGATTAAGAAGTAGAATGAATCAAGGACTTAATTAATATATTTGTGGTGTGTGAGTTTTCATTCTGTGGGATAGTGAGGGAAGACAATCTGGAGCAGGTGTATCTTTGGATAAGAAGGGGCTGGAGAGGAAAACCTGCCTTGATTCCAGGGGAAGCTGCCTCTGCCTGGTGAATATGATACAGGGAAATGTTGGAATGAAAGATAATAGTGTCATCATGCAGAGATAAAACTTTAATCTGAATCCACTGCAACATTATCCTACGAGTTAATCTCTTTGGGGCATTTGACTTGCATTGTGCTATCCAGATTGTAAGAGGACAAATAGCATTATAGCTGCACAATGTATCTGTGCATCCATGGGAGAAATTGAGGAAATAACCCTTCCTTCCCTCCCTTCCTTCCTTCTTCTCTTCCTTCCTTCCTTTCTCTCATCTGCCCATTCGTTCATCTATCGATGTGATCATATTATGTCTATGTCTTTATATGCCTACATGCAATAGACCAATCTCTCATCCAAAGTTTTGTAAAGCCTTGAGGTGATTAACAATAGCATTATCTCTGGAGTTCTTTGAAATGGGAAAACTTGCATAGTTCTCACTCTGGTGGCAATTGGTTTTATTTACAGAATGCTTACCAGTCTTTTCTTAACTTAGATTTCTGGTTATAAGTTCAACTGATTTAGGATACTTCTCCTGGGACTCTCTCTTTTGCACTGGAGTTTCATCTTTAGGATCCATCTAAAGTTACGTAAGGCAAGCATTAAACTTGATGCTTTGTAAAAAATCAAACAACTCCCCCCTCCACCCCGGTGTCCATTGCTGAGACATGAATAAATAAATGAGAGTATGGCACAGAGATTGTGGAGTGTCCATATAGTTGCGCCTTCTGTGAATAGTTACTCAGAGCTCTTGAATAGATGCAAACAGCAATGGCTCCTTTGCCCATCAAAAACGTTACTCCCTATACAGAGCAAGTATAAATTTACTAGAACTTGTGACCTGGGTAGAAGGAGTTAGTAGTAATTAAGGGGACTGTGACAAGAAATATGGAGCCAAGAAACCCTTCACTTGTTCACCAGAGCCTCAGAAAAAAATGACAGGTTCTAAAATATATTTATAAATATATAAATTCAATCTGTTATTGATATTTATTTTTGAAGCGTGAGAAAATACATGACCAAGGCCAACTGAAGGGTTGCTATTTAATCATCAGTATGTAACATATATTGCTAAGTACTTCATGATCTTCGAGAATGATTAAAAAACAATGACATGAATAAATGCAAACTATTGCCTTCGGAATGGATTATCAATGAGATCCTGCTGTGTAGCACTGGGAACTATGTCTAGTCACTTCTGATGGAGCATGATAATGTGAGAAAAAAGATGTATACATGTAAGTGTAACTGGGTCACCTTGCTGTACAGTAGAAAATTGACAGAATACTGTAAACCAGCTATAATGGAAAAAAAAAGTCTTATAACATGAAAAAACACAAACAAAAAAACCAATGACCCGAGATGCAAAAGACATTCTTAGCAATGGGAATGCAATGAGTAGCTTAAGCTTTTTATTCATTGTAACAGCCATTGAGCTTCTTGATGCATTTATTGTTGTAAAAAATGTCTTTGAAATCGCCAATTTTTGCTACCTGTAGATGGTTAGAATTCTGCCTCTCATTTGGGAAACTTCTAGAAGCATAATTTGTCAAGTCAACTTGTACAAAGCATTTGTATGGACTCTCTAGGAGAATCTTCAGAAGATGCTTTAGTTTCCTATTCATTCTCTCTCTGGTTGTGTGTTGAATGGAAGGGCACATTTCCCCCATCATGCTGGGGGAAAACAGATTAGTTCTTATCTCTGTCAGTTTCTTTGTATCCACACATTTAAAATAATTTCTCTCTCTTTTCTTTTCAAGCCACAGCTGTGTTATTCAAGTGCGTTTTTTCAATAAAGAAAATACGCTGCACTGACATGCAGAATTATTTTGGTTCTGTTGGTATTATTTATCTTCAATCTAAAGATGCAGCAGCACAGTGGGTCATAATCGAGAAGCTTTGATAGAATTGAGTAGGAATAGCTTCCTGTAAAGGCACCAGCCAAGTTGTACAATTTGGTAACTCTCTATCTGCCCATTAGGGTGATTTGTGTGGCCTTTTCTAAAACTACAAGATTTGGGTTAAAGTGCTCACTGGTTAGGAATATTTCTTTCTTTTTTTTTTGTCTTTTTGCCTTTTTCTAGGGCCATTCCCATAGCATATGGAGGTTCCCAGGCGAGGGGCCTAATCAGAGCTACAGAGGCCGGCCTACGCCACAGCCACAGCAATGCCAGATCCAAGCTGCATCTGTGACCTACACCACAGCTCACAGCAACGCCGAATCCTTAATCCACTGAGCGAGGCCAGGGATCGAACCTGCAACCTCATGATTCCTTGTCGGATTCGTTAACCACTGAGCCATGATGGGAACTCCTAGGAATATTTCTTAATATTTGATAGTACTGGGAGTTATTCAAGCACTTCAAAATATCCCTCAGGGAGTTCCCACCATGATGCAGCAGACATGAATCTGACGAGGAACCATGAAGTTGTGGGTTTGATCCCTTGGCCTTGATCAGTGGGTTAAGGATCTGGCATTGCTGTGAGCTGTGGTGTAGGTTGCAGATGTGGCTCAGATCTGACATTGCTGTGGCTCAGGCGTAGGCCATAGCTACAGCTCCAATTCGACCCCTAGCCTGGGAACCTCCATACGTTGCAGGTGCAGGCCTAAAAACCAAAAAAAAACAAAAACAAAACCAAAAAAAAAACCTCTCAGAATTATATCCCTGGTTTCCCTATCTAAACAAAAGCAAATCCTCCAAGGTCACCCTCTGAAAATTGGAAGGAACAACCAATAGATATTTTTTGTTAACCTTTCTGCCTTTATCTTAGGAGACAGCATGGTCCAGTTAGAAAAGCTGGTTTTCCCCCATTATACATAGAACAGTCTTTGCATATTGCAATAACAGCCCCAGAAATGTAGAGACATACCATCCAAGAAACCCAGTACCAGGACAAGCATCTCAATCCTGTAATATTGTCATTTAAAAAAGAAACAAAAAGCAGGGGAGAGAATATGGAAGAATTTTTGTTAAAAATAGATGCATGAAAGTATGTGTATGTATGTATTGTGGGGGGGGGCGTGCTTGTTAATCCTACAAATAAAAGGGATTAACACAGGCAGACACGAATCAGCTCTCAGGGAATCACGGTCACATCTTACAGCCTTTTAAAACATCACTACTGATTCATTTTATTACAACAAAGGCCAGAGTTCCCATTGTGGCTCAGTGAGTTAAGAAACTGACATAGTGTCTGTGAGGATGCGGGTTGGATCCCTGGCCTCACTCAGTGGATTAAGGATCCAGCTCGGATCCCAAGTTGCTGTGGCTGTGGCATAGGCTGGCAGCTGCTGCTCTGATTTGGACCCTAGCCTGGGAGCCTCCATATGCCACAGGTGTGGCCATAAAAAGAAAAAGAAACAAAAAAAAACCCCAAACAAAAACAAAGGCCATGCTATGCTTCAGTAATGATGCATGCACGCACACACACACACACACACACACAACAAAAAAAACACCTAACTAGAAAACAAAAGTGACCTCATCTCTGTAGTTTAATACAATAAAAATGTGTTGCCTGTTTTTATCACAATTCAGTGCCAGTGGGCAAAGGCTTCTACTTCATGCTGTCCTTCAGGGCCAGGGTCCTTCCCTGCTGCCCTGTGACATCTCCGTCTTCAACATGCAGTCTCCAAGGTCACCACAGAAGGAGACGTGAGCATGGACACTCCATCAGGGAGATGTTCTGGGTCCCGCTAGGAAGGGCCATGCATCACTTACCCTCCCTTTCTATTGGTTAAAACTGAGTCATATGGCCCCACCTACCTGCCACAAGGTGTGGGCAAATGAGTCTTCCTGTGTGCCCAAGAGGAAGATGAGATGGTTTTTTGTTGAACATATGGCACGAGTGAGGCTGGTGGTGGTATCTGTTGGTACCAGTGAAGATAATGGACATTTAATTCTAGTGTATGTTTTTTTTAAGTTCTCGTTAAGGTATAGTGGGTGAATAAATAATAATATCCATGCCTATAGACACAGCTGTTAACTTATCTCACAATATGTCCCTTAATATCTAAGGAGAGACTACAAATAACAGGGGTTCAAACAAGTCAGAAATTTATTTCTCTGGCAGGTGGTCAGAGGTTCTTACAGGATTTGCACTCTTCAGGGACCCAGGCTCCCTCTACCTTGTTGCTCTGCCATTCTCAATGTGTAGCCTCCATCTTGATAACTCAACACTTCTCATCCAGAGAGAAGGAAAGAGGAAAGGAGAAGAAAGCAGGTCCATTCTTTCTAAGGATGCAACTTTGAAGTCCTACACATCACCTCTTCACAATCCATTAGCCAGTACTTAGTCATATGGCTACTTCTTAGCCACTAGACCACTGGGGAACTCCTACATGGCTACTTCTAATTACAACAAAGATTAAGAAAAGTGGCCTTTATTCAGTTGAGGGTAGGAGATATGTTTCCCCATTAATAAAACATGTAGTTTAATTATTATGAGAGAAAATGAGAGAATGGGGGACAAATAGCAGTCCTAGCAGTCCCTGCCACAGCTCACCTCTCCACCCCCCAATACCAGTTTGCACCCTTCTTTTCACAGATAGAATGCACTCCACCTCCTGTACCCACCTCTGTCAAGGAAGACAACCTCGAAGTCCCATCTGTTTAATGCATGGAAGAGCCCAGAAGCTCTGGGGGATGGGAATTCTCTCCATCAGGTTTGGGTGAAGCATCTGTGGTCCAGTGACCACCCCTCACTCCCCAACCCTCTATAATAGACGACGGTGGGAGTAGGATATGAATAGACCCCATAAAAGTTCTCATCGTGAGGAGTTCCCGTCGTGGCACAGTGGTTAACAAATCCGACCAGGAACCATGAGGCTGTGGGTTCAATCCCTGGCCTTGCTCAGTGGGTTAAGGATCTGGTGTTGTAGTGAGCTGTGGTGTAGGTCACAGACGCGGCTCGGATCCCACATTACTGTGGCTCTGGCGTAGGCCGGTGGCTACAGCTCTGATTGGACCCCTAGTCTGGGAACCTCCACATGCCACAGGTGCAGCCCTAAAAAGACAAAAAGGGAGTTCCTGTCATGGCTCAGTGGTTAACGGATCCCACTAGGAACCATGAGGTTTTGGGTTCGATCCCTGGCCTCGCTCAATGGGCTGGGGATCCAGCAGTGCCGTGAGCTGTGGTGAAGTTTGCAGACATGGCTTGGATCCTGCATTGCTGTGGCTCTGGTGCAGGCTGGCAGCTACAGCTCCAATTGGACTCCTAGCCTTGGAACCTCCATGTGCCACAAGAGCAGCTCAAGAAAAGGCAAAGAGACAAAAAAAAAAAAAAAAGTTCCCGTCATGGCACAATAGAAATCAATCTGAGTAGGAACCATGAGGCTGTGGGTTCCATCGCTGGCCTCGCTCAATGGATTGAGGATCCATTACTGCTGTGAGCTGTGGTGCTGTGAGCATTGGTGTGGGTGGAAGACACGGCTTGGATCTGGTGTTGCTTTGGCTGTAGTGTAGGCCAGCAGCTGTAGCTCTGGTTGGACCCCTAGCCTGGGAACCTCCACGTGCCGCGAGTGTGACCCTAAGAAAAACAGACAAAAGAAAAATAAATAAATAAAAATGAATAGTCCCCATAAAAACTCTCAGAAAAAGTGTGGGGTGGGAAACCCCATATCCAGAACCCCCATGTTGATTAAATCCCACCCAAGAGGCATATTGAAGCTTCCCTGCCTGGCAGAGGAGGAAATTCTTTCATTAGCTCCATCTAGTAGCTTCTGGCTCTTCCCCCTGAAAGGAGTCCCTTGTCATTTGGCCCCTGTGTCATCTGGCTTTGCCCAAGAGGATCCTTTTTTGCCTTTTACCACCCACAACTCCATCTGAAGTGGTACTGTCGGGAGGTGGGTTGTGCCTTTCCCCAAGGCTGCAGAAGACTCTCAGCCTGCTTCCTGCTGGTGCAGGTTTGGAAATTTGGGGGTATTTTAGGGATCAAAATCATATGCTTTGGAAGGTGAGGCTGGCATGGGTTTTTGCCCCACACCCGTGAGAATGGGGTAAAAGAAAAAATGTACTAAAATTGGAGTTAGTACTGTCCTTGCCACAAACATACATGACTGGACACGATCTCTTTGTCTGCCTCCATGTCACCTACAAAATTAGTGACTTGGACTCAGTGGTTTCTGAGGACCCCAACCCATTCTATACTGACAGCCAGTTTTAAGTGGGTTAGCCACTGTCCTATCTAGGAATGTTTGAATTGAGTTTCTGTCTATTTTTTCTTAATATCTTGTTGGTAGAAGGTGTTTTATTAAAACAGTAATGGATTAGCAATGAGATCCTGCTGTGTAGCACTGGGAACTCTGTCTGGTCACTTCTGATGGAGCATGATAATGTGAGAAAAAAGAATGTATACATGTATGTGTAACTGGGTCACCATGCTGTACTATAGAAAAAAAAATTGTATTGGCAAAATAATAATTTAAAAAAATAAATGAAAATCAAAAAAAAAAGAATAAATACAAGGTCTCTTGCATTTGGTTTGTGTCGCTAAAGCTACCCTTACTCTTCACCCCATGCCCCAATCCAGGAGATGGGCAGCTTCCTGGATTCTTCCTCTTTCTCTGGCTCTGTTTCTATGCATCCTCATGAAAGAGGGAGCTTCTGTGCACTTTCTTCTCTGAAAGGAGGAAATTGTCTCAATTCAGACTAGATAGTTGATAGTTACAGATCCTAGAGCAATGGTCTTCCATTTTGTGTGTGTGTGTGTTGAGGGGATTTGTGTATTTGGAAAAATATCCCCGGTATATTTTTCAATACACTGTTCTAATGCTGCCTGGTTTAAGCATGGTGGATTTTTTTTTTTTTTTTTTGGACCATGCCCACATGCCCTCAGAATTTCCCAGGCCAGGGATCAAACCCATGCTACAGTTGCAAGCCAAGCCACAGCAATGACAATGCTGGATCCCTAACCCCCTGAGCCACCAGGGAACTCCATAAGCATGGTGGATTTTTAGAGAGTTTCTAGAGTGCATCTGATGTCTGTTCTTCACCTTCAAAGCCCCAGTACACACACATTAGGAAGCATTGCCCCAGACTAGGGAGGTTGCTAAATATTTCCACATAATGAGAACTGAAGCCAAGACGAAAATATGTTGGAAGCTATATTAGCTTCCTATTGCTGCTGTAATAAATAACCACAAACTTATGCGTTAGAACAACACAAATTTATTATCTGATAGCTCTGGAGGTCAACAGCATAAAGTGGGCCCCCTGGGCTAAAATCAAGGTGTGGGCAGAGCTGCATCTCCTTCTAGAGGCTGCAGGGGAGACCCTACTTTCTTGCCTTTTCCAGCTTCTAGAGGCTGCCCACCATCCTCACAAACCCCCTCTTTCATTGTCAAAGGCAGCACTGGGTGGCTGAGTCTGTCACGATGCCCTCTCTCTCATTCTGACCCTCCTGTCTCCCTCTTCCCCATTTAATCCCCACGAGCTCACACTGGGTCCATCTGGACAATTCATATAATTGCCTTATCGTAAAATCAGCTGATTGGAAAGCTTAATTCCATCGTTGATGTGGGCTTAATTACTGCCCCTTGCAGTATATAAAAACACAACACAACACAATATAATACAACATAACAACACAAGATAACACAAGGTAACACAACATGTTCATAATGATGCCAGAAAGATGTTACTGGAATCTGGGTTCTTGTTCTCACAGCCGAAGGATGAAGTTCTCGAACGCACAGGCAGCAAGTAAGCAAAGTCTTTATTACAGGAAAGCAAATAGCTCCCAGGGCTGCTGGGAGGGGGGAGAAGAGCCTCCCTCTCTATTGTCTTATAGGGGTTTTTATCCCTTAAAGATACCAACATGGGTTCCAGAAAGATGTGGTTTTCTCCCACTGGCCTTGTTCAATTACCTATATCAGTCCTAGTCCAACAGGGGTCTTAGGGGTGGAAATGTCCCCTAAGTTTTATGGTTTCTTTGCCCTTCTCTTCCTTTAGACTAAGTCACCATTCCTCTTATTCCTTTTCTATCAGTTGAGGAGTGGGTTAGAGATTAAGGTCCATGTGGGTGCAGGTGCGCTCCCTACAGTAAAAAGGCCTGTGGGGATGTCACTCTCCAGAGCCCTTAAGCCACAAATATTAATCGATAGCCATATCCAAGAATGCAGCAAAGCCCATGCTCCTACAATAGGTTCTGGAGGGGCCATTATTCCTCCTATCACAAATACCAAGAGACAGAGGAAACTGGCAGATGACAGCCATTTAGGCATTAGATAATGAGTTAATGTACTCCAGGTACTCATTTATTTAGTTAGGAAATATCCCTTGTGTTCCTGCTGTGAATCTGGGAATGGACCAGGTTATAAGGATAAAAGTACAGGGAAAAAAACCAAGCCAACAAATAAAACCAATCCTGTGACCTTTAGAATCTACTGGGGGAAATTACACAGTAAACAAGTCTTCAGCAATATAAGTTGGAACCCCTACCACAAGGGCAGTGCAAAAGCTACTGGAGCTCAAATTAGCAGCCTTGAACCCAGGAGTGTGGTGAGGGTGGGGGGCCAGTGGGGCCGCCAGGCTAAGGGTGGGGTCGGGGTGAAAGGGGAGCTGTGGCAGGGAGAGAGAATAGAAGTGACTGGCAACTCAGTCCATAAGAATAACTAAGAGGAGCGGTTCACACTCGTGGAAGATGGGGACAGAATTTGGGAGATGGCAGAATTAGGAGCTCAAGTGCGAAGCAGAACTAAAGGCCAGAGGATGGGTTTTATGTGTGATTTTGAGACTTTTGCACTTTATCTCCATGGTAACAGGGACCGGCTAAAGGCTTGGAGGGTCAAATTTCTCTCTCTCTCTCTTTTTTTTTTTTGTCTTTTGTCTTTTTTGTTGTTGTTGCTATTTCTTGGGCTGCTCCCGCGGCATATGGAGGTTCCCAGGCTAGGGGTCGAATCGGAGCTGCAGCCACCGGCCTACACCAGAGCCACAGCAACGCGGGATCCGAGCCGCGTCTGCAACCTACACCACAGCTCATGGCAACGCCGGATCGTTAACCCACTGAGCAAGGGCAGGGACCAAACCTGCAACCTCATGGTTCCTAGTCGGATTCGTTAACCACTGCGCCACGACGGGAACTCCAAATTTCTCTTTTATTTTTATTTTTTTTAATTTTTTTATTACTCAAATGAATTTATCACATCTGTGGTTGTATAATGATCATAACAATCCAATTTCACAGGATTTCCATCCCGCAACCCAAGCACATCCCCTCACCCCCCAAACTGTCTCCTCTGGAGATCATACGTTTTTCAATGTCTGTGAGTCAGCATCTGTTGAAGCTGAAGTTCAGTCTGTCCTTTTTTCAGACTCCACATGTCAGTGAAAGCATTTGATGTTGGTGTCTCATTGTCTGACTGACTTCACTTAGCATGATAATTTCTAGGTCCATCCATGTTGCTAAAAATGCCATTATTTCATTCCTTTTAATGTCTGAGTAATATTCCATTGTGTATATGTACCACATCTTCTTGCTCCACTCCTCTGTTGATGGACATTTAGGTTGTTTCCATGTCTTGGCTATTGAAAAGAGTGCTGCAATGAACATCAGAGTACATATGTCTTTGCGAGTCATGGTTTTCTCTGGATAGATGCCCAGGAGTGGGACTGCTGGGTCAAATGGTAGTTCTATAGCTCATTGCCTAGAGCAGCTCCAGGAGAAGGGTGGTGACATTGGAGATTAGGGTGGAAGGGTAGGTGTGGGACATGTTTAAAAAAAATATGTGGGACCAGGGACTGACTAGATGTGCTGAAAAAGGAGAGAATATGGTCAATGACTCTGAGATGTTGTCTTTGGTGACAATGCAAAAAGGTGAGTTTGCAGTGGGGCTGATGGGTGTGAATGTGAAGATTCAGATGGTCGGAGATACCGAGCTCTTCACAGAGGAAACTTCAACATGGTTGACAAATCCTAATGAAAAGATTAGTCTATTAAATGAAAGTTTAGAACCACCTGTGGTCAATAAAATTGCCACCTTCTGAGGGTTTTATTTTTAAATTTATTTTTATTTATTTATTTTCTGGGGCTGCCCCTGTGGCATACAGAAGTTCCCAGGAAAGGGGTCTAATTGGAGCTGTAGCCGCCAGCCTACACCACAGCCACAGCAACACACGATCTAAACCGCCTCTGTGACCTACGCCACAGCTCACATCAATGCCGGATCCTTAACCCACTGAGCAAGGCCAGGGAACGAACCCGTGTCCTCATGGATACTAGTCGGGTTTGTTACCCCTGGGTCATAAAGGGAATTCCCTTCTTGGGTTTTTTAATTGTAAAGTGTAGGTCAAAGTTGAAGGTGAAATACAGCAGCAAGCTTCCCTTGTAAAAAGATCCAAGTATTTTTTTCCTCCCAAGTCTCACCTAAAGATTCAGAGATGGGGAAGTTACTTCATCTCACTGGACAAAGGGACACAGGGTGCCTTATGAAAATCTATTTACAGTAGTACACCTTCAGCCCCAATGGTCGCTGTAAAGCAGCCCTGCCCCTCCTCCGGAGGGTTTCACAAGTTAGTAATTCATTATGTCACAGGTTCCTCTTGGTGTGAAATTGCTCTGATTAAGAAGAGCTGACAGAGGCAGGAGACTGAAGTAATTCCCTTCTCCTCCCCTCTAAACAAGTCATACTTAATACTGCTTCAAGGTCAAGTTCCACTAAAAAGAGCATAGGGGAGTTCCCGTCGTGGCGCAGTGGTTAACGAATCCAACTAGGAACCATGAGGTTGCGGGTTTGGTCCCTGCCCTTGCTCAGTGGGTTAACGATCCGGCGTTGCCGTGAGCTGTGGCGTAGGTTGCAGACGCGGCTCGGATCCTGTGTTGCTGTGGCTCTGGCGTAGGCCGGCGGCTACAGCTCCGATTCGACCCCTAGCCTGGGAACCTCCATATGCCGCGGGAGCGGCCCAAGAAATAGCAACAACAACAAAAAAGACAAAAGACAAAAAAAAAAAAGAGCATAGGGCGATATCTCCTTAGAGTTGTACCAATAGCTGGGTGTTCTCAGCAGAGGCCTTTTGGCAGGAGAGCCAAGTTAATTTATCAAAATGCTGAAGAAAGCAGAATTGCCTGCCAGGTAGGAGATTCAGAAGTTTCAGGGCCTGTCATAATCAGATCGCTCTCTCTTTTCCTCTATTAAGCATGAGCCTGATGACGGCATGCAATGCCTTTGCAAGTCTCATCTCAGATGAAGAACTACCATGCTATGCCTAAGGTTTTGTTCATACTTTTATTTTAGGTGTTGCTTTCTGACTGGCTTTAGAACATGTTAGAAAAATTATGAGGCCAATGCTCTTCATCCTGATGGTGACCATTTGGGTAACACCTTGGAATATGTATTTGAAAGCCCAAGTGGCTCCTCCAATTAATTTTTCTCAATTTGCCCTTCAATCTTTCTGTTTACCTGTTGTGACTTGTTATTCAAAGCCTTGAAGGGCTAGAAAACTGATCTTGGTTGCCTGTGGATTCAAGAGCATGTACATATACCCACTTTTACTCACAGGCGTCAAACTGAGTTGAAACTATTTTTGCAACCGGTACTGACTCTCAAGCCGCATAGCAGGTTTAAGATAAACATTGGCTCTGGACTCTGGATTCACCCCTTCCCAGCTGTGTGATCTTGGACAAATGACTTAACCTCTCTGAACCTCAATTTCTTAACCAAGAAAATGGAGATAAGAAGAATATTTAATCAAGGGAATAACATTCAGGCATAAAAAGTGAGATAAAAATGATCATCTATGACAACATGGTGGACCCTAAAGGCATTATACCAGGGGAAATAAGTCAAACAAAGACAAATGCTGTATGATTTCACTTACACATGGAATATAAAAATAACAACCCCCCCCCAAACTACCAAACTTATGGAAAAGGAGATTAGATTTGTGATTTCCAGAGGCAGAGGGTAGGGAAGGGAGAATTGGAGGAAGATGGTCAAAAGGTATGAACTTTGGATTATAACATAATACAAATGAGTTTATTTACAAAACAGAAATGGACATAGATATAGAAAATACATTTATGGCTACCAAAGAGGAAGTGGGTGTTTGGGAGGGAGGGATAAATTAGGTGTTTGGGATTAAAGATATAGACTGGTATCCGTATATTAAATAGATAATCAGTGATGACCTTTTGTATAGCACAAGCAACTGTCTTCAATATCTTATTATAACCTATAATGGGAAAGAATCTGAAAAAAATATATAGGACTGGTGCTATACAGCTGAAACTAACACAGTATTGTGATCCAACTACACTTCCATAAAAATACACACACCAAGGGTAGCCCCCTTGGACTAGATGAATATATATGGATCTAATCCATTCCTTTAAATATTTGCTTGGTGTTCCATAGAATCATCTATAGTAAATATATATTTTTTTGGTTAAAAAGGAAATGTGTATCTAAAGAGATATAAACGAAAGAGGGAATATGGATGAAAACATGACGTGTGAAAGGGAACTCTCCTACTAGAAATTAGGATATTGAAGAGAGAACAGAAAAGAGCCTTTTTGACTTTGATGTTCTGAACAGATTAGATCTGGAAATGAGATCCAGAGAAAAGGCGAGAGAGCATATTTCCAGGATACTCAGAGGAAATAACCATGTAAGGAGTTCCATGGTTTGCATTATTCAAGAGGGGATTATCAAAGAAGGGAGATATTTGAAGGTCAGTGTTCCTGGAACATTCCCTCTCCTATCCCCCTGTACGAATTCCACCCCATCTTCCAGCCCCAGGTGAGTCTCCATGTCACACACAAACCCCCACCCAGTAGTTAGCAAAGTTCTTCCTGCCTGTTCTTTCCCCTGAAGGCCCACGGCCCCTGGACATTGGAGATTTAACTTGACACTTTATTCTGGTCTAAGATTCATCTCAGATTGCTTTGATCTTGGTGACTGGGGTGCCGTATTTGATTCTATGTCCCTCCTCATGGGCGTGGGCATATAAATATTTCCCAGCACTTTCATTTAATGTTCACATCGCTCTGTGTGGAGTGGAATGCATATATATATCTCCCACTCTCCACGGAGGTCATTCAGGCTCTGGGAGGGGGGTGAGAGACCTTCGAAGGTCATGCATCTATGCCTTCCCTGTCATCTGTGATTGACAGGAAGCTCATCTCCTACTATGCTGTACAATCCCTAAACTGACTTAACCCCCAGCTTCCTTCCTCCATGGGTCTTCGATTTGTACAGCTGTCTTTACCTTCAAATGGTTCTCGGAATGCTCCCTCCACATCCTGGCCTTTCCTTTAACCCGGCTCTTCTGTGATGGTAGAACTTCTCCTGTTCCTCTCTCCAGTAAAGACTTGATCTTTCTCTCACATCTCATAAACCTCAAGACCAGAAAGCAATGCAGGTGCATCCTTGACTCCAAATGCTGCTTCCAAGCCATTTCTCTTCTTTCCTACATCAGAACAAATCAATGCAGAAAAACAAAGAAACAAACGCTCAACCCCTTGGAACCTCTGTCATAATGCTTTCTTGGAACAGTGAGCTTTGTGGTTTTGCCTTGATGGTGAAAAGTGTTGCCTTGAAACTATGCCCCCCCAAACCCCCTTTCTTCTGATAGGGGGGGAGTAGGATCGTTACACAGGTGGTGGTAGAAGTCCCAGTAGGGGACCATAGAGAGAGGGGGAAACCTAGGGAAATTTGGGAGATCGCTGTAAGTTACTAACTGCTCAAGGAGCCATCAGAACAAGGCAGGTTTGCTTGACTAGTGGAGGTGCCCGATATGCCTCAGGTCATTGGGTGGGGGATGGGGTGAGACCTGCATTCAGTCCCAGGGCAGGAGTTTAAGGACCACCCTTCAGTGATTTGAATAAGCACCATGACACTCCTAGTTTGACCTCATAGAGTCAAATACTCTCTTACTGGATACAGGGAGGAGCTACTATTCCAGAAAAGAGGAAGAGGCGGTCTTTGCCCACCCCTACTCCCCTTGGATGATAAAACTGTAGCCCACATAATCCTCGGGGCAGAGCCTCCTTGCCTGCCCGCTAACCCTAACCCTAACCCTTCCCCAAGTGTCCTATCTTAATAAATCTATTTCTTGCCTATCACTTCATCTCTCATTGAATTCCTTCTATGCTGAGGCACAGAGAACCTGAACGTCAGTAAGTCCAGACACCTGGTGAGTGATTCTAATTTAAAAATTGAGGGTTCAGGGAGTTCCTGTAGTGGCGCAGTGGTTAACGAATCCGACTAGGAACCATGAGGTTGCGGGTTCGGTCCCCGCCCTTGCTCAGTGGGTTAACGATCCGGCGTTGCTGTGAGCTGTGGTGTAGGTTGCAGACGCGGCTCGGATCCCCGCGTTGCTGTGACTCTGGCGTAGGCCAGCGGCTACAGCTCCGATTCAACCCCTAGCCTGGGAACCTCCATATGCCGCGGGAGCGGCCCAAAGAAATAGCAAAAAAAAAAAAAAATTGTGGGTTCAAGTTCCATTCTGGGTTCTAGCTAGGTTCGAGTCGTAAGTGATGTCACTTTCACTTCTGCCAGTTTTGTCTTTGCTGTAGGTAATGCAGAGCAGGTGGTAACTATGGGTCACCAAAGTTTAAAAAACAAAAAACCTCCAAAACATATACCAAGTATGTTGTTCCTTTTATAAATGTTTAACTAGAAACAAAATGCATCCTGAATTATTTTGCGAAGGAAAAGAGGGGTTTTTTTTTGGGGGGGGGGTCTTTTTTTGCCTTCTCTAGAGCTACTTCTGCAGCATATAGAGGTTCCCAGGCTCCTAGCTGTAATCAGAGCTGTAGCCGCCAGCCTACACACAGCAATGTGAGATCCAAGCCACGTCTGCAACCTACAACACAGCTCATGACAACGCCAGATCCTTAACCCACTGAGTAAGGGCAGGGATCGAACCCACAACCTCATGGTTCCTAGTCGGATTCGTTAACCACTGAGCCATGATGGGGACTCTGAGAAGAGTTTTAAATTAGTGAAAATTATCCCAGAAAACAAGACAATGGAGATAGCCTATTAAAATGTCATAAATGATGTAAAGGAAATGAAAATCATATCATATCTGTTTTAGTTGTGTAAGTCCGACCACCTTGATAATAGGCAAATTTCTCTTACATTTCTTAAATTTCTCTCAACCTAGTAATGCCATCTAAGAACAGTAAAGGAGGGTCTTGATAACCTCTAGATTATTTTCCAGTCCTGCTATTCTGCATTTTAGATTTTAGGTATTATAATGGGGATGGTGCTTTGTTTATCTATGACTGCATAATGACCATCCAAAACTTGGTAGTTTAAAACAACAATAATTTGAAGTTTCCATGCGGCTCGGTGGGTTAAGGACTCAGGGTCATCAGTGCGGTGGTTCAGGTCATAGCTGTGGCACAGTTTTGATCCCTGGCCCAGGAAATCCCACATGCCACAGGCGCAGCCAAACAACAACAACAACAATTTATTTCTCTTGGGAATATGTAGGCTGGGCTTGGCTCCATGGGGAACGCTACTTTTGGCTCCAGCCAGCATCAGTGGGGTTTGCTTGATGAGTATAATGAAACGATGAAGCTGCAAGAAAGGAAAATTCAAACCAAACCTTTGGAATTGTTTATTATTTAACTCATTTGAATTGATAAAATAATTTATTTCTTGAAAATTCATGGACCATAAAATCAGTCACTCTGTAATTATAGCAACTAGATACCTCAATTTCTGTATTTCCATAAGACAGTGATAAATAAAGTTCAGCTTAGTATCTCTAGATACTGAATAAAGTTTGCTCTACAAGTAGAGTGTTGATGAGAAATGAAGGCCTTTGCCTCCTAATTCTTTGAAAATGAAAGAAGAATTAGCAACTTCAAGTGGTCAAAAAGTTCAATATACCTGGTTTCCTCAAGGTTGAGGCTGAGATGAACAGAGAGGGGAAAACAGAAGGGCAAACTGATTAGATGGATACGAGCTCAAAGATCCAAACAAAGAGATTTTCCAAGTAATGGGAATGTTTATAGGTCCTTTATCAAGAATAAAAGAAAGAATAGTAATAATCAGCATTCCTGTTGTGGCTCAGCAGTAACAAAACAAACTAGTATCCAAGAGGATGCGAGTTCAGTCCCTGGCCCCGCTTATTGAGTTAAGGATCCAGCATTGCTATGGCTGTGGCAGCTGCAGCTCTGATTTAACCTCTAGTCTGGGAACTTCTATAAGCCACTGGTGCAGCCCTTAAAAAAAAAAGAATAGTAAGAAACAATGACTTAACTCAACATTTATAAGATAAAGTCCTGTTTTAACATGTGACAAATTCTATATTAAGGGTTTTACATGAATTATTTTAAACAAACCAATGAACACACCCAAGAATGTATGAATAAATGTTTGATGGATGAGTAAGTGAAAACACAAAATGCTAGGATCTATATTTGTTGGATCAATATATTCACATTTTAAGAGATCAGGAAACCAAGGCAATGAGAGGTTAACTCTCCCAACGTCACACTCAACTAGGTGAATGGCAGATGTAAGATTTGAAATGAATCAAGATATTTCAAATTTCAGATACCATGCACTTAATCCCCAAGCTATACCTGAACAACACACTGCAGGGAAATAAAGGAATAAAAATTGGAAATAGGAAAATAGGAAATTCTAAAAAAAAAAAATTGTCAAGCGAATTTTCAGTGTTCAGTAGCATATGATAAAGTAAACCCACGTTTCTTATGAATGATTTATAACCTCCAATTGTCTTCTAAAGTGGGTGAGCCCTGGTAGCTAGAGGTTCTTTTTACATCTGTGCTTAAGTGAGAGTTGGTGAATTTGAAAGATAGAGCAAGAGATACATCACTGCTCTCTGCGAAAAAGAAACAAAGGCTTGAAAGCCCTGAGAGAGACCAGAATTTGGGATGGAACTGTAACCGAAAATGCAGCCTCTGTATACTGGCATCACCTGAGTCTCGGCAACGGAGTTTTGAGGAAGAAAGAGAACAGCTTTATTGCTTCTCCAGGCAAAGGAGGC
Organism: Phacochoerus africanus; assembly: GCF_016906955.1. Classification (NCBI taxonomy): domain Eukaryota; kingdom Metazoa; phylum Chordata; class Mammalia; order Artiodactyla; family Suidae; genus Phacochoerus; species Phacochoerus africanus. Next base: position 43,741,668 of record NC_062552.1, read on the forward strand.
GGATGCCTCAAAAACTATGGGGATAGCAAGGGGTTTATAGGTTTTGCTTGGACGACAGGGTCATTGATTAAGGCGTCTATATTATTCTTCATCCACAGATCATTTCAGAGTCATCAAATCCGGAGTCAGTGGACCTGGTGATGGTTTCTGGTTGTCTTTGGGGTTATTGTCCCTTGACCTTCTTTTGGGAATGAAGATTGCTTACAGGAAGGGGTGTTAGCGAGTGTTGGAATTACAAAAGAAAAGACTAGTGCAATATAACTCTAACTAGAAAGGAACCACTAGCAAAAGAAAGCAGTTAAGCAAGGAAGAGATCATTTATGAAAAGCCAGACACTGGGTGCGATATAACTAACTAGAAAGTAAACGTTAGTAATAAGTGAGTGAGGAAGGCAGGACATAACATCACGGAGACTTTTAACTCGTTTTTAGCTGTAACAATATTTCCTAATCATTAACTCTCGAGTCAGGATTTTGAAACCGAGGAGAGGCCTGGGAGGCTAAAGGAAAGGGCTTCTACTTCAAAACGCAAAGATCTGGGGTCCGGAACATGGTTTCAGAACTCCACCTCCCCCAACACCTTGCACCCCTTTAAGGAATGGCTGAGAAAGGAAACTCAGGTGGTCAATATTAACAGGACTTAAGAGAAAGTTATTTTTTTTTTAATTAAAAAAAATTTTTTTTTGTCTTTTTAGGCCTGTGCCCAAGACATGGAAGTTCCCAGGCTAGGGGTCGAATTGGAGCTGTAGCTGCTAGCCTATACCACAGCCATAACAACTCGGGATCCGAGCCACATCCTCAGCCTACATCACAGCTTAAGGCAACGCTGAATCCTTAACCCACCGAGTGAGGCCAGAGATCGAACCAGCATCCTCACGGATACAGGTCGGATTCACTACTGCTGAGCCACCACGGGAACTCCAAGAAAAGTCTTATTGCTCAGAGCATCACAGGATTATGTGCTACGGAGTTTTGAGCATGAAATATCTTTACCTCCCTTTAATTTTATTTATTTATTTTTTGTCTTTTTGTCTTTTCTAGGGATGCACCCGAGGCATATGGGTGTTCCCAGGCTAAGGGTCTAATGAGAGCTATAGCTGTCAGCCTACACCGCAGCCACAGCAACGCCTGATCCAAGCTGCATCTGCAACCTATACCACAGCTCATAGCAATGCCGGATCCTTAACCCACTGAGCGAGGCCAGGGATCAAACCTGAAACCTCATGGTTCCTAGTTGGATTCATTAACCACTGAGCCGCAAGGGGAACTCCTTTAGTTCCCTTTTAAAATCTCCCTTCAGTCCAACACTACTCACTAATGTTTTGGGCATGTGTTGATTTTTTTTTTCTTTTGAGAAAAAAAAAGAAAAAGATGCACTGAGTCCTATTTAAACTTGGCCTGAGTGAGAACAAAGAGTAATTCAGGGGCAGCTAATGTACAGCAGGGGCAGCTGCTTTGTTTTACCTTGAGTGACAGATGATGGCCTACTAGAGTCTAGCATGGCCTGAGGCAAACACGCTTCAGACCACACAGTTTCCTTACCTTTGACTCCAAGCCCACAGAGAAAACTTTGGTTCCTGAGGTTGCCTTCCCGTCTGGGGGCAAGATGGTGATGGTTGGGGGTGGGACTAGTGTCAGGGGCTCCACAAGCTTTGTCCTAACTAGACTTTGGCTGCAGTCACTTTACCAGACTCCCTGAGAGAAGAGTCACAGACTCCATGTCTTCTGGTAAGCGTCTTTGTTTCTCTTTCCCTGTAACTTTACCAGGAACTGTAGACAAAACCTGTGTCTCCCTCTCTTTGGTACCTGAACCCTCTGCGGGACTCCAGGGAGAACAATAGCAAATAAGACAAACAGGTCTCTCTGCTCAGAGTATGGATGATCTAGCCCAGAAATGTTTTTTCTTTCTTTCTTTGTTTTTAGGACCTCTATTTTTTTAAATTGATGTATAGTTAATTTACAATGCCGTGATAGTTTCAAGTGCCCACAAATGTTTTCATCATATATATAATATTCCTTAGTATGTATAATATAGTGATTATATCATATATACTATACATGATATCTAGTATATTTTATAATCTTATTATAAATACAATTTATAATGTAATGGAATAATTTACAATATAATATATATTATAATCTAATTTATAATATAACCATATACATATTGTCTTTGAGGTTCTTTTCCATTATAGGTTAAGACAAGCTATTGCATATACAATACAATAGGTCCTTGTTGTTTACCTGTGTTTTTTAATTTTTTTATTCTAGTTGATTTATAATGTTCTGTCAATTTCTGCTGTACAGCAAAGTGACCCAGTTATATGTTTATGTACCTTTTTTTTTTTTTCACATTATCCTCCATCGTGTTCCATTACAAATGCTTAGATGTAATTCCCTGGGCTATATAGCAGGATCTATAAAGGTTTTCTAGTGGTTGTTGCCAACCTCCAAGCAGGTAGAACTGAAATTCTTTCCTTTGTGCTCCTCCATAATTTGTACAGACTGCAACCACATAATGGAATTTTCCTTTGGGCACATTTGGAAACCATGTTGGATGCCCCCTACTAAAATGTATGCTACTTAGGCCAGTGTTCCTCTCTCCAGTGCTTCTCTCGGAGTCTCTTACGGGGTAGGTGCTACATTATCGATTGATGAGTGTAGATGATTGAATAAAAGACCGAAGAAACCTTTCAATATGGCAGCTCCGTGGACCAGGACAATAAGGAGCAGCCCCAGCAGCTGGTTATTCCGTGGTTGCGCTGTTCCTCCACGTTCTACTGTCCACTTGGGGCCAGGACACCTGCAGAGGGGCTGTGATGGAAACAACCAAAATTGCATTATAATGCCTTTCGGCCATGAAGGCTGTAATGACGTGTGTACATCACCTTGTTAAATTGTGCCAAGAGAGGAAATTCCAGGTAGCAGAAAGGAAGTAAAAGAATATTAAGTTCTAGGCGTGCAGTCATTAAAAATCTGTTTTTATTTGTAAGGAACAAGAAGTTCAGAGAAGTTAGGCAACTTGCCAGTTATCCCATGGCTTGCATGCAGATTGGAGAGTAAGGATTCACACAGAGGTCAGGAGACTCAGAAGGTCAGTTGCCTTCCAGAAAGTCGACGTCACTGTGGGCCAGGTCTCCAAAGGAGAAGCCCTTCAGCTGTGAGATAGAGGCTGACTTCTCTCGCTGCCTCAGAACATATATGTCAGAATCAGATTTTTGGTCTTAGAAGCAGCTGGCAAGATGTGCAGTAACTATTGCCATGAAGAGGATGGGAAGGGAACAGTTGGTGGTGATTTAAAGGGCACTGGTTTAATAAACTGCCATTTTGTAAGCATATAGTAAAAATAGAAGGTGGGGAGTTCCCTTTGTAGCTCAGTGCTTAATGAATCAGACTAGGAGCCATGAGGTTTTGGGTTCGATCCCTGGCCTCGCTCAGTGGGTTAAGGATCCAGTGTTGCCATGAGCTGTGGTGTGGGTCGCAGATGTGGCTCAGATCCCACATTGCTGTGGGTGTGAATTAGGCCTGCAGCTGCAACTCCACGGGAACTCCCCCACTGCTCTCTTTTTCCTGAGTCACAATTTATTTTTATAAGTGTATTCATCAAACTGCTTCCTATATTTCTTCTCACTCTTGATCCTTCCAACTTGTCCCAAACTTTTTTGGGGGAATGAACATGGCCACCCCCCCATGTCAGTGGTATATAAAAACCATTTTCTTCTCTCAATCTAATACTGCCTGTGACCCCAAACAACACTGGCGATTTAAGTCTTATAAATAATATCAATGCATTGTCTGCTTGCTTTCTCATAGCTTTGGTGAGCCCTGTTGTTTTAACTCTTTCTTGTGTGTGTGTTTCCTTTAGCCCTGCCACCAAATCTAGGTTTCTGGTAAATTTCCCCGTAGGCTACTCAGCCAAAGTCATTTCTTTCTTTCTTTCTTTTTAAGCTGTGATTTATTGCTTTTTTTTTTTTTGTCTTTCTCCCTCCTTTAGATTTTTAGTTACCTAGAGGTTGAGTTTTTTTTTTTTTTTTCCTTTTCTTTTTAGGGCCTCATCTGCGGCATATGGAACCAGGTTGGGGTTGAATCAGAGCTACAGCTGCTGGCCTATGCCACTGCCACAGCAATGCCAGATCTGAGCCATGGCTGCGACCTGCACCACAGCTCATGGCAATGCTGGATCCTCAACCCACTGAGGAAGGCCAGGGATGGAACCCGAATCCTCATGAATACTAGTCAGGTTCGTTACCATTGAGCCACAACGGGAACTTCTTCATTTGGGTTCTTGAATGCTTGCATCTTTAACATCTTTAATACCTGTATTTCTTGATTTTCTTCCCCTGAGAGGGTGAGGAACACTGACTGCTTTATTATCAGTTGCAGATTTGGTTTATCGGTTGTTCTGAATCAATAACGAAGATGTAAAGCAATGTTTGGCTTTAGGGAACAGGGATTTCTCTTCCCTTCAGCGAGATTCATTTCTGTACATTTCCTGATGCTGTCAGCCTTCCAGCCACAGGAATGTGCAAAGCCTAAGCAATTTGCACGTAAGATTTTAGCAGTCTTATCTAAATTGCTTTCTGAGAGTCTGACTGTATGGGCATGTTGCTCATATACTCATTTTCTCTCCCTTCCTGATTTGAATGATTTTCATTTTCATCAGTAGGTGGACCTCATGGCTTGCTTTTTTTTTTTTTTTTTTTTTGCTCTTTATTTTCTGGGGCTGCCCCTGTGGCATATAGAAGTTTCCAGGCTAGGGGTCGAATCGGAGCTGTATCTGCTGGCAACGCAGGATCCGAGCCACGTCTACAACCTACACCATGGCTCATGTCAACGCTGGATCCTTAACCCACTGAGCGAGGCCAGGGATCAAATCCACAACCTCACGGTTACTGGTTGGATTAGTTTCCACTGAGCCACAACGGGAACTCCCTCATGGCTCTTTTTGAGATGGCTTAGATATTCATCGATTTTTCTCTTTACTACTTGATTCATATTTCATACCAAACTTTAATCACTACTTTATCAAATAGCAATTATCAAGATCTTTTTTGGAGTTCCCGTCATGGCACAGTGGTTAACGAATCCGACAAGGAACCATGAGGTTGCAGGTTCGGTCCCTGCCCTTGCTCAGTGGGTTAACCATCCGGTGTTGCCGTGAGCTGTGGTGTAGGTTGCAGACTTAGCTGGGATCCTGCATTGCTGTGTCTCTGGTGTAGACCGGCGGCTACAGCTCTAATTAGACCCCTAGACTGGGAGCCTCCATATGCTGCAAAAGCGGCCCAAGAAATGGCAAAAAGACAAAAAAAAACCCAACTTTTTCTCCCAATAGGCCACTTTTTTTTCCCCCGTACTACAATTCTCTAAAGAAAAAAATTCCATTCATCCTGAATATTAGGATACAGTGGACCCAGTTTGGCTTAGACAGGCACTTACTGTTGGTGACTTGTGGACTGATGAACAGACCCTGAGGTTATAAACTTAGGCTAGAAGCCCAGACAAACAGCTCAGTTCTTAATTACTGTGGGTCATCGTGGGTAATAGCTTACAGAGTGTTTGCTATATTAAAATAAACTAACTTACAATCTGTTATGGCATCTAATCAAGCAGAATTGATTATTTTGAGACAAGTGAACTTGTGTTGAAAATATTTTCACTTAAAAGACTCAAAAAAAAAAGCAGTTCTATACTTTGGGAAATTAAGGAGGGGGTGAGATTTTAATTTACCGTAGCTTTAACTTTCTTGCAGTTAGAATTATAACACCATCCCTTAGAGGAATAAAAAAAGAACTCCCACTTTTGCTAACCACTGCTGAATTATCAATGAATAAATGGATAGCTACATTGTTAAGGCTTACCCCTATGATCTACAATATCACCTTTTCCAGAGACTTTTGCATCTTGATGGGGAACTCTGTTTTTTGCTTGTTTGTTTTCAAGACCACATCTGTGGCATATGGGAGTTCCGGGCTAGAGGTCTAATCGGAGCTGCAGCTGCAGGCCTACAACACAGCCACAGCAACACTGGATCTGAGATGCATCTGGGACCTACACCACAGCATGTGGCAATGCCAGATCCTTAACCCACTGAGAGAGGTCAGGAATTGAACCCACAGCCTCACAGACACTGCATCAGGTTCTTAACCCACTGAGTCACAATGGGAACTCCTTGATGAGGAACTCTTAAAAGCAGTAAGCTTTCTAGATCAAAGGAATGAAATTACAATGATTCCCAGTCCTTAAGTTGATGGTTTTGGAGATGGTTTCCTTGCTTGCCACTCTTACAATTTATCTCAATCTGCTCCCAGCAAATTGGTGGGAGGGCTTCCCGGAGAAGAAAAGTTTAGACTAAGTGCTATAGCTGAAAGCATTTCCTTTTGCGTTATCTGTTTTGTAGGCAATTTGGCAATGACAGTCAGAATGTGTGTGATTTAGTGCTTGCCTTTTCTTACAGTTGCTCTTGTCAACAATTTCCAGACTCTTCAGGGATGTGAGATTCAGTGATTATGATTACAGCAATAGTGAACTTTTTCATTTGGGGTTTGAAAAGGAATACTTAAGGCTTAAGAGGTGTAGAGACTTGACTGCTTTGCTTGAGGGGAGGCTGATAATGTGACAATGCTGTTAGCCCTCTCCTCAAACTGAGGGTAGCTGGAAGAAGTGACTTCTAAGTAGGTATCTAGGCCTCTATGAATTGCATGGGCTTCCTGGTTTCAGCTTGTTCTAATGGTATAAAGATATGCATAAGAGTTTTTTGGTTTATTTAAAATAGGCCCAAATCCAGGTGTGTCGACTGCATACAATTTCATTTGCATACCACATAGGGGAGGAGAGAGAATCTGGACAGTATTTTTTGGCATTTTCATAATATGCCTCCAAGGAAGGAAAAAGCCACACGGTTCATTTTCTTTGACAAAACTTTAATTAGAAAACCAGACTCCTCTTGATTATAAAAATTACACAAGCTGATAAATCTTGGTAAGTTATAGAGAGAATAATTTTATGAACATTTTATACCTAATAAAAAAGTTAAAATAATTAACAGCATTCTTTAGATTAATTTTGTTTTCACATGATTTTCTAATATAAAAAAGCATATAGTCATCAACCTTTATAGAAATCCATATATGTTTATAATAGCTTCTCATAATGGGAGGGGGGACAATATTTGTATTTAAATAATGATACTAATAATCAGTAATGAATATCAAAACTGCCAAAAGCCGAAGCATGGTAAAATGTATGGTCAAAGATGCTCAGGGAAATTTCGAGTCTTCTGAATCCAGCACAAATGACCTTTTGGAGAAAACCTAGACACAAGAATTTATCTTAATGTAGGATGGCCTCAACTTGAAAAAAAAAATACATATGATCAGTGCTGCTTTACATATTTTTAGAACAATGACTTTTTCTTTTCTTTCAACAGTTTTGTACCAGAGCGGTGCTCACCGTGTGCTGGTGTATTTGTACTGCCTGCAGGAAATGGTTTTTGCTCTACAGTAAACCGGAAATCTTCTTTTTTCTACCCAGACCAGTAAGAAGGGGTGCATCCTGACAATATAAAATTTTGCCTGAATCCACAGTTTCCTGCGGGGGTTAACGCCTATCCTATAATACTATACATCATTTCAAGATATCTTGCTCCTGATAACTCCTATCCCGGCCAAGGCAGCATCCCATTGACAATCGCCTTTGCGCAAGATCAAAGAATAGCTCTTGCATCCAAACAGTAAATGAGGAGTCTGAGTAGCATGAAGTAGGCACATGGAATATCTACATTTCCTTATTAGGTTCTCATTTTTTTTTCAATATTACCCAATTTCAGACCATTGCCCAACTCTTTAACCTATGGTGTTTCAGTTAAACGTGCTACTGTGTCCTTTCAATAGTATCCAAATATGGTATACTGCTAACAAATTGCTTATTTTCCTTTGGAGAATGGCACTGAAAGACGCGTGCAGTAAATTGGCTAGAAAGATGGCATTCTGTTGAACACACAGATGTTAAACACACGAATGGTTACCATTAAATATTCCTTTGCTCACTGGTTCTTTAACACAATATCCCAAAGTGGATTTTATGAGAAGAGTTTCTGAGCAAACTGTAACTAGAAATAATTAGACTATCAGTAACATGAGGAGTGAGGATAATATGTTTGAGGATGGATACCTTTTTTTTTTTTCATGTCTTAAATATAAATCCAAACACAAACGTCTCTGAAACATTTCAGGTGATTTAGCTTGTGAGCTACATTGCAGCAGAACCAGACCGTCTATGGACATTTAAACTTTGAGGGTTTGTTGTTCACCCAGTCTCTGGCCATTACAGGAGAAGGAAGGTTCTAAAATAGAAATGTACTTGATTTTGTAGCAGGCACCCCCGGGTTTGGATTCAGAGGCAGACATAAGAAGAAAATGTGACTTTAGGTTATACTATCCATCACCTTCCTCTATAAATAAATTCTTTATGTAGGACAAAGTAATGTGTATGAAAAAAAGATTGCGCATATTCAGCTTCCCTCAATTTCACAGTTCAGGCGGATAAATATATAAGCAGTAATTTCAGCTGAGAACAGGGCAGAGATAAAAAGAGTAATGGAAATAAAATACCTATCAAATTTCCCAAGCAGCTACAAAACTTAAAGAAAACTTTGTGTATGTGAAAACCTATGTGGTATAATTAACAAAGCATTTTCTGTCACAAATAACGCAATACTGCTTCACCAACATAAATTACGTGATTTCTGAGAAATTCTAATAAGACTAAACTCAGGCATAAAACAAAAAGCCATAAGGAATTTGAACAAGCAACAAAGCTACACTCCACTAGCCGTCTGAGTCAGAATTGCTGTGGTTAGAATTGAATAATAAATCTGCTAGTGTTAAAGAAACTAAAATAAGTTCTCTAATAACAGCAATTTAGAAGATGAGGAATTTCTATCAGAAAAGAGAACAACACAGAAATATCATAACTGTACAGAAAAAGCTTCCCATATTCCTTCCTGAATTGATGATTTTAAACTGCAAAATTTCTTCATAATTCTTTCAGCCATTAGAGGACTAATGATCTTATAGAACCTGTGATTTAATTATGAGCATCTGTTTTTGAGACTAATAAATGAATCATTAATGTGAGTTTGGTATAAGCAGGTAGAAAGCCAATAAATTACTCATGTTGAAGAAAGAAGGAAATATTCCTGGGCATCAGATGATATGTTTATGTCAGGCTGGTTTTGGGGGCTAGTGTACATAGTCTTAAAATTCCAGTTGAAAATGGCTTGGGGCAGAATCTTTGAGGTCCTTGGCTAGGAAGAAGTAGCAGAGTGATTTCTCCCACTTAAATTTGGGGTTGCATGATAATCTTTCACCTTTTCAGCTATTTTATTTATTTATTTTTCCCATTGACAAATAGGATATGAACACAGTCCCTGCTGTGTCAAAGAAACCATGGCTTTTGTTAAAATTTAAGCTACTGATAAATATTTGAAGGAAAAGAAAGGTTAGATGTTAATATTATCTGGCAAGGAATTCACAGGCAAGGAGCTTTGCAATTTATTAGTAAGTCTACTCTGGATTACTTGGCAGACAATGAAATAACACCCAGTGGCTTCAACTTTACAATGGAAACACCAAAGCTTTCAAGGTCTTCCTGAAATTGGTCCCTTCATTGATCTAATTTCCTCCTTCTCTCCCTCCCTGCTTCCCTTCCATCCTTCCTTTCTTCCTCAAATTTATGTTGAATGCCTAATATGTGCCTGGCATTGTTCTAAGGTACTGAGGGTATAGCAGTTTGTAGTACAGGAAAAACAAAACTAAACAAACAAAAACCAACTCTGCCCTCAGAGTGCTGTTAACCTGCTGGGGACAGAAAAACAATAAACAGTATGATAAGGAGGGGAGGAGGACAGATATGCTGTATTTTTATAAGACAGTCATGGAAAACCTTTCTAATGGTATGGTATTTATGAATAAGTATCGTAAAAAAAGGGGACACTTATGGCTTGTGAGTGGAAAAAAGAGCATTCAGGGTGGTGTGGACTGCTTGCTAGCACATGATGACAAAGGGGAGAGTGGCTGGAGAAGTCATTGAGGGGACAGCAGGGGCAGATTCGATGGGGCCCCCCCATCAGCATCTTCTCCCAGAAGGAACGGCTGTGGAGGTCTGGATGTTTGGCTTAAGCAGGTCCACTGCATTCTTCCAGTGAGGTGGCATTTCCTTCAAGCAGTGTCCCCCTTTAATGCCAATAGGCCTTGATACCCAGACTCTCTTAACTCTAAAGTGTGAACCATGCAGGTCATGGTCCATCATTTTCTGGGTTTTATCACTCATGACGGTTTCCTCTTTGAATAGATTTCAAGCAATTTAAGGGGAGAAGCCAGGAAGCACAGTCTCTCCTTCTCTTGTAGTGCATTATGAACTCAAGGTATTTGATGAAAGAAATACAGAAAATTATATGTCAATGAAGAGAAAACAAAGAAACCCATAATAAAAAAAATTCAAGAAAATTTGAGAATGTTGCCATGGAAATAAAAATAACAACACCAGTAGGTTGGAACTCAGTGACTAAAACCTGTTATCTTCTGGTTTGTCTGGTGACTGTGTCCTTGTCCATCCTGGTCTAGAGATGCGATGTATTTGTGGAATCTTCTCTCCTGCCCTGCAAAAAATGGAGGCCCAACCCCCTGCAAAAAATGGGGGCCCATTCACGAAGCCTTCTTTCTTTCTTTCTTTCTAGCAGTACTGTTACTCATTCCACTTAATGTCTGTCTTCAGCTATGATTTTTTTTTCCTCTGAATGCATAGCTCCAATTTCCCAGGGTATTGCTCACCAAGCAAGGCCTGGGCTGTCAGCGGAGCAGAGAATTACAAAGATATCAGAGAGTTCAGCTACACAGTAAAAAAAAATCCATCAGGCCATTAATTTATTTGAATCGCTTGCTTGAGATTCATCTACTTGAAACAGGGTAATTAGGTTATGGATGAACAGTGGTGATAAAACACTTTCAGAAAAATTAACTATTTCTCTTATGGCAAGGTCTTTATAATTTTTAGACTTCAAATAATTTTATGTGCATTTTTTCATCAGTTCTCTATTGAAGAGAGTAGAGTCCAACTAAGGAAAAAGGTTGGTGTTCCTGGCTCAGCTGAACAAAGAAGAAGAAAGTGCAGCTTGAGGCCTCTCAAATCATCATTTTGGTGGAAAACATCAATCTCAGGTCAATCTCAGTCCAATGCTTGGGATCTCCCCCGACCCCAGCGCTAAATTTCCAACTGGACAAATATTTTGGAGCTTAACGTGAAGAAGGAACACGACTCTTTCCTCCCTCCATAACAGCCTTGTCTTTCTCAGATTTGTCATGATTTCCCCTTTCTGTCAGCCATCCTTCTGAATGTGTCTTAGTCACTGCCACTCGAAACAAAGTGAGCGGAGGTTGCAACAGGGCAGGAAATGATTCCTCATTAACATTCTTTGCTAGTGCTCTTTCACAAAATGATTTTTTCCTTCTTCCTTTCTTTTTATAGCTGCACCTGCAGCAGATGAAGTTCCTGGGCTAGAGGTCAAACTGGAGCTGCAGCTGCAGGCCTACACCAGAGCCACAGCAATGCAGGATACGAGCTGCATCTGCCACCTACGCTGCAGTTCGCAACAAGGCTGGATCCTTAACCCACTGAGTGAGGCTGGGGAATAAACAGGCATCCTCATGAACACTGTGTCGGATTCTTAACTTGCTGAGCCACAATGAGAACTCCTGCTTTTTCCTGTTTGTTTGTTTGTTTTATTCTTATCTGTCTCAATTCTGGCCCAACTGGTCTATTTAGCAGTATTTTTTTTCCTTGGATCAAATTATGAATTTTGGAACTTGCTTATACTTGCATTCACTAACTTGGTGTTTTGGTTTTTTCTTTTAGTTTATAGCATAATTTTATTTATTTTTAAAAATTTTATCGGACAGCAATTGACTTACAATGTTGTATTAGTTGCAGGTGTATAGCCAAGTGAATAAGTTTTATATATATATATATATATATATACATAAATCTTTTTTTTCCCATATAGGTTACTACAGCTATGGAGGAGACTTCCCTGTGCTATACAGCAGGCCCTTGCCAGTTGCCTATTCTGTAACTGTAGCATGCATATGACTAACATTTTAGTGTATTAATATCAAACGAGAGTATTTATGCCCTCAAGATCTTATCTTCTACATTGTTAACAACACAAATCTATTGATTGCCTATCCTAGCCTTCCTATATTACCACTTTTTTCAAAACTCACCTAGCACTTATTGTTACTCATTTCCAGGAAACAAAAAAATTAATAGAGTAACCACTACTTATTACGACAAACCAACAATAACTAAAAATGTTGAACAGTTTTTAGATTAAGATAATAGCAGGCAAATAATAAGACTGTCTTGTCAATGTTCCATAATACAACTGCTTCCGTTAAAGCAAACAGTTACTTTCATCTTTTTATAAGACATTAAGATATTCCTCTGAATTATTTGAACAGTACCGGTCCATAACACTTGGGACTTGGTCCGTTAGAAATAACGAATAAATGTTTGTTTGATGGAATGATGGCTGGTTCATCATGCCATTTTACTTCCAGAGTTCTTAGGTAACTAAATGTTCATATTTTCAGTTGTTGAAAAATTTCTTACATATCAATTCTTTTTTATCATTGTCAACATTTAGTTGTGGGTTCTTATTATTGAAAAAACTGAGTGCTCTAAGTATTTAGATATAATATATAAAGAAAACCATTGGAACATTTTAAGAGATCTTTTACCTCGAGAGGCATTCTTTATGTGATTCAAGTTTTAGTAATTCTTTATTTGTCTGACCAAGATGGCCCTTTGAGGTCTGGTGATGGTGGACTTTCTTAATGAATCACAGGTCTGTCAACCATTGCTTTTGCTAGACCATGGCTTTTGTTGTTGTTCTTAAAATAATATCTCCAATCTGATATACATCCCAGTTTAATAGCTGTGATACTGAGACCAAAGATTTGGTTACGATCATTTTCAACATACATTATACTTTTTTTGGTCAGCAGATTATGCCCCCTTCCCTTTGAAACTCTATAAAGTTCTCAGAGAAATAACCTTCCTCAAATGCTTTATTCACAACCCAAATTTCCCCATTACCCTAGAATGCTATAGCATTTTTCAAAATAATAAAAAGTATAAAATACTAAGAAATTCTTTCTGGCCACTTTGGCAACTTTTTTCTTCATATTTTCTTCATATTATTTTGGTCTATTTCCACCTGGTTTCCATTAATTTACTTCCTCTTCCTTCAATTTTTACTGGAACCAAAGGGCAAAATCAGCTCTGTATTGTTTCAACTAAAATCTGGACTCTAAATAGAGCTACCTATGTTGATGAGCTGTTTTCCCCTAAGCATTCTAGTCTTCTGTGAGGACATAGATCCTTTAACTATCTAGAAAGGAGCAATATTATTTAGGAAGTAAAAACTGCTTTCTATACATGGCTGGTAATACGGCTTCCTTTAGAATTTTAGTAAATTTTCATCAGCACATCAGTAACAAAGAAGAACTTCTCTAATATAGTTCCAGAAGTCTGTTTCACGAACACAGGTTCTTTAAGATGTTCCATGAATATAGGGCCAGTACATTTGGGAAACGGAGTATTCTCTCTGCCCCACTGAGAAATTCACTGCACACACCTAGGGTAATTCAAATAGAAGCCTTCATTTTGCCAGTGTTGAAGCCATTTAGATTTTGAGTAGTTCCTCTTCATGAGATAGGAACAAAAAGATTTTCAAGTAAGTCTGGGCTTTCATTGCACTTAGTATTTGCACTATAGAGTTTGTGATTACCAGTATCCCTTTTGTGTTTTGATACTTATGATGTGCCCACATGCATATCAATATTTTGTGGGGTCTGAAGTATATAAAAGGCTAGAGTCCTTTTGTAAGAAAAAAAACACACCAACTTATCTTCCTTTTGCAAATGTTGTATAAACCCATGACAATGTGAGCACACTGCCAGGGACTGTCCCAGGGCCTTGGAAAGACTCATGCAAACAAAGGGCCTGGAAACTTAAGCTCCACTAGTTAGATGTCAAATCTGCATCATCCCACACGAAACATAGTATTATATACTTATATGGAAAATGACAGAATATTATTTCAGCCTCATTCCTTCTGGTCCTTCTCCCCATCTGAAACACACCCTACATTCTTAGAGTTGAAAGATTTAGCAAACAAAAATATAGGATGCCTAGTTAAATGTGAATTTCAGATAAACAACAAAGTTTTAAAAAATTTTTCATTTTAGCATACGTATATCCCAAATGCTGTGTGGGATATATTTAGACTAAAAAAAAAAAATCATTGTTTATCTGAAATTCAAACTTAAGTCCTATATTTAACTGGCAACCTACACATTCTAGCCCAAACACTCTACGTCAGACTTCTCTGAAATGACTTATTCTTTCGTGCTTTATACCGTGGCTCAAGGTTTCCTATGTTTTCTTCATGAGAAGATCCCCCTGGGGGTGCCTGTTACATATACAGATTCCCAAGGCCCACCCTTAGTGAGTTTAACAAGTTTTCCCGGTGAGTCTTATCAACAGACAAATTTGGCCTTCACTCAAGTAGTTTTTCTGAGCCTGGAATTCCCTTGCAAACTTGGGTCATCCAGACTGTCAGCCCTTGCGACGAGGTGCTTCCAACAAACTCAACCCCTCCCCAGGCAGATTTAGTCCAGCTACTCTCAGAGCACCTGCTGCTGTTTCCAGACTTCCACTGCAGCACTTTTCACAGTGAAAGTGTGATTCCCTGGACCAGGAGCATGAGCATCACCTAGAAATTCGTTGGAAATATAAATTTTCAGGACTTCTTCCAGATCTACTGAATCGGCAACACTGGAGTAGGTGCCCAGCGATCTGTGTTTTTACTAGCTTTCCAGGAGACTTCGATGCACACTCAAGTTTGAGAACAATTGCCCTGTGTTATACTCGTGACTTTTGTTATAGTTACCTAGCATTGGCTCATCTCTAGTTAGCTGGTCTAAATTCCTTGGTGGGTAGCAGCTGTATCAGATTTCTCGTTGCATTCATTTTCAGTGCCCAGCACATGTTTAAAATGCTTACTGAATGAAAGATTTTGTGGGGAAATGAGTGAATGGATAATTGTGGGGGTTTTGCCATAAACTGTCTAGTGAAAGCCATGACCCAAAGTATATAGCTTTGGGATCAAGCTGGGTGCTGCCTTGGGATCCTACTGTGTGGCATCGTGGCTCCAAGATCCAATTGTTTTTACACTGTCTCAAGCTGCTACTTGTTCCTTCCTACCCATTTTTGTTTTATTTTATTTTATTTTATTTTATTTTATTTTATTTGCTTTTTAGAGCCATACCTGCAGCATATGGAAGTTTCCAGGCTAGACGTCAAATCAGACGTGCAGTGGCTGACCTACCCCGCAGCCACAGCAATGAGGGATCTGAGCTGCATCTGCAATGTACACCATAGCTCATGGCAACACTGGATCCTTAACCCACTGGGTGAGGCCAAGGATGGAACCTGCATCCTCATGGGATACTAGTTGGGTTCGTAACCCACTGAGCCACAAAAGGAACTCCCCCCTTACCCATTTTAGATGTTATACAAGATTGCAGAAGAATACAAAGTTCATGGGAATTATTATCTTTGTTCTTCTATGTTAAAAAGCATAGATACATACATATGAAATGTTCTTTAGGACAATTATTCCACAGGAAACCTATTGAATTAAATAAAGACAGGCCATTTGCTGAATTATGTAACTTCTATTTGTAAGAATGTTGTGAAAATTACATTTTACATACCTACACTACTCTATCCAGTGCAAATGGTTAAAAATGGCAGTACCCTATCCTTATGGTGGAATAAAGGTACGTAATTTACACGAAACTTTCAGAGATGACCGAAGACCAGGTATGTAATTGTGGGAGGAACACTGATCTTATTTCTAAGCATAAATCACCTGAAATGTTTTATTCCCTGAAATGCAAACCAATTTCAAGAACTATTAACTAATTCCATTGATGCTTCCATCTGTAGATTAATCTAGATATTACTGTGGATTCTTTGAGGATGATCATACCTATAGATAAATATCATATACTTGAGCATCCTGCAATCTAACATGGAGAAAAGCATAAAACATCAGATGTATCTATTTAATTTTCTAAAATTTTTGTCTCCTCCTCTTAGACTCATCTTTGACTGTGCTTGAATAATGTCAACAAGATGAACAGTTAAATCAATTGTTCCCCCAAGCTAGATATGTACAGAACCAAAACAACCATTCTGTAAAGAGGGATTTTCTGATATGTTATGGTAACAACAGCTCACGTTGCATATCAAAACCAGAAGAATATAATGACTAAAGTGAAAGTGTTAGAGTGAAGAGATCATGCAAAGAGTGACTTGTTACTGGAGTACCCTGTCAAACCCACCGTCAGCCTCAATTGTAGGCTGCCATATATTGGTGCTTTGGACACTGAAAAGTTCTTGGGTGTCCAGGCTAAATTATTGATGTAGGTTTTTGTGCCACCGTATTAACTGCATTCATTGCATCCTTTTTATCTTCAATGCTACAACCCCATTTCATCCCATGATTACCTTTGTCTTTGGTTACCTGACATTCTTTTGGTTGCTGTCTCCCATCTCCAATCTATCTTATACTTATAGCACTGCAGATTAGCATTTCTCAATCCTAACTCTAATAATAATAATAATAATAAAAGTAATTCAAAACACCTTCAAATTAAATCCAAATACTTCAGCATGACATTTATGGGTTCCTATATGAAACTTTCTACTTGTACAAATTCAACCCCTCTATTGGAAACATACACTCAAGCTAAGTTGAAGTCATTGATCCAGGAACACATTCTGTGCTTTTGTTTCTTATGGCTTTGCTTAGGCTGTTTACATCACATGGGATGCACAGGCCAAAAATCTAACCCCACCTTAAGTGCTGTCTAAAGTATAGTATATTCTACTACATTTGGCTCTACTGGAAATAATATCCCTACCCTCTAGGTATTCTCTTTGGGACTTGGTACAAGTTCTTGCTTGTCTTCTAGTTATAGATGCCATCAATGTCTTTGTCTTGTGACTTTTATATCTTAATTCAACATAAGGCCCTTATCAGTATTTACTGGATTGAATTTGTTGACGTAGTGGTCTAAGTTGCTGGTTTCCAAATTTAGCTGCACACTGAAGTCACTGGGGGAACTTACAAAATTCCTGAGTCCTGAATCCCATTGATGGAGATACTGATTTAAGTGGTCTGACATGCAGTCTGGGCACTGAGACATAAAAAATTCTCTCTAGGTCATTCTGATATGCAGCAAATTTCAAAGACCAATGGCTCCGATAATCCTGGGATCACCCAAAGGTCTTCTGAAGTGTGTGTGTTGGCTATAGTCTCCCATGGCTACTGAGTTAGTGGATTTATGTCCATGCCAACTCTTGTGAACAGATAAACTCTTAAACCAGCTCCAAAACATGGCTTACCCACACCGACTCCAACCTTATCTTCAACTCCAAGCAACATTATTAAGAAATGCTTATTTCAAGTTTAAACCTTCAAACTTCCTTATAATCCTGCCTGCTGTTTTGGGGGAGCACCAGTCATTATTAAAATTAATACTCTATAAAAAGGAAAGGGTTAGTGTATAAATGGATTAGTTTAAAGCTACATATACAAATTATACCTCACTGCACTCTCCATAGAAGGTAAAAGTGAATCTTAACTATATTACTTAAAAAACTGTTTTAAGTACTTTAACCAAAGCATTGTCTTAAATTTTGCATTTAAAAAAGGGCAAGTGAGGGGAGAAGAGCTATGGTTTTGTTTTTGTTTTTGTTTTAACTTTTTAGGGTTGCACCTGTGGCATATGGAAGTTCCCAGGCTAGGGGTTGAATCAGAGCTGCAGCTGCCAGCTTATGTCACGGCCACAGCAGCATGCGATCCAAGCCATATCTTAGACCTACACCATAGCTCATGGCAATGCCAGATCCTTAAATCACCGAGTGAGTCCAGGGATCAAACCCACATCTTCATGGATACTAGTCAGGTTCTTAACCCACTGCACCAAATTGGGAACTCCACATGCAATTATTGATATCATGTATAATTTTGCACCACTCTATACGGGCACCTTTCAGACTGATTTCTGATGAAAAGATGATGTATTATACCATAGGGATATTGTACTTGCTAACAATGTTTTCTTTCTTAAAATAACCTATAAAGCAGGGATAACAATATCTGCTCAATTAGGCAGTTATTATTTGAATTGTTACTAAAACTAAAAATATTAACAGAGATGATTAGTTTGTGTGTAATGGTTCAAATTGTTTTCCTGGAAAGTTTGGATTCCAACTGATCAATGCCAGTCTCTCTTTGCACAATGAGAGACACTATACATATTAGGTGACCAGATGGCCACAGGCATCGATAATGGAACATAGATAATATTCTACCATCTGGAGAACTTGACTCATGCCCTAAACTGGCTCTTCCAAACACTATATCCTAAGCAAGAGAGATGATAAACGTGTATGTTGCTCAATTTTTAGGTCCTTGACATGGAGAGAATATGGAAAGGTGTGCTTAGAGGGCACATGGAATTCAGTTCTAAGAATATATCTCAGAAGAAGGTTTCCCTTTATGATCCCACTCCCAATTCCAAACAGCTGCCCCCTTCCTAGCGACCCTTATTTTACAATATCCCACCTGTAACCACTCTCCTTTGGGTTCCAATGATCGCATCTGCAATCTGGCCTTCCTCCTGGACAACCTACTTTCCAGCCTGTGTGTCTCTGTATTTCCCTTTTCCCCCAAAACCGTGCTGCCCTTCCTCCAGTTCTACAAATAGAATCTTATATCCAACCTTCAGTGTGGATCATCTCACGATGCCTTCCTTAAACATCCCAGCCAGAAATTTCCTCAATGGATCATAGATGCCTCAAAGACAAGATGAATATTGGTATTGTTCTCTGAGCCGATCACGGAGACCAATGGAGGTGCTCCTAAATATTTGCTAAGTATATGAACGTAATCCCAAGCAATCTAGAGGTGTTTCAGAAACCCATCCAGAGTAATCTTGATATAAAAAGACAACTGAATTTCTGGTCCTAATTTTTAAAGGTTAAGCTTTTGGATATTTAGATGTGTAAATATTTTTCTGACCCCTTCCAGTATGCTTATCAAAAAAACAAAAATTAAGTTAACCATCAGAAACTAAAAGAAAAAAAAATCTCAAAAATTAGTTTAGTTGTTGCTTTCCCTCTTCAGAAGTTTTGCGTTGTTTTTATTTTTTGCTTTTCTTATTGACTTTTTTTTTTTTTAACTATCTCTGCCCTTTTCAAGTACTTTTCTTCCTGTCGAATCACATTCCTTTTTACTTCCCTGTCGACATGTGCAAAGCTCTAGGCTCTAGTATTTCAACTTATTGGAAAGGATAATAAGTTTTGACGTGCCTGAAACTTCCCTTTTATGGGCTTTATTCCTGTGCAACTGGCTATAAAGTAGAATTCCAGAAAAGAAAAGAAAAAGAACAACAAAGACATCCACATATTGGCCTTCACAGATTGAGACTGTTAAATAACTCACATCTGCTTAGGTCACAAGCAGACAATTCAGAGGCAGGAAATTCTTTCATTTATTTTTTTCATGGAATAGATAAATGGAAGGACCTGTATGATGTAATGTGTGCCATGTCAGCTGCCAATATTAAAAGGAGTTGAATAAGTGAACATAAACTATATAGATAGGAACAAGCACTATGATAAAAAATTAAATTGTGATATGATAGGATATAGTTAGAAAAAAATATATTAAGTGTCTTCAATACAAAAAACAAAAACAAATGGTAATTATGGGATGGGATGGAGGTTTTAGCTAATGCCAGGGTGGTAATCATTTTGTAGCATGTAGGTATATTGAATCAACGCATTGTACACCTGACACTTACATTAGGTGGTCAACTGTATCTCCATAAATCTGGGGGGAAAAGCAATAGACAATCTGATGCACATATAAGTAACAGTAAATAATACTTTTCCTAAACTTGAGTGCCTGCAAATATGTTCACCTGTCCTGCTTAATTTTGTTAAGTTCTTACTGCACGCCTTTCTAGACACACTTATTCGTCCCAAGGGAAACACATGTTTTAATTACTCTAAGGAAAATTATTACAGAAACTTTAAAAATTGAACAGGAAAAAAGCAAAATAAATTAATGCTTAAAAGATTCAATCTGGACAGGAACATGGCTTTTCAGTAAATCAAAAATTTCCATACAAAATTCTGGGCATCCTAGTTTTAAAAATATAAAAAACTAGATAATATGAAATGTTATTAGAGTTTTCTGGTTATTCATGCAAATTATGTCACTAACGAAATCTGCAAAAACAAAAACTTCTAATGTGGATTACGGATTAACTCAGGATAACTTTGGCATCAGGTTTAACTTGGTGAATGTTGGTTACCTATGTATTTATTCCTTGTAATGCCACCACATTTTTCATCAGAATACAGTGGACTTGGGTATTCAAAGATTTAACATTCTTAGTTTTAACGACTTAGAAACAGTGTTGACAGCTCATGAATAATTTTGCCCAGACTCGGAACAGTACCGAGTGCAGCCTGGGATGTGCTTTGTCCATAAGCCTGGGTCCCACTCAGGGGTCACAGCTTGTTTATATTGTCCCCATCTCTGCAATTCTCACATGGTGAGAAAACTGTTGGTTCATGCACTTTTGCAGCTAATGTGTCTACAGTAATACAATGTAATTAAGATGTTTTAGGCAGAATTCTTTTGAAATGACTTTAAATTGCTTTAGACTTGAAGTTAGTACCATCGTTAGGGGTCTTAAAGGGCCATATAACTATTTCAGTAACACTTCAGTGATTTATGTTATAAAGATATTTGTAAACTTAGGGATTTATAAAATGTCTGTTCGAGGAAAGCCAGGGTATTTTGTATTTGCTTCAGAACCTTACTTTAACTAGGTAGGAATGATTTATAATGTATTATCATGGTATTCTTAATGCATGCATTCTTGTATTTTTGAAGGATAAACGTTAATTTTTAGAAACCTGTAATTCAATAAAAGACTGAAGAAGTGTAGATTGTTATGTTACATTGTGATGGCATGGGATGTACGGTTTTTTGTTTTTTTTTGGTTTTTTTTTTGTCTTTTTGTTGTTGTTGTTGCTATTTCTTGGGCCGCTCCCGCGGCACATGGAGGTTCCCAGGCTAGGGGTTGAATCGGAGCTGTAGCCACCAGCCTACGCCAGAGCCACAGCAACGTGGGATCGGAGCTGCGTCTGCAACCTACACCACAGCTCACGGCAACGCCGGATCGTTAACCCACTGAGCAAGGGCAGGGACCGAACCCGCAACCTCATGGTTCCTAGTCGGATTCGTTAACCACTGCGCCACGACGGGAACTTCGGATGTTATGTTTAAGAAGTCTAATTCTTAGGCTAGAAGAATCTTTCTCTAAAGGACAGGAAACCCAAAGATCCCACTGAGGTTAGATGAGGAGGTGATGTATTACAACATTGTGGAGGGGCATTTAATATTAACAATAAGAAATGAGAGGAAGGGAGTTCCCATCATGGTGCAGTGGTTAACGAATCTGACTAGGAACCATGAGGTTTCAGGTTCGATCCCTGGCCTCGATCAGTGGGTTAAGGATCCAGCATTGCCGTGAGCTGTGGTGTAGGTTGCAGACGCGGCTGGGATCCCGCATTACTGTGGCTCTGGTGTAGGCCTGTGGCTACAGCTCCAATTCGACCCCTAGCCTGGGAACCTCCATATGCCAAGGGAGCAGCCCAAGAGATGGCAAAAAGACAGAAAAAAAAAAAAAAAAGAAAAAGAAATGAGAGGAAGTGAATCTATGAACAATCTAGCTTGCAGAATTTGGGACTGTGATCTAGAAAGAAGGTAAGGTCAACTGACCTTAGTAACAAAAGAGTGAACACCTGTCTCACTTATCACTATTTTAATACGCCAACTGTTCCTTATTATGCCTAATGGAACCTGACTTTTGTTGTTTTTAAAATAAAAGGTCAGCATAGCCAGAAGTACTGTAAATAACTTTGCCCAGTGGCATTAGAGTAAATATAACTGAAATGACATTTTCACGAATAGCTAATACTTTATTATTTTTTTTTGAAGATTTTTACCTTTAGACTTTAGAGCATAGATCTCCTAAACAAGAGTAATGCTGAGGCATTTAACTAAAATTATTATATCTCTGTGTGTGCGAAGTATGAAGATAATGATTTAAGCAAGGAAATATTTGCAACATAATTTACCTTGATTGAATTATGAGATTAATTAGTAGAGGTATGTTTACATGTGCAAATCTATGGTGAAAAATTTGTTACTTCTTTATTTTTATTATAGTTAGACAAATCTGGCTTACAAATTAGTTTTTCACTTAGAATGGAGATAAATTTCTTGATATGGACCAAATTCAAGAAATTCGGAGACTTTTGAAGGAGTCACATGGAATTATTTTCTTCTGAGTGAGATAAAAAATGTGCGCACCCAGGCAATTCCCTATTTTGAAGATATGTTATCCATATATATTTGCTCATAATTCTTTTTTAATGTTTCCTCAATAGTTAGATTTAGTTTAGAGCCCAAGATACAGAATTACAGAGAAGAGAGTTTTAAATGGCTTATTAGTTTATTTGCACTATTTCAAAAGTGGTAAGTGAGGCTGTTTTCATGAACAAGATGTGGTAAGAAGCTACATGCCATAGAATATGACACAAAAGATTGTTCTTGTAGAGAAAGACATCTGAAAATTGTGGCTTGCCATGAGGTTTGTGTTGATAAGACACTAGAGTCTCAGAATTTCATACTTTTTATTATTATTTTCTTTCATTTGCTTATAGAATTAGTATTTGTTTAGCCAGTATTAAGAGCAAGTGGACTTTTGTTTTCAGAAAGAAAAGGAAATAAAAGGGCTCAACTTTCACTCTCGTCCCTATAATTTGTCTATGCATGGGCGAAGAATGTTTCCTCGTAGTAGTTTTCTTTTCACTGATTCTAATGTTTCCAAAAGTGACCTGAGTTTCAGAACCCAAATTTAGCCAAAAGTCATAGTAATGGCACCCAGTGAAAAAGGAAACCTTATTAAAATGCCAAATACTGGCACCTATGTCTCTTTCTATTTGCTTAGGGTAAACAAGCAAACCAAAAAACCCCTGAATTTTCCCTCCATTGATAAAACGTGTACTTGGAACTTTTACTGAAGTTATTCACAGATTATTTGACTGTGCACCTCACTAGATAGACCACTGCCTAATAGTCAGTGTCAGGTTATTCTCTCTCTGACTTAAGTTTTGGGGTGTTTGCAGAAGACACCAAACAACTGTTCTGAGAGATTGCATATCAATGAATATTATTAACCAGAATGAACAAGTAGGACTGCACACAGGGGTATTCCTTTCACATTTAGCCCGGTCTAAATTTACAAAGAGCTGATAAATAATATTGCTTTGTGGCTTTAATATATTGCCGTTTAATCAAAGGTTGCCTGTTGTTTTGCCTTTAAATACCCTTTTGAGGTAGCCTGGAGAGATTTCTGCCCTTTTCAAGCTGTGACAGATTTCCTTTTTAAGAGCAAGAAAAATTTATTGCTGAAAAATATGTATAATTAACAGGAAAGTATAATAAAATTGTGGCTTGAGCTCTGCTAAAACTTTGGAATATGTGCATTGGTAAATTTAAAGTCTAATTTATCAGTACCTAGCACTTTTATGTTTGAGAAGAAAAGATTCCAGAATTTCATGATTCTACTTCAAAAGAGGTGCTACACCCTACAGCAGGGCATGTAGAAACAGGATAGTCTGTTTTTCTTGCAGCTTTCTTATTGTGTCTACCAATAACCAATGAATTGACCAAACAGAATGATGGTACTTCAGTTTCCAGGGGGAGTTCTGTTGACCACATTACATTAAACAACATAAATGCTCCCCACAATATACTGCAGATTGCCTCTACCAAAATGCAAGTTAATACATTTATACAGGATTGGAAAGGGACACA
This sequence comes from Phacochoerus africanus, assembly GCF_016906955.1. Taxonomy (NCBI): domain Eukaryota; kingdom Metazoa; phylum Chordata; class Mammalia; order Artiodactyla; family Suidae; genus Phacochoerus; species Phacochoerus africanus. The sequence continues at coordinate 43,765,767 of NC_062552.1, forward strand.
TTCATAATGCCTCCCTTTGTCTCTTACCCATGGTGCTTTCTCTAGTGACTCCTAGGAAATTCTTCATTGAACTCTTCCAAAGCTTTAAAGTTCTTATTTCTGCACTGGTTTGACAGAGCCTTTGGGTAATGCAGTTGTTCTAATGACTATGGAAATAGAAGGAAAGGAAACTATGCTATACTCTGGGCCATGCCATTAGCCATGTGGGAAACCAGAACACAGTTCCAGATGACTTCTAAAAACTGCAGTTCAGAGAAGTACAAACATGTGACATGGAGCAGGAAACACACATAGCCAGTAGCTGTTCTTATTCCTCTGTTTTTCAAGTTTCCTTTTGATTTTTAAGACTTCAAAAATAGCATGACCTGTGAGAACTTTCTTAGGGAAGACTTCAACTGGGAGCAAGAGTAGGGGCTGACTTTCTATAATATACAAAAGTGAAAAATTAGAAAAAAATTTAATAAATAATTATTATATTAAAAATACCTGCCTTATCAGAGGTTTTCATTTTAAGATATAAGCCCATTTAATTTTGACATCTTTAGAGGTGCAGGAGAAACATGATGCTATTTATAGGCTAGTCATCTGTGGTCTAATAGATGATTTTTTTTTTGTCTTTTTGCCATTTCTTAGTCCGCTCCCACGGCATATGGAGGTTCCCAGGCTAGGGGTCGAATTGGAGCTGTAGCCACTGGCCTTACACCAGAGCCACAGCAACGCAAGATCCGAGCCACGTCTGCAACCTACACCACAGCTCATGGCAATGCCGGATCGTTAACCCACTGAGCAAGGGCAGGGACCGAACCCGCAACCTCATGGTTCCTAGTCGGATTCGTCAACCACTGCGCCACGACGGGAACTCCTAATAGATGATTTTGACCTATAGTCTTCTCTCTTTGAACTGTTTTCCATTTTATAAGAAAAGCAAGTGACTTTTCTATCAGCAACTGATAATTCCTAATTAAGTACAGAGAAAACATCAGTAAAATATTCATGATGTCTCAAAGACACACAAAATCAGAGCAATACCAACAGCCATCCCAGATAATATTTATCTGGGTGCTTTCTTGAAGCTTCTTTTCAAGGAGACTTCCTAGCAACCCACTTTAGCCCACAGGATGATCAATGGTTCTGACTCATGCCTGGAAATTCAGGAGCACTCTGCCTGCAAACGACAGGTTATGAATCTGACTAATGAGAAGATGATCTTCAAGTGGGGAGTATTTGCATTTGATCAGTTTTGCTAGTAGTGAGGAATCTATAGGTTTGAGGCACCATGCAATTCTCTGTGCTGTATCCTAAACTGTAAAATATGTGGAGTTTTCCCACCTGTTCGAACAGACCAATTTATAGATGTCTTGATTTCTAAGCATGCGAGCTTATTCCTCAATAGTCTTTCAATCTTCTTCCTCAGGTTCCCTGACCTAATTCTAAAACACTTCAAACATAGACCACTATCTCTTGCCCTTCCAACTAAAACATGATGATCAACCACTGGTCATTTAGTTTAGAAATCAAAGCAATTTACTGCTATGACACCTATATATAGTCCCACCCACGTGCGGCAAAGAGGATTTGTTCCTTTCACTTACGATTTCATTGCTTTCATTTGGTAAATATATTTGCCCTCATGAGTTTGAAGACAAAGCAGTAGAAAAACAGTTAGCTTAATTCCCGCCTCCACAAAGTTTTGGCAAATCATTGTTTGAAAGACTGGTGTAAATGCCTGCACCACAGTGATGATGCTGAGTTTTATATTTAGATTGAAGATGGGAAGATTTCAAGGGCATACCAATTCAGCTAGAGACAGATTTTGAGTCCATGCCATAACATTTGTCCCAATTTTTTTTTCTGTAATGCAGAAAGAGCAAAAACTACTTTTGCTTTGTTTTGCTTTTTTAAAAAGGGATTAAAAGTGCTTCTAAATCTATTTGGGTATAAATTTTCAGCTTCACATTTGAAAAGATTATCAATACCATTTATAAACACCAACAAAGTAGACTGAACAGAGACTGTTCTCTAGAAAGAGACTGAGCAAGTTATTGAGTTCTCCAGTCCACAGGAGACAACATCTAAATTCCATTCTCAAGGCATTATGGTCTCTGGTTCACCTTGAGATTAGCAAACACAGGATGCTGAAGTATGCTTAATTACTGACTAGCACAGAAACTGCTATGTCCTTTACCCAGAAGCCAGATTTACCCTTGAGGAGTTCCCAGAGGACATTCCAGAAGAGGTTGCTTCCACTGACAGCCAGGGAAGGCAACTTTTAAACTCTTCCCTTGGGATGGAAATTTCTGTGGACTTTAGGCCCTAAGGACCAAAACCTACAAGGCATTTATGAACAGGTGACATGAGAATTTTATTAATAAAAGTTGCAATCATCATGAAAATAGTGTCTTTAAAAATCTATGTACTACTACTAACAATGCATGCATAAGTGCCAGGCATTCATAACTATTTGGTCATAAAAATATGTGACTGTAATTATAATATTTACAGTCAACTTATAAAAATACATGTAATTCTGAATGGCAATAGTTAGTCCCTAGCTCTAACCACAAGCCTAGAAGGATCAGCCTATCATGGGAAAATGCAATGGGTAATTACAAAATGGACAAAGCTCTCACCCTCTTGAATTCAACATTCAAGAATGGCTATTGTGGCATCACAGGAGCTTCATTTGTCATAATTCTTCTTCTTAATCACATAAGGTAAAAAGCAAAACGTCTGTGGAAATAAGGAGGAATAATATGGGAAAGGAACACTCACATGATACAGCCACAGTAGAGAAAAATTCTTCCACAGAATAGTCATGTACAACCTTCGAAGAGGTTCACGTGTCCCTGAAAGAATTCATGGGGTGACATTTAAGTATACTTTTCATTTAAAAAACTTGCACATGGTCTAAGTTAGCAAGAGACTCCTTTTAACTATATGAGGGAAAGAATCTGTTGGTCACATCTCTTTCTGCCACTGGAGGTAAGTACCTCATTGAGGCTGTATTAACCATTATGGAGCTCTTACGGTACTTCCTAATTCAAGTGCAAATTCTGCTGGGAGGAAACAAATCCCAGTTTCAATACAGAAAAGGTGTGTTTTTGGCAAACTTTTAAAATCTCTCACATTAAGGGGGAAAAATTCAACAAAATAAAGTAGTCTACATATCTGATACATTTCCCATGGGTTTCTTCTTTTCTAGGAGTTGATTGGTCATTTTCTAGCAGAGACAATTTGAACACCATCCGTGTTTCATAAATAGACTAAAGAAAGGGAGTACACTTGGAAAACTAGAAGAGCTGCACACAAGTTACTGAAAAAGGTAGAGGTTTGGTGTTACCTGCAAATCATGATCTCATATTTTAGGATGTATGTTGGCATTCAGTGAGTGGAATTCTTGGAAATATCTGCTTCACAGTGAGATTGGGAGGTCAGGGGAGGCTCAGCTACATTCTTCCTGGGCTTAAGTTACTTCCAAGGACTGAGTTAGGGCATTTTGTGTGGCATAGTAACTCTTCCAGAACAAGAAATTTCACTTCCATAAATTATTGCTACAGTTCACTAAGGAGTACCAAGGTGTCCTGGAAAAGATAATGTCCCTTTCAAAATTCCACCCTTCTGTCACTGAAACAGTGAAAAATTCCTATTCTCCTTAGTCACTCTGATCTTTGAAGACATAACCTAAAGAAGAATTGCTTTTCCCCGTCCACATGGAGACTATTTGGATGGAGGCAGGGTACTGGAACTGCCCAGTGGCTGGGCAGTTAAGCCATTATCCTCAGATGCGCTTGGCAACCGGCATGCTTGAGTCTTTCTTTGCAAACCAGCCTGCCGATCTTCTTTGCATGTGGAGTTGTCTAAGGTAGTCAAGAAAAAAAAAATGACCCCAATAGGCAAACTTTGTAAAAATTGGAAAATTGATGAAGTATGGCACATGTGGGAAAGAAATAGACTTGATGGTATAGTTTCTCCGTTGATGACCTCCCATCTTTTGAAAGGGATATAAAACAAATCTTCAGGAATGATGAGTAAACTGTGAAAGAGGAGTCCCTTCTCCCCCACCAAAAAAACCCCAAGGCCTCAGAAACTTCCACTTCGGATACAAGATCATGGTCTGCAGGTCTGCTGGTGCCAAATACCACTTCATCCTAGCAAAGCAGTTCATGACTTTACAAATAACGTAAGACCAAGAATCTCATGTTACGGCAATTACTGTCCATACTCGATCTATTCATATTTCGCTTGCATTGAACACCATTGAGAAGACGTGGGTTGTTTCTAATAGAAACTTGAGAACCTCAAGGTAGGACAAAACAAACTCCATTTAATAAAATAAAATTCAGTTAAATGTTTGTCATTGTAGACACAGTTCCCCTTTCTCTTAATATTCTGGTAAACGCCTTATTTGTAAAAGTACACTTGTTTTGCTGCTGTATTACTTTATTAAGCTACCAACTTCATCTCCAGACACTGCAACCAGAATGGAATGGTGTGTATCTCTTTCTGAGCCTAATCGAATCCAGAAGTTCTTTGTTCGCTTGCTTGTCTTAGATTTTAATATTCTGAACTCAGTGAAAATATGTAACCAAAGTGGGTGGGAAACAGCTCTCTTCCAGATAAAAGAGCTGACGAGCAGATTTCATAATCACTGGACATTTGTTCAGTCCTACCTGAAAATTAATTTGTTTTACGGCTTGGCATGGGGAAAGGCTTCTTCTAGTAATTGTCTGTGTCAGGAAGCACAGCATTAAGCCAAGGAAGCCCTCAACAGACTGAGTCTCTCTGCCGGGGAGCAGTTTTAAATTTTAACACACGGAAACCGTTTACCTCGGTAGTTTTTCTGAGAGAGAATTCAGCAGCAGTCACAGTTCACAGGTCACCTGTGGAGAGCTACCGTCATCCTAGGAGGCCGGCCAACAGACAGGCACTTTTCAGGTAACAAGAACAAAGACACTGCAGGAAGCTCCAAAACAACACTGCAGCAGTTCTAGCGACCACTACTTTAGTGATAGCGCCCTGGGTTAACGTTCCAGATGGTAACGCAAGGAACACACTAGACTTTGCAGAATTAGAGTATTTTCTTTAGGCTAAGAACCAGTGGGGGTGCATGATGAGTGGTGATGGTCCCTTTACTCAATGTCACTCTACAAGTTTCTTAGTTATGTCCACTTTCTGCTGTGTTAGTTATCTATATTCCATGGCAGTATATTTTCACCATCTGAAATGAGAACACTGTAACTATGGAATACTCTGACTCTCTCTTACACACACACACACACACACACACACACGTGTGCACCCACATACACAAGTGTATGGACAATACTGTAGCGTGCTCATTTGCAGTGGGTGAGCTCCCTGAAAGCAGCCAAATCAGCCTTCCCAATTACAGAGAAGCATTAAAAGCCAATGAAAAGCCATATCAACTATTTAGCCCTAACATGAGATTTTAAACCTTGTCCACGCGGTACTTCATTCTAATGCATTTTGTGTGTTGTGCCAAGTCATCCAAAGCAAGAATCTCCAAGACTGACAACATGATATGTGAATGTAACGGGCTCGCCTCTCTGTTTATGTTGCTTATTGCACAGCTGAATAATACGCTTGCTGCTGCAACACTTGAGTTGATTTTGAATGGCCATTAATGCATCTATATTTGGCTAAGGCTGACTGGACTTTTCAGAGAAAGGCCAGCCTTCTGCAAATGGACACCTCCCTCTAAACAAACACCAAGGTACCCTAAAGACAAATCTAAGTATATGTATATATGGCATATATACATATATATGTACATATAAAATGGATCGGGAAGTCCTTTGGTTTAGACGAGATTAAATACGTACTTCCCAAGTGCATAGGTTTCCTTTGACCAACCTGTTCAAAAAACAAATGTGAAAAGTGCCATGGCAATTTTGACATTTCCTATGTCTTTTCTGCTATTTGGAGGCCCCCATCCTCTCTTCTCCATCTCTCCCAAGCATTTTATTTTAAAAGCAATTGGTTCCTTTGACCTTCTAACACTCCATTGACTCATCCATTCCTTGGAGGAGCGCTAAGATAACATCCAGAAACTTATCTTTAGTGGAGAACAAGGTTGCAAGGAACTTTGCCCTTCTTTGAGTCCCTCTTCCACCCAAGAAGTGGACACCTTGGTGTGTCATGAATAACTCACTCTTGATCTGACTTGCCTTGTTACCCCTGGCCAGCCCAAGCAGCTGAGGTCTGAACTTTACCTGCCCTGCATCGTTGTGCAATACTGGAAAAGAAAAATAATCCATTAGTCTATACCCTTCAGACGGTGGTGACGTGATCAGGGTTCTCTTGAATTTCTATGCATTCAATTTCCTCTCTCTCCTTTCGTTTGGCACGTTTCTTTTTCTTGTGGTGCTTTTTGGAAGGGGGGAAAAAGGTTAGGAACACAGGTAAGATAACAAAACAGTGCAGAAGTGTGCAACCCCCAGTGAGCAGCAAGCATTTGAACAGTGTGAAGGTCAGGTTCGAAGGCACAAATAGGAGGGGGACCAACCCAATAAGAAAAGAAGTAACATTTTGCAAAATGGCTGTCCCATGCTCTTGCAGGGAGGTTTTGATACATTGTGTTCGCGTGTGCTCAGTTGCTAATACAAATGTGTAAAGCAGTGGTGCACAGTGGTCAATGGCGAAATTTAGAGTGTAGATAAGGCACAAGATAGAAATGCAATCCATGTCGACGTTCCATAATGTCATTAAGCCCAGAACGCCCAGCTCAATTGAGGTGACGCTAAGAATTAGCCAGAAGTTTCCCAGAGGATGGATCACCAGGAAAAAAGTCAGGATTAACACCAGGAGAACACCAAAGCCTGCAATCAGAACAGGCACTGTGACAGATAAGCCGTAATGGTCCATGAACACAAAGGAGGGGTTGAACACGATGAATCGGATGCTCTTCGACAGGGACAGGGGCCTCAGCTTTTCCAACACTTCTATGACTTCCTTCTGCTTGTCTCTGCTGGTCCTGGCCACCAGATACAAGCGAGAAGCAATGATGTTGTTTTCATCCCCTGCCTTGGAGAAGATGATATCGTTTCGAAAATGCTGGAACTCTGGCTTTTTTAAAAAGGAACTCTGGAGGACACTGATAAAGTCACTCTTGTTATTGGCACTGATGTTGCTAACTTTCAGGAACTGGTAATACTGCTCCACCCAGGACACTGCAGTGAACCCACTACAGAGTCTCCGCAGGTCCTCCTGGACGCTGCTGTTCCAGTACTCCAGGGGCTCATAGATGTAGAATCCTATCACGGGGCTGTAGTTGCTGAAATATTTCTGCTGAACCATGGCATAGGAAACGCTTGGGGAATCACTGGCTAGGAGATTGATGATGTTGGCTCTGTCACTGATCTGCAAGCACCCCATGAAGGAGAAGGAGGCGTAGATGAGATAGAGGATGACAACAAATGGCTTCACGTAGATATTGGTAATCCACTCGTTGTAATGCTCGCGGAGGAAGTGCTGAATGAAGTGATGCTGGTAGGGGTTCGTCTCGTGATGGGACGTCTGCTGATGCCCGTCGCTCATCACCGTCTGGAACCACACGGGCTTGCGGTCCAGGTATTCTGCGGATGGGATCTTACAGCAAAAGATGCTGTGGTAGCGGTTTTGCTCTAGTTGGCCAGCAAAGACCAGACAGGAGCCAAAGAAGGAGAAAATGTAGAAGTAGTTCAACAGGATGGAGACGCACATGTTCTGACAGAAGATCTTCACAGCCTCTATGTTGGTGAATGGGCTGGCACCCATGCCAAAGGTAATAAAGTACAGGGAGCTGGTCATGGTGTAGGTCACCATTACATCTGAGTAGGCATCTGCTACCCTGTCTTTGAAGGGCAAATTCTCTTTGGTTCTCCGCCATCCAGACAGAAGCTCAAAGACTCCTTTTGTTCCGTGACCTAATTTAAAAGAAGAAGGAAAAGAAGCATTGTTTTCATTTCCTCCTATGGTCTGAGTGAGTCCCTCTTAGGTTATCTATGCTAAACAGTACTTCACAATCTAATCTTCAAAGTGCTATGATCCTCCCTTTAGGGTGTCGAATTTCAGAGGTATAACGGGATATACTTGGTTCATGTTTCTACTTTAGCAAAGTATCGGGATTCTGGGCAAAACAGAGCATTTACTGCCTGTTCTACTAATTTGACAAATTGTCAATGTAATGTGATCTTATTACATGGTTCCCCACTCCCTACCCCCACACACATATCATCTCCCTAAATAGATCATAAGTTGTCAAGGGCAGGGGCTGTGATTCACCCATCTTCAAATGACTCTCCACGCCAACTCGGTGCTTGATCAACTGAGGTACTGACTGATGGATGGTCTCTTACCTTCATTTCGAATTGACTTACGTGCTGATTTAGGAAAGTATAATAAGATGATTTTAAATGCTTAAAGATGGCTTTAAATTGATTTTACAATGTTACTCATCTGCTTGGTAGCCAAACGGCTTAGAAACCAATTCCTATAGATTTGATTAATTAACATTGGATGTGAGTCAGAAAATCTGCCAAGTCACATAGAATACCGGGCAAGACCTTTCGGGGTGAGAGATCGCAGCAGGCATTTCCTCAGAGAGCTTTTATTCACATAGCGTGGGTGACGAAATGTTTGCTTCATTAAAGTGGATGGAGAATGCTTCTTTTAAATCAACTTCTGTGCACCCTTTGATAAAGGTAAATAGGTGAAAGGTATGTTCAGTAAGTTTTACTTGAGCACCTACTGTGGAACAGGTAGTGTTTGATACCGGGCTGCTGCTTCCCCTCCCCGCCCCAGGAACTCGACATCTCTTTAAGATACCATCTCTTGCTTCTTTTCTATCAAAAACAGAAAGCAGCTGGGAAAATAAAAGTATTCTACCCTACCTTCAGTGTCCCCTTTTTTCACTTCTCTGGATTCATTCTGTCATTTATCGTCCACAATATATCAACTGGTAGCTTTGTGACTGGAAGTCTTCACTGATCCCTTTGCCCTTGTCGGCAGAGCAATACTACATACACTTAAAACCTTCTCAATGAATGGATACAAGCTGTGCTTGGGCTGTTCTCCAAGAAATTCATTAGACACAGATGTAGCTTAAATGACCCGGTTTAAGAAATCCTGGAAATGGACTTTGTGTAGCACCCGGATGTTGGAGCTGTGTGTTCACCCAGTTTTCTTAGCTGTGCTTTAACAAACGTAATGGTGAGGGTCTTACTGTCATCACTGATTTTGTGTTATTGATAGAGTTTGATAATTGGTCTGGTTAATACTTTGCCTTCTTCGTTAGTTTCATTTGGGGCTGCAATGTGTACAATTAAAAACTTTATTTCTCAACCTATCTTTCAGCCAGCGGTGGTGGTTTGTAGGATGTATTTCTGGGCAATGCAAGGCCACTGGAGGTCATCTGAGGAGGCTTATTGGAAAACCAGAAGGAGCTTTGTCCTAAATGGTATCACAGAGCCACCAATAAGAGCCACGGCCCACATTCCTCTCAAATTCTCTTTAAAGAAAACCAAATCTCCATTTGGTTAAGCCACTATAAGTGAGGCTATGAGATGCAGCTAAACCTATGTCTAACCAACGAAACTTTGTAGGTGTGAACATTTACTAAAACCCCTTTTATGAGCATCTAAGAATTCTTGCTTTATAGTTCATTTAAATCTAATATTTATAGGTTTAAATGTATATAATGCTAATCTTTGATTTTTGGTTCATCCATTTGGGGATTTTTTAAAAATTAATAATTGTTATCACATTGGAGTTCTTTTGCTTCTCAGTATAAAACCTATTTATTCTCCAAGGGTCTCTCTTCTGGGTCTCCAGTCAGAAAAGATAAGTTTATCCTAACAAGTAGAAAGGGTTATGAGAACTGCATTTAAGCACAAGGTAATTTTTTTTTTTTTGAGTCCATGATCTATTAATTCTTGCATTTAATTACTGGCTCAACATCTCTGTGCACTGAATGAAGTCTAATGACTCTTAACAACATTAATTATTCATTTCTGTCTTCTGCAAGACTCCTTGGCCAACCAGAATACTGGTTCTCTTTTTCCCTTGACAAAAACATAATATTAGGATATTAGTTAAAATAATTAAGACAATTCTCTAACTAGAGCTCTGCTCTTCTGAAATGAGGACTCTTGCTATCTTTGTGCCCCCAAGGTGGGGAAAGGCTACTTGAGGCTATGGCTAAATGTGGCTCATCTCTGCTAGGGTTACTTCTATGGAGTATTAGGAACACTATGTAGGTCAGATGTGGCCTCTCTTGCTTCATAGAGTACAAAGGTCTATATGTGTGGGAAGATGAAGCTAAATCCTACTAGGTCAGTAGTCACTTCACATGATTATTAGATTATGGTAAATAATATTAATATATTAATTAATATATTGTTAATATAGCAATGTATAATAATATATTAATTAATATAAAACATATTACATAATTATTGGATTGTATTAAATAATCACTTTATGTGATTATTTGGAGCGGGCATGTTTTATTCCATTCATAGGTGTAGACATTTTGCAGGGTATTCCTAATAATATTCATTCATTTGATTTTCACCATAATCTGGCTACTTCCTAGCACGTAAAATCTATCACCTGCTTTGGCCATGAAAATCCCCTCCCCATCAACCTGGTCATGATCAGTCTTATCATCTTAGTTCTGTTCATGCTGTTTTCTCTGCCTTTCAATACCTTCCCCTCATGGCTGCTCACACTAACATTCTTCCAATCAGCCTTTAGCTCAAATCTCTTCTTTATCTTGAAGCCATTTATGACAATGCCAGACATATTGATTTTTTTTTTTTCTGTTTCTTAGACTTCTCTTGCACTAATTAGCTCCTCATTTGGGCGCACAAACATGTGATGTTTTGCTCTGGCACAAAATAGTTTTCTCAGGACCTGTTCTATCTCTGGTTAGACTGCAGATTCTTCAAGGTCATGGAATGCATCTTATGTTATTTTCATACTCTGCAGAACATCTGACAAAGTGATAGATGCCCACTAACCTCTTATTACATTAAATCAACTACCATTCTTGATTCTAGATGGGTTTAGAAAATGTATGTTTTAATTACTTATTCAAAAATTTATAAGGCACCTGTATATCTCTAGTGTGTCCATAAGCTCTATATACTTTTAATTCAATTCAACCCAGTATGTTTTTTCTTTTTTAATATTTTTTATTTTTTCTATTAGAGTTGGTTTACAGTGTTCTGTTAATTTCTACTGTACAGCAAAGTGACCCAGTCACACATACATGTATATTCTTTTTCTCATATTATCCTCCATCATGTTCCATCATAAGTGACTAGATCTAGTCCCCTGTGCTATGCAGCAGGACCAGTATATGTTTATTAGAATCTGTTACACATGAGGATCTGTGCTAGTCAATATATAAAACATAAAGGCAAAAAAGAGACAATCTTTTCCAATATCTCTCAGTCCAGAGGTCATTTTTACTTGGGTAATTCTGAGACAGAGATCATGGCATCTTATACGTATAAATTTTAGGAACTGTTCTGTATTGTAGGATGTTTAGAAGCATTCCTGGCCTCTACCCACTAGATGCCAGTAGCACACTCCTCAGTTGTGACAACTGCACCTCCAGACTTTGCCAAATGCTGTCTGGGGCACAAAACTGCTCTCAACTGAGAATCTTTGGTTTAGGCAAAAGAAAAGGAGATAGTACACACACACCACACACACACACACACACACAGAGCATACTATTTAATCACCTTTTTCTGATTATAAAAATAGGACAGGTTTTGAAAATTTGGGGAAGAAAAATTTGGGGAAAAATTATTCCATAGTCCTACAACACAGATAACTGCTGTTAATTTTGTGCATTTACTTTAGTTATGTATGTATTCATGAATTAAGTTTATCTATATGTCTATCCAGCCAGCCAGCCATCCGGCCAGCCAGCTAGCCACCTTTCTAGCTTACCAGATAAACAACTGTTTCACAGAACTGGGCTCCCCCAAGGAGAAATTAGGGTTTGGGATTATTTTGTTGCTCTGTACAATCAGCCTAGCAGCCACAGAGATCCTGTTGTCTAAACTTCTGCAGTGTTTTCTCTTTTGGTTTCTTACTATTCCCTTGGTTTCCATTCTGAGGCTAGAACCATTTTTTGAACATCTGCTCTGTTGAAAGAATCCCTTAACTCTCTACACCGCTTTTTTAAAGGCTTGTAGTCACCAATGTTATACCCTTACTCTGAGTGTCCCGGTTCAGTTCAAACAACACATTTGAATCCAAGGCACCTGTATCCACTCAAAAGATAGGTCCACTATCTCAAATGAGGGTACAATGGAACCTACACAAGTGTGATCAGCCCCAATGAGCAATGACCTTGGTACCCCCATCCTGGAAGTTCTCTGCTTCTGTCCCATTCCCACCAAAATTCTTAGTTCTCACCTAAGGCATTAGTTTGTTTTGTGAATAGCACAAGTGGTTTCTCTTGAAATGCCCCTATCCCAGGACAAAATGAAGCAGGGTAAAACAGAGGAGGGAGACAGAGAAGAAGGAAACAAGGAATTCAGAATGAATCTGAACAGACACCCATCCCTTAGCTCTTAGCAGGAGGTTAGAGGATTGTATCAGGTCCCTAATAACAAATGGAATTTAGTAATGGATTCCCAGTGTATGATTTTCAGGGCTGTTATGTATTTTGTACCTATCTTAATGTATAGAAAAGGGCTTGTAGTCTCATTCCAGAGTTTGCCTTCCATCTTTTTTTTTTTTTTTTTTTTGCTTTTTAGGGCCACACCATGGCATATGGAGATTCCCAGGCTAGGGGTTGAATCAGAGCTATAGCTGTCAGCCCACACCACAGCCACAGCAACACAGAATCCAAGCTGCATCTGCAACCTCCATCACAGCTCAGGGCAACGCCGGATTCCTGACCCACTGAGCGAGGCCAGGCATCAAACCCACAACCTCATGGTTACTGGTAGGATTTGTTTCCCCTGTGCCACAATGGGAACTCGGCATTCCACCATTTTCTAAATTTATTTTGGATTTCTATGTAAAGTTAAACATTTTAAAAAATCTAGTATGTGTATATGTGTGTTGGTTCATATACACACGTGTACACATGCACACACATGCATATACATATATACGTGTATATATATTGAGAGAGGTATGTGTGTATGTATATGAATATGGTAAAGGAGAGAGAAAGTGAGAGAGAGAAAGTAGGTGAGTGCCACTATTTGATATTGTGATTAGCCGCCCATTCCCCAGGGCAAGACTGCTTGAGTTTAAATCCTGGGTCTCCTTCTTTCTACCTCTGTGACCTTGGGCACAGAGGTTGTTTAATTCACCCCTCCAAGCCTCAGTTTTCTCATCTGTAAAATGAGGTAATAAGGAGACCCACCTCATAGGATTGTTCTGAGCTTAAGGTAAGTTAATACATGTGCTTGGCACATAGGAGGTACTACATTGAGTGGAAAAGCTCACTGCTGGCAACTGCAGGATGTTTGCCACAGAGAACGTTCCAAGTCATTTGACTTGAGATGCCAGCTTCCAGACGCAGCCTGGTTCCTGCTCCCTTTACCACCACAGCTGAGTTAGCTTTGGGGGGGAACTCTGGGGCTCTCTTTTCAGACTTCCTTGCTAAAGGAGCTCTGTGCTGCCAAGAGCGGAAGCTCTGCTGATGAGCCAGCACATACATGGTGGCTTGCTTTCTCATTCTCTCTCCCTGTCTCTGGTACTCCCATTCAAGGAGAAAATGACTGCCAGCATGCTTTTCATTGTCTTTGCCATGCTTTCCATGTCTTCCAGTTTTAGGAAAGGAGTATACATTGTTTTTGAGAAAGGAAAAAGAAGCCCTGACACCTGGGTGCTGTCAAGTAGGTCTTGGTGTTGCCAGGATCTTGTTTGGCCCTCATGGCCGGGCTCGGTGTTATCCTACTGACCACAGACGTTCTGGCAAAAAAGCTCAGGCAAGACCACTTTGGGAGTGGGACAGATGGAGACAAAATAAGACCACTCCATAACCATGACTGAGCACAAACAAAATGCAAACATTGTCCCAAACATAAAACAGACCAAACATCTTTTTATCAAATAACAAATGCTGGAGAGGGGGTGGAGAAAAGGGTACCCTCCTTCACTGTTGGTGGAATGTAAACTGGTACAACCACTTGGAAAAGAGTATGGCAGCTCCTCAGAAAACCAAATATAGAACTACCATATGACCTAGCAATCCCATTCCTGGGCACACATCTGGACAAGACTTTCACAAAAAATACATGCACCCCTATGTTCATGGCAGCACTATTTACAATAGCCAAGACAGGGAAACAACCCAAATGTCCATCAACAGATGAACAGATTAAGAAGAAGTGAAACATATATACAATAGATTACACTTAGCCATAAAAAAAGAGCAAAATAATGTCATTTGTGGCAACGTAGATGGAATTAGAGATTCTCATTCTAAGTGAAGTAAGTTAGAGAAAGACAAGTACTATATAATATCGCTTATATGTGGAATCTAAAATATGGCACAGATGATCCTATCAACAAAACAGAAAGAGATCGTGGATATGGAGAGCAGATTTGTGGTTGCCGGCGAGGAGTGGGAGGGAGTGGGATGGATGGGGAATTTGGGTTGGTGGATGCAAACTATAACATTTGGAATGATGGGCAATGGGAACTGTGTGTGATTGGGTCACTTAGCTGTAGGACAGAAATTGAAGAAACATTGTAAATCAACTATACTTTAATAAAAAATATTAAAAACCAAAACCAAACAAACGAAAAGAATAGTAGGGTTGATTCTTGCTTCTTTACCAATCACAGTTTAATCTTGGTTGGGCGTTCCTGCCTTCTAGGTATAAGAATTGTTAAGATAACCAGTCATAGATTTATCTTCTCTTCTTAGCATGGATAGTAGCTAACCGTGCTGCTTTAAACCCTCTTCCAAATCACCTAACACTTGCAAAAATAAGATAATAGGTCTACTCTAGTTTCTTCTTCCCGAAGTGCTTCATGGTCTCCAATGGTGTATGTTCTTCCCCATTGCAGTAAGTCAATAAATCCAAATTTGTTCAATGATCAGAATACACCTGGCGGTCTTTGGTTGGAGGACATTGACATCTTATAATAAATAAGTATTTCTGGAAAATGAGATAAATGAAAACTTTTTCTATTGTTGACTTTACAAACTGATTTCTTTGCGTGTAGGAGTTAGAAGCGTAGGAGTCAGAACAGGAGCATTGGATGAGAGTTAATCCCTGGGAGATGTGAATTTCCAGGCCATTCGATTTGCATGTCACAAGTAAAAGGGATGGTTTCCTAGTGGGAGTAATGTTTTAGTTGTATTCTCACTAAAAAGAGAAAACCAGCTGGGCATATGGGAAGTGGGAAGATGTTCTAAAAGGAAGATAACATGGATATTAAAACAGGAGAAGGGAAGAAGGGGCCACGTGAAATGAAAATGTCATTGCTTGAAGCAGAGAGGAGCAATGAATGGGAGAATTACTGGTGGAGCTGAAAACCTTACAGTTGTCATGAGTAGTGGATTTGTAGCTCATAAACTAAACACAGCATATGCTTAAAAAAAAATCAAGAGCTAGACTAAGAGGTCATGTTAAAGAAGATAATAAGTATACTATCTTGAAGGAATGAAAATTAAGATAATCTAAATGTTTATGGAGCTAAAGACATTCAAAGAAGAAAAATCACTTAGAAAAACTAATTCATTTATTTGATGGACATTTCCTCGGTGCCTCCCATTAGGAAGATAAGGTTAAATATCATCACTTTGAAGTTTGATAATCCCCCTTTGCCCCATTTGCAAAACACATCATATCCATAGGTCTGGATTAAATGGTTCACTAATTATAAGCTTTGGGGTTCTTCCATCCTTCAAAGAGTAGAAGTAGTGATGATTTAGGATTTCTATAACACCAAGAACTAGAGGAAGCTTTTTTTTTTTTGTCTTTTTAGGGCCATACCCCCAGCATTTGGAAGTTTCCAGGCTCAGGGTCAAATTGGAGCTGCGGCCGCCACCTACAGCCACAGCCACAGCAACTGAGGATCTGAGCCACATCTGCAACCTACACCGTAGCTCATGGCAATGCCAGATCCTTAACCCACTGAGTGGGGCCAGGGATTGAACCCATGTCCTTACGGATACTAGTCGGGTTCGTTAACTCTGAGCTACAACGGGAACTCCCTGGAGAATGCTTTTAAAATGTCTGTGTCAATCATTAAGAAACATGTTTGAAATGGAGGGAACCTTGGCACATTTAAATTATGCACAGTTTTGGTTTCTTGTAAATATCATTCAAAAGAAATCTTCAAAGTTGTAGCAAAAATGCTTGATAAAAGCATAATGCTTCAAAGGCCAAGTTTTCTGGAAACCTTCTTGATGGTTTTGCTGCCTTTCTTAGCAGTGAAGATGAATTTCACATCCTATGAACTGGAATTCCCTCTGAACAGAATGGCCGGAAGCCAGTGAAAACCCAATTAACCAGAAAACTCAGGAATTGGATCATCTGATTATCTGAATCGTCATTAAATTAATCAACCATAACTTTCTTTTGATTCAACTTTTACTGGTTGATTAGCTTTATTGGAGATCTTTCTTAAATGCCCTAGATATGTATTCCTCTTTTGCAGCCAATTTCCCAAAAATGTGAGGTGGGGAAGGCATTATGTGTCGCAATGAAACGGATGGACTTTGGAGTCACACATTTGGCTTCCAGTTCTGGCTCCATCACTTTGTGATGTGTGGTATGGGGAGATTTAGTTTAACTTCTGTGTATTTCACTTTCCTAGTCTGGAAAATAAGAATAAAAATAGCACCTATTTTAATCGGTTAATATAAAGATTAAAGGATGAATAATAGTCGTAATTTGCTTAGAGCAGTGCCTGGGACTTCGGAAGCACACCAAAAAATGTTAGTTATTATTACTTATTGAAGAGTGTACTCACGGTCATCATTTTATCATGCACCAATAATCGGGAGGCAATCTGGCATATTGGTTAAGGAATGGAGTTCTTTGGGTTGAAGCTTCCTCACTACCCTCTACTAGACCTTGGACAAAGTAGTGCCTCCATGGCTAGATGTGCCAATCTGTAAAAGGGAGAAAACATCAAAATCTGCTTCAAAGGATTGCTGTGTTAAGGGAACACAGACACAAGAATCCCTTTACACAAATATCTGGAACACAATTCATGTTCCCACACACGATAGCTAGGATTGAACAGTACTCCCTCATGGCAGAAATGAGGGATGTTGGATTGAAATGTGTACCGCGCCTCGAGAAAAGCTTGAACGTTTTCTTCTCTGGTGATTACTTTAACATTTGCCTTTTTTTGTCCTTGGACGTGAATTTCAGGAAAAAGTGGATTAAAAAGGTTAGTTAACTGGAGTCAACCAATTGAGGCCTTCCTTACATGTGCGTTCTCATTCAGACTAAGCCAATAGAAGCCTTCGCCCTGCTCTGGCAGGAAAGAAGCTGAAAGGGAGCTTTCCAGCCACAGATTGACTCTGCAGCTCTCAGGGCACACTTGACTGGCTTCCAGGGGGAGAGCACAGCAGGGCTTTGGGGCAGCCGGCTGAGTTCCATCAGCCCTGGAGGAAGCGGGGTGGAGGAGGGGGGCAAGGAGATTATTTCCTAGAGGATCCTCTCAAAGTGAGAGAATTGGTGTTTTTGAATACATCCCTGATAAGTACAAATTTCCTCTTCAGTTGAAAAGGCTCTTTTCCTGTATTCCCCTGTAATCCGTCTCCTTTCAGCAGGCCACAGTTTAGCTTAGCTTTATCACAGCAAACATTAATCAACAGGACCTAGCGACTGTGAGATGTTAATTCTCGGCGACAAGGCATAGAGAACAGGAGATGGGCGGGTAGCAGGGTGGGAGAGGGGCCCTGAGTACTGGATCTTGTGTTCACACCCGGGTCCAAACCCCAGCGGCATCACTTCTTAACCACCCACCTTCAATAGCAACCTCTCCGTGGGGGTTTCCTCCTGTGCAGAGCAGAAAATGCCAGCCCCTGCCTGACAGTGTTGCTGGGAATAATCGACAAGATTATCCACATAAAGTGTTTACCATAGTCTTTGGCACATACTAAAAATTCAATAAAGAGTAGCCATCACTTTTTATTTAGGGGTGACTATTCATTTGGGGTCTTAGCTGTGTGCTCACAGTGTAGCCTAGCACACATGTTTCATCCCTGAAGTCATCAATAGAAATGACAATGAATCATGATAACACACCAGGCCACCAAATGTAGGTTCAAGGAATGAAAACTGTAGGAAATTCTAATTGCCCTCTTCGGATAAATCTTATTCCTCTCAGTTTTGAGAATCCCCATGGACTTTGTCCTGCCCATTTCCATTATGCAAAGGATAATCAGAGGCAATCATAAGAAAGAGTCGAAAGAAAACCAAACCCACCAGATAGCTATGACTCTGAAACAGCTAACTGGACCTTGGAAAGGATGATTTTTGGCTCTTTGACCATCATGAAGTTCTAGTCCTTAAAGACATATGAATACCTAGGGCTAATTCAGTGATTACAAGGTAAAGAAACAAAACCCAAACCAAAAAACAAAAACAAAAACAAAAACAAAAAACAAACGAAAAAAAACCCTAACAGGTCCGCATTATTTTTTAGGACATTTTCACCTATAATTAACTGACAACAACTCAGGACCCAGCAATGTCAAATAAAGAGCTGATGAAAGAACAGTGTCAGCACTTTCTTAAGTGTATTCTCTCATTGACATTTTCTGAGATTCCTCAGGAGAGAGACTCTATTAATGCTGATATGCGAATCTTTAATAAAATAGCATGCCTCTCAAAGAAATCTATCAACTCATGGGCAGATATTAATTAAACACCTACAGTACACAAATCATGGTGCTACACGAGACTATACTCAGCTTTCCCCTTGATGTGTGTATTCTTCCTATATGCCCAACAAGTGCTCATCCTGTCCAGATATTTTCTGAAATTTGGAAAGTTCTTTCATACTTAGAGTTGAAATTAATCATCCTGAAATTTTGCAAATTTGTTCCTAATTGTATCCTTTGGGATATATGCCAATTATTCTGCCAAACATCCATATTTCAAATATTGGACATAATGGGATGGCACATTTCATCTTCTCCAGGACAATGCTCTCATGACTTCGACTGTTTCTCCGAGAACATCTGCATCAAATTCCATCGGACATACTATATTGCAGTGAAATTGCCTGTTAAAACAAGGACCATATCTTTGTGTTTTTGCCTCTCAGTACCTAGCAGTGTCACGGATGTAGTAGGTTCTTAAGGAATATTTTTTGAGTCCAGCGTTGATACATTTTTTTGCCCCTAAGCTTGCTAAGTTCAAAAGTAGGTTAAGGCATTGTAGGGAGTAGCAGATGATACACCCCGGGATCATCTCTTAACTATGGTTAAGGACTGCTATTTCCGTGCTGTGGAATTTTACACTCCACCCATTTCCTGTACTGTTGTAGGCGATGACACTTCCCTCTACTCTGATGGCGCTGGTGATTTCTGTGACAGATGTGGTCAGGTCCATGTTGTACAAAGTCTATCCTCACCGACCCTGAAAATCCTCCAAGGAGAGACCCATTTCCCCCTTGTGAGGCAGAGTATCCTGGGAATACTTCTTGGATAGCTTTGTAAAGTCTGTGCATAAACTAATATATGTAAAATAAAGAGACAGATTTCCTATAGTGGTTCTCTCAGCAGGGCTGACTTGACTTGTCAGTGGAGTTGCCTGCCACTTTAGAATAATGCTAGGAAAAAAATGTTACTGCATGGAAATCTCCAAGTGGGAATGATTTCAGTGTTCAACCCAAGGAGTTGGTCTTTCATGAAAATGGAAATTCTCCTGGGAAGATCCACCTTGCGAGGACAGTAGCTCTTTTTCCCTTTGGGTTTTTCATAACCTTCCCTAAGAAGGATGTGGGTTGACAAAGTAGGCTGGGTGCAAAGGATGATCCCACCAAGGGGGAAATGTGTGCAAAGGGGATCCTGAGGAACATCATTGCAAGTGAGTCTCGTGAACTCCTCCTGAGGCAGACAGACCACGGTCCCCCCTCACTGAATGGTTAGGAAATGGTGACTCAGAAGAAACAGGGACATGCAGGGTTTACAGAGTTCTTCTGGTAGTCAGACCAGAACCCAAACCTTCAGCCTCTTACCCCAGAGACGGCAGACTGTGATCTTGAGGGTGGAGTCTGTGTCTTGCTTCGATTTATTGTATTTAATTTTTTTTCTTTTTGAAGCCACACCTGTGGCATATGGAAATTCCTGGGCCAGGGGTTGGATTGGAGCTGCAGTTGCCGGCCTATGCCACAACCATAGCAATGCCAGACCCAAGCCGCATCTGTGACCTATGTCACAGCTTGCGGCAACACCAGATCCTTAACCCCCTGAGTGAGGCCAGGGATCGAATCCACATCCTTGTGGATACTAGTCAGGTTCTTAATCCACTGAACCACAACAGGAACTCTTCATTTTTTAAAGTTTTATTGAAGTATAGTTGATTTACAATATTGTGATGGTAATTTCCGCTGCATAACAAAGTGATTCAGTTATACATATTCACAATTCATTTTTTTTTTCAGATTAGTTTTCCATATCGATCATCACAAGACATTGGGTAGAGTTTGCTGTGCTATTCAGCAGGTCCCTGTTGGCCAGTCACACTGTGGTCTATGGACTGATTTCTATAGCATTCTTTCCCAAGGATATGTACTTTGGCACTTAGTGCGTATTTACTGTAAAATTGAGGAATGGGTGTGTGCCTCTGTGCTTCCAAGATTTCTGGTATTCTAGTATGCTGGGGTGGGGATACCTGTCCCTTGCTTCTCCTGTTTCCACGAAGAGGAGACTTCAGTTGCACTTTTTTTTTCTCTCTAACCACACTCTTCTAAGCCCTAGAGATAGCTGTTCTGATGTTGAGAGCCTGATAACGCTTGTGACAATTTATTAACAGATTGGCCGCTGTTCCTCTAAAACAATCAGCAAGCTGAACCTCGTTTCTCTCTTCTGCTTTACTTGTATAATGGATGAATAAGGAGGGTCAGGGCTTGCCCTCAGCTTTCTCATCCCTTGCAGGGAAAACTCCCAGCCGTGTCATTTGAAAGGGAGGCAGGTTATCCATCTCCTAATGCTGGTCTCTCTTCTGCACACTCTCTTCTGAGAGCAACTGGATTTGTGAGGCAAACCACAGTCATCCAGGCAGTTGGCTATTAAGGAAATCTTGGGATGGGGGTGGCGGGGAAATGCCTTGCCGACCTAATTCACCTATAGGTAGGAAGAGAAAAGATCTAGCTTCAGGACGTGTTAGGTAGAAATTGCTACATTGCCTCGGTGCCATACAGTCTTCACTCCAGCATTACTGGGGACTTCAGGAAATGCTGTGCCGCTGCTTATAAGGATGAAAATGTGTCCCTCCTTTAGCTCCTTGGGTGTATATTCTCCATGGCATAGAACCCAGAGAGGAGGAGGGTTGATTGGCTGAGATGACCAGTTTCCTCATATTGTCTATGAGATAATCAGGTAAAGGGTTCGGCCCTGACTTCAGAGTCTGAAGCTGGATATAGAGAAGTTACATCGTAGACCGTCTTATCAAAGCTGCAGCTTTCTTTCTATTCTTTTTTTAAAAAATGTATTACAGTTGATTTACAATGTTCTATCAGTTCCTGCTGTACAGCACAGTGACCCAGTTATACACATATATACATTTTTTTCACATTACACTTCATCATATTCCTTCATAAGAGATTTTAGTTCCTGTGCTATACAGCAGGATCTCATTGCCTATCCACTCCAAATGCAATAGTTTGCATCTACTAACCCCAACTATTTCTTCTTATCAAATCCTTCCAGAACAGCGTTTTACATTTTTAAAGTGCATTTTAACTATCATAACCCTACTAAAACTTGAGGTGACTTCCAGAATCTTTTTAGCTAATATTATTTTTTTTTAAAATGACTGTTAAGGTGTACCATTTCCAACTTGACCTTGTTCTTATTCTTTTTTTTTTTTTTTTGCTTTTTAGGGCCGTGCCTGCAGCATATGGAAGTTCCCAGGCTAGGGGGTCTCATTGGAGCTGTAGCCTCCATCCCATGCCACAGCCACAGCAACTCGGGATCAGAGCCGCATCTGCGACCTACATCACAGCTCATGGCAACGCCAGATCCTTAACTCACTGAGTGAGGCCAGGGATTGGATACACATCCTCATGGATCCTAGTAGGGTTCATTAACCACTGAGCCACAACAGGAACTCCTGACCCTGTTCTTCTTAATTTCCTCCTCTATGCAGTAATTAGATAAAACTGTAAAATATATATAGTACCTAAGGAGTCTTCCTCATGGAAGAAGAATGGAAGCATGGAGTCAGCAAGAGTCGGTCTCATCAGTAATGATGGAGATTCAGGGTCAGTGTAGTGAGCATATGCTTCCACTCATATTTCTTTTCTTTTCCTTCTTTCCTTCTTCCTTCCTCCCTTTCTTTCTTTCTTTCTTTCTTTCTTTCTTGTCCACAGCATTCAGAAGTTCCTGGGCCAGGGATTGAACCTGAGCCACAGCAGCAACCAGAGCCACAGTAGTGACAATTCCAGACCCTTAACCCACTGAACCACCAGGGAACTCACTCATGTTTCTTTGCAATGGGTCTTGTAGATAGAGTAAACACAAAGTCCTGGGCTACACAGCAATCTGTCAGTTTTCTGACTGTAAAACTCAATGGGAGGTTAACGGAGCTGTCTAGCCTCCAACCTGAGGTAGACATCCTTCCAGTTAAAGGCAAAGCCACTTCAGAAAGACATGCATCCCTTGCAAGAGGAGGAAAACAAAGAGGAATAAGAACAGAGGAGGAGGAAAGAAAAGAAGGGAAGAAAGAGGCGGAAGAGAAATACATGTGCTTTTTTGGTCCTTACTGCTCTTCGAGCTACTGGATGGCAGATTCTCCCTATTTCTCCAATCAGAGAAGTCACTGTCTCCCCAGAGAAGAATCCAGTGAGAAGCTTGCATGAATAAATGGAAAACTTTCTTCTTATATTCTTTCCTTAGGGACACAACTAGATGTATCCATAAGTGGAAGAGTATTTGCTCCTACAAGAGATGAGAGATAAAAGACCAGAGCAGAACATCAAAGTAGATACAAAGCTAAAAGAGGCTCTCTTCTTCCTAGCAGGGCTATAAAATACCATATGTGCCACACTTTCTAGGATCCTCACAAGAATGTCTTCCACAAAACGCACATAGTTAAATACCTTCTTTTTCTTCTTCTATCGTTCTTATTATTTCACGTATTTTGCTAGCTACTATAGTGACATCTGATGTCTCTTTGCTCCCAAACACCTGAGCTTTCATTGTACTATGAATGTGATAGATGATTAAGAAATATTTTTGACAAATCGAATATAAACACTTCCCCTGACCACCATTGAATGGGATGGTATTTGCGAAAAGGTTGTGGACCTGGGAATATGCTACACTGCTCCATAAATGTAACACAGGTGTAATGTCATGCAACTGATAAAGATTCCTGAGTTTGAATTCACTTTATTGGAAACTGAAGATGAGAATGTATTGAGAGATGGGATTAAGATGGCGGAATAGAAGGACTGGAGCTCAACTTCTCTCCTAAAAACAACAAAATTCACAACTAAAGACTGAGCACTCTTCACCCAAATGGACTGGAAACCTTAAAAAAGATATCCTACTCCAGAAGAAAAAGAGGAGGACGCATCAAGAGGTAGGAGGGGCAATTTTGTGATATAAACAACCCCATACCTCCTGGGTGGGAAGCTCCACAGACTGGAAACTAACTGGTTCACAGAGACTCACCTACAGGAGTGAGAGTTCTGAGCGACACATCAAACTCTCACATGTGGGGATCTGGCATGGGGAGAAAGAGCCCCAGAGCATCTGGCATTGAAGGCCAGTGGGGCTTGTGTGCAGGAGCTCCATGGGACTGGGGGAAATGGAGACACCATTCCCAAAAGGTGCACACAGATTTTCACGTGCACTGGGGTCCCAGGGCAAAGCAAAGTCTCTTTAGGAATCTGGGTCAAACCTGACCGCAGTTCTTGGAGGACATCCTGGGAAAACAGGGGTGAACGTGGCTTGTTGTGAGGGAAGAACATTGAAAGCAAAGCTCTCAGGAATATTCAGCAGCTTGCCTTTCTCTGGAGGTGGCCATTTCGGGAAAATCAGGCCCCACCCATCAGCCAGCTGCTGAGAAGCCCCAGGGCAAACAACAATCCAGGTGGGATCACAGCCTCGCCCCTCAGTAAACAGGCTACCTAAAGACCCCTCAGGCACACAGCTGCCTCTAATCCCATCCAGAGACTAAACCTCACACACCAGAGGGATTAGAATTGGCATCAGCCCCTCTCATCAGGAAGCCTACAGCAAGCCCCCCATATTGACTTCATCCACAGGGGGCTAGACATCAGAAGTAAGAGAGGCTACAACTCTATTATCTGTAAAAAGGTCACCACACCAAAAACCTATAAAAATGAAAAGATAGAGAACTATAACTCAGATGAGGGAGAAAGGAAAAACCCTAGAAAAACAGCTAAGCAAGGAGGAGATTCTTAGCCTCCAGGAAAAAGACTTTAGACTGTCAATGCTGAAGATGATGCAAGGCATTGGAAATAAATTGGAGGCAAAGATGGATAACTTGCAGGAAACACTGAGCAAAGAGATACAAGATATAAAACTTAAACAAGAAGAGATGCAAAATACAATAACTGAAATAAAAAATTCACTAGAAGCAGCTAACAGCAGGATACAGGAGGCAGAAGAATGAATAAGCGAGGTGGAGGACAGATTAGTGGAAATTACAGATGCAGAACAGAAAAGAGAAAAAAGATTGAAAACAAATGAAGAGAGTCTCAGAGAAATCTGGGACAACGTTAAATGCACCAACATCTATATTTTAGGGGTGCCAGAAGGAGAACAGAGAGAGAAGGAGACAGAAAAAATATTCCAAGAGATAATAGCCGAAAACTTCCCTAACATGGGGAAGGAATCACTCACTCAAATCCAGGAAGCACAATGAGTATCATATAAAATAAACCCAAGGAGGAACACCCTGAGACACATATTAATCAAACTGACCAAAATTAAAGACAAAGAGAAAATCTTGAAAGCAGCTAGGGAAAAGAAACAAATAACATACAAGGGAACCTCAATAAGGTTATTGGCAGATTTTTCAACAGAAACTCTGCAGGGCAGAAGGGAGTGGCATGATATACTTAACACGATGAAAGGAAAAAACCTCCAACCAAGATTACTCTACCCAGCAAGGCTCTCATTCAGATTTGAAGGAGAAATCAAAAGCTTCACAGATAAGCAAAAGCTGAGAGAATTCAGCAACACTAAACCAGCCTTACAACAAATACTAAAGGAACTTCTATAGGCAGAAAAGAACAAGAGAAGAAGGAAAGAAAAAAGAGCAGCAAAAACAAATCCAAAATAATTAATAAAATGGCAATAAGAACATACATATCAATAATTACCTTAAATGTTAATGGACTAAACACCCCAACCAAAAGACATAGACTGGATGAAGGGATACAAAAACAAGACCAATATATTTGCTGTCTTCAAGAGACCCACTTCACTTCTAGGGATACATACAAATTGAAAGTGAGAGGATGGAAGAAAATATTTCATGCAAACGGGGATCAAAAGATAGCTGGAGTAGCAATACTCAGACAAAATAGACTTTAAAATGAAGAATATTTTAAGGGACAAAGAAGGACATTACATAATGATCAAAAGATCAATCCAAGAAGATGGTATAACAATTTTAAATATCTATGCACCCAACACAGGTTCACCACAATATATAAGGCAAATGCTAACAACCTTAAAAGGAGAAATTGACAATAACACAATAATAGTGGGGGAATTTAACACCCCACTTACAGCAATGGACAGATCAACCAGACAGAAAATCAATAAGGAAACACAGGCCCTGAATGATGCATTAAACCAGATGGACTTAATAGATATTTATAGGACATTTCATCCAAAAGCAACAGGAGACACATTCTTCTCAAGTGCACATGGAACATTCTCTAAGATTGATCACATCCTGGGCTACACATCCAACCTCGGTAACTTTAAGAAAATTAAAATCATATCAAGCATCTTTTCCGACCACAATGCTCTATGACTGGAAATCAACAGCATGAAAAAAACTGCAAAAAACACAAACACATGGAGGCTAAACAACATGCTACTAAACAACCAATGGATCACTGAAGAAATCAGAGGAAATTAAAAAATACCTAGCAGCAAATGACAACGAAGATATGACACTCCAAAACCTATGGGAATGCAGCAAAAGCCATTCTAAGAGGAAAGTTTATAGCAATACAAGCCCACCTCTGGAAACTGAAGACGAGTCTGGATATCACACATTTGCTGAAATAATTGTGCATGTTGTTCTAAAGGGGTTTGCAAGTTGAATGGAAAAAAAGAAACTGAAGGTGAACCCTTTACTTTTTTGTGTTTAACAACTGCATTGCAATACATGCTATGCAATTCACCCACTTAAACTATCAGTTTAATGATTTTTAGCATATTGAAGAGTTGTGTAACCATCACCACCATCCACTTTAGAACATTTCATTATGTCCAAAAGAAACCCCACGCCTGTTAGCAGTCACTCCTCATTCCTCAGCTCAATTCCCTAAACCCCAAGTCCTAGGCAAACACGAATCTACCTTCTGTCTACATTTGTCCATTTTCTAAACATTTCATGTAAATGGAATCATCCAATATATAGTCTTTTGAAACTGGCTTCTTTCATTTGGCATAATGGCTTGAAAGTTTATCCATATTTAGCAAGTGTCAATACTTCATTCTTTCTATGGTTGAATATTGTCTACATGTAAGCATCTACCACATTGTACTTATTCATCAGTTGATGGACATTTGGGTTGCCTCTACTTTTTGCCTCTTATGAATAAAAAATGCTGCTATGAACATTTGTGTACTTTTTTAAAAACTTTACTGAACTATAGTTGACTTACAAAGTTACGTTAATTTCAAGCATACAGCAAAGTAAATAAGTTTATACATGTACATACATCCATTCCTTTTCAGATTGTTCTCCCATATAGAATACTACACAGTACTGAGTAAATTTCCCTATGCTATACAGTAGGTCCCCATTATTCATATATTCTAATATATAGTAGTATGTATATATCAATCCCAACTCCCAAATTTATCCCCATATTTCCCCTTTGGTAAACATATAAGTTGCTTTTGAAAACTTGAGTCTTATTTCTATTGTCAGGTTTATTGTATCATTTCTATTAGGTTCCACATATTAGTGATTTCATATGATATTTGTCTTTCTGTCTGACTTACTATACTTAGCATGATAATTTCTAGGTCCATCCATGTTGCTGCAAATGGCATTATTTCATTCTTTTTATGGTTGAGTAATAAATATTCCATTGCCTGTATGTACCACATCTTTATCCAATCTTCTGTTGATGGACATTTTGCTTACTTCTATGTCTTGACTATTGTAAACAGTGCTATAATAAACATTGGAATTTCAAATTATGGTTCTCTTCAGATAGATGTCCAGGACTGGGATTGGTGGATCATGTGGTAGATCTATATTTAATTCTTTAAGAAAACTTCATACTGTTCTCCACAGTGGTTGCACCAGTTTATGTTCCCACCACAGTGTAGGAGGGTTCCCTTTTCTTCCCACCCTCTTCAGTATTTATTATTTGTAGAATTTTTGACTGGTGTAAGGTGATACCTCACTGTAGTTTTACTTTGATTTTCTCTGATAATTAGTGATGTTGAGCATCTTTTCATGTGGTTTTTGACCATATATCTATCTTCTTCGGAGAAACGTCTGTTTAGATCTTCTATTTTGTTTGTGTGTTTTTTGCTTTTTAGGGCAGCACCTGTGGCATACGGAAATTCCCAGGCTAGGGGTCAAATAGGAGCTACAGCGGCCAGCCTACTCCACAGCCACAGCAACATGGGATCTGACCTATGTCTGTGATTAAATCCACAGCTCACAGCAATGCTGGATACTTAACCTACTGAGCAAGACCAGGGGTTGAACCCTCGTCCTCATGGATACTAGTTGGGTTCATTACTGCTGAGCCACAATGGGAATGCCAGATCTTCTGACCATTTTTTAATTTGGTTGCTTTTTTTTTTTTAAATATAAAGCTGTGTGAGATGTTTGTATATTTTGGAGATTAATCCCTTGTCAATAGCTTTATTTGCAAAGTTTTTTTCCCATTTTGTGGGTTGTCTTTTCATTTTGTTAATGGTTTCCTTTGCAAAGCAAAAATTTTTAAGTTTAATTAGGTCCATTTGTTTATTTGTTTTTATTTTCATTCCTCTAGGAGGTGGATCAAAAAAGATACTGCCATGATTTATGTCAAAGAGTGATTTGCCTATGTTTTTCTCTAGGAGTTCTATAGTATCTGCTCTAACATTTAGGTGTTTAAGCCATTTTGAGTTTAGTTTTGTGTATGGTGTTAGAGAGTTCTAATTTCCTTCTTTAACAGTTTTCCCAGCACCACTTATTGAAGAGAGTGCCTTTTCTCCATTGTATATTCTTGCTTCCTTTGTTATAGATTAACTGACCATATGTGCATGGGTTTATTTTGGGGCATTCTATCCAGTTCCACTAATCTATATGTCTGTTTTTGTGCCAGTACCATACCGATTTGATGACTGTAGCTTTGTATAATATTCTGAAGTCGGGAAGCCTGATTCCTCCAGCTCCATTTTTCTTTCTCAAGAATTGCTTTGGCTATTGGAGGTCTTTCGTGTTTCTATATAAATTTAATTTTTTTTGTTTTAGTTCTGTGAAAAATGCCATGGGTAATTTAATGGGGATTGCACACAAGTTTTTAATGTGGATATATGTTTTCATTTCTCTTGGGCATATACCTATGGGCAGAATTGTTGGGTAATACTATAACTCCACATTTCACATTTTTAAGAATTTTCAAAATGTTTTCCAAAGCTGCTGCACCATTTTACATTTCCATCAGCAATGTATGAAGGGTTCCAGTCCTTCAAAACCTAATAAATACTTGCTACAGTTTGAATTTTTAATTTTAACAGTCCTAATAGATACAATGTGCTGTAGTGTTTTTGGCTTGCATTTCTGTAATGACTAATGGTATTGATCATCTTTCAAGCTTTTTTGGACATTTATTTATCTTCTTAGGTTAAATATCAATTCAAATTCTTTATTTTTTTAGAAATTGGGTTGTCTTTTAATTAAGTGCTTTATACATTCTGAATAAAAGTCTCTTATATAATTTGCAAATATTCTACCATCATTTGCAGTTCCCATTCTGTGAACTCTTTTCACTTTCTAGATGGAGCATTTTGAAGGGCAAAAGTTTTGTATTTTGAGAAAGTCCGATTTATCCATCTTTTCTTTTGTTGCTTTTGCTTTTAATGTCATATGTAATAAGTCTTTACTTAATCAAGGTCATGAAAAGTTACTCCTACATTTTCTTCTAAGAGATTTATAGGAGTTCCCATTGTGCCTCAGTGGAAATGAATCTGACTAGTATCCATGAGAATGTAGGTTCAATCCCTGGTCTTGCTCAGTGGGTTAAGGATCCGGCGTTGCCGTGAGCTGTGGTGTAGGTTGCAGAGATGGCTCAGATCCTGCATTGCTGTGGCTTTGGTGTAGGAGAGGAGCTACAGCTCTGATTGGACCCCTAGCCTGGGAACCTCCGCATGCCGTGGGTGCGGCCCTAAAAAGACAAAAAAAAAAAAAAAGAGAGAGAGAGAGAGACTTATACTTTTGGACCTTTCATTTAGGTCTATGATTCATTTAGAGTTAAATTTTACTCATGGTATGAGGAAGAAGTCCAATTTTATTCTGTGGATATCCAACTGTCCCAGTATTATTGGTTGAAAATACTGTTTTCTCCCAAAGGCTTATCTAGGCCCCTTTGTCAAAAATCATTAATGAACCATAAATGTAAGAATGTATTTACAGTCTCTATTCCATGTGTCTTTATTTGTGTCAGTACCACTGTGTCTTCATTACTGTAGCTTCACAGTAAGTCTTCTAATCTACGAACATGGAAGTGTCTTCCCATGTACTTAAGTCTTCTAAATTTTTTTTTTTTTTTTTTGGCCACTCTTAAGGCATGTGGAAGTTCCCAGGTCAGGGACTGAACACACACCATAGCAGCAACCCAAGCCACAGCAGTGACAATGCTGGATCGTTAATCTGCTGTGCCACTAGAAAACTTTCTCCTTTGAAGTTTTTTTTCAACAGTGTCGTCTTGTTTTCAGGGTACAATTTTGCACTTCTTTTGGTAAATGTATTCCTCAGAATTTTATTCTTTCTTATGATATTGTAAATGAAATCGTTTCCTTAATTTCATTTTTGGATTATTTATTGCTAGTGCATAGAAGCACAACTGACCTCTGTATATTGATCCTGAAATCTTGCTGAACTCCTTTATTAGTACCAATCATTTTTTGGTGAATTTCTTAGATTTCCTATAATGAAATCATATCATCTCCAAATAGAGATAATTTTGCTTCCTCCTTTCAAGAGGAAGGCTTTTGATCTCATTTGCTTGCCTAACAGTCCTGGCTAGAACTTCCAGTACAATGGTAAATAGATGTGATGAGGGCAGACATCCTTGTCTTGTTCCTGATTTTAAAGGAAAAACACTCATCAAAAAATATGAGCTTAACTTTGGGTTTTTCACATATCCTCATCAGGTTAAAGAAGGTCCCTCCTCATCCTAGTTTGTTGAGTGTCTTTTATAATAAAAGGGTGTGGAGGTTTGTCAAATGCTCATGTTATTGGTGACCTTTATTCTATTGATACAGTGTGTTACATTAACTGATTTTTAGATGTTAAACTGACCTTGAGTTTAGGGGATAAACTCCACTTAGTCATGGTGTATAATCCTATTTATATGTTGGCGGATTTGATTGGCTAATGCTTTGTTAAGACTTTTTGCTGTTTATATTCATAACAAATATTGGTTCATGGTTTTATTTCCTGGAGATGCCTTTGGTTTTGGAATCAGGTAACACTGGCCTCATAGAATGATTTGGGAAGTGTTCTCTTCTCTTCCCGTTACGTGTCTTAAACACAAAAATTGTTCCTACCTCTTATATCTTGCCAGGTAATCTCCTTCATTTTGTTTATAAATTATAGCATATCTAAACTTCCTCATCAGTCAGCACTTAAGAAAGTGCCTATGCGATTTGAACCAATTTATTCTCATCACCAAACAGTATTTAGAATGCTCCCACATGATTTCAACTAATTTAGTATTCCCATGAGAGAAGTCAGGTGGGAGGTAGAGAGATGATGTGTGTTGCTAACATTCAGCAGTTAAGCACAGGGAGGGAAGGAATGCCCGGAGGAAACTCACCCTCCAAGGGGCAGAGCACTTGGTCCACAGACCAGAATAAAACCTCAGTATTCCACAAATCACCATGTTTATTATTATCATCATCACTATTTTGTATCCTACCTTTAGACTCTAAGAAAGGAGACTCGTTTAATTGTAAGCAATCTTAAACCTTGCTTCTTTTTTCTCCTTCCTGCTAGAGGTTTTTTCCTCCCTCCCTTCTCCCATCCTTCCTTCCTTCCTCCCTCCCTTCCTCCCAAAACGAAATCTGCTACTGGCCTCAGATAACCTCAGTGGAGATAATCCATTGATGCCTTAAAAATAAAATAAGCAAATCAATAATTAAAGTTTGAGTGTTCTTTCTTAGCTGAACTCATATATCCCACTCACTGTTGTGAAAACACTGGGGAATTAAAGATTTTACAAACAAAACAGCAACAACAACAGCACAAGACCCTGTCCAATTCTGGATACATTAACATACTCTGGCCCCTTTTACAACACTAGGCTTTACTGAAATGCTTCTGCCTCATTTTAAATGCTGTAAAACTATAATCCTTTATTACCTAAATAGCTGCTGTATATCGATGTTTCTTTTTTTCCTTCTTTCTTTCTTTCTTTCTTTCTTTTTTTTTTTTCTTTTTTGGTTTTTAGGGCCACACCCACCACATATGGAGGTTCCCAGGCTAGGTGTTGAATCAGAGCAACAGCTGCCAGCCTATGCCACAGCCACAGCAATGCAGGATCTGAGCCGCATCTGTGACCTACACCACAGCTCACAGCAATGCCGGATCCTTAACCCACTGAGTGAACCCAGGGATCAAACCTGCAACTAGTTACTAGTCAGATTCCTTTGCACTGCACCACAACAGGAACTCCCAATGTTTCTATTTTTAAATAATCAATTTCAGTAGGTGTTTAATTTAGTAACTAGTGTGTATTAGGGATTGAAGAGGAAAGAAGGTTCAGATACCCTTTGTTTTGAGGCATTTACAGTCTTACTGAAAAAGGCATATATATAAGTAATAATTTAAAAAGAATTCAAGATACTTTAATCCAGGTTAACAGGCACTTACTGTTTACCTATTATGTTCAAGGCACGGCCTGTCACTCAGAGGTGAAAATATAAGAGCACGGGAAAATGAATAAATGGGAAAGTTGAAATGAAGAAAATGCTTCCAGAATAAAAGATGAAGAGGATATGGATTGACAAAGAAATGGGAGGCATTAACAATGATTTCAGCCTGAAGATTAATTAGCAATGGTTTTCCCTTCCATTTCAAACAAGCAGCCAATTTAAAAACTGTCAACTAATTTTCTTTACTCTGATTTCCTCTTAATCACATATAAATAAACCCAAATTCTAATCTTTCTTTATTTCTTTTGTTGGTGTCATTGTCAAATATGTCTTACCTGGAGTCAATTTCTCATGCTTTTAAGTTATCCAGGCTCACTTACGCATCCTAAAAAACGTAATGTTTTCCTTTGTTCCAAAGTACAAAGGAAACATAGATTCACATAGTGCTTTCTGTTTCAAGTTCAGAAAACAACTTGTTCTTGGAGATTTCTAAGTCATTATTTTGACTCCTGGGCTAAGGGTCTTGTCAGCATATTAACAAATACCTAGAGAATTTAAATAAAACGTCTCAACAACCAATTTCTGCTCATCCTTTAATTAAGAAACAAGGTGCAGCTTCTTTTTCAGTTTTGCAATTTAAATTCCCTCCCTCAGGTTTCATCCTGTCAGTGAAGGGAGTCAGTTCAGATGAAAAGACGTGGCGAAGATGCAACTAGTAGGCATTCTTATTTTGAGTACAGAGATGAGCACAATGTGTACAATTTTTTTTTTCAACTAGAAACATGCCTTGTTTTCTTGAATATTAAAAGAAAAAAAGAAAAATTACTTGTAAGAGGGTCTTGGTTCAGGTACAGAAGTTCCTATAAGAGAAAAGGAACTTGCTTATTCATTCCTTCTTTCATTCAATGTATATATTGGTGTATAATTATACACACACACACATATACGGTGTATACTATATACTAAGCATTATTATAGACATTAAGGATGTTAATGGAGTGGTGTTGATGGAGGTGATCTCTCCTCTTATGGGGCTTAATTCTAGTGAAAAAGACAAATAATAAATAAGATAAATAAGTATTAAATATAAGGTGTTACGTATTGGTGAATCAGGAAAAACAAGCAGAAAAAGGGAGTTATATGTGTCTGGGGTAGAGGCGGGACATTTTAGAGAAAGTGGATGAGAAAGACTTTACCATAAAGATAATCTGGGGAAGAGGTCCAGAAAGAAGTGAAGGAACAGCTGTGAGAAAACTACATTTCCATATCTTGTGATAAATCATCATGGAAAAGAATATGAAAAAGAATGGACATGTATCTTTATAATTGAATCACTTTGCCATACAGCAGCAATTAACTATAATAAATCAACTATAATAAAATATATTTTTTTTAAACGAAAGAAAGAAAGAAAAAACAGCTGTGGTGTCTTCCGGAGAAGAGCACCCCAGGCAGAGGAAACAGTAAGTTCCAAGGCCCCGAGGCAGCCCCACCCAGCAAGTTCAAGAAGCAGCCTATGGTGGCCCGTGTGGGCTGGACTGGGCTGAAAGCAGGGAGGTGAGCCCAGAGAGATCAAGGCGAGTGAGGGACAGGCCCAGCCCTGCAGATCCCAGTGAGCACTTTGGCTTTTCCATGCCGGAGGATGGGAGGCCACTGCACAAGATCACCTTGGTTGCTGGGATGAGAAGAGAAGGCAGGGGTGCAGGTGAAAAAGGATCTGTACAGTTAGGAGGTTTTTGCACAAACCTAGGCAATATAGATGTGTTCTCCAAATGTCTCTCTTATTACTTAAAGCAAACTACAGCCTGCTGCCCCCAATCCCTTTGCGGCGTGTTCTGGAGATAAATTTTATTGGAACACAGCCAGGATCATCCATTTACCTTTAGCCTATGGCTTTCTTCCCTCTCCACCAGCAGAGTTGAGGGCTTGCAAAGAGACCACATGGCTGGTGCAATTGAAAAGGTTTAGTATTTGGCCCTTCACAGAAAAGGTTTGCCCCCTCTGACTCAGAATCTCCTGGAAGGAGGGTGGGGGCAGTGAAGCTGCCTTCTGGATGTACAGCACAGCATATGCACAAACCACTCTTTCTCTTCATTACAATTCTGTGTAGTGTTTGCACTCTGCAGGAGGTATAAAAAATTCTATCTCGGTCTTAGTAAGAAACAGGACACTATGAAAATAAGATTAGTCTTTCAATAAAAGATAATGGAGGAGTTCCCTGGTGGCACAGTGGGTTAAGGATCCAGCGTTGTCACTGCTGTGGCTCAGGTTACTGCTGTGGCATGGGTTCGATCCCTAGCCCCAGAACCTCTGCATGCCATGGGCATAGCCAAAAAAAAAAAAAAAAGAGAGAGAGATAATAGAGAAATCATTCATTCACTCAAGAAATAGTCCTTGAAAGTGCCATTTTTCAGTCACAAGATTTAACCAACTAGAAAGACATACACACACGAGTAAATATATAATTACAAAAGCACTAAGTGCCATGAAGGGAAGAACGAGGTTCAATAGAGAGGACAAGGGACATACTCTGTATGCAGGAAGTCAAAGGAAGTAGCATTTTAGTTGAGACCTGGAGGATGAGAGGGTGAGAAAGACAGAGGAAACATTTCACATACAAGGAACAGGATGTAGAAACATGGTGAATTGGAGGGAAAATTAGAAAAACTAGGAAGAAAACACAGACACAGGCATGAGCACGCACACACACACACACACACACACACACCTCTCATGGGTACACACATATGTGAATGGCTGGGTCATGAGTAGAGTCATGGAAAGTGGCTGGATATAGAAAGGGGGTTGGAAAACACTGGGCTTTGTAGATCATGTGAAGGAATTCTGATTTTATTATAAGTCCAATGGGAAGCCACTGAATGACGCAAGGTAAAAAAAAGTCGTAAGTTTTGTCTTTTATGCATAATTCTGGCCCCTGGAGGCCAATGCATCAAAAGGGACCAAGAATTAGAGTCCAGCCCAACCAGTTAGGAGCAGGTTTGCAGAGGCTCAGCAAAGAGAGGATGACAGTGGCTTACAATAAGTTGGTGTCTATAGTTTAACTGAACATTTATTGTATTTTTACTATGAACAAAATATTATTCTTGGATCTACGTTGGTGGGAAGGTAAGTCAATGGAGATCGTCTCTGCCTTTGATAAACCCATAGCTCTGGAAAGTAAGAAAAGTATACGAATACTTGCTATATGTGGTCAACCATGAAAAGCTCTATTCTTATGACAACTTGAAAGAGTACTTACTACTGCAGCCCAAGGGAAGGACAATTTCTACAGACTGCACTGGTGAAAGAATCTTAGTTACCACTATTCCCAATGCTAAGCAAACTATCTCAGTACCTCACCCATAACAGAGACTTGGGAAATGTTGGAAGAATAGCCTGAATCATGTCTCTGGATTTTTGCCTTGTTCATTATTTCCAAACACTAATTTCAGTACCTGGATGTGCCAGTCTCGGCTCCTTCCTACACTGCTCTGTTGCTACCAGTTGGTCTATTTCTTGCCAGCAGACCTTCCTTGTGCCTTGATCAGACTGTCTGCCAGGACAACTGTGTCCCTCCCTGCGCTAACAGCTTGCTTGTTTTTATGCTGACTGTTGCCAGGTGTTAGTTGGGTCTGTCCTCCCAGTGTAGATGGGAGCCAAGAATAAGAAGCAAAGACGCCAAAGTTGAAATAGTTTACACAAGTCCAAGACCTGACAAGGATACCTCGTCTTGTGGCCAAGAGTTCTTCGATTCAATTTGGATCTATAGGAGAGTCCCCCTCCTCCACGAGGGCCTTGCACACACTAGGTGTTTAATAAACCCTAACTGAATAAAAGCAACACAAAGTAAAATGTGAGACATTTCCATTAAGCCAGT
The DNA here is from genome assembly GCF_016906955.1 of Phacochoerus africanus. NCBI lineage: Eukaryota > Metazoa > Chordata > Mammalia > Artiodactyla > Suidae > Phacochoerus > Phacochoerus africanus. The sequence goes on from NC_062552.1 coordinate 43,802,144, forward strand.
TCATTAGCAGACACTGCACACAATGAAGAATATTCCAGGGTGTTTTCCTGCTGCTACGGAGACAGTCTGCCATGCCCAATCTTTTCTCTTGCTCTCCAAGCTGGAATCACTTCCATTTGTGGGGTGAGTCTCACCCAGCACGAGCCAACTCAGGCAGAGAGCATAATATAAACCTTAATAGCACCAAGAACTGGAGCCTGAATTAGCCTGGGGGCATAGACTGTGGTTCTTTGAGGGAAAGGATAGAATACTGATTAAAGCTGAGTTTTTGGAGCCTGAATTCTGGCAGTTTCTTGCTTCATGCTGTCATATTTAGGTTGTGTGATACTGGGCAAATTTCTTAACTTCTCTGAATCCTAATTACTTTATTTGTAGAAGGAAAATAATGAAATCTCCCACAAAGGGCAAAGCCTTGAAGGTAAATCTTTTTTTTTTTTTTGTCTTTTTGCCACTTCCTGGGCTGCTCCCGTGGCATATGGAGGTTCCCGGGCTAGGGGTTGAATCGGAGCTGTAGCCGCCGGCCTACGCCAGAGCCACAGCAATGCGGGATCCAAGCCGCGTCTGCAACCTACACCACAGCTCACGGCAACGCTGGATCGTTAACCCACTAAGCAAGGCCAGGGATTGAACCCGCAACCTCATGGTTCCTAGTCGGATTTGTTAACCACTGCGTCAGGACGGGAACTCCCTTGAAGGTAAATCTTGACATGAGATCAGCATTGGATAAGTAAGTGGTAGTGATGGTGAAATTCTATGGTGATGTGGCTATTTTGGAAATTTTGGATATAAGGAGATGGTCAGTTCCCCTTTAGGCTCACCCTCATCATTTCATTAGCTTTATACTAGTGGGACTTTAACATTTTTGCTTCCACTCACAGGTTATGGTGGGTTACTGTATCATTATTTATTAAGTTATAACATTGCTAATGCAGAAACCAGATATTCATCATGAGTCAGTCTGAGAAAGAGACAGAAAATTTCAATTCTGTCGTGTTTCTCCCACCTTTGTTTTCCAAAGCAGGATCACCTTGAATGGCATCCATCAATATAATGTCTGTATTTTGTTCTTTCCCTCTAGAATGCCCTTTGAAATAAACATGCCTTCAAACCTTGGTTGCAGTTATAGGTCTCCACTGGCCAAGTGGAATTGGTGGGCAGGGATTTTGAAAATGACTGCTTGGAACTGAGAAATCTTTCCTCAGTAGAAGACTCTTTGCCCCCCCATGGAGTCGACAGTAAGATTTCCCAAGATCCTGCCAGCCAAATGATCCTGGTCTTATTTTACATTAGTTCAGGTTCCCAGGAACACAGCCACAGGGATGAATGTGTTTTGCTAATGATTATAACAATTAATGCTGTTACTGAAGTGAGACTTCTGGTTTTAGACAAGATGGAGAAGACTCATTTTTTATTCCAGCTCCTGCTCAGAGTAATTATAAAATCTCTGGGCATAATACAACCAACAAACATAAGACCATGTTGAAAGGCGGAATGAAGACAGTATACTGACCAGGGGCTTTGGGATGTTAATAACGTGGGGTGAGTTCCCTGTGCTTTCTTTTTGCTTCTCATACAGCCTAAGTTTGGTGCTGGAGTTGGTGCAGGATTTGGAGAAGCCTTTAATATAGAAGTGCCAGAGGACAGGCAACAAGAAAATCCCCCATGATTTGCTCTCTCTAGCCAAAGGGCCAGAAAGTGGGTGGTCCAGTGGGATGGCAAAGTTTTTTTACCATATCCATCCTACTCCAGCCAAATAACATGAAAACAAACAAGCAAACAGACAAACAAACTATGCCTCTGCCTTCACTCCCCTGTGGTGCTGGCAGAGACAGAGGCGGAGCCTGGACTTCCAAAGCCACCTGGATGTAGCAGGTGCCAAGGGAGCAGGCAGCTCTGATTCTCCTGCAGCAAGAGTGGTGTCAGCAAAGCTTCTGGGGGAAACCTGGATTGCATGACTCCCCCAGCCAGCTGTGCTCCTTTTCCTTCCAATTAGAGAGAGGGGACAGGGTTTTGGAGGAGATGGAGAAAAGATGTCTTTAAACCTTTATGTGAACAGACCCCTGGTAACCTCCATATGAAACTGGCCAGAATTAACAGTGCAAAAAAATTTAAGACAAAAACGCATCATACAACACTGCCCAGGATTTCACATGGGCCTCTGACTAGCCCTCCACACAAAGCAGACAAGATGATTACTGCACAGGCTACGAAAACCAAGCTGTCAATTTGGAACCACATCCCATACATGCAGAACAAGACCTGCATGATAGACCTAAAGAGAGACTTGGTTGGAAAAAAAAAAAAAAAAAAGATTGGGATCTGGAGTCTTATAACCTGATACCCCAAATGTCTGGAGACTGTCATTGGCATGAGCTCTGGACACTCTGCTGGCCATCAGCCAACTCTCAGCATTGCCCCCACTCTTCAGCTCTTGTTCCTTTAACATAATCTATAAGTTGGGATTTTGCCTTTCGTTTCCCACCTGGAGCTCAGAGGCCAGATTCTAACCTCTGCCTCTGGGACACTGGGTAACGTTTCTAGGAGAGGCAACTGTTTTACAAGTTCCCAGCACGGAACAGACTCCTGTGGGATGGGTCTCATAAATGGAAATATGAAGCTGCTCCAGTCTGGGGGGAGGTGTTCTTTGTATACGGTGGCCGACGCTGCCCCAGGGCTGGGTCAGTTTCACAGAGGGCACTCTTTGCCAACCCAATCTGGGCTGGAGTTACTCATCTTCTCTAAGGACCCAGGCTTGGTGAGATCTAACCATGGTTTCTGCCGACAGTCTCCTAATGAAACGTCCTGGTTTCTACCAGAAAGGAAAATGTAGTCCACCAGATCTTTTTTCCACATCTCTTTATGCCACAATTCTATAAATTCAGCCACTGAGGACCCGTATCTTTCCTACGAACTTTACTTCGTGAAATATCCGTTTTAATAACTTCTTTCCCGAGAGTGGATATAAAACCGTGGGTGGCTAATGAGCTGTTTGAGACTACACGATGTGAATAATGAAATAATAATAGTGATGTAAACAGAAAAGACATATTGGTTCTCTTATTCTAAAAACTTCTCTCTCTTAGGAATGCTACACGGTTTGCTTGTCAGACTACCTAGCAGGGAGCCTGGTATACAGTGGGCGCTAACATATATTTACTGAAATTAAAACTATAAGTTTTGGAGTTCCCGTCATGGCACAGCAGAAACGAATCCGACTAGGAACCATGAGGTTGCGGGTTCGATCTCTGGCTTCGCTCGGTGGGTTAAGGATCCAGCGTTGCTGTGAGCTGTGGTGTAGGTCGCAGATGAGGCTCGGATCCCACGTTGCTGGGGCTGTGGTGTAGGCCAGCAGCTGTAGCTCCAATTGGACCCCTAGCCTGGGAACCTCCATATGCCATGGGTGCAGCCCTAAAAAGATAAAAAGACAAAAAACCAAACCAAAGCAAAACAAAAAAACCCATAAATTTGTTTAGAATGGTTTGTTCATACTAACAGATAGTTCAAATGCTACTTTTAATTGACACAGTCAAGAGAAATCTAGAAGTGAACTCTTATCTTGAGATAGAAATTACCATCGTAGTTTGAGGCAGTGACCTTGTGAGAAAGTTGATTAAATACCAGAAAGAAAACATATCCAATACCTGAGGCCACAGACTTGCAAAACCATCCCAGTTCTGTAATCTCAGGGAAAGGACTGCTCAAATATTTTGTTCACAGCATCTGAAGCACATTAGCAATAAGCTTACCTAATGGGGAGACTGAAAGCTTTTGCTGTCACATGATGCTGCTGTAAATCATTATGAATTCCACGAACAATCCCTTAAGATATTTAAAGACAACAATCATGTATTTGATGTGATTAATATTAAACTTTAATATTTTTTAGTGTAACCAAGTATTTGGTTTGGAGATCAGGATTTTAAAACTAAGAAAGTCGTTCTTCTAAGCCAAGTAACAAATATTTTTGTTATCCTCAATTGTCTAATGATGATTTATTAGCTTATAGTTCATACTCAATTACTATGTCATTTTCACTCTTTATTATTTCATCTCTACGACTCTTTGAAGCGAGTCAGTAATATTATTCCCCCTTTTTACAGATGAATAAACAAGCACTAACAATTAACTGATTGGGACAAGAGGTTAACAATGGAGACGTGGATGAGTAATTAGATTTTAAATCTTCCCCCTGCTGGGATCTGCCTGTTGCCTTGCAACACGAGGAGGCCTTGCACACCCATGACATTGGAACAAAAAGTAGAAAATAAAAGGTGAGCCATCATTCTACCCAGGAGACTCAACTACTGCATCGGGAGGGTGTGGCTCAGCATCCCCCTTGACTGGGGAAAACTGCTCTCCTCCTTTCTGGCTATGTGGAATGGAAGTAGTCACAACTTTCTTGACCTTCGATGTCCTAGAATTTTGCACCACGTGGATTGTAAGATCTCATCTGGTATTACAGTCTCTGAAACAGCACCAGAAGACTACAGCTTCCTTTGTTTTGGGCTCTCTTCCTTTGAATGGAAGGAATTGTTAAGATCTTGACAGTGGGGCTAGAAGAGGAACTGAACACTCAGGGTGATGCCTGGTACACTGCACAGGCAAGGGTGTACTTATACAACACACACGCATTTGTTCACACTCACACATACACACACGCTCATCCCATATTTTGGTTAGGCACTTGGAATTTGGTTGGGAGCCCAAGGTTTATGTTCCGTTTTGTTTAATTGAGCTGTTTGGCTTTTTAATCTTCATCAGGTCTTTATTCAACTACTTCATTTTTCTTTTCCCCTTCATTTTTAAAATAAAGTATAGTTGATTTACAATGTTGTGCAAATTTCTGCTGTACAGCAAGGTGACTCAGTCATACATATGTGTGTGTGTGTGTGTATATGTGTGTGTGTGTATTCTTTTTTATATTATTTTCCATCATGGTCCATCCCAAGACTGGATATAGTTTCCTGTGTTATAAAGCAGGACCTCATTGTTTATCCATCCTAAATGTAAGAGTTGGCATCTGTTAACCCCAAATTTTCCAGTTCATCCCACTCCCTCCTTCTTTATCTTTCCATCAATGCCTGTCTTTGGTTTGAAACTTGGTCCTGGAAGCTAGAACAAAGGAAACCAGACAGCACCTGGTTATCTGATCCCCATTACTCGTGACATCTTTCTCTTTAAGATGGTCTGTTCCATGATTACCTCAGAAAACAACAACAAATACAAACAGAGGCATGGGACTCACTCCTGGTACCCCCTGGGTCAGAAACAACTGGAATTGTCAGTAACAGACTCATCCTGCCACACCTGCAATGGCTGTGTTTAAAGATACTAGCAGCTGAGGAACGACCAAAACCACTCCCCCCTCTCCCCATCAACCCACCGTTGGTGGGTCCCAGGCATCTCAGTCCCATTTTTTTTTCTTTCTCCATCAGTCTAATTTCCTTCTGCAATCCATTTCATGCTTCCGTTTTTCCCCAATTTTATTTTTAATTCCTTAGACTTTTTTTTTTTTAAGATTTCCTTGGCAAAGTTGGTCCTTCCTTTCTTCCTCCCTTCCTTTCCCATCTTCTATTTCATTATTCATATGACATTGTTAGTCTGACTACATGCTGTGGTCATAATTATGCATCAACTTGGGTGAGCTAAGGGATGCCCAGAGAGCTGGTCAAACGTCATTTCTGGATGTGTCTCTGAGAGTGTCTCCAGAAGAGATCAGCATGTGAGATGGCAGATGGAGCAAAGAAGAGGCCCCTCACCAGTGAGGGTGGGCATCACCTAACACTGAGGGCCAGCTTAGGACAACAAGGCGGGAAAGGGCAAACTCACCATTGGTTTGCAAACTGGCCCCTGTGCATGGAGGGCAGGGAGAGACTGAAGGAAGAGGCAGCCTCTCCGGGTTGGGAGATGGCAGGTTTAACAAGCAAGGGAACTTACAAAGGCTTGTCTTGGGTGGCTGCAAGACAAGGCGATCTCCCCACTCACCCATCAGAATCTTGAAAGTTTATATTGAGGTCTTAACTGGGTTCAGTCACATATTCAATCCAGATGGTCTCAACAACACTTTCCCATCTCAAGGCTGCATCCTTGAAAATGTTGCTAGTGTGGGAATAGTAGGCAGAACGTATATTCCAAGCAGGGAGAGGGACTCAGGAACTTCCCCTGGGCCAGATTTAGCTCAAGAGTCAATCAGCAGTCACAGATTCTCCATGACCTCCTGCAAGAGCGCTCTCCGTTTAAGCTGAGACATCCACCCTCTCCTGGCCTTGGACATGGGCACTTCTGGTTCTCCTGTCTTCACACCCAGACTGGGATTTACCCCACTGGCCCCTTGATTTGGGGGCCTTTGGACTTGGACTGAGTTACGTCATGGGGGCCATCCTGGTTTTCCAGCTTGCAGAGAGCAGAATGGGGGACGCAGCCTCCCTAATAATCCCCTGAGCCAATTCCTATAATAAATCTCATACATATATATATTTCCTATTGATTCTGTTTCTCTGGAGAATTCTGACTAATGCACATGTCATAGCTCCTGGCTCTGACTTGGCCTGAGAAATATCAGGTTCAGTATCTCAAGTTTATGTCTCCAGTGTTTTGGAGGGCACTCTGAAATAAGTTGCTATTGACATTTAAATAAATGCTTTTGTATTTAGCTGTTCTCAGGAGCTCGTTAATAACTAATCAATATTCATGACATCTGACCAGAGTCCTTATGAGGCCCGAGAGGGGGATAATTAAGATCTTGGCCCACCTCCATTATTCTTTTTTTTTTTTCTAAACCATATTTATTGCAACAGAATTGTTGTTCCAGTAAGAATTCTGCATTAAAACATAGGAGGAAAACAGGTAATAATTTTCCTTTGGTCCAGTCTAAAACTATTATATACTTCATAATAATAAAAATAATGTTATTATTATTATATGCATATATCATGCACATGTAAATATATACATACTTATAAATATATGTGTATGGATGTATTTTCTTATGTGAAATACATAAACATAGCATATATAATCTTAACACATGTAATTAGACCTCAAATCAAGAAATATATAGAAATTTATACATATCTATATCTATTTATATACCAAAAAATGATTCAGTTAATTTGAGGGTGGAAAGTCCACCTCCATTATTCTTTACTGGATGTATAAAGCCTTTGATTCTCTCTAGGACTTTCCTGGTTGCCGACATTGGCAGTATGTATCTTGCTTAATGGGCTAATGTTTTGGTGTTTTGCTCTCTCCACTTAGTCACTTTATGATATTATAGGCCAGTAGAGGAGACGCTGTTTACCTCCTGCCCTGCCTGCCCAAGCTGCCACTGGAGCTGCTCAAAGCACCCTTCCCAGGATCATGAATCGATCAGATCAAATCTGCATGTGCCAGCCCTCTGCAGATGAGGACAAGCACAGTACAGAGGCAGGACCTATTGCTGGTGAATATTTATGCTCTTAAAAGCAGAGCTTTATTTTTCACTTTTTGGAGTGCTTCTTTTCTTTCTCATCTTTTCCCTAAATAAGCAAAATCAGGTTTTTACTTGATAGAACCCTTCAGAAAAATCTCTCCAGCCTAAGTTAATTTTCTCTTCCTACATGTTTCCATGTAAATAAAAAAGAGAAGGTGTTAGAAAAATATGTTCTTTTAGCTGTGCCAGAAACTCTGGTTCTTAAAAACCAGATAGTCCTTGAGAACCGCAAAGTCATTGTGAACTTACACCTTTTCTACTTTCTGGAATGGCTTTATTCGCAGCCCTCTCTCCCAACCCTTAGCATCCCTTCCCTAAATGTCCCGATTCTAAGCGATATGCAGTCTTCTCTCTTGGTCAGAGATAATCATATGCTTCAAGATGTTAATAGGTTTTGAAGAAAAATAAGACCTTCATTGAGAGTTTGGATAGAATGTCCTAAACAGTTTGAGTTAAAACCCACCTCCCCTTACGTATAAGAATCTATTCACAGTGCAGTGTGCCAGGTAGGGTTCCATGCACCGGGAGAGACTATGTTGACAAAGTGATCTCCTTATGAAGCCTATGTTCTAGTGGGGAAGACAGACATTCAACAACAACAACAAACAGCAAGGACAGCAGCTGAATATACAAATCAAGTCGAGGAGTGATTAGCACTTGTGAGGGTCACCTGCTTACTGCTCTTGGAACCATTACCAGTTCTTCCCCAGGAAAGTATGTTTCTGAGGGTCCCTTGCCCTCTGGCTTCCAGCTAGTTTTGGCCAAAGGGAGGCACTAGCAGGAGACTGGAGGGCAAGAGGAAAGAAAAATCCAGGGCACTTCTCCTCCTTCCCTTTGTTTCAGGCAGTGCATCATACAAAAGCTATGTCCCCTCTATTTAGGCAACCTCTACGCTCTATGTAAACTGCTTTGTGAGCCCACCCCTCACCCTCCTCCAAGGACAGGCCTTAGGCTCTGGTCATACCATCTCTTCACTTTCTCCCTCTGGTTCTAAAGATCAAAGCAGCTTTCTGTTCATCCGAATCTTTGTGTTGCCTCTTCCAACAGCTTTGTTCCAATTTTCTTACATGGCAGTCCTTCTTTTGGGCCACTTAGTGTGGACTTCTCCCCCAGCCCCCATGTTAGACCTTGCCTAACACAGTGTAATAAAGATTGAATGATAAAGAGAATGGAAAGGGAAGGGGATGTTGTTCATTGATAAGATGGCCAGGAAAGGCCTCCATAGAAAGATAGCTTTGGTGCAGGAACCTGGATGAGATGAGGGCATGAGCCATGATAATATCTCAGGAAAGAATATTCTGAGATGAGGGCATAGCAACTATACAGGACAGGGGTGGCAACATCTTTGGCATGTGGAGTAACAGGACAAAGAACAGTGTTATTAGAGCATAATGTGTGAAGGAAGGAGCTGTAGGAAGAGCAGTCAGAGGGTTAGCAGGGGTTATGTCATGTATAGCTGTTATTTATAGATTATCAGAATAATTGAGGAGAGAAGAGTAACTTGAGCTAATGCCTCTAGGAAGAGTGCAGGGAAAACAATTAGGAGGCCCTGGCAATTACCTGTCCAGGTAGAAGGTGACACTTCAGACCAGGATAAAAGAGATAGAGATAGTGAGACTTGGCAGGTATAGGATAGTTCTTGAAGTTGGGCCAAGAAAATGTGCTGCTAGATTGGATGCGGGTTGTGAAAGAAAGAAGTCAAGGATGAATCCAAGGTTTTCAGCCTTTCAACCACATGCATAGTGATGACTCTGCCTGAACTGAGAAAGACTTGATGAAGAATAGTCTGGGAGAGGGTTCCATGGGTGGGAAGATATCAAGAATTTGATTCTGGACATGTTCAATTTGAGATGCTTAATAGATATTTAACAATGCAGCCAGAATTGAGGGGAGAAGACAGAGTTAGAGATGAGTTCTAGGAATCTTTAATATATAGATAGGGGACTAGATGAGATCTAGGGAATGAATACAGAGAAATACTAACGAGATCCTTGGATTGAACCTTGAGGCAACTCAGTATCTAGAAATCAGGCAGAGGAGGGTTCTAACAACCTAAAGTGTCCATCAATGAATGGCTAAAGAAAATGTCTCTCTCTGTCTCACACACACAAACACTGGAATATGATAAAATAGCCATAAAAATGAAGAAAATTCCCCATTGTCAACAACAAGGTGAGCCTTGAGAGCATTATGCTAAGTGAGGTAAGTGATACAGAGAAAGACATATACTACCTCCCTTACATGTGAAATATAAAAAACTAAACTCAAAGAAACAGAATACAGACTGGTGGTTGCTAGAGGCTGGAAGTAGAGAATGAGAGAAATGGGTGAAGTGATCAAAAGGTACAAATTTTCAGCTATAAGATTAAAAAGTTCTGGGATTGCAACATACAGCATGGTGACTATAGTTAATAGTAGTGTTGCATATTTAAAAGTTGCTAAGAGTAAATCTTTTTTTTGATGTTTTTTTATAGACTTTTAAAATTATAGTTGATTTACAATGTTTATTTCAGCTATACAACAAAGTGACAGTGTTTTATATATATATATATATGTATATGTATATGTATATGTATATATTGTTTTTCTCATATTATCTTCCATCATTTTCTATCACAAGAGACTGGATACAGTTCCCTGTGCTATCCAGCAGGACCTCATTGCTTATCCATTCTAAATGTAATACTTTGCATCTACTGACCCCAAACTCCCAGTCCATCCCTCTCCCTCCCCTTCCCCCTTGGCAATCACAAGTCTGTTCTCCATGTTTATTAGTCTGTTTCTGTTCTTTCGATAGGTTCATTTGTGCCATATTTTAGATTCTTCATGTACATGATATCATATGGTATTTGTCTTTCTCTTTCTGACTTTCTTCACTTAGTATGAGAATCTCTAGTTGCATCCATGTTGCTGCAAATGGCATTATTTCAGTCTTCTTTATGGCTGAGTAGTTTTCCATTGTATATATGTACCACATCTTCTTAATCCATTCATCTGTTGGTGGGCATTTAGGCTGCTTCTATGTCTTGACTATTGTGAACAGTGCTGCTATGAATATACCAGTGCATCTATCTTTTTTTTTTTTTTTGGTCTTCTGTCTTTTTTGTTGTTGTTGTTGTTGTTGCTATTTCTTGGGCTGCTCCCGCGGCATATGGAGGTTCCCAGGCTAGGGGTTGAATTGGAGCTGTAGCCACCGGCCTACGCCAGAGCCACAGCAACGCAGGATCCGAGCCGCGTCTGCAACCTACACCACAGCTCACGGCAAAGCCGGATGGTTAACCCACTGAGCAAGGGCAGGGACCAAACCCGCAACCTCATGGTTCCTAGTCGGATTTGTTAACCACTGCGCCACTACGGGAACTCCAACATCTATCTTTTTAAATTATAGTTTTATCTGGATTTATGCCCAGGAGTGGGATTTCTGGATCATATGGTAGTTCTATACTTAGTTTTCTGCGGAACTTCCATACTGTTTTCCACAGTAGTTGTACCAATTTACATTCCCATCAACATCCCCTTTTCTCCACACCCTCTCCAGCATTTGTTGTTGTTGTTGTTTGCTTTTCAGGGCCATACTCGTGGCCTATGGAGGTTCCCAGGCTAGGGGTCCAATTGGAGCTACAACTGCCAGTCTACACCACAACCACAGCAATATCAGATCCAAGCCACATCTGTGACCTACACCACAGTTCACAGCAATGTAGGATCCTTAACCCACTGAGCTAAGCCAGGGATCAAACCTGCAACCTCATGGTTCCTAGTTGAATTTGTTTCCACTACACCATGACAGGAACTCTTCCAGCATTTGGTATTTGTAAATGTATTAATGATGGCCATTATGACTGGTGTGAGGTGATACCTCATTGTAGTTTTTTTTTTTTTTTTGGTCTTTTTGCCTTTTCTAGGGCTGCTCCCATGGCATATGGAGGTTCCCAGGCTAGGGGTCGAATCAGAGCTGTAGCCGCTGGCCTACGCCAGAGCCACAGCAACACGGGATTCGAGCCACGTCTATGACCTACACCACAGTTCACAGCAATGCCGGATCCTTAAGCCACTGAGTGAGGCGCCAGGGCTCAAACCTGCAACTTCATCGTTCCTAGTCAGATTTGTTAACCACTCACTGTGCCACGACGGGAACTCCTCGTTATAGTTTTGACTTGCATTCAAGAGAATAAATCTGAAAAAGTTCTCACACAAGAAAAAATATTCAACTATGTGAGATGATGAATGTTAACTAAACCTAATACTGTGATCATTTCTCAACATAAACCTGTATCAAATCATCATGCTGACACCTTAAACCAATACAATATTATATGTCAATTAAATCTCAATAAAACTGGAGGAGTGGAAGTCAGGCAATTGAGGAAGATCCAACAAAAGAGACTGAGAAGCAGAAGCCAGGGGGAAAAAAATGGAAGAATGTGGCATCCAGAAAGCCAAGTAAAACAAGTGTTTCAAGTGGAGGGTGTGCTCAGTGGTGTCCAGTGTTGCTCTGAGGTTGGTAAAGGAGAGCATCAAAGACTGACCATGAGGTTAAAGTTAGTACCTACTGCAATATGGCTTGTGATGATAGGGCTGGGGTCTCACTCAAGGAAATAAGGCAGTGGTAGGGGGGAGTAAGGGAGAAACTCAGCCTTTGCTTTACTGGAGAATAGTCACTTATCTTATCTGGAAAAGAAAGCAAATCCACTCCACCCTTAGTGGAGGGTAAGTTTCTGGTATTAGAAAAAAGTACCATGCCTTGTCCTGTAACTCTAGGCCAGCATCCCTCAATTGGGATGCAGAGTATGGCGGTCTCAAATTTCAGCATCTCAAACTCCAAATTGACCAGTCATTCTAGAAGCAGAAATTCTTGCATAAATATCCCTCATCAATTTAATCTCTCTTATCATATTTAGGATGAGAAATAATTTCTTGTCTTAATTTTCACTTTGTCTCTGTCTACCACTTGTTTTTATACCCTCACAAGCTGACTTGTGTTCCATGTTGCACAGACAGAGTGCCAGTTATTTGCCTCCTTGCTCTTGTTCCTTTGCATTCTGCTCTGTGTTGCAGGGGGTTGGCCGTCTTCCAGGCTCTCTTCCCAGTTGGCTTCAGGTTATGTTCTACCATGGATAGGCACTGGTAGAAGAGCAGGTACAAGGAAGCGGAGGAGTTTCTGGTGCACCTTTTACCAGCAGTAGAGGTGACAATACAATGGAAGCTACAGAAATAGGAACTATAAGAGTGGTTTCAGGCAAGAGCAACAATAGCCCTGATCAAGGTGGCAATTCTGTTCAATCTAGAATCAACCATGAGAGCATCTTCAATGGTGCAATAGAAATTGCAAACTTGTAGCTACAGACCAGCACTAATAGAGGCCCTCACCTCTGGGTATCATGACTTCCTACTTGTCACTCTTCCAGGCTCCTCTTTCTGCTCTTGCTTTTCTAGTTCTTCCAGCATTTTTGTAGCTAATCCCTTGAATTAAAATCTCCATTTTGGTATTTATATAGGTTGCCTTGGAGGCGATATGAATGGGAAGTGTCTCAGGAGCAATTACTTGTTTCCATTTAGAAATCATTACACACATTTTGTGATTTACCAAGAATTTCTGGTCATGGCCTTTGGTTATATTGAAACTCTCACATTTTATCATCAGTTGCTATAATTTGGGATACCTCTGTCCTGGAAATTTTCTACAGAAAGGCAAGTAATTTTGCCCAGCAGTGAGCTAAACCTCAGACTCAGCAAGCAGAGCTTTGCAAAGCAATGGCTTCTCCAGAAAGTGATAATTAACTCAGCTCCTGTCTATTTCAAGGAGTTTCCTTTCTTTTACTTGGCACAAGTAGACTTTATTAGCAGTGGAGGATCCTGGTGGTATATGTTCCCTGAACTTTATTTTATGGTGCTCCCCACTGGGACACTGTTTCTTATGACTTTCCTTACCAAGAACAATGTTACTCATTCCTCTAACGAGGTCACGTATTTCATGCTGCTAAACTTCTTTTCAATCTGGGTGACCTGTAATCCCAATTCTCATTTCCAAAAACTGAAGCTATGTTCTGCTCTTTTTTGTTATTTCTTTTTTTTTCTTTCCTCAGTCTAATGAAAAACCAGAGGAAGAGAAGGATGGAGAGAAAGGGTTTTGCAATTTCATACTGAACTTGTGCTTGATCCGATGACATCATGACTCCTTGTGTGGAAAATGTTGTACATTCTGGACCAGACTGGGGAAGATTAAAAATAGAAGAAACCCTTCTGGAAAGCTGTTCTGCCATAAGGAGTGGGTCCAGAGTTCAAAAACAAAGAGAGTTCTGATTTTTTCCTTCTGTACCAGTTCTTCTTTTTAGGCTCCAATTACTTTGTATTATTGCAAAGAAAGAATCTGTGAGCAGAGATTCAAACTTCAGCTTGTTTCAGGAGGTTGATGCTGAGGAGTTGTTAAAATGTAGATGTCAAGGCCCTGTCCCCATTTTTCTGTAGATTGAGTCGGAGTTCAGAACCTTGCTTCTTCAATAAATACTCAGCAGTTCTGATTCAGACCATCTCTGGATCAGATTTGAAAATAATATTACAAGGAGATCCTGCTGAGTAGCATTGAATACTATGTCTAGATACTCATATTGCAACAGAACAAAGGGTGGGGGGAAAAATGTATACATGTAAGCATAACTTGATCCCCTTGCTGTACAGTGGGAAAAAAAATAAATTATTTAAAAAAAAAGAAAAGATTATAGAACTAGAGTACTGGTCCTTGCTTGATTACTTCAGAATATTCCTATTCACAAGTGTTAACATAATAACTGTTTTTTTTTTCTTTCATGTTTATTCTTGTCCAGTGTTCTGACTATTATAGACAGAAATATAGATAACAATGGAGAAATCTGATTTTAGTTGCATTTAATTTTCTTAATACACCCAAATATCTGAATGTTTGGTATTGTGAACACAAAATATCTGTATGGATGAATATATCTTTTTATTTTTCTTTACTGGTATTTTTCATGTTTGTTTTATAGGCCATTTAAGGATTTTCTTAGTGTCATTGTGATGGTTAATTTTTATTTATTTATTTATTTAATTTAGTAAATGATTTTAATTTTTTCCATTATAGTTGGTTTGCAGTGTTCTGTCAATTTTCTACTGCAAAGTGACCCAGTCACATATACATATATACATTCTTTTCCTCACATTATCCTCCATTGTGCTCCATCACAAGTGACTAGATATAGTTCCCAGTGCTATACAGGAGGATCTCATTGCTTTTCCATTCCAAATGCAATGGTTTGCATCTATTAACCCCAGATTCCTAGTTCATCCTGCTCCTTTCCCCTCCCCCTTGGCAACCACAAGTCTATTCTCCAAGTCCATGAGTTTCTTTTCTGTGGAAAGGTTTATTTGTGCCATATATTAGATTCCAGATATAAGTGATATCATACAGTATTTGTCTTTGTCTTTCTGACTTACTTCACTTAATATAAAAGTCTCTAGTTCCATCCATGTTGCTGCAAATGGCATTATCTTGTTCTTTTTTATGGCTAAGTAGTATTCCATTGTGTATATATACGATATCTTCTTAATCCATTCATCTGTCAGTGGACATTTAGGTTGTTTCCATGTCTTGGCTATTGTGAATAGTGCTGCAATGAACATACGGGTGCATGTACCTTTTACAAGGAAAGTTCTGTCTGGATATATGCCCAAGAGCGGGATTCCTGGGTCATATGGTAGTTCCATATTTAGTTTTCTGAGGTACCTCCATACTGTTTTCCATAGTGGTTGTACCAATTTACATTCCTACCAACAGTGTAGGAGAGTTCCTTTTTCTCCACACCCTCTCCAGCATTTGTTATTTGTGGACTTACTAATGATGGCCATTCTGACTGGTGTGAGGTGGTACCTCACCGTCATTTTTGATTTGCATTTCTCTAATAATCAGTGATGTTGAGCATTTTTTCATGTGTCTGTTTGCCATCTGTATATCTCCTTTGGAGAAATTTCTATTCAGGTCTTTTGCCCATTTTTCAATTGGGTTGTTGGTTTTTTTGCTGTTGAGTTGTGTAAGTTGTTTGTATATTCTAGAGATTAAGCCCTTGTCAGTTACATCATTTGAAACAATTTTCTCCCATTCCATGGTTGTCTTTTTTTTTTTTTTTTTTTTAATGGTTTCCTTTGCGGTGCCAAAACTTGTCAGTTAGATTTGGTCCCATTGGTTTATTTTTGCTTTTAGTGATGGTTAATTTTATGTGTACTTGACTGGGCCGTGGGGTGCAAGATATTAGGTTAAACATTATTCTGAGTATGTCTGTGAGGGTGTTTTAAGGTGAGATTAACATTTGAGTCTGAAGATTGAATAAAACAGATTGCTCTCCAGAGTTTGGGTGGGCCTATCCAATCTATTAAAAGCCTGATTAGAACAGAAGGGAACATTCACTCTTTTTGCCTGTTTTCAAGATGGAACATGGGTTTTCTGCATTCAGACAGGAACTTAGACCATTGGCTCACCTGGTGAGCAATTTTCAGGCAATTGGACTTGAACTGGAGCTATCCCACAACCTCTCCTGGTTTTCAGCTTGCATAAGTGGGACATCTCAGCCTCTATAATCACATGGAACAATTCTTTATTATCTCCTTATAGATACATTGGTTCTCTTTCTCTGGTGAACCGTTACTAGTACAGTTAAAGAAATTAATAAAGTAAAAAAAAAAAAGGAATGAATACTGCATAAATCAGTCTAAAGAGAGCACGAAAATGAGACCTTTTATTATGAGGTTCTTTTTTCTCTCCTCTTTCATCAACTTTGTCAAAATTCCCCAAAGCTACTTTTTGAACCTTTATTAGAATTCGTTTCAGATTTGGGGCAATAAAATATGTCTGCCTAAGGTAGTGATTAACCGTCCATATTGAAAGGTCTACAAGGTAATTTCATGGAAAAGAAACCTAATTAAATGTCATAGACTCTTTACTACCTCTCGCTTAAAAAAGTAAAGCCAGGAAGAGAGTTGCCTCAGGCTCCCCCCAAATACTTGTCAATATGTATTGTAAAAGCTGAAGTTAAATCTTTAAGCTCTTATTTATTCAAGAAAATGATATATTTAGTCCGTCAGTATTTCTTTACATTACTAGATGCATTGATTTCTGTGTTAGGCGCATACTGTAATATTTATTGAGGCACAGTCCGAATTCAGGTACATGCCGAAAGAGAAAAAAAATGTCTTTATGGAGATCATCTTGAGAGGATGACAATAGCTGGCTATGGAGAAGAATGATCTGTTGGCACTGAAAGTCCTAAGAAGCTTTCAGGAGAGCATAATAGTTACAACATTATTGAACTAAAGTTGTGGAGTTTCCAGAAGTTTCTGAGTTGGTAGAATAGACTCATCAGGGGGCGTCTAGAGGAGATTATTTTTGCAAGAATAAGAAAATGGAAGTCAAAGGAAGAGTGAAAACTAAAAAGTACACACTAGTAGTTGGGCTACCGATAATGCCATTCTATTTGCGATGGATTTGATAATACATTATAATGCTTGGTATTTATATTTACTATGTTTATTAGAAACAAAGACAGACTTGCCCTGTAATGGGACAAAAGAGCACAAGTTATCCTCAGAATATACATAACTTACACAAAATCAGTAACCATAGGAAAGAAAGAAACCATTGAGTGTCTAAGCATAAGAAAGAGGAATTTGTGGGCAGGGGGTGGTGATGGTAGCTGGTGGTTCTCTAAGAGAATCTTTTTCATAGACTAGCCAGAAGGTTGCAAACTCTGAAGCCCACTTTAGTGCTGTCATCTGGTGCATGGGGAGAGGTTTTCTAGGACAGCATGATAAATGTGCATGCCTGGCAGTTGAGAGTGTGAACAGAGCTGGTGGCTGCTTCTGGTCTGCCAATTCCAGAAAGCGCTGGAAGGTGGCTGGAGTTGCTGACATCATCCGAATGACAAGGGACTGAAGTGTGGTGTGGCTTGGGAGAAGAAGGTAGTGGTAATCTCTCCAGCGTCCTTGTGGCTCTCTGACAGGGTGGAAGCAGACCTTAGCAGCTCCTCTTCTTCCAGGAAAGCTAATGGAGGAGTTGGGGCACAGGATACCAAAGCATCACCTGGTCAAGTAAGGTTACATCCCACCTAGAAGCCTCTGTACTGTAGGACTGAAGAGACACCCCGCTGAGCCTCTCTGAGGGCATCCCTCGCAAACCACCTCCTCAACCACATGGAGACTTTGGATGCATTCAGCACAAGTGGGCCATGTTGAGCCAGAGCAAGAAGTCTTTCTCCCCACCTACATGTATCCAGTTACTTAAGAAATGCCCCTCCTGGATTCCCGTCGTGGCACAGTGGAAACGAAGCTGACCAGGAACCATGAGGTTGCAGGTTCGATCCCTGGCCTTATTCAATGGGTTAAGGATCTGGCATTGCTAGGACCTATGGTGTAGGTTGCAGACAAGGCTTGAATCTGGTGTTGCTGTGACTGTGGTGTAGATCGGCAACCGTAGCTCTGATTGGACCCCTAGCCTGGGAACCTCCATATGTCACGAGTGCAGTCCTAAAAACAACAACAACAACAACAAAGAGCTGCCCTTCCTAATTCCTCTTTTGCATTCCCAGTTATGGAAGCACTAGACCCAGAAGAGGGAGCCGAAGCAGGTTATCTCTAAACCAAACCTTCCCATCCATCCTTCCATAACTACGTGCCCACACCTGTACTCTCCGTAGGAAAAGTACAAAACACTCCCTCTCACAGTTAGTGGATGATGGCTGATGGGACAGGAAATCAAAGATTTATATAGTGAAACAGGCTGAGGTGTAATACCTAAGGCTGACCTGCAATCATGGAGTCTGTCCAAAATGTGAAGGCTTATGATGAAGGCAACAATTAGAGAAAAATAAAACCACTTTGTACTTATATCTTCTTGGATTGGCGGTCCTCAACATATAATTTAAAGGACTCCTCTGATTTAAAAAAATCAGAGTTCCAATTCTGGCTCATTGGGTTCAGGACCCAGTGCTGTTTCTGTGAAGATGTGGGTTCCATCCCTGGGCCCCCTCAGTGGGTTATGGATCTGGCAATACCACAAGCTGTGGCATAGGTTAGACATACGACTCGGATCTGGTGTTGCTAGGGCTGTGGTGCAGGCCGATTTGATCCCTAGCCTGGGAACTATAACAATAAAAACACTTTAAATTAAAAAAATCTGAATTTAAATAAAATGCAGTTGTCTGTCTTAGACTCATTCTCTGAACTAAAATAACAATATAAAATCATGTACAATGGAAAACTCTGCATTTAAAACATAATTAAATTTCTCTAAGTTTAATTTATATTAATATTTTCAATACTATTACTTTTGGATAAAACAAGTAGTATATTTTCAAAGAATCCAAAGAAGAAATTAGTCATTTCTTCCAAAGTTCCAGTGCCACAAAGAAGTTAATTAAATTGCTCAAGGTTAATTTTTTTTTTTTTTTTGCCTTTTTAGGACCGAACCTGCGGCATAGGAAGGCTCCCAGGCTAGGGGTCGAATCGAAGCTGTAGCCATCAGCCTATACCACAGCCACAGCAACACCAGATCTGAGCCATGTCTGCTAGCTACACCACAGCTCATGGCAATGCCAGATCCTTAACCCACTGAGAGAGGCCAGGGATCGAACCCGCGTCCTCATGGATGCTAGTCAGATTCATTTCTGCTGAGCCATGACAGGAACTCCCTCAAGGCCACATATTAATCCTGGTAGGTCTAGGATTGAATGCATCACCAGCCAGCCTACACAGACCAAGTAACAAAAGCCAGGTTAAGGGAAATGCACCAGTGAATGGACAGGCTCTGACCTACAAATGATGCTTCTCTTGAAGTAGGCAGATGTGTAAGAACACGTTAACTCCATAAAGGGCAGTGTGCTAGGCTTGGAAGGTTTTCTTTCTTTTTTTTTTTTGTCTTTTGTCTTTTTAGGGCTACACCCACGGCATATGGAGGTTCCCAGGCTAGGGGTCCAATCGGAGCTGTTGCCGCCAGCCTACACCCCAGCCACAGCAACGCCTGATCCAAGCCACATCTCCGACCTATACCACAGCTCACAGCAACGCCAGATCCTTAACCCACTAAGTGAGGCCAGGGATTGAACCTGCAACCTCATGGTTCCGAGTCAGATTCGTTTCCTCTGCGCCAGGACGGGAACTCCTTGGAAGGTTTTCTTTTTAGCCTTCCTTCTTTAAGGATGCTATAACCCTATCAGATCATCAGCTAATATTGAAGAAAACACTTAATTTTTCAATACATACTCATCAATTTTCTCAAAATTAAATAAATTGAGACCCTAGAGGAAAGAAGTTTGAAGGCTTACAAGTGACAAATGCATACACAGTACATTTGTTTTGAATGTAGAGTTATTGGAAGTTTGAAAGATTTATCATTTTACTTTTTTGGAGATAGACATGCCTGAAAATCTGTTTCTATTCTGATAGTGCTAAAGGCACTCACAGGAAAAAAAAAAAAAAATCCAAGTAGCAAGATGCTAATAAGTCACAACTATTAAACATGCATATGAAATAGGCAAATCAAAAGCCACCCAGAACTTTTAACTTAAGTTGTTGAAACAGATTAGTGGTGACTGGGGTTGAGTGTGTGGGTGGGGCTATGGATATGATCTGTCAAGAGGAGACAGGAAAAACTCAGTGGAGAGAAGAGCGTCATAGTACTTTTTTTTCTAGCCTAGACTCAACCTAGAATTACCTTCTCCATGCAAAATCCAGAAAGTCCTCTTAACCCCCGATTCAAGAGCAGCTGCAGAGGGAATTCATGGACTTTTGGAACTGAGGAAGGTCATGTTCATCAGAAAGCCTTCTTTCAAACTTTCAACTTGCATGATATTTCTACAGGAAGAGAACTAGCTAAAGGAACAGGAAGGCCTTCGACAAAGTTAAAGTAGTAAAGATACAATGCTTTTGATTCAACCTGAAAACAAGAGTTCTTTGCAATTAGTTCATTGACTCTGAACTAGAAAGAATCCAGATCACCCTGGGGAAATAACTCTGTGTGGGATATAGAAGTGAGTAAGAGACTAGAACCAGGGCAACTAGATGTCAGAGAAGTTGCATCAGAACTGGGACAGGTAATTTTCCTAAGATATTACAGATATTTAAATGAAAGGGGATTGGTATTTAATATTAGAATATTTGCACAGCATTTCTATTTGGCTAGGTATATGCATATTTAAGTTAATGGTTATAAATACTCATTCCATATTGTAGGTTCAGTTAGTTCCAATGTAATTTTTTCCCTTATAACATTCTAAATGGAAAAAAATCATTGCAAGTATTATGACAAAGATTTTTAGTTTCCTTCTAGTATATCTCCCCTTTTTTCTATAAAAACAGAACCACACTTACCTGCAGTTTTTATCTCAGCACAGAACAATACACATTAAGTCTGAATTTTTCATCCACTCTTGCAACTGTGACTATATGACTAAGTTCTGGGCAATGGAATATAAGAGGGAATGGTGTGTTTACCTTCTGAGTCTGGATATAAAGGATTAGCCTCCATCTGCTGGCTGGGCTGTGGATGACACATGAGCCATGGTGGACCCATCAGGTTAGGGCAAACCCCTAGTACTAGCAGAGATAGAGGGAAGAAGAGCTCTGGGACTTTGTGAAGCTGATGTATCAGCCTTAGTAGGCTGAAACCTGCCTTTTTATACTGGAATTATTTACTGGTGAGAAAAAGTAGCTTTAGTCATGTTTAAGCTGAACTCAAACTCATATCCAACTGAAATAGATATTTATTCACTCATTCACTCATCAAATTGATATTTTATGCATACCCTTTTTCAGTCACTGTTCTAATGACAGATTTGACAGTGAACAAAATATACCAGGTCCCTGCTCTTAACAGAGAAAGGGGCTTGAGACAATAAATAAAGAAAATAATATATAAGACAATTTAATCACATAGTAATCTAAGAGGAAGTGAGATATTAGGTGCATGGGGGGCTACTTTTTAATGAGTTAATTATGGACAGCCTCTGTGAAGAGGTGACAATCAAGATGAGATTAGAGTGATAAGAAGGAGTTATAGTCATAAGTCAGAGATATTGCAGGTCTTGTTTCAGACTGGCAGAGTAAAGTACGTATCACATTAAAGCAAGTGACACAAATTTTTGGTTTCCCAGTGCAATATAAAATTTATGTTTATACTATACTGCAGTCTATTATGGGTTTGGTTGCATTATGTCTAAAAAATGTACATACTTTAATTTAAAAATTTTTATTCCTAAAAGAAATGCTAACCATCACCTGACAATGCATGGTTACCACAAACTTTCAATTTGTAAAAAACGCAGTATCTGCAAAGTGCAATAAAACAAGGTCTGCCTATAAATATCTAAATGTATGGAAGAAAAGTGTTCCAGCAGAGGGCACCAGCACATGTGCCAAAGTCCCAAGTAAACAGTGAGCTTAAAGCTGCTGAGGGAAGTCAGAAAATAGTAAACGAAAGGAAATATAGAAGCATCCAAGGTCAGAGGGACACACAGGTCTACAGATCATGTAGAATTTGTAACCAGGGTGAGAAGTTTGTATTTTGGTGTAAGTGTGGTGGGCATTATTGAGTGGTTTGAAAAAGGGCAATGATATGCCCTGATTTTTAATCAATTTGAAAGATGCTCTGTTGTAGAAGCAGGAAACAGGTGTCACAAAAAGAGTGCTGTGTGGTCACCAAAACTGTACTATTCCCCACCGGGCCAGACAGGAAGATTATATTACCCAGTCTCCTTTTCAGGTAGATGGGGTCATGTGACTAGCTTCTGGCCAATGGGATGTAAGCCTCAACCCTGAAACTTCTCATGTGAATCCCCATGAGTTCTTCTCTCATCTGCTGGTTGGACACTGCACTTTGAGGAAATAAAGGATGGTAGACTCTACTTGAAAGAACCTGGTCCCTGAATGACTGTATGGAGCAGAGTCTCTTTGCCAGAAATTATCCTTTATTGTGATATGCCACTGAAATTTCGGTACTATTTGCTGAAGCAGTCAGCCTAACCTGACTGTACAGACAATTTGTGTGGTAGTACCAAAAAAAAAAAAGAAAGAAATTATAATGGCTTGGGTAGTGTGCAGTGACTGGACTTGGAATATCATTAGAAAGTGGAACAAACAGGACCTACTGACAGATGTGATGGAAATAAGAATGACGTGAGCAAATTTTTTTTAAAAAATGACTCTTTAGGATTTTTACATAAAGTGTTGCATAGCTTGTGGCTTCTCTAACTGTGGGGAGATGGGAAGGGGCATGTGTTTACAGGATGGAGGAATTAAACATTTTATTCTGGCTAGGATACATTTTTATTTTTTGTTTTTTGCTTTATTTTATTTTATTTTTTAGGACTGCACTTGTGGCATATGGAAGTTCCCAGGATAAGGGCTGAATTGGAGCTACAGCTGTCAGCCCACACCACAGCCACAGCAACGCATGATCTGAGCCACGTCCCTGCCACAGTTCATGGCAACACCGGATCCCGGACCCACTGAGCAAGGCCAGGGATTGAGCCTGCATTCTCATGAATACTAATTGGATTTGTTTCTGCTGCACCACAATGGGAACTCCAGGATACATTTTTAGATACTTAATTATGTATTGAAATGGAAACAGTTGAATCCATATCCCAAAGGAGAGGGAAGGACTGAAGATAAATTTTGGAATCACTATTGAATCTGGACTCAACCAACATTTGTATTCACAATCCTTGTCTGCTGAATAGATTGTTTCTCCTAAGCAGGCCCACTCCTTCCCACTGTCTTCTGTTTTAAAGATCTTACTCATAAAGCTGCACACACACAATCATATTAGAGAGGGATAGTACAAGCAAGGAAACAGTGTAAAAAATTAGCTAAAATTCTGTTCCAAGAAAATGAGGCAACCACCCAAGTGTCAAAGGAAAGAACAAGACAAGAGGACTGGGAACCTCTTAAGTATAGCTGAATAGATTCTTCTGATTCCTGTTGAGATTATAGGAAATAGAAAGAAGAAAAGATGACCCCTTAAGCATAATTCCATTTACCACACTGTCAGTTCAGGTCACTGAGACAAGGTCTAAAATTATCTACCACAAAAGTTAAACAAAGAGGCATAGTTTTTTAAAAAGTGGCTCTTATTTAAAGAAAAGATTATTACTCTCACTACTCAGGACAAACTCTTTTGAAAAACATCACTTGTAATCCCACTCCTCCAAGATAGCTACTGTTAACTATTACACTTTTCCACAAATTATTCAGCAAATATATTTCTCTTTTCTTTTGGGGGGTTAATTTGAGAAGAGAAAGTGCCAACCGTCTGCGTTAATATTCCTTTAAATATTAGCATATTACACATTTACCCTCCTGTTTGCTACCTGGTTATATTTATCCTTTGTCAATTAACTAGTAATATCCCAGGGCTTTGTTTTCCATATGTGCTTTTGTCTCTGTGTTAGACTACTTTTTTCCTACCTAAATATCCATTCCTTCTATCTTAGAACCCCCAGCTTTTAGCTGTGCTTAAGGCCACTTGAAATAAGACATGTTCCAGCCTCACTTGTAGCAAGGTGTGGCCATATGACTAAATTCTAGCCTAGGGAATATTAGGCCGAAAATAAATATATCAGCTTCCAGGAAATTTCTTTAAGAGGCAGTGATATGGACCCTTTATATACTTCTTCTTTTTTTTTTTTTGGTCTTTTGTTGTTGTTATTGTTGTTGTTGTTGCTATTTCTTGGGCCGCTCCCGCAGCACATGGAGGTTCCCAGGCTAGGGGTTGAATCGGAGCTGTAGCCACCGGCCTACGCCAGAGCCACAGCAACGCGGGATCCGAGCCGCGTCTGCAACCTACACCACAGCTCACGGCAACGCCGGATCGTTAACCCACTGAGCAAGGGCAGGGACCGAATCCTCAACCTCATGGTTCCTAGTCGGATTCGTTAACCACTGCGCCACGACGGGAACTCCCATATATACTTCTTCCATCTTTTGTATTTTTTTTTTTTTTTAAGAGCTGTAACCACAGCATATGGAAATTCCCAGGCTAGGGGTTGAATCAGAGCTGTAGCCTGTGACCTACAACACAGACACAGCAACACCAGATTGGAACTGCACCTGCGGCCTACACCATAGCTCATGGCAACGCCGGATCCTTAACTCACTGAGCGAGGCCAGGAATCAAACCCACGTCCTCATGGTTCCAGATGACCAGACACTTACTGGATTGTCCACATCCAAACTTATTCGAGAGAAGACTAGATTTCTATTTTGCTGAAGTCGCTATTTTTTATTTTATTTATTTTTTTCTTTTTAGGGACACAGCTGTGGCATATGGAAATTCCCAGGCTAACAGTGGAATCAGAGCTGCAACTGCTGGAATATACCATAGCCACAGCAACACCAGATCCAAGCCACGTCTGTGACCTACACCACAGCTCACAGCCACTGAGTGAGGCCAGGGATTGAAACCCGCATCCTCATGGATACTAGTGGGGTTCGTTATCTCTGAACCATAATGGGAACTCTTTAAGTTGCTATTTTACGGATTTCTGATGCCCGTAATTAAGCCTAATCTTAACTAATATAGATAATAAATTCAACTTCTCATTTTCAAATGAATGTTAGTTTTGAGAGACTTCTTGAATGACAGATAGTTGTTGGAAGAAATCATGAAATTAATTAATTAATTAATTTATTTATTTATTTTTGCTTTTATTTAGGGCTGCACCCATGGCATATGGAAGTCCCCAGGCTAGGGGTGGAATCGGAGCTGTAGCTGCCAGTCTATGCCACAGCCCCAACAACACGGGATCAGAGCTGCATCTGCAACCTACACTATAGCTCAGGGCAACACCGGATCCTCAACTCACTGAGCGAGGCCAAGGACTGAACTCACATCTTCATAGATACTAGTCAGACACATTACTGCTGAGCCACAATGGGAACTCCAAAATATACTTATTTTTAAAAGTTTTCAGATTTTAAATCTTGATCAATCCCTTCCCTCTGACACTTCCTTTTCCATTTATTTTCCCTTCTCCCCTCTCTAGTCCTCTCTTTCTTCACTGCCACATTCCCACTCTGGGTGTGCATGTCTTCTTTCCATCACCAGGGCCTCTGCTGGCTCAACTGGCCCCTTTGTAGGCATTAGAGAGAAATAGTCCTCAAGGCATCTTCAATTCTTTTGGTTCATGACTTGACACAAGGGCTGACTGTGGGAATCAGAAAAAGGTAGCCCTTCCTCCAAGTAGATCCAGTCCCACAGAGAACATATGGTTTGGCAGGCAGAACCTGGGCTGGTTTTTAATCCCTACTTGCCCCCTTGGCCAGTGCCCTTGTGCAATGAATGCTCTGCCCATGTATACAGCTGGCCAGTCTTCACCTGCAGGCTCAGCTCATCTGCAACAGGACTCTGGTAAAAATAAGTATATATGGCTCTCCCGGTTTACAGAACAGTCATCTGGACTTAGTTATCAAGTATCACTCTTGTTATTGGTTTTTCAGCCAAAATAACCCACTTTGTTTATCTTATTCTTGATTATAGGCAAGAGTCCTACTGAGATTCACTTGGTGCGGGCATATGTCTCCATTGCTAGAGTTCAATGAGCCACCTAGAACTGGAGGGCCCAAGAGGGGAGGCTACACCCAATTTAACTCCTTATGGGACCAGGGATCCCCAAGCTCTCCGGGTGTTAGAAACCATCATTTCCCAGCACTATCCCTAGGGGCTGGCACCTAAGCTCAGCTACTTCAATCCTGAGCCCAACATGATTATGTGCCCTTTATCCCCCATTTTTCCTATCAAAAAGAATGAACTAAAGGGTTAATAGCCAAAATATACAACCCGCTCATACAACTTAACATCAAACAAACAACTCAATTAAAAAATGGGCAGAAGACCTGAATAGACATTTTTCCAAAGACGACATACAGATGGCCAATAGGTACATGAGAAGAGGCTCAACATCATTAATCATCAGAGAAATGCAAATCAAAACGACAATGAGGTATCACCTCACACCTGTGATGATGGGCATCATTGAAAAGAACAAGAATGTCAAATGTTGGCTAAGATGTGGAGAAAAGGAAACCCTCATACGCTGTTGCTGTGAATGTAAATTGGTGCAGCTACCCTGGAAGACAGTATGGAGGTTCCTGAAAAAAACTAAAAATAAAACTAGCCTAGGACCCAGCAATTCTAGGACTGGGTATATATCTTAAGAAAATGAAAACACTAAATCAAAAAGATATTGCACCCAATGTTCATGGCCACACTATTTACAATAGCCAAGATGTGGAAGCAACCTGTGTCCATCAATAGATGAATGGACAAAGAAGATATGGTTATATGTGTACAATCGGACTCAGTCATAAAAGAGAATGAAATCATGCCATTTGCAACAACATGGATGGACCTGAAGGGTATTATGCTTAGTGAAATAAGTCAAAGACAAATACTATATGATATCACTTATATGTGGAATCTAATAATAAACTAATGAAAATAACAAAAAGGAAACAAACTCACAGATACAGAGAACAAACTAGAGGTTACCAGTGGGGAGAGAAGGGGGGGAGGTACCACATAGGGATAGAGGTACAAGATACTGTGGATAAAATAGATAAGTTACAAAGCTATATTATACAACACAGGGAACAGAACCAATATTTTATCGTAACTAGAAATGGAGTATAACCATTAAAAATTGTGAATCACTGCATTGTAATCTGAAAATATTGTAAATCAACTATACTTCGATGAAAATAAAAATAAAATAATAAAAAGGGTGAGCTATGAGGGGGCAGGAGTTCTCCACGGGGGTAAGTAGTCTCATTTCTTTTGTCCGTGAGTTCCAGCTCACTCCAAATGATGCTACTCACATTCACCTGAACGCTTCGCCCAATATTTTTGGGTAAAGAATGAAGAGTGACACAGAAAACAGCTACCTTTTAATCTACGTGGTATAATACGTTAATGTAGAAATCCGAACTAGATTTCATTTAAAAAAGAGCAGAAAAACATCTGACTAGGGGTTGAGGCTTGAGGTCCAATTCCATGTACACAATTATCTGACTTATCTTTTCTAGAACATTTTATAAATCCAGGCCTTGGATTTTCCATTTTTAAAATAAGAATACTGGGAGTTCCCGTTGTGGCGCAGTGGTTAACGAATCCGACTAGGAACCATGAGGTGGCGGGTTCGGTCCCTGCCCTTGCTCAGTGGGTTAAGGATCTGGCGTTGCCGTGAGCTGTGGTGTAGGTTGCAGATGCGGCTCGGATCCCGTGTTGCTGTGGCTCTGGCGTAGGCCAGTGGCTACAGCTCCGATTCGACCCCTAGCCTGGGAACCTCCATATGCCACGGGAGCGGCCCAAAGGAATAGCAAAAAGACCAAAAAAAAAAAATAAGAATACTGTATGGCACAAATCCACAGAAAAGAAAATCATAGACTTGGAGAATAGACTTGTGTTTGCCAAGGAGGTGGGGGAGTGAGTGGGATGGACTAGGACCTTGGGGTTAATAGATGCAAACTATTGACTTTGGAATGGATTAGCAATGAGATCTTGCTGTGTAGCCCTGGGAACTATGTCTAGTCACCACCTATGTCTACCATTAGCATGGTAATGTGAGAAAAAAGAATGTGTACATGTATGTGTGACTGGGTCACCATCCTGTACAGTAGAAAAAAAATTGTATTGGGGAAATAATTTTAAAAAATGATTAAAAAATAAAAATAAAATAAAATGAAAAAAATAAGAATACTGGATTAAATTATCTTTCCACTTTACAAGTGAATGATTTCTTCCCTCCCTTCCTTCCTTCTTTCTCTTTCTTTCCCTCCCTCCCTTCCTCCTTCCATTCCTGTCTCTTTCTTTCCTTTTTATTCCCATATGAATTGAGATGAAAAATCCATGGATTTTTTTTTTCATCTTTAATGTTATCATCTTAAACAACTTAAATTAACAGACTTTTATTTATTATTATTTTCTTCTTTTCTTCTCTTCCTCTCCATGTCCTCAGAGGCCCTCCTCCCTACCTGGCACAAGCAGTTCCAGCCTTTCCATAAGTTCAAGTTTCCATGAAGCATGGAAGAGACATTGCCTTCAGACAGCTTTTGTTTCCAGCTCTGCCACAACTCCCCTGGCAGCAGAGGGAGGGCACCAAGCCTGATTCCCACTGCAGGGAGGGTAACACAGGGAGGGCAGAGACTAACTGCCTCAGCAGCACATGTCCTGATACCTTTGCTGAAGCTCTGCCACCAGCAACTGAAGGGGCTCAGGCTGCCAGGTGTTATCCCTGGTTCTGGCAGGGGGTGGGGGAGCAACCTTTTTGCATCTGTCCATCTTTGCGCTCAGGAGCATGTGCTTTGTACTGTGCTGAGAGGATAGCGATGCCCCACTACCAGGGTTGTCATGACAACTAAATCCAGCCACTCTGAAGAACGCGGAGCTGGGCGCATAAGTAACAGGTGTCTTTCCTTCCAGAGCAGGAAACGTGTTCCATGAACTGGCCCCTCAGTCAGGGTCACTTAACGTGGATGCAGGTCAGAATCAACTTGGGGATCTTTTTCCAGACCCTCCCCTGGATACTCCTTTGTTGGTAGAAATAGGGTTTCTGTATCAAAGGCTACTCAAATTATTAAACAGTAATAATACAAATCTTAGAAAATGGATATATGCATTCGACATCGATCTTCGTTCCACCAACATGGGATTCCCACTGTATGTCTTAGTTTCTTCCTAGTGGACACAGAAGTTCAGAACTGCAGAATGAGAACAGAGGTGGTGGGCAGTATGGACCCATAGACACAGGGTGACTAAATGACTACAACTCCGCAATCTTGAGTTTCCAGGCTGTTGCCAGAAAAGCTGCCCTATTCTCAGTCTTGCCCCCACAAGACTGTACCCTCTTTAAGAGCTCAAATCCCAAAGAGTTGGGGGTCCTCAGGCCTGGGATTTAATCAACATGCAAAAACAATGTTCATGTGCCAAAAAAACTAGTGGTCTGACAATGAGATTGCAAACCTACTTTATCACTTTTACTAAGCGTGGCTAGGCTGAGAACAGAGTCCCTTTCAATCTGACGTCTCCTTTCCCAGGACTGCCTTCCTCTATACCAGCTTGGTTCTAACCTGCATTTTTCTGGGGCTTTTCTGCACACAGATGGGACCTCACCAGGAACACAGCTTTCTTTTCTTTTCTTTGAAGGCTTAGAATTCCTATTTATTTCACTTTTAAAAAATACATATATTGTTTTTTAATATATATACACATTCTTTTTCTCACATTATCCTCCATCATCCAGTGCAAGTGCCTAGATATAGTTCCCGGTGCTACACAACAGGATCTCATTGCTTGTCCACTCCAAATGCAATAGTTTGCATCTATTAACCCCAAATTCCCAGTCCACCCCACTCCCTGCCCCTCCCCCTTGGCAACCACAAGGCTATTTTCCAAGTCCTTAGGAACACAGTTTCAAGGGCTTGACCTGTCTCAGGCCTGGTTTGGGAGAAATATTTTATTTCCAGGTGTAAACAGTAGGTAAACAATGTTTTTCCTAAAGTGAAAAATGTGAGCATGGACATTCTTTAACATGTGGCTTACATTTCAATGTAAACGTTCTTGTAATATTATGGTTAAAAAGGAAATAACTTGAATTTAAATTGATGATTTGGTAACTTCCATCTTGCTATCAGATCTGTGCATCCAGAAAAAAACAACTGCCTCTTCTCTTTCTCCTCCCCCTTATTTATAGCCTTATTCTTGCTCTGTAATATACTGTATTTATTGTTTTTCAAAGTAAATCAATTACAATGTAAAATATTTTTAATCTTTTGTTTTGTCTGTTATTCTTCATATAAATAATTTGTTGCCTATATGAGGTTAGGGGGGATTTCCTCATTCAGTGGCTTTTTCTAGGACATTGGCTCACTTAAGTGTGCATGTGCACATGCACACACACACGTGCACGCACACACACACACATGAAGATTTCCAGGTAATTGAGCTTTAAAGAGCTGCTCCCATGGCAGTTTTAAAAAAAAGCCTATTCAAATAATTTTGAAAAGAGCATTAGTTATCAAGATGAGTGAAAGATTTTCATTTCATATTTAGCAAGGAATAGTTTCTATAACTGGCACTGACAATTAGTTCCATAAATAGGAAAGTTAGTGAGAAAGAAATAAATCTAAAGGAATGCTGAATTAAAGTGGATCTGATTTAGGGCAGGGACCTGCAACTGGGGATGCAATTCCAAAAAGACCTTTCTAAACTACTGAGGAAGAAAATTTTAATATTACCTTCAGTATTTTTTTTTCAGTCCTTATTGATTTGTATTAAATCATCTTAATGGGGGAAGGATAA
The DNA here is from genome assembly GCF_016906955.1 of Phacochoerus africanus. NCBI lineage: Eukaryota > Metazoa > Chordata > Mammalia > Artiodactyla > Suidae > Phacochoerus > Phacochoerus africanus. The sequence goes on from NC_062552.1 coordinate 43,832,971, forward strand.
ATTAGGAGTTTGGGATTAATTTATATACACTGCTATATATAAAATAGATAACCAACAAGGACCTACAAACCATACTACTCAATATTGTGCAATAAACTATAAGGGAAAAGAATCTGAAAAAATAGATATATATGTATCGTAATTGAATTACTTCACTATACATCTGAAACTAACACAACACTGTAAATCAACTATACTTCAATTAAAAATATATATATACTATTCACATGTAGATATATATATATACACATTCATAAACACATATACACTAATTCACATATCTACACGTGGAAAAAAAAGCGTTAGAAACTCTTCATTTCCAGTGGAAGGAAAGAGAGCAAAACATTTATAAATAAATAAATAAATAAATGGATTTTTCCTCCTGATCAGACGTATTACAAATAAATACAAACATTTTCATGAAATAGGAGGGCAAAGCACGGATGAGAATCTCCAGTGAAGTCCGGGAAACTGCAAAAGTTTTACAAATATATCCTGCTGAACTCAATGCAATAATTTTTAACCCACATCTAATACATGCGGCGATGCTAACCTGAAAAAAAAATCATATCAGTGGATAACAGGTCTACCATTGAACCCATGCTTCTCCTTTTTAGGATTCACCCCGAGCAATGGCATCTCCCAAAGTAGTCCTGATCCTGAAGAGCTGATCCCGTCTGTCTTTGTTACGACACTATGCTTTGTGTATAACCTGTGCTATTGTATTAGATAAAGTTACACTGTATCACATTATGGCATCTGTCCTGGAGCATGGACATCCTTATTTACATTTCACCCTGCTCTACCTGATCCTTGTTCCTTGAAGACAGGGACCAAGTTTTCATCATCTTTGTTCTCCCAAGGTCTAAGCCAGGTCTTGGTGCAACTGATACTCAAATGCGTTTTTAATGTTGAATGAGTGAATTAATGTGCAATGTACTAATATAAGGAACTTATTATAACGGTGCTTGAGAGGAAAAAGTCTTATAAATAATCATGGCCTTTCCACTTTAGAGTGGAAATTCCTAACCAAAAACAAGATTTGAGCTGAATCTAGACACATCTGGGGTATAGAGAATGTTTTTGAATAGCTGCACTCTAAATGTAGCTGCATTTAGAATGAAGCTGTTAGTAAAATTATGAATTGGTACCTAACACTTAATTTTAATCTAGACAATTTTAATGTGAATTCCTACCAAATTCCTATGTAAGCAACTTGATATGCGACATCTTCTTTCAACAGTACAAAATGAAAAAAATATTGGCAAAGCAAGTAAAGGAATTCACATTAAAAAAAGACAATTTACATATCAAAATGAAAACACTTATTTGAACTAAGGATTTTAACTCGGGAAGAGATTTAGCAGAAGTGAAAACACACACACATTCAAGCAGGTCACTGAATATCAAGAACCTACCTGCACCCAGGTGGCCAGTTATTATTTTTTAATCTTTACATTTATAATGAATAAACCCATAATAAGGAAGAGTATCTGATAAGCCCAGAGGGATGCTTCTGTAGCACTCACTGTAATCCTGGTCCCTGAATCTTGCAAGCATTTTGAGTATCTGCTTGTTTCGAAGTAAACATAAATAACTTCATCCCTTTCCTTCCTGCAGTGGTAAAATGGTTGTAAACCTGGACACATCACCACTGCATTTCAGTTGACGCCTCTCCCTGACACCCACCCCCACCGCCGAGTGCCATGCATGTCCACAGATGTGGAATTGTGAATTTCCAGACAGGAACTCCTGGCTGTTAGAAGGGTTTTGAATCACTGCCTGGGAAGTGGGGTCCTGCCTGCCCTGGTGCTATTTTGTACATGGTTTATGGACATTCAGCATGTATGCCAACACAAGCCATGGTGACAGTCCAGATCACTGCCAGCTATTTATTTGAGGTTGAGCGTGGCCCCCTTTTTTTTAATGTCACACCAATGGGAGCAGCTCACCCTCCTTACAGGACAGTGAGTCAGAGGTCAGGCTTGACGGGGCGATGCCTTCTGCTCTATGTTCTATAGCTTTTCCAGAGCTTCTTAGATTCACTTTTTCTATGATAAAATGTAGTCCTAGGTAAAAAACTTGTGTTGACTAGTTCTGTCAACCTCTATGCCCTGTGCTTGAAGCTGGGTCAGTGTCCTTAAATCAGCTGTCAGAAAACAGCATTTTTTTTTTCTAAAATGTAAGGAAAAGAAGGGAAAAGAAGAAAGAAGTCAGTGGGAGAAGGAATAGCTCACTGGGCTCGGTACAGAGACACACACTTTGAAAGGGCAAAAAAGGCAGATGTTTTACAGCCATGACAATATTTTAACACCTGAACGTTCAACTCTACTAAATAATTCCAAACATATATTTCAAGCATACCCAAGGAATTGGATAAAAATTTTGCTTTGCACAGAGATGTTTGGGTTCTGATAGAAAGTAACAGTAACATGGATTTTTTTTTTGGGGGGGCCACGCCCAAAGCATGTGGAAGTCTGGGTTCAGGGATTGAACCTGCCTACTGCAGTGAAAACACCAAACCCTCAACCCGCTGAGTCACCAGGGGACTCTGTGACATGGATTCTTAAAGTAGAACTTCCCCAAATAAGGTTCTTTTTAGTTTCCATAACATCAAATCTTACAGAAATATTTTAGCTATCGCTATTTATTAGATCATCAAATTTCTGAGTCATGGGTCCATGGGACACATTAAAAAAATATTTTTAGGAGATTTTTCATTCATGAGAGCTATGTATATCTGGAAAACATGTGAGGTGCCAGCAAAATTTATACTTTAGGATTTCTCTCCCTCTCTCTATTTTTTTCCCCCTTTTCTTTTCTGCAGCATATGGAAGTTCCCAGACTCAGATTAGAGCTGCAGCTGCAGGCCTACGCCACAGCCACAGCAATATCAGATCCAAGCTGCCTTTGTGACCTACTCCACAGCTTGCAGCAATGCTGGATCCTTAATCCACTAAGCAAGGCCAGGGGTCAAACTTAAATCCTCATGGACACTATATCTGGTTTTTAACCTGCTGAGCCACAAAGAGAACGCCTGCCTTAGGATTTCTCTCACGGCAAAGTGGGTTAAGGATCCAGCATTGTCACTGCAGTGGCTTGGTCACCACTGAAGCACAGTTTCAACCTCTGACCTGGGAATTTTCACATGTCACTGGCACAGCCAAAAAATAAAAATAAAATTTACACTTTAGGTAATAGTTCTGCACCAACTCAGAGTAAGAATGAGTTAACAACTTTACATTACATAGGTAAGCTCTCAGGAATATTTCTGTTTTCATATCACAACTATCACTATTATAAATAAGTTAGGAGTTCATGTTGTCGAGTAGCAGAAACGAATCTGACTAGGAACCATGAGGTTGTGGGTTCAATCCCTGGCCTTGCTCAGTGGGTTAAGGATCCGGCATCGCCATGAGCTGTGGTGTAGGTCGCAGATGCAGCTCAGATCCAGCATTGCTATGGCTGTGGTGTAGGCTGGCAGCTATAGCTCCAGTTTGACCCCTAGCTTGGGCACCTCCATAGGCCTCAGGTGAGGTCCTAAATATCAAAAAAAAAAAAAAAAAAAAAAATGGAGTTCCCGTCGTGGCACAGTGGTTAACGAATCCGACTAGGAACCATGAGGTTGCGGGTTCGGTCCCTGCCCTTGCTCACTGGGTTAACGATCCGGCGTTGCCGTGAGCTGTGGTGTAGGTTGCAGACGCAGCTGGGATCCCGCGTTGCTGTGGCTCTGGAGTAGGCCGGTGGCTACAGCTCCGATTGGACCCCTAGCCTGGGAACCTCCATATGCCACAGAGCGGCCCAAGAAATAGCAACAACAACAACAACAACAAAAAAAAGACAAAAGACAAAACAAAAAAACAAAAAAAAAAGAAGAAGTTAGTGTAGGAGTTCCTGTCAAGGCTCAGTGGAAAAGAATCTGACTAGTATCTATGAGGATGCAGGTTCAATTCTTGGCCTTGCTCAGTGGGTTAATGATCTGGTGTTGCCCTGAGCTGTGGTGTAGGTCACAGACACGACTTGGATCCTGCGTTGCTGTGGCTGTGGTGCAGGCTGGCAGCTGCAGCTCCGATTCAAACCCTAGCCTAGGAACCTCCATATGCCATGGGTATGGCCCTAAAAAGACAAAAATAAAAAGTAAAAATAAGGAAGTTAGTGTACTCGTGAAGTATAATATTGTACTCTGACTTTCTTTTAGCAGCTGTCTATGGGGGAGTGTGGGGTATGGCTGCTGTAATACTTTGTTTACCATAACAATACCCCATGGAATTATATCTGAAGATAAATTCATATATATTCATATATATTTTCCAGTTGTTTAAAAACAGTTGAACATCAGAGACCTAGAAGAGCCATAACTTGGGTAATTCAGGATGCACTTTGACCTGGTTTGCATCTTTCAGAAAATTTAGGCAAACACAGGTGAAATTTGACCTTTTTTTTTTCTTCTAAGTGTAATGACACCAGGCTTCCTCTCTTTCTCTTTAGTGGAGCAAGTTACTGAGGATAATTAGCTAATATTTATCAACTGTGTGTCACGGGCAGCGGGCTGAACTGTTAAAACTTCTTTAAGGCAAGAAAGCTTGCCTTTTATCTTTTTTCGCCACCCCCCCAACCCACAGTGCTAGACACAACTGCTCAATAATTTCAATGATAGGAGTGTTATTACAATGTCACAAGACATATTTCTACAATATTTTCTTAGCCTCTTTGCTGAAAACTCTGTCTTGTTCTGCTTTACTTTACCCCATCTTCCTGCTTGAAAAACAGTCGCAATGACGGTGAATGACTTAAGCTTAAGAACAAAGACCTAAAGGCATAAGTTATTCATTAGGGTCAGCTGAATGAGGACTTAATGCGTTGGTCTAGGCACGCCGGACCTGTGCAGATTGGCATGCCGTTTGCACAGCATGATTTGTCCTCTTAAGAATAAAAGAGGAGCCTCATAGCCCCAAGGGGTTTATGAGGGGTTGTTAGCTGGATATGCATTAGCAAAGAAGGTGCAAACCTAGGCACGCCGGGTTGCTGCAGATAGGCACGCCGTCTGCAGAAGCACAATGGTGATTCTCTAGATGCTATGCATGGATAGTTGATGTCAAGCTTCCTCATATGCTAATGATTGTTAAATGCCTAAAGGTCAGAGTAAAAGCTTAATTGGCAACCGGCTAGGTGACTTTTAAAAATAACTTAAAAAAACCCTATATCCTGCACTTACAACCCCCTTCTCATGTTGACATAATCCTAAAAAACACAATAAAAGCGGTGTGGTTTCTTAAGGCGGTGCTCTTGGTCCCTGAGACCTTGAGTCCCCCGGTTCCCACCTTTCCTTAAGATAAATGTCTCGGTGTCTTGTTTTATGTTAACTTATTCCCTCAAGTTTCACAGCACCCGTTCTTCAGCCCCATCCTGCTGAGTTGGTCTCGGCATGACAATACTCCTCATTCAGCACGAAAATACTATTTTAGGAACACTCATCATAAACTTCCTTAAAATGGGTAGACGTGCGATATGGATATGGATATTTCTTATTATCAGAGGTGGGGCACTCAGTTCCAAATACAAAAAAATCAACATGTCAGATATGCAAGATTAAAGGCATTCATGTGCATAATGTGAAAAGCTGATGGAGGGGAAGACAGATTAGGGAGGGACTCAGCTCTTCCTCTGCCTAAAAGCAGGGCCCCTGGGAGGCGGGGTGCTCACAGGACTGTGGTCCTAGCAGGATGTGACGCTAAGAGAGGGGATGGCAAATGAACAGGACAGGAGTTTCTGTCCTTAGCAATTCCTTCTTGTAACAGACTTATTCCTCTGTGGGAGCAGACTAGACGGGATTCCTAGGAGAGGCCCTTGACCTTCCCTTTGCGCCAGCAGACTCCAGACTGTAGCCTGGAAGCCACCCACCTTGTCATCCATAAACTGCCAATCACGTTTCCCTTGTGGGAGGCCTTCCAGGAGGTCTCCTCTGATCTCAAAGACTTCTTAGGCACTACAGCTTCCCAAGACCTCAATTTCTTTGCTGGTATCTAGAAAAAATACCTTTCAAAAGGTGCTATGTGTTTTACAGAGAGAGAGATTTCACAATGGGGCTTACCTTGAAGCTAAAATAACACTGCGGTGTGAGTGGATTTTAGCCAGATTTTAATTGGGTCTGTCAATCTGTAAATGCCAGGTTACAGGTCCTTCACATGATGGATTCTGGGAAGGCGGTTGGGCCCAGTAATTTATGTCAACGAGGAATGCTAAGGCCACCAGAAACAAGCAGTGGAGGGGAAAAAAACAAAAAAAAGAGAAAGCTGTGCATATCTGATGATTTTGCCCTGGAGAGTCCTTGTTTTCCTTCTGTTGAGCAGCTGATGTGCATGAAGGGATTTTTGTCAGGCTACTAGAATGGCAGCATCCTTACTTCACGTGATTTATGAAAAAGCATTTTGCACTATTTGACACTGACTTTATACAAGACAGCATCTCTCCCAGAAGGTTCATTAATCCACTCCCCGAGGTCCCTGAGTGTGAGATCTGGAGGTGTCCTGCTCAGCACGTCCAACTCCCTCCCTCCCCCAACAAGGCTGCCCCCGCATCTCCCTGGACTGGGCGGCCTGCAGATTCCCAGTCACTCAGCAGCTCGTTGGTCTCACCATTATGCATGCAAGTATCACCAAGGTCCCATGAAAGTTATATATGTGCACTTGGCACTTTCTCTCTAATGAGCTGGAAAAGGAAGTATTTCTAGATGGACAAACATAGGATTGAAGATGCACAGCTAAAGCCAAGTGTTTCAAATGGCAGCTGAAAGGCTACAAATTAAATGCATGAATAAAGGAGCACATCTCATAGCGGTAATTTCAGAGGGAGGAAAACAGGTAATTGCATAAGCATTCCTGTTTGAAGAGCAATGATATGCTTCTTTTACTTGCTGTTAAAAGGCTATTTGCTTTTTTAAGCATATTATCCAAATAGGATGTGAAGAAACAGTAAGTTCTCATTTTCATTTAGGTTGTATACTCTGAATAAACATACGGGGTTCCTCTTTCGGCCTGAAGCTGATAAAAGGCATCATTAGCATAATAATGACCTAACAATGGCGGGGATAACAGCAATGCTGCTCTCCCAGGGGCCAGGGAACGCTCCTAGGTAGTGTCCTGAATCCTCCCAGCATCGTGGTGATTTTACTGGTGGGGAAACTGAGGTTGGAAGGTCAAGTGATCAGGGACTAAAGGGCATCCCGGGGGCACTGAAGTCCGTGTGATTGCCCCAACCCCCCAGGGTGGCCTCAAATTCCACTTCCCATCTAACCCTCTGACATTACTCCCTGCATAGAATCTCCCTCCTTGGAGAAACACTCTCTGGTTTCCCTACTGTTCCACCTCTGTCCTCCTGCTTAAATGGCAGAAGCTGGAGGGTATGGTGGGTGGGTAAGGACATGACTCTGGCTGGGTAGGAAGGGCCATTCTACCCCCCTTGCCAGCTGCGTCTTCACACAACCCACCTATCCTCTCCTCATCTCCATTCCCTCCTCTTTATATGGGATTCTAATAGTGGCTCCTCTGGGGATGGTTGGGAGGATCCCAGGGTTCATCCCTGTAAGGCACTTGGTGAAACCGACAACACCTCTTATTTGAACCCTGCCAAAAGCTGGATTGGGACATGAACCCGCTTTTTTTTTTTTTAACTTAAATTTTATTTTATTTTTTGATTTTTAGGGCCGGACCCTTGGCATATGGAATTTCTCAGTCTAGGGGTCAAATCAGAGCTGTAGCTGCCAGCCTACACCACAGCCATAGCAACGCTGTATCCTTAACCCACTGAGCAAGGCCCAGGATCAAACCTGCATCCTCATGGATACTAGTCAGATTCGTTTCCACTGTGCCACGATGGGTTTTTAAATTAGAATTACTCATTCTTGTATCTGGACTTAACTGATGTTCAGGTTCTTTGTGTTACAGAGCAGAAGGAATTCAGCAAGAGATAAAAGTGATGGTAAGAGGATTTATTAAGATAGGACACTTGTGAGAGATGCGAGCAGGCAGGCAAAGAAGCTCTGCTCTCAGGATTAGGTGGGCTCCATTTTTATAATCCAAGGAAAGCGGCAGGGGGAAAAAGATTGCCTTCTTTCTCGTCCTTCCAGTAGACATCAGGCTTACATCCTTGGCCCCTCTTCATATCCAGTAAGAAAGCATTGGACCCTATGAGGTCAAACTAGGACTGTCATGGCGCTTATTCAAATCAGCAGAAGGGCGGTAACAGATGCTAAAATGTGTTGAATCATCTAGGTTTCTGTATATTGAAGGTCTCCTACTTTGGGATGTCCTCGTTCCCTTAAGTTCCTGTCCTTGGCCGTAAGGATCATTATCTTGCTGAACTTGAATGCAGGGCTCATTATATGTTTCACTTAATGACCTGAGGCATATCTCATGCTTTTATTAATGGTTTTAGAGTTAAGCAAGCCAGCTTCGTTCTGATGGCTCTCTTGAGCCATCATTAACTTACAGTGGTCTCCCAAAGTCCCTTCGGTTTTCTTCTCTACCTATGGTCCCCTACTGGGACTTCCACAACGACCTGTGTAACTGTCCAGCTCTGTCCCTATCATGAGGACAGTGCCCAGGCCATGCTGAGCCTGTTTGTTAAGTAAATAAAACCTCTCCTCCCTTTTTGCTTTCCCCCTACCTTTTTCTTTCTTCTTCTTTTTTTTTTTTTGTCTTTTTGCTATTTCTTGGGCTGCTCCTGCGGCATATGGAGGTTCCCAGGCTAGGGGTCGAATCGGAGCTGTAGCCGCCAGTTACGCCAGAGCCACAGCAACGCGGGATCCGAGCCGTGTCTGCAACCTACACCACAGCTCACAGCAACACCGGATCCTTAACCCACTGAGCAAGGGCAGGGACCGAACCCGCAACCTCATGGTTCCTAGTCAGATTCATTTCTGCTGTGCTACAACGGGAACTCCTAATTTGGAGAATTTTCAATATGATTATGATTATTTATCCATCCTGACCATATATCTCAATATGAAACGAGAAGATATTTTACGTGTTTGCAAATTCCTAATGGATCCTGCAAGATGATCTGGATTCAGACAGAGCCCTAGATAACTGAGTTTTGGCTTTGGCAGTAACACACAAGTCAATTAAATGTTGAACAATCATGGTTTCAGCATTCACATAGTTAATGAAATCCATTCTTTTAAAAGCCCTCGGTATCAGTTATTTATTGAGGTGACTTCTCATTGATGAGGGGGAAAAAATGCCTTCCTATAAGTACAATAATAATGCTAGTTCCTTTCTCCTCCATTTTGATCCATAGACATTTACCTGATGTTATATTATTTTCCTGATCAGTTAACCACTGATTACCATGATCTATAAAAGAAATGATGACTTACTCATAAAATTTGGCAAATGCTTAAATTGTTATGTTTCATTTGATTATTACTCTAAACACTCAGGGTGTTGTCTTTATAAATTCTTTGTAAAATAGCATGATCGTCTGCTCACGACTTAAAATACTCATGTCTACTTTATGTACTTGTTCATCCATGTCACTATATTCCTCAATAAACAATCACCTTGAAGTCTGCTTCTACATATGAAAAGTTTCTAGGTATTAAGCCAAGAAAAAAGAAAAATTAACATTCTTTCTGGAGTTCTCGTCGTGGTTAACAACCTGACTGGCATCCATGAGGATGCAGGTTCGATCCCTGGCTTCGCTCAGTGGGTTAAGAATCCGGCGTTGCCATGAACTTTGGTGTAGGTTGAATGCAGCTCGAATCCTGCCTTGCTGTGGCCCTGGTGTAGGCTGGTGGCTACAGCTCCGATTGGACCCCTAGCCTGGGAATCTCCATATGCCCAGGGTATGGACCTAAAATGAGAGAAAGACCCAAAAAAAAAAAAAAAAAATTCTTTCTTTCTTAAGGGCCACACCCGTGGCATATGGAGGTTCCCAGGCTGGGGGTTGAATTGGAGCTACAGCTGCTGGCCTACACCACAGTCACAGCAATTTGAGACCTGAGCCATGTCTTCAACCTACACCACAGCTCAAGGCAATGCCGGATCCTTAACCCACTGAACAAGGCCAGAGATCGAATCCACATCCTCATGGATCCTAGTTGGGTTTGTTAACTGCTCAGCCATGAAGGGAACTCCCAACATGCTTTCTAAAAATTCTTAGAAAAAGAAAATTAACATGCTGGTTTTCCAGTATATTTTACAGATCTAAATCTAGTAATTTAACTAGTAGTATAAAAATATATGTGTGACTTAATTTACTAAAGCATATATGTACAGTTAGACTTGACAAGTATGATTTTTTTAGTTCACTTTTCAAAATTGTTTCTTCTTAAATATCTTCCTTAAACTTCTGAAATCGCACTTTCCTCATAAAGCATTTGGAACTAAACTGAAATGAAGTGACAGCTCTTTACTCCATGGCTCCCCCTTCCCCAGGCCCCGAATTTATATATTCACTCATTTCCTCCCTCACTCACTTTGATTCTGTTCGCTTCACTTTTTGGTGAGGGGTATTATTTATACGTGACTGTAAAATCTTATGTTAGTTTTAAAAGAGATTTATAAATAAATTTTCATACTTCTAAATCTTATAAAAGAATTAACATTTTTGGATAGGCCCAGCATTACTAAGTCTTTAGATAGTTCATTCTTCCTAGGTCTAAAATCAAACAAATTCATGTAGCAAAGTAAGCCCACACTGCTTATTTGGTCTTATTTACAGTGACTATTTCATTTCCAGTAAGTTTTTTTGTGTGATAGAATCACAGATTGAGAAATCAGATTTTTTTTTTTTTTTTGTCATTTCTTGGGCTGCTCCTGCGGCATATGGAGGTTCCCAGGCTAAGGGGTTGAATCGGAGCCATAGCCACCAGCCTATGCCAGAGCCACAGCAACGCAGGATCCGAGCCGTGTCTGTGACCTACACCATAGCTCACGGCAACGCTGGATCCTTAACCCACTGAGCAAGGCCAGGGATCAAACCCGCAACCTCATGGTTCCTAGTCGGATTTGTTAACCACTGAGCCACGATGGGAACTCCGAGAAATCAGATTTTTTTTTTTTTTTTTTTAAGGAGTCTCTTGACATAGAATTAAAGCATTGTTCTCATATATTGCACACGGCCGTACTGCGTAAGGCTGTTCTTAGGTGTATTTGACATACATTAAACTATGAAATCAACATGAAGTATATCATCTCTATGCTACCTCTTCGTTGTGGCTTTACATTGTATTTAGAGATTTGTTCTTATGGGAGCCCAAGGTAGGGAAGGAACGACTATGTTGGATTCTTTTACAAGGAGAATACGCTGTGGGGCACTTTATATTGTTGAGATGCCTGCAGGAACTCAAGTGGAGTAACACCAGCTGGCACCCTCTGTGCTTTCTGCCACCTCTCATTTCCATCACCACCAAGGCTGTCTTAATAGTCTCTTCCCCACACACCAAACCACATCAAGGGAGGCCTGAAACACTGTGAAAACATCTAGAGAGAAATGCGTGGAGACCAGAGCACTTGCATGTCCTGGCTTGGTTGTTATTTCTTTAAACAAGTTGACTTAATATCTGACTTTGACTTAATCATGTGTTCAATTTCTTTCAACTATTCATGAATTCAACACATATATAGATTGCTGAGTAGGTGCTAGATGTGGTTTTAGGTGCTGGGATACAGCAACAGAAAAGGGGTTCTCACTTGTCGGTATTACATTCCAATGGGGGAGACAGACAATAAGCTGAGTGTATACAACACATATAATGTTAGGCAATGATACATCCCACGGAGAAAAATAAAGCTGATGAAGCAGATAAGGGGGATAGAAAGTGCCATTGGCAGTGTGGTTCAGAGTGGGGACTTGTCATTTTATCACACGGGGGATAAAGTCACATTTTAGCAGACAGTTAAGGGGAATTGAGACATAGGCATATGCAGAGGGAGGACATTCCAGGCAGAGAAAATAGGAAGCCAATAGGTGTGCTCCCCGAGGTAGGAGCATACCTGTCGTGTTGGAAAAAGAGCCAAGAACTCTGGTGGGCAAGTTTGGGGAGAAGTCACTGGACAGAAAGTCGGTGATGTAATGGATCATGTACACTATGCTGAGTAGTTGAGGTCTCGTCATGAGGGACAGGCAAAGCCCCTGGATCATTTGAAGCAGAGGAGTGACTTGATCTGCTTTACATTTAATAGCACCATTCAAGGTGAGCTGGGGGAGGGGTCACTTTAGAGGCACAAGAGAGGACAAGACAGGAGGCTATTGCAGTGACCAGGTGATGGCTTGGACTAAGGTAGTAGCGGTAGTGGTGATGGGAATGATGAAATGCTTCGTATATATTTTGAAGGTGAATTCAAATGAATTTGATACATATAAGATGACTATGTCCTGGTTTGCATTGGACACTCTGTTTATAATTATTAAAAGTACCCTCTTTCACCCTCAAAACTGTCCCAGTGTGGATGAACTTATATGGTCCCCTGTTTGTAAAACACTTTATGATTTCCAAGCATTTCCTCAACTGTTATCTCAAAAACCCTGATAAAAGAGACACCACAATTCGCCCTTGACAGACATGGAATCTGAAGCTGAAAAAAGTTTTAGTGACTTGTCCAAGGTCACAGATGGTAATGGCAAATCCAGAATCAGCCTGGCTTTAAGGCAATGCTCTTCCTTCTGCTCTCTGGTATTTTTCCAGGTTGCATCTACAAGGCAAACACACACTATTCATCCGCTTACTCAGTCGCTCATTTATTCATTAAACATTTGTCTGCATGTACCAGACACTGTTCTAAGCAGTTAGGACACATCAATCAACCAAATATCCCCATCCTTCTCCAGATTGCATTCTAGCTGGGTAAAAAGGATGCCAAACAATAAATATAATGAATGAGAAAAATATCTAGTATGGTAGAACATGATGTGTGTAACAGGAAAAAGCAGAACAGGATTAAGAAGATTGGTTCAAAGGGGCTCTAGTCTTAACCTGGAAGTGGTCAGGGTAGGTCTGAAGAGGTGAATGGAACAAGCAGAAAAGCATTCGAGGCAGAGGAACCACATGGAGCTAGAGAAGGCTCCAGACAATGACAAGTTCAGCATGTTCAAAAAGTAGCAAGAAAGCCCCTATGACTGGGGCAGAGTGAGCAACAGGAGTTGTAGGAACCTCAGAGTGGTAACAGACCCAAGTCATGTTGGGAGAAATTTGGATTTTCCTCTGCAGCCACTGGGAAAATTTTGGATTTTCCTCTGAGTAGAATCAGGACCCACTAGAGTTTCGAGCCAAGGAAAAGCACGATATAACTGGTGTTTTAAAAGAATGACTCCCATTGCTTGTTGATAATGGACTGTGGGCGGGAAGAGTAGAAGCAGGGAGGGTTGTTATGAATCTACGAAAGTATGACCATGAGGCATGACAATGGCCTGGACCAGCGTGGCCGCTGTGGAGAGGGTAAGAAGTGGTGAGAGTCTGGACATAGTCTGGAGACAGAATTAACATTATTTCCTAATGGATTGTGTGAGGGAAGGAGAGTTGTTGGGGATTATTCCATGGATGGAGTTTGTTGTGAGATAGGAGAGGCTGTAGGGAAAGCAGATTTGTGGTAGAAGATCGGGAGTTTTGTATCTTGTATCTGCTAGGTCTGAGATGTCTGATAGGCACCACATGGCTATTGGGTATGTGAATTTTAGGACATGCTTGGGTCTGAATCCTGAGATGGGTTTCTGGGCTGGAGATATGCATTTGGGAATTGTCAGTACATGGTTTGTATTTGAAGTCAAGGGACGGTATTAAATCACTGGGAAAATAAATGTACGTGGCAAGGATGACTGAGAACTGAGCCCAGGGTACTCTGACAGTAAGACGGTGGGAAGAAGAGAAGGAGCCAGCAAAGGAGATCGAGAGGGAGTCGGCAGCCACACTGGAATAAAACCAAGAAAGAGAAGTGATAGAAACCTTCAAAGAGGAGGGATTGACCAACTGCAAAATACTGTTAATAGATTGAGAAAGATGAGAATTAGCCATGGGGTTTGGCAGCATGAGGGGTCATTGGAGACTGGATAGGGGTTGTTGGGTGGAATGACGACGTTTGAGACTCTGTGTGACTAAGAAACCCTCAGGGGATGCTATGACTGCTGGGCCCAGGTCTACATTTTGAGAAGCAATAATCTAGTAAAGAAGCAGAGGGATTGGCTTTAGAACAAGGGGGAAGGGTGCGTATATGGCTGTAGATGCTAAAAAGTAGACGGTGAACTCAGGGAAGTTCCGTCTGGATGTTCATCAGTTGAAAGAGAAGAGGGGGAGAGGCGCTGGGTCTTGGAGGAGAGAGGAGGTGTGATAGTGCCCTGGGGATGACTGCCAGGCGGCATCAGGGCCAACTGGAGGTGTGTGGCCGTGACGTTAAAGGCAGGATGGTCAGTGTGCTTGTGTCTTTTTCTTCAAGCATGTTCTGCAACCCAGGTACCGATGCAGAGTAGGCAGAATTGGATTTGACCACGATTAGAGTAGGTGAGGCCAGCCACATGAGAAAGGGCCAGAGAGTAAAGGATCTTCCTGAGAGTGTTTATAGTAATTAACCATGGGATACAAGCTAGGTAAGGAAGGAGGAGGGATGATTCGGGGATGAGAGGCAGTCAAGCTGGTAGAATCAAAGTGCTGGAGGTCGCAGCGGGGTAGAGGGTTCAGGGTACAAGGGGGAGTGCGTTAGAGAGATGGGGTGGTGTTCAGAGGGTGAAGGCTTGACATTGAGATTAAGACGTGTGCTGCGACAGTCCCCATTGTGGCTCAGCATGATATAGTCCCTGTGAGGATGTGAGCTCAATCCCTGGCCTCACTCAGTGGGTTAAGGATCCAGTGTTGCCACAAAGCTGAGGCACAGGTTGCAGATGTGGCTCTGATTCAAAGCCTAGCCCAGGATCTTCCATATGCCACAAATATGGCTGAAAAACAAACAAACAAACAAACAAACAACAAACAAAAAACACTAGTGCTCTGGGGCAGGTGGGCGGAGTGCCTGAGCCTGGGTGGAGGAAGCTCAGTACAGAAGAGGAAGTCAGGGAACTCAGAGGCAAGGAAGCTGGATTGTCCAAGGCAGTGGTTGTAAAATTTCAGCTGTATCAGGATGCCAGGAGGGGTTATTAGAACTCGGATGGCTGAGCCCCACTCCCATAAATTTTAATTCACTTGGTCTAGGGCAGGGCCTGAGAATTAGGTGGCACTGATGTCACTGGTTGGGGGACTATGTTTAAGAAAATCCTCCAGGTACACTGAAATCAAGGCTTCAGAGAAGAGTAATAGGGGAGAGGGTGACACAGAAGCTGGAGCTTAAACAATTGCCAAAACAGGAGGAGAGGGACTGACTTTGGGGTTGGGGTGAACAGTCTCACTGAGCTGCAGGGGGGCGTAGAGTCGGATTCTAACACTTTTCGTGCATTGCTGTTTTCTTCTTCTCACTCTGCTCTGTAGCAGTGACTCAAACTGAGGCATCTGGAGTCAGAGCTGATTCTATTATTAGCTTAGCCACCTTGGGCCAGTTGTTTACCTCTTTGTTTTTCCCTTTCCTCATCTGTAAAGTAGGGCTATAAATAAATGTCCCTGCCAGGTTGTTGGGAGGATCAATGAGGTAATAAATGCTCAAGTACTCAGGGCAGTATTAATACATGGTATTCACTAGACTCAACACAATTGTCCGTTATTTATTTCCTCATGTTCGTTGTTTAAATGAGCTCCCCTGAAATCTTCCCTCTTGCTCTGAAATGGATCTTATGACTCTGCTTTTCCCTCTGATCTTGTGCTTCTATACTTTTATTGATACTCTTTGGAATTTTATAACACATGGACCTGCGGGTGATTTAGACATTCATTCCTCTGAACTAGGAATGTTGTAAAGGACACTGACATAATATGAAAGTGCTGCATTAGACATCTGTAGTCTATAGATGCAAACTATAGTTATAATCGTAACTGGTTTATTTGTGCAAAGTTCTCTCATCCAGTGTAGAAATGGATTTGACCACAGCTCTTGCATGATCTTTTTGTCTGGGATCTCATGAATGATCACAAACGAAATGGTAAATGAAACTACAGAGAGAGATATAGAAATATTTCAAATGTCATTATATAATCTCCCTGGACAATGCAGCAAATTGTAATTAGTTGGTATATTGGGTTTAAATTATTACCATATCATGTCTCCTGCATTATGATCCACCAATGTAATTAGGAAGAAGTATTAGGTGGGTGCTTAGCAAAAGCTTAGCAAAGCTCGGGGTCCATGCTGCATATATATTTTCCCCCTAGTGGACGACTTTCCAAAAAAGAGCATTTGACTGCAGAAAAAGAGAGAGAGAGACAGAGAGACACAGAGAGACAGAGAGAGAGAGAGAGAGAGAGAGACTTAACAAGAGATTTTTTTCGATCTCCAAAGGGAGTTCCCCAGAGTCAGTCAGCTGAATATTCTCCAAACTTTATACCATAAAGCATTAGCCTTTCTAGGTCACTGTATTGCATCTGAGCCTAAAATTAAAACCATAAATACTTAAAGCCTTAACTTCCACACTCTTTAAAAGCTGTTAAAAAACAGGCATTTCCCTTTGCCACTTTACTGTGCTTTTTTTACATGAGAAACAACACTTTGAAAAATGTGGCTTAAAAGCAGGCACACAGAGAAGATGGGAAAAGAAAAACCAATTTACATGTTTCCATTTTTTTTCCCCTTCTATTTATTCATTCCTGCTTAGGATCAGGACTCCTACAATTCTCTACTGGAATTAAAGAGGGAGCAAGTGGCCATCCCAGGCTCATAGTCAAATCAATATTAAAATATGGAAGGTGTTTTAAGTCTAATATCTCGCATGGCACCTGCTTCATTGCTGGTCCACAACAAATAGCTAACACATATTGATTCTCTGACACTGAGGCTAATGTACAGACCTTTCATTATCCGGTCTGCCTAGTGAGCCATAATATCAATTGTTTTGGCACAAACTTTCCCTGACTTCCTGTGGGGCTGTCTGCCGGCAACCAGCATCACTGTCTCCTCCTTGGCTCTGCCTTGTAAGGCAAGAGCTACATTTTCCAGAATCTTTACCAGCAGGATGGCTGATGAAAGGCCACCAATTAGATGCTTTTGAGATGCCTGGAAGTTAGAGGAAAAGCAGAAGACATACTTGTGTTCTTCTGGGAGGTGCAAAAGTCACGTGCGCTATGGCAGATGTGTGATTTTGCAGTGTGGTGGCAGCAGTGGCAGACGCTGCTGGTGTAGCTGCAGGTTGGCAACTCCTGGCTTCGTGAAAGCTGGCAGAGCTCATCCCTGTTCTTCGTCTTTTGGTCTTTCCAGTGATTATACAGCTCCTGATTCCCTGTATTAAGTCTCTTCTGGGAGTTCCTCAGCAGTAACGAATCCAACTAGTATCCATGAGGATACGGGTCCAATCCCTGGCCTCACTTAGTGGGTTAAGGATCCAGTGTTGCCATGAGCTGTGGTGTAGACTGGCAGCTGCAGCTATGATTCAACCCTAGCCTGGGAACCTCCATATGCTGCAGGTGTGGCCCTAAAAAGCAAAAACAAACAAACAAACAAACAAAAAACCTCTTCTGGTTTGAAGTACTCATTTTCTTTTTCTTTTTTTGGCTGTGCAGATATTCTGGGGCCAGGCATCGAATGCATCCCACAGCAGTGACAATGCCAGATCCTTAACCCACTAGGCCAAGAGGTACTCCAAAATAGCCATTTTCTTGATGGAACTTTTCTGAAATATCCAGGTTGGGAAAAGGACATGAACTGAGAGACAGAGTGTCGCCATAGGAATCCATGCTGCTTAGCTAGTCTACCAGGTGGCATAAGCCATAAAGTAGGAAAACTGATGCCACCTAGAAACAAAGTGCTCTGGAGCTGAGCTGAGTGGGAGACAATTAAAACACAACACTTGTTGTTTCAACTTGGATAAGTCACTTGACCTCAGTTTTCTTCTCTGCAAAATGGAGTTAATGACAGTACAGACCTCCTAGGGTCATGTGGTTTAGTGAATTAATATTCGTGAAACTGGTAGAGCGAGGAATGGCACATGGTTAGTACTGTATGATTTTTGTTTTTTTAAAAAAGCTAATTGGAGTTCCCGTTGTGGCACAGCAGAAACGAATCCAACTAGGAACCATGAGGTTGTGGGTTCGATCCCTGGCCTCACTCAGTGGGTCAAGGATCCGGCGTTGCCATGAGCTGTGTGTGGTGTAGGTCACAGACACGGCTTGGATCTGGCATTGCTGTGGCTGTGGCATAGGCCAGTGGCTACAGCTCTGATTAGACTCCTAGCCTGGGAACCTCCATGTGCCACAGGTACGGCCCTAAAAAGGACAAAAGACAAAAAAATAAAATAAAAAATAAAAAAGTTAATTTAAAAATATGCAAATGAGCATTCCCTTAAAAGCATTCTCCTTGGTAAGTTAGACCCTGATTCCAATGCTCAAAACTTTCCTGAAATGTGGACATTTCTAAAATGGTGTTGATACCTTGTCCAGGAGTCACATTCAAAAACTGCAATTTCTGACCCAGTTCTATTCTGCTTCCCAGTGTAGGAAGTTCCCAAGCCCCAGGATGCATGGCTCCCTCACAGTCCACCTCAGTTTGGGATGAAAAACGGTGTTATGCAACTTGGCCACTCACCTGGTTCTGAATGACTTAGACTGTTTATACAGGATCAAACACTCTCCAAAGGATAAAGCATCGCTACCTTCAAAAAGGTTCAAAACAGCGTTGCAGAGAATCAGACGTGATTCCAACTGGGCAGCTGCAAAATTATCCTGGACAATGGCACTGCCACGGGCATGAGCGTACAGCCTCTTAGAATAACTTGAAAAGAACAAAGCTCTTTGGTTGATATATTTGAAGACAAATAATTTTTCTACCTTGTAATAACCCATGAGTATGCAGTCAGTGGTTGCCCTTCATAAATTTTCAGGGATTGCAGTGAGAGTAGAGAATAGCAAAACATAGCACAATTAAAAAAACTTCAAAACAGTAGCACAAAACAGAATCCAGGAACAGAAGCAGGAAGCTGCAGGGTCATGACAATCTTTCTCTGTTGCTTCTGTCACAGAGGGTGACAGTTGCCAAGGTGGCCCTAACTGCTAGGCACAGACTTCTTCTACCTGCAAGGTTTCAAAAAGCAGCTTCTTCATTTCTCAGCAAAGTAGTGTTTACCCGTCTGTGTTTTTCCTTGCAGACACTGCTCAGTTTTGCAAAGTGAGACACACTTTTTGTTACTTGGCAGATGCCACCCATGGGAGAAAAAGGGAAAAAATAATCTCTGTCTTGTTTTTTCCTTTCAGGTGTAAAAAATTACCTCTGGTTCCTTCCCGTCTCAATAATCAGCGGAGAAATTCAGCAAGAATATGTCAGATAGCCTGAGAAATATTTTTTCAGGTGTTTTTATTAACACTGAATGAAAGCACTCTCTGGCAGTCCTGAAGCTTGTGACAGCAGTTTGCTGGTGGATTAATTTTTTAATGCAGAATTTCGTTAGAGAAATGATTTAGTTAATGAGTCCCGTTTTGATCTAGCTTAATGCAGATATCAGTAATTTATTAAGAAGAGTCTTTAGGGCATGCATAATTTCCTAATACAATCCATTTAGGGCAAAAATCTCAGATTAAGCATTGCAAGATCTCATATTTTTTGTAAATTTAAAACACAAGTGCAAACCTGAGATTTACATATTTAAACATGTACAATGCTGTGCATGCTTAGTATAAAGTTTGGGGAAAAAGTAAAGGCATGAGGATATTTTTACTCTCTGATAATTGTGCACAAAATTTCTCTATTTTTGTGATTTTTCTGGAATTTTTCAAAGCACATCCTCATTCATTCATTCATCATTCAACAAACATTTGATAAATGCTTACTATGGCTTGGTGCTATGCACTAGGCCTTAGGGACTTGGGGATTTGTAGTTCTTAATCTGGAGGAACTCAAAATCTGGGGCAGTTAAATATATTAATTATCCAGTAATTGTCAATTTCAGTGTTTACATTTGAAAAATTTCTCAAACTTATATACCTGGAAAATGATAGTTTATCAGCAGTAGGGTTATCAGTTTATCAGGCTTCAGGCCAAATCCAATCTGCTCCTTATTTTCATAAATATAACTTTACTAGGACACAGCCAAGGTCATCCATTTATGTATTGTCTGAGGTCACTTTCAGCTATAAAGACAGAGCTAAGTACAGCACTTGCTAAAGAGAGGAGTTGCAGGATTTAAAATATTTACAACCTGACCCTTCAGAGAAGTCTGCCTTCCTCTTGTTTAGATTATTATAGTTACCAATCAGGTGTTCGATCATAATTCCAACTGGCTACAAAGCCCCTTGTACCTCATCTTGTCAAATTTTCAGAATCCTAAATATCTTACAGAGTCCTCTTAAAATTTTTTTCTTTTTTTCTTTTTTAATAGGAGTAAATATTTTCTATACATTTCCTTAAAAAACAATTTTTGATGTTGGGCTGAAAATATCCACCACTGCCTCCCAAAATTATTAATCTTCATAAATGAATTGTACTTTTGCACAGAGTTCAGATAGGGAATAGCAGAGCTGGGCAGCAATAAATAAGATGAGAGAGTAGGACTAGATTATCTCAAAAGAATCTTCCTACTCCAATACCCCGCAGCTCTGTGTTTCTATAATAATATCTGCAAGGGCTAAAATAAAAAGACAGGCCTGCAGCTGGAACAAACACACAGCTCAGTGGTTTAGGGAAATCAATTAAGGATTGAGACAAACCCGACTATAACGGAACCAATAAAAATCCAAGTCTCCCAAATTTTATT
Organism: Phacochoerus africanus; assembly: GCF_016906955.1. Taxonomy (NCBI): domain Eukaryota; kingdom Metazoa; phylum Chordata; class Mammalia; order Artiodactyla; family Suidae; genus Phacochoerus; species Phacochoerus africanus. The sequence continues at coordinate 43,853,779 of NC_062552.1, forward strand.
TTGTAAAAATAAGGATAAATACTAATAGATAACACATTATTCAAAGAACTGTCAAAAAAACCCAGCAATGAAAATAACATGGCAGCATTCCCAATCCATCTCTGACACACATTAATTCTAGCAGATGAATATAATGTGAAAAAATGCCCTTGAAGAATAAAAGATAAAAAAAAAAAATAACCACAGACCTGATAGCAATAATTATTTCTCCAAAATTTCTTGGTCTTAGTGACCTATTAAAACACATGATTAAAGCTTGACTGTGGGCTTTTGGTCAGAGAATGGGCTGGATGCATCTGTATTTTACTCTGAAAACTATGAAACACTGATAAAGAAAATTGAAGATGATACAAATAAATGGAAAGATATCCCATGTTCTTAGATTGGAAGAGTTAATATTACCATACTACTCAACCCAATCTACAGATTTAATGCAATCCCTATCAAAAACCTAGGACATTTTCCACAGAACTAGAGCAAATAATCCTCAAATTTATACAGAACTGCAAGACTGCCAAAGCAGTCCTGAGAAAAAAAACCAAGTTGGAGGAATAACCTCCCCAGACTTTAGACCATATAACAAAGCTACAGTAATCAAAACAAGGTGGTACTGGCACAAAAACAGACAAATTGATCATTGGAATAGAACAGAGAGCCTGGAAATAAACCCATGCACCTATGGTCAATCTATGACAAAGGAGGCAAGAATACACAGCGGTGCTGGGAAAACTGAAAAGCTATGTGTAATAAGATTAGGACATATCATGCAAAAAATAAACTCAGAATGGTTTAAAGACTTAAATGTAAGACATGAAACCATTAAACTCCTAGAAGAGAACATAGGCAGAATACTGTTTTTTGCTGTTTTTTTTTTTTTTTTTTTTGCTACACCTGAGACATATGGAAGTTCCTGGGCCAGGGACTGAATTAGAGCTACATCTGCAACCTTTGCTGCAGCTGTGGCAATACCAGATCCTTTAACCCACTGTACCGGGACAGAGATCCAACCCATGCCTCTGCAGTGACCAGAGCCCCAAGTTGGATTCTTAAACCACTGCACTACAGTGGAGACTCATTTCTGCCCCTGCAGAATACTTTTTGACATAAATCATAGAGATATTTTCTTAGATCAGTCTCCTAATCTAACACAAAAGAAATAAAAGCAAAAATAAATAAACAGGACCTAATTAAACTTAAAAACTTTACACAGCAATGGAAACCATCAACAAAATGAAAAGACAGACTACAGAATGGGAGAAAACATTTGCAAATGATGTGACCAACAAGGGGTTAATATTGAAGATACACAAACAGCTCATACTACTCAATATGAAAAAAACAAACAATTCCATCAAAATATGAGCCAAAGACTTGACATTTTCCCAAAGAAGATATACATATGGATAACAGCATGAAAAGAAGCTTAATGCTGCATAATTATTAGACAAATGCAGACCAAAACCACAACGAGGTATCATCTCACATTTGTCAGAATGGCTATCATCAAAATCTCAACACATAGCAAATGTTTGAGAGGATGTGGAGAAAAGAACCAAGAGTCCACTGTTGGTGGGAATGTAAGTTGATGCAGCCACTTGGAAACTGTATGGAAGTTTCTTAAAAAACTAAAAAATAGAACTACCATATGATCCAGCAATTCCATTTCTGCATATATATCCAGAAAAAACAAAAATACTAATTTGAAAGCTATATGTACCCCAATGTTTATAGCAGCACTATGTACAGAAGCCAAGATATGGAAGCAACCTAAATGCCTATCAACAGATGACTGAATTAGGAAGACTGACTATATATGGAATATTACTCAGCCATAAAAAGGATGAAATACTGCCATATGCAGCAATGTGGATGAATCTAGAGAATACTATGCTCAATGAAATAAGTCAGACAGAGAAAAACAAATGCTATATGGTATCACATGTATGGAATCTAATATATATATATATTTATATTTGAATGTATATGCAAAATACAAACAGACTCACAGATATAGAAAACAAACTTGTTACCAAAGGGAAGAGGGAAGGGGAAAGGGACAAATTAGGGATAAGGGATTAACAGATACAAATTACTGTACAAAAAATAGATAAGCCACAGGAATATACTGTACAGCACTGGGAATTACAGCCATTCTCTTGTAATAACCTAGAATGGAATATAATCTGCAAAAGTACTGAATCACTATGCTATATATCTGAAACTAAAATGATACTGTAAATCAACTCTACTTCAGTAAAACGAAAACCCTTCAGGAAGACTTTCATTTAACTAACAAGTACAGTGCTAAGAGCTGAGAAGAGGAAGGAGGAGAAGCAAAGGACAACAGTCCTCATGCTCTTCTCAGGCTGCTGAATGATCTGTGTGCTTGCGAATGAAACGTGAGAGTTTTTCTCTTGTTCCAGTCATTCATTCAACACACATGTGGAAGACCTCTAGATGCTGGAAATACTATGGAGAATAAGGTAAATCTGCTCCTCCTTCATGGTACCTATGGTTTGGTGGGTGAAGAGAGCCACTGAGCAATAATAATAAAATACGATATGCCAGTGGGAGTAGGGAAATGGAGACTCCTACAAGAACATGCCAGGAAGATCCAACCTGGTCTCAGCTATGGCATCAGGATCCTCCCTGATGGGTCACCTCAGACATGAAGGATGTTAAGTGGGAATCCATTGGCTCTTCTTTGTTCCTTCTCTTCCTTTCTCTGTACAGTCCCTCCAACCATCCTTTTTTGTTTCCATCTGCTCAAAGTCTGCCAAAAGAAACTGACCCAGATGTCATTTGAAAATGTGGAGGAGTGAGTCATGTATTCAGCAGAAATCATCAGGACAGGTAGATGCTAAGCAGGTGATTAATGAAATGACAAATCTAAAGGTGACAGAACCCATTTGCTTCTGCAGGGCAATGATACAAAATGGGCAACGGGAAAAGAAGACCGTGTTTTCCATGGAAGCTGAGCAGCAATGTTTTACTGCAATCATTAGGTACAAGACTGATTAGTGGGATTATGGGAATCTGCTTTAAACATCTGTAAGTCATTGTACAACTACAAATGTAATAAATTCATTGAGTAATAAAAAAAGAACAAAAAGAAAAAATAAAAATAAACATCTGTAAGTAAAATGAATACTCAAAGAATTCTCTTTTTAAGGTGAAGTTTTTATACTTTCCAGATTGATACATATAATTTTCTTTTAACATGTTACTGGAATGTATACCATACTTGTTCACTTAAAAGAAAACAAAACCAAATCTAACACCTGTATATAACTCACCCAGTCTAAGAAATACAACAACATTACAAAGAGTCTTCCCTAAATGTTTCTCCTTCTCTTTCCTGCCTGAGGTAGTCTTTCTCTTAATTTTCATATTAATCATTTTGTTCTTTAAAATGTTACCTCATGTGTAAGTATGCCTAAACAATATTTTGTTTAGTTTTGCCTATTACAAAAAATAAATATAATCGCTTTGTTTATCTTTTTCTAAGATTAGGGTTTTTTTAATTTTTGGTTTCCATAACATACTTTTGAGATTAATGTATGTTGAATCATGGAACTGAAGTTCATTTACTTTCATGTATTCTACTGCCTGTATATGGATCAATTTGGAAAAACAGATATCTAGGTCCCCTTTACCATCCTTAAATATAAATCTTTATAGTTTTCTTTATAAAGGTCCTGAACATCTTTTGTTAGGATATTCCTAACAAGCTTATATTTTAGTTCCTATTCTAAATATTACCACATTAGCTTCACTGTACACATTTTCTTAAGTAGCATTCTGTTATTCAATTAAATGGACTTTTAAATTTTAGTTCCAAATTTTCTTTAATACAGTATTACTTTGAAGTATGCCTTTAATATACAAACAAATCAGATTGAGAATATTTCTTCCTTATTGATTTCTAACTTAATAGCACTGATGTCAGAATATATGGTAAATATGATACTGATTCTTTGCACTTTGTTGGATCTTGTTATATGGTACAGATCATAGTCAATTTTTATCAGCATTTCATTTGTAATTAAAAATATGTGCATGCTCCCATTCTTAGTACGTTATGGCTATTAGAATAAATTTGTTCATTGCGCTATTCAGATTTTTTTAAATTATTACCTATACTTTCTGCTACATTTATTAATTATTGAGAGAGGTATGTTCACTGTAATAGCACATTTTCAATTTATTTTTGTATTTCTGCTAAGTTTGGCTTTACATATTTTGAGGCTATGTTACTAGGAATATATAAAGTTAGAATTCTCTTCTTTCTGATAGCTAGAGACTTTTTGTCAATGTATGGTGAGCTTTCCCATCTCTAGTAAAGCCTTTTTTTTACCTTGATGTGTTTTCTCCCCTGATATTATTATAGTTACCTGATTTTATTTGGTTATCATTGGCTGATATGAATTTTCCTATTATTTTACATTCATCCTTTCCTTATCATTAGGATGTATTTTTAAAAATGGAATTTGATAATTTTTAACTGAAGTTATTGAATTTGCCTTGATTATGATTACAAATATATTTGCATTATTTTTATCCTCTTACTTATCCTGATTTTTATGCTTCTTTTTTATTACTCTTTCTTGCTTGTTTTTTTTTTTTTTTTTTAAATGTTGGTTGATTTATAAGAGCAGCTCCAGGCAGTTAACACAGTTTGTTTACAATGAGGAGTTATCTAACTCTGAACACACTGTATGTGGCAACCAGAAGTCTGGCAATTAAAAGTCATCACAGTAAGAGAAAACCACAGCCCACCTGCCGCAGCCGTTGAGCTCTCTCTCCCCAAATTTAGTTTTCCTTCTTAATTTTGAAATCCTATGGACAATTTCTATTCTATTTCTTTATCTTTAATGAGTACTCTAGAAATGTTTATTTGTGTATTTAACTCAAAAATGACTGTGGCTTATTAATATCTTTACTTTTTCACAAAGTCATGCAAGGATATTTGATATTGATAACACAACTCCTCATATAGATGCTAATTTTGCCCAGTCATTTAGCTCTATTTTGATATCTTTACCCATCCTCCCTTTGTCCTCCTCCAAAAGAAAAAAAAGAAGAATTTTCTTTAAAATGCTACTAGCATATATAACATATGTGTTATTAGATATTGCTATTGGTGTACATAATATTTAGCCAAAAGTTTATATTTTCCTTTTTCACATTTCTTCTTGTATCCTATATCTTCTTTTTGGGATCATTTTTCTTCTTGAATTACGTCACTAGCTGTTCCTTTAGTGTTAATTCATTTTGAACTAAACTTTATTTCTCTTTTTGTCTGAAAATGTTATTTTACCCTTATTCATAAAAGTTTTTTTTGTTAGAATTCCATGTTGATAGCTATTTTTTTCTCAGTCCATTAAAGGTAATTATGTTCTACTTTCCATGGTTGTCAAAATGTCAGCTTAAATTTTGTTCCATAATGTTTTCTTTTTCTCTCCAGTTGCTTTTGGTCTTTATTCTTTTTCTCTCCAGTTGCTTTTGGTCTTTAAAATCTTCTCTTTGTTCTTAATGTTTTGTAATATCAATATTATGTGGTTGAGTATGGATATGTTTTTTATTTATATCACTTAAGTTCTTCTGGACTTCTGACCTTGAGGCATTGAGGTTTTTTTTTTTTTAATTTATTTTTTTCCAACTGTACAGCATGGGGACCAAGTTACATATACATGCATACATAATTTTTCCTTCCATTGTTGTGTTGTCATGTAAGTATCTGGACATAGTTCTCAATGCTACACAGCAGGATCTTATTGTAAATCCATTCCAAGAGCAATATTTTGCATCCATTAACCCCAAGCTCCCAATCCCTCCCACTCCCTCCCTCTCCCCCTGGGCAGCCACAAGTCTATTTTCCAAGTCCATGATTTTCTTTTCTGTGGAAATGTTCATTTGTGCTGGATATTAGAGTCCAGTTATAAGTGATATCATATGGCATTTCTCTTTCTTTTTCTTACTTATTTCACTCAGTATGAGAGTCTCTAGTTCCATCCATGTTGCTGCAAATGGCATTATGTCATTCTTTTTTACAGCTGAGTAGTATTCCATTGTGTATATATATCACATCTTCCTAATCCAATCATCTGTCAATAGGCATTTGAATTGTTTCCATGTCTTGGCTATTGTGGATAGTCCTGCAGTGAACATGCAGGTGCATGTGTCTTTTTAAAGAGATTTTTAAAATAAATTCTAGAATGTTCTTACTCATCATTTCTTTGGATATGACTTTTCAGCTATTCTTTCCATTCTTTCTTTCTGGGACTATGGTTTAATGTTAAACCTTCTCATTTTATCCCATATGTTCCTTAGCCTTTATTTCATAATATTTGTCTCTGTTTCTAAGTCCAATATTCTATAATTTCTTCAGCTCTTATTTTCCAGCTTACCTTCTCTTTAGGTCTCATTATTATATTTATTTTTTTATTTTTTTATTTCTAGAACTCCATTTGGTTCTTTTTCAAACCTGTTTCATCAATTTTGAAAAACTTGAAACACCGTATCATTCTTCTAATTCACTCTTTTGTTTATTTAACATATGTAACATGCATAGGTTTTTTTTTTTATATTGGACAATTCAAAGACCTATAATCTCTAATGTCTTATTCTGCTGTTTGTTTTTTTCTGTTGACTCTTTCCCATTGTTGTTTGTGAGCATGTACTCTGCTTAATACTTTAATATCTAGAATTATTTGAAGACAACACTTTATACTTTCCATGTTTGCTTCTGGGTATAAAATTATAGATTGAAATTCTCATTTTTTTTTCATTTCACCCAGCACCAAGGGCTAAAGAGCTGTGTTTTTCCCACTCTTTCTCTTGGCAAATCAGTTATTTCCAAGTTCAGCTGAAAAAGGTGATACCCTCTGAGGGTCCTGCATCAGGTGTGAGATTCCCAATCTGACCCCTATTTGACCTAGGGGACAAGTTTTTCCTTCTATCTTACTCAGGTCTAACCCATGGAAACCCAAGCCTTAGTCCACTGGGTCAGCTATTTCCCTCAGGGCAAATGCTGACTTCAAGGAATAGTTGCAACTCTAGATTTTGTTATTTGTAACCTCTGATCCTTTTCCTTACTTCACTGCCAGGTCAGCTTTGCTATAAAATTTTTTTTTTTACAAAGTATTTTATCTAGCATTTTTAGGTGTTGATGCTGGGTGAAGTTTTCCTGGATATCTACATTTCCATATCTCTGAAAAAAAGAAATGGATTAGTACAACTTTTTTTCTTACCTACTATAGGGCAATATCCAAAGGAAATGACTATGTCACCAGTAGGTAGTCCTCAATGGATGGACTTTTTCTTTATTCTTATCTATATTATTTATCTACACATCTTGACTACATTAGTTTAGTGTTATTTAAAAAAAAGGTATTTTGAATAAACACTAAATTTATTCTGAATTTCATGAGAGGAAAAGAACAAGAGGTCCCAGACCTTTATCCAATACTACGTTCTGCAAGCTATGTAGCCAATTTTGCACTCAGTAATTATTGGTTGAATAACTGGTGACAGCCTGTTCTCAAAACAGGGAAGGTTGGGTACTTTTTTCACATATTTTAGTCCTAACATGACCTTTCCACTTTTCTAAAAAGATCCTTCTTAACATCCTGGAAAAAGAGTTGATCAGGTACCAGTCTACCAGAAAACAGAATAGTATTAAGGAGATAAATGTCAACAACAGTCTGCACAAAATAAAAACCGATTGATTTGTATATCAATACATTACTATGATCTTTAAAAAACTGCTCAAGATAGAAAAGAAAAAAAAGATAGAGACATATAGCGTATGAAGATAATATACCAATGCTTCAGGATACCAGAAAGTTTCAGAGGAAAAGATATACTTCGTGTCCAAGAAAACTGTTTAGAATAGGGAAAAAGCAACATTTAGTTCCTGATTATGCTATTGCAAAAGGTTTTCAATTTTTTTTTGTCTTTTTTGTTGTTGTTGTTGTTGTTGCTATTTCTTGGGCCGCTCCCGCGGCATATGGAGGTTCCCAGGCTAGGGGTTGAATCGGAGCTGTAGCCACCGGCCTACGCCAGAGCCACAGCCACGCGGGATCCGAGCCGCGTCTGCAACCTACACCACAGCTCACGGCAACGCCGGATCGTTAACCCACTGAGCAAGGGCAGGGACCGAACCCGAAACCTCATGGTTCCTAGTCGGATTCGTTAACCACTGCGCCACGACGGGAACTCCGGTTTTCAATTTTTTTGACAAGTATTGGAGGGAGTGGCCTGGGGAGGCTGGGTGAATGCTTGTGTTAGAAAAAAAAAATTGGAAAGATATGGACAAAAATAAATCTTCTAGAATAGGGGACCATGAAATGAATGGTGATGGTGGTAGAAGTAATTTGAGTTTATTTTATTGACAAAATATTGATATTCCATGTCTGTTGGAACGTAAGCGCTGCTGAATGGAGCTTCTTCAAGAAGGAATCTGCTGTCTCCTGGGCTGGCTGCTGCTTGACATTTGCTTATCTATCTCTGCTACAGCTTTCTTGGCTTTGTACTCCAATTACTCCGTAATTATGTGTTGTTGGCAGATCAACACTAAGAGATATGAACTCCTCCAGGGCAGATTTTATTTTTATTCTTAGTTGCTGAAAGAGTGCCTGGCACAAAGTAGATACTCACTGAATGTTTACCGAACTAACTGTAGAATAGTGTGTATACACACATGGCACACACACAGAATTTGTGTTGAAAATTAAACAGTATAGGTGAGTGGACATTGAAAATTCTAAACTACTATAGAAACAACATATAATGACTGTGGTGTTAATGATGAGGATAGTGATGGAGGTGGGGATGATGATGATGATGATGATGTTGACAATGTCAATGGTAAAATACACTCTCCAGAACAAAGGCGTCCATCCTTAATTTTTGGTAATGGAGGCTCTCCTAGGAGCCTGCAATGGCTTTGGGAATTAATTGCATGCAAAACAATAACAGCAACAACAACAACAAAAATAGGTGACTATGTGCACGTGTTTGTTTTTACTCGAAGGCTGAGGTCTTCATCTTTCATAAGCATTTCCAATGATCTGGATTTTTTAAAAAAAGTTAAGAATTCTGCTTTCTTGGGAAAAACACTTTGAGAAAATAGACCACCTGCATGCTACTGGAAGATTCATCTTTGAGTCTGGATGAGATTTTAATCAAGAAGTAATCTTTGTCCCCTTCGGTATCTTATTTAGAACATGAGTAAAATCACTCCTGCACTATCCATCTTAACAAGAATCCCATTAGCTTAAATGATCTGAGCTATCCCTTCAGAAAAGATTCTCATGTGAACACAAAATAGTACACTGATTCAGATTAAAATCAGGGCAGTCTCTGAAAAGTGGGAATCAGACTGTAAAACATAAAGCATATAAAATGCATTAAAGGAGCAGTAGAATGAGGTCAAGTATATCTTGTCCAAGGCAACTTTGCACATCAAAATATTCCATTAAGAAAAAGCGTATTTGGGTGATGTATTGATATTACTAAGAACTATGAAGTAATTTCCCAGGAAAAACACTGACTGCTTAAATGATAACATCACAGAAAAACACTACCTGGAGTAAATTGGAAACTTCCTTCAATTTTGAATGCTGTCTGCCAAAACAGATTAAAAGAGCAGAAGCTAAACATTGTGGTATCTTCCAAACATATAATTTCCTCCTTCACATTTCCTATGGGAAACATTTCATATCTTAAGTCAATAGTCTACCTTTTTAACTCCTTACACATTTCTTTTGTCATCATCTTTTCCACTTTGCTACTGAATGTTTTCGATCGAAGGGTGGTTGATCCCCCATGAATGCAGAACCTGTGAGAACCACCTGTATAGGGCTTGAAGGTTTGCGGATTTTGGTATCCTCAGGGGATCCTGGAATCCCCAGGTTACACTGAGGGATGAGCATATATTATCTTGGGATTTATAAATTGTGATTTCAGCTTTTCACTCAGACAGCAAACTTGTATTGTGCCTCTTCTGCTCTAAGCCTTGTGCTAGATTTTGAAACAAAATATAACTGGGGTATAAAACCTGTTCTCATGGAATTTGAGCAAAAGAGATGGCCATGAAAACCAGGAGGTACACCAAAGTGAGGCACTTACCACCAGAGGCATGCGGTAAGTATTGCCATATTAGTATTAATATTGTGTTTTAATATATAGCATTGCTAGTTGCAATACTGGTATTAATACTGTACTTTTAATATCTGACATTATCAGTATTTTGTGGCATTAGTAGTATGTGGTAGATGTACAGAAACAGCCATAGCAATATTTCTTTTCTTTTCTTTTTTTTCTTTTTATAAATACCATGACTTTTCTTTCTTTCTTTCTTTTCTTTCCTTTTTTTTGGGGGGGGGGTCTTTTTTAGGGGCAGACCCACAGCATATGGAGGTTCCCAGACTAGGGGTCTAATCGGAGCTATAGCTGCCGGCCTACACCACAGCCACAGCAACGTGGGATCTGAGCCACATCTGCAATCTACACCACAGCTCATGGCAACACCAGGTCCTTAACCCACTGAGCAAGGCCAGGGATCAAACCTGAAACCTCATGGTTCCTAGTTGGATTTGTTAACCACTGCGCCACAACAGGAACTCCTGCCACAGCAATATTTCTGATCCCCCATTCTCTTCAAGAACCTTGCCTCCCCTACTGTTTTAGATCTATCTCCCACTCTCTCACACATTTTACCTAAATTAAAATTTTGTTTACATAATTTATGAAGCATGTCTCTGCTTGAGAGGAGACTTTTAATTACAACGTAATGACTTTTTTATGATGTATTAGTTTTTGCTATCTGAGGATATATATCTAGTGCTTCTTATGTTACTTCTACTTCCATTCATGTTGTTTCTGGATAAATAAGTACAGCACTGAGATACATTCTTTTCATCAAGAGAGATATTATCATATATGAGTGGAGAGAAACCTTATCAATCTTTGGGATAACATTCAAAAATTTAAGAATTTGGAGATCCTGTTATAGCTCAAGTGGTTAACAAATCCGACTAATGGTTAACAAATCCGACAAATCCTCGAGGACGCGGGTTCAATCCCTGGCCTCTCTCAGTGGGTTAAGGATCTGGCATTGCCATGAGTTGGGTTGTAGGTCGCAGACGCAGCTCGGATCCCACATTGCTGTGCCTGTGGTGTAGGCTGGCTGCTACATCTCCAATTCTACCCCTAGCCTGGGAACCTCCAAATGCCACGGGTGCAGCCTGAAAAAGACCAAAAAAAAAAAAAAGAGAGAGAGAATTTAAGAATTTGAAGAGATTTTCAATCTACCATCTGCTTTAGTTTGATCATTAAGGAAAGTACCAGCTTATTCTTTAAAAGAATTAATCTGATAAATCAATTATATATTGGTGCAGCCCTTTTGGAAAACAGCATCACATACAAACTCTTTTACACAATAATCCCACTCTGACACATAATTCAACAGAATTAGAGATACATTTATCAAAATTTCTTTGTAGCATTATCTATAATGACAGAAATAACTTGAAAAAACTGTAGAAGTTAATTCAGCTCAGACCTTTAAGATGATAGAATGTAGTCATAAAATAAATAATTATGAAGAATCTACAGAAACGTATTTATAACAATAGCTAGTTATAAGTGCATATTATGTGCCTGCCTGTTTTAAGTACTTTATACTTTATTCCACTAGATCCACAAACCATCCTCCTGAGGTAGGTAGCATTATTCTCCAGGTTACACAGATGGGGCACAGAGATAATTAATTTGTCCAGGATCAAACAGGTATGACAATATAATGACAAGGCAAGGATTTGAATCCAGAGTGTATGGTACAGACTCCACATTCTTAAACACATGCAGTGTACTTTTTGGCTTAAACTGTTCACATACATGCAAGGATAAGGATTGGAATATAAAAATATTTGAAAACGATTGATTAAGGGTAGTGGGAACATGAATGCTTTTTATCATTTTTAAATTGCCTATAATACATTAAATGATTTTTAAGCAGAAAAAAACTTAATATAAAGAATTTGATCATCCATGAATTTGGCAAAGTCATAGGATACAAAATTAATACACAGAAATTGAAAGCAAATTGAAAGATCAGAAAGAGAAATTAAGGAAGCAACCCTGTTTACCACTGCATCCAAAAGAATAAAATACCTAGGAGTAAACCTACCTAAAGAGTCAAAAGACCTGTACTCTGAAAACTATAAGACACTGATGAAAGAAATCAAAGATGACACAAATAGATGGAAAGACATACTGTGCTCTTGGATTGGAAGAGTTAATATTATCAAAATGACTATACTACCTAAGGCAATATACAGATTTGATGCAATCCCTATCAAATTACCAAGGACTTTTTTCACAGAACTCGAACAAAATGTTTTAAAGTTTGTTTGGAAACACAAAAAACTCAGAATAGACAACAACAGCCTGAAAAAGAAAAATGGAGCTGGAAGAATCAGGCTCCCAGGCTTTAGACTATACTACAAAGCAACAATCATCAAAACTGTATGCTATTGGCACAAAGACAGAAATATAGATCAGTGGAACAGGATAGAAAGCCCAGAATTAAACCCATGCACCTATAGCCAACTCATCTATGACAAAGGAGGCAAGAATATATAATGGAGAAAAGACAGCTTGTTTAATAAGTGGTGCTGGGAAAACTGGACAGCCATGTGGAAAAGAATGAAATTAGAACACTCCCTAACACCATACACAAAAATAAACTCTAAATGGATGAAAGATGCAGATATAAGACCAGACACTATAAAACTCTTAGAGGAAAACACAGGCCAAACACACTCTCTGACATAAACGACAGCAACATCTTCTCAGATCCACCTCGTAGAGTAATGACCGTGAAAACAAAAATAAACAAATAGGACCTAATTAAATTTAAAAGTTTCTGCAAAGCAAAGGAAACCCTAAACAAAACGAAAAGACAACCCACAGAATGGGAGAAAATCTTGGCAAATGAATCAACAGAGAAGGGATTCACCTCCAAAATTTATACACAACTTCTGCACCTCCATACCAAAAAAACAACCCCATTAAAAATGGGCAGAAGATCTAAACAGACAGTTCTCCAAAGAAGACATACGGATGGCCAAAAAGCACGTGAAAAGGTATTCAACATCACTCATTATTAGAGAAATGCAAATCAAAACTGCTATGAGGTACCACCTTACACCAGCCAGAATGGCCAGCAGCAAAAAGTTTACAAACAATAAGTGCTAGAGAGGGTGTGGATAAAAAGGAACCCTAGTACACTGTTGGTGGGAATGTAAATTGGTACAACCACTATGGAAAACAGTATGGAGATTCCGCAGAAAACTAAAAATAGAACTACCATTCGATCCAGCCATCCCACTCCTGGGCATCTATCCAGAGAAAACCATGACTGGCAAAGACACATGTTCTCCGATGTTCACTGCAGCACTATTTGCAATAGCCAAGACATGGAAACAACCGCAATGTCCATCAACAGAGGAGTGGGTCAAGAAGAAGTGTTACATATACACGATGGAATATTACTCAGCCATTAAACGGAACGAAATACCGGCATTTTTAGCAACATGGATGGACCTAGAAATTACCATGCTAAGTGAAGTCAGTCAGACAATGAGACACCAAGGTCAAATGCTATCACTGACATGTGGAATCTGAAAAAAGGACCCAATGAACTTCTTTGCAGAACAGATACTGACTCACAGACTTTGAAACTTATGATCTCCAAAGGAGACAGTTTGGGGGGTTGGGGGGTATGCTGGGATTATGGGATGGAAATCCTATAAAACCGGATTGTGATGATCATTGCACAACTACAAATGTAATAAATTCATTGAGTAATAAAAAAAGAATTTGATAATTAAAAGAATAAGTCTAGTTTCATTCAAGAAAGACTGAAGTTCATTGCGTAGGCTATGAATTCTCAAATCCCAGTTTGAGATTTATTACTTAAGATTCATCTGTTATTGCAGGTCAAATTTCCATTATTTGTAAGACCATGCAGAAATACTATTGCTAAAGCTGTGTGTTCTATTCCTGTTATGAATTTTCAGACCAAGTAACATATGGTGCAGCTCTTACAAAGTTTAATCTGAATTAGTTATGCTATGTTCTCACCCCCCCCCCCAACCCAAGGAATACTGTAAATGTATTTCTATCATTTAAATGCGAGACTAAATCCAGGTACTTCAATGTTAAACAAGTCTGTTCATTGGGAGCTGAAGACAATCAAATCCATGTTATTTTTCAAAAGCGTATTGTGTACAATTCTCAGTATTTAAGACAATCCTCTCTCTAACTGCTAATAGAAAGCCTGATGTCTTTCTATAACAAGAAAGTCAAAGTTGTCTTAAATCACTGTGGATTTTATTTTTATCTCAAATATTTAAAACAGATTCTTTGCTAATATTCTTTCTGATTTGGGGATAATATAAGTGTGTTAGTCAGGACAGACTAGATTATGTTGCAGTAACAAGTTAATCTCAAATTCCCAGGGGCTTGGACTTCCACATCAGGCCAAGATGGACTCACAGGGACCAGGGACACCATCCCCCATCCACCTGAAACAATGAAAAAAGCTGGGCAAATGATATGAAATAATGCTTTTGCAAGGAGTACATGGGCATCAGACAATTCAGGACTGTAGTCCTTGAGAAATGGGAGACAAATGAGAGGAGCTCTACTATTCCTCTGAACTTAGTGCCTTAAGAGAGTTTCAAGGCCACAGGGAAGAGAGGTAGAAACTGGGCAGAGCCTAGTGGGCTCCCTGAGTGGTGATGGAGCTGAGAGTACGGGGCTGCCAAGGAGGCTAGAGTTTGTAGAATGGCATACTTGAGAAGAAACAGCTGCAGGACATAGAAGCCTGCAGATTTTCCTGGAGAATTCAACAGAGTGCTGATCAGCACCTGCATGTGAAAAAGCTAGTCTAGGCTGGGAAAAGAATCATTCAAAAGTAATAAAGAGAACAGGACCTGGTGTTCACAGAGGGACTAGAATAGTGTCTGTTACCACCAGCCGGACTGGAAAACCTCTGATTCCTGGGCATTGAGTACAGTGCCCAGAAATCTTGCTTCTGTAGTGGGGAATGATTATCTCTGGATTAACATGACTCTGGTTTCAACTCACAAGACTTTAATGCAAAACCACATGGATCGAACAATTGTCAGGTGAGTAAACTGTGTACCACTACAAAACTCCGCAATAATTAAAGGTGTATAAAACACATTGAGTCCATTATAAGGTAAAATTCACAATCTCTGGCATCTCATCAAAATTATCAGTCATTAACAGAAGCGGGGAAAAAATGATCCATCATGAGAAGCAAAGTCAATCATTTGAAATCAAACCAGAGCTAATACAGATATTTGGATTAGCAGGCAAGAACATTAAAAGCTATTGTAACTATGTAGTTCCCATTGTGGTACAACAGAAACAAAATCCAACTAATATCTGTGAGGACACAGGTTTAATCCCTGTCCTCACTTAGTGAGTGAGTCAAGGATCTGGTGTTGCCATGAGGCCTGTTGCATAGGCCAACAGATGCAGACTCAATTCAACCCCTGGGAACTTCCACATGCCATGGGTGTGGCCCTAAGAAGCAAAAAAAAAATTTTTTAAGTTGTTATAACAATATTTCATGTACTCGGAAAGTTAAACAGATGTGGAATATAAAAATGAACAAATTCTATCTTCTAGACATAAAAACTACAATTTCTGAGATGATAAATACATTGAGTGGGTTCATGGCAGATTAGACGTTGCAGAAGATTAGTAAACTCAAAGACATGGAAATAGAAACTATTCACAATGAATCTAATTGAGAAAAAAAAAGATTGAAAAATGAACTGAGTATTAGTGGGATAATAGCAAGCTGGAAAAATATATAAGGAATTGGAGTCCCTGAGTAAAGTTGGGTGGGGAAAATACTTAAAGAAATGATGGCCAAGATTTTTCCAAATTTGATATAAGCTATAAATCCACAGGTCCAAGAAGTTCAAGGGCAAGAAAAGAGGGAAACTACAGTAAAGCACATCATCAAATTGCTCAAAATCAGGTTCTGCTCAAAATTAGGTTTTCTTAAGAAAAAAATTTTAAGAGCATCCAGAGCCAAATGACATATTATATACAGAGGATTAAAGATAAAAATGGCAGGACTCAGCAGTAGTGAACCCAACTAGTATCCATGAGGATGTGGGTTCAATCCCTGCCCCACTCAGTGGGTTAAGGATCCGGCACTGCTGTGAATAGTACAAGTCACAGACATGGCTTGGATCTTGCATTGCTGTGGCATTGCTTTGGCTGTGGTGTAGGCTGGCAGCTGTAGTTCCAATTCAACCCTTAGCCCAGGATCTTCCATATGCTGTGAGTGTGGCCCTAAAAAAAGCAAAAACAAAAAAAAAAAAAAGAAAAAAATATATAAAAATGGCAGGAAATTTCTCATTCGAAAGAAATGCATGTGAGAAGAGTAAAGCAACATCTTGAAAATACTGAAAAAAAAAAAAAAATCTGCCCATCTAGAACTCTGCTGTCTAGAGAAAATACCTTTCAGAGAAAGCAAAATAAAGACTTGATGAGAAATGTTAGAGAAAGTCCTTCAAAAAGAAGAAAAATGTAATATATAGAATTAAGGATCTATAAATAGGAATGAAAGACATTGTAAATTGTAGTTATACAAGTAAATGTATGAGTTTTCTAATTTATTTATTCATTTATTTATTTATTCTTTTTTCTTTGTCTTTTTAGGGCCGCACCTGTGGCAACATGGAGGTTTCCAGATGAGGGGCCTAATCAGAGCTAGAGCTGCTGGCCTACATCACAGCCACAGCAACACCAGATCCGAGCTGCATCTGTGACCTACACCACAGCTCAGGGCAACACTGGATCCTTAACCCACTGAACGAGGGCAGGAATCGAACCTGCAAACTCATGGTTCCTAGTTGGTTTATAATGTATGTGAAACACATGAAAACAATAATATATGATAACAATGAAAAGGCTGAAAAGGGAAAAATGGAAGTATAAGATGATAAAATTCTTATTCTATATGCGATGCTATATGCTATGTGGAATAATATCACTTGAAGGTGGACTGGGATTTTGGTGGACTATAATTTCTAAAGCAACCACTTAAATAATAATGAGAAGTGTCAAAGATTCATAGCTAATAAGCTAAACAAGAGATAAGATGGCATAATAAACCCCCGGAATACAAAGGAAAATAGAAAAAAATATGAAAAAAGGAAAAGAGAAAAGATAGGAAATGATGAACTTAAATCATCAAAATGATACAAAATGCAAAGTGTAAATGCCCCCAATTAAAAGATAGAGATTGTCATATTGCATAAAAAAGCAAAGTCCAACTGTATAATGTCTTACAAGAAACTCATTTTAAGTATAAAACACAAATAAGTTAAAAAGATAGAAAAAGACTTATCAGGCTGATGCCAACCAAATGAAAGCTGGAGCAACAATATTAATATCTTGCAATGTAAATCTCAGTGTAAAAATACTACCAAGGATAACTAAAGATCATTTTAATTATTCCTGGGTCAGAAATCAGGGGGGCATAATATTCCTGAATGTTTATGTACCTAGTAACAGGGCTCCAAAATGTATGAAACAAAACTGAACTGTGAAGAAACAGATTTACAGTTATAGCCAGATATTTCAACACCCCCATCTCAATAATTGATAGAATGAGTAAATAACAAAATCAGTAAGGTGAAAGATGACTAGAACAATGCTATCAACCATCTGAAATTTATGGAGCAGCCAGCAGAAAGTACAGTGAACATTTATCAAGATAGACCATATTGTGGGCTATCAAATAGTAAATTTAAAAGGATTCAAGTTCTGCAAGGGATATTCTCAAACCAAAACATAATTAAACTAGAAATCCATAACAGAAAAATTTGGGGAGTATCTTTAAACACTTGGAAACTAAATAGTATACTTTTATATAACCCATAGATCAAAGGAAATAAAAAGAAATTAGAAAGCATTTTGAACTGAAAAAAAATTACGCACACTATCAAAATAAGTGTCACTGGGAGTTCCCGTCGTGGCGCAGTGGTTAACGAATCCGACTAGGAACCATGAGGTGGCGGGTTCGGTCCCTGCCCTTGCTCAGTGGGTTAACGATCCGGCGTTGCCGTGAGCTGTGGTGTAGGTCGCAGACGCGGCTCGGATCCCGCGTTGCTGTGGCTCTGGCGTAGGCCGGTGGCTACAGCTCCGATTCAACCCCTAGCCTGGGAACCTCCATGTGCTGCGGGAGCGGCCCAAGAAATGGCAACAAAAAAATCAACAACAACAACAACAACAACAAAAAAGACAAAAGACAAAAAAAAAGTGTCACTAAATCAATACTTAGGGGAAAATTTATTTCACTAAATAAACGCCTGTATTAGACAAGAATAAGGATCTTATATCAGTGATCTTAGTTTCCACCTTAGAAAACAAGAAAAAGAAGATGAAATTAAACTTAATGTGAGCAGAATAAAGGAAACAATAAACTAGAGTGAAATCAACCAAACAGCAATTTTAAAACTATATAGGAAAATCAAAGAAAACAAAATTCGTTCTTTGAGAGATTCAAAAAAATCCATCAACCTCTACCAGAATTAACACCAATAAGAGAAGACAAAAACATAATCTCAGGAGTGGGAAAGGTGACATTACTACAGATTCTACAGATATTTAAATGATAAGGGAATATTATTAAAATTTTTACACCAATAAATCAGACAGATTAAACGAACAAATTTTTTGAAAGATACAAACTACCAAAACAAACAAACAAAAAAACCCTCAGTGACTTAACGCAGCCAAGGTGTCCCTCTTCTTTATGCCCTACGTCCTTTGTGAACGAATGTGGACTTCAGGCCACTCAGTCATTCAGGCTTTCAGGCTGTGGAAGCGCATGAAGGAACTAAGGACTCTACTTCTGAGGCAGCATAGCAACAGCAAGACCTGAGAATGGTGTGAGTTTCCATGGCCTCAACCTGGAAGGAATACACATGTCCCTTTTGTGATTTAATTGGCCAGAACTACATATGCGTATCTGCTTAAATATTTGGGGCCTGGAAATTGCATGATGAGCATAAATGTCTCTGTCACAGACTGACAATAATATAACTAATGCTAACTTCTCCCCTCCCCTTTCTTTTGGAAAAAAACAAAAACCAAAACAAAAACCCTATAGATTGACAAACCTAAATATCTTGAATGCATTTCTGAATTTATGCATAAGTTACGTAATTTTTGCTGACTACAGCAATACTTCTACATAAAGTAGTTTCATCTTGGGAATGAATGGCTTAATCCTATCACAGTGTGTCAATACCATATATCTGTTTAATAGGGGTTTTTTTTGACTGTTTGAGAGCTGCAATAACTTTGCAATGATTAACAGAACACACTCTAATCCAACACCGAAGTTTAGTTTGAAATAACCTATTTTTCCTTATGCAGTATTCCATTTGCTGTGTTGGAGAACATTGTGAGGATATGAAAACAGCAAAGGATAGTGGCTTTTTTTTTTTTTTTTGCAACTGAACTACTTTCTGGAGTATGACAGTACAATATTGATAACTGTCATTATATTTTTTTATTTCTAACAAGAGTTCCTGCCAGTCTTCAGTTGGAACATGCCTGGACTTCATTACTGTTTGTGATTCTCAAGAGTTGCAGTTACTCATCATTATTCCTCTTACTATTTTGTGCCTTTTTTGATGGGATACTAATGAGGAAATGTTTTAAAATAAAAAACGTTCCTCTGTAATTTCACCTCAACCTGAGTGCTTTAATAAACGAATCTGAATACCATGAACATTTGTTAAATAACATTGATTTTTAATTTAAATCTATTAGAATATATTTGAAGGTAGATAACTTTTCATGAAAAAAAAAAGTTACAAAGGAAGATATCACCTGTAAGTGCACTGACTTAAAAGTATACTTAATAGTGCTGTTGTTTTTGAAGTCTTAAAAGCAGTTTTGTATCTTTTAAAGGATCTGGAGAAAGAAGGATTTCAATATTTCTCTCCTTAAAGAGGTCTCGGAATAACCCAAAATATTACAGCAGAGTGAGTCCTTTATTTTAATAAAAAAATCTTAGTAATTTTAACTAATGATGGAAGAAATTCAAAGGAAAGGGAGGCAGACTTTACTATGGGTCAGATGTCTATAAATTAGGCATGGATATTAGTGTCATACTGATTTTAAAAATGAAATCTATTACTTCACTGGAAAAGCAAGAACGGTCGGTGTGGAGGAACTCAATACTCTGCTAAATCCCTGTCTTGAAATTAGTGCATTTTGGGGAATAACAGATGGAGGAAATATTAGTATATATGATGTAGTTCAGAGGAAATATTAGTATATATGATGTAATTCAGAGTACATGACAACATTGCTTCTTGCTTTAAGGACGTTTCAGCATCTAGAATTTAGTAACGATAGGTTTGTAGCTCTGCGTACACGAAGAAAAATAAAAAGATTCCTTTTGGTCATATTTGGAAATAGGGCTGTCTGCCACTCTGTAGCCTAATGAAATAGGTGCTGCCCTGAATCTTTTACTTTTCATACACTTGCTTTAGTGCCATATGGAGATGGCCTCAAACAGCATCTTATTGATACGTTTGAAAAGGCAGGGTGGTGGACAGGAAGAGATGTCATGGAAAACTGAAGGAAGGAAAAATACTTCTACAAATACAAACTAGACTCTGAGACCTAATCAAAGAAAACATTGGGAAGAATATATATGTAAGAGAGAGAGAAAGAAAAGAAAATGCTATAACATGGCAAATATTATATTAAGTACGCAACCAATTCATTCCTAACAATGGGCTGTGTAGTCCTCAGTGGTCTCTCTAGTTCTTGCTCTAAATCCTTAGTGATTTATTTCCTGTTAGATTCCTTTTAGTGATTCACTTGCAAAATTCCAATTAGTAAAGATAAACACAGTCTCTGATCTATCTCATGAACTTTATAACAATCCAGAGAAATTTCTCTCTCAGAGTTTGCATTCCACTTCTTGATATTGGTAAGACTTCTTGCTTCCTAAAACTTCATTGACTCTTGAGGAGGACAAAATAAAATGAAGACAAAATAAAACAAAGACTACACATCGAATTTAGACAAAATAAAAAGAAATTAGGGCTACTGATCATCTATTCAGCTCCTAAATTTCAGGATCTCAGGAGTAAGGCCAGAGCCTGTTGTTTGCATATGCTTGTTTTCCTCTTGAATTTTTTTCCTCTACTAGTGACCTGCTTATGCTGACAGAACCAGAAATGGGGCATGAAATCTAACAAGCATGTGTGTCCTTGGTGGGGTCCATTTTTGCCTTCACTGGTTCCAATAATATATTTGAGCATCTAATAATATCATGAATCACACTAGAAAAATTTGAAAAATATATTCATTATATAATTTTTGGCTCATCCTTAATTTTTTTTTTTAATTTATACTCACTACTTTTCATAGATGTATTTCCAGGTAAATTTGGAAAATTTTATTTAAACTCAAAGATCAGTAAACTTAAATATTAAAGTTATACATTAAATTATACATTAAATAGTTCAGGTTAAATTTTTCTAAGATTTTTTTTTTTTAAATGAAGGAAAGAAATAAAACTGCATAGCTATTCGAAGACTTTTTTTCAGAGACCTTGAAGAATTTCTGGGTGGCTAATTTTCATTTTACTTCAAGCTAGGATATTTAGGGTATCCTATATAAATATTTATAAAAATTTAGGGTATTAAAAATTCTCATAAATGGGAATTTCAACCAAAGATGGAAGAATGCAATTTTCCTTTTCTTTTCTTTTCTTTCTTTCTTTTTTTAAGGGTCACACCCACAGCATATGGAGGTTCCCAGGTAAGGGCTCCAATTGGAGCTGTAGCCGCTGGAGATCCAAGCCACGTCTGTGACCTATACCACAGCTCACAGCAATACCAGATCCTTAACCCACTGAGCAAGGCCAAGTATCAAACCTGCATCCTCATGGTTACTAATCAGATTCGTTTTGGCTGGCTGAGCCACCGCGGGAACTCTCTTTTGTCTTTTTTTTTTTTTTTGCAATTTTTCTATACCAATCTTCTTCCTTGAAATTTGCGAATATAAACAGAAAATAAAAATATGGGAAAATTATCCTTAATGAAACAAGAACATGTCTACAACTCAAATAATAAACTGATTCCAATACTGTCAAGTATGGACCAACATGAATGAAAGAGCTGAGAAAATTGACACAACTCCTTCTAAAACCTTGGGTAGTTCACACTGGTCCATAAAAGAAAAAACACAATCTGATACACATCATAAGACAGAAATGTTTTCATAAAAAGAGAAACCGAATACCTACGAGTATGTCCACTGTCTATGACTTAGTTTTATTCTAGAATAAATAAAACAGTGGGTGTGTAGAAGGGGTCAGCAGGGAGGAAAGAAGGAAAAGGAGACATTTAATAAAACACAGTAAATTGAACACATGCCTTTATATTTGTTCCCTTCTGGAACCCAACTAAATGAAATCATTTTTTCACATTCTTTTTTTATTGTATTAGTTTCAGGTGTATAGTAATGTAATTTAGTATTTTTACAGATTATACTTCATTAACAGTTATTACAAGATAATGGCTACCATTCTCACGAAATAGGTTTCTTTAAAAGGTATATACTTTATATTAAAAAAAAAAAGAAATTGGGAAGAGAGACAATAATGGATGAAATGTTAACAAATGGGAGGAAATGGAAAGCAGGCAGAAGAAGAGAAATTAAATATGGGGAAACGTGAACCATGTGTGTCTGAACAGAAGGATGCCAGGGAAGACGTAAGCTGTAGAGACCCTAGAAAGATCCAGGAATTGGAGGCAAATGTTACATTAGGAGGTAGGTAGTGGGAGGCTGGGCGGAAAAGAGGAGTCTGGATGCAATCTTTATAAGGAGCAGCTAGACCCTCTCAGATGAAATTAGTAGAGGGATTGTAATTTGCAAGAAACTAGGAATGAAGTTTTGATAGAAGCTTTCTAAAACTAAAGGTTTTAGAGAAAGCTCAATCCTGAAGACTAAGATTCCTAGTCTGAGTCCTTTGTTCTGCTTCTGGTGGCAGATGTATCCCCACTGGGTAGAAAATGGAGTTTTCTCTAGATCAGTGCTTCT
Source organism: Phacochoerus africanus (assembly GCF_016906955.1). Classification (NCBI taxonomy): domain Eukaryota; kingdom Metazoa; phylum Chordata; class Mammalia; order Artiodactyla; family Suidae; genus Phacochoerus; species Phacochoerus africanus. The sequence goes on from NC_062552.1 coordinate 43,876,978, forward strand.
TAAATCATGGCTGCAGCATCACCTGCAAACTTTGTACAAATGCAAATTATCAGGTTCTACCCACTGAATAAACAAATCTGAGGCTGGTACCTGGCAATGTGTGTTTTCACAAATCTCTCAGGTGATTCTGAGATGCTGAGGCTGGATCTCAAACTCAGATTTGAGTGCCCCTGCTCGAGGGCTCTCTGGTATCAACCAGATCACATGACCACAAAGCATGCCAGTTGACTCTACTGGAGCATGCACACAGAGTTCCCAGTATGTTTTTTTTAAAACTTGACATGCAAGAGCTCACAAAACAGCTGAGAAAAGCCAAGAGGGAACAGAGACTCAAATAGTAAAAAGGACATAGGGAGACATGTGATATTGAAGAGAGCAGAAGAAACTTCTAAATTGGTATCTTCAGAAAGTTAAGAGACTGAATTCATGAAATCTGATAGGGTGTTTTTTTAAAAAAAGGAACAATAGGAAGACAAGAAAGGGCTCTCTGGAAATTGAAAGCATGATTGCTGAAATTAAAAAAAAGAAAAACTCTCTGGGAACATTGTAAGTGAAGATTATTCAAATTGAAATTACCTTCTGTGTACCCAAGCATAAGAATGAAAAAATGCCTGCACCAATTTTGGACCTGACATTTCAGAACAATGGGGCTTAAGAGAGGTGAAAACAAACTACATATAAAGCCTGGGGGATCAAACTGGCATCTGGTAACTGACACAACCCATTGTGGAACCTAGAAGATTATGGGGAAAATGCCTCCAAATTTCAGAAGGAAGTTTCTAACTAAGGTCTATTTAGACATCCTAACTAATGTCTAAATTCAAACTATTTTTAAGATGTAAATAAGAATAGAATAAAAATATTTTCATATGTAAAAGACGTCAAAAACCTACTTCCCAAGCTCCCTTAATCAGAGTGTACCACATGCTGATGACAGATTGATATCATAATGAAGCAATCATAGTTAAGTCATACAGAATGGAATTGGTGGCCACTGGGGATCTGGTCCCTGCATCACAGAGAACTGGGACTTTCTGGGAACTCTATTAAATCCAAACATACCAGTTGTTTTTAAAACATCTGCTAGCTGCAACCTTGTGTTTCAAGGTTGGTCCCCCTTGGAACTATCAACCATTTCAGACCCCAACCAATCCTTGCTCAATAAGCACCGCTATTTCTTGCTGGCTCCAAGCATAAGTTTTGACAAACAACTCTTTAAACTCACTGTTGCCTTGCAGTTTTTGCCTTTATAAGCTTTCTCCCTTTTGCAGTCCAGAGGAACACAATTCGAAGGCTTTCTTAAATCTGTCTCCCAGTTGCAGTCCTAACAGATGCCAAATAAACACCTGTGTCAGTCAGGTCTCCATTTCTGAAATTTTGGTGAACAATGCAGACAAGAAAACACAGGATTTGGGAAGCAGGGTCACCATCAGAGGACATAGATTAAACCCAGCCAAAGGTGACAATACTGCAGCTGACCTGGAGAGTAATTAGCTGACTGGCTCAGGAGATATTGCACAGAAGCAACATCTCTAAGAGGGAAAAACGGACCTACCCCATTTACTAAAGCATTCTGACACATAGGGAATAAAACTTAATTTGGGAAGAATTAGTGATATTAACACAGAAAAGCAAGGCAATGACTAATTCGAGGAAAAATCTGAACAGGAGAGAAACATAATCATGGCTCCGTTCTGAAAAGTATGTAGTCATATTAATGTAAACAATGATCCTTGATTTAATAAAAATGATGAGGGACTTCCTGTTGTGGCTCAGTGGAAATGAATCTGACTAGTATCCATGAGGATGTCGGTTCAATCCTTGGCCTCGCTCAGTGGGTTAAGGATCCAATGTTGCCATGAGCTGTTGTGTAGGTCACAGACATGGCTCAGGTCTGGCATTGTTGTGTCTGTGGTGTAGACCCACAGCTACAGCTCTGATTCAACCCCTAGCCTGGGAACTTCCATATGCCACAGGTGCGGCCCTAAAAATAAATAAAAATGATGATATAACCATAATAAGAAAGTGCCAGGAATGAAGCATGTGTGGCGGAGGTAGTGTAAATGCATTAGATTGCATTCCACGATAGGAAGTCAATAGATAATGGACAATAATTGAATCAATCATGAAACAGCAGAATAACTATGTATGGATTCAGGAAAAGACTGATAAGCCTGGACTCCAGTTAAATGTAGAACTAAAACTAAACAATTAGGAGGATAAGGGCGATGTTAGAAAAAGTTATATAACAACTAATGAATCAGGAACTGGGAAGAGGGAGCTGTGAGGAAATAAAGTGTGCCAAATTGAAAATATCTCATAATAGGGAACAGACAAGGGGCGAGGGGGCTTAAGAAGGGAAATATACATTTTTAAAAAATTCAAATCATAATGTTTTGTGTAGTCTTTTTCTCTTATTGAAATTCTAGAAATGAATCTCTCATGTTTTTTAAATATTATGTAAAGTTCAGCAGAACTTTACCTCTAAAAGGTCTTTTGCTTCTTAAAAATTTAAAATAAATAAAATGTAATCATTTATAATAAAATAGAGCATACTATCATTTTATTTTCCAACCCATCCATCTATCATACATCTAAGCCTTCATCCATCCTTACGTCTGCATAAGTACATTGGACAACATCCAGACCAAGGCTCACCAATTATTGATGCTTGTTCTGAGTGATGAAATTTGGAATTATTTTTTACTTTTGTCTTTGTACTTTTTTGTAGTGACCGGACTTTTAAAATATGATATCACTATTAAAATAGCTTTAATTTTGAAATTGAAGGGATCTTCTTTCAACAAATTTTAATGCTTGAAAGTTGGATGACATCATTCCTTTTTTTAATCATGCTTCTACACCGCAATCTTTCATAATATGCTTTCAGCACTCTGATAATTAAACCATTTTTTTTCACGTTGCTCATTTCCTCATTTACTATTTTTTCTCCATGTAAATATCATTACATTGCACTTTTTATCCCTATGAGTCAGAAAACTGTTCTTAACTTGTACCATTATTTATAATTCTCTCTGCGTATTTGAAATGCTTACAGACAGAATGGTCACATTTTTGTTGAGGATTTCCTACTGTAATTAATTTTCTTGCACAAAGATACAGATATATTTTTGGAACTTCGAGAAAGATATTGTGGAAAAAGAAATTTTGGTTCCTCTGAGGTCTTTGGCTTGTTTGAAAATATTTAAACAAGTATCTAAATATCAAGAAAAGTGAGATTTTTTTCAGCTTCTTTTACGTATTAGGATCTAGGATAAGAAGCACACCCAGTAACCATAATGACAGAATAACTTGACCACAGTTGTAGCAGGGAATGTAATCAAAATGCTATTCAAATATTTAACAATCGTGTGTGTGTGTGTGTGTGTGTGTGTGTGAGTGTGACAGTTGGAAAGAGTCAATGTGAGCAGAAGCTGCTAGAGTTTGAAGGCACCTACTGGGACAGGTACCAGGTCTGCAGCTGCTGAACTGTGGGGAGATGGAGAACGGTCCACAGTGGGGTTGGGTCCCGGGGATGATGGTGGGCATTCAGGAGGTTTAGAGAAGTAGCTACCCATCTATTAGCGTGGACATGTCTTCATAGTTTAACCACTACCGGGATTAACAACAGTCAGGAAGGAAGACCAACCTTAGTTACAGATTCTTATGTTTACAGGATTAGAGTTCACATACAAATTCAATCCTAAAGAACAAAGGCAAAGTTAAAGCCTTGCTTTAAAGAGCTCTAGTGAGTCACTCCTTAAAATCTCACTATTACTGACCATTACCTTTGAGCTAGAGATTACCATCTTTCTTTAAAAAAAAGAGAAATACGGTCATCAATTTTGTAAATCAACGTCTTTGTAAGCTATCACCTCCAATTTGGGGGCATTTCAAGTGGTTAATAACAAGACACCAACAGAAGGGCAATTGTGGGAAGAGTGAGGACATATATATTTGCAAATAATGGTAGTGGAATCTTTTATGGGTGAGCTGACAACAGACAAAGAGAAGATATAAAGAAATAGAGGGGAGTGAGTACCAATAATGATAAAGGATAAGTTAGGAGGAATGCCAGAGCCATTTCCCACTTGTTCATTTTTCCCAGGCTCCATTCTGGAAAGAAAACCAGAAAAAAAGTTGGCTCCGATATTTCATCTTATTTTAGCAGCAGGCAAATGGCTAACTCTTCAAAGCATACTTCACTCAAGAGCCAAAATCCATTTTTTTCCTCCATGCTTCCTACTGTAGATTGTTCTATTAAGGAGTCAAATATATTCATTATAAAAAAAAACAGAGACTTTGGGAAGAGTTCAAAGATAAAACCATCTTTTGAGGGATCTGTGACAACTAAGCGAGACCTTGTTTCAAAAAATCCAGGATTTTTCAACCTTAACATTGTTGACATTTGGGGGCTGGGTATTTCTTTGTCCCATGTGAATGGGCCATCCTGTGCACTGAAGTATATTTATCAGCATCTTGTCTCTACCCACCAGATGCCAGTGGAAGTCCTCCCATCCCGACAATAAAAAATGTCTCCAGACATTGCTGAACATTCCCTGGAGAGCAAAACTGCCTCCAGCTGAGACAACTGCAGTAATCTAAGAAAAATATTTGATTTTGGAAAGACTAGTATTTTTATTTCTTGCAGATTTTCCTTTCTAATTGTATCTAATGTAGGCTAATATTAACATCGATTTTCATTTGCTGACCAGAAAGTATTGGCAAACAGGGAAGTTGGCCAATAAATGTAAAAATATCAGCCAGAAACCAATGTGGAATTTAAAACATTTCATACTAAGCTGCATTTTTATAATCAAGCTGTGGCAGCACCGTTCATTTTCACTGCCCTTCAACAAATGTTTATTCACTAGGCACCATTCCAGATGCTGGGGGTTCAACAGTGGGAAAGATGGTTGAGTCTGGTCCCTCATGCAACTTACATTTCTGGGCCTGCACACACATATTCCAGTGCAATGCAAATGCTCAAAATGTTCTAGCTGATCTCTGAGTCTTATGTCTCACTATACCCATAACAATTCTAAAATAACATTCAGGAAATGTGGTTATTTCAGGTCATGTCACTAAAGCTATGATTAGTGGTTCAAATTTTTTTTTTTTTTTTTAATCCAAGGAATTTTCATGCCTGCTCCCATTGTAGGTTTCAGGTTGTCTTCACGCTGAAATACATGAGGCTCCCAGAGTGTTCAGAGCTCTTTCTTAACTCCATATTTTGGTACATTCTGCTAAACTTTCAGGGATTTACAGGCTTCCCTTGGTATCCATAGTGTACTGGTTCCAGGACGCTCATGAATACCAGAATCAGTGAATGAGAACCAGAAGGGATGGGTCATAATTTTGAGACTGGTCCCCAGACAAACCTTCAGCTCCTCTATTCTCTGATCTCATGTTCTCCCACTTTTAACTCTCAGATGCCTGGTCTGCCCTATTCTTCTAGGTTGGACATATTGTTTGGGGATTTTTACGTATCACACCACTCTAAGATTTCTTATGCTTTTATCAAAGTAGATAAAGTACTTCCTGAAACTTGCTATTCCATTTGCTATACCTCATTCAGCTTGTTCCTGGAGCCCTCAAAACCTTAAAAAGCCCTTATGAAATATTGTTGAGCCACAAGAAAGAATGGAATTGTGTCATTTGTGACAACGTGGTTGGATCTTGAGGGTATTCTGCTAAGTGAAATAAGTCAGACAGAGAAAGACAAATACCACATGATCTCATTTACATGAGGAAGTTTTAAAAAAGCCAAGCTGCCCAAGAAATAGCAACAACAACAACAACAACAACAACAACAACAAAAGCCAAGCTCATAGTTACAGATAACAGACTGATGGTTGCCAGAGGCGGGAGGTAGAATGGTAGGAAAATGGATGAATGGATTAAAAAGGTACAAACTTCCAGTTAAGTCATGGATATGCATTGTACAGCATGGTGACTAGAGTTCATCATACTATATTGCATATTTGAAATTTGCTGAGAGAGTAAATCTTAAAAGTTCTTACCACAAGAAAAATAAATTCTGTAAAATGGTGGTGGATGTGAACTAGACTTATTGTGAACATTCTGCAATATATATAAATATCAAATCATTACACTGTAAATCTGAAACTAATGTAATGTTGAATATCAATTAAACCTTCACAATAAAGAAAAATGTTTAGCCTTAATAATGAGGATATACAAAGTAAAACGAAAATGTTATAGCATGTCTTGCTTTTTAAGTTGTCATCAGTTATTAAGATGTAAATTTCCAGAATTGGTGAAAGTTTGAGGAAAGAGACACTGCCATGTTCTGCTGAGAAGATAAATTAACATAAATTTGTTTAAAAGTAATCTGACAATGTTATTCAAAATGCATATACTTTTTTGTCTAGGAATTTCATTTTTAGGAATTTATCATAAGAAAATAATTGGAGATGTGAATAAAACTGCACGTCCAGTGACGATCACAGCAGCATTTTAATAACTGGAATCAGAGTGATAATGATGCTGACAATGATAACATTCACTGAGTGCTTCCTAAGTGTCAGACACTGTTCTCAACTCTGTGAGTTAGGTATTATGATCATAGCTCCATTTTACCAATGAAGAAACAAAGTATAAAGAAGTTAAGTATCTGTGCAAGGCTTCACAGACACTACATGTTGGAAACAAGATTCCACCCAGGCAGAACATCTGTAGACTCTATGTTCATAATTACTAAGAAGAGGGGACAGACAATATTACCACACATCCATGTGATGGAATGCTATTCAGGCTTTTAAGTAATCTAAAGCATTCACTTGCATGCATCGGAAAATACTTGAAACATTTTGACGAATGAATTAACAGACTAGAAAAACCAGTTTTATGGTCGAATACCAGCATTGTTAAGATTTGAGAATAGCTACTATAGGCAGACTTCAAGGTAACTCCCAGTGGTCCCTACCTCCTGTTCTGCACACTCTTTTTAAAACCCTTAAGTGTGGGCTAGACTCAGTGACTTGTTTTTAATAAATAGAATAAAGCAAAAGTGACAGAATGTCCCTTCTGTGATTAGAGTGCAAAAGGCTATGACTTCCATCTGGTTCACAGGCCTTTTTGTGCACTTCCATAAAGCACATTCTCTTTTTGAAGAATTCGACGTGACAAGGAACTGAGAATAGTCTGTAGCCAACAGCCTCTGAGGAAGTGACACCCTCCACCCAATAGTCTTTGGGGAACTAAATCCAGTCAACAGCCACTGAGCGAGCCTGGCAGGGATCCTGCCCTAGATGAGAGTGACTTACAGCCTTATAAGAGACCCCATAACAGAGGATCCAGTAAGCCCTATCCAGGTTCCTGACTCCCAGGAAGAACAGAAAACAATTGTTGTTTTAAACCGGTAAGTCTTTTCTCCAAGTCTGTGAGTCTTTTCTCCATGTCTGTTCTGCAGATAGGTTCAGAGCGAGTGGGAGGGACGGGGAGTTTGGGGTTAGTAGATGCAAACTATTACATTTAGAATCGATAAGCAATGAGGTCTTACTGTATAGCACAGGGAACTATATCCAATCTCCTGGGGTAGAACATAATAGAAGATAATATGAGGGAAAAAAGTACATATATATGTGTGTATGACTGGGTCACTTTGCTGTACAGCAGAAATGGACACAACACTGTAAATCAACTGTAATTTAAAAAATTAAAATAATAGGAGTTCCCGTCGTGGCGCAGTGGTGAATGAATCTGACTAGGAGCCATGAGGTTGCAGGTTCCATCCCTGGCCTTGCTCAGTGGGTTAAGGATCCGGTGTTGCTGTGAGCTGTGGTGTAGGTTGCAAATGTGGCTCGGACCCCGCGTTGCTGTGGCTCTGGCATAGGCCAGTGGCTACAGCTCCGATTGGACCCCTAGCCTGGGAACCTCCATATGCCGCGGGAGTGGCCCAAGAAATGGCAAAAAGACAAAAAAAAATTAAAATAATAAACTGGTAAGTTTTGGGATAATTTGTTATGCAGCAACAGATTAACTAAAACATGCATATTTACAGAATTTAATAGCATTATCTTTAGACCGTGTGATGATAACAATGAGAATTGGTGACTTTGGATCTATATTCAACATCTTTATGATGGTTTTTCTCTGATCTGAATTTTTATTTTGATTCTTCTTCTTCTTCTTTTTTTTTTTGCTTTTTAGGGCCGCAATTGCGGCATATGGAAGTTCCCAGGCCAGGGGTCAGCTACAGCCACCGGCCCACACACACACAGCCACGTAAACTCAGGATCTGAGCTGCATCTGCGACGTACGCCACAGGTCATGGCAACGCTGGATCCTCAACCCACAGAGCGAGGCCAGGGATCGAACTGGCATTCTCTAGGATTCTAGTCGGGTTTGTTAACTGCTGAGCCACGAAGGGAACTCTTTGATTCCTTTTTAAATGACATCTTATAAAGGAACTTTTTTAAAAGATGGGGTGGGGTCATGGGTGCTCCGGTTCCTCAGCTATTACATAAGGAGATTATTCATCTTTAACCTTAATGCTTGAAAGACAATTGGGGTAATTATGAATATTTTATTTCTGTTCCATATGTCTTTATTTTCCCTCGGAATCATAGCTTATCATTATGTGGATGCCTTTGTCTCCCTCTCAATCATCTTCTCTAATTGCATTCCTATTTTTGCTCTTTTTTATTTCATTTTATGCGATTTCCTCAAGTCTGTGTTTTGTGTTTCTCAATGTGTTTTCACGTGTTTTGTTGCTTTCAAAGTAGCTCATCTCTCTAATAATGGTTTTACTTTTTTTCCTTCCCTTTTTTATGCTGAACTCTACCATCTTATTTTTCCCTCGTTTACTTCTCTTCAGTTTGTGTGTTTTCTTCTGTGTCTATTTTTCTCATAGTTGTAATGCCTAGTGAGGCCATGGTGTTTGTATCTTCTCCGGAGCATGCTTTGCAGTTTCTCTATTTTCTGGGACTGAATTGCTCTTTTGGTAGAATTTCATCACCTGCATTTTGCTTATATTCTTTTCTCCTTTATTCTGTGTGCTGGTGCCCCTCTGGTTACTGAATGGAAGCAGTTTTATCTGGAGCAGCTATCGCTGAACCCTGAACAGAAGTGAGGGGACTGTCCTTTCATGTTTCAGGTGGGCTGGACATCTTAGAACCTCTCTTCCTAAATCACTTGTGTCTTCTATCCTGCTTGCCCAGCTCCTTTCAGCTTTTTGTATTCAGGAAGTCTGTATGGCTCACAGAGACTCTCCTGAAATGAGAGGTTCCCTAAGATTAAGAGAGTCCCTCTCCAGCCCACCCAGGTTTACCTATATCAATGAAGACGACTCTATCCTTCATTCCATTTTTCCTACCATTTTACAGTATTCGACTGGGTTCTTCTGAGACATTCCCCTGCCCTCACCAAGGCTTGCCTTGATTTCTGCATCTCATTCTATGATTAGAAAGATGGTCAGAGCTCCTTTCAGAATTGTGGCATTAAACTGTCAGGAGACCTGCAGCTTGCCATAAGACCAAGGAGATGGATACATGTTAACTTTTCATCCTCTCTCCTCTTGATCCAATATAGCAGATATTTTCCACACTTTATAGTTGTGATACTTTGTTTGCTTTCAGCAGTTTGTAAGGGAAGTATGCTCTTAAAAATGTCTGTAGCAGCATCCCAATTAGAAGAACTACCTACCTAGAAAGCTGACGTCAAGTTTCATCTTTATTGAATTTTCTTCAACAAACCAACTACAACCGTATTTCTCCTTTTTGATGACCCTTTCATGGTACCTCCTATTTATCTGTGAGAAATATCTCACATTATATCTTAAATCAGTCTTCCTTCCTTCCTCCCTTCCTTTCCTTGCCATGCCTGCAGCATGAGCAGGTTCCCTGGCCAGGGAAAGAACCTGTGTCACAGCAAAGACCCAAACCACTACAGAGACAATGCTGGACCCTTAACCCACTGTGCCACAAGAGGACTCTGGTCCGTATTTTTCCAAGTGTATAAAAAGCAGAAGTTAACCTCCATGAATGAAAGCATCACATTAATCTGATTTACCTCCCGTTCCCTATTACCTAGCATAGTGCCAAGAAGATAACAGGTGTTTGATGAGATTTTGAATGAAATGATGAATTAACTCATAAATGTGGTATAAACTGATTTCCACACAAGATTACATTTTTTGAGGGCATCTAATGCATATCAAGATAAGTAACTTTGAAACACTTGTAAAAGGACTACAAAATAATATATATTATGTATATGGCAAAGCACAGAGAACACGCCCTCATGCCTTCGGAATGGCACTGAATTAAGGAATTAATTAACCTGAGCCACAGCAGTGACAACACTGAATTCTTAAGTGTTAGGCCACCAGCGAACTCCAGTATACACAATTCTAAAAGTTAGGGTATGATCATTATACAACTACAGATGTGATACATTCATTTGAATAATAAAAGAAAATAAATAAAGAGGCTAATCATGAGTTAAAAAAAAGTTAGGGTAAAACAAAAAAGTAGATATCAACAAAGTCAAATAAATGATAAGACAAAGGCAAGAAAATTGTGTTAGAAGTAAAATGGAAGAAGGAAAGAAAGCTGTGCAGGTGCTAAAGTTTGCTAAAGTATTTTTTGTTTGCTTTTTTTTTAGTTTGTTTCTGCAAAAAGAAAATTAGTGTTAGCATGTTAAAAGAATATGACTAAAGGAAGTTTTAATGATATCTTATAATGCCAATGTTGGATTCAAAAATGTGTTTTTCACTTTCAGAAGAGAAAGGTTTAGTTCTCAGTGATTTAAATATTTAGTTTTCTTCAGACAGACATTCTAAGAGCAATTTCAAAGCATGGCATTAAAACAGTGTTGGAAAAAATATACATATTTTTTTCCTATTTAGGAAGGCACATTTGGTAGTTCAAGATTTGAAGGGCAAATAACTGAGATTTCCAAATTTAGTTTTTTATAGTGCGACCACATGCAAAACTCAGTCTCTGTATTAACAGGATAAAAATTCAGCAAATGCCTAAAGTTACTTTAACATATTAAGGAAAAATAAAGAATATGGTAAATTAACAATATTCAGCAAACTGTGCTAATGGCTTAAAGGCTTATGAAGTTCAAATTTTCAAACTCTAATATTATGGTAATCTATGCTTACCTGTCATTATAATCTTAAAAACCTGGAAAACAGGATGATTCTAGTTTTGCATTTATAAAAATACTATAAATCATAAATATCAAATATTTCAGTAAGCCAAAAGACATTTTAACCCAGTTTCTGTGTAAATTCATGGCGGTACTGCATATGTCATATTTAAACAGAAAGACTGACTTATTTCTTTCACCTTGTAATATGGTATATGTTTAAATAGAAATGAGAGGCTCTATGTGAATAGTGATATAAATTGTCAATAAGTGTTTTATTATGAATATTTTTTCCTTAGCAATGTTTCTACATAAACATATATTATAACTTGATAATTATCGACTTCATAATTAATAAAAACTACAAAAAAATGAGTATACTTTGCCTTATACTGAATTAAATCTTAAAAACAGTGATTGGAGTTTCCATCATGGCTCAATGGTTAATGAATCTGACTAGTATCCATGAGGACGCAGGTTCGATCCCTGGCCTCGTTCAGTGGGTTAAGGAGCTGGCATTGCCGTGAGCTGTGGCGTAAGTTGGCAGTTACAGCTCCGTTTTGACCTCTAGACTGGGAACCTCCATATGCCGCAGGTGTGGACCTAAAAAGAAAAACAAAACAAAACAAACCAGTGATTTAAGGGTGTTTTAAATAAGAAAGCAGCTATTTCACAAAAACTTCAGGGCAGATCAATAAATACTTAAAGAATATCTAAGGTACATAATTGGATACAGTCTCAGAAGATATTTACTGACGATTATGCATCAGAAAGGAAAATAAATGTTAATACATTATAAGTATGGTTTAATTAACAATTTAATGCACACGTAGTCTGTCATAATTGCACCTGTCAAGGAGGGCAAATTTCCCCCTTCCCCCCAGTCTTGTCACTGGACTCATAATATTAAAAGTGACACAAGACTGATTAACCACAGAAAAAGAAACAAATTTTAATTTGCACTCAGGGAGCTCTCATGGAGAGAGGACCTAAGAAAAATGTAGGCACAGCTTTTATACTTTTAAAGACAAAGAAATGATACATTTGTGAGAAATGGACAAGACAGAGAAACTTAGAACCGAAAGCGTTTGGCCTTGGTTGTAAATTAAAGAAGTAACAGCTTTGTTCACACAGGTTTCTTGGCCCCAAACTACCTGTCTCTGGGGATAGAGTGCCCTTCTACCTCCAAATGCAAGGAGGGTAACTTTCACATGAGAGATTTATTTCCTGCTTTCAGGGGACAGAGGAGGGTCAGAGTTTCCTTTTTGCATCAGTTGCTTCACAAGCAACTTCACTTCAAAATAATCAATATAGCACTGTGGCATATTTTGGGGGAGCCTGCCCTGAACCCTAACACACCTATGTTCTAAAATAAAACAGAGGTGAGCTATAACTTAGACTGAAGACATTTCAAAGGTATGGAACACCACTATATAACTGATGATTTAAAATTCTCTTTAAGCTTGTGGCTAAGGACAAATTTTCATGTTTTCAAGTACGTTAAGATTTTCTCTGCGTCTTTAATATGAGTATAGGATTAACAGTTATCTGCAATGAAATGAAAAGAGAACTTCTAGTTTAATCATACCATTCCTACATATTTCCATTTACCTTTGAAACTGATTTTTGTTCATAAAACTTAATATATCTCTTCATTATGGTTCCCTGAAATTATCCTCAGACCCCAACTTCTTTTTGACTCGTGCCTTCCTGTGCATAGTCCCCTTTCTTAACTTCTCCTGTATTCTTTTTTATTTTTTATTTTATTAATTTAATTTAATTTTTTGCCTTTTAGGGCTGCACCTGCAGCATATGGAAGTTCCCAGGCTAGGGGTCTAATCATAGCTACAAATGCTGGCCTATGCCACAGCCACAGCAACACTGAATCTGAACTGTGTCCATGACCAACACCACAGCTCATGGCAACGCTTTATAACCCACTGAGAGAGGCCAGGAATCAAACCTGCATCCTCATGGATACTAATTGGGTTCATTACTGCTGAGCTACAATGGGAACTCCCAGCTGCTCCTGTATTCTGACGTAGTTGAATAAAAATTATCATGGTGCTAGGATTGGTTCTCTATGCCTTATGTAAATATTGGAAAAGGCCACAAAGCACAAAATGAAGAACATACTGAAAACCTATTAAGTGGTATCAGGACACATGGAATTCTGTGAAGTAACTAGCTAGAATGGTCTCATATTTTTGAATAGTAATAAAATTATTTGTAGTAACAAAGGATTTGCAAAGATCACAAGACAGTGTATGAAAGCTATTTAGTCAAAATATTTTTAGCATTATAAAGTTAGAAATATGTAAAAAGTAGAGGAAGAAAATTTATGACATAACTATTTTCATTCAATTTTCTTGTTTTAGAAGAAATCCTTCATTTAATAGAAGATGGAAAAACCTAGTTTTAACTTAATAAAATTAATGCTGATTCAATTGTATTTATTTTGTATATCCATATTCAGATACATTTTATTACTCTGCCCTGTTTTTAAGCATTCATTTCACGTATAGAAAGCTTAACATTTCAAAATAAAAGTTTTCACTCAAACACATTGATATTTTTAGCTATATCCATGGAGACTACATGGTGAGAAAAACTTGCAGTGATGTTATACTGAGGTGAATTTTTCTTTTTAAATTTTGGTTTCATTTATTTATTTATTTATGGCTTGTTTGGTTTTTCAATATCTATTTTTATTTTATTTTATTTTATTTTTTTTTCCTTTTTAGGGGTGTACCTGTGGCATATGGAAGTTCCCAGGCTAGAGGTCCAATCAGAGCTACAGCTGCAGGCCTATGCCACACACGGCCCCACATCACCAGATCCAAGCCTTGTCTGTGACCTGCACTGCAGCTTAGGCAACGCCAGATCCTTAACTCACTAGCGAGGCCAGGGATTGAACCGGCACCACCATGGAGGTTATGTTGGGTCTTTAAGCCACAATGGGAACTCCTCTAAATTATTTTTAAATGGAGGCCGAGGAGGCCTGACTCATGCTAAATTTCAAACTACACTGAACTGAATAATTGTGTGTACATGTATATAATTAATACATTAATATAACATGTTATGGTAGTATACTAATGTTAGGTGTACTTTTTCCCTTTTTATCAGATGGAAAATTTATCTGAGTTTTGAGAGAATCTTGTAGACAGTATTAGTTTTGTTTCTAGGATTTTAATTAGTCTAGTAATTAGCTACTTATGAAGACCTGCTACTAGTTTGATTAGTAGCAGGGAGCCTAGACGGAGCCAGAGCTCCTGTGTTTGTACCTTGGCTCCACTGTGTACTATCTGATATGACATTTAGCCAATGAGAAAAATTCTATCTCATTGTTCTGACCTATAATAAAGATCATATATAATGGTAAATTAATATTATACTTTAATCACAAATTAAATTTATATTTATTAACATAAATTAATCAATTAATATATTAGGTAAATTAAGATCTGTAAAGTGTTATTACTGGGACATTCTAAGTGCTGAATACTTATTCATTTTTTTTCTTTTTTTTGTCATTTTAGGGCCACAACCACAGCATATGGAAGTTCCCAGGCTAGAGGTCAAATCAGAGCTGTAGCCCCTGGCCTGCTCCACAGCCACAGCCAACACCAGATTTGAGCTGAGTCTGTGACCTACATCACAGCTCATGCTAAAGTTGGATCCTTAACCCACTGATCGAGGCCAGGGATCGAACCTGCGTCCTCATGGATACTAGTCAGATTCGTTTCCACTGACTCATGACAGGAACTCCTGAATACTTATCCTTTCTTTCTTTTTTTTTTAAGGGCCGCACCCGTGGCATATGGAGGTTCCCAGGCTAGGGGTCCAATAGGAGCTACAACTCCCGGCCTATGCCACAGCCACAGCAATGCAGGATCCATACCACGTCTGCAACCTACACCACAGCTCAGGGCAATGCTGGATCCTAACCCACTGAGCAAGTCCAGGAATCGAACCCACAATCTCATAGTTACTAGTCAGATTCATTTCTGCTGCGCCACAGTGGGAACTCCTGAATACTTATTAGTTATTATTAGTTAGTTTTTCTGGTTCCCTGATCACGCAGTCTGGCCTGCAGAAGCACCTCATCTGGGTAGCACATTTTTTAAAAATTAAATTTCAGTGCTCTATAGCTGTCTCTATGTTCTCTGAGGCAGCCACCTCCCCCGTTCCCTATTGTCCCTATAACAGTTTACTGCATATATCAGTGTAAACACATCAGTGTTACCAGCCTGTCCCCTGAGGTGTTTGAGTTTAGAACCTTTTGGTAAAGAGATAAATATATTGTTGCTAATGGTCTTCACCAGCTTTATAACAGATGCTTTGTACTTTACTGTCATCAAGCCACTGGATCTGTTCTGCTTCGTGGAGAAGCCTGTATTACGTTTTCTGTTCACCTTGTCTAATGAAAATCGAATCCAGAGTCCTCCAAAGACCGAGATTTTTGAAATGAGTCTAAGCTCTAAGAGTCTCCATGAACATTATTTCTATATTTTCTCTCAAAAATACCTTAAATTGTAGAATAGGATGACCAGCAACACAGTGTAGTAATATAGTGACTGGCATCTTCTCAACTCTCTGAACATAGATCTAAAAATAAGTCACTGCAGGGGGCAGGCACTTGTTGACTCTCACACTCCGCACTGGTGACGTAGCAGCATCATATTCTAGGTAAAGTCACTCTATCGCACCTTGCATGTGAAAACATTTTGCTTCTAAATTCAGATTAAAGTTCTCATAGTGGCAAACCCTTTCCCTTGGGACTTTTTTGAAGTCCCAATTGGTCTACAGTAAAAGTAAGCGTTAAAAAGTTTGTATTTGAATATTACCTATTGAATAAGAAATTGAAGACAATGAGCAAATGAAAACCTATAAAATTATGTGAAGAGCAAATTTGGATTAGAAAGCAGTTAATATTGGGAGTTCCCGTCGTGGCTCAGTGGTGAACGAATCCGACTAAGAACCATGAGGTTGTGGGTTCGATCCCTGGACTTGTTCAGTGAGTTAAGGATCTGGCATTGCCGTGACCTGTGGTGTAGGTCACAGACACGGCTTGGAACCTACATTGCTGTGGCTGTGGCTGTGGCATAGGCGGGCGGCTACAGCTCTGATTCGACCCCTAGCCTGGGAAACCTTCATATGCCGTGGGAGCGGCCCTAGAAAAGGCAAAAAGACAAAAAGAAAGAAAGAAAGAAAGAAAGAAAGAAAGAAAGCAAGCAAGCAAGCAAGCAAGCAAGCAAGCAAGCAGTTAATATTAACATTATTAACATTAAGGACAAAACACACGACACACACACATATATATAATGAAAATATTAAAATAATGGTTGTTTAAAAACAGGGTCCAGAATAATATCCAGTGATTAAAAGTGACACTACAGCTGTTTCAGATTGCTGATATTACAAGAGGGTGTTGTTTGGATCAATACTTTTAGCTAAAAACAAGAAAAATGCTGGATAAAAATAGACACAAAATACTTTAGCAAACCTTGTCATAGAAAAATCTCTGAAGAGCTGCAAATGTAATGGGGAACACTGAGGCCAAACTCAGGGCTAAGAATCTAGAGTGCTAAATATAATTTCACAGCAATTCTGTTTTTCTCTGAGGATTTTAAAAAAATAGTACTGCACACTTGGGCTTCAGGTCAATAGCCTTAAAGAATTAAAGGGGACAGAAATTTAGTTCTCTGGGCAATGCAAGGTAAGAGCTGTTACTGAGACACCCTCCCCAACCTCAAGCTGTGATCTCAAAGGCCACATATTCAGAGCAATGACACTCTAGAACCTCTACCCCTCTCTCCAAATCACAGAGCATTTTAGAGATTGTGCTGAGTGGAGAAGAAGAAGAAAATTGAAAAGGAAAAAAGAATCTTAAAAGTTGTTTTTATAGCTGGGTCCTTGTGTACATTTACACGTTGGATACGTGGGGAACTACATTTGAAGTGGTTTCCAATCCTAAGCGCCCACAGATGCCAGAGAGATGCAAATACATGCCCCTTTGGAAGAAAGAATAGCATCATAGGAATCTAAAACACCCACAATTATTTTTTCAAAGATAATAACCACCACACACTCCTAGATAAATAGGCACACAAAGAAACAAGGTGATTGATTTAAGACCTACACAAATGACAGCAGCAGAGCCACAGACCTCAGATAATGTAACGAATATAAAAAGCTCAGATGACAATGTTTACTCTTCTTAATATATTCAAAGTATCTGCAAATAACACAAAATAGATCTAGAACTAAACCAAACTTGTAGACATAAAATTTTCAATCATAAAAATTAAAACTTGGTAGTTCCTTTAGTGGCTCAGCAGTTAATGAACCCGACTAGGATCCATGAGGATGTGGGTTTGATCCCTGGCCTCACTCAGTGGGTTAAGGATCTGGTGTTGCCATGAGCTGTGGTGTAGGTCACAGATGTGGCTCAGATCCTATGTTGCTGTGGCTGTGGTGTAGGCCACTGGCTGTAGCTCCGATTCAACCCCTAGCCTGGGAACTTCCATATGCCACAGGTGTGGCTCTAAAAAGAAAAAAAGAAAAAAAAATTAAAACTATAATGGGTATTTTGGTAATAGCCTAGATGCAGTGTCTTAGTTCCTTCAGGCTACCATAGCAAATATGCCATAAACTGGGTGGCTTTAAAACAACAGACATTCATTTCTCACAGGTCTAGAGGTTGGGGAATCTAAGATGAAGGTGTTTACGATTCAGGGTCTGGTATAAGCCCACTTCCTGGTGCACTGATGGCCCCTCTTCACTGTGTCTGTCACCTGGTTGAGGGGATGAGCTACATCTCTGGAGTCTCGTTTGGAAGGGTGCTAATCCCAATCATGAGGGCCTCACTGTCCTGACCTATTCACCTCCAAAGGTCCTACCTTCTACTACCATTACCTTGGATGTTAGGATTTCAGCACAGGAATCTGGAGGGGTCAACAAACATTCATACCAAGCAGGCAGCAAAAGAGAAAATTAGTAAACTGTTCTGTCAAACAGAAGAGAGTATTCAGAGTGTAGAGCAGAGAGACAAAGGGAAAATGTAAAAGGGAGAGGAAGAGACTGTGACATTGTTAACATGTTTTGTTGGAGCTCAAGAAGAAGGGAAAGGAAAAAGAGAGAAATAATAGTTGAACAGATAAAGGTGGTGTTTTTAGAATTTATAAAAGACAATACTTCATGAAATCAAGAGACATAGTGAATTTTCACTGAGATAAATACAAAGAAAGCCACATCTAGATATATCATAGTGAAAGTGCAGGAAACCGAAGACAAAGAAAAATCTTAAAAACAGCCAGAGAAAAAGACAATGGAATAAAGATGACAGAGAGTCATTATTTTCAAGGTAAATGAGAGAATTCTATACCCAGCAAAAATAATTTCCAAGTATGAGGACAAAAAGGACATGTTCAGGTCAAGAAATAAATAGATTTTCACCAGCAGAACATTTCTAAAGGTAATTTCCTTTAGGTAGAATAAAAGTGATTCCAGATGAAAGGACTGAGATACAAGAAGAAATAATGATAATTTAAAAAAGTAAGTATGTGGGTAAATGTAAAAGACCATGAACTATACAAAAAAATAATTAATAGTGTCTACTGAGTTTAAACAATAACATTAGAATTAAAGTGCTAGACAGAATTAACATGTAAGTTAGGAAGGCATCTAAATGGAGTTCAAATGATGGAACTACTTTATTACATAAGGAAGAAAAATAAAGACTGTTGCCTTTTAGAGTTTGATAAGTTAAGTATGAATTTCATGAATTCTAAAGCAATCACCATATTTGAAGCAAACATTTAACTTGCAAACTTGCAAAAGGAAAACATGAAATAATAAAATACATTAATTCAATCCAAAATATGGACAAAAGGGAGCAAACATATATAGACAGGAATATATATGGGAAGTGTGAGGCAAACATAAAGTATAAAATAAAATGACAAATTAAAATCCAAAAGTATCTGAAATTATGTTAAAGGAACTAAAGGGATCAAGTTTCTCAGCTAAAAGACAAAAATCAAAAATCACTAGACTGGAAAAATGATTTCCTACCCAACTAGAGGCAACTTACGAGACACATGTAGAAAATCTAAGAAAATAGAAAGGCTGATACTTAAAGAATGAAAAAATATGTTTTTAAAAAATATGAATAAAAGATTCTGATGATGCTATATTCATACCAGAAAATAGGCTTTAAAGCAAAGTTGTTTTTAGAGATAGAAAATCAGTTTATATCAATAAAAGATTTAGTTCACCAAGACGACATCATAATATATATTTGTATTTGCTTTATAACACAGATGGTGGAACTATAAAAAAAGCTAATAGTTGATTGATTACCTTAAAAGTCAGGACAATGACTATTGCAAAGGAGGGGAGTATCATTAGAAAGAGGCTTTTGGAATGCAAGTGATGTTCTATGTTTACTATGAGCAGTATTCACACATATGTTAATGTATAACTATTAGTGAAAACAGTATACATTCGGGTTTTATATTTTTTGTACTCGTGGAAATTGTTGAGTTATTGAATTAAGATGAGCAGCCTGCATAACAGTATATATACAGAATCATCACACTTGGTTTTATTTATTGACATATTTATCTATCAATGGATATAGTCAAAGGACATACATGAAGTTTTTATTAACAATTATCTCTGGATGATGATTTTATGCTTTCTTTGCCTTTCAATGTTCTCCTAAAAATGCACTGTTTTTGTAATAAAGGAAACAAATGAATTAAAAAAAAAAACCCTATTACCCAGGAATAGCAAACATGGTTTTGAGAGAAGAGAGGTTGGTAGAAGGATGGGTATGAACCTCAAAAATGGAAAATGAATAGTTTTGTGGAAAGTAACGCATAAATACTCAAAGAAAAGGAAATACTTGGAAAGCGGCAGTGCTGAAAAGGACTTCAGAGTGAGTATGGACAGCAAATTAGATAGAAGCTTGCAGTATAATGTGCCAAGAATGAGCGCCAACGCTATTTTCAGCTGCAAAAGCACAGGCACCACGCACAAAACAAGGACAGGGAGCCTCTTTTTATATATTTTTGGAAAATCTGACTGTAAAGCAATAATTTTATACCAAACTACTTTTAGCTTAAACGAGGTACAAGGAAGAAAATAGCCACCATGACCTAAAAATGATTATGATGATATGGAATTCTCCAATGAGATAATTTCTCATTCTTGCTTCATAGAAGGCATAGCCTCTATTAATTCCAGCCCCAAGTTTTACTGGGGTGATGGTAAAAATATGTGTGTTTGAAATTTTTTCTGTAGGATCTTTCTCAAAAGAGACACAATAGCCATGAAAGATACAAAAACAAGTCTGCATAGGAAGCTCACATGCCCTCAAGATTTCAAGTTATTGGAGAAAGCAAAGGACAAGAATTGTAAATGTAGGAGAAAGGAATCCTGACACAAGACTGGCTTTTAAAAGGAGATATACTGCCTGATGTCCAAGGGACAATGTGAACTTAAGATGTTCAAGGTGGCAGACAGAACATGGCAGCAGATGTCCAGATGCCAAATGCTAAACAAATTCAGGTCAGCAAGGTAGACTGCTCTTTAGAGCCATTGATGACCAGGAGCTGGGCTGGTAAAGAGTAGGATTCAGTGCCCTTAAAGAAGGTTGGCTGGCAAGAGCTAAGTAGAGAGTTAAGGCAGGTGGATAGACTTGATAGCAGGATGTGAGATCCAACAAGATACTGGAGTGTTGCATATCTTGCATGAGACTGAAAGGCTTGGCAGGACATATAGAAATCTCTCAGAGAAAACCACAACTCGCAAAGACACATGTACTCTGATGTTCACTGCAGCACTATTTGCAATACCCAAGACATGGAAACAACCTAAATGTCCATCAACAGAGGAGTGGATCAAGAAGATGTGGTACATATACACAATGGAACATTGCTCAGCCATTAAAAGGAACAAAATACCAGCATTTTTAGCAACATGGATGGACCTAGAAATTATCATGCTAAGCGAAGTCAGCCATACAGTGAGACACCAACATCAAATGCTTTCACTGACATGCAGAATCTGAAAAAAGGGCAGACTGAACTTCTTTGCAGAACAGATGCTGACTCACAGACATTGAAAAACTATGGTCCCTAGAGGAGACAGTTTGGGGGGTGGGGGAAGTGCTTGGGTTATGGGATGGAAATCCTGTGAATGATCATTATACACTATAGATGTGATAAATTCATTTGAGTAATAAAACAAAACACACACACACACACAAAATCCCTCAGAGAGTATAAAGAAAAAGACTATTTACAGAGATATGGGCAGAGCCAATGAAAACAAAAGCTAACAAGAGTTGTGGAGGTACCCAGAGATTACCAAGGGCAGGAAGCCGTTACCTCTTTTAAGTCTAAAGAACTACATGGAGGAAATAGTATTGCCGGGGTCCAGTAAGAGCTGTAGGTATGGAGGAGTGACAGCTTATCAGAGACTGGAGTTGTTGCCAGAAATAGAGCCAAAGCAGGGAGAGAAGGAGCTGGAAAGAAAGACCTTGACCTCATTCTCCTTCCGTCCTAGTATCTCCTGGGGATGCTCTGAGTGGTCAAATTCAACCCAAAGCTAAGTGAGTGGGTGGCAGGTTTGAAACTGTGTTTGGTGGGGAATACAGCAACTCCCACATAACTTGCTACTGCTTTAGGGTTCTCATCTTTTTTTTTGGTGGGGAGGGTTCTCATCTCTCAGGAAAAGATTAAGAAGAATGAGCAGAATGGGCAAAGGGATAAACACACTGGGATACATAACAACAAAAAAAGAAAAAAATTCCATAGAAAGTTCACGGGGCAAGAGAAAGGAGGAACCTCAAATACTTGGAAATCATAAAAATATGGCCCTTCTCTGAGGATTAAACTCATTTCATCAATAAACAGTCAAAGGAGAAAGAATGTCTCCTAGTTGCAGCAGAAACACTGTTCACTTACTTGGCTTACTAACATAGTCAGGGATATTGAGTCATCCTAGAGAGAAAGCTTATCGCCAATAGAAGTGGCCAACCAGAATGGTAAGGTCTAGCAATGTGAGCATCTGTGTTGTGTACAAAGGACTTCTGACAAAAGAATGACATTAAATCTGGGAGGCACGGGTGGGCATTTTGGCAGCGTTCTTTGTGAGGAACAAGGAAATTCATTAGACATCACTGTGTTTTAATTTATGCTTATCATAAAGCCATCTGAGTAACAGTTGGGTTTTTGTTTTTGTTTTTTAATATATCTTGAGAAAGGGAAGCCTAAGTGTAAGCCACTTTTTGAAAAGGTTACCAGAACAGAGTTTATGTCTAACATATTACCCTAGTCAACGAAGTTAATGGGATTCTTTCACCAAGAATCTAGTTTTGCCACCATGCCTCTATAATATGATTTCTTGACCTGTAAGACAGCCATTCTAACCCTGGACTATTATCAAATCACAATTAATTCTATCCTTTGGAATCTTCTGGTAGTCTTACTTAGTTCTCCTGGTAACCATACAACCTCGCGGCCTCCATCCTTTTGGATTTTCTGCATCTTAAAAATAGGTTAACTTGTCTGCAAGAGATAAAGTTAAGGTCTTAAGCAGAAATCCCGCCTCTAGAAATACTTCAACAAAAAGATGACAGGAAGTCTGTGGATACAATAGTTGATCAAAACACAGCCACTTAGGCTGTAAAATAAACTTAGCTCTTCTCAAGTTTAGTTTCTACCTTCCACTTTATTATGAAGGAGGCATTATAAGATGGTAGAGGTTGGGCATTTTTTTCAAACTTTTTTTCTTTTATTTTTTAAATTTTTTTTATGGCTACACCTACTGCATATAGAAGTTCCTGGGGTAGGGGTTGAATTGGAGCTGCAGCTGCAGGCCTGCACCACAGCCACAGCAATGACAGACCCGTGCTGCATCTGTGACCTATGATGCACCTTGTGGCAATGCAAGATCCTTAACCTTCTGAGCAAGGCCAGGAATTGAACACATCCTCATGGACACTATGTCGGGCTCTTAACCTGCTGAGCCACAATGACACTCCTCAAACTATTTTTTAATTAATGAGAATTTTTCCTCAAACTAAATCTCTGTGGAAAATTGTCAGGTAAAAATATCTGAATGATGTGCATGCTTAGAATCAGGAAGGAGTAGCAAGGATTTCTGAGGCCTTAATTCTTTCTGAGACCCACTGTACCCCTGGCACATTCTGAGGCGTCCCCAGGGCTGAGTTTGAGAACAGCTAATACAGTCAAGGAACCTGGGAGGAAAAATCAAGTAATACAAGTTCTGATCTTGGCTCCACCCCAGCCTTGAGAATCATGCTCTTGACTTTATTTCCTCTTTGATGCAAACAGCTGCCCAACTTTCCTCAGGGCAAATCAGCATGACATTTTCATGATAAAATGACCACAGGGATACTTTTAAGGTGCATGAAGCATCAAACTAAAGGCACAGTGTGTAGACTAAACTCTCATATGTGGAAATCCAAAATCTCCTCATTACATAATCCCTTTCAAAGACTCTGCTTTAAAGCCATGGTCCTAAAATGTTTAAAAGAACATGTACAATCTCAAACGCAGATTTATATCCATTCCTAAAAACCCACAGCCTTTAGCTCGGCTGTGAGCTGGTGAAATTACAAGTCATTCATTCAAGAAATGAGGACTTGTTATTTGCAAAACAATTATGCCAATAAGTACATGATATAAAGTTGCCCTGACCCTTGACTTTGATAAAGGAAGGGGAGGTGACAGAATTATTGAGTGAATCCATCAGTTTGCTGTTAATTATTATAATGAGTCTTCACTGTATTCATCACAACTTTATCCCCAAAATTGACAAGTTAGGTGCCTTTCACTGATCTCTTTCTTTGTGTGTGTGTCCTGCGTGCTCTTGATTGGTTTTCATTCAATGAAATGAGCCACCTAATGTCCCCCCATTCACCACAGTTATTTTCTAAAACAGAGTTTAACCTAATCTTATATCCAGTTCTTTCTGATAAAATGACCTCCTTTCCCTTCATTCTTTGGTTTACATCATTGACATTATGGTTATAATACTCTATGCTTTTTATTATGGCATCTCAAACACGATGAGTAAATAGTATTAATAGTTTACCGGTTTACATTATTAAGTATGATATTTAGTTCAGGATGTTCCAGGTAAATTGGAAACAATATTTAGTTCAGGATGTTCCATTTAAATTGGAAATTGGAAGTATCTCTGGGCAGGACATATTTTCATTCCATTTAGACCAAGTCAGTGTAAGGAAGCACCAGGAAACGTAGCAGCATCTTCTTTATATTAAATTAAAACTCAGGGTTGCAACTTCTCTAAGGGTACATAGGGATATCTGTAAGCCAAGGCTTGAATAATAAAGTTTTGCCTTGGTCTGGGTCTCTAGGCCCCTCAAACAGACAGAGGGCTTATCTCATCCTTCTCTGCTAGTACTCTTTTTTTTGGATGACTGGGCACGAAAATACCTAGCTTGAAAATGAAGTGAATCTAGGAAGTAAATCTCCAGTTTGCAAATGATTTTTATCTGTATGGGACTTTGTTTTTCCTTAGCAAAGCAATGGCAGAGGCTTAATGGGTTTTCACCCTTCAAGTCTCAGGAGTTTGAACTGCAGCATTTACCTTGATGCAGCACTGCAGAGAATCGCAATCTGGTTGGCAACTGCAGGTCTCCTGTATCAAGAATATTTTTTTTTCTTGGAACATTCTGATGTGGCAGTCAATTCAACTTTAATTAATGAGGATATTTAGGGTGGCCTGTGATAGATGTGTATTGGAGAAAGGCTTAGATGTCCATGCTGGACAAGTGGTCGTAGCTGACACGGTTCTACCATGTACTAGATAAATTGATGTCTCTCTCCCTTCCCTGTCTGCTTAAATATTCAAGCATGATTCACTATCTGATTCAAGAAGTAAGGGCATAACATATTAGACAGCATGAGGCTTATTTACTACTCTTTCCATTTTAAAAGTCTAAACTAGCACATCGGCTACCCTTGAGATAAACAAGATCACCAAAACTGGCCTGTATACTTTTCACCCTGAGTAAAATTGTGTTATGTAACAGTACTCTTCCTCATTCCTATATTCCATCAGAAGAAGCTCATTAGCAGTAAAAAGGGCAATAGATGGAGGTGGATTCTACAGAAAATAAGAATCTCAAGGAGTCAGGATATAATCACAATTCATGTTGGACAGCGCTACACAATAAAAAAGTAATACATATTAGGCTGCCTCAAATGCTCAGCATAAAACTCAGCTTCTTACTTGTTATGCCAAGATCTGTTCCCTTCCCACCTCCTTCAAAAGGTCTACAAAAACGAGTTAGTGAGACAACATCTTAACTTAGTAAAAACTTCTGCCCCAGGAGGTCCATTTCACAGCTACAGAAGAGCAAAGATCAATATAAAGAAATGAAAACTAAAGAATAACATATAAACACAAGGACATTAAGATATCCAAGCTGAAAACAACCAAAAGTGAAGCCTTCTCTTGCAAAAGCCATTAATAAGCCAACATTTATAAAATGTGTGTGAGGAAGCTTGGACTGCACACTTGAAAGATGCCAAGGAGACCCAATTCCAGCCCCCGAGGAGCCAAACATCTAGATGAGATAACATAAAGCCTAAATGTCAAATAAATGATTCACTGATTAGAGAGTAAAGGTGGAAAAGATGTTAAGGACCACCCAGTCCAACTTCCTCATCTTATGAAAGAAAAAACATGGGAGGCCCAAGGAGAAGTCACCTGAAATGACAGGGACTAGACCGGACTCTGCGTCTTCTGACCCCCCGCCTCTACAGGTAGAGATACTTTCGCATCATTGGCCAATCTTTTCCTAAAGGAGATAACCATGATTCACCAAGAGCAGGGTAGCTACAACTGACACAGCTTAAAAATAGCTCAGGTAAGAGAGCTTGAAGCAGTGGGAAAGGTATGACCCTGTGTAAAACAGGTCCTGTGGCAAATACTGATACTGCATCTGAGGTGAGAGGGGTAGCAGCTTATCAGGAAGCCATAATATCATCATTAAAAACTTGAGCCAATCATCAAAACTTAAAGGCTCATTACATGCCAAAGACTATGCTGGTTCAAGTTGAGGAAAATAAAAGTGCCCAAGAAATATCATCTATGTCCCTGGCAATACCTTCCCTTCTCTAAGTCCAGATCCTGTCTCTAGCAGGAACAGGAGAAGCAGCTACCTATGCGAATAATGGATTCTTCTAGTCACTTCCCCATTCATAAACCCCCACCTGTCACCAGGTCTGCTTAAGACAATAGCCCAAAGGCGCTTCTAGACAGTGTTTTGTTCTAAAAATTTGGGCTAAGGCCCACTTCGGGAAACATATCTTCTATCATGATCTATTATACACACTGAAACAAAAGTATGATGCAATAATATTCCACTATGTACAATACCTTTTGACATTTCCTATCCCTTTCTCTTCCCTTTTCTCTCCTTAAGTGAAACACAAATGTGGATCATGATACATTAAATTAATTTAATGACTCTCTAATGGATCATAATCCATTTGAGAAACGCTAAGAGACCATTCATTCATTCATTCCACATGTATTTATTGCGTGCCTGCCTGAGGCTAGTGCTGCTTGAAGTATTTGGTAAAACAGCAGCGAAAGGAACAATGAAAATCTACATCCCTAGGGGCTTGCACTCCCATTGCGAGGAGGCAGATAATGAACAAGTTAAAAAGTGAAATACACCGTGTGTTAGATCCTGATGAGCTCTAAGGAGAAAACTGAAGCAGAGAGGGAAATAGGAAGTATTGGTGAGGATCTTGCGGTTTTTGGATAGAGTGGCCGGGAAAAGGGCCCACGAAGAAGGTGACATGTGTATAGAGACCTGCAGGAGGTAACTGAGAAGGAGCTTTCTAGGCGGAGAGGAGAGAGAGATACTGCATCTGAGGTGAGAGGGGTAGCAGACACGGGATTTACTGAGATCACTGAATATGTGTCTGTTAAATTTGATTTAGGTGGGAAGCTATTGGAGAAGTTTGAGCAGATAAGGGATATGATCCGACTTACAATGTAACAGAATCACTTTGTGGAGTGGGGCCCTTGGTAGCACATCTCCCCTCACACAGCCAAGTTCCTGGGTTCCCACGTCTCTGCTTAGGACTTTCATTCCCATCCGGTTCTGAACATGCCCTGAGCTGACCATTTTCTCATCGCTCCCATCCTCTCTCTGCCTGCTGGAACTCAGCTGGTCATCACCAAAACTTCCTACTTCCGAAAGTCTCTTCTCCAAATATCGTCTTTACCTCTTGCTCCAATAAAAACTGGCCATCCCCTGAGAATAATTGCTGTCCTGGCAGCTTTTTCCAGTGGAGGCTACTTTGTTCCCCCTCTTTCTGTACTACTGGACTGAAAGTATTATATGGGTGTTAGCCTACATCCCTTGGGAGGTCACAGACACTGTTTCTTTGTCTTCGACCACTCCTTTGAAGTGCAGCCCACATCCTATGCAAATTCTTCCTCCTACTTTTTAGCACTCATTTACAGACCTCAGGATCTGTTTCTCTCATTTGCTAACGACTTAACCTGGAACTCAATGTGTCAATGGCCATGATGACTCATGTCATAACTTTTGGTGATTTCAAATTCTATAGGGAAATTCCATTCTATATTCATGCTCTTGGTGCTTTGAACTCCTGATGTCTTTAATCCAGTGGTTGTTTTCCACCTGCAAATGATCGAATCACAGCCATTTTCATTAGTAATAATCTGTTCTCAAAACCATTGTAGTGAGCCTCTTTGGAATCCACTTCTTATTTCTAATACGATTTTGTGGCAGATTTCATTTTCCAAAGATGGCCACGACAGCAGCTCCCATTCCACATGCTCTTATGCAATATGACTGCTACTCTTTCAATTCTCTGCCACTGTCTCAAGAAGTGGAGCCCCACTGCCCTTCTCTGGGATCTGGGCTGGCCTTAGTGAACCAACATGCAGACAATAGAAAGTGGCCAATGCGATGCTATGCAGCTTTTATGTCTAGGCCAGCCCTGGGACTTTTCTCTTGCTCTCGTACAATACTTTATTTTGGAGCCCTAGCCACCCTATTTGAAATCTGACTGCCCTAAGAACACCATGCTGGGAGGCCATGTTTAGATGCTATGTTCAACAGTCCTGGCTGAGAGTCTCCTTCTTAAATCCCAGACTTGGTGCCAGTTATGGGAGCAGAGAAGTTGTACTGGAGGTGGCTGTTCTAGCCTCAGCTATTCCAGACCTCAGATATTCAAGTTACCCTTAGCTGAGGCTCTAGAAATTCCAGAAATGGGAAGAACTCAATTCACTGTGCCCTTTACAAATTACTGACCCACAGAATCCAGGAGCATAATCAAATGATTGTTGTTTTACACTACCCAGTTTTGTGGCATTTACTATACAGCAGCAGAGAACTAGAACAGACTTCAATATAAAACAATCTAAGGGCCAAAGATGACCCTTCAAAAAATCATGTTGACTCAATCAGCGTTTTAACATGATGATGAGGCAGAATAAATCCTAATTACCTTTATCATTTAGCTTAGTTTATAATGGAAGAGAGATTTGATGCTCAGAAAATAATCCATTTGCTTACTACTTTTCCATCCTCCTCGCAGTTAGCTTATGGCCCTAAGTCTAGTTCTGGCCAGCAGAATGTGATGAGAAATAACTGGATCACTTTAGGTACAAGGTAGTTTTAAGTATATGTGACTTCTCCATTCCCACTTTTGTGTACATGGCTGGGAGCACGAACTCTGAGAAGGCAAGATGTTGCGAGACGGAACCATTCTAGATCCCTGAATCTCTGGTGGAAAGGAGTTTCCAGAGAGAAGTTCCTGACCCACACCAAACTGTGATATGAACAAGAAATCTTTGGTGTGTTAAGCTAAGTGTATTTAAGGCATTATTTGTCACTGCAACATAGTCTAGCTGCCATTATTACAATTTTCAAGATCTATCATCGTCACCATTCTTTTGCATATACTATACAAAACCCCTCTTCTCCCCCCACCCACCAAGGGAGTTTCTTTCCAGTTAAATTCATCTCAGTGGCTACTCAACTCCTCCTCCAAGCAGCTATACGTGCCTAGAGGGGGCACTGACTCAGCAACCATGTTAACTGATTTCTTTTTTTAAGTCATGAACATAAACTTCAAGGGGGCCCTTGTGCTTCCTAGTGGTTCACCTAAATTTTCTCTTTAATTCAATTCTCCAGTTTTCCAAGGCGAATCCTTCAACTCCCTTCTCTGTCCTCCAGGGAACTTCTCCTTCCCCAGATTTATTCTCAGCTGATGACTTGCTTCCTGTTTTACTGACAGGACTGAAGCCTCAGAAGAGAATTTCCACACGGCCCCACCCCCACATGTACCAGTCTATCCGGATCTGTCCATATATTTTGGCTTCCCTTTTCTTAACCATAGATGAACCATCTAGGCTCTTATATAAAACCAGTGACTCTGGTTGTGTTCTGAATCTGTCCTGTTTCTCCTACCCAATGACACTGCTGCTGCAGTCGCTTCTCTCTGCTTTACTATGAAGCCTTCTCTCCTGCACATTCCCAACAACAATCATTTCCCTTTCTTGCAAAATTCCCTGGAAGAATTCATTTTATTTACTCTCTTCTCTTCCTATTCTCCAAGCTCTACTGAACCTCTTTAAAATTAGCCTCAGCTCTCCTCCAAAGCAGCTCTCGTCAAAGACACCAATGACCTTCACGTTCCTAAATCAACCGACCAATTCTCAGTTCTCATTGGACACAATTTCTTAGCAGCTATTGGAACAATTGATCTCTTGCTCCTTCACGAAACCACTTCTTTCCTTGGCTGCTGGGACACTCCCCTCTCTTGGTTCTCCTGTTATTTCACTTCATAGTCAGATTCCTTCTACTGTCATTTTCTGAATTATCTTCATCTACCCAATCTGTAAGATCAGGATCAGATCTTAGACCTCCTCTATGTTCCATCAATATTAATCTTTCCAGTTGATCTTATCAGAGTCCATGGTTTTCCTTGTTAGCCATGCCATGATGAATCAAAAATTTATACTTTCAGCTTCAGCTTAACAGATTTTGCCCCTGAACCTGATCTAGCTACTGTCTTTTACAGCCAATGCCACATTCTCCCACTTGGATACTTAATAGGCATCTAACTTAGCAGAGAGAAAACTAAATTCTTATATTTTTCCCCCACAATGTTCCTCCCATTTTATCCTCCTATAACAGTAAATGGGAATGGCTTTTGATTTGTTGTTCAGTCCTCAAAGTTTGGGGTCATCTGTGACTCCTCTTTTTCTTCAGCAAATCCTGTCAATTCCATTTCCCAATACCTATCCAGAGTCTAATCCCTTTTTAACCATTTTTACTGCTTCCATGCTATTTCAAGCTACCATTATATCCCATGAAGGTTTTGCAAGAACCTCTTACCTACATAAGAGGTATAACCTATAATCATTCTTCCTTCATTGAGATTCATTTCCATGAAACATTAAGTCAGATCACACTCTCACCTCAAAACGCTTCAGATAGTTTACCACCTTAAGTATTAAGTTCTCAGTGCCTTACATGACCTGGTCCTATGTTACCTCTTAAAATGCTTAGCTGCCCACTCTGCCCCAACAACACTCCCTTTGTTCTGTTCTTCCTTAACTTCACCAAGTAAGGTCCATCTCAAAACTTTTGCATAAATGGATCTCTTTGTCAGAGACACTCTTTTCTCAATTGGTATATGGCTCCTTCTTCATTTTATTTAGTTCTCTGTTTCAATTTCATTTGTTTAGAAAGGTCTTTCTCAGACCACCTATGCTCTTTACCTCTTACTCTGTTTTATGCCTATCCTTTATAACTTTTATAAATAATAGACGCTTAAATATATTTGTCTGTGGCCTGAAGCCTTCCGTTAGCAGACTTAGAATACAGGACCCATACGGGCAACAACATGATCAATTCCATTCAATACCTTTTACTCTGTAATACAAAACACCTGGACCATGGTAGGCGCTCCACAAATATTTGAATAAATTAATAAATAAATGAATATGGAGCTCAGTTTTGGATAATGAATGAGAAGGTCTCATATCTGGAAAGTCTGGGTTCACCTGAAAAAATGAGTCATCCACATATGCCCAGGGGCATCAAGCTGACTAAAGGAAGACTCCTGGCACATAGGGCAAACACAAGATGGACAGCAAAAATAATAGTTTACCAAGGCTCCTACTGTCCCTGGCAGCTATCCACAGAAATCAGCAATATATAGCAGGAGCCACTTGGTGTCTGCGTGTGATATTAGCCCTTATTTCTCCTTCCAGAAAGAGGAAACATACCTATGTATTCATGTAAATAAAGCAAATGAGGTAAAAAAAGGGCTGACAATAGTTACGAATTAATTAACATCATTCTCTTTGATTTACACTTGTATAGAGAATAAACATTAGGCTGGAGTGAAAAGCGGTCATTTTTGCATTAAAACATTATTATAAGTCTGATTTCTTTTTCTGAAATCTTTTCTAAAGAGAATAACTATGCCTATGATCATCTTCTTTTCTAAGCCTAAATCAATCCAACAAACGTACATTTACTTACAGGGACACCAGGACAAAATATAAAAATTAGTACAGGCTTGGAGTTCCCGTCATGGCTCAGTGGTTAACGAATCCAACTAGGAACCATGAGGTTGCGGGTTTGATCCCCGCCCTTGCTCAGTGGGTTAACGATCTGGGGTTGCCGTGAGCTGTGGTGTAGGTTGAAGACACGGTTGGATCCTGAGTTGCTGTGGCTCTGATGTAGGCCAGTGGCTACAGCTCCAATTCGACCCCTAGCCTGGGAACCTCCATATGCCACGGGAGTGGCCCAAGAAATGACAAAAAGACAAAAAAAAAATTTAGTACAGGCTTAAAAAGTCCAGGATGTGGAAATACAGGAAACATGCCTCTGAAATGATATTGGGGATATTAAATGGGTGAATGATTACCAAAAAGAGAAAAAGCAGATGCAGTATTAAAAGGAACACAAGGGGTCAAAAATAAATAGTTGGAGAGTAGAATACCTAAGCAACATGCCCAGCTTCAGGGATAAGTTCTAATGAGGACGAATGGTTTACATCTTGGAGCATAACGAAGTGAATATTCACTACCTTAAAGAAATCCTTGCAGGAAGATAGGAATAGAAATACAGATTCATAAAAAGAGTTGGGCTTCTTTTTCTTACACCCGACTAACATTGGGTTATGCAGTTTGGACACCACGTAAACTAATTCATCAAAGGACTACTTTTAACCAATACAGTGTGTACCACCAGGAGATATACAGCTGCCAAACTCAACTTATTGATGCTCAACATCACATTCATCTCAGCACTGTCATCGAGGTGTTGTGCTTTGTGTGTCTGAGGCTCTTCAAGCAAGGCTGAGAGTTTTCCAATCTAAAGCCTCTCTCTCCCTCTCCTTCTCTCTCCTTCTCTCCCTCTCCTTCTCTCTCCTTCTCTCCCTTCCTCCCTCTCTCCCTCTCTCCCTCCCTCTCTCTCTCTCTCTCTCTCTCTCTCTCTCTCTCTCTCTCTCACACACACACACACACACACACACACACACACGGAGTCCAAACAGCAGAATGGAGATTCGAAGTTTGAAAATAATACATATCTTAAAGGTTTTTATAAAGGAATGATCAAATTTTAACTTCAGTTAAGGAATGAAATGAATAATACGGTAGGATCCTCACACTTTAAGACTGAAGAGTCCACAGCTTTCATTTGTGGGGGGCTGCACCCACAGCATGTGGAAGTTCCCAAGCGAGCGATCAAACCTGAGCCACGGCAGCTACTGGAGCCGAAGCAGTGACAGTGCTGGATCCTCACTCCACTGAGCCACCAGGGAACTCTGACCACATCTTTCATTTGATAAATGGAGAACTGGGACAGAGGAATTGTACATAACTTTCTAGCAAAACATGCACATTTAGTGGAAGAGCTGGGATGAAAACCCAGATGTCCTAGCCCTGTGACATATTCCTTTTATTTCACTAGTTCTCAATCTTAGTGTCCTTACTATTAGGATCATTTTACAAACAAAACGGAATGCAAAACCAACTCCCCCTTGATGGAACAAGTATCTTAAGCATGTATTTATCGGTCCACTTGGTGTTATGTTTTCAGAACACAGAAGCAAATTTCCTTTAAGAATATTTTAAGAACTTCAATTGCAGGAATACTGAAGAGTAACCATTTACCAGGCTTCTGGAGTCTGCACGCAGCCTGTCCAGTAAAGATGAGAGGAGAAAATGTGAAGAAAAAGTGTGTTCTAGAGTCTGGACATTTTATTTTTCTCACGGTGGCTTTCAGTG
Source organism: Phacochoerus africanus (assembly GCF_016906955.1). NCBI lineage: Eukaryota > Metazoa > Chordata > Mammalia > Artiodactyla > Suidae > Phacochoerus > Phacochoerus africanus. Next base: position 43,910,467 of record NC_062552.1, read on the forward strand.
TTCCTGTTTTTTTTTCCTTTTGTCATTTTAGGGCTGCACCCTCGGCACATGGAGGTTCCCAGGCTAGGGGTCCAATGGGAGCTACAGCTGCCAGCCTACACCACAGCAACGCCAGATCCATGTCTGAGACCACACCACAGCTCACAGCAACACCAGATCCTTAACTCACTGAGCAAGGCCAGGGATCGAACCCGCATCCTCATGGATACTAGTCAGGTTTGTTAACCACTGAGCCACGACGGGAACTCCTAATTTCTCCATCTTGAATGAGCCATGCTTCATTTGTGAATAATGCTGCATGAGTCTTATGAAATTGTATATTACTAAGTCAAGAGACTGAGCTCCTAAAACATAACAAGTACAAATCATTCAAATCTAGATCAGTCCTTGTCACTGGTGAAAAGAAACTTTTTTCATATAGTTCTTTAGCAAATAGAAAAACTTTTGTTAAGGAGATGAACATGCATTTAAAGATGATATAAAGAATGCAAGGAAGGAAGACTTACTTTCCATTTCTTTCTTTTCTTTTCTTTTTTCTTGCTTTTTAGGGCCGTGGCATATGGAAGTTCCCAGGCTAGGGGTTGATCTGGAGCTGCAGCTGCCAGCCACAGCCACAGCAACATGGGATCCAAACTGCATCTCCAACCTGCACCACAGCTCATGGCAATACCAGATCCTTAACCCACTGAGCAAGGCCAGGGATCACACCCCCATCCTCATGGATATTAGTCATTACCACTGAGCCACAGTGGGAATTCCCAAGACTTTCCGTTTCTTGAAGCCAATGGCTGTTTCCTAATTCATCACTGAAACCACTGTACTTTACAGATGAAGTTAATTACTAAAACTTAATGATATTTATGAAGGGTTTACCCTCTGCTATTAGCTTTAGGTATATTCTGTTATATCCCAAAACTAATTCTTTGACTTATTTTTTTATCCTCATTATTACTATTGACTCATTACCCTCATTTTATGCAAGAGGAAACCGAGGCTTACCAAGAGGAACTAAAGGGACCGCAATGAAGATGGGTTTCCAGATAAATCCACTTCGCAGGGTTCTTAATATGGTTTAAGTCAAAATAAAAAGGGCCCAGATCACCTCGAAGACTTTCTGACCACGTGCCTACATCTTTTTTACTTAATCATAAAACTGTAATTTACGGCTGATATTAACTCCAGGAGTGGAAAGCAATTATTTTACAGCTGAAGATGCTCCTGTGCCCATCACTTCACCACTTGAGGCCATTTTTTGCAGTTTATCCTCCAAATCGCTGCAAGTAGGGAACTGCATCCCACCTGACAGACCTCTTTCGTGGTACCACAAATATCACCATTATCCCATCTTTTCTGATACACTCCATCAATCTTGTTACTGAACCATCACTCACTCTTCTGCCCAGAAGTGATCTTCTCTTTTGGAAGAATACACACACACACACACACACACACACACACACACACACACACACACCACTTTCTAAACTGTTGATGTATGTCCTGGAAAAAAAACAAGTGCAAGAAGGGATAATCTTGACTGAAGATGCTGATGAATTGTTTTCACCAGAGATGAAAAATACCAGAGGACACATCTTTAAGGGGCTGCATGAAAATTTTAGTTTAGAGGGGGGGGAAATGGAATATATTCTCACTAACACTTTGAAATGAATTAATCAAGCTTAATGAAATTCTTTGAGATTAGAACCTGTTGGTGGCTCTCAGAATTTCCAACGTACCATAGCCACTCTTTACCACCACCACCTTGAGGGGGCAACACAATTTCAGACCACCAAATTTTTTTTTTGGTCTTTTTCAGCTTTTCTAGGGTGGCACTTGTGGCATATGGAGGTTCCCAGGCTAGGGGTCTAATTGGAGCTATAGCTGCTGTCCGACACCACAGCCACTGCAATGCAGGATCCGAGCTGTGTCTGCGAACTACACCACAGCTCACGGCAACACCGGATCCTTAACCCACTGAGCAAGGGCAGGGACCGAACCCACAACCTCATGGTTCCTAGTTGGATTCGTTAACCACCGCGCCATGATGGGAACTCCCCCCAGACCACCAAATTTTATGTGAAGTAGATTTTGGATCTCCTGAACTCAGTACCCCATGAATTTCAACCCATAAATTTTGAAGAAGCAGAGTAGAAATTCCAATAGTGTGTACTTTAAAAACATTTGGTAGCATTAAAGTCTCTGGCATAAATGGGAAGATGGTTTGGTCAGGCTACCATTTGCTGAACGAGGCCTCATCAGGTGAAAGAGACACCACTCTCAGTAAAATGTCACATCAGTACACAGATATACCAATGCACAATTAAAACAGATTTCCACCTAAGAATTCAAGAAACGTACTACCTTGCCCCAAACCGGTAAGAAGCCGATTACCACAAGGATGGATAGTTACCCATGGCGAAGAACGGGATTCCCAGCAGGGTGGAATTGTACTTCCCATCAGTGATGAAGAAGATCCCAGCTGCTGTGACGATGGAGATGCACACGGTGAGCACCCCCAGGAGGCCCAGGAAGGGCTTGCCACGCAAACAGTCCTTCATGGAGCTGGAGAGGGTGGCTGTGGTCAGGATCAGCACGAGGCTCACTAGGACCTTGCTCCTGGCCAGGATGCTGGTCTTGTGAAAGTCTCTCCAGAGGCTAAAGGATGCCAGTGAGTAGAGCTGGAGGTCCTGGTGCTCCTCCTGGAGCTTCCTCATAAGCTTACAGAACTCATTCTCCCACTTCTCCCCTATGAGGTCTTGGGTGGCAGAGCCATAGGTCTGGAGGTAGTAGGTGATTTGAATGGCTCTGGCTGACTTGACCCGCTGGTCCTTGCTGTTTGGCACTTCCACTACCCCGCCCAGTTGGTGTCCAATAAAACTGTTCCTCCCATCCTTGAAAACAGAAAAAGGGGAGACTTGAGTTACCGGAGGGAGGCACATCCCAGAGAACATATTCTTAACTCTAAGTGAAGGAGCACAAAAGGCAGAGGTAGGCTCTAGCAATTGTGGAACTGATGTGGGTGGAGTGGCATGTAAGGATTTTCTTTTCAACCTGTTGGTGCTCCATGAGATACCATGCAAGATGATGGGGATTAGAAAAGATGCAGAGTATCATGAAGTTATAAAGACTGGCCGCATGCAGAGAAAAATGTCCATATATATTATTTTGATCACATCCATACCCTCATTCTCACCCTTTCCTTCGGCAACAATCTATTACAATTCCTTTATGCAGGATCAAGTTTACATCATCCAGTTTCAGCCAAAAGTGAAGCATGGCATGAATTAACAACCTTTCAAAAATTAAAATAAATTAATAAATACATGCTAAACTTTCTAGAGCAAACACGCACACACACTTACACTAACACACACACACAATACAGACAAATATTACAAACATCTGTACTTGGTCTTTATATTTTGGGGGTACAGCTGTGTACTTCAGAAGAAGTAGAAAAAAATACTGTTTTTTCACCAATAATTTAATTACGTTGAAATGTTTTCTAAATATAATGTTCATTCATTAAAGCATTCCCTTTCACTAACTGCAGTATTTTGTAGGTTGACCAGGAAACACAACGGTCAACCTCACCCCACCCTCGCCCCCCCTGCCCCCAGTGAGACTGATAAGACTTGAGGTGGTGTTGCCAAAAATGATCTCAGCTTCAGGATTTCATATGAATCTGAGTAGGCAAGATCATACGAGAAGGCTATTTATAAGAGAAGCAATCACTCTTCTTTAAGGAACACAAAAGTCGGACACCGAGTTGCTTACACTGGTTCTGAGCAGTAATTCTCAACCAGTGTTTATGAAAAGAAAAAATCCTTGATCTCCATCTCCAAATTTTAATCAAAATGGATATATTCTTTTTGCCACAACTGTCATGTACTTCAATGGCAATTGTTTTCAGATGAAATACCAAACCCAAGAGTAGGTTGCAACACGGAGATTCTGAAAATGTGCATCAGGTCCTGGGTGAGATGCAGGCACAAAGGTAAATTTATGCCATGAATAGATTGTGTGTTTGCTACATCAGGCAAGAAATTTATCTTGTGAGGATATAAAAGTGTAGGGTCAGAACAGGGGACAATTCTTTCTAGGAAAGTAATACAGAAGGCAGCAAAACCAACCTCAGGACAACCACGGTTGTTTTCACAGAACTGTGTACTCAAGAGACACGTGTAACAAGTATTGTAGACTTGTTTAGACCCAACACCTGTTTCTGAGGTACTTGTTTGTATCTGCACCAAAGCAATTCTAATACTTGAGAATGTGCTGAAACACAGAAAGTTTGAGAAATTTAGAGACTATAAATACTGTTAGCAGGATCATCCAGAAATAAGAAATTTTATAGTCATTCTATATACCCATTTCACCCCCTACATGTTAAATAAAAATTCTTTCTATTTGACTCGACCTGACCAACTCTAAATGAACAACACAATTTCCAAACAAGAATTTAATTAGAGGGTTTTTTCCCCCCTCTACTTGGGATATCTCCCACTTTCCACAGCATCTTTGTCATTTTTCCATCGTTCTTTCCTTGTAAAAATCAAATTGATTATGAGAAAAAGAATATACATATATGACTGGGTCACTATGCTGGACAGCAGAAATTGATTCAACACTGTAAATCAACTATGTCCTAATAAAAATAAATTTAATTAATAAAAATAAAATAAAATTACACATATGCACACAATCAAATTGAAATTCTGACTGTGAGTTCCCAAGGCTCCTCCTTGATTAAACTCTCTGGGGTTCTCTAATGAGCTACAGGTGGAAATGTAGGGGAGCTTTGAGGAAGGAGGTGGAAATCCTGCTTTGGTCCTGGGAGATGGGGAAGGGTGGTTTTCACTCTTTCAATACAGGTCAAATTGCTCCTCAGTGACGACTGTTTATTTTAGTTTTAAGCTTGGTATAAGTTTTAGCACCCTTGTTTCTACTTTGATATCCTATCTGCAAGGCTGACTTGTCCTTCAAATTATTTGGGGAAAAAAAAGATATTTTAAAAGCTTTATTTATTCACTTAAGAAAGTGCAGTTCCATCTGTCTTTACTCATTTCTATCATCAAAAAGAGTTCTGGAGATGGAGTTCCCATCGTGGCGCAGTGGTTAACGAATCCGACTAGGAACCATGAGGTGGCGGGTTCGGTCCCTGCCCTTGCTCAGTGGGTTAACGATCCGGCGTTGCCGTGAGCTGTGGTGTAGGTTGCAGACGCGGCTCGGATCCCGCGTTGCTGTGGCTCTGGCGTAGGCCAGTGGCTACAGCTCCGATTAGACCCCTAGCCTGGGAACCTCCATATGCCGCTGGAGCGGCCCAAAGAAATAGCCAAAAGACCAAAAAAAAAAAAAGAGTTCTCAGGGATCTGTAGCAGTGGAACAAAGATTTATCCTCAGGCCTCATTTGGAGATTACAGTGACTCAAAGGGGGTGCTGATAAAGCGTCTGGACAAAAGTCACATTTTTAAAGAAAGCCAAATATAGATTGTTAAATAGCTGATGTAGGGTTTGGCTAGCTGCTTATCCCACCCCTTTGAAATGGTCTAATTTCCATTTTTAATGAACTGATGTCATAAAAGATATATGCTTTCATTTCATTATATTTAAATGAATGTAACAAATGAAATGAATTTTTCTCTCTTAATCTGCTCTATTCCATGCACAAAATAAACAAGGTCTTTGGACGGGCTTGAATCAAAAGCGCTATTGAATGGTCTATACTTTGTACACATCATTTGGCCAAATACACTACTCAGTCTAGTCCTGAGAAGTACACTTTTATACATGATTCATAAGGGATATTTCTACCATTTTGTATGACGGGGTAGAAGAATTCACCAGTATCCCAAAGTAACCAATTCATAGGTGCTTCTATTTGGGAGAAACAAAGAATGCATATGTAATAACTAGTGATTATTAATTATTAATGCATTAATGATATGTAATTTTCCTCTGGGCAGACCTGAATTTGTAAGTCAGGTGGGATTAATGGAGAGAACACATCATCATGTGACCTGGAGTCATGTGACCTGGGTCTCAGTGTGCATTTCTCAGTAATGGGATAAGAAAGTTTTGGCTAGTTCATTTCCCCTTCTAGGTTTCAGTTTTCCCATCTGTAAAATGAGTGATGTGAGTTAAAATGTTTACATGATACCAAAGACATCTTTCAGTTCTAGCATTCTATGAATTGAATTGATGTCATTAATACAAGACGAATTTAAGTCCCTAAGTCACATCCTTGGGTCCACTATCTGCTCTTTCATTAGAATGTGTACTGGGGGTTTTTTTGGTTTTTTTTTTTTTTTTTGCTTTTTAGGGCCGCACCCTGCACCCACGACATATGGAAGTTCCCAAGCGAGGGGTTAAATCAGAGCTACAGCTGCCAGCCACCACCACAGCCACAGCAAAGCAGGATCCAAGCTGTGTCTGCCACCTGTACCACAGCTCATGGCAACGCCAGATCATTAACCCACTGAGCAGGGTCAGGGATTGAACCTGCATCCTCATGGATCCTAGTTGGATGGGTTAACTGCTGAGCCATGAAGGGAACTCTAGAATGTGTACTTGTTGAGACCACCTTCCCTGTCTTGCTCACTGGTAATTTCCCTGTGCCTAGAACAAAGCCTGGCATATAATAAACACTCCATAATATTTGATTCAGTGAATTCACCCTGAGGTATATTTAGACATTAACTAACCGCAGGTTATTTTTTAGAGACCATTTTGCTAAGAACAGGAAAAGTAAGAGAGAGTACTAAGTATCTGAGGACAGCAGGAACTCAGATTAAAGAAGTGTATGTAAAAATTAGAGGTTAGCGACAAAAGCAAACTATCCTTTTCCCAATCTCTTCTTTGTAACATTAATCCAAAGTATGTTTCCTCTTCTGTTTTCACTGCACAAGCAAGCACGTGCTGTAAGCTAGTGGACAGACAAGGGGACTTAGGGAGGATCTAGAAAAAGGATTTGCATGCATCCTGACCCAGAGGCGAAGAACAGCACATGATGTTCGAAGATCAAAAGGGAGTGATGGGATTTGGAGCTAGAGAAAGAAGCAGAGCTGTGAAAACTTTATCAAGCAGCTGGACTTACTGTCTTGTAATAGGAAACCACTTGACAGTTTTAAACAGGAGAATGACATGATTTACTTTTTGGAGTGCTCCCTCATTGCACTGTGGAGAATGATTTAGGGAGTCAGAGTGACTCTAAAAGAAGGAGGTCAGTTAGGAACTCCCTGCAGTATTTCAAGTTCTTGATGCAGCGTGAAAAAAATGTCAGCTCAGGCTGTCTCTGGTAGGTAAATTGTTCCAAGGTGAATCAATAGAATTACAGGTCACAGTACTATCTCATGGCCATGAAGCACCTCATCACATTAGTCCTCCAGAGCAATAACACCAGGAAAAAAAATCTTGTGTTCTTTAGGTCTTATTTAGTACATGGTTGCTACTTTGTAACTCTTAAAATTACTCCCACCCAATCCACACCTCTATGGTGCAAAAGAAAATTAAACTCATAAAGACAAGATGAAAGAATAAATTCTCAAAGAGATAGGAGAGGAAAGAGAAACGGTTGTTATAAATGATTGTGAAGAGGAACAAATTACTCAACGATGCTTTGAAATTATAGGGGAATGTCCTATCTGCTTAATATATGGGTTGACATTAAAATACCTTCTGTGACTGCAAGATAATTGGGCAACACAGCTCCTGTCCAGAACAACTGTATTTCAGATCTCAGTGTTTTCTTTTTCTTTTTTTGTCTTTTTGGGGCTGCACTTGTGGAATAATGGAGGTTCCCAGGCTAGGGGCGGAATTGGAGCTGTAGCCACTGGCTTATAGCAATGCCGGATCTGAGCTGCGTCTGCAACCTACACCTCAGCTAACGGCAGCATTGGATCCTTAACCCACTGATTGAGGACAGGGATCGAACTTAAGTCCTTCATGGATACTAGTCAGAATCATTTCCACTGAGTCATGGCAGTAACTCAGAGATCTCACTGTTTTTGATTAGGTAGGCACTGAAAGGAACTGGAAACTTTTAGATAGTCAGTTGTCTTTTATTGTTGCAAAGAAAGGCTGCTATATATGGTAGATAGTGACATTTCTAAAGGAATGGTACAATTTGTTGTTCTTGTTGTTTGATTGCTTATTTAAGTAAGATTGTTTTCTCATATTTCTTTTCTAACATCTTTGTTTGTTTTTTGTCTTTTTTGCCTTTTCTAGGGCTGCTCCCATGGCATATGGAGATTCCCAGGCTAGGGGTCTAATCGGAGCTGTAGCTGCCAGCCTACACCAGAGCCACAGCAACACAGGATCCGAGCCGCGTCTGTGATCTACACCACAGCTCATGGCAACACCGGATCTTTAACCCACTGAGCAAGGCCAGGGATCGAACCCGCAACCTCATGGTTCCCAGTTGGATTCATTAACCACTGCGCCAAGATGGGAACTCTTTTACCTGTTTGTTTTATTCTGAATATTGAGTATACAACGCAGGATTAACTAAAATTGTCAGTTTTCTTGAACGTCCTCTCTAGAGCTTCATGGTTAATAGAAAAAAGCAAATAAGAAGAAAGCAAGTTCCTGCAAGGCATTTAGTTAAAAAAAAAAAAGAAGAAGAAGAATCAGAAGTCATTTTCAAAATGAAGACATTAAAGCATTAAAATACCCTAATAAAGAATAAGTTAGGAGTTCCCATCGTGGCGCAATGGTTAACGAATCTGACTAGGAACCATGAGGTTGCGGGTTCGGTCCCTGCCCTTGCTCAATGGGTTAAGGATCCGGTGTTGCCGTGAGCTGTGGTGTAGGTTGCAGACCCGCCTCAGATCCCGAGTTGCTGTGGCTCTGGCGTAGGCCGGTGGCTACAGCTCCGATTAGACCCCTAGCCTGGGAAACCTTCATATGCTGTGGGAGAGGCCCTAGAAAAGGCAAAAAGACACACACAAAAGAATAAATTAAATTTTTTATGTCACATCACTAAGCCAGGACAATGCAGTGGTGTATTTCTGATTTTTTTCAAAGAGGAAGGTTAAAAAAAGTAAGATTTCCATGTTGTCAAAATGAAATAAGACCTTTAGCCACCAAAAATAAAAAAATAAGTTTAACAGGAGTTCCCATCATGGTTCAGCACAAACGGATCTGACTAGTATCCATGAGGATGCAAGTTCCATTCCTGGCATCTATCAGTGGGTTAAGGATCTGGTGTTGTGGTGAGCTGTGGTGTAGGTCGCAGACAAAGCTCAGATCTAGCACTGCTGTGGCTATGGTGTAGGCTGGTAGCTGCAGCTCTGATTCGAACCCTAGCCTGGGAACCTCCATATACCATGGGTGGGGCCCTGAAAGGACATAAATAAATAAATAAATAAGTTTAACAAAGCACTCTAGCATAATAATTTGTAACATGTGCAGCAGACGGTTCTAAGATTTAAGAACTTTATTTGCATTATCCTGGGTAACTCTCCCAGCCACTGTCTGAAAAAATGCTAACCTAGAGTGGCCTTAAGTCACCAACCAGGACCTGGCGGCCTAGCAGGAAGGTGTTCTGTAAAGTTATACAGCTAAGCGGCCCCCCAATCACCTGATTCCTGTTTCTGACTCCGGTGCTCATGTTCTTAACACAGTTGTCCAGTTGAATAATTTGTGACTATACTTTCGAATGAATGAAAGGAAGTACAAGATTAGAGTTATGTACAGAGACTCAAGAGGCCTTTGTCTCAGAGGCCCAACGTCAACACTGACAAGCTGTGGAAGTCTCTTTAGCTCTGCACATCAGCTTTATTACTGGTTAACATAAAAATCACAAGGCCCGGGAGTTCCCATCTTGGCGCAGTGGTTAACGAATCCGACTAGGAACCATGAGGTTGCGGGTTCGGTCCCTGCCCTTGCTCAGTGGGTTAAAGATCCGGCATTGCTGTGAGCTGTGGTGTAGGTTGCAGACGCGGCTCGGATCCCGCGTTGCTGTGGCTCTGGCGTAGGCCAGTGGCTACAGCTCCGATTTGACCCCTAGCCTGGGAACCTCCATATGCCACAGGAGCGGCCCAAAGAAATAGCAAAAAGACAAAAAAAAAAAAAAAATCACAAGGCCCTCTGAGGATCAAGTGTATGAATATACAGAAAACACTTGGAAAAGTGGCCAGAAGGTGTTGGCTATTATTACTATGTCGGAAATTAAATATATGAATGATATTGTTTATTCACTTATCTATCTAGAATTACTCCACATCTCCCAGAAAATGTCTGTGATGTGATGGGAAGAACACAGGGTCCAGGCCCTAGAGACTGGTTGTAAGTTCCAGGTGTGCCGCCCTCTAGCAGGGTGACAGGGATCAAAATGCTTGACTTTCCGAATGCCAACTGCCTCATCTCCAAAATAAAAGCTTTGGCTTATATTATCTAAAGATATCATTAGCTCTGCATTTAATGATGCAGCCCTCGTAAGGTCATTAGACACTGCAGAGTAGGCCAGAGAAATCTGCCCTAAGGAAAAATAAATAAATAAGAAGGAAGGAGAAACACAAGATGACCCCATGTTCATTTCCATAGAAACAAGAAGCTTTTTATCTTCTTTTAAATCTGGACCCAGCAGCTTTTTCTTCTCTGAGTAATTTCCAGAAAGCATCTTTCTCAAATGGAAAAACATCAAGACATTGCCTTATTTTACCTAGATATAAATCGTCTCTTGGTAGCCCAGATGAATTCATGTATTTCTTAGATAGTAAAATTCATTTCTTCCTCAGATCTCTATTTCATGAGTACCTGTTCCACTGTATTGGTTTACTTGTCCCATAACAGGATACATATGTTTATTTTCTCCTTAACTCATACAAAACCTTTACACAGGTTTATAAGTAACATGTGGAAGTAGAGATATTACCAACATTAAATGTGAAGCATATAACAATGATTTTTTTACTTCTCTGTAACTCAGTGATCCTATCCCAAAAATTTCTATTAAAAGCGGTGTTACTCTTTTAAGTGAATCTTTCACAAAGTGATCACAATGCCCACTCGGGGTAAGTATTCCGTATTAAAGGAGCTTTAACTCTGATGGATGCTGCACAGAGAACGCTGGCCATCACTCATGCAGGAGCATTGAGAGAATGCACAAAGCCCCCTTCAAGGGAAGGCTGAAAGTCTGCCATTACAGCCTTTCTTTGGGTTAGGAAACTCCCCCAAAGACTGGATTACAACCACCTGCTGTATAAGGATGTGACACCAGGGCCATTAGTATTTCTGACTGGAACCGTAGATCAGACTAACAAACTTCAGAGGCAAACCTCAGTATAGAATTCAAAACATCCTCATAGAAAGGGCCAAATTAAGCAAGTATCTACATAGGGTGGTAGTGTGGTGAATTTATGGCCAGTAGGACATGACACACAGATGGAAGCAGGCAAGAAGGACTGAGTCATTCATTCATTCCGGACGTATTCAGTGAGCACACGCTCTGTGACTGCCAGGTATTGAGGAGAGAGTAGTGAACAGCCACAGTCAAAGGGTCTGGGTCTCTGGGATGCAGTGGGAGATGAGGAAAGATAAGTAAGCAGGCAGGCATGAAATATATATGCATATATGTATACGCATCCATATGGATATGTGTGTGTGCATATATATGTGCACACATATATATAAATACCATGATACCAGTTAACACAAAATGTTAAGGAAGTACTGAGATGGAACCCCTAGCCTAGAAGGGACTAAGAAGACTTGCCAAAGAAGGTGGCATCTTCGCTGAGACCTGACACATGAGTAACAATTCTCCAAGTGAAGGCGAGGGGTTTGTTAGTGGATCTGGAGAGGGATGGTCTTCCAGGCAGAGGGAACAGCATGTGCAAAGATCTAGAAAGCAGAGTAAGCATATTCTGTTTCTGGGATTTTGACAGTGACTGGAATATACAGTGGGGGCAAGAAAGGGCGATGTAGAGCTGGGTACTGGTAGTGAGTAGGGAGGTTTGCTCATTCAAAAGCTCTCTTTGCAACGTGAAAAATGAACTTTTTGGGTTTTTCTGTTTGTTTTTTTAGAGCTGCATCCGTGGCATATGGAAGTTCCCAGGCTAGGGGTTAAATTTGAGCTGCAACCACCAGCCTATGCCACAGCCTTAGCAATGCCAGATCGGAGCCTTGTCTGCGACCCACACCGCAGCTCATGGCAACACCAGATCCTTAGCCCACTGAGGGAGGCCAGGGATCAAACCCACATCCTCATGAATATTAATCAGATTCATTTCTGCTGCACTACGAGAACTCCGATTTTTGTCTTTTTACCTTTTCTTCTCATGCATTTTTTATTTAATCTGAAAAACAAAGGCTAATTACTTGATCAGTCAAATAAAAAATGGTTTTTGAGGATATGCTTGTATATAAAACATCACACGAAGCAAAATCGATTTCTTTTTAAATAATTCAGTTAATTGTAATCTCAGAGGTCTAGATTATGAGATAGATTGATTATAACTTCCAGGAACAGGCCACTAATTTAGGCAGTTTGAAAATTGTGTTGCTTGGAGTTCCCAGTGTGGCTCAGCGGAAATGAACCTAACTAGCATCCATAAGGACACAAGTTCAATCCCTGGCCTCACTCAATGGATTAAGGATCTGGTGTTGCCATAAACTGTGGTGTAGGTCACAGATGCAGCTCAGATCCTGTGTTGCTGTGGCTGTGGTGTAGGCCCCCGGAGGGCGGCCCTAAAAAAAAAAAATGACAAAAAAAAGAGAAAGAAAATGGTGTTGCCATTTATGAATTCCATTTTTCTAATTTTTATTTTTCTTTGTTCTCCAAGACTGTGTCAGTGTCATTCAAGAGGGCCTCTTCTGATAGTTTAATGATGTTGCATTTTACCATTGTTATTTGTTTTATCACTCCAACTAGACTTCCAAGATCAGTGAAGATAGGACATAAAGGTGGCATCTTTTTTGGGCTAAAGACAACTAATTTGGGGCACATATCTCAAGGAAATAGAAATAAAATACTATAAAAGAGGAAACCAACAGTGTATTTGCAGTTACGGGTGAGGTCAGCTGTGTCTCAATTCTTTGATAAAATGAAGGTGACACCCTTGTTTCTCTACTAAAGATGAATCAGATTTTAATATCTCATTGCCTTATATGAACATCCACCTGCATCTTTCTGGATCTCTTTTCCCCTCCTCTCCTCCCATCTTTCTCCCACTCCCTCTTTTCACTCTTTCTCCCCTCTTCTCTGACCCTCATTCTTCCCCCCAACCGAGGCCCCCCCCGCCCCCGTCTCTGTCCTTCCCTTAGTTGAAAGACAACTAGCACAAAGCCGCAGTGAGGGATAATTCTTGAACTAGGTCCGTAAAATGCCCGATAAAGAAAATAATGCTTGCTGAAGTCCATTTTATCTTCACTAAATTACCTTTTCTTTTTAATCTCTAAAAGAACAGACATGCTTTGAAAGTATTGTGTGTGATACACATTCTAATGAGATCCATGCAATTGTTCTTACTACTATGAGCTATTCAGCCTCAAAGATATTAAAATAATTGAAAGCTTTCAATAAAGCCAAGAAAGTAAGCACTCTCTTACCTCACAGCTCCATGTCGGAGCTAAATATTACTTTGCTCAACAGGAGAGGGGGGTGTCAACGGCTCACCTTTGCAACTATGTTAACATTTTCTAGGTTGATGTGACATATTTTAGTCAAGTGCATGGGCTAATCTGTGGTTTAAATTATACTCTTGGATGTCTAGCAAAGGAGCATCTGGATGTCTCTGAGAAGTAAAATCTTAAAAATTAATTAAAATTTTAAAAATTATTTAAACACCTGAACGAAAAATGAACTCCAAAGCAAAATACATGTTTTTGTTTTTTGCTTAATTTAACTTAAGAGATTATCCAAAAATCTTTAAAGATTTAGAAAATACATTTCTGTTTTTTTCCTTGAGAGGAAAGAAAGATTGCCTTTCTTTGTTCTCATTTAATGCTAATATTAAAGTTTGCAACCCACTTACAAATGCTCATCTGATGTAGGAAAAAAATGAATCTACAAGTTAAAAATGTCAAGCAAGGAAATAAGTCAGAAGCACATTGTTATGTCTAATGACTGCAGACTTTAGCTTTAGTAAGGCAGGTAAAAATTTTCATGTAATTGTATCTTTTAAATGAGTTAATCCATGGAACATTTGCATGCATGTGTTCTTAGTTTCACATCTATGTGAGGCATTTTATTTTATTTTACTTTATTTTTTTGTCTTTTTGCCATTTCTAGGGCCACTCCTGAGGCATATGGAGGTTCCCAGGCTAGGGGTCTAATTGGAGCTGTAGCCGACGGCCTACACTAGGGCCACAGCAACGTGGGATCCGAGCCGTGTCTGCAACCTACACCACAGCTCACAGCAACACTGGATCCTTAACCCACTGAGCAAGGCCAGGGACCGAACCCACAACCTCATGGTTCCTAGTCAGATTCATTAACCACTGAGCCACAAAGGGAACTCCTGTGTGAGGTTTTTTAAAAATAATATCCACAAGTTAAAATCTTTCATTTGATCTCATATCCCCTTTTTTTGTTTGGAATATATGGTAACCTTAATAAGTTAGGTAGTAGAAAGCTGTCAGTAAAAGTATATATGATGCATAATCCCAGCAGGTTTGACAATTGATTTAGTTAGACTTTTAGGCAAGAGGGGAAAAATATTAAGATAGACAGTCTTATTAAAATGAAAGTAATCATCACTGTGAATTTACTATTCAAAATGAGGCCAATTGTAAGGGGGCCAACCTACATTCCAGCCCTTGGGAGTTTAATTACCTTCACTGCATAAACATGATTGCCACTTCTCCTAGCCACACATAAATATCCCTCTTCGCCATGTCAGTTCTTATATTGCTTAGCCCTATTTCATGGAGTTTGGAGACAAGGTTCCTAATCAAAATTGCACTCCTGTTTCAGGTTGCTTTCAATTTGCTTCTGAATTTTCCAAAATAGTGCCAAGTTTCAGCAGCCCAAGTTCTCATAATTGGACAATTGATATATTTTTCTTCCTTCAACAAATCACTACCTTTGTTTTCAAGGTACAAAACTTTGGCATAGAGAATTCTTCCAAAGCTATTCTTACAAAATGTTAAGAAAGAGATTGATATTTCCTCCCCATTCTTCTGAGGAAAGACCCACAGCCCAGACTACAGGTCGCAGGACCTGGTTTTCAGGTCGGTGATGCAAAACCATGTCAGCATCACAGGCCATGTGGCTGCCAATAGCAGCTTAGCTTTCAAGTTTGAAGAGCTTAGGTTTGAGGGCTCATCTGACCACTTATAACCACTGTGACTCTTACAAAATTACTGAGATTCTCTGAGCCTCTTTCTTTGGTTATTAAATAGGACCCCATAGCGCAAAACTTTGTTATGAGAAATGTTTGATGATGTTGGAAGAGGGGTGGCACCCTGTGTGTTATTTTGAAGAGGCTCTATCAACAATTAGAAAATGATGGTTGAGGGATTCAGTGATCTTTTTTATTTTTTTTATTTTTATTTTTTGGCTTTTTGCCATTTCTTGGGCCACTCCCGCGGCATATGGAGGTTCCCAGGCTAGGGGTCCAATCGGAGCTGCTGCTGCCAGCCTATGCCAGAGCCACAGCAACGCGGGATCCAAGCCGTGTCTGCAACCTACACCACAGTTCACGGCAACGCCGGATCGTTAACCCACTGAGCAAGGGCAGGGATCGAACCCACAACCTCATGGTTCCTAGTTGGATTCTTTAACCACTGCGCCATGACAGGAACTCCAGTGATCTTAAAATGAATTAAAAACAGGCCATTTTTGGCTCTTGGCACCAAAAACATTCCATAAATATATACTGCCACCATAGAAAGTTTCCAGGGCTCCCTAAATAGCATGTATTTAACTAAAAGGAAGAACAAAAGATCCTAACTCTCTGTTCCAATCCTGGGCCTCCACTTGCCCTATGACTGAGAGCTTGCTTCCAGCTCAGTGTAGGTTCAGAAGACAACCTGTACCTGGTATTTTTAGGGGAAACCTAAAAGAGTTAGTTCAAATTTCTCTTTAATATACTGCCAGTGATCACCTGGACATACGATTTCTCTAATCCAGAAAACAATTTATTATCAAAGCAGATTTTCTAGGTCAACTGAGCTCATGAAACTTACTCTCCTTCTCTGTAGGCTTTGTGGGGATTCACTGGGTTCAGACATGGAGTCAGGCCTGTGGGTCAGCACTGCCACATGCTTTCATTCTAAGCACCAAACAGGCAAGGTTTCTGGATGTGACAACTCCATGGTGGCTTTCTTTGCAGCCAAGACTGTGATGGAAACAAGAATCAAACCTTTGGATTCCACAATATGGAGGACCACCTCCTGCACTCCCGCAAAAGTTCCTGTACCTAAAAGCATCTGGTGAAATCCTGTAGGAGCATCACAGAGCCTCCCTGTTTTATCACCTGTCTTTACATTTCACATCTAAAGAGGCAGTAGGCAAAAGCCAGAGGAGGTGACCCTACATGCACATAGTTTCATTTTGTGTTTGCTGCTGTGCTATCTGGGAACCCTACTGATTGTGCATATACTTTCATCAAAATAATCTGCAGCCAATTTTGATTTTAATATATTTGTTTCTGTACAAGATCTCACACTTGCTGTAGCTAGTCAATGTTTTCTCCAATATTCTGTAGACTATAACACATCACAGGCATCACAGATGTTTGCTCAGAAGATGCCAACATTCTATCTAAAGTCATTGCATTCTGTCTTCCCCCTTGATCCGGGATATCTTCATTCAGATGAGCTGATTCCATCACAGTGAAAGAAGGAAACGCAGAGTAAAAAATGCAGATACAAAAACAGGACATGTAAATGTAGCTTTCAACTTAACATGCTCAACAAAGAACTGGGGTTTTTTTTAGGGTACCTGCTTCCAATGAAGCTATTTTACAGAAACGAAAATATAAAAAGCTGGTTCATTGTCCTTAAGAACATTTGCTGTCACGCTCCCTAACTGCAACACAGATTAATTCTCTATAATTTTGCAGGTAGTCAGAGAATTTGTGGTGACTATGTCAGACCTCCTTGTGAGTAAGGGCAGAGTGTCTTTTTTTTTTTTAAAGAGAGAGCAAAAAAACCCCCAACAACCTAACACCCTTCATTTACATGGAGGTACTTTGTGCAAGCAGGGTTAACTTGGTAAGTGGGTGTCCGCTTTGGCTGAAAAGATCAGGGCTATTTGAAGCCATCGCAATCAGTTACATAAGCAAGTATTTAGGGGAGACTTTTCAAATGCATATTGCTATGTCCATGCACTGCTAAAAACACCAATAATAACACACACACCAAAACCAACACTCCCTCAGAACTGGGGCTGGCAGCTGTCTGCACCACGCTGGAGCTGTTTACAAGGCAATACTGGGTGAGGTTCTGGCACTCAGGACTAAGCTACCCAGTTTGGGATAATAAAAAACTCCTGAGTGGTAGGGCTGCAAGGCCCACCCTCCCTTCAAAGGCAGTTTGAGCAATAATGTTTGTAGTGGCTCATCCTGAATGGAAAAAGATGATCCGAAGAGAAACATCAGAAAAGATCTGTGTGCTGCCTGAAGGAATTTGGAAAAGTTGCCATTGAAAATCTTTTTTTTTTTTTTATTCTTTTTTTTTTTTTTTGGTCTTTTAGGGCCACACCCGAGGCATACGGAGGTTCCCAGCCTAGGGGTTGAAACAGAGCTGTAGCTGCCAGCCTACACCACAGCCACAGCAACACAGGATCCAAGCCATGTCTGTGACCTACACCACAGCTCATGGCAACACCGGATCCTTAACCCACTGAGCGAGGCCAGGGATGGAACCTGCGTCCTCATGGATGCTAGTCTGGTTCATTTCCCCTGAGCCACAAGAGGAACTCCACCACTGAAAATTTTTAACACTGGAAGTGACCTGGTGAGATATATGGGTTAGAAGTTCCCCCTGGTAGCAATATGAAGTATGGTCTGAGACGTGTGTGTGCGTGCGTGCGTGCGTGCGCGAGCGCATGCGCACACGCATGTTGGGATTGTGAACTGGAGATGGCACTTGCTGTCCGCCTCCATTCAGACTGAATCATGAGTCACTGAAACTGCAGACCCCTCAACACCCCCTAAAAGGAGCTCAGGGTGAAGAGTAGGAATGAGGTACTCTGTGCTCTGGAAAAACTGGCAGAACAGCTTTTCAGACAGATATTTTCAGGAGAAGATTTTATTTTATTTATTTATTTTTTTAATAGTGTAAACTTGTTCTTTTTTTTAATTTTTAAAAAAATTTTATTATAGTTGATTTACAATGTTCTGTCAATTTTTGCTGTACAGCAAAGTGACCCAGTTATACACGTATATAATTTTTTTTTTTCACACTATCCTCCATCATGTTTCATCACAAGGGATTAGATAGAGTTCCCCGTGCTATACAGCAGGATCTCATTGCTTATCCACTCCAAATGTAACAATAGTTTGCATCTACTAATCCCAGACTTGGGGTTAGGAGAAGATTTTATGAGCCCAATTCTTACATCTCCTTGTATCTAGAAAAGCACTAAAATCTTTCATGGTGACATCCGCTCCGTGTGACTAACAGTGACCTTCACAAGACGTGCAGCAAACTTCTGCAAAGGGTATGCTTGGTTGCATGTACCTCCCCCCTTCACCAAACTCACATACATAATGACCTTCCCCTGTTACCGCTTTCGAGCAGTTTTTCAGAGCTATCCGAAATGCTGCTCCCTGGGCTATCGTCCTCATTTTACCCCTAAGAAGACTCAACCCTCAACTATTAGGCTGTGCATAGTTTTTTTAAGTCAACAGGATTTTAGGACAATCCTGACAGAATGATAGGTAAGGAGGCTCCAGGAGAAATCTAGGTGAGAGAGAATGAATCCCTACGTGGAGCAAGCGGCAACAGTGAGAAGAGAAGGTGAGGGAATAAAGGGATGTTTAAGAAGTATAATGGATGGAACTCAGTCCCTGACTGTGAAAGATGAAAATAAGAAGTAGGTGGTGTCTCCATCGGAGTGGCTCAGGAGCCCTGTAGACAGCCGTGGTCCTTCTCAAGCTGAAGGCCACACATGTGTGTGGGGTGAAGGGAAGAGGGCTGGAGCTCTACATATGAAGATTTAGGTACCTGAACAACATCAAAGTGGAGAAACTTAGAAACAAGTGATGGTAGGGGTAGTTTGCTCAAGACGGGCTAGAAATGAACGCTGCATTGGCCGTGCACAGCTAACAGACTGTGGGAAGACTGGAAGCTATGGTGAAATTCCACAGGCATGAGAAAAAGGAGGTCAGGAAAACTCATAAAAAGGCAAAAGAAGGCAGAAAACTGGCAATACTTCCTGTACAGAATATATTGTGAAACATTTCACCATCCTTGATGGGAAGTAATATGAAACAAAGGAGGAATGATAGTGGATGGCAACCTATTGGCTGACATCTATTTAATGATCTCAGAATAAATTTTTACAGGACATAGGCTTACAATTCACTCAAAGTTTCCAAGTCATGGAAATGAAAGTGGTTCAGATCCAAAGAAGAGTCTTCAGTTGGAATATTTTTTTCCAGTGTCTTAACAGGAAGTTCGCACCAGTCAAGTGAAGGTGCATCCTGTTCAACTGTCTGAGATGAAGGATTTGCTTTTTAATGAGAAATGTGCATTTCATTATTACGATGTACCCTCTGTCCTTGTCTTGGTCATTCTCCACAGAAGCAGGGACTCCTCAGTACATACTAATGACAGATTCCAGAAAATTTACCTCAGATATATATGTTTTTAAAAAGCATAGTTAAAAGAAATCAAGTATGATAAATACCACATTTTCCTCCATGTGTGCAATTCAAAGAAAATCCTTAAAGGTGACCTCACAAATTTCCTGTGTCACAGCCAGGCATCTGTGAAGACTGAACGAGTCAGGAAAAGAGTTGTGTTAGGTTAGGTCATTGAATATACTAAGAATTATTTGGAAAGGGGTGTTTGATCACTCAGGGCCACATGAGTCAGCAGTATATTTTAAGCAAGGAAATAGCTCTGGGGGGAGGGTGGCAGGGAGGGGGAGGTGTCCAAAATTCTAATTTAATTTGCCATAGCAACTCCCTGAATAGACAGAAGTTAGCTGACATAATAAAGAAATACCAAACATGAGCTCCTATTTGTGAAGCAGTAACATATTTGCATTAAGAATAATTTTAGCAATTGACTACGCTTGCTGGTTATAATTAAATAATAAATGGACAGGTTTTAATGTTTGATCAGTTTGATTGTTAAAACCACAATACTTCTGAGGAAACTTCAGAATTGTCTGAGATAACTCAACTTATCTGCAAGAGAATTTTTTAGATAGTTAGAATTGACATAAAACTTCTTAAGAAATTTAAATTGTAAGAAAGTTCTTTTCTCTGAAGTCTTGTGATATTTTCCAGATTGCCCCTACGGCACTTATAATTATTATACAGGATTTTCATTATGGTTGTTTCCCCTTCTTTATTGGAAATTCTCCAGAGGCAGATTACATGCTTGTTTTGTTTTGTCTTGCAATTGCCCATCATAGAGTATCGTCTCAAAAAAGAACTGACTGAAACAAGAGTGATAAGTGCCGTATCACTTAAAAACTTTTTTTTGTTTTTTTTAATGATTGTTATTTTTCGCATCGTAGCTGGTTTACAGTGTTCTGTCCATTTTCTACCGTACAGCAAGATGACCCAGTCACACATACATGTATACCTTCTTTTTCTCACACTATCATGCTCCATCATAAGGGACTAGACATAGTTTCCAGTGCTGCACAGCAGAAAACTTTTCTTTTTCAATTGTGTGGAGACTTGTAATACCACAACAGAAGGAAAGGCAGGACATTACAACTCGAGGCAGAGGGAGGGGATTCCGGTCATTCACAGCTTTCTCTTTGTGTCAGAATGGTAGCTGGCCCAGGACCAAGCGCATTCACAAGGTCTCTGCCATCTCTCAGATATCTTCTCATTGATTTCCACAGCCTTGCTTTCGCCTCTTCTTTGAGCCTGAACTTCTTACCACGAGGTGCTACTGCGTGTTAGACAACAAAGGGAGTGGAGGCAACATTCCCAAGACACCACCACCCTTAAGAGTATTAATTCTGGAGACAGTTAGCTTGGATTCTGCTTCCTTCCCAGGTCAGCCCAGAGCAACATCTGTCCCCTTGGAAAGCACAGAGCCAGGGCCCAAAAGAAGGACCAACTCAATAAGCAGATGTTTAAAAGTCGAATAGGCAACCAACACTTCTTGAGGAATCATGGGCCCTGAAGGACACCGTAGGATACTCTGGGTTCCTGGATGTTGGAGAAAAAGAGGGAGCTTGAGCATATGGTACCCTTTGGACTAAAACTGGGATTTCTTTTGTGGGACAGAGGTGATAGTCATTTTTATTTTATAAAACATGAAAACAAAGAAACCCCACAGGTTCACATGACCTCAAATGGTAGGTTTTATGTAAATAGGTTTGGACCTGAATGATGGCACATTTGGGTAAGAGAACTGTTTGGAGGAAGGCATAGACTGGGAGACTATGCATGGCTGCTGTGGGAGATCCTGAGAAGTGGGGCCTCTGGATACGGGTCTCACCAAAAAGGACTAGAAATAAGGCCGAGGTATACAGATTAGGAATCAACTGTACTGCAGTCTCTTAATTTCCTTGGGAAAAAGTGAAGATTACCCAGGGACCTTTTGGGTAACATCTTATTGAACAAAGCCGAAGGTGGGAACACATTGGAACCTGTCTGTATTCTATTATTTCAGCGAACGGTAGTATTATTCCTGTTTGAATGGGGTTTTGAAATATTAAAAGGCACTTGAACAGGATAACAGGGAGAGTATTGGGGCTGGAGGAAGGATGTCTGCAGACTAATTGTTCTCCATTCCTTTGCGGCTCTTTCCCTTCTGAGTCTTGGCGTCCTGTGCACTTTTCCAGATCTGTCAGCTGATCTATCACTCAAGGCCTAATTACTGCAGACACCATCTCTTATCAGAATGGATTCCCTTTGCAGTCACTGAAAATTTTGCTTTTCACCCTTTCATCTTCTCACTCCCCAAAGAAAGATTAGATGATAAAATATCTTGAAGAACTGAGGAATAATAAAATGCTAGTTAAAGATATCTGGGCATTGAGCTATCTTATCTGGGACAGTGAAGTACCTTCCTTTCCAAAATAGTCGTTACATACATTCTGCATTCACGCTCCCCAAAAGAAGACACATTTCTCAAAGAATGGAACCCCTTCTTCATAATGGCCTACTGCTTTTGTATACTAAAATGTATATCAAATGCAAAATGTAACTGCTTTTTCCTCACTTTTTCTTTTTTTTTTTGTCTTTTTGCCTTTTCTGGGGCCACTTCCGTGGCATATGGAGGTTCCCAGACTAGGGGTCCAATTGGAGCTGTAGCCACTGGCCTACGCCAGAGCCACAGCAACACGGGATCCGAGCCGTGTCTGCGACCTACACCACAGCTCACGGCAACGCCAGATCTTTAACCCACTGAGCAAGGCCAGGGATCGAACCTGCAACCTCTATGGTTCTTAGATTCGTTAACCACTGAGCCACGACGGGAACTCCTCACTTTTTGTTTTTAAATCATCTTTTTTTTTGGTTATTTTCTGTGTAGTAGATAAATAACAACCTCTTCTTTCTGCAGAGAAATATATGATATCTAAATATCATAATGCTTGTTCCTAATACATACAATATACCATTGAAACACTTACTTGGAAGATGGCAACCCATGAATCCACACTACCAACTCAAATTCTATCCTTTATAATAAGAAAATAAGATGAGTTGGGTCACATTGAATTAGGAAAATCAATCCTTTGGAAGATTCTAATATTACGCTTTATTACAGTGATTTTCAAGGTGTGTTCCCTGGACCCAGCAGTATCACTATCACTCAGGAATTTGGTAGAAATGCAAATTCTCTAAATTCTGGTTTTCTGAATCGAAAACTCAGAGAGTAAGGTCCAGTCATGTTTGTTTTAATAAGCCCTTCTGTGAGTCTAATGCATGCCCAAGTTTGAGAACTGCTGCCCTAGAAGAACTTCTTTTTCCTATGCTTGCAATGTTAGCCTGATGATGATGAGTCAAATTTCATACCAGAAACACAGTAAAGAGTTTTATTTTATTTTATTTTTTTGGCTCCCAAGATATTAGGAATGTGCATGTAGCAGAGAGATGGTTAAAAGAAGAGGACCAAGAGAGATACAATTTAAGGAGAAAAAGGTTATGCTAACAAGACAGATGGAGGCTCATGGGCAGCCAGGGGAAAAGCTGAAAGTGCTAAGGTGAGGAAGTAGGAAAGTACTTAATGATGGTGTGTTATACTGAAGAAACATGGAAATATACGACCTCTAGAAGTCAAGGGTCCTTTTACCAAACATTTCTGTGTCTTTGTCTTTTCTTAAAAAATCTTGTTCTGATCAAGCTTGGGCTTAATCAGACATGCACTGTGAACTTCAGTAAGGATTTCAAGAATTTAAAGCAAAAAACATGACATAATCTATGACATGCAACGCTGTAATAGAAAAGAAATCTCAGAAGTTGGGAACGTCTTAAAAATACCATTTAGACTATGCAAATAGAAGTAATTACCCTGAGGAAAGAAAACCGGAGAAACCTACAGAAAATGAGGTGGCACAGAATGTTCTTCAATGAGTTTAACTTTTAAAAGAAGTTTAAATAATGAAAAAAAAAGGGAGATGAACTGAAAGAACATTATGGATCTATAAGAACAGTTTTCATGAGACGAAATTTAAAACAAGCCAACAAACGTTAAAAGAAAAGAGGAGCTCCCATTGTGGCTCAGTGGGTTAAGAACCCAGCTAGCATCCATGAGGATGTGGGTTTGATCCCTGACCCCACTCAGAGGGTTAAGGATCTGGCATTGCCATGAGCTGAGGGGTAGGCTGCAGATGCTGCTTGGATCTGGCGTTGCTGTGGCTGTGGTGCAGGCCAGAAGCTGCAGTTCCAATTTGACTCCTAGCCTGGGAACTTCCATATGCTGCAGGAGCAGCCATTAAAAATTTAAAAAGTAAGAAAAGAGTTCTTCTTGCTTATTGTTAATGTTTGACTTGCTTTGTTTTTCTTTGTACAGACCAAGAAGATCAGAGAGGAAATAGGCTCACTGCTTTGAGCTAGTATGTAACACTTGGTGACTGACCAAGAAGAAAAAAAAAAATGAAGAATAGGGAGTTCCCGTCGTGGCGCAGTGGTTAACGAATCCGACTAGGAACCATGAGGTTGCCGGTTCGGTCCCTGCCCTTGCTCAGTGGGTTAACGATCCGGCGTTGCTGTGAGCTGTGGTGTAGGTTGCAGACGCAGCTGGGATCCCACGTTGCTGTGGCTCTGGCATAGGCCAGTGGCTGCGGCTCCAATTCGACCCCTAGCCTGGGAACCTCCATATGCCGCGGGAGTGGCCCAAAGAAATAGCAAAAAAAAAAAAAAAAAAAGAATAAAACTACCACTTAGTTTCTGTCTTTTCTTTCCATGAGAATGAAGGGGTGGAAAGAATATAGGGAAAAAGGAATTAAAGCTGAGGAGGAATGGACGATGATAAAACATTGTTGAACAGTGCTTTTAAATGATCTGTTTCCGAGGAGCTCCCTTTTGGCACAGTGGGTTAAGGATCCAGCATTATCACTGCAGCAGTGCAGTTTTGATCCCTGGCCTGGGAACTTCCACTTGCCCTGGGCACAGCCAAAACAAAACAACACAAACAAACAAACAAAATGATGTGTCTCCTGATGTGGGTTAATTATTACCCACTGATCCAAGAGAATGTAAGCTGCCAACAGGGATGCTGATGCAGCCACAGGTAAGGATGCAAGACAGAAACCTGAGGGTAGGCACGTGTAATTTAGGTTTAAAAAGGAAAGAAAGTGAATTTCTCACATGCCTAAGGACTGATGTTGAGTTAAGGCCTGATATTTCAGGGGGTAGTGGGTGGACAATTAAGATAAGAGGTAGGGTTAATAAAATGCTGATTTGAGCTGTATTTTTTTTTTTAAAGGAAAAACAGTCACAGAGAGATACATAAACAATTACAGAAGACTCAGTGCACTGCATTGCACCAAGGCAGCATCTGAAAATGTCTCTTCTGGGTAGTGATAGGATTTTCACTTGTTCTGCTGGTCAGCATGAAAATGTGTTCATGATAGGACCACTCTGGAGAACCCTTGGCATCGTCAATTAAAGCTGGAGATGCAGAGAGGATTCCTCTCTCAGCTAGGTAGCCTGGACCAACTTTGCACCCAGGTACTAGGAGACAAGTACACAGATGGGCATGGCAGTATTGTCTATAATGGCTCCAAAGAGCAAACAACACAACATTCATCAACTTTAGAATAAACTGTGAAATTAGTGGTCAGTGAAATACTGCAACACCAATGAAAAGAAACCAATTACAGTTCAACAAATCAGGATGGATATATCACAGATATAAGGTTGAGTAAAATAACAAGGAACACAAACCATGGAGTTCTATTAATGTAATGCTCCAAAGAGGTGAAATAGAATATTATTATTATTATTATTATCTTTTGGGGGCCGTACCTCTGGCATACAGAGATTCCCAGGCTAGGGGTTGAATCCGAGCTGTAGCTGCCAGCCTACACGACAGCCACAGCAACACCAAATCCGAGCAGCCTCCGTGACCTACACCACAGCTCACAGCAACGCTGGATCCTTAACCCATGGAGCGAGGCCAGGGATTGAACCTGCGTCCTCATGGAGGCTAGTCAGATTCGTTTCCACTGAGCCACAATGGGAACCCCAGAATCATATTATTTAAGAATGTACACTTAGATGAAAAAACTATAAAGGAAAACAAGGGAAGAGAGGATGATGAAAGTCAGACTTGCAGTGGTTACTACCACTCGAGGGAAGGAAAGGGGATGACTAGGGAAAGCTCCACGGGAAGGCTGACTACTGGCAGTGATTTATGTTTTAAGCCTGGTGATGTTTACATGGTGTTGGCTTGATAATTATCCTTTAAAGTATACCTATATCTCTACAGTCTTCTGCATGCATGATATATGGCACAAATAAAATGGTAGAGAAAACGTCTCTTGTGATGTTACTGTAAAAAAGATGAAGAAAAATATTTGTGGTGATAATATTTAATTAAATGACTGTATTACTGAGCAGGATGCTGATGTAGTCACTGATAGCACACTGGACTTCAGGTTTTCAGAGCTGTATTGAAGAGTTCTGTCTTCAACCTGTTCATTGCTGTAGTGAACACTTTTTAATCAGGGTCTCAGATGAAAATACAAGACACGCATATGGACTTGAAGCTTAAGTGGCGGGGGGGACAGACCTGGCTAGTGCTTCTTAGACTTCTGTGTGCACAGGAATAACTGTGGACCTTGTAGAAATGTAGGTCCTGATTGAGCAAGTTTGACATGGAGTCTGAGGTTCTGCTTTTCTTTTCTTTTTCTTTTTCCTTTTAGGGCCGCACTTGCTGCACATGGAAGTTCCCAGGCTAGGAGTCAAAGTGGAGCTATAGCTGTCCACCTACACCACGGTTCATGGCAACACCGGATCCTTAACCCAGTGAGTGAGGCCAGGGATCGAACCTGCATCCTCATGGATACTAGTCAGATTCATTTCTGCTGAGCCACGATGGGAACTCCTTAGGTGCTGCTTTTCAATCTACCTTGCTCCAGGAGGTGATGATGCTGTGGGCGAGTGGCTGTCACTTTGAGTAGCAAGAGAATAAGGCAATTTCTAAGATCCTTCCCAATTCTAAAATTTAATGACAGTGTGAATCTAATTCTTAACTTGGGTGCATGCACAAGTCAATCTCATACTACTGAGACCATGACACTCACAGGATACTCAGGATGGCACATCCCTCCAATAAGCCTGATTGCCCCCCTTTCCTGCATTCTCTCTTACAAGACATCTCACACTTAGTACATCCCCGTCTTTATTTACAAGGGTTCTGTTTTCATCCATCCTGCAACAATGAATCCTTGGATGGTACATATTCATCCTAACTTTTTCTTATAACACATGGAGCAGCAGAAAGACGAGCCACCACAGTCCAAAGACAATTTCCTCCCTCCCTCAGTGGCACCTACAATTGTAAGTCAGATTTTGTCTCAGAGGAGTCAGAAAGGAAGAAAAAATTATCAAGTGTGTCTCGCTTTCTAGTTTTCATAATGGGTGAGTGATAATGACTAGTTATAAATTTGAAGGTCCATAGGATGGTTCTAAATTATGAACAGTGAGTGTTTTACAGTATGGGAACTTTTTAACATGAGAAAGAGTGGACTTGGAGTAAGGGGAAAAAAACTATTTGTACTCTATGCCAGATAGATTGGTAAATGCTTTCCTATGCTTTTTTTTGTCTTTTTGGGGCTGCACCCAATGGCATATGGAGGTTCCCAGGCTAGGGGTGGAATGAGAGCTACAGCTGCGGGCCTACACCACAGCCACAGCAACAGGGGTCTGAGCCGCGTCTGCGACCTACACCACAGCTCATGGCAATGCTGGCTTCTTGACCCACTGAGCGAGGCCCGCAACCTCACGGTTCCTAGTTGGGTTCGTTAACCACTGAGCCACGACGGGAACTCCCTTTCCTATGCTTTCATTCCTTCCTTAACTCCAAGAAATGAGCATGATTATCCTTCATAGTTTACAGAGAGAAGTCAAGGGGCTTTCCCAGAGCAACACATCTCAGAACAGATGGAGTCTAGACCAGAAGCTAGTTATCTAATGGCCAAGGCCATGTTCCTTTCTGGCCCACCACACTGCCTCACTGTAGCTTCCAGAGAGAGACAAAATCTTATTTTGGTGAAGCACAAACGAGAGGTAGCACTTTAGGTTATCCTGAAATATCCTGAAATTGCATCTTTGATATGTATAAAAACCCATGGTGATGATCATGGCAGGGATTCATTTCGAATATCTTGTTTTATCTAAAATCCAGATACCAACTCAGTACGTATAAAGTACCAGGTTTTATTTCTTTACTTTTTAATTACACGGAGATGAGCTCTGTTTCAAAAAACTGGTTCCGCGAGAGCTTGACAGCCACAAGTTCAATCAGGGAGTAAACTGATTTGTATTACAGAGTAGAGAGGAGGAGGGCCTCTATCTAGTTGAGAATCTAACAGGACTCTCAATTTTCATCAGGATATCAACCCTGCTACTACTTCCCCCGGTTTCCAAAAGCATTCACCCTCCCATACTTAGGAATATAGGACGTCGGTTCTTCAGTTCCCTATCAAAGCATGCAACTTCAAACACTGAAATTCAACGCTTATGAAATGTTTAGCTAAATAAAGTAACACTTGGTAAAGACTGCCTTGGAGACACATTGCTCACCAACTCTGTTAGATTTGTTAAAATCTTTTCTTGGTACCAGGTAGAATATGAGCGATCTAGACACTTGGCCTTTGCAGAAGGTCCATCATTAAAATATGTTAATGCTATGCTTTCAATTTTTATTATATGTTACTGATAGCTGCAACTGCATACTATTTCCCTCTGTGCCTGCCAAAAATGTCATTGCGATTATTGTCCAGGATATCAGTTCATTAACATTCAGTGATAGGAAAAACTGATAGAATTATGTTCTTCCTATTGAGGGTCATGCTATTTTTAGATTTATCTCCTAGCATCCAGAAAACAGATCTAAATTTGAAGTTGAAACTTAGTAACCATTTGATCACAATTGCTAGCATATGGAGAGTAACATTTTAATTTTCTTCTTTATTCCACTTTCATTACCTTTTTAAAAGTCACCTGAAATTATTTGTGAATATTTAAGTAACTAGTAAAAAAAATTCAAGAGTTTAGATTGCTAGAAGAAAGGACAGCACACTGTAAAATTCCATTTGATTTGCAGAGTCTTAGACATGTACAGAATCATATTGATGAACTGACTAGAATCTTGGTGGTCAAGGTCACAGCTGTAGGAACCAAACAGACGGTCTTAAAGTTCACAATCCATATGTATGGCAGAGATAGTAACCAATGATATGTTGTTAGGTATAAACACTTTCTATTCATTGATTAACTCCAAGAAAAGAGAAAAAAAAAAGTCACTCCTCACTGGTACTTTATTGCTTTTGCTTACTATCAGCACCCATATTGAGTAATTTTTAACTCAAAATACAGACTCACAAACAAGGGCTTCCTACATGGGAGTCAGAATGGCTGCAGATAGCTACCTACCAGGCAGTGTGCAGAAAGGTAAACACCTGAACCCGGACTCAGAAGGGTTCACTCTTTCCTAGCTTTGTCTCCTTGGAGAAATCACTGCCTTCCAGGAATCTTTAGTTATTTGATCTTTATTGAATGCAAATGCAATGCAATACAATAGAAATACAAGCTCCAAACTGTGTCTGGGCTAAAGGGCCTCCTGCTTCCTCTAAAACAAGGCCTTCACAAAGGCTGAAAAGTGTGATGGAAGTATCAGCTCAGCACTCTGGACAGAGAAATGGAAATTGACTAGAATGAGAACAGCTGCCCTTTCCAACCAAGTCACTGACCCAATCTTGTTTTTCTGGATGCTGTTTGCTGAAAGCTCTTTCAGGCAACTTCCCCAGGCCACTGCATTGCAGTTTCTCCCCGTTTTTCTACCCCGCAGTTCTATTCTGCAATTTCTAGGTCTTGCCTTAGTCAAAACACTTAGGCAGACATCTGACGCTATGGAAACTTAATAAATATGACATCAATCAATAAAATGATTAATCAGAAACAACTGCCAACAAAATCCAGCACCCCAAACAGTTGCCCGTATTTTCTCATTTGCTTGATTTTTACCCAAGGAATTGTGGCCAAAAAAGACAGACTGCCAAATTGCTGTCTAGCCCGATTCCTGATGAATATCAGTGGTCTTGGGTCTAGCTCCTTAGCTAATATATCAAATGTATTTGTCGAGTTTCAACTGTGTACCAAACAGAGGGGCAGTATTAGTGACTAAGAAGAAAATACAAGGGAACAAGTGCTGAAGTTATGACAAATTAGAGAAACACAAGTGCATTTTTAAAAAAGGACTGAAAGCATAAGCAAACCCACTTAAAGGTATTCACTGCTCAGGAGGCATGACCATACCTGTAATACAGATAAACATGCACAAGCACTACTGGTCTTTACATTTTCTTTCATTTCAACAAATTCCCAGGTCAATCCCAAGCCTTCCCAGAGTGGTTTTGCAACAATTAGTTTTCTGATCCAAACTGTTCTTTTAGTATCTATCACAATATCAGTCATGTCCAGAAGTCAATATAAGGAATCCATGTCACAGAATTGCTAGGGAAATAGCATCCATTCCCTACCAAAAGTTTAATTATTCTTTTCATGCTAAGAGGCAGCATTTTCTGATGTCTGAAATCAAAAGACTCTGATTTGAAATGTCTAGATTTTATTTCCTCGCTTCTTTCTTTTTCATCTCAAAGTTTTGGCTCAAGCAGATGTGCATTTTCTGTACACTTCCTCCTCAGTTTCAGTCTACAGAGTGATAACATGCCCTGGGGTTGTTATAAAGCATGTGCTTTATGACCACGTGGCATGGGTACGATCTCAAACTCAAAATGCTGTCACTTCTTAAATTCAAAGGAGTCCAAAGCTTGCTATTCTCACTATGTAGGTCTCTAAGAAATGCCACCAAAAATAGTTGTCAAGCTCAAAACAATATTCAAAAATAAGAATTATGCCTCCAGATGCCAAATATTTATAACAGTGAAGCTGTCTCCCTCCTTGAGGGCATAAAGCTTATCAGACGCACTGTTAACAGTTACATTAAATTCTTGTGGATCTAAGGACGAGATGCTATTTAACCTGGAGCTAGAAGCAGTGAGTTTTCAGGTTTAGACCCCTGATCCAAAATCTAAAGTAAAATTATCTTCAATATGTGAGAATTAGAACACAGAAACTCAGGGACTTGAGGAGAAGGAGAGGGGAAAGGAATAAAATGGATAATCTCATTTTTCCTGATTGAAGCTGATTTTGGGGTCCAGTATCAGTCTTATTTTATGAGACCTTTCCCAAGGAGAGTTTAATGCTGCTGTTTTATGTATTTTCATTAATATTTTATTTTTTGTATCTGCATCCTGAGGCATTATCAGGAAGGGAGCAATTTTGGACATGCACGAGGAAAAATGCAACATTTTACTTTCCCTGCTGCCAGAAAGTTTTAACAAATCACAAAAACTTTCTTACATCATCTAGAACTTGTATCCATCCTTGCAGTGTCCACGAATTCTCGAAATTTAACACGTTTATAATACATTTGTCTAATTTTATTTGTAGCTCTGCATTTTTTTAGTCTAAGTGTAGTTCTAGATGCTTTCTGAAGACTGAAAGAAAACACAGACATACAACCCAAATTTGAGGTGGGGGTGTCTGATATTCAGCACAGGAAAACACTACTAATTGTTTTGAAAAAATGGCTTTAAAAAAAGCTAAACTGGGGGTTGGCAAACT
This sequence comes from Phacochoerus africanus, assembly GCF_016906955.1. Taxonomy (NCBI): domain Eukaryota; kingdom Metazoa; phylum Chordata; class Mammalia; order Artiodactyla; family Suidae; genus Phacochoerus; species Phacochoerus africanus. The sequence goes on from NC_062552.1 coordinate 43,941,912, forward strand.
ACAGCCCACCAACCAAATCAAGATCTTGCCAGTTTTTATAAGTAAAGTTTAATTGGTACATAGCCATCTTCATTTCTTTATGCATTTTCTGGAATTTTATAAAAAAAGCTTACTGACACCTGGTCTAGAACATGCAAAACAGATACCTGTATGTTCTGATTTTATTTTTTCCCATGGTTCATTGTGCTCAGACCCCTTTCAATTGAAAGGAGTGACGTGCATTTTGAAAATGAAGAAACAGAGGAATTTTGAGGCTTACATTTCCACATATTTTTGACATGCATTTCAATGACAAAGTCCTCAAATTCCTGTCAAACAGCATCTTATGAACTGAAATCTTGTTGGGCTAGCACCATAAGATTTGGAGGCTGCAATTCTAAGAAATATTTGCAAACAGAATTTATATGTTGATGTTTCCATATCAAATTTTCAAAAGACTAGGCAATTCCACACATTACAGAGTAGGCTTCATTCCTTATTAAAACTATAACGGCTACCTATTTCTCCTGACCTTCTACCACAACCTTTCCATCTCTGCCATGATGGTTTATTATACGTTGTCAACTCTGCATATCATTTCCACATCAATCACAGGAGGAGAGGAAGATCCTAAAGATTTCACCCCTCTGGCTCCAGTCAGCCCTGTATCCAAATCATCCAGGCAAGACAGCTGCATGTCGCATTTCCAAAAATACATTTTGGGGGGTGATAAATTTTACCAACAACCTTTCGAATTACAAAATCTTCCCTGGGCCTAATCTTTCACTACAGTTTAATTCTATGCTCTCCCTTAATTCAACAGAGATGAGGAGCAGAGTAACTCTTTCATTTCATTTAAGAACGTTTGATGAAATAATGCCATTTGCAGCAACAGGGGTGGACCTAGAGACGATCATACCAAGTGAAGTAAGTCAGACAGAAAAAGACAAATATTATGTCCCTTAGATGTGAAATCTAAAATAATGAGATAAATGAACTTTTTGCAGAATAGAAAGAGACTCACAGACTTTGAAAACAAACCTATGGTTACCAAGGGGAAAAGGTGTGTGGGGGGAGGGATACATTAGGATTTGGGGATTAACATATAGATACTACTATATACGAAACAGACAATCCACAAGGACCCACTGGAGTTCCTTGGTGGCCTCGTGGTTAAAGGATCTTGTGTTGTCACTGCTGTGGCTCCAGTCACAGCACTGGTGTGGGTTTGACCCCTGTCCCAGGAAATTCAGCCAAAAAAAGAAGAAAACCAAAAAAAAACAAAAAAACAAAAAAACAAGGGCCTACTGCATAGAACAGGGGAATCTACTCAATATATTCTGTAATAACCTATATAGGAAAAGAATCTGAAAAAGAATGGATATGTATGTATATGAATCCCTTTGCTGTACATCTAAAACTAACATGACATCGATTAACAGTAAATAAATTTATGTTAAATTGAAAAAAAGAATGAGTTATTTGATTATTCCATCAATGCCTCCACTCAGAGAGGATGTTCATTTTCATTCTCCTTGTTCTTGAGATGCCAAGAGATCCTCGGTGCCCCTACTCTAGAGACCTCTACAATTTAATTGCTTCGTTTTTAAAATGTGTTTCTCTCCTTCAGAGCATAAACACTAACACTCACTGCTTATTTTGCTATAGTCACTGAAAAGAGTTTCTCATCTCAGTCCTTCCAGAGACCTATAGGGTCATTCCTATCATTATCCCCATTTTATTATTATTTTATCCTTTTTTTTTTTTTAGGGCCACACACACAGCATACGGACATTCCCAGGCTAGGAGTTGAATCAGAGCTGCAGTTGCCAACCTATACCACAGCCACAGCAACATGGGATCTGAGCTGCATCTGGGACCTACACCACAGCTCAGGGCAACACTGGATTCTTAACCCACTGAGGAGGCCAGGGATTGAACCCATATCCTCATGGATACTAGTCAGGTTTGTTGCTGCTGAGCCATGATGGTAACTCCCACTATCCTTATTTTAAATTGAAGAAGCCTAGAGAGATAATGTCATTAGTTCTATATCACAAAGCCAGGAAGTGACAAGGTCAGGATGAACCCTAGATTTGTCCGACTCCAGAGACAGACCTTTTGCCCACCGAGCTCTGTGGTTTAGGGGACAGGGTTTGGGTTTAATGCCCTCTGGTTTCTCCAGGGTCCAGCACAAGTTCTGATACCTAGGAGAGTCCATTAAAATGCATGCAAATGAAAGGAGGGCTAAACAAACTCTAAACAAGGGGCTGAATGTCTATATGAAAATGGTAGCTGCATCTTTAGTAGTTGTCATGTCTTGGTGTAGCTGTGACTGAGCCAGCCTGGTTATTTCACAATTTGAACCAGATGTTGAGACATTCGGAGAAAACAAAAAAGGAGAGTAAATGCTCACATTTATAAATTAAATAATACCAGGGAACAAAGAAAGATAAGTTACTTGGGAGGACAAATCAGAAACTAACCCAAAAACTTGCCATTTCTGAACTAGTTTAATTTTCAAATGTCTTCTCTCATTGCTAAGGTTTTCCTAACCATACTGTGGGGTCATTAATTCACGGAAACATATCTATGTTTAAATCTGTTTCTCTCCCTCCTTCCTATTGGAGTTCTTCCTTATAGAAATAAAAGAATTTAAACTACAGGCAGCTCTTTTGGGAAGGCTCATTCCTACAAAGCATTTTGAGTAAACTCCTCAGTCTCCTTGGTATGGACTTCAGACAGACTTTAAAGTGTCAGTATTATTCCCAGCACCATTATTTCATTTTCGAGTAAGCAAACATACAGAATTGAAAGGAGGGGTTGATTCTTTTCTACCTTTTAATATGAGTTATAAACGAGTATTTTAACTGTGTTAACTCTATTATCTTTAGGGATATTTATTTCTTTATATATGTATTTATGGCTTTTTAGGGCCACACCTGTGGCATATGGAAGTTCCCAGGCTAGGGATAGCTGCTGGCCTATACCACAGCCACAGCAATGTGGGATCCAAACCACATCTCTGACCTACACCACAGCTCCTGGGAACACCAGATCCCCAACCCACTGAATGAGGCCAGGGATCAAACCTGCATCCTCGTGGATACTAGTCAGATTTGTTTCTGCTGAGCCACAATGGGGATCCTTATTTTAAACTTCTCCAGCAACTTCTATTTTCCGTCCATTGTATGCTTCCACACTTACTGCTATGACATTGGAAGAGCTTTTCTGTGTGTGACTTGGTACCGGTCCTATGCCTTATTTAACAGTGCATATTCTATCACACCTGATTATACAAGTTGTCAATTTTCAAATGAAATAAAATGCACGTAAAATGAAGCTTCCTAAGGAAGATATCTTTGAAACCTAATAAACTAAAGGCTTGTTTGAATTAAATGCTTCTCTTTGGGGTACATTAAAGCAAGCTGTATTAAGAAGCTAGAGTAGCTCCAGTTATATTCCTAAGTTCTGAAGAGAACATTGTGAAGGAAAAAAAGTATGGATGTTCATAATATTTCCTCTGGCACCACTGCTATAAACTGAATATGGCTCAGGATGTCTTGGATTCGAACTGTCAGAGCTTGAATACTGGGTTGCCTGGCCCATGGTCCAGTCATCAGAATTGTTTTTTTTCCCCTTTGTTCCTATAAGATGTAGAAAGACTTTAATAAATGAACCCAAACTGAGATTTTGTTTGCTAGAACTCTTTTGTTTTAATGACTTCAATGGCTTTTTCCAAAGAACATGGCTGTCACAAATCACACCTGGCCGGTTTCCAGTTGGGAAATTCAATTTTCGTCTAGCTTTATACCCTGAGAAATCCCCCCAGATAAAGAACAAAATGATCATTTAGAAATTTGCGTTGTCTTGATCATTGCAAGGGCTGCATGCAGACTTTCACCTTTGTCGACACGTACTCTTAGAGGAGCTAATACAAAAACTATGGAGCCTGACCAACGGAAAACCCTGAAGTTGGATAGTTTTGATACCCCTGTGGGGTCAACCCCTCAAGCAGTCTTGATGAAAATGAGGGTTTCTGCAATACTGAGCATTATAAATTCTCATTCCAGCCCCACATCAATAATCGTGGTTGCATTGAGCACACAAGATGGAGGAGCAGATATAGGGACCCTATCATGTATGAAGAAGAGCACCGTCTCATTAAGACGTAAAATAGGCATTCTGCTGAGAATGTTAGCTCTTTCAGGGCAGAGAGATAGAAGTTCTAAGATTACTAGTTACCTGAAAAAGCATTAATGAACTGCTATGGAACACTGTCATGGTCTATGTTCAGGAACTATGCACTCTGAGAGATTTAACGCAGCTTCGAAAATAATATGAAAATCCCAGAGGCGCTTAGGACAGGAACTGGGACACTTTGGACTCAAACAGATTATGCAGTAAATAGCCAAGTGTGAGAACAGAACCATGCACGAGAAATATTTATCATCAAGCCATTGTTCAGAAGTCACCTCTTTTCTACACACTGCAACTCAGCAAGGGCTTCCTCATTTCCATGATTATCTTCTGATTTCGAGGGAAACTCTGTTTTAAATAAGAGGTCAAAATATTTCACTTGAAAAATGAACTGTAGGCAAGAATGACACAGGCATGACAACATACGAAATGTAAAAAGGCTGATTTTGCTTAATGGAGCTTCATCAAATTCTCCCAGGGAAACCCATCTTCCCTGTGTAACCAAAATGGGGAAAAATCAAGTTAGCAAATAGCATTCTCTCTCTCTGGCTTCCCCTAAAGCTGCAGAGGATGGCTTCTGTGATTTAGTAGGCCTTAGTGCCAGGGACGAGGTTTTGCAATATTACCTGGAGGATTTAGCATCTCAGCGCTGCTGTTTCTGACTCTCCAAAGTGAGGAAGATGAATTATTTAACACCCAGGAAGCACCAGCTGTGCTCTCTCCTAACCGCTGAGCCTCTCCTACCAATGGAATTTACAATTGAAATAGGTTTCTAATCTAAAAGGGACTACAATTTGGACAAGCAGACAAGCCTGGAGAGTTTCTCCTCAGTGGAGAAGAGATATTAGTGGGCATTTCTTAGGGGCTTTCACAGGGTAGCCTAGAAAGTCTCCGGAAATTAGAGCCCAGTGTCCTGCCAAGTGGGCTGAGTCCTCCTGACGTGGAAGGTACTTAACGCCAAGGCCACTGAGGAAGAGGATTTACAACATGCAATAGGAGGGATTTAGGTTAGAAAAAGACTATTTTCCTGACGGCCCATGTTACACAAGGAGGAGAGAAATCCGAGAGAACGTTTTGCCTCCATGTTCAGAAAATCAGAGTGGTAGTTCGCGATGGGGAGTGATTTTGCACCCCAGGCGACACCTGGCACTATCTGGAGACGTTTGTTTGTGGTCTTCACAACTGAAAAGAGGAGGGCAAAACTACTAGAGTCTACAGAGCAAAGGACAAAGATGCCGCTAAACATCCTATCGTGCACGGGGCAGCCCCACAACTAAGAATTAGCAGACCCAATGTCAACAGTGCCAAGGTTAAGAAACCTAGACCCAGAAAATTTACATTTTCAGCTCTCTTAAATGTTGGTATACTTGGTATGTGTGTATGGGGGGGGGTTATAATTCACTGTTTTAAGTCTACCTGGGCCAGTTCTAGGAGAGAAAATGATTCTTCCCATTTGTTTGATGTGAAGCAAAACGCTGACTGCCCACCCAAGCGGAAACGCTACAAAGACAGGTTCTTCTTTTGTCTCAAGTGGCTTCCCTACACTTCTTCAGCTGAATCCAACCTTTGTTTTTGGAACTAGCTCAAATCCCAGTTCATCCTTAAAGCCTTAGGGAAAGATAAAGGTGATCCACGGCTCCTCAGAGCTCCTTTCTGTTGCAAGAGGTGCCTGCATCCTCACCGGGCATTTCCTGCCTCATATACTCACTGTACAGGTGTGCCATGTCGATGAAGCTGGAAATTCCTTGTTGGTAGGGTTCATATTTCAGACTGCTTCAGAAATACACAATCACTTACTACCTTGCGCAAAGTAAGAATTCCACGAACATTTACTGGTCAGATCTTCAAATAGTCTGAGTACCCTCAGAGTTGTGGTGATCAAGTAAAATTAGAAGAACTTTAGCTGCCAGTTTTCCCCAGTCTAAATTCTGAGCAGGGAGAGGTCCTTTTAAAATGACATCAAATAGATTTCTATTTACAACGGTTCCTATTCTACAAAGCTAGGATGTGGACTTTGATTTTGGGTCTTTATAAAAACTAGGAGTCAGCATGATTTATTTAAAGAAAAAAAGAAGAATTATTTAGGGTCCATCTATCTTGTTAATAGAAAAGGGAATAATGGAATATCACAATAAAGAGAGAGTGTTTTATAATAGAAAAGTGTCATGATATTAGTCAGGTTTATTAGGACTTTAGAAGAGGAGTATTCCAAAAAAGTGGCACAAGTCAATCAATTAAGTGAGGTGCACATAAATTGAACTCAATAAGAGTGCTTAAATTGCTTCAGAAAAGAAATGCTATAGGGGATATATTTTTATTAGTTCTGGGTGAGGATGCATTTGATGATACAGTGAGTTCTTTTCCACTTTTAATCTTGAGTTTCCCATGAAAACCATCAGGATAACTTTAGAAAGATTATATGCAACTAACTTAGAGACTGAGGGACCCATGTGGTCAGTGATGGGGGTCAGTGGTTTCGGAGTGAGTGTGCAGGTGCTGCACTATGGATACGTGCTCTGCTCTGGCCTGAGTGGACTGTGACAAGTTACTTAACCATCTGTGCCTCAGCTTCCTCATCCTGAAAATGGACTGATGTAAGGTAGTGCCTCACTGCACTGCTGAGGAGGAGCCAGAGAATTCCAGCATGTTATCTGGAAGGTACCAGCTCCACATGACCCAGCACTGAGTCTTTCTCCATTATGTGGTGGAACCACTCCCTTGAACTCTCATCACACACACCATGGTCTATCCTTGCCTCCAAAACATTCAAAGAAAGAGAGTCCCGGAGTTCCCGTCGTGGCGCAGTGGTTAACGAATCCGACTAGGAACCATGAGGTTGCGGGTTCGGTCCCTGCCCTCGCTCAGTGGGTTAACGATCCGGCGTTGCCGTGAGCTGTGGTGTAGGTTGCAGATGCGGCTCGGATCCCGCGTTGCTGTGGCTCTGGCGTAGGCCGGTGGCTACAGCTCCGATTCAACCCCTAGCCTGGGAACCTTCGTATGCCATGGGAGCGGCCCAAGAAATAGCAGCAACAACAACAACAACAAAAAGACAAAAAAAAAAAAAAAGAGAGTCCCCAACTTAGTCTTACTATGTATGAATTAAACAAACAACAACAACCACAGCCCAGAGAACTGATCATCACTGAGATAAGGAGAGCAAAATAAAAGCGTGGCTCTAGGCCAGTCAAATAGCTACTGTCTATTCATGAAGACCGAATTCACTGGGCGATTAGTTAATGTCCCATATTACTTTGTCAGTACCAAGAATCCTTATGAAAAAAGAAAAAGGCACATTTCCATTTTATGTTTCTTGACACCAAAACTTAAAGTCTTATAACATGAATATAAACATTAACTCTCAAAAGAATCCAACATCCTATCAGTAAAGACGTGAGTATCTTTTGTTGATAATATTTACCCATCCTGTTCCAGAGAGACTGAACTCATTTGTTTAATGAGAACAAAAATGCTGATTTACCACCCAAACAGGCATTAAGTCAGAGATGTTTATTAAGCCAGATATTACCCACCCCGCCAAAAATAGGAATTAACTCTTTATTCTTTGTCCTTATTAAAAATGCTCAGCATTTTAGCAGTGGTTGCTTCACCATTTTACCACCTTAGCTCTGGTTGTTTCATGATTTTAAGGTAATTGTAGGATTATTAAACCAGCAAAAATGAGGCAGATAGGCAAATACACAAAATCTTTAATAAATCATGAAACAATAATTCCACAATTACCTTACCAGTTACTACTACTCCGGAGGCAAGACCTGAGGCAGGGTGATTTTGGGGTCATGGAAAGTTCCACTATCCAACCATCTTCTGGCCAGGTTTCGTGGATGATTAATAACCCTGGGGGTTTTTTTGTGTTTTTTTTTTCATCTCAGTATTTCTTGGTCCATACCCATAAAATTTTCTTGCTTTGTATTCATTTTTTAAGTCTATAGCATTATTGGGATTTTATGCTGACTTCATAACCTTTGGAGTTACTGATGATGGCAAAATAGTTCCCTGTTTTTGGAGAGCAGCTCTCCACTGACCTCAATTTAATGAATACATTTTGAAAAATAAAGTATTACCATTTGAAAGAAGTATCCCTCAAAGACCTTTCCTACCAGTAAAGATTATTTGTTTTTATTACAGAGCCCTTGAGAAGGCAGAATCTGATGTAGCACCAATCCAAGGCATATTGAACTAACCTTTATGTTTCAAGTTACCTGTACTGCTAATTTCCCACTTACTTCTCTTCCTTTCTCACTAGGCTGTAGGTTTCTAGAAAAGGGGGTCTATAATTTTTCTCTGTAATTCCAGTGCCCAACCGAGTGTCTGAAACTATATACACATGGAAGTGTATCTCTATTGAGAAACGTTATTCACGGGGACAAGGCAAAAACGGAGAAGAGAACACGTGGAGCAGGGAAGATACTTACATTTCGTTTGAACGCAACATAGGTGTTTAAGACTCAGGAGACATTGATTTCCCGAAACTTAAAAGTTTGCTAAAAACAGGAGTTCCCGTCGTGGCGCAGTGGTTAACAAATCCGACTAGGAACCATGAGGTTGCGGGTTCGGTCCCTGCCCTTGCTCAGTGGGTTAAAGATCCGGCGTTGCCGTGAGCTGTGGTGTAGGTTGCAGACGCGGCTCGGATCCCGCGTTGCTGTGGCTCTGGCGTAGGCCGGTGGCTACAGCTCCGATTCAACCCCTAGCCTGGGAACCTCCATATGCCACGGGAGCGGCCCAAGAAATAGCAACAACAACAACAACAACAAAAAGACAAAAAGACAAATAAATAAATAAATAAATAAATAAAAGTTTGCTAAAAACAATAAAGCTATGGGGTGGAGAGTCTATGTGTACGATTACTCGGCCAGAGAGAAGTCCAAGAGAATGTAGTGACTATTTCCAAGGTCACAGGTAGAAGATGGCTGAAAAATGCTAGTACAGATCAGGTTTCTCCTTTACTGAAGGAGGAACAAATAGAAAAAAACCTGTTTTAAATGGATAGGAGGAATAAATAATTTTCTTCTGGAGAGACATTAAGTAGGAAGTACTTTATTGAAGCAAATTATATATGACAGGGCTTCCTGAAGCATGTAGATGAACTTTCCCAAATCTCTTTCAATGAAGCTTTGTAAAGATAGGGGCACACAGTATAATGATGATATCACATTCCTTTAAGGCATGTCACAATTACTTCAAATATTTTTTTAGGACAGTAAATAAAAGAAAGGCCAATTCCCTATTTTAGATAGCTCTGCCAAACATGAGTATGGATTCACTTCTTTAAAATGCTTTTATGTTTTTGCTAAAGTATTTAATATAAAGGTGAGAGCAGGGAACCAAATGTTTGGGGTTCTTTTTGAAATGTATAATTTCCTGTTACTGGTGGCCAGTGGTGCATGCCACACCATTCCTATGGACTAGAAAAATATCCTTTCACCTCACTGTTTCAAGTGATTTATAATTGCCATTTAAAAATAATAAGAGAGGGAGTGAAAGATGTGTGAATCCATCAGGATGTTAATGGAAAGCTTTCTACTGACCCAAGAAGGGCACGTAGATGGTTATGGCTCCTATGTAGTTGGCATTAATTTAAATATTCATTGCACTTTAATGAACATACTTTCCCTTTAATTAGACATTGTGTTAATACCGTTTAAATATAAACGGACTTGCCACATGGGTCTGGGAACACCAGGATCCGTTCAAGAATGAGAAGTCTCGAGTTTGCTAAAACTAGGAGTTAGGCTTCCTAAAACTCGTTTGTCTAGAAAAGTAAAATATTATTTGCATAGACGAAAAGACAGAAGATGTGACATTTGGCTAAAGATTAAGTAAATTTTGGCTAAGCTAAGACTGGGAGCATTACACGAAGCTTGCAAATCTCAAAATGGGACAATTAAAAAGCCAAATAATTCACATGATCCTCCTTCAACGCACATTTCTTTATCTCCAATGACATGCTTTAGCAAAGAATGGGTTAACAATGAATTGCGTTAATGAAGTGGTTACAAAATAGCAAACACTGACCTCAGGATATGACGGAATTTAGGTTATCTTGATGAAAATCAAGGAGCTAATAGCAATTTAATAAGAACTGAAAGTCTCTTTCAAGTCCCAGTATTATACTTTGAACTATCAAGATTTATTACCTTTGGCTCTATCATCATAATAATAAATATTTACCATGTGCCTCCAGGTTTTCTTTATGAATCTCCTGGCAGAAATGTATTAAAAAGGATGCTTTTTAAAGTGTCAAGGGATATGTATTTTGCCAATGATTGGCAATCCAGGACATCTTTGGAGCAGAGCAAATTGATTAAGACATTATATTTCTGGCCAATCAATACAAGATTGGGGACTTAGAGGAGAGAATGAAGTTGTTTACTTTAGCTACAGAGCTCCTATGGAGGCAGCTTACCTGGCAGAAAAATGGTACTGTGATTGCTCCTATCAGGGCAAATGTTCTCTTTTTTGAGACTCCAGACTGAGCCTTGAAGCAGATGTTCAGAGGAAGTGGTATTATTCCCTTATACTCTCCTCCTACTCATGTGCACAGGAGCTGGATAGGATGGAGGGATCTTTTTCTGGTCTAAGGTCCCTCAGTGTTTTCAACCTGGTTATTCACTAGAATCATACAAAAGAGCTTAAGAAAGTACCAATTCTCAGGCTCTTTCGCCAGAGATTCTGATTCAGTTGGTCTGGGGAGGGGACCCAGGCATTATGTAATTGGAAAGTTCCTGAAGTGTTCCTTTTGAGAATCATTGAGCTACATAGCAAGTGAAAAAAAAAAAGCAGTAAAAATTACTTTGTAACAGGATAAGCCATAAGGCTTACTCTTGGATGTGGTTCTTAACAAAGCAATTTACAGCATTTTGGAATTGATCTATAAATAAATCAGGTCCTTCTAATTTCTAGCCAAGGTTTTTCTTGGGACACCTGCTCCCCTGGAACTTGTTGACCTATATTTATATCTGGCTTTCATAAGTGCATATACTTATGAAAGTGACATTTAAAATCACATGAGAAAATGCTCTTTTCTTACAGCTTCTGTTGATAAGCCAGAATATTTTGCTTTCTTCCTTTTGTTGGTTAAAAATTGTGGAAATCAGCTCCAAAAATACTGTCCTAGATATACTCTCAAGATAACAATAAATAAACAATTAAGTTATGTCACACCATTGTTTGCCAGACTTTTGAGCTACCAAAAAAAAAAAAAATTACATAAATGCTTACAAAAAATGAAAATAAACAGGATTAAGAAAGACATGCATCCTATGCAGTAACTGTGTACCTTATAGTTAAAGACTGGAAATCAATTGTTTATAGAATTGATGATTGGGATTGTGAGTGATTTTTCACTCAGTGTTGCTATCATGTTGGATTTATATAAAAATAGTTATAATTTATTAAGAAACTACTAAGTGCCTGAAATTTTTTAAATCTGTAGAGTGGATATTAGTACTAGCGTAAATGCAGCATAGAAGATATTAACAACACCTTTTTAACATAGAAAAACTGTGGGACAAAGACATTAAATAACATGTCTAAAGTCACACTGCTAATAAATGATAAAATTGGATTCAAACATAGATACATCTATTTCCTTTCTAATAACTTTTTATTATTATTTTAAAAGAGGGCCTCAATCAACAAGAGGCTCCTCTTTCTCAACCCATTAAGAACTAGGGCCCACCTCAATAAAAAAACATTTGTTGCTTTAGGCTAAATGGGCCAGTCTCAGTACTTACAATTTTTTTTTTTTTGTCTTTTGGCCCCTTTTCTGGGGCCAATCCTGCGGCACATGGAGGTTCCCAGGCTAGGGGTTGAATCGGAGCTGTAGCCACTGGCCTACGCCAGAGCCATAGCACCTCGGGATCCGAGCAGCCTCTGCAACCTACATCGCAGCTCACGGCAATGCCGGATCCTTAACCCACTGAGCAAGGGCAGGGATCGAACCTGCAACCTCATGGTTCCTAGTCGGATTCGTTAACCACTGCACCATAATGGGAATTCCAGTACTTATAATTTAAACATTATCAATAAGTTCAGGATACAGAGCTGAAGGAAAGATGAGAAGAAGCTTATGTCAATTTAGTTACCTATTACCAAATGTTCCTATATCTGGAAGACTAGGAGAGCGATATCAGTTTGTAAACAAATTTTTGAGATAAGCTAACCAAAAATATAAAGGAACATTGTTCAGCAAAAGATACGCTGGTAAGATGTGATGAGTTAATTAAAAATGTCTAAAGTTTCACAGCCTAGAAAGGATCCAATTCCTTAAAAATAATCTCCAAGGGGAGTTCCCGTCATGGCTCAGTGGTTAACGAATCTGACTAGGAACCATGAGGTTCCGGGTTCGATCCCTGGCCTTGCTCGGTGGGTTAAGGATCCGGCGTTGCTGTGAGCTGTGGTGTAGATCACAGATGCGGCTTGGATCCTGCACTGCTGTGGCTCTGGCGTAGGCCAGCAGCAAAAACTCTGATTCGACCCCTACCCTGGGAACCTCCATATGCTGTGGGAGCGGCCCAAGAAAATGGCAAAATAATAATAATAATAATAATAATCCCCAAGGTAACAATCGCTAAAAAGAATAAAGGTCAAGATAATAAAGGCCAAGCTGCTAGTACCAGTTTTGTGTGCTGTTCCCTTAGAGAGGTGTGCTCCATCTGGGAAAGGGGTCATTAAATTAGGGCAGCCCCTGAGCGTCTCACCCACCCCATCCCCCATTCCAGGGAGCTTAGCAGGGTGTCTGTCTCCAGGGACACTTAGTGGTGCCCCACTGGCCCTGACCTCATGCTCCATTGCTCAGGCTCTGCTTTGCCTACCCAGCAATTTGCCTTACAGACACTATCCCCCAAATTGCACTGTGCAGGAAGAGCTGGATTCTGAGAAGGGAGAAAAGACAAGCTAGACTTTTCTCACTCTTTTTATTATTTTATTTTATTTTACTTTATTTTATTTTATTTTGTCTTTTTAGGGCCGCACCCACGGCATATGGAGGTTCCCAGGCTAGGGGTCAAATCGGAGCTGTTGCCACCAGCCTACACCAGAGCCACAGCAGCGCGGGATCTGAGCCGTGTCTGCGATCCACGCCACAGCTCACGCAGTGCCGGATCCTTAACCCACTGAGCAAGGCCAGGGATCAAACCCGAAACCTCATGGTTCTGCTGAGCCATGATGGGAAATCCCCTCACACTATTTTTAAACAAGACTTGTGAATAGGACATGATCATTGCCCTTGAAGGCTTGATAGTCTTGAAAGAAAATAAGATGGCTTTTAAATAGCCCGTATACCTGTTAGTGCAGTTGCACCAACTTTTAAGAGCCTGCTTTATTTTCTATTTTTAACACATTTCATACATGGAAAGGGTAACCTATCCTGTCTAGGGGTTCAGCTTTTGGTTTGCTAATATTGTCATCCTATAAATTTTCACTAAACTGCACCCATCATCTATTTCTAGATGAAAATTTCTCCCTCCCTTCTTTCTGTTCTTCCTTCCTTCCTAGAGTAGGACTTCTTCACTTCTTAATCCCCTATGTTCTAAGAAATTAATTTCACTCTCCAACATTGCATGAATAAAAAAAGGTAAAATCTTTCACTTTACCTTCCATGACCTCTAGTGTTTTTGCTTATGATAATCTCAATCCCACCACATTTAGCATAAGCAGCTAAATAAACATCCATCTCTTCAGTCTAATGATTCCTAAATTTGAGTAATTGACGGACCTTTAAAAAAAAAATCTTCTGAATGCACAGTGTTGACCTACACTATTTTATTTGTAATAAATTGATGTTTTAATATATTTATATATATATATGGTTCTAACTATGGTGGGCAGTTCTTTTTTATTTTTAAAACTTTTAAACATTGCGATGGAATTGATGCATCACATTGTATTCATTTTAAGTGTACAGTATAATGATGTGAAATATGTGTGTATGGCAAATGATTACCATAGTAAGTTTAGTTAGCCTCTCTTAGTATCTTTCAAACATACACACAGTATTGTTAGCTTTGTCTTGACAGGGTGGGGGGAAAGGAAGAGTTAATCATAGATGACTGAGATTCCGACCCCAACGAATGACAGAATAGGGATGCTATTCAAAGAGCTACAGACGAGAAAGAGAATCGATGTTTGGCTTGAACGAGAATACTGAGAAAACATGCAATGAAAAGGCCGATTTTGTGGGAATAATTATAAACATGGGACTAGTAAGGGGAGCGAGCCAGTACGTAGAGAACCATCAGAGATGTAAGAGGAGAAGCAGAATGTCACAGAAGCCCAGAGGGAGAAAAGAGGTCAAGGTTGGCTCTATTGAAAAATGACACAAAAATACAACCTCTGAGATATTTCCAGACCCAGTGGACCCTGAAATCAAGGTCTCACAGTTTCCTTATCTCTTCTTTACTGTCCTTAGCAAAGGCAGGTCACATTCAGAGTGATGATCCCGGACACAGCTCAAGCTCTCTGGATGCAAAAACCAGAGGGATCTACAACCCTCACACTCTAGTTACTAAGGAAACAGCAAAGACTACCATAGGATAGAAAGATTTTCGGTTTGAGGGTTGAAACAAAAAGAGCTTTTCATCTAATTAAGAGTTCAGAAGAAAAATCCATGAACCAGTTTTGGATAAGGGCAGAATACCCGTGCTTAAGGAGTTAAACTGCCAGCATTTGTTAAGGATTTACAAAGAATTGGGTGGTGTTCTAAGTGCTTGATACCCTTCCTGCTCAGAGTGTGGTTCAAGGACCAGAGGCATCAGCATCAACTGGGAGCTTGCTAGAAACAAACACAGCATCTCACTCCATCCCAGACCTACTGTAACAGAATCTGCATTTTTACCAAGATCCCCAGGTGACATTTAGGATTTGAGAAGCCCTGGTTTAACTATCATAAACTCACTTTTACCCACTTAATGATAAGAAGTGGGGCTAAGGTCAGGGAACTGAGTTACAAACAAGTTGAAATGTTGGTACAAAGTCATAAAGCTAATGTAAAATGGGAGCGTCTAGTTCATAGATCCTGATTTCAATTGTGTTACGCCAACTCTCAAGAAACTCTTATCTCGACCCTTAGCGGCTTCAGCACTGCCACATTTTAACGTCCATCCCTCCACAGTGGCTTTTGTTCAATAGATCTAAGGTACCAAGTTCTCCTCCTCGAACTCCCGCGTCTGCCACCTAACCCGATCATCTAACCCAGATCTCAGCGCACAGTCACTTCTTCCAGAAAGTCATTTCTATCAGCCCGAGACTTG
This sequence comes from Phacochoerus africanus, assembly GCF_016906955.1. Classification (NCBI taxonomy): domain Eukaryota; kingdom Metazoa; phylum Chordata; class Mammalia; order Artiodactyla; family Suidae; genus Phacochoerus; species Phacochoerus africanus. Next base: position 43,957,361 of record NC_062552.1, read on the forward strand.
GAATCCCACCCTCACAACACCATGCAATTTTTCTTCATGATAATATACACAGTTAGTTAGTGACATAAACACTTACCATACAAGTGTATACGAACGACTTTTGAGTCTAATATACATCTTACCCACATGAGGGCAACCCTCAGTGACAATCAGAACCGAACACATGATTAAGAGACCCAGGGAGGTGAGAGAACACACCTGAATGTTCAAAGGGCAGAGAGAACTTTGAGACTGAACTCAAAACGTCCAGGCAAGCCTCCATCCACCACAAACACCAGGAGCTGCTTTCAGACTCTGCTGAAGAGATAAGAACCCTTTAAATATGCTTCTGTTTTCCAGAATCCTAACCATCCCCGTCTGCAGGCTTTGAGACAGCAGAGGCAAGGAAGAATGGCCCAGATGAAGCTTCTCCTTGTAGGGAGGGGCACTTTCTGACGGGAAAACATCACATCGGCTATTCCAACACAAATCCTGTAACTAAACAGACCCATTCATTTTAAGTGCTGCTCATCAGGTACCTTTCAGAGGCCCTGAATTCCCCCTGAATTAGAGAGAATGAGCCTTGATTTCAATGAATGGCTCTGCCATAATCATCCTGCCTGAGAAAGGCATGGAGTGCAATGCCACTTTAAAAATACACTCCACTCTAATTTTGTGTTTCATTTTCCCCAAATACTCTTGCGTCTATGTATAGTTCCTATACCTTGTGTTCTCATATAATATTAACATAATTAGGCTAACGAGGGCTCAATGTTGCTGCTATTGTAAAACAATGCAAAAGGGCTTGAGGAAAATGCGGCTGATTTTTTTTTTTCTTAAAGAGATGGTTAGATTTAATTTCAACATTTTTGGAAAATATTGAACGACAGTAATCAGCTTTAAGCTTAACCAGGTGACAGTGACAGGCTCAATGACAGATGATAAGTAGCTGCTTGATAACTCTCCAGGCATTTCTGCAATGTCTTTTATCATGTCTACACGAGATGGCTATAGGCTCAATTATTCCATTTTCTTACAGTGTTTCAGGATCTGAACTGACACCCATTACTTCAAAATCAAGCTGCGAATAAGGAATATTAAGGTCAACCTTGCGTCTGAGATCTGAGTTTCCGGAACTCTCAGGTGCAAACAGATCACCTGGGGAGCTTGTTAAAATGCAGGGTCTGGTCAATAGGTCTGTGGTGAGATTGGGAAGTTTCCAACAAGCTCCCAGGCGATGCTGATGCTACTGGTCCCTACTCCACGCTTTGAGGAGCAAGGTCTTAGAAAACAACGAGAAATTAGTTTTGTAGCTTACACTGCAGCTTGGCACACTCTTAAGTCAGAACCATTGCTGAAATGTTTCCAGGTGCCAGGGCTGTGATGACTGCCTGACCCCCAGCACCCTGGCAAAAAACAATCCAGAGACAGCAGTCACTTCCACGATTCCACCCTGTGGAAGGGGCCCTGGCAATCTGTTGGATGGAGTTAGGGGGAAAAAACAGACCGGCTGTCCAATCTAGAGCTGTTGTATGCAAATCTAGAATCTTGGAATTTCCAGATTTCCTCCTTAAAAATGTTGAGATTGACATGTGGAGAAATGTCTGGATGTATCTAGAACAGGTTTGAGCATACGCTGATCAGTACTAAACAAGTAAAGGCAATGTGGTCCAATAATGGTGTGAGGGCTAAGGAGTAAAAAGTCAAAATATTCTCCTAACACAATATATTTTAAAAAGCACATCATCGCTTGTTTTAGTTATAATAATGTTCAAAGTGGAAAAGATCAAGGAAAAAAACTATTTATTGCTTAAAGGGGGCAGGAGAAGCACAGGAGTGTTCATTTTGGGGGGGGTGGGCTTGGTCTTAGCCCCATCTACACTTTCCAGGTGCTGCGTGTCTCCTTGACTTCTCCTTACCTCACCCCCAAATCCTTGGTGGTCCTGAGCCACTGAGGAAACCACCACCAGCTCAACCGAAGGCAAGAAAATGAGAAGAATGGAGAGAACTGTTTCTCTTCTTTAAAAAAAACAAAAACAAAAAACCAAAAAACCTCTGCCTTAATCTTTGAATTCCAAAACTATGGAAAGAAGCATAAATAACTACTCATGAAATTTATTTGATTTAATTTAAAGTAGGTCTTTGCTGAAGCCAAGGTGTAGAATCTAGGTCTTAATATCAAGCAGGTCTTTAGCCCACCTGGGTGCTCAGAAAAGTTTAGTAATGAACTTATCCTGAAACAGTGGCTTGGAGATACAGCACAATAATTTAGTTAGAAAACTATAATTAATGGCCAAATTTAATCACACACATCTGTTTTACTCCAGAAGAGAAATATCCTAGAACATATCTCCAAATCCACTGCAACGATATTTATCTATGACATGGTGGGATGTTACAGAAGAATGCTAGAGCCTGAAGCCCAGATTGGCAGTGGGACTTGTCCAGTGTCACACGACTGGTCTTTATAAAACTGGGGTTAGAACTCAGGTCTTCGGAATATCTCTCAATTTAGTCTGCATTGTGTTATCTCAAGCTATCTTACCCGTTCTTTTTTTCTGATGCTGATTTAAGGCAGAAATACTCAAGCTTGTCTGGCACATAAGCCTCTGGCTCAGAACCACGGGTTACCTTCCATGATATGCCACTACTTTGACTATGGAGCCTCAGTTTGTTCTGAGCTCATGTAAATGATATTCAAGGGGAAATCATGTGTCAGTGAGGAATTTGCTAAACCCTTTGTGGCAAGGTTCCATGATAGTCAGATGGAGTGGGGAAGCTCTACTGTGCTGTAGGTGAATAAGGGAGGTAAAGCCCCCTCTTCCCCTCTCCTGGGCTGGTCTTGCTGAGTGAACAAGGTGACTGGTGTGAAAGTGCAACAGTGTCTCAGCACGGAGCTGAGACAGTTTGGGAGTTATGGCCCTAGATCTTTCTTCACACAAAGGGCTGTTCTCACAAAGAATGGTGCAAGATGTCCAAGGACCTAATATAGTATCATAAGTGGGAGAGCTGGGGAGTTTGGGGTTGGTAGGTGCAAACTATTCCATATAGAATGGATAAGCAGTGAGGTCCTGCTGTATAGCACAAGCAACTATATCCAATTTCTTGGGGCAGACCATGATGGAAGATAACATTAAAAAAAGGAATGCATATGCATGTATGACTGGGTTACTTTGCTGTACAGCAGATATTGGCAGGATACTGCCAATCAACTATACTTTAATTCAAAAAGAAATTTGGAAAAAAAGAAGAGAGAATATAAACCTCAGTGCCAGACAGGCCTGGATTTAAATCTCAGCTCCAAATTACTACCATGGGGATCTCTTAGAAGTCACTTAACCCCCCGGTCTCTAGGTTCCCAATTTATAAAATAGGAATAAGAATACTCTCTGTGATTCATAAGCTTATAAAAAGGACATGCTGTGTACAAAACACCACATTAGTTAGGACACAAACTGAACATTCAATAAGCTAGCAATTTTTTCCCCTTTAATAAGAGATGGAATCAGGAACATTAGTTTAACCCTAGATGTAAGAGAAGATCCTCGCACAGCTGTCTTTTGAGGTTTTAGAATGAATTAGAGAAAGAAGTCTATGGAATAACTTTTCTTGGAAATCTCTAAAAATAATGTTGGTCCCTACTTTTCATGTTGGCTTAAGTTGCCTTTCCATTGAGTTTGGAACTAAACAATTAATGCAACAGCTTCCAAATTAGGAAGATGTACTCGATACGTGCCCAAAGAAACACTCTGTTATTAAGAAGCAGGAAAATCTATCTTTGCTCCTCTTCTTAAATGTGGTACATTGGCTCACATACACTTCACTTAAAACATCTGTTCGGAGGTGGTTATTAATGGAATTTAACGGGCAGGACAGGCTGCAGGGGAAGCAAATCTGCTTCATTTCTTTCTCACCATTTGCCACGGACCATATTTGTCTGCTTCTTCTCTACTTGGCCTTTTTCAGTGGCAAAAATAAAGAGCTGGGAAAACTGTTCCTTTCTTGGAACTAGCCAGATGGAGAAGCGAGGTCAGCATAGCCTACCTAAGAGGCAGGGAAATATTACCTGTAACCACCTGAGCCCCTTGAATCACAATGAAAAATCTTTCTTGGAGTCCGGCACGTACCTTGCTTAGGATTCTGAGTGGCTGTCTCATTTTAATCAAGAGACTGGTTCCAACAATGTGTTATGTGTTTCATTTCAAAATTCAGGCTGGCCACACGGTATTAATGTATACAATATGTATGTTTAAATAAGGGGGAAAATCAACCCCAAATTATTAGGGTTAAAAAAATTTACAGAAATATGGAGAGCACAGAGAATACCTTTAAAGTAAAAGCACATCGTAGAAGCGTGACAAGTGATGATGGCAGTATAAACGAACAAATTAATCAACAGGCTAGTCAATGATGTAAATTACTGTCTGCATGGAACTAGACAAGGCTGGGGTGAGGGGATGTGAATAGTACAGAAGGAAGGTAAGATGTGACCCTTGTTCCTATTCAGAGATATAATAACATAAAAATGAGAATGACCGGCAGAATTATAGAGGTCATAGTATACAGGTGTAGGGATTTCAGATTCTGGCCTCTTTTCCACACAGCTTTTGAAAATGTGTCCATGTCTCATTTCTTCTGTAGTATTCTAAGCTGACTGTTCCTTTTTTTCATATCAGCTTTATCTGAGCCTCTGTTTGGAATTCCATACCAGCAACTTTCTGTGTCCCTGCTTGTCTGGATCACCTTGTCAAGATAATCATGTTTATCAGAAGTTCGAAACCTTTCTTTGGCTCAGAACTACTTGGGTGTCTTAATGATATTTGGAAGATGCCCTTCCGATTGTCATAACTAAGATTTCTGACCTCTCCTTCCTGTCAGTCAATGTTTAGACATCTTCAGACTGTCTCTAAGCTCTGACCTCTGGCCTCTTTTATGTCGAGATATTGCCAGTGCCTACTCACACTATCCAGCCACTGCAACTTACTTTGCATTTTTCCTCAACTACTGATTCTCTACCCACCAATAGCATCACCCAGCCCTAATATTTTCCAGAGTTGGGGAATATTGGCCAGAGTTGGGAAGCTTGGTGACCCAAGTCTGACAGAGAGAAGCAAAATGAATTAGAGGGTCCAAAAGGGTGCATATAACAAATTCCTTCAAACCTCATACAGCAGAAGTTCTCAAACTTTACTGTGGCTCTGCACCCTAGAGACACTCTTTGAGCATCACTATCCCAGGTGAATTCAAATAATTTCCACATCATATACAATCCAAACAAAAGATCATCATCTCACTCTATTCTGTGCCAGGGAGTTCTTCACCTGAAAATTCTTGGAGAATCTTTGCTAGGATTCTGGGTATCCCTGGAATGCTACCAACTCAATTCCATATTATATTTGCTTGTGATATTATATCTGGATGCATGAGAGGGCTCATTGCTCTCAGAAGATTCTCAAAGAATTCATTTACCCAAACATAGCTTAAGGACCCCATTGATGCCTTGCAAAGAGAGTCAAGCCAACGTATCTGAGATGTTGATATTAGAATACAGCAGAAGCAGGGCTTTACAGGTTAGAAAGACAATGTATAATTTTCCTGTTCTTGTTATGGTGAGTGGAAAAATTCCACTAGTACTACATTCCCCTTTGTGATCAATTATTCTGTTCTTTTTATGACTGTTCACTGACTCCTACCAAGAGGCAGATCAACCAACTAATCAGCCAGAAAGTTTAGATAGAGCACTTATTATAGGCCTAGCATGGTGGACTCGAAGATCTGTTTCTGCTTGCAGAAATCTCAGGGTGAAGACCTGGACATTTACAATTAAGCCCCATGAGGGTAAGAATCTTGCTTTTCTTGCCCCAAACTCTGTCTCATGCGCCTAGAAGAGCACCCAGGAAATCAGAGGAGCACGACGGATGATGATTAAAAGAGTGAATCAGAGATCTCAGGATCTCAGGGGGTTTGTACTTGAAATGTCATAACGATATTATGAAATGCCCACAGTGGCTGAGTGGACAAAGCCCTTACACCTGGACAACTGAAGAAAATGAGGGACTCAACTAAGACTGCATATTAATAACCTCCAAGCTTGCCTTCATGGGAGAAACAAACTGAAGTTTAGATATGTCACAGTTTCAAAATCTTTCTTTACACCAGATGTTCAGCATAGGAAAGACCTCAGTTAAATGACTGTAAGTGAGGAAGATCACCTCTTCTCCACACCCTTTTCCTGAGCAAGCCTTAATGTCGATGGCAAAGGATTCAGGAAACAGAACGCATACAGCCCAACCCACATATATTCATCATGCAGGCAGGCCCTTACCTAGATTTCAAGCTGATGAATCATCTGTCTACTTTCACTAAACCCCAAGGGACTGCTCCTCTGAACAAGGGGCTGAAACCCCCTCAGCTTCTGGATGCAGTTCAACAAGGACAGCATGTTATGGGGTTTCCTAAGAAATTCCTAGTTTCTAAGTGCATTAAATCCTCCTTCAGTTCAGGAAAAAGAGCCTTTTTAATCTCAAAAATCCTGAGGAAGTTTTTCTTTTTTTTTTTTTTAACTTGTGTGTAGATGCTGACTATATCTTATAAATTAACAGAAATATTAAGTGATTTCCTATATTTGGTCACCCACTCATTGAAACTGGGGTCTCTTACTCCATGACCTCCCCAGAAGCGCATGAACATCCTCATACACATTAGAATAAAGAAAATTCCTTCTTCCTGGGAAACACCTGTCTTGGGAATTCTTGGCTGTGCAGCCTCTGAGTATGCACAGGGTTGAGCATACAAATGGTGCAGTGACTCTTTTGGAAGTCACATTTGTCCCTGAAACTTCAGTCACCTGGAGGCTGCATGCCTCATTGCCTGCAGCAGCTCAATCCTGACAGTGTGGAATGAGTTTAGAAATCTCATTTGAGCAACAAAATCTGAACTGAGAGTTTAAACAGCACCATCTATTTAAGGGTAAAATAATTGATGGCAATCCTTTGTTGACTGTAGATTTTTTTCTTTTATTTTGCTATTGGTCTGTTATAATCATCTTGCACTAGTTTGGGTTTTTTTTGTGTTTGGAAAAGGAAGGTAATGGGACTTAGTAAACTAGTACATCAGTTAGCCGCACATCCCCATATTCACACACAGAAAATTTCTGCTTCTTTTGCTGTGCAAACACACACACACATAATTCCTGGAATCCTTACCCCATTCATACCCACTGCTTTCAGACACACACTCACAGGGCAGCGAGACACCAACTGCCTAGATGTCAAAATCAAGCCAGGCTGAAGATGTAAATAGGTGGATATGGCTCCAGGTGGATGTGTAATCAGTAATAAGAAATACATCGAGCCCCATAACGAAAAGAAATCCCCCAAATTGTTCAGGATTCCCCCTCCCCCTTCCATTCACTGATTTATTAACCCTGAACAAAGATGTAATTGCAGGGTCTCAGAAACAACTTTTTTTTCCCTTTTTTTTTCATTTTTGGCATTTGTTTGGCTTTGAATTTCTTAATATCTAGTCGTGCCATTTATTGCCTGTTTTCTTCACTCGGTTGCCCATCGTTCCCGACCCCCCACCCCACCCCCAAATGAAAGAAGCATCAGCTTCTGAGTCTTAAGGATGAGACCTCTGCATTTTCTTTGCTTGTTTAGGGCAAGAAATGAAGTGCTGCCTCTTTAATTGGCAGAAGCATGCAGGAGGAGCATACCTTTAATTTAGTGTTGGGATACCTCACTTGCACCCTGGCTGTTGTCTTATTGGAGACGGCAGCCTGCCTGAGATCCTCTAGCACTGAAATAATATCATCCAGCACGCATTTCTTATCCTGATTTCTCAACACACACAGATGGGAAAAAGTATAATTATAGCCCTTGTGGTTCACCTTCATTTCCAGCACGGCTCGGTGGGTCTGCAGGATCCCCTCAGTCTGGAGCAAAATATTGTCCCCGGGTGGGGAGAGGAGGATCACCCTGCCATACCTCCCAGGGGTGTGTAAGTCCGAATAGAGCTGGCTTTTGGACTGGTCCAGGGGGAAAAGGCTGCTGGCCAGGCTGCGCTCGATCTTGGCCAGGCTGTGGCTGGGAGCGACCAGGCGCTCCAGGTCGCCCTCGGGCTGGAAGCGGTTGAGCGCGCTGAGGCCGAAGGTGATGGTCAGGACTGCGGGCACGGTGAGGAAAAAGACCGGGTGCCGGCTCACGCACAAGCCCAGCCTGTGGCAGAACGACTGGAGCCCTCTGCGAAGCACCTGCCGCAGCATCCTCCACCAAATCCAGCTCGCAGGCGCTCCCGGCCGTCTTAAAAAGCACATGTGACATGTGTAAGCGCCGGGCTACCCCTCTCTCCCCGTGTCCCACCCACTCCCGGCCGGCCCCCAGCACCCCCCTCCCCCGCCGCTGTCTCTCCGCCCCCTCCGCGCTCGCCCCCCACCACTCCGCCGGGTCTTTCCCCGGCCCCACCTCCATGCGCTCCTACTACTCTTTCAAACACTGCAGCAAGTTGCAGCAAGGCGGGCAGGTTCCCACCGCGCGCGCGGGGGCAGGCGGCGGGCGCTGCGGGGGGCCCCCGGGCCCACCCCTCCCCGGTGTCCCCGCGCCCCGGCGGCCTCCTGCGCCCCCTCTCACCGCATGAGCAGCGATCCCGCGGTCTAGCCCTTCATCTCGGTGCTGCAGTCCCCCGGCCTCCCTCGCTGGAGGCGGTTCCGTGCGGAGCGTCCCACAGCTGTGGGTTTCCTATCCGTCCTGGTGGGGTTCGGCGCCCAACTGGAACCATGTGGCTCGGTGTTGTAAGAAGCAGACATGTGCCCCGCGAGGCGGGGCGGGGTGGGGGGAGGAGGGGGAAGAGAAGGGCGGGAGCGGCGTGTGGCGGGGGGGGGGGGGGCGGCGGCAGCTAAGCTTTTCCTTTTTTAAGAGGCTGACAGTTATTTTTAGAGTTTTGTTTTCCCTCTTCCCTCCTTGCCAGAATGAATGAAAGAGGAGGTGGTGAAAGCGGCGCTGGCCCATTGGAGCGGTGGCGATTAGAACCCAAGAACGCGGGTAGGGGGCGCGGAGGGAGGGACTCGAGGGCTCCCGGAGGAGGCAGCCTTTTCCTCCCTTCAGTTTCCCTATGCCCTCCAATTCGGCTGGTCGGCCCAAGAAAGGGAGCAGTGAGGATGATGCTGCATTTTTAACATACCACAAAGCTAGCAAGGGATTTCCTTGCAAAGGCTTTCCACGTTGTCATTCTCCAGACTGGGCGGCCGCAACCCAGGTTGCCACAGCCCCCATCTCTTGCGGGTGCGTTGGGGCTCTAGGGATCCTTCTTTGCTCTGATGATTGGAGAGGAAGCATTTGCCAATAGCTGTCACCTGTGGCTTGGTGTGTGTGTGTGTGTGTCTGTTGGAAGTGAAGATACATAGGCAATATGTGGTTTATCATAAAATACTACATTCACTTTCTGTACTTCTGAAGTTTAAGACCAGAAGTTCTCAAAGTGGGTTTGTCTCCTTTCCCCATCTTCCCTTCTACCCCTCACCCCTGAGGATTGATTTAAGATGAAGCCATGAGAGGCTACTTTTCTCCTAGGAGAAGAATTTCAGAAGCAAACATTTTGAGACAATGATCACATAGTCTTTGCCTGAATAAAGAGGGCTAGATAGGCAGGGGGCAAAGATATTGGAGTCAATTAATGTGTAAAACAGAGTCACCTTCACATATGGGAAAGAAAACTCCCACCATGCACAGTTCCACCCTCCATACCCAACAGTGTGGCGGTGAGGAGCCTCCACAGGTCAGATCAATTTCCAAAACTTTAATATGAATAAATGTGTCTGTGTTATTTTCCTGCCTATTGGGGCTTTCACAAGATTTTATTCTGGAAAGAATATGAAGAAATTTGGAGGACAAATTCTCAAGTTTGTGAACTGGAGATCTGTTTTCCAAAGTGTCTTCTTGTTCTTGCATTGACCTAATAGAGAAGATTGAGTTTCAAGAGATGAGTCCACTCACATTCCCTTAATCACAATGAAAGGGTCGGTCCTTCATTAGATGTTTAGAGATGTACCCATCAATGCATACAAACAAGCCAAAGAACTCCTCTGCTTAATTGATGCTTTTATTTTTGCTAGTGGATCAGCCCTTCAGTTAGGAGATCAATGAGACAGCAGAGAGCTCAGAAATAGGGGCACTGCTTAGGGGCAAGACTCACAAGGTGGTGTTGTTCATAAGATTAAAGAAAAATCCTAGCCTTTTAAAATGGAATGTGTTCTTGGTGACCATTCAGCTTGAATTCCCACCCAGGGCAGAAACAGCTTCTGTAAGATTCCTGATGGTTCTCTGTCCAGCCCTGGCTGCAACATTCTCACATCTAAGAACTCACTGATTTTTCTAGGAACCATTTAAATATTCGACTGTTTCCTTGAGTTCAGCTGAGCTCAGCATCTTTGCAACGTTGTCCATGGACTAGTTCTCCTCTTCAGCAGGACGAGTCCCCTTTGCAACCAACTGGCACTTCATGTAATGTATTCCATTAGTGTCACATGATGGGAAATTGTTTTTGGATATACAGCAAAGAGGAAATGTACCTGTCATCTGTTTTCTACACCTTTTTCTTTGTTATATTAAGTATATTTGGCCTTATCAGCTACATGACTTTTTCTAAGAAACAGTCTTTTTTGCAAAATAGAGAAGAATAGATTTTCAGAATGGATGGTGTTGAGAAAGTTATATAGTCCATTTTATAGATAAAGGCATTCTGTAGATAAAGAACTGTAGAGATTAAGTGACTCCAAGGCTACACTCAGAGTTATTTGCAGAGCTGACACCAGTGTCTGGCCTTGGTTTCCTGTTTCTGGGCCCAGTGCATCTTCCCTGGCAGCTTCAGATCCAGCCCATCCCTCTTTCTCACAATGAACAAACATGTCGGAACTGCTTTCTCTCTTCTTACTCTCTCCATTTCCCAAACCTCCTTTCACAGTTAATCCAATAGTATTAGAGAAGACTAAAGATACCAATAGATAATTGACTAATTTATGATTCATCCCTAAGATAACCTAATTTGATGTAAGTACAAAGCATGTTGTAAGATTATAAAGACATGAAAATACATGCACTAAATGTTAAGTGAAAAAGTATATACAGAATGAAACCATTTTGAAAAATAAAGAGAGATCCATAGAAAAAGCATTAAATCTGCCTTAAAATGTCTGCATATTGCAAGACGGTAGGATTATGGGTGGTTTTTTTTAAAAAAGTAACATCTAAATTTTAGAAAAGTTTTAGATTAAGGAAAATTCGGGAATATAGTACACCGAGTGCCCTTATCCCTCGCACCCAGTCCCCTGTGATCAATAACTTATGCTAGTATGGTTCTTTCATTATCATTCATGGACCAGTACCAATATATTCTTATGAACTGAAGTCTACACTTTATTCCGCTTTCCTTCGTTTTTATTAATATCCTTTTGTGTTCCAGGATCCCATTTAGGACACCACATTGCATTTCATCATCCTTAGGCTCCTTTTGGCTGTGACAGTTCTCAGATTTTCCTTGTGTTTGAAACCTTGACCAATCTGAGGAGTACTGGTCAGATACCTGGTAAAATGCCCCTGCCCTTGGAATTGTCTGATGTTTTTCTCATGATGAGACAGGGGTTGGGAGTTTGGGGAGGAAGAACACAGAAGTAAAGTGCCACTTTCATTGTAGGCTCTCAAGGGTACAGTCTATCAGTGTGACTTGTTACTACTGATGGAACTCGGAACACTTACCTGGAGTGGTGTGTGTTAGGTTTCTCCACTGCAAAATTACTCTTCTTCCACCTGCCTTCCCACACTGTCCTCTTTGGAAGGAAGTCACTGTGTACAGCCTACACTTAAGGATTAGAGCTATGGTCCATCTCCTTCCTCCCTGAGACTGGAGCCTCTATAAGTTATTTGGAATTTTTCTACATGGGATATGTGCCTATTCTCTTCTTTCTAATCTATTCTATCCTATTCTACACTATACACTGATATAATATTGTATATCAGTACAGATTCAGGGCTATGTCTAGGTATTTCTTTTCTGTTTGGGCTACAATTTGACACTACTTAGTTGACTTCATTACTCAGATTGTTCCAGTTTTTGCCATGGGATCCTTTTCCATGAGCTGCTGTATCCCTTTGACATATCAATTGTTATTGGGTGCCTTTTTAAAAAAGTATTTCTAATTTCTAATATCTCTGTAAGGTATTCTAATCTCATCTTGTAGCTTTCCTGCCCCAATCCTAGAATCATCCATTTCTCCAAGGAGCCTTGCCTCATTTTATTGTAGAATGGTATTAGAAACAAAGATCTGGGTACCATATGTGCTGCTCGCTCTTGGGATATTACTGCTTCTAAGCTCTCTCAGCTGACACAGAAAGGAAATACATGGGTCTATACTATTCCCTGTATATGTGTACCTATAAATAGTTCTTTGTGAAACTCTCTGTATCTATATTACACTAAATATGGGTTTATATTTGTGTCTCCAACTATAATCTATTGCCAGATGGTAACTGTATCCTCTGCCTCTTGTTTACCTGTAACCTCTCACTCCAACAGTGAGAAATTGTCTCCGTGGGACATATTTAAATGATTTTTCTATAATGAAAACATACTACTTTTTGTTTATAAAAAATGGTTAAGGGAAAGAAGAAAAGCATGGTTTCTTAATTTTGATGCTATAGAAAGTTAATGCTAAATACCTCCAAATATCATTATGGAAGAAGAGCATGGTTTCTTAACTTTTTTTTTCTTTTTTATGGCCATACCTGTGGCATATGGAAGTTCCCTGGCTAGGGGTTGAATTGGAGCTGCAGCTGCGGCCTACATCACAGTCACAGCAACGTGGGAACCTAGCCGCATCTTGACACCTATGCTGCAGCTTGTGGCAATGCCGGATCCTTAACCCACTGAGTGAGGCCAGGGATCAAACCTGCATCCTCAAGGACACTATGTCAGGTTCTTAACCCAGTGAGCCACAAAGGGAACTCTGGTTTCTTAATTTTGATATTATGAAAGGCTAATGCCAAATATCATATTAGAAAGATAAATTATATGTTAAAAATAAAGGCAATGTTAGCAATATGCTAGATCAACCTACAGGCTAATGTGCACTAAAACATCAGTGGATACCAATCACATGATAATTCTAGTGAATCTGATATAAAATAATAAAGTTTAAAATTGAAAGCAGTGCACTTAGGGGCCAATCAGTTACAACATAATCATCTGTACTGTTTAGTTCATATAGGATTTGTCTTTCCTGATACATCTTGGTCAAGATCCATTTTCAAGGCCTGGAACCAGGTCATGTTTTTATCCACTTGTCCTTTGGTAGGACAGAACGCCAGAAGGTGAACCTGAGCACAGAACAGTTGACTTCTAGGCCAGCTCTATAGGTTACTTCCTAGGTGGGTTGGGCAAGACACCTCACTCTCTGAGCCTCAGTTTTCCGTATTTATAAACCTGAATTCCAGTACCCCACTTGTTGACTTCAGTCATGTCACTATTTACCAAAACTCTACAGCTCCACTCTATTTATTAATGCTGTAATAATACCTATTGTAACAAATAAACCTCCAAAACTCAGCAGTATAAAACAATAAAAGTTTACATCTTGTTCAAGGTTAATAGTCTATTTTGGACCCCCATGCTGAGCAGGAACAGATAGAACACAGAGGTCTATTTCTGTAGGTAATGCATCCACCTTTGCCTTACAGTTTTCAAGGTCATTCCTAAGGCCATTTCCTAGCCAGCCATCTGAAAGGGAGAGGGAGCCTGGTGGAGCCCATCTGGGAGGTTTATGGCTCTGTCTGTAAAGAGTCACATATCACTCCCTCTTACATGCCTCTGATTAGAACTTAATCACAAGAGAAGCTGAATGATGCAGGTTAGCTGGGTATGTAGGAAGAAGAGGAAGTGGGTATGATGATCAAACTCCCTCACCCCTTTCCTGGGTACTCTTGTCTTGTTTACCCCGAGCCCCTGCTATGTGTTGACGGTGAAGATCTGGTACCCTTTTGTCATTTCACACAGGACATGTTGTTCTGCTACTGCCATCTCAAGCAACACAGGCTTTTAGGCTTTAGGGAAATGCTCTTTGAGGTCCTCTTGTAATGGCTTTAAGGAGTTTGCATAGGATCTCCCATACCTCTTGGTGAGGTCAGTTGTATCCAGGAAGTGCACTTCTGAGATGGAACGTTTCAGAGGCAGTTCTTTCTGGTCTTTATCATGTTGGGTATTTCCAGCTGCAGCTGCTTTAAATAATAAGGACATTTCCTATCTCACAAAGTATGATGTCTCAAAGAATGGCAGTTACAGGGCTGGTTAATTTAGAGGTTCAAGGGTGTCATTAGGAATCCAAGTCCTTTTCCACACTCTGCTTTGCCCATCCTTGGAGCATGGTCTCTGAACTCCTGCTAGCTCCACAGGCAGTGCATCCAGGCAAATCAAGATCCCAAGGAAAAGGAAGCTTCCTCTTTCTCTGAATCTCTTCTAAGAGTGAAGTCCTTCCCAGAAAGACCCACAACAGGTTTCCTCTTAAGTCTCATTTCTCATGCCCATGTCCAAAGCAATCACTGGCTTAGACTAATCTGGGCTCTAACGCTGGGGCAGGGGATGGGGTCACCCTCCTCCTTGGGTACATCATCATATGGGAGTTTGTGTGGGCTTGATTCTCTTTGTTTTATGTTGTAGTTGTTTTAAGCAAAAGTTCCTTTAGGAAGAAGCATGGTGTGATGGCAGGGATGTTTGAATGTGGGGCATCTGACACTAACTTTGGTGTGGAGTTTTCTGGGCAGAGCCGGCTGCTTTCTGGAGACCATGCTTTCTGAATGGAAAAGAGCACTGTAATCTGATAAAAGAATTGCTTTTCTGGTTTGTAATGGGTTTATGTTAAAAAACTCTACAATGGTACATGATGGATATTTGATATCTTAAAAATTGCCTTCATTTAAATAGCATACAGACATACAGGTATTCTCCTAGAAAATCCACGCTCTGATCGCCATATCTGTGTAGGACGAAACTGACTGACCCAAGAAGTCTGGGCAACCATCTTGCCTTAGTGAAAATTATAAGACATTTAGATAGGGTTTGCATCAAGGAATAACCTAAAATTTATCATATATAAGATTGTGCATCAGATGTGGCTTGTAGGTTCAGTCTCGTTGCCATGTTGTTGCACCTTGTATGCTTAAAATTCAAAATAAACACCATTCTCATTCTAATAGTAAAATATCCACAATATACATTCCCAAAAAAAAGGAACAAAAAGGTGTAGCTATCCACTTTTATTCCATTTATAAATTAACCATCAGGACTGAATTTTTGCCAGAACTACTATTTTCCTATGGTGGAACATAAAGTGTTGAAGAAGATGTCATGCAATCAGGTTTTGCTTTTGCCTTAATCCATAGTTATTTCCGCCTCCTGCTTAACTACTGTATTACCTTGGTTACATCATTAAATATCAATAAGCCTTAGGTTTATGCCTGTAGACTAATACAGAGTATTAGCGTTGAGCTAAAGTGATATTAATTTCACTCCAGTTTTGATGTCATGATCTTCTGGAACTTGAATTCATGGGCTTCGTTTGCTGGGTTTGCTACATCTTAGCCAGAGTTACCCCTGATTCCCTACGAAGTTGAAGTCTCAGCTTCTCTTTCCCGGTTACTATTTACACACCAAACACAGAATCTTTGAGGACTGGGAGTGGCCCAGCACACAAAGAGACCACAAGCTTTGCTGTTGGTCAGGAAAAGATAGGCGAGGCTGGAAAAAATGCTTAGAATATTGTGGCCACAGGAGAGTAGCTGGACTGAACATTAAACAACTGCCTGCCAAAATACAGTACAGTGTGGGCGTATTGGATCAATACACAAAGATGGCCTCTGTGCACATCCCATTTTTAATCACCCAAATAATCATTTTCTAATTTAGGTAGATGTAAGTCAGACTTTTTTTAAAAGCATCTTTTAATTCAATTTTGTTTTTTCTCTTTCAATCCAAACGTAATACAGGTGAATCAGATTTGCTCTATAAAAACTAAAGGATTTCCTACATATTTTCCCTTTCTTCCTTTCCTCTCTTCTTCCCTCCTTCCCTTCCTTCCAGTAGAAATTCTTTTTTTTCTCAAATGTTCCTAGCAATGCCTTCTGCAAATTATTCTAAAAACAAAACAAAACAAACAAACAAACAAAAAACCCCAGATGAACTCAGAAGGAGATTTCTTTCTTTTCTTTTCTTTTCTTTTTTTTTTTTTTTTTTTGCTTTTTAGGTCTGCACCTGCAGCATATGGAGACTCCCAGGCTAGGGGTCCAATCAGAGCTGCAGTTGCTGGCCTACACCACAGCCACAGCAACACGGAATCCGAGCCTTGTCTGTGACCTACATCACAGCTCACGGCAACACTGGATCCTTAAGCCACTGAGCAAGGCCAGGGATTGAACCCACAACCTCATGGTTCCTAGTCGTATTCGTTTCCGCTGCGCCAAGATGGAAACTCCCATATTGTTTGTTAAAGAATTATGCATTTTCCAAAAAACTTGTGCTCATATTCAGAATGGGTTGCTGGTTACCTGACTGGGTTTTGGGTGGTGTTACTACACCCAGGAAGAAACCTATTCTTAAAGGAGCAGTGCTCATTAATAACTGTGCTTGTCACTTTCAAGCCTGACCATGAAAATGCTTTCTATTCCTTGAAAAGGCAGTTTTCCCATCAGATCCTGGCAAAATAAAGAACTCTGTGAAGCCATGTGCTGAGTGGAAGTGGGCATCATATTTGCCAGGAAGAGATATTGTAATAAGGAGTAATAGGGATGTTGCTCCACCTTTATCATTGCATCATCTGATAGCAACAAGATGCCACTGTAAAGAAGACAGCAGCAGATGCTAACAACACTCCCCGTCTCTAGTAACAGCAGACCTTGCCCAGCGGATGGAGGAGAAAAAGAGACTTCAATAGTGAGAAGACTTTGCGGGAAGGGAGGTGCAGAGGGTGAGGTCTAACCCAGCAGCAAGGAGCGTTTTACCCCTGGCATTGTTTAGAATGACAACACAAGGTGATAATAATAGCAGATCAGACTTCCATCAGTCTATTATTTCTTTAAATTTTCTATAGCCAAAGCTATCACTTGCAGTGGAGGGCTTCCACCATTCTGTCCTTGCCTCTTACTTAATAAATCTCTGCTTCCAGGAGTTCCAACTGTGATTTCTGAGCTAGTTCCCATTCTGCATATTCAATACTGCATATTTCTGAAAACATTTGGATGGCATATTTGGGATCATAATATGAAAGACCTAGTTACTCTACTCATATGATTATAACTCCTCCCCTTGGAGGACTCCCCAACCCCCACCTCCCAGAATGGTGTAGAAGTTGAGAGAAGAGACACAGAAGAACCTGACTCTTGTGCCGAAGAACTTGCTTATGACTTATTTCAAATAGAGTTCTCATGTTGGGGAAAACCGATCGCTTCAGAAAAAAAAATGTAAGTGAAAATGGCACTAGACATCAGACGAACTCAAACTACTTAAAAGTGTGTTTGACATTCAAAACTTTGGTCTTCAGCCTGTCAGCTGACATGAGGAATTCCACTATGACCTTTGAGAAATTTTTAGCCTCCCAGCCAGGAAAAGCAAAGTAAACAAAATGAATTAATATTCAAATGGAAACAAACCAAGTTTCATATGACCATTCACCTGTGCTAAATAAATAACAAAGCATGTCTAGAAAACATGTGGGCAACATGTCTCAAAGTTTAGTTATCTTGTTGACAGAGGCAAAATCAATAGATATTTATAGAAACTGTGATGTACCCCCTTTCTGCGAGCCCTCATTGTTGGCAATGTGCCCCTTCTTTGCTGTGCAGCTGTCATTTTCAGTGCAGTTTTTCTGCTATTGTATTGAAATAATTGATATCTCCCACCTACACAGACTGCAGTCTTCATGAGAGCAATGTGTATTACCCACTGGCCTTGTACGCTCCTTTCTAGCAGGATGCCTGGTCAGAATAACCATACAGTAGCAGAACAGCTACTTAATTCATTCCACAATGACTCTCCCATGTAAGAAAAATACAAAGGGAACTGAGGAAGGTGGGACAAACATACTTGTCACTAAAGATAAGACACAACAAACAAGTTTTGATTCAGTCCTTATGGCTGACGACATAGGTACTCCTGTTCACCTGTGTCCACTGTCCATTTTGCTTTTGTTCCCAAGTATCTCTTGGTTTCTGGCCCTCCTAGCTGCCTTGACACCAGCTTCAGCTCTCGTCATTTTATCAGATTGTCTGAGTCTTGGAGCTTCCCTCTCTCTTTGGCAGCACTGTGCTTTAGTGATAACTTTCCCTTTTTGGCAATTTTCAGAATCTAAACAACATTCATTATAGCTGGAGTGTGAATTCAAGGGCAGGAGTAGTAAGAGGAGGCTGAAGGAATGAGCAGGGGCAAGAACAGAAAGAAGCTTGGAAGCCACGTTCATTCACATACTGACACAAGATTTTAACTGAATAACCAAAAAAGTACAAAATTTCCCTTGCTAACTGGACAAGAGGGCTAGTTTCACCCCGAGCTTACATTGTAGAGTTGGAGCTTCTGTCTCAGAACAATGTGGGAGTTACTGAAGTGTTATAGGGGAACAGACTGGGTTTTAGAGCAGAGCTCTGTTACCCTATAGACAGGGAAGTGGATGGTGCGAGAGTGAACACGGGGTGATCCTTTAGAAAGCCAAAGCAGCTGCTGGAGCCAAGGACAAGGGCATTCTGGACCAAGGGAATTAGGACAGGGATGGTGAGAAATGAAGGGATTGGAAAGTTCCTTACAAGTGGAAAACAGATATACTGTGGCCCTGGATTAAAGGTGGATGTGCACACTGAGGACAGAGAATATAGGTCCTCAAGGCACCTACAAAGACAAGTATAAAAGCAATGGCAGTAACTTTTCCCCTTTCAGTTTTACAGGTGATGGCAATTCATATTATAGATACCTGGACTCTGGCTAAACACATCTGGTTCAAATCCCTCAAATCCCTTCTCCGCCTCCTTCTAGGGGTATTTCTTTGGCCAAGATGTTTAATACCACTCTAAGATTTAGCCTTTTCATCTGTAACAGTGGGATAATAAAAGCTCCCACCTCAGATGCTAATGTGCATATTAAGTGGACTACTGAGCATAAACATTCAAATACATTAATAAAAGGATGAATGTTATGTAAAGTTATATGGGAGTTATGAGATGAGCTTCTTGCCTTCAAATACATAGGTAAGGTGAAAGAAATTACATTATTGCTTGAAAGTAAAACAGATAATTAAATTAATTTGCATATATTTAACAGCTGTACCAAAGTCTATATAGAGATAGGTTTAGATATTATTGATATGCTCATAGATACTTAAAAGGATGCAGTTTAAGAGGAGACATTAACAGTGATAGGCAGAGAAACTTAGCTATGTTGAATGCTTACTGTTTATTGCTTTATATTCATTATTTAAATAATTACTAAAGAATCCTGTGACATAGGTACCACTTACTCAGTTTAACAGATGTTAGAACTGAGGGTGCAGAGGGCTAAGAATTATTAGAATTTGAAATCAGACCTGGTACTTTAAAGTCCCTGCTCATTCTGATATTCAGGCTGCTGAGTAGAATTTACGGTGTTTCTAGAGTATCTTGGGTTTTTCTTTGTTTAGAAAAATTACCCATCTATTGACTTTTTCTTATTTTGGCTCTCCATGTATCCAAGGGAAATATTCTACTGCCTGTGTCAGTTGCCCTGGGGAAAATAAGACCTTTGCTTAATGATTTCCCCTCTCTTTGTGGGAGGGGAGAGCTTTCTACAACCAGCAGAATTCTGAAATCTTCTCTTTGGGCAGTGAATGTGGAGCGAAGACCTTAGAACATGCGGGACAAAAGGAAGAAGGTGACCTACAAACTACTGTTTTCAGGTCCTATGAGATTTCATTCAATTTATGTTTCTTTCACTTAAGCTCTGGCCTGTTTGGCCAAAGAGAGCAAATTTAGTAATTAGTCCTACTTTCAATCCTTCAGTCACTTCTGTTTTGTGGAGCATAATGATTTCCTGAGGAAAGAAAAGCCTCCGCTGCACATTTCTTAAAAGAAGAACCCTCTCCCTCCCCCACAGAGGTACAGTACCCTATTTTTACACTTTCATCAAAGTAAAATCAAATAGTACATAGACCTCATAATGAAAAGCAAGGCTCCCTGCCCTAAAAGTTCCCACTCTCAGTCCCACTCCTGAGAAGCAACTCTCATTTTTTTAGCCCTTTCTTCTGGAATATTTCTCCACATCTCTAAACAATAGTTATAGAGTTCTATTTCAGGATTAACCATTTTAGACCAATGTCTTTTTCTGTTGCTTCTTTAACATCCCCACTAAATTAAGTCATTATTTTTATAAAAATAACTTTTAATTATAGTTATATCTTCAAAGCATGATAAATATGCATTATTAAAGCATTAAAATGCATATAGTCAATGATGATAAAAATAGATGCATTTATTATAATAGAACTTTAGTACCAACTGGATTTACTCTGGTTTATTTAACCATCCTCCTACTGATACATACTTGGCTTAGCCTCAGATTTCAGCCTTTATAAATGATGCTGAATAAACAAAAACTGTTGCTAACTCTAAGCACACACGTATGTTCCTAGTTTCCTAGGAAAAATTCCTAGCAATATAGTTTCTAGCACAGTTTTTTGTCTTTGGTTTTTGTTGCTTTGGTTTTAGTTATCGACATATATTGTTAAACTTCTTTCAGAAAGTCTGCACCAATTTTTTCCACTAAAACAGGGATCAACAAACTTTTTCTGTAAAGGACCAGAGAGTAAATATTTTAGGCTTATGGGCCAAAGCAGCATTGAGGATATTAGAAAGGTATTTATGTAACAAGAGAGAAACACGAATTCCCATCATTTTTAATTAACAAAATTCAAAGTGTAATAATAATAATAAAAGAATATATATATATATATTTACATATATGACTGGGTCACTATGCTGTAGAGCAGAAATTGATGCAACACTGTAAATCAACTACACTAATAAAGACAAATACTTAGGTATAAAAAATAAATTTTTTTTTTTTGTAACACATATCTGCTAATAAAAAGAATAGATTTCTTTGGGGGCAATAACATTTTGCTTACTTATATATGCTAGACAGAATAAGGACCCTACAAATATATCCTCATCTTAATCCTTGGATCCTTTACATATGTTATGTAGCAAAAGGGAAGTTGATGATATAATTGAAATTACAGATGTTAAAGAGACTAGCTTGGATTATTCACGTAGGCTTAATTTAATCAAATGAGCTCTTAAAAGCAGAGAGAATGCTCTTGGGCTGAAGGCAAAGAGGCAGTCAAAGAAGTAGAGATTAGAAGCATAAGAAAGACTGGACCCACAATGATGGATTGTCCACATGGAAAGCATGAGAAAGGTCATGATAAATATCTAGGAGCAGAGACTGGCCCCTGGCCAACAGCCAACAAGGAAACAAGGGCCCTAGTTCTACAATCATAAGGAACTGAACTCATTCAACAACATGAATTAGCTTAAAAGTCGACTTATTCCCAGAGTCTCCAGAAAGGAGCACAGTTTTGCTGACACCAGGATTTTGGCCTTATGAGACTCTGAGCAGAGCCATGCTGTAATTCAGACCTCTGACTTACAAAACTATGAGATAATAAATGGGTGTTGTTTTAAGCCACTAAGGTGTGGTAATTTGTTACAGCAGTGACAGAAAGCCCAAAACATTGGGCTTTCAAATTTTGTGTTTTCTACCATCAAAATTGGTTGCAAATGTCCATCTGTTAACATTGATCTAAAAGGATTTTGTATATTTCATCTATGAAATGTCTTTTCACACAGGAAGCTATTGCCTAGTACTGATAACAATCCACAAACATATGATTTTTAATCGCACTTATTCATTTTGGAAGGAATTTACAGATTCTATCAGAATCTCTTCTGGATGTTTGCCTTTTAACATGCCATTATATTGCAGATAAATTATTTCCAATTGAAAGTCAGATGGAAGTTCCTCAGTTGGACAGTTAAATTGATTTTAAAATTTGGAAATTCCCCTTGTGCTTTCATCAACATCAAGAACACTGCTAACTAATTGTAGTTTTAGTTCAGAACTGTAATTTAGCCTGCTTCCAATTTGTCTAAGAATGGAGATCTAACTTATTGTTTTAACTTTTGACAGCATAAGACTTAGTAAAAAAAAGTTTGATATTACTTATGATTTAAACAACATCAGTTGTGGAAATGACTACTGAAATATACATTTCATATATAAGCACTTGTTTGCCTTTCTTCATGTTCATTAAGAAACATTATCAAGTAAGCAGTAAAAGCTAATTTCAAAGTTACTCACTATTTGATAATAGTCATTAACGGAAGTTCTTTTCATTCAGAAAAATTTCATTCCTGTTCCTGAGTTCAAAATCATCCAACTGATAGTGCTTAAGTCCACAAGAGTAAATGAAGTTCCCTACTGACACTGTTGGTTCAGTAACACCAGATAGATTCAAATGCTTTATGGAAAGTACATGCTGATGAATAATACTGGGACTAACCTTATGCTTTAAACACTTGAGGTTTGTGAATTAATAAAAAAAAAGTTTTTTTCTACTCCACACATTTTTACCATCATCAGTGAAAACACATCTTAGCAGATTCCGCTTCAGGTTGTACTGAAGTAGTTTTTTCTCAACTTCCTTGAAGATCTTAGCTGTATTTGTTCCACAGAGATAAGTAGGAAAGGGTAATTCTTTGGTCACTTCAAACTCATCACTGACATCTCTGATAAGCAACAACTGACTAGTACTGGTGGCATCTTTTGAGTCATCAAGGGCCAAGAAAATCCACTCAAGATCATTTGCTTTGTTTTTAATTGAGTATTGATGTTGCTCCCAATGTTTTCAATCCTTTGAGAAACTGTCCTTGCCAAAAAGTTGACAGTCTTAATTACTTTGTCTCACTATATTTCTTCAATTGCTTAGTCAACATTGGTAAATGGATTTCTTGCTTGGCTAATAAATGAGCTGCTGAGAAATTTTGTTGCAGCCTCATTTTTTTTTTTAATTTTTGTGAAGAAATTCTGTTGTGATTAGTTGTTTCATTTAAATCTCTCTACCTTCTCTGATTTTTGTTTTCCCATGATTTGGAAATGTGATGAGTGCATAATCTGAAAATATCAACATTTATTTACAACTGCTATAGTATCACTGCTTAATAAAAAGATATTTTGCCATCTAATTTGACAATAAAATAATCCTTAGTTCCCTATCATTAGATTACAATATTTGAAATCCACTTTTTTTTTCTTTTCTTATTTTGACATTGACATGCAATGGTAATAAAATAAATGTGGTACGGTGATATGCAATAGTACCAGAAATGTTGTAGAATTAGAACTGTCATTGTAATTTTGTAGTGAACCAAACAATGATGCAAAGCAATGAGACTGCAACATATGGTCTGTGTCACAGTTATTCAACTCTGCTGCTGAGCTTGAAAGCAGCCATAAACAATGTATAAATGAATGGGTGTGGCTGAGTGCTAATAAAACTTTAATTTTGGACACTAATATTTGAATTTCATATAGTTTTCATGTGCCACAGATAGTTACTTTTTAAAAAATTTTACTTCAGTAATTTTAAAAGGAAAAGCCTATTCTTTTCTCATAAGCTATACAAAAAAGGAAGTCAAGGTTTGGACTTTGGGCTGTAATTGGCAGCTCCCTGTACGAGAAGAATATCCTTTATTAACAAATCAAAAATTTCAAATAAACTTAAACCATTAAATATTTACCATTTATTTTCTTAAAAATATACTTTAGCAAAAAATAGTAGGGAAAAATGAGGAGTATGGAAGTGAAAGGGGAAGGACATTAACATTTTTCAGGGCAAGTCTGCTTATAGATGCACTAGTAAACTAAGAATTCTGTGTCACCATGAGTAGATGGCAGTAGAGTAATGTGAATGAAAAGTGACATTTGGATTTTTTTATCTTTTCTTATTTTAGTTGAGGGGAAAGATTCAGATCAAGAAAGTGAGACTGTTGCAGAGGAAAACATCTCATATACAGAAGGAAAGGAAACAGTCTCACCATGGCTTTCTATAGTTACTATGTTCTGTTTTGTTTTTTGTCATTCGCACAAATGATCAAATCTGACCTAGATTTTTGCTAAACCTGTTTTGTTTTGTTTTTTTCTAAAAGTGCAAATAAGGATTCTTTACATCAGTATTCTCATTACCTAAAAGAGGTAATTAGAAGAATCCCTTTATCTTAATATTCTACACTACAGCTTCTCTTCATTTTTGAAATTTTATGTAAATACACAAAAGCAAAAAGAGCAGTTTGTACCAAAGTAGACTTTAAGCAGGGATGGAACAGCCTAGTGTTTCAAGCATTGAAATGGGATTCATGGAGGTGGCTCCCACCTGACTCCCACGATTCACCTCCCTGTCCAGCCAGCCACCCCCTCCCCAGGCCTGTCTTCACCTCTGCAGTGATGTGACACAACATTTGTTTCAGGACAGGACCGGTCCCACCCTAACCTAGAAAAGTTATAAAATGGGATTTGGTGTTCATCCCTCGTGAACACCCTCCTCTGGCCTATTTCATAACTTTCAGAAGCCCCAATACCCAGAGTCTCAGATTTTGTATTTCCTTTTTTCACCCCCTATGATGCATACTCAAACCAGTACCTTCATGCTTTCAAGTAATGCAATACCTAGTTTGATAAACCAAGTTGTGCTATTATAATACCACTTATTAACAGAGCACTTATAATGTTAATGACGTCAATCATAATAACTAACATTTATGGCATCTTTACAAAGAGCCAGGGCCTTTACATACACTGCTTTATTTAATCCTCACAGAAGTCCTGGGTGGACAGTATTCACTGTCCTAAGATTCTAGATGAACTAATTAAGGTTCCAAGAGGATAAATGACTTTTAAGTTCCCATAACCACTAGATGGCAGAGCCTAGATTTAAATCCAGATCTTTCCTGCTCCAAATCCTGTATATAGATTCTAAAGAGAAAGCAGAGGAGGGAAATGAAAAAGTCATAACCATCTAAAAAGAATTAGCCTACTATTGTGTGAGCTGTTATTTCCTTCAGCTCTCACTTATTAATGAGTGAGGTAGCCAAGACAAGGGTCAATATATAATGTTTACGTATCTCTTTTCTCAATGAAACTATTATGTGGTGGCCTCAAGAAGTTAAATCTCAGATAAAGTGGGCAATATACAGAATATAGAAAGTAAGAATAACTCCTCAGATAAAATATAAATGTTATTTTATAATATATAGCCCAGCTGGCTACAATAAATTGAGAGTATAACTACTAATTATATTTCAAAGTCAAAATAAATTTTTTTTTTGTTCTTGTTGTTTTAGTTTTTTTTTTACTTTTCTAGGGCAGCACCTGCAGCATATGGAGGTTCCCAGGCTAGGGGTCTAATCGGAGTTGTAGCTGCCGGCCTATGCCACAGCCACAGCAATGCCAGATCCAAGCCGCGTCTGTGACCTACACCACAGCTCATGGCAACACCGGATCCTCAACCCACTCAGCGAGGCCAGGGATCAAACCTGCAACCTCATAGTTCCTAGTCGGATTCCTTAACCACTGAGCCATGACGGGAACTCCCAAAATAACTTTTCGAGTGGGCATTTTAGTTTACAACACTATCAACAGGAAACTCAAGGTCATAGATTCCTTGTCCTTTCTTATAAGAATTTTAAAGGAAAGCATCAAGCATTTGGTTGACCTAATAAAACACAAAATACTCTTTTTTTTAAGTCTCCCCTGCTAGCGTTTTGGTATGCCCCATTTGGAAGGGTGCGTCTCTCTAGTCAACACTGATTACTGATTTGGCTCACTTAGCATAGGATAGCTGCACAAAAAATATTTCAATTTTTTTTAAGAAAATCTATTTTATGAAAAGCCCAAGTTCTAAAATGGGTAAGTGATTGATATTTTCCAGTGCTTCCTTTCTTCATAAAAAGCAAATGACTTTTTGGCCTCCATTTAAATCACTATCAATTGATTGTGTTAAAGATAACTGTAGAATAGATCAAACAAAAGCAGTGCATGAAATGAACACCCATACGTCTGGGTGGGTTGTGTAAATGTGAACGTGAGTTGTTGAAGATGACTTATTATTTCAAAACCTGGAGCAAAAATCAAGCAGTCAAACGGTATTGTGCAGGAATATCATTAAGTGTTTGAAGGACAAAAAGGATCTGTGGTTTTTGTGCCGTGGAAATGTATATATTTCACAAAGCTAAAGGGACTTGTATTTTTCCCAACATGTAGGCTGTGTCCAAATCTCTGAGTTAAAGAAACATAGATTACCATCACTCTGATGCAGGTTTGCCAATGGTGAAAACAAATGTATACGGATGCCCTAATGGGGTGAAATCAACAGCAGCAAAGTCAGATAAGTTGGAAATGCTCAGAAGAGTAATAGTAATTAAATGATAATGACAGCTGAACAATTTACAACGTACTTACTCTAGGACAGACATGGTTTTAAGGAAGCTCTAAATGTTGTTTACTTAATACTTTCTATAATATTGGATTCTGAGACTCTGGGAAGTTATGGGCACTCATTAAGTGGTGAACTGGGAATATAAAGCCTGTCTGTCTCCATAAAACCAAGAAGAATCACAATTAGCTATATCGATATAGAACTTACTGTTTTAACAGATTCTAATTATTGGTAAAAAGAAAAATATTAACACCTTTTTATTTTTTTTATTTTTTATTTTTTTGCTTTTTTTAGAGCCGCACCCACAGCATGTGGAGGTTCCCAGGCTAGGGGGTCTAATCGGAGCTACAGCTGCCGGCCACAGCCACAGCCACAGCCATGCAGGATCCAAGCCGCATCTGCGACCTACACCACAGCTCACGGCAACACTGGATCCTTGACCCACTAAGCGAGGCCAGGGATCAAACCACAACCTCACAGTTCCTAGTTAGATTAGTTTCCATTGAGCCACGATGGGAACTCCAATACCTTTTAAAATGTAGTTAGTCATACAGGCATTCTACAGACAACCAGTAACTACATTCATATAACATATGATTGGAATTCAATGATCACTCCTTTGAGAATGAACATATGTACTGCATGTAAATGAACAATTTCATTCATTGCCATAACCCCCATTGTTGAATTGTACTCTTGTGTAAAATTTTGTGACTTTTTTTTTTAGGGCCACACTTGTGGCATATAGAAGTTCCCAGGCTAGGGGTCCAATTGGAGCTACAGCTGCTGGCCTACACCACAGGCCCAGCAACTCGGGATCTGAGCCGTGTCTGTGACCTACACCACAGCTTGTGGCAACACTGGCTCCTTGACCCACTGAGCAAGGCTGGTGATCAAACCTGTATCCTCAGGGATATTAGTCGGATTCATTTCTGCTGTGCCACAATGGGAACTCTGATTTTGTGATTTCCTGGCCATTCTATGCCGCCCGTGTTGATAACTGTTAATTGTTCACATCCTGTACTACCACATGATGACTTTGCCTCCTCTCTTTTAATTTCTATTTATTCTCTTTCTTTAATATTGTCCATCTGCTGTCTTTGATACAGAAGTTTGTTTTAGTTGAAGTCAACTGATGTATCCTTTAATGCATCATCACTATTTTTCTATATTTTCTCAGATCCATTTCATAATTTTATTTTCTTTTATTAGAGTCGCACCTGTGGCAAATGGAAATTCGCAGGCTAGAGGTTCAATCAGAGCTGTGGCTTCTGGCCTACACCATAGCCACAGCAACGTGGGATCCAAGCCGCATCTGCGATCTATACCACAGCCCACAGCAATGCCGGATCCTTAACCCACTGAACAAGGCCAGGGATCAAACCTGCATCCTCATGGATACTGGTCAGGTTTGTTACCACTGAGCCATGACAGGAACTCTTTTCATAAATTTTAATCCATTTTAATGCTTCATAGTATATTAACCTTTGATTTAGTTAATAAATATTCAGAACTGATATTGTTATTATAAAAATAATTATTGTCTGTTTAAAGTTAAAATGTCATTTCTTGTTAGTTACAATTCCAAACTTAATTATGAACAATATTAAGTAAATATTCATTCAGAAATGCACATGATTCTTATAAATAGTCACTACTTACTTACTATCTTTTGTGTCAATATTTATAGATTAACAAGAGTTGTTTTTACATGTTCATTGGGTGTTTGACTGGAAGGAAAGTCATTCCCAGGGAAGCTTATGAAAACATTCCTCCTCCACAGAAAATAGCTGCTATCAGCTGGGCACTTTACAGGCTGCCTAACTTATCTTGTCTCTCATCCTCATAGCAGGCCTGTCAAGCAAGTGTTTTTAGTGCCATTTTGCAGCAGGTTCATAGAGGTTATCCTGCTAATAATGACCTGTGCCAGGATTTGAATTGAGAACAACCTGATTTGAAAGCATATCATTTTTTTTCCACATTAGGCTGCAAAAAAAAAAAAAAAAATCTCAGAAGGAGGGGAAAAAAACCCCCACACTATTCCATGAGAAAAATCAGGCTGCCAAGGGATGCAGAATCTCTACCTCTTGTCATCTGTGCATGTATTGGGTGGGGGGCGGCTGGCCACTCAATAATGCAGACAAAACATCAAAATATAGGATAAGCATAGTTAGCTAGCTAGAATCCATAAATGTTTAAATCACTAAAAGAAGTCAGGTGTAATATTCATGAATTATCTCACTTCAGACTTGACTCTGCTTTATTCTTGACAGAAGTAAAGTTAAGATAGTGTTTAATCCTCCTTTAAAAGAACATGCTCCTTAGTACTTAAATATAGTTAATTTTTCACAGCTTTGAATTCACACCAAAAATTTAATTGCACATTTCTTATATAAACAAATGTCTATCGTAACCACCTTTTCTTTTAAAAGTTCCTGGAAAATATTGCAGTAATTTCTGACACTGGTACTATGAAAGCTTACCATATCTTGGTTTGATGGTATTCAATAGCAAGGTAAGTTTGGGCAAAAGTAGCATAATTTAGGATAAATGCAGTGAGGGAAGATATGAAGAAACAAAATTTCATATTTTTGCATATTTTAGTTACCTTAATCTTTTTTATTATTGACATATAGTTGATAATATTATGTTAGTTTCAGGTGAATTATGTAGTGATTCAACATTCACATATGTTATGAAATGTTTACCACCTTAAGTCTAGTCTCCACACAAATTCATTGCAATATTATTGGCCATATTCTTTATGCTGTATATTATATTCCTGGCTTATTTATTTTATAACTGGTAGTTTCCTCCTGTTAATCCATTTCACATATTTCAAACCCTCCCCACCCTCCCCTGTGGCAACCAACTGTTTGATTTCCATTATCTATAAGTCTGTTTTCATTTTGTTTTGTTTGCATGTTTTGTTTATTAGATTCCACATATACATGCGATCATATAGCATTTGTCTTTCTTTATCTAACTTATTTCACTTAGTATGATATCTTTCGATATATCCATGTAGCAAATAAGATTTTACTTTTTATGGCTGAGTAACATTCCTGTGTGTGTGTGTGTGTGTGTGTGTGCACGCTACAGACATCTTTATCCATTCATATGTTGGTGGACACTTGGGTTGCTTCCATATCTTGGTTTCCATATTGTAAATAATGCTGCTATGAACATTGGGATATATGTATATATATATATGTCTTTGAATTAATGTTTTTGTTTTCTTCAGATAAATATCCAAAAAGTGGAATTAGTGGATCATATGGTAGTTAAAGTCTTAATTTGATGAGGAAGCTCCCTACTGTTTTCCATAGTGGCTGTAACAATGTATAGCCTATGGACAGTGTACAAAGGTTCTCTTTTCTCCACGTCCTCAATACGTATTATTTATTGTCCTAAAAATTTTTTTATTATAGTCAATTTACAATGCTCTGCCAATTTTTGCTATACAGAAAATTACCCAGTTATACTGAAAAGCATTGTGATGGGTGTGAGGTGTTTTCTCTGTGGTTTTGATTTTCATTTTACTGGTGATAATCAATGATGTTGAGCATCTTTTCACGTATCTGTAGGCCATCTGTATGTCTTCTTTGGAAAAATGTGTATTCAGACCCGCTGCCTACTTTTAATCAGTTTTTTTTTTAATCATTGAGAGGTACGAGTTCCTTGTGTATTTTGGATATTAACCAATTATCAGATATATTATTGCAAATATCCTTTCCCATTTAGTTGTCTGCTTTTTCATTTTGTTGATAGTATTCCTCACTCTGCAAAAGCTTTTTGTTGATAATATCCCTCACTGTGGAAGAGCAAAACTAAGATGTAGATACATTTTTTTTTATTTTTACATTTGTTTCACTTGCCTGAGGAGAAACATCTGAAAAAAATGTCTAAGACTGATGTCAAAGACTGTACAGCCTATATTTTATTCTAGAAGTTTTATGGTTTCAGATTTTATTTATTTTTTATATTTTATTTGTTCTTTTTAGGGCTACACCCATGGCATATGGAGGCTCCCAGGCTAGGGGTCTAATTGGAGCTACAGCTGTCAGCCTACACCACAGCCACAGCAACACAGGATCCAAGCCACGTCTGTGATCTACACCACAGCTCATGGCAACACCAGATCCTTAATCCACTGGGCAAGGCCAGGGATCAAACCTGCAACCTCATGGTTTCTAGTTGGATTCGTTTCTGCTGCACCACAATGGGAACTCTGGTTTCAGATTTTATATTTAAGTATTTGTTCCATTTTTATTTTATTTTTGTGTATGGTATGAGAAAGTAGTCCAGTTTGATTTTTTGTTGATGTAGCTGTCTGTCTTCCCAACACCACTTATTGAAGGGGCTGTCTTTTCCCCATTATATATTCTTGCCTCCTTTGTTATATATTGTACATTTCTGGGTTCTCTACTCTGTTTTGTTGATTGATGTTTCTGTTTTTGTACAAAAGTTCCATACTGTTCTGATTACTAGAGCTTTGTGGTATAGTTTGAAATCAGAGATCATGATATCTCCAGATTTGTTTTATTTCCTCAGGATTGCTTGGGCCATTTGAGGTCTTTTGTGTTTCCATACAAATTTTTGCTCTAGTTCTGTGAAAAATGCCATTAGTATTTCTCAGAAATTACACTGAATCTGTAGACTGCCTTGGGGAGTATGATCATTTTAACAATATTAATTCTTACAATTTATGAGTATATTATATATTCCATTTTTTGCATCATTATAAGTTTCTTTTATCAATATCTTATAGTTTTCAGAATACAGGTCTTTTATTCCTTGGTTAGATTTATTCCTAGGTATTTTATTCTTTTTGATGCAATTGTAAATGGAATTGCTTTCTTAATTTCTTTTTCTGTTAGTTTGTTAATAGTGTATAAAAATGCAGCATACTTCTGTATATTAATTTTATATCCTGAGAATTTACTGAATTCATTTATTAGTTCTAATAGTTTTTTAGTGATGCTTTAGGACTTTCACATATAGTGTCATGTCATCTGGAAACAGTGACGGTTTTATTTCTTCCTTCTCATTTGAGTTCCTTTTATTTCTTTTTCTTGTCTGATTGCTGTGGCTAGGACTTGCAATACTGTATTGAGTAAGTGATAAGAATGGACATCCTTGCTTTGTTTCTGATATTAGAGAAAATGCTTTCAACTTTTCATCATTGAGTATAATTTTGGCTGTGAGTTCTCCTATGTGGCCTTGATTAATGTTGAGGTATGTGCCTTCTGTGACTATATTGTTGAGAGTTTTTATCATAAGTTGATGTTGACTTTGAAAAAGCTTTTTCTGCATCTATTGAGAAGATCATGTGGTTTTTATTCTTCAATTTGTTAATGTGGTATGTACCATATTGATTGATTTGTGAATACTGAACCATTCTTGTAAGCCTAGGATAAATCCCACTTGATCATGATGCATTTTCATGTATTGTTGAATTTGGTTTGTTAATATTTTGTTGAAGATTTTTGAATCTATATTCATCAGTGATATTGGCTTGTAAATTTTTCTGTCACGTCATTGGTTTTTATATCAGGACAATGATGGCCTCATAGAATGAATTCAGAAGCATTTCTTACTTTTCAATTGTTTTTGGAATAGTTTGAGAAGAGCATGTATTAGGTCTTCTTTATATTTTTGGTAGAATTTACCTGTTAAGCCATCTGGTCCAGGATTATATTTGTTTGGGATTTTTTTTTTTTATTACTGATTCAATTTCGTTTTTGGTAATCAGTCTGTTAATATTTTCTATTTCTTCCTGTATACATTTTGGAAGATTGTATGTTTCTAGGAATTTATCCATTTCTTCAAGGTTGTCCAATTTATTGATGAATAACTGTAGTAATCGCTTACAGTTGTTTTTATTTCTGTTGTGTTGGTTGTAACTTCTCTTTCAAGACTAATTTTATTTACTTGGGCCCTCTCTTTTTTCTTGATGAGTCTGACTAAACTTAACAATTTACCTTTTCAAAGAAGCAGTTTTTTGAACTTAATGTTTTGTATGGAATGGTTTTTAAATTCTACAGTGCTTTACAATGTTCAAAAGTTTCACACATGTCATGTAATCCCATAATAATCCTTTTTCCCCTATCTTTATATCACCCCTCCCCTCTGCCCTTTCCCCACTGGTAACTACTGATTTATTTTCCGTATTTATGAGTCTTCTTTTTTGTTTTATTCACTAGTTTGTTGTATTTTTTTTAAGATTTCACATAGAAGTGATATCATGTAGATTTTGTCTTTCTCTGTCTGCCTTATTTCAATTAGCATAATGCCCTCCAAGTCCACCCATGTTGTTGCAAATGTCAAAATTTCTTTTTTTTTTTATGGCTGAGTAGCATTCCATTGGAGAAAATGAAATATATGTATCACATCTTTATCCATTCACCTGTAATGGACACTTGTGTTGCTTCCATCTCTTGACAACTGTAAATAAT
Organism: Phacochoerus africanus; assembly: GCF_016906955.1. Taxonomy (NCBI): domain Eukaryota; kingdom Metazoa; phylum Chordata; class Mammalia; order Artiodactyla; family Suidae; genus Phacochoerus; species Phacochoerus africanus. Next base: position 43,990,343 of record NC_062552.1, read on the forward strand.
ACTGCTATGAAATTTGGGGCACATGTATCTTTTCAAATTAGGGCTGTTGTTGCTGTATCTACAGATTTTTGGATCATTGTGATTTACCTTTTTATTTGTTTCCAAGTAGTTTTTGATTTCCTATTTGATTTCTCCAGTGACCCATTGGTTGTTGAGTAGCATACTGTTTAGCTTTCATGTATTTGTGTTTTTTGCCTTTTTTTGTTGTTGCTGTAGTTGATTTCTAGTCTCATACTGTTGTGGTCAGAAAAGATGTCTGCTATGATTTCAGTTTCCTGACAATTATTGAGACTTCTTTTGAGGCCTGGCATGTAATGTATCCTAAAGTTTAACATTCACTTGAAAATAACCTGTATTCTACTGTTTTTGGATGGAATGTTCTGTATATGTGTATGAGGTCTAATGTGTCATTTAATGACCATTGTAATTATCTGGGTGATCTGTTCATTGGTGTAAGTGAGGTGATAAAGCCCACATTTTTCAGTTTTTCCCTTTATACTTCTTAATATTTGCTCTATATATTTAGGTGCTCCTATGTTGGGTATATATATATTTACTTCCTTCTTGTTGGATTGATCCCTTTATCATCATTATGTAATGTCTTTGTCTCTTGTTACAGGTTTTGTTTTAAAGTCCATTGGGTCTTTCTTTTCATTCCCCTTTGCATGTTATATCCTTGTTCATTTTCAGTTTAGGCTTTGTGTGTCTTTAGATCTGAAATCAGTCTCTTATAGGCAGTATACATGAGTCATGTTTTTATGCATTTTTCTATGCTATGTCTGTTTATTGGAGCTCTTAGTTCATTTAAAGTAATTATCAATATGTATGTACTATTATTGCCATTTTATTCATTATTTTCTGAGTTTTTTTTGAATTTTTTTCAGTCCTTTTTCTCTTGTCATATGACTATCATTAGTGCAATGTTTGGAGTCTCCTTGCTTTTTTATGTGTGTATATATTACAGGTTTTTGGTTTGTGGTTACCAATGAGCTTCATATATAACAGTTTGTATTTATGTAAATGATTAAGTTAATGAGCTCTTAAGTTCAAACATGTTCTAATTTTAAACACTATAATTTTATGCCCCTTCAATTTGTTGATACATTTTACATATTATTTTGTATATCCCTTAAGTACCTAATATACATATAGATGATTTGTATTACTTTTGTCTTTTAGCTTTTCTATTAGTTTTATAAGTGGTTGATCCATTACCTTTAGAGTATGTTTGCCTTTATCAATGAGATTTTTTATTTCATAATTTTTTAAGTTTCTAGTTGTGGTCTTTTCTTTTTCCCTTAGAGAAGTTCCTTTTAACATTTCTTGTAAAGCTGGTTTAGTGGTACCAAAAGCTTTAAGCTTTGGCGTCTCTGAAAAACTCTTTATTGCTCTTTAAATTTGATATAATAACTTTCCAGGTAGACTATTCTGGGTTGAAGGTTTTTTTTCCTTTCAGTACTTTGACTATATTGTGCCATTCCCATTTGGCCAGCAAAGTTTCTGCTGAAAAATCTTTCAGGGGTTACATTGTACATAAATAGTTGCTTTTCTCCTGCTGCTTTTTACATCTTCTTTTTCTTTTCTTTTCTCTTTTTTCTTTTTTTTTCATTTTAATTACAATGTATCTCTGTGTGGACCTCTTTGGATTCATCATGTTTGAATGTTCTCTACTTTTTCAACCAGGATATTTGTTTCATTTTCCAGATTAGGGAAGTTTTCAGCTATTAGTTCTTCAGATAAATTATCTGCCCCTTTCTCTCACTTCTTCTTCTGGAATCCCAATAATATAAATGTCAGTATGCTTGATGTTGACATAGAAGTCTCTTAAGCTATACCAATTTTTAACAATTTTTTTCTTCTTTTTTCTGTTCAGAGTAGGGGATGTCCATTACTCTGTCTTCCAGATCACTGGTTCATTCCTCTGTATCATCTAATCTACTGTCAATCCCTTCTAGTGTTTTTTTTTTAATTTAGTTATTCTATTTTTAAGATTTGTTTGCTTCTTTGCCATATTTTATAACTATTTGTTGAAATTCTCACTATGTTTATCCATAGTGAGAAACAAATTCTCCCTATTTATCCATTCTCTTTACAATTTGGTAAATGTCTTTATGGTCATTATCTTGAGCTCTTTATCAAGTAGGCTGAGTATCTCCATTTCACTTAGTATAGTTCTTTTTCTGAGGTTTTTATCTTGTTCCTTATTTTGGAACATATTCCTCTGTCTTCCTGTTTAGCCTAATTCTTTGTGTTTATTTTTGTGTATTAGATAAGTTGGTTACATCTCCAAAGCTTGGGAAATAGGCCTTATGTAAGAGACATCCTGTGGGGCCCAGCAGTATGTTCCCCTCTGGTCACTAGAGATGTATGCTCTAGGAGTATTCCTTTTGCAGGCTGTGTGTACACTTCTGTTGTAGTAGGTTCAAATACTGAGGTATGCTGATAGGCAGTCTAGCCCCTAGCCCAGTTGGCTGAAAGGCTCTGCCTCTTCCACAGCTATAAGACTGCCAGTGGGCTGGGTAGGCTTCCTGTGTGGCTAGTTGTGAGGCTTGGAAGTACAGAGCTGCTACAGGCCCACTCCTGGGTGGCGCTGGTCTCCTGCAAGTCTGGCTGTGCAATCTGGTTAACAGGAGGCTGTGACAAGCTTGCTGTTGTGTGGAAAAAGACCCTGGTGCTAAAAGGCTAGAGGGAGGATTCCAAAATGATGCTTGCCAGTGTCTCAGTGTCATCAAGGTAGAACAAGCTCCCCAAAATGCCTGCCACCAGCATCTCTGTTCCCAGGAGCCCCAGTTACCTCCTGCCTCTCTGGGAAACTCTCCAAGATCAGTAATTTCCTTTAAAACTACTGCCTCTGCACTTGGACCTGGAGCGTAGGAAATTTTCCATGTGCTCTTTGAGAAAATACTCTCTGTAGCCTTCCAGCTTTCCCAAACTTAAGCCTACTGATATTCAAAGCCAGATATTCTGAGGGCTCATCCTCCTGATGTAGGGTATCCAGACTGGGGAGCCTGATTCAAGGCTCTGAAATTTTGCTCTTTGGGGAGTACCTCTGCTATTTGATATCTCTCACATTTAAGGGTCACTGATCTGGGGTTGTGGGTCTTGACCATACCATTTCTCTACTCCTCCAACTCATTTTGTTGTGGCTCCCTCTTTATATCTTTAGATTAGAAATATTTTCTGCTAGCATTCAGGTTGTCCTCATAGATAGTTGCTCTGTATGTAGTTGTAACTTTGGTGCACCTGTGAGAGAAGGTGAGTGCAAGGTCTTCCTATGCCGCCATCTTGGGGAAGACCTCTATTCACTTTAATCTTTTAAAACTGTTGTAGCTTTTACTCTCCTTTACTTAAAACAAAAGCACTACATTTTTTGGATTCAACATACGGTGATGACAATAATAAAAATGAAATTATATAAGATATACTATAGAGTATTGAGAGGTGGTACTCAAAATATGGACCTCAATCAGTCAACCAAGCATTACCTGGGAGCTTGTTAGATGTGCAAATTCTCAGGCCCCACCTCAGACCTAGTGCATCCAAATCTCTGCAAAGATTCTTGGGAAATGCCATGAAATCTGTTTTAATTCAAGCCCTCCAGAGGATTCTGATACATGGTCAAATATGAGGTGTACTATAGATCACTATACTCAACATGAGGTCCTCAGACTGGCAGCATCAGCATCACCTGTGTGTAGAATCTTGGACTACATTACAGCCTATTGCAATTATACTTTATAAGATTCTCATGTTATCAGTACCCATACTAAATAAAGACCTAGGTAAGATCTCACTGGACAAGTAACTACAATCTATTCCATTCATATGTTACTTGTCCTAAAATTTCTGATGTTCACCTACTATGAACAAAAAATGATTCTCTGATTTTGACAGTTTTAATTCTAACCTGCAATTTCACATACGGAAAATGAAACCTAGGGAGTAATTAAAAGTGTAACCCACTGATGGGCTAAGTCCTTTATAATCCCTAGATGATATGTGGAGTCTGTACCATCTCTTCCAGTATTGGTGTGCAACTTCTCCTTTACTGACCTTGCCAAGTGCTAAATTATTTGCTTCATTCAATCTTTTGGCTTAAAGCATTGAAGCCTTTTATCAACATGAAGTTAACAGATCCATTACACTTCTACCAGTCAATACTGAGACTAGAATTAATTTATAAGAAATTAAGATGTTGTGAAATAAGTATTGGTTATGAGTCACAGGTCTGCTATTTAGCCCTGATATAAATATGGATTAATTGTGATTTTTGACAGTTCATTGGTTGCTCTGAAGCTCAGTTTATTGATATGAGAAACATGAGAAAAACTGAATCAATAATTTAAAGTTGTCTTGGATTCCAACTCAATGATTCAGCGATCACTTAAGATACTTAGATGGCCAAAACGAAGTCACCAAACAGGTTTGCTTTGCAGGGACTGAAGAAATAGAAAAGAAAGGTTCAGCACGAAGAGAAAGTCACTGGGGATACACTGTGTAAGCAGGTACACAGAAATACCACCAATTCTTCTTCCCTGGTATGTAAACAAGTACTAATAGGGCCACCGAGGCAGGATCCTTTAATGGACTCTTTTCTATAAGCATTAACGTTTGAATGTACATGTTATCACATCCTTGTTTGAATTTCAGGAATATCTGTGCCCTCCACTCACCATAATTTCTGGCTCCCTTAGTGGAATTCTTGTTCCCTTTCTGAGGCAGTGTTGGGCACAGGTAGTACAGGGGACTCTGACAGCAGCTATCCCTAGGCACAACAGATTTTCTTGGCATGCTTCATTTAATAAAAATAGTTTTTGGCACTAGCATAAAACCTTTCATCCTTGAATCTTAAATTATTTCACAAACATTAATTCTTACAGAATTCCTGCAAGGCAGCTATTATAGTCACAGATTCATGGAGACTTGAAGATAAAAAGGACTTCAGAGATCATCCACTTCGAGTCACTTCATTTTTTTCACATGAAAAAGTTGAAATCCCAGTAGGTAAAGTGACTTGTACAAGCAGTTCTCTTTTTAAAAATGCTAATGCAAGACAGTCATGTGAATAACTCCAAACCACAGAATGTATTTTTAATTACTGGAGAAACTGAACTTTTACATTTCATTTACTAGTTTTGGGAGAAAATTTATTCTGTCTTTTTAAAGGCTGGCCTGTGAGGTAGAGAAATGGGTAAAATGGGTTAATAAAATGGTGTGTCAATAATGAATAATTTAATACACTATACCTGTGAGCAGAAGAAACAATGGTATTTCTACTCACTTAATTTAAAGATATGGGATGAGGGAAATTGTTAGAAATGAATCTCTATTAAACCTGACAACCTCTCCTCCCATTTTTAATCCTGGATACATCCAATCACCTCTTACCATTCTGTCACTCCCTTTCCCAACCTCCACATATTCATCATCTGTCACTTTAAAGGAAGAAGGAGTTTGGAAGGAGAAGAAAGCAACTGACCATGAAGACAGCTACTGGTCTACAAGGATGGATAGTAGGACAGGATATTTTGCTTCTGTTTAGAGAAAGGAAAATGGCACAAATGCTACTGAGATAATAATATTTATCCTGTAGGTGCAAGGCATTTTTAGGGATTCAAAGCTATTTGAAACTTCATAGGCTAAGCAGAAAGACAGTTTATACATACTTAACCCTAAATTATTGGTACTAAATGCAGAATAGCAGTGCAAATGAAGTGTGTGGGACCACACAGAAAACATGAATTCAAAATGGGTGGATTTGAGAAGACTGGAGGAAGAATTAAAATCAAGTCTAGAAAAAATAATTGGCAAAAAATGAGGTTAATAAGGAGAAGCCATTTCAGATAAAAAGGAATTTATTTTACCAGGAGCATCATGTTCTTTCTTTCTCTGAAAGACAAAGAGAAATGGAAGAAAGTCCTAGGGATGGATGGCAGTATTATGGTGGAGCCAAAGGATTAATCTGTGAAAAAATAATGCAAGAAAATGAAGATATAAATCATGACTAGTGACAAGAAGATTCCACTTGAGGGAACTTACTTGGAGCATTTTGGGAGAATTTACTGCTGGGTTGATGAATAAAATGAAGAAATGGGAAACAAGGTTACATTACAGAGAAAATGAAGAAATATTGAGATTGATTAGAAGACAAGGAAGGGCACAACAGCCTCCCCTAATGCTGTGTAATACCATCAGCTAAGAACAGCATTGACAGAACATTAGAAGACACATGGATTTGACCAAACCGCATAATAACTTTACCTTTCTTATATCCTGAGGCTAGCTTTTTAAAGTCTTCTTTTCCAAGAGACATGATTAAATCTAGAAATGTACATTTCAAAGACAATACAATGGAAGAACAGTGACTGATGGCCTAAGAAAATAAGGAAGAGTTGGGGTAATATGGTAAATGTGAGTAAGAGTAATCATGATATTTTAAATGCTGATATTTTAAGATAAATATGGTATCTTCTCATTGAAATCATAGCAGGTTAGAGCAACTAGTGACTTTAGGAAGTATTATCAATATGCAAAACAGCATAGATGAGCCTCAAAATATTGATCCTGAGGGAAAGAAGCCAAACCTTTACCCACCCCCAAAACAGAGCATATAGCATATACATAAAACTCTAGAAAAACAAACTATTCTATACGGACAGAGAACAAGTCAGTAGTTGTTTGCGGATTGGGATAGAGTAGGATAGATCATAAAGGGGTTTGAAGAAACTTTGGGGTATTATGGATGTGTTTACTATCTTTTCTTTTTTTTTTTCTTTTTAGGACAGCACGCACAGCATATGGAAATTCCCAGGCTAGGGGTTGAATCTGAGCTCCAGCTCCAGCCTATGCCACAGCCACAGCAAAGGTGAATCCAAGCCACATCTGAGACCTACACCACAGCCCATAGCAAAACCAGATCCTTAACCCACTGAGTGAGGCCAGGGATCAAACCCACATCCTCATGGATCCTAGTTGGGTTCATTAACCGCTGAGCCACAAAGGGAACTCTGGATGTGTTTACTATTCTGATGCACAGTTTTTTGTTTTTATTTTTGGGTTTTTGTTTTCTTTTCTGCATTTCTGGCACGTGAAAGTTCCCAGGACAGGGACTGAACCTGCACCACAGCAGTGACCCAAGTCACAACAGTGACTTAACCATTAGGCCATCAGAGAACTCCTTGATACAGTTTTATAGGAGTATACATGTGTCAAAACTTAAATTATACAGTTTACACAAGTGTGTTTTTGGAATGCCAATTATACCTTGACAAAGTAGTTTAAGAAAGGAGGTAATAGGAATGACAGAAAATCTATTTACACCCAGAATATACAGTATTCATGACAAATCCTTCCTTAGATAGCTCCTAAGGACTTATGCCTTATGCTGACGCCAGAGCCACAGCAACACAGGATCCGAGCCGCATCTGCAACCTACACCACAGCTCACGGCAACGCCGGATCCTTAACCCACTGAGCAAGGGCAGGGACCGAGCCCGCAACCTCATGGTTCCTAGTCGGATTCGTTAACCACTGCGCCACGATGGGAATTCCAAGGATGCCTATTCTCTGATGCCAGTTATGATTTCAAATTACTCTGTGATTTTGGAACTTAATCTTAACATCTGAAGGATGGGAATTAAAATATCTATGCCACACTTTACGGACTTAAAAAATGAAATTATTTAGAAGCATTCACAATGTTTTTGTTGATATTGTGCAAGGCTATGGGGATACAAAGATAAATAGGATGTACTCCTTTTTCTCTAATTGTTTGCATTCTCTCTCTCTCCCTAGAGATAGGTAGTGATAATTAGATGGGTAGATGATAGATGCAAATCAAGTATGCATTACTCTAAATTTTATATATATATATATTTTTTTTTTTATTTTTTGTCTTTAGTTTTTTTAGGACTGCACCCATGGCATATGGAGATTCCTAGGCTAGGGGTCAAATCAGAGCTGAAGCCACCGGCCTATCCCACAGCCACAACAATGCAGGATCCCAGTCGCGTCTATGACCTACACCACAGCTCACGGCAATGCCGGATCCTTAACACACTGAGCATCCTGTGTCCTCCTGGATGCTAGTTGGGTCTGCTAACCGCTAAGCCATGACAGGAACTCCGTGAGGAGGTTTTTTTGTTTGTTTTTTTTCTTTTGGTCTTGTTTTTAGGGCCATACCAGTGGCATATGGACCTTCCCAGGCTAGGGGTCAAATCAGAGTTGCAGCTGCCTACACCACAGCCGCAGCAATGCCAGATCCAAGCCGCATCTGCGACCTATGCTGCAGCTTGCAGTAATGCTGGATTCTTAACCCACTGAGTGAGGCCAGGAATCAGGTCTGCATCCTCATTAAATTTTATAATTATGTTGTTAACAGAATATAGTCAAAGTACAGAGGAGGAAGGGGCTGATGATCTGAGTGTGAAGAAGAAAGAGTTCAATGGAGAAAGGAGTATGCAGATTCAAAAAGGAAGAAATATGTGCAAAAGCATACAGAAATAAGGGACTGTAGTATGGGAAAATGGCTTGAGACTTATTGGTCTTGGAGGAGAGGGTAAGTGTGAGAGGATCCTGAGTGATGAGTCTGATAATAATTTGAAGCAATATTGCTGATGGACCTTGTATGCTACCCTGGAGAATCTGGATATGAGAGAACCACTAGAGTTTCTAAGTATGAAAGTATATAATCAATACAAAACTAGTATAAATATATATTGTATTGGACAAGTAAAAATAGGTTAACACACTGAAATAATCAGTTCAAAAATAAATCATCAGAGTTCCCGTCATGGCTCAGTGGAAACGAATCTGACTAGTATCCATAAGGATGCAGGTTCGATCCCTGGACTTGCTCAGTGGGTTAAGGATTTGGTGTTGCTGTGAGCTGTGGTGTAGGTTGCAGACGTGGCTCAGATCTGGCGTTGTTGTGGCTGTGGTGTAGGCAGGCGGCTACAGCTCCGATTCGACCCTAGCCTGGGAACCTCCACATGCCGTGGGTGCGGCTCTAAAAAAACTACTACTGCTACTACTACTACTAATTCATCAATTAAGTATTTGACTTTTACAATGGATAATTTTGGAGTTATGTAAATAAAAATTGATACAGGAGTGCAACCACAAATGCCTACAATTTTATTTCCTATTAAAACAATTTTCGCAATATAAATCTAGATTAACTTATAGCAACTAGTTAAGTCATGATTATACTTCTTTGTTACTTAATTTAAAGGCTTAATATTAGTGTGTTACCATAGATCAAAGACTATTTTCTTGGAAAAATATTGACTAAATTTAGCTTTCTCTTGGGAAATAAAGGCATAAAATTAAATAAATGTGACTGAGAAATGCAAGCATAATTTTTTTTAAAGTAATGGTTATTAATGGCTTTTAATCAAGAAAATGGCTTACTAACATAAAGAAAAATAATTAACAGACTCTTTACAAATGCATATAGTACGAAACTTGAAACAGAATGAATATTTTTCCCCTGTTTGAAATCAGTAATTTTGTTTGCCCTTGAAATTTAAACAATATTTATGCTTATTTGCTTAGTATACAGAGCATAGTGTTGTTTCAAGGCAGATGTTCATGTTGGGAAGATATGCATTTAGCATAGACCATGAAAGTTCCTTGCTGGGTAACTTTAAGTAAGTGTTTGGCTTCTCTAATACTCAATTTCACCACTGTGAAATGGGGATAGTAACAATATTCAAGTCATAGGGTTATTACAATGGTTAGATTAAAGCGATTCTGAACTACAGAGATAGTGTTTGGTATACAGGAAACCTCCAATGCAAATTACAGGTTGTGGTTATTGTCTGAACTTGTTTCGGCTGATAGACCAATAGGGGACCAACTGCCTTTTCACACTAAATGCACTGCAGTCCTATAATGAATGGAAAAAGTACCACTTTGGAAATGAAGAAGTACTGTTCTGCCTCAGCTCTGATATTAATGAGCTGTGTCACCTTGAATGTGTAGTATGATATCTCTGACTCTTAGCTTTTTTCATCTATAAAATGAGAGGCCTGGACCATCCACTGGATTTCAAAAATGCATATGAGGAGTCCTGGAAACTTGGAGAATTCCTTAGTTGATTCTCATTGAACGGGAGACAAAGGGGAGATAACAGAGATGGGGATCAAATATCTCCACCTTTGTTTCAACCAGGATATCCTAGGGAATTAAAGTTTAGTTTTGAATTCCCTTAGGATTTTGCTTGAGCAGAAATCCCACAGCTACATAAGTTCAAAAAGCATTAGATTTCATAATTTCTAAGGTTTCATTAGCTCTATAGTTTTGCAGCTGTGACTATTGTAAGATCTGACTCCAAAGCCTTTCATTATTACAATCATGCCAAAAGTTGAAATAATTGTATTTTCTGGTTAGGATGGAGAAATTCATATAATATGTGACAAATATGATTCACAGCTTTATGTCTTTATAAAAAATCTTTTAAAAGAGGCATCATTATCCCATTCAAAATACAAGGACAATGAGATTCAAGAAGTTTAAAATCAAACCACAGATAAATGATAGGTTTGGAATTGAAACTCCCATCTGGCCAACTCCAAATACCATCTCATTCCTTTGCAATTAACAAGCCACTAATGTAAAGGCCAATAACAGGGGAAGAAATAGCCCAAGGTGCCATCCCACCCACTTCTATAGAGTCTGCATTGGGTCTTTGAATTGCTGAGTTCAAGTTTTCACTGAACAATTACTCCGTGTCAGCACCTTAAAGTATATCGGGATAAACGGGGCAAAGCCTTTAGTGGAAAGCTGTTATAAAAGTGAACACAGGTACATGATCTAGGCTAGCTTTGCTGGGGAAAGAAAACAATTCAAAGAGATCATAAATACAGAGGTTTAGTCCATCTACAAATATTAAGAGCTCATCTTTCTAGATATACTGAAATAGGGTAAGTCTGGCCAGGTGCTGAAGCAGGAAGGAGAAGGGGCAATTGTCAGCTTCAGAAGGAGAAGGCAGTGGTGAACAGAGAAGAGGTTATGTTAATCATTTAAGTTCTTGGTTGGTAGCTGAGTTCCTGTTCATTAGCCATCACACCAGAGCAGTCAGGTCTTACAGCCTCAGTAAGCACGGCCCTTATCTCTTTTTAAGGCTACCAGTTACAAAGACCCAAACTAATATTCTCAGATATCAGGAAAAAGTTCTGCAGCAAACAACCACTGAAAATATTATCAGGTATTATTAAGGCCACAGTATTCTACCATACAAGAATTACCACAAGAAGAACTGAAATTTCATGCAAGGTACAAAATAGCAAACACAAGAGTTGCTTTCGCTTCAAAGAAAAAAAGTGAAATGAGTGCAAATCTAAAAGGATGGAGAGTTTCATGATTACTAAATTGGTGTTCTCCTTGGCCAAATTACACTTATGTTTGATACTATCTACTGCACAAAAGGAGTGATCCTCTCAACACAAATCCTTCTGGGTTTGGGGAAACTCTAGAACTGTCCTCAATCTATCTGAGTGGCTGTGGGAAAAAGAAGATTCAAATAATAGAGATAACAATTGCCATCAACTCTAAAAGGTATAACTGAAGATGGGAAGTAAAATAAAGTATTAATACCATAAAAATGAAATCCTTTAAGATGCTCAAGAAGGGACATATTGTATCTTATGTTCTTTTTGAAGACTCAAGTACCTAGATACAGATTCCTTAAAATAAAAACAAGCTCTGTACCTCTATAGCAATTTTCTTCATATTAAGCAGTGTTTCAGCTATTTTTGTCTGGAATTGGTATAACAAAGAAGCTTATTTATCTTCGTTTTATTTGAGAAGCTGCTTCCTTCCTGGCAGTAATGAGGTTGGCATAGCTGATGCAGACTGGATCCAGATTTCTGATGCATGCTTGGAGAGGGCTTTCCACATGGTAGGAAGTCTGGAAAGTGGTCGCCAGTCTGCACAGTTACAGTCCTTAAAGGGAAACCTGCTTCTTGCCTACTAGTCTGGTTGAGTAGATAGTAAGTGGCCTCCAAGAGAAGAAGCGCCTTCTAGAAACTCCTAGAACTTCTCCTCTTCTGGAATTTAGCATCATGATTGTTTGCACTTCCTGCTTTATTGAGTTGACCCAACCCTGAGTGCTTCTTTTCTGCTCCAGGTCCTGTGTACAGGGCAGACTCCACAGGGTAATGGTAACATGAGACACACAAAGCCTGTGACAGCTGAAAAGGAAAACCAGTAGAGTGATGTGGAAAACACAGCACAAACTTGGTGTTGACCAATATCCCAGGACCCAAGAGCAGACCTTTTACTCTCAGCCATGTTTTTCTCATGCTAATTCAAGCCATGCACTTAGGGGGTCACAGCAAAGGAAACATAATTATGACATGAAGTTTGGGGCATAGAGTTTCTGAGCCACATCTGTTGCTTCCTCCCTGAATATCTGATGTAAACCTCTTGTCTTCTTTGAGCTTCACTAACCTTTAAGGCAAAATTCAGACTAGAAAAATCTTTAAGATTCTTTCAACTTCTATAGTTTTAGGTTAGCACAGTTTTACTGATATCTCTTTTAAAAGATGCTTTAACAATCATAGAAAAAGTGAATATAAGAGTTCACTCTTCAGAAAAATACATCGACTATATAGTGAATACCAATGTGTAGGCAATAATAATACCTCCAACACAAGCTAATTTCTCTAACTGGGGTTTTACTGATGCTATGTTTAAATGACTTTTTCAATCTGTGATTTGTGTTAAATCCAATGGTTTTTTAAGTGAAGTGCTGAAAAGACACAGGTATTCTCAGCTCTGACTCCAATAATGACTATAGTTGGGGGTTAATTTGGGAAATTGCCTGAAATCATGAAAAAGACCTAGATCCTATTCTCCTGAGGTAAATTGGCTAGTGGTTGGTGTATTGCTCCATCGTGTTTTTTCTTTTCCTTAATCTTGATATATCGTATTGATACATGAAATAAATCTGATACATTGTATTGATACATGAAACAAATGTATAGTTAAGCATAACAGCATAACCTCATAAACCCTCAGGTTTATAAAATGTCTCAAGGATCACATGGCTAAATCTTTACTCTGTACTCACATCTCTCCTCCAATATCTCTGTAAGTAGTTATCCATCTTTTATTCAGAATAGTTTCCAAAGTGCTCTAAGATTCTGACAGAATGGAGGATTCCTCTAGAGCTGGAGCTGAATGGAGTTCCTGCACATCTCCCCTTGTAAGGCTTGTCCTATATTTGCATGCTCTGCCCCAAGTCTTATTATGGCTGATGAATGTGGGCTCACCTTTGAAACTCAGTATGTCTCTGCATCTTCTTCTAGATGTTTCTACCCCAATTTTCATGTTCTAATAGAAGTGTGTATTTTTCTCCTTTAAAACTTTTCTTTCACCAAACACTACTGTGATCATGTTATCTTACTGGTCAATATAACTGGGTTACCTAGGATTTTCAAGAACATATGTTTAGTTCCTTTGCTCTGTCGACTTATTTCTCTAGGCACAGAGCACCTTCTTTACACTCTGGTGGTACCTGGCACAGCTCATCAAATTGTTACTGCCAGTCCTCTAGATATTAAGGCACTAATATGGTTTTTCTTAAACCTGTTGTATTTTATTGATAGATGAAGTGAATAAGTGGTTAAACATAATGGTGTAATATCAGAGATCTTCAAGTTATTACAGCATTTCAGGAACCATCTGGTTAAATCCTCCTCTAATACTAGAATATCTCCTCCCCCATCCCTCTAAGTGGCCACACAATGCATATTCAGAATATTTTTAAGAATTCTATAAGGTTCTTCCCACATCCTCGTGGATACTAGTCAGGCTCGTTACCACTGAAGTTACTAGTCAGAAGTTCCCACAGTGGAACTTCTCAGTTACTCAATAGTCTTTTGATATTGACTCTCAGTTTTATATTAAAATAAATTATCTTAAAAAAAAGAATTCTACAAGGTTCTAGTAATAGCTAAAAGATGGGAAAAAAAAAACCTAAGTATCCAAAACAGATAAATGGATAAATAAAATCTGGTGTGTATGTGTGTGTGTATACATAAAATGTGTATATATATATATATATATACACACACATAATGTGTGTATATATATATATATCTATAGCATAATAGATATATGATGTGATGTGTTTTATATATATATAAATATATATATAAATATATATAATATTACTGAGCCATAAAAGGAAATGATGTTCTGAAACATGATATAGCTTGGATAAATCCTGAAAACATTTTACTAAATGAAATAAGCAAGATACAAAAGGACAAATATTGTATAATCCCACTTAATATATGAAAGATCTAGAATAGCAAATACACAGAAAAGACAGAATGGGGTTACCAAGGATTGGGGGAAAAGGAGAATGGGAAATCATTGCTTAATGATTAGAAATTCTGTTTGGGGTGATGAAAATGTTTTAGAAATAGAGTGATGTTTGCACAAAATTATGAATGTAAGTGATATCAATGAATTGTACACTTAAAAATAGTTAAAATGGTAAATTTTGTGTTATGGATATCTCACCATAATAATAAGAACAATTTACAAAGTATATAAGTATGGTTTCCTGATGTTTTTGCAGCCCATGTTATAATTCTCTCAGGGCAGAAGCTAGCTTGGACATTTACTTCTGGGCTAATGCTGTGAGTGGAGCTTTTTGAAGTAGGCATTCCGGTCCAGAACTTAGAGTATATTTTTTAATACATAGGTTGTATATACCCAAGAGTGTTTGGGTGCATATTATTATGCAAACAAGTGTCTACACAAGTAGGTTTTCTACTGAAAGATCTCACTGGAAATGATTCATATGTAATTTTTGTTAGTGGCCATTTTAATGAAGTTTGACACCTTATGCTGAGTTGATGATTTTCAACAGCAAGGTAAATGCAGACAAAATTACTATTATTGAGGATAAATGAGCCAGAAAGCACATAGTTGAAACAAATAATTATTGGAACATAGCTTGTAAAATTGAAAACAGTCTAGAACTTTTCATTCTCAGATGATATCACCATGGTAGGTTGGTAAGGGGATGTGAAAACATATTAACATTTCTGTGACATTTAAAATTTGGACACAGATACTGAACAATTTCTTCAATTAATTCACTAATTGAAGTACGTGCAAATAGTAATATAAATCACGAAGATAACAAATCTAGTTTATAAAGTGTATAAACTACTAGAGAAAATCAGATTGACCCTACATGAGTGAGGTCTAAAGGAAATGTGCTATTTGTCTCTGCACTGTAATTCCATCGCTTGTCCTTCTATTGACCGGATCTTTCTTTCCAGTCAGGGTACCCGAATCCCAAGCAACGACCGCTGGTCTCACAGTAATCAGTAGCCACAAGATCAAAATGAAGTCAAGCTGATTCCTTCCTGCACTTGTCTTACTGAGGAAAAGATGGAAAGGACTTCCCTGGCATGCTTCATTTCACAAAAATAGTTTTGGGCGCATTTCATCCTTGCGTCTTAAATTATTTCACAAACATTAATTCTTGTGGAATTCCTCCAAGGCAGATATTACAGAGTCACGAATTCATGGAGACCTGAGGATAAAAAGTACTTCAGAGATCATCCACTTCAAGTCACTTCGTTTTTTACAAAAAAAAAACCCTGAAATCCTTGAAGGTAAGGTGACTTGCCCAAGCAGTTCTCTTTTTAAAAATGTGAATGTGAGACAGAATAACGCCAAGCCATAGAATCCATTTTTAACTACTGGAGAAATTAAAATTTAAATCGCATTTACCAGTCTTAGGAGGAGGTTTATTCTTTTTAAAGCCAGACATAAGGGGTAGAGAAAAGGGTAGAGATAAGTTCATAAAATGATGTGTCAATAATGAATGATAATTTAAAATACTACACCACTAAGTAGAAGAAACAATGTTATTTCTACTCACTTAAGATTCTAAGCTCTAAGACTATGAGCCTATCATTTTTCAAGTAGGAGATGCATGGATAAGAAGCCTGAGGGAATGATGCCTGCAAAGAGGGGAACCTTCTGTTAACAGAAATGGGGGAAGATTACCTGACACTGTGTAAGCCCTGATATTCTGTCAATACTGAGGCC
Source organism: Phacochoerus africanus (assembly GCF_016906955.1). NCBI lineage: Eukaryota > Metazoa > Chordata > Mammalia > Artiodactyla > Suidae > Phacochoerus > Phacochoerus africanus. The sequence goes on from NC_062552.1 coordinate 44,006,426, forward strand.
AACTTCCCCTTCACCATTCTGTCTTCCTTGCTTCAACCTTTACATAAATACGTGTGTACATTTTTTTCTTATATTACCTTGAATTGTATATCTATCACTTGGAATAGAGAATCTTATCAAAAGCTCAGGAAAAAACAACTTAGGTGACAAGCTCACAAGATAAACTATTAACCTAAAATAATTTACTATGCTTATGTGTCACTGTATTGAAATACATAAAAATAATAAAATAAATCAAAAGTAAATCAAGTTTGGGGTTAGTAGATGTAAATGATTACATTTAGAATGGATAAGCAATGAGATCCTACTGCATAGCGCAGGGAACTATAGCCAATCACTTGGGTATATGATGGAAGACACTCTGAGAAAAAGAATGTGTGTATATGTGTGTATATATATATACATACATATATATATATATATATATATATATATATATATATGACTGGGTCACTTTGCTGTACAGCAGAAATTGGTGCAACACTGTAAATCAACTATAATTTAAAAAAATGTATTAAAGTCATAAAAAAATTTTTAAAGCAATAGAAATAAACTCGAAGGATTAAACTTTCCTATGAGACAGAGATCATTGAATTTGATAAAAAAAATTAAACAGAGAAACCCAGAATAAAAGCAAATAGGCAAAGTTAAACAAAATTAATTAAATATTATTTTCAAGAAACACATCCCATCAAAATGACACAAAGTTGAAAAATGCAGGAGGGGAAAAAAAGGACCAAGTAAAAACTTATTTTAAAAATTAGTGTGACAATATTAATGAAACAAAAAATAGAATTCAATGTGAAGATTATTTATTTGGCTAAAGAGGCCTTTTTTATTATGACTCAAGATCTGTTTTCCTAAGAACTTATAACAATCCTTTATTCCTAAACAACAAGCCTAATCAAGACTTTATTCTTCTGGCCATATCAGTTTATAAGATGCAAAGCAAACCCAATGAAATATAAAAATTAGTAGATAAAGTCATAATCAAAATAAGAGACATTAATACTTCCTATCAGTGTCATCAGATCAAGAAGTGTGACCATAATGTGAGCAAACATGACTCATGGGATGGAGTCAGAAAGAAACTGTATTTGGCATCTCATTGTCCTATTGCTATTTTCCCCTTTTACTCAGCTCTGGTTAACTGGGCAGCCTTATGATTCACCTTAAAGGCATAATTCCTGTTTAATTTGTTAAACAGAGTTTCATTTCAGTCATTAAAATGTCTAGTCTGACGTAGTTATTGAAAACTCTTTTTTTCTTTTTTTGCTTTTTAGGGCCACACCTGCAGCATATGGAAGTTCCTAGGCTAGGAGTCGAATTGGAGCTGCAGCTGCTGGCCTACATCACAGCCACAGGAATGCAGGATCTGAGGCACATCTGCAACCTACACTACAGCTCACGGCAACGCCGGATCCTTAACCCACTGAGCAAGACCAAGGATCGAACCTGCGTCCTTGTGGTTACTAGTCAGGTTCGTCACCACTAAGCCACAATGGGAACTCCTGGAGGTTTCTTTAGCCAGTATGTTGTGCTTTATTTAGCTCCTTGGTCTTGACTCAAGGAGTGATGTGGCTGAGGGGTAGCACATTCCTCATTCTTTTCTCTTTGGAAGAGAGGATTGACTCAGAGCAGAGTTCAATCTAGAGATATTCTCTTCAACAATTCCCCCCAAATTCAACTACTGACTCTAAGAGCCTAGATGTGAGAGAGGTACAATTTCCTTTGACAATTCTGTCACTTGACTTTGAGATGTAATATTTAGTGTTTATGAGTATCAGCCCAAACTTCCATTTTCACATCTTCTGATATAAGTAATAATGGAAAATTTTTGAATAACAATTTATTCTCTCACTCTACCTCCCAACTGATTCTTAGAGAAAGAGTTTAGAGCCTTAAATGCATTTAGTAGCAAATGACATAATAAATAGATTAAGCCTTTAATTTGAGAAGTTAGAAAACAGTTCCAAGTACTCAGAGAGATAGAATAAACAAAGATAAATTCAGGCTTTATATAATAGAAAAAAAATGTAAAGGACATGATTTAAAAATCCAAAAAGTAGATATAAAAATATATACTAATAAACAAAATATTAAAAACTCTAGCAAGTCTAATTAACAGGAAAAGGGAGAAATCACTAATAATCTACATCAGGAAAAAGAAACAGGATATAATTACAGATGTTGAAGAAAAGGAAAATAAGAAGAAAGTACTATGTGCAGACTTATACCAAAATGTATGAAAATCTAGAGTGAATAATCATTATCTAGGAAAATATGAGTGACCAAAAATGACTGTAGAACAAGTAAAATATCTTAATACCTTAATAAAATAGCAACAGAATTTTTCAGTGAAAAAGCATTTAGAGCAGAAGTGCTTTAAATGATATCTTAGCATATAAGTTCAACCAAATCGTCCTATGAGGCACTTAAAGAGTATCTAATAATTCCTTTCTTTCACAGCAAAGAAAAAGATTAAAGCTTTCTTTCTTTCTTTTTTTTTTTTTTTGGTTGTTGTTGTTGCTATTTCTTGGGCTGCTCCCGCGGCATATGGAGGTTCCCAGGCTAGGGGTTGAATTGGAGCTGTAGCCACCGGCCTACGCCAGAGCCACAGCAACGCGGGATCCGAGCCGCGTCTGCAACCTACACCACAGCTCACGGCAACGCCGGATCGTTAACCCACTGAGCAAGGGCAGGGACCGAACCCGCAACCTCATGGTTCCTAGTCGGATTCGTTAACCACTGCGCCACGACGGGAACTCCAGATTAAAGCTTTCTTACTCATCACAAGGCTACTATTAGCACCAATCTAATAATACAAGACTCTCACAAAAACCCACTAATAGCTCGAGGTGGTCACAAAAGAACACAAACACAGTTTTAAAAATCAGCAAATTAAATACTTTACTTGTTAAAAGATCCATATAGCATAACCAAGAATATTTATCCCCAACTGCAAACATGATTCAGCATTAAGGAATTCCTTTCAGTTTACAAGAGAAATAATATTTCAAATAATAGGGAGCAAAGACTGGTTATTCTATAAACAGTATGTTATAAATGGATACCCAAATGGGAAAAACTAATGTTATAATGCCATAGCTCATCATATACAAAAAAAAAAAAAAAAACTCCATACAAATTAACTATCTATATTTAGAAGTTCAAAGAGATGGTTAGAGGAAAAAAAAAAAAGAATTCCTCCTGGTATAGCAAAAGTCCTGATAATTAATGCTCTAAGCCCAAAGGCCCTAAAATAAAAGATTGATAGATGTAACTTAATGGATAGCAACACGTCCTGTAAAATGAAAGCTATAGTAAATAAAGTGAAAGGCAAACCCTGCGTTAGGAGAAAATATTTGTAAAAGAAAAAAACCTATAAAAGTTTTCTAAATTTAGTATGTTTTTAAAATGTTAACTTTTAAAAAGGCAATTCAACAGGAAATGGAGCAAATAAGTATTTATAATTAGAAATTACTAATGATTGCTAATAAAAGGTTGAACTCAATCACACAGGTAATCGGGGAAAACATATTAAAACAAAAATGGTTGTACCATTTCCTGCTTGGATGATTGGGGGAAAATGAGAGAACAGTGAGATTTTGCAAGGGTATGGGGCAGCTGGCATTCTTATTCATGAATGTGTGAATTGATGCAGTTTTCTGGAGAATTATTTGACTAAATCTATGAAGTTAAAAACAAATTCCCTCCCTTTAGGAGTTCCCGTCGTGGCACAGGGGATACAAATCTGATTAGGGACCATGAGGTTGCGGGTTTGATCCCTGGCCCTGCTCAGTGGGTTGAGGATCCGGCATTGCCATGAGCTGTGGTGTAGGCTGCAGATGCAGCTTGGATCCGGTGTTGCTGTGGCTGTGGTGAGACTGGCAGCTACAGCTCCAATTGAACCCTTAGCCTGGGACGCTCCATGTGTGTGGCTACAGCCCCCCAAAAAAATTTCCCTTCCTTTGACTCGGTTTCATCTCAGTACCTTTTCCACAGGATCATTTACATGTGTGTTCAAGACAATTTATTTTGTTTGGTGTTGCTATAAAAGGAAAAAAATCGGGGGGAAGGGGAGAGGCACCTATAATTAAGGAACAGTTTAAAAGTTTATGGTATTAGTTTATTTACTGAGGCAATATATGGAAAGTACTTAGAGCAATGGAATAGTGCCTGGTACATACACAGCAGGTCTTCAATGGATATTTTAAAAATGGCTCTTACACACATGCAAGGCTCTTTATCCTGTGGTTCCCCCTCCATATCTGTTCTCTGCCCTTCTCTGACTCCTGGGAAGCTGGCTCAGGTTTCTCTTATCTGGCTGTCAGCTGGTGTGGATCAACCCATGGAGACACCCATAGGATGGGAGTGCGAGGGGCTATTTCTGGTATCTCTCCTCGGCTCCTTTTCTGCCTTTGTGACTGTATCTCACCATGTACAGCCCAACCTCCCACGGGTAAGTGTGGGCAAGCTCCCCAGGCCCACAGCTTTCACAGGTTTCCAGGACCAGAGATCATTCTCTCTGTGTTTCCTCAGGCCTCCAGACAGTAACTTTTCTTCTGTTGCTGACACCTGGATGCTTCACACATACTTTGCTGATTCCTTTAGTCCTGCCCATGCATTTCATTAGAACAGCCAGTGGTACACAAGCTATGTAATACCATTCAGCTATTAAACAGCGTGGGGGAAACTAGATGTTCTGACATGGGAACAATTCCACAGTGGATATGTTAGATTTTTAAAAGGCCAGAAAAGACACCCACACATGTATTATCCATAATCAAGATTTGCCCTGTTTTGATGTAATGCTATTTCCAATATTTAGATATTTCAAATCCACAGTGAATTATAAAAGAAAAAAAAAAGACTTGAATATATAATCCACATTTGGACAACTCAGTGGTTTAGAAAGCTTCAAATGTCAAAACATATAAAAGATTGATAATCTTAGAAAAATTATGCCATTCTAGTAGCAATACTGGGGCATTAATGCAACCCTGTCTTAAGTGCCACACCTCCGGGCTCTATGCAAAGAACAAGGATGCCATGGCAACACCAACTGGCTATTTATAGGACCATCACCAATCACCACACACCACAGCACAAGAGGATCATGCACTCCAACAGCTATAATTACTAGGACACTTTGGTTTACAGATTGAAGTGATGATCAAAAAACAGACTGTGAAGGCTTAGAAAGTTCTTAGGTTGAGACATACAGATGCCAAATTTAAATTCTATCAGTTCCAAACCTCAGGAGTTCCCCAGGTGAGGTCTGATACTGAGGCCCATACGTGGGGGCCAGAGGAGATCAAAGGAAGAGGCAGCCACTCCAGGGTGGCAGGTGGCATGTTCACTAAGTGGGAGAACTTACATATGAAGCTCGTCTTGAGTGGGCACAAGATGAGTAGATCTCTGCAACCCCTGCCAGAATCTTGAGAGTTTATGCAGAGGTCTTAACTGGTTTCCGTCACGGACACCACCCAGGTGGCCTCAACAACAGGATGCTCTCTCAAGGCTGCGGCCTTGAAAATGGCTCCCACTGCGGACACTGTGGCCAGAATGTACTTCCCAAAGATGGGGAGGGAGTGAGGAGCCTCCCATTGCCGGGGTCCAGCTTGCAGGTCAACCAGCGGTCATGCCCTCTCCATGACCTCCTCCAATGATGCCAAGAAAATGACACTGAAGCATTGATATATGAAATGACAACTACCTCTGCATTAAAATTGGTATGGACTCGGGGCAAATTTATCTTTGTGTTCTCTAAACCTCTGTATTGTTGAAAAACAGTTTTCCAGTGAACCCGCGTTCATTTTCTATTATGCAACAATTTTAAATAAAATTTGGTTCAAAAAATGATAAAATCTTCTAGAAGGGAATTCTGACAAAATTTTGGTAATTCTATAGGACAACAAAAGAAGAGAACCGTTTGACTATACACAGAGCTCTCTGAAGTCAGCATTTAAAAGAATGGATTTAAAAAAAAAGGGAGAATTTACATAGAGAGAGATCATTAAACTCACAAAACAGAGTGTGAACAAAATGCCTTAAATAGAGCAGGCAGGTCTTCAGCAAAATTGCCAGAAAAGCCCCAAACCCGGACTGTGTTAAGACCTATGAAAAAAGCTTAAGACAATAATAATATATATACACACACACACATATATAGCATATTTGTTAAGAGCAGACAATATCATAAGCTGAATGAGAGAGGCAGCAGTTTAGGGGAGATGCACATTTTTGTTAACCTGACAGAAACAACATACATACTTAACTACTACTTTCTTTAACTAGGAGCTGTAAAGAAAGGGTGTTGGGGGAATTGAAATTCAGTTCAGTACATAAGAGAAGATAAGAGGGGAACATCCAGAACCTTTAAATGGTGTTCAGTTTTCAGATACCGAAAGACTATGTTCTAATATATTCTATTAATGTAAATTTTAAATGTGATTAAAAAAACCACAGTTGGTAACCTTTCCGAATAGGAGGGGTTTCATGGAGGAGAACCAATATTTCAGTGTTTTAAAATAAGAGATAGTTTCTAAGGACTCAATTTTAGGGTGTGTGTATGTCTGTGTCTGTGTGTGACTCTTTTAATTTCTTCTTCTTCTTCTTCTTTTTTTTTGTGTCTTTTTGTCTTTTCTAGGGCCGCTCCTGCAGCATATGGAGGTTCCCAGGCTAGGGGTCTAATCGGAGCTGTGGCTGCCAGCCTACACCAGAGCCACAGCAACACAGGGCCCGAGCCGCCTCTGCGACCCACACCACAGCTCACGGCAACACCGGATCCTTAACCCACTGAGTGAGGCCAGGGATTGAACCCGAAACCTCATGGTTCCTAGTCAGATTCATTAACCACTGCACCACAACGGGAACTCCAAATTTCTTCTAATTCTGTCAGTATGTGTGTGTGGTTTTCTTCTTGTACAGAGATACTGTGTTAGCTTGCTGTGGTTGCCATAAACAAATAACCACAGACTGGCTTCAACAGCAGAAATTTATTTTCTGACAGTTGTGGAGGCTCTAGGTCCAAGGTCTGGGCGTCAGCAGGGTTGTTTTCCTCTGAGGAAATCTCTCCTTAACCTGTAGACAGCTTCCTTCTGATGCCTTCACATCATCTCCCCTCTACATGTGTCTATGTCCTAAATCCTTCTTATCAGGACACCAGTCACATCGAATTAGGTCCCACCCTGCTGTCCTCATTTTTCCTCTTTAAACTATCTCCGAATATAGCCACATTAAGAGGTAATGGGGGTCAGGGCTTCAACATATGAATTTTGGTGGGACATAATTCAGGCTGTCACAGATACTATCAACTTGAACTGAAATTTAATTATTTTGGTATATGTCTTATGGAGGTGATTTCTTAAACAATGAATGACATGCTAGTCTGTCTTCATTTCCCATAGCATGTTGAACCATCTAGGTGATCATTCATTATGTTGGGGGAGACTGGATAAATTAATCAAAGGTACATATTATGAAGCCATGCCTTCTCATCTCTGGAGGTGCTCTGATCCAACTACAAGATCTTGTGTGAACATTGCTACTGAAGGTAGAAAGGTCAGAAAACAAAAAGCGGAGGTTCCTTCTGTCAAGAGCCTGTGATTACAGAAAGCGAGCAGGGAATCATGATAGAGGGAGGGACAGCTGTAGAAAGACCCTTCATTTATGTCACAGGCTTCTTTCTTCTCCCAACAGGATGATGTCAAGCCCAGCCCCATCTGCCCTGTCTCCCCTCAGGAACTCTTATCAAGAACGCAGAGAAGGCTGGCTCATTGCGGTCCCGGCTGTTATGAATGGCAGGCTGGACCAAGATGGAGAGCCGACTAGTCTCAGAAAGAAGGCTTCCATCACCGTTGAGGCACCTGCCCTTCAGAATAATCTCAGAAATTTTGCCTGTCTGTTTGTGACATTTTTATTGTCTCGAGTTATAAGTGTGTAGCAGACATAGGGTATCCCTCCATAAACTTGGTAGCTCGATGACCATTTTGAATTTGGTGATGGACCTGTCTCAATTCTAACACCTTTTGACAATCCTTCTAATAATGTGAGCAGGTCTCTTCGAAATATCCTTCTGCTTGCCTGCTTGGTCCTATCCTGTGCTGATCCCTCAGGCATCAAGAAGTAGGAGTCTTTATGACCCTGGCCATACTTGGGAGCTGGTTTAAACTGACAATCCCCTCTTGACCTTAACATGGTGCTGGAAGCTTATGAGTTTCGGGTAGTTGAGGGATGCTTTAGGGAGCTGAATATAACTTAAGAATTTATTTTGTATATTCATATGTGCAGAAATCCAAATCCCGATCTTCTAAATTTTGTGAACTTTCTTTTTCAGATGAGTACTGTTTGTAGAAGGGTTTTTCCCAAGTTGTCACATTTAATTCAAATTTATGTGAAATATTTTACTTTCATTTCATTCCATAAATAGGAGGCAAATGAGAGGAGTGATCACAATTATTCCAATTTCTCAGGGCTTTTCCCAAATGTGCCTTTATAGACATGACTCTGTTTTATGTCTTGGTCTAAAATGTTGCAGCTAGAGATTCTCATACTAAGTGAAGTAAGTCAGAAAGAGAAAGACAAATACCATATGATATCACTTATATATGGAATCTAAAATATGGCACAAGTGAACCTATCTACAAAACAGAAACAGACTCAGAGACATAGAGAACAGACTTGTGATTGCCAAGGGGGTGCAGGGAGGAAGTGGGACAGACTGGGAATCTGGGATTAGCAGATGCAAATGATTACATTTAGAAAGGATAAACAATAAGGTTCTACAGAACTATATCCAATCTTCTGGGATAGACCATGATAGGAAATAATATAAAAATAATGTGTATGTATATACATACATACATATATACATGTATATTCATACATACATGTATATGTGCCCAAGTCACTTTGCTATAAAGCAGAAGCTGGCACAGCACTGGAAGTCAACCATGCTTTATTGACACAGAAATTTTGCCTGTCTGCTCACATTATTTGAAGGGTTGCCAAAAGGTGTTAGAATTGAGACAGGTCCATTACCAAGTTCAAAATGGTCATTGAGCTACCAAGTTTATTAAGGGATACCCTATGTCTGCTATACACTTAGAACTCAAGAGGATAAAGCATGCAAAGAGGAAGTCAACTATGCTTTAATAAAAAAAATAAAGTGAGAAACACGAAGTTCCCTGGTGGCTCAGCAGATTAAGGATCTGGTGTTTCACTGCTGTGGCACAAGTTTGAATCATAGTCCAGGAACTTCCACATGCCTCAGTCACAGCCAAAAAAGAAAGGGGAAACTTTTATGCTGTCAGTAATTGATGAAGAAAGGGCAAAAGTGGCAATCACAGTCTCTCTCTCCAGATTTCCAATTAACAAGTGCAAACTTAACTTTTCAAACTTTAAAACAATAGATCAATGTTGGCAGTATCTATGATCTTTCTAATATAAAATATTTATGAAGTAGTTATCTCTATTAAAAACAGAATTATCTGTAAACTTATCTAAATTAATGAATGCAAATTGACTAAATGAAGTCAAATGATTAGCATCAAATATTCTATGCAATTATAAATTACAAGTCTTAAAAATTAAGGTAATATACAGAAATAGCTCACTGCTCGATATATACAACTGTTAACTCTCATCACAGCATATTTTTTAACCCCTCTCTAAATATGGTATCTATAGTTTCTTCAAATGTGAAAGAGACAAAATAAAAAATAAAATTAGAGGGAGTCCCAATTATGGCTAAGGGTGTTACAAATCTGACTAGTATTCAGGAGGATGTGGGTTCAATCCCTGGCCTTGCTCAGTGGGTTAAGGATCCAGCGTTGCCTTGAGATGTGATGTAGGTCACAGGCACAGGCTTGGCTCCCGCGTTGCTAGGCAGCTGCAGCTCCAATTCAACCTCTAGCCTGGGAACTTCCATATGCTGTGGGTGTGGCCCCAAAATGTTAAATAAAGAAATAAATAAAATAAAATAAAATTATAGCATAATGATAATGTACTCTGAAGTCAGATAGGAATTAATTTTTAATTAAAAAATTGTATTGTATTTAAGTATAGTAGTAGTTCTATTTTTAGCTTTTTGAGGAATACAGTTTTCCATAGCGGTTGCAACAATTTACATTCCCACCAAGGGTGAACAAAGTTCCCTTTTCTCCACATTCTCACCAGCATTTGTTATTTGTTGAGCTTTTTCTTTTTTTTTTTTTTTGTCTTTTTGCCATTTTCTTGGGCCACTCCTGCGGCATATGGAGGTTCCCAGGCTAGGGGTCGAATCGGAGCTGTAGCCACCAGCCTACGCCAGATTCACAGAAACATGGGATCTGAGCCGCGTCTGCAACCTACACCACAGCTCACATCAACGCTGGATCCTTAACCCACTGAGCAAGGCCAGGGATTGAACCCGCAACCTCCTGGTTCCTAGTCGGATTCGTTAACCACTGAGCCACGACAGGAACTCCTTGTTGAGCTTTAGATGATAACATTTTTACAGGTGTAAGGTGACATTTTATCTCGATGTGAATTTCTCTGATGTTTAGCAATGTAGAGCTTTTTTTCTTTTTTTTTCATGTGTTTACTGACCATTTGTATATCTTCTTTGGAAAAATGTCTGTTCAGGCAGATAAACCAGAATTTAATCCTGGCCCTTTTACTGACTAGAAGTGTGACCTTGAGCCTAAGCTTCTTCATCTTTTCATTGAGTTAATGACATATATTTTATTGTGATTAAATTGAATCATGTATTTGGAAAAGCCGATTGTAGTGCCAGATACATAGAAGCACCTTATAAATGGTGCTTATTATTATTATGCAACCGTAACTAAATTTCTATAAATGTTGTAATGGATATGGAAAAGGCAAAATGTTTTGTGAGTCCATCAATTTGTTACCTACAGAAAAGGCGAATAATTAAAGTAGATTGCTTTTCTCATCATGTTTTCTCAATAGATGCTGCTTTCCTTGTGCCTTCTGCTTTCCCTCTAAGTCTATTGATAAACAAGAGCTTTCTTTAGTAACGTCAGTTGACTAAAAAAAATAAAAGCAACAATCACAAAGAAAAAATTTAGACATACATAATGAGTAAATATATACTTTGAAAAATCCTTTTTAGTAAGATTCCTGAAGCAAGCCATTTCTAAGTGGAAAAATGCCATATGCTATTGCTCCATCTCCCTCTCTCTCTGACTACTGGTGTTAATGGGTAATAAGGGTTTTAAAAGAAATAATAACAGCTTTTGCAGTTAACCTGGTTAAAATAACGTCGTTATGCTGAAATTAATTTTTTAATTTGCTCTGCTGCCCCATAGTCAGGTAAACAGAGGATATAGCTCAGATGACTATGGTGACTAATTTTAATTACTGTATTTGTATTTGTCATTTCTTGAGAAAGAATATACTTATTCTCTTTTTCAAAGTCATGTGATGCTTTTTATAGTTTCCTATTTTCTGCAGGTCTTTTAAACTGTTTTGTTCTTTAAATACGATAATGGTAAATAAAGTATTTCAACACTTGTTCAAATGTATGGAAGACTTTATTCAAGACTATTGCAATAGGGGTATTGTTACAGGAGAGGGAGGGAGCAGGCTCAACTCTGAGCACAGCAAATATAACTGGGGATTTATATCCTGTTGCCTTGATTGGCTATCGAAATGAAAATTTAAACATGACAGTATTTGCAAAATGTCCTCAGGAGAAAAGCAACCTCCTACTTATTTTTTTCTATGTGATTCCATTTCCCCTACACTTTGACATGGTAATTCCTTATAACCATATACCATCTTTGGTGAAGATAATATTATATTTCACTTAGCAATTTTTGTTGTTTTTCAGAGGGAGAGTTGGTCATGATTTTTTTGAGGTGTGAACTAAGATTTATATCTTAGACTTTAAGCATGTATTAAAAAAAGTTTCTTTTGGGGTTGCAAAACTACAACAAACATCTTATTGTATATTATAATAGATAACTTCATTTGAAATAACTCATTTAAGACTGAAAATATGTCTGTGATGTCAGTATTATTATTTTTACCCTCATTTACAAAGAGGGAAATAGGGCTCATGTTAACTGACTTCAGAGTCATTAAATAACATGCTCATCGTACCAAAGTCAGTAAATCTGAGTCAGATTTTACACCTTATGACCTGATTTTTGTCATTATATAAGAAGAACTTGCAGAAAATTTCCAGTTTTTTAATTAGGTAAAGATGAAGAAATTCATAGGAGCAAAGAATGAGAACTGGCCCTACACCAACAACAATTAATCAGAAACAAGATGCAAAATGAGAACAATGTCAAGTGTAGTTCAATAAAGAACTATGAGATTTTTCATTTGCTTCCTTGAATTACAGTATTGTTATTCAGTTGTTGAATCCATTTGTTTATATTGATTATTGACTATCAGCTTCAGGACTATCAGTCTCTGAGTCATGACCTTTAACCCAAGTTTATCCCCACTCCTTGACAGGAACCCCTGTAAATAGTGAACAAATCCACTTAAGTTGCGCCAGCTTTGCCTTATTCCTGAGTAGCCAGATGTGATTACTTCATTTATTCTTATTTCCTAATCTTGGCATTTGACCATGACTTGGACCTGGATATATGTTTCTTTTAGTGCTTCATATCCTCCATCTTGATACTCCGTGAAAGCCTGATGGCTTCATTATCATTTAACTCTGCCCTTAAATACTTTGGATGCTTTTTCACCCAGGATCAGCTAATCTGTTAAGTCCACACCATAAGAAGTGAATAATCCAAAAAACGTTGTCTTCTATTGGTTTCCCTGGGTGAGCCATGGGGTGACATGGCAAAGATTGGGGGGAATATACACAAGAGAGAAACTTTTCAGGAAATGTGGAAGACAGAACAGGGCAGAGGGAGAAACCAGTCTACTGTAGGGCTGCAACTGAGCTCTAGGCCCCTATTGGGAACTCTGGGGGGTGGGATGACCCTACAGTGTTTTCCCAAATTGAGGTTCAGGGGCTTACCTTTTGTAGGCCTACGTCAGCCAGTCATTGGCCATAGCTACTTGCAGGAGTGCGGGAGGTGTTTCCAGGCAACCAGCCAAGGGCAGTTCCCTATTATCCATCAACTGTGGCATGGGTGTCTTGGTCTTGGTGATCTCGGTACCACTTCCAGATACTCTCTACAGCCACTCAAAAATCTAGACGGGGAATAACCTAATATGGAATGGAAGAATATGTGAGAATTATGACACATAACAAGTCCCAAATATAATTCAGGAATTGCATCATTACCATCAGCTGGTATTTTTTGAGTCCTTAATGAGATGCTGACAGCGTATAACCCATGGACTTATCCTTATTCACCAACACTGCCCCTAATGGGGATATAGCTCTCTGCTTTCCATTTGAAAGTTATTTGAAACCTCACATTTTGCCAAGAATATTTTGTGAATTTTGCTTTACTGTCTAGAAAATTGTGATTATTTTCATGTGCAAGCACTGCTTTAAATAACTGACCAGCTTAATTACTTAATTATTCTTTCTCAGATCATCTAATAAATTCCTTATGGCTTATGCCAAAGCTTGGTGTAGAGCCCTGACACACCACTGTAAACCTTCACTGTATGACTCTCTCACGTTGCGAAGAAAAAATAAGGCAAAAATTAACAAAAACAACAACAGTAGTCGTATTGGTCGTCATCATTGTCATCAACATCATCATAATAGTGCCCAATATTTGTGCAATACGTTGGAGTTTCCAAAATGAGAAACAGCTTTGCATAGGTCTTAGAGAAATGGGTTCAAGTCCACAGAGATTGCGTTAAAATTGCAGATCAGGTATTTACAAGCTGTAAAAATCTAGTACGTTGCTTAACTTTTCTGGGCCTCATTTTTCTTGTGTATAAAATGTGGATAATAATGGTCCCAAATCACCTAATTGTTTGGAAAATAAAATGAGTTGATGTTTATAAAACATTTCAAAGAACTCCCCCACAAAGTACACTACTTAAAAGATTTGGGTGGAATACTATTTGCTTTATAAATAACATGATTTTAAACACTGCTTCATAATGTTTAAAGGTGAACACTATTTAGGGAGTTCCTGCTGTGGGGCAGTGGGTTAAGAATCTGACTGCTGTGGCTTGGGTTGCTGTGGAGGTGTGGGTTTGATCCCCAGCCTGGTGCAGTGAGTTAAAGGATCTGGCATTGCCACAGCTGTGGCACAGGTCGCAGAATGTAGCTTGGATTCAATTCCTGGCCTGGGAACTTCCATATGCCATGGGTGCAGATGAAAGAAAGAAAGAAAGAGGGAAAGAGAGAAAAGAAAAGAAAAAAGGAAGGAAGGAGGAGGGAGGGAGAGAGAAAGAAAAGAGAAAGAAAGAAAGAAAGAAAGAAAGAAAGAAAGAAAGAAAGAAAGAAAGAAAGAAAGAAAGAAAGAAAAAAAAGAAAGAAAGAAAGAAAGGAAGGAAGAAAACACTATTTAAAGTTGGCTAAATAAATATTTCAACTGATCCTTAAAGCAAGACCGAATAAGAAAGGAAATTCAGTTATAATTATGGATGGAGAGCGTGGGATACAGTAGTTTAAGTCCTTAAAGAAGTTCATACAACTTGTCAGTGGAATATTTAAGTAGAAGCTCTGTTTATTAAAACTGAATTCTACTCAGTTTCTTAGGAATCCGGTTTTTGAAATAGCCACTGCAAACCTACTTTGGCAAGTGAGGTAGAAAGAAGGGGCTTTACTTTTAAAAAATATGGCAATAGCATTTATTTTGCCATGCAGTTGTCAAAGCAACACTCTAGACACTGAAAACATTTGGCCTACATAATAAATGTTTTATTGAATTTAATTAACTTCATGGGAGTAGGAAGGTGAGAGAGAAAAAAAAGTTTCCTTCCTTCTCTACAAAGGAAACATAGAAACAAAAATGTTTCTGTGTATAGGCTTCCCCAAATCCTTTGTGACTTAGCATAATAGATTTTTAAAAATAGAACTGGAGGGGATGTTGGACATCTAATACCCTAGATTTATAGAATACCAAATTGAAGCTCAGAAAGGTAAAATACGTTTTCCAAAATTACAATACTAATTAGACACAGAGCTGGTATTAAAATATGTAATACTTATTTCTGAGGTATAATATTTCTTTGTTACAGGAATATTAGCTATATTAGTTTCAGTTCTTCCCGCTAAGGAGACTCTTAAATCAGTCTCTGTTTTAGACCAGAATACTCCTATACCTGGAGATCAAGCAGATAAGGGCTTTTAAAAAAAAGGTCAGTGTAATTTGCTGTTTCACATTATAAAGTCAGATAAAAATACAGGTATAGCTATTAAAAGAGGTATCTTTTAATACATCTAATACACGCTGAAACGAAGTTGGATCATTTACTATGTCCTCCTTTTTCTTGCAGTTTCATGGGCTGACCATACTAATTGTGCTTAAGGAAAGCAATTACTGCAAAGTTCCTTTAGACATGCAAATTTAATGGCCTATTTCTACAGTGCATGAAAGAAAACTCTTTGTGGAATTATAATAGTAGTGTATTTGAAGTTATCTTAAAGGGTTTAAAAATCTGCTTTCCCCTTGAGAAAAATATAGAAAGGGCGTTTGGTAGCGGATGCTAAACTAAACAATAATTTTCCTCCTTCTACATATGACACTGACATGTTGTTTCCTTCCATGGCCAAAACAAACCCACACTCAATTAAATCTATTTGATTGTGGGAATTGATGCTTTTGTTTAGTGCCTGAGAACTAGAAACACAAATCGTCTTAGTTTGGTTGTGCAGTTGCAGGGGCTTACAGGATGGAGAAGAAGGACGGAGGAGATGGGATGCCTGTTCCAAATTGGTCCCTTGACTTCGTTTTGAACTAGAAGACTAGCGTGGAGTTCCCGTCGTGGTGCAGTGGTTAACGAATCCGACTAGGAACCATGAGGTTGTGGGTTCGGTCCCTGCCCGTGCTCAGTGTGTTAAGGATCCGGCGTTGCTGTGAGCTGTGGTGTAGGTTGCAGACGCGGCTCGGATCCCACGGTGCTGTGGCTCTGGCGTAGGCTGGTGGCTACGGCTCTGGCTCCAATTAGACCCCTAGCCTGGGAATCTCCATATGCCGCGGAAGCTGAAGATTCTGGGCATAAGCAGAACTGCTTCAGGATCCAAGAGACAAAGAATGGCCCAGAGATGTGGAAACTGGTGGTTATTTCCGTGTGGAACACAGAGCCTTGGAACCCAGCATGAGGAAGCTCCAGAGGTAACTGTCATGGCTGGACAAGGCATTCCCATAACTGGCAGTGACTTACAGTGAATGCTGTGAGACAGCTTTGCTTTGTTCATAAGATGTGTAAATAGGAGCCAAACCTGGAGAGCAAGCCAGGATAGACACATGGTGGTATCTGCACAACTTTTTTTTTTCCTCTTTTTTAAAAAATTGAAGTATAGTTGACTTACAATGTCGTGCCAATTTCTGCTGTACAGCAAAGTGACTCAGTCACTTTTAAAATATTATTTTCAGTCTTTTTAAAAATATTATTTTCCATCATGGTCTGTCCTAGGATATTGGATATAGTTCCCTGTGCTATACAGTAAGATCCTTGTTGTTTATCCATTCTAAATGTAATAGTGTGCATCTATTAACCCCAAACTCCCAGTCCCTCCCACTCCCTCCCCTCTCCTCCTTGGCAACCACAAGTTTGTTCTCTATGTCTGTAAGTCTGTTTGTGCTGACAGGTTGGATTGAATGCTGGTGGTTACTCTCTGACATGACTTGGAAACACTTGAGAAATGTATACATGTAGGTAATATCACTTACAAGTATATATTTCAAGTCATCCAAAGTGATTCCATCATTGACTCTTTATAAGTCTCGACAGGCTCTGTGTTATCCATCATGCAATAATAGACTCACATAGTCATAATCGGAAATGAATTATTTGCATATCTCTATATTCACATATTGTACACATGCAATTAATACCGTCAACTCTAACTCATTTATTTTCACTCAAAGCAGGGATATCTCTACAGTATATTTGACAAATTGTCGTCTAATCCCTCTGTTTTGTCAGCTCTAAATTCTTACAGTGAATAAGCCATATTTATAGGAAGCCCAAAGCAGTCTCTGGGTTGCTACTTCTGCCTTTTGCAGCAATATATTTGCTCTTCTGTATGACATCCCTTCAAGTATTTGAAGGTAGCCTTTGTGGCCAGTTCCACCCTGTATTTTCAATTTATCTTGTTCTTCAACCACTGTATTTATGTCTCACTATCTCAGTCTTCTCTGTACATTGATAATTTATTGTTCCAGTATAACACTTACATTAAGACTCAAGATTTCAAGGTGGACTAATCTTAAGGTATTGCCCCCCTTGATAAGGACAATGCACTTTCAAAATAATGACCTAAAAAAAATATTAAATCACTGAAAGAAGATTGATAGTAAATCATTTTATAAGCTCAGCAGCTGCCATCTGTGAAAGAGAGTGAACAGAGATAAACATGTTACCTACTGAAAACCTGAATACATCATGATGATACTCATGAAAATCCTGTGGGGTGGGTGTTATCACCTCCATTTTACAGAGGAGAAAACGAAGATTCAGAGAAGTTATATAACTTAACCAAGGCACATAGACCCCAAAACTATATAGTTACATAAGTACACATATGAATCCAAACACAGGTTTCTCTAACTTGATCTGGTACTTCTTCTAGATCTTGCCTCTCCATCTTGGGTGGTATTTTAGGAGAGAAGGAAGCATCTAAAACAACTTCTTATATACGTCGAAAGCTCATCCTAATTTAAAAGACATGAGTGGGTAGATACGGCAGGACTATTGGTGATTAAGGCATAGTATACAAGAGCAACAATTTAGAGAGTTTCGGGCCCCACTAATGCTCCCTATAGAGAGAGCTTGTGGTCAGTTCTTATACCTAGTTATTTTCACTTTAATTTATCTCCTCTATCTTGCATGTATGTAGTTCTTTGGGGGGAGATGACATTTACCTCAATTCCTATTAGGTTTCAACAACAACAACATTTTTTAATGCCTGTTTGGCCCGTTCATTCTGCCACCCAGTAAATTTGCTATTTGTGTCAGTATTACATCATCCATATATCTGGGCGTTCTGTCTTCATTCAGCCACTGGTATAAATCTTGAAAAGGACCGAATGTAGGGCAGAGAGGTTTTACAGTTTTTCTCTACCCTGGCATATACATAATAAAGATCAGAATTGAAAAGATGAAAGGCTTCCATGAAAGCATGTTCACTGGAGAAAAATCTCTCCAGAATTACTAACATCGATGTTCTCTTCTTCTTTTGTATCTCAAAAAGAAAAAAAAGCCAAAAATGCATCCTCTCGAAAAAAATCTCAAACTGAAACATGAACCAAGTAAATAAATCTAATATCATATATTATCATATCCATATTTTATCGTATCTAAAAAGATAATCTTATGAGAAAGGTAATATTAATTTTATATGACTCATAAGTTAACTGAATTTCATAGAAGGTAAACAAATGCTTTGATTTCACAAATCTCACAAGTATCAGACCCTGGTAACGAGACTGGTCTCTGATTGGAAGTCCATACGATGAAGCACTTCTCTAAATACCTGCCTCAGTCTTCTGTGTTTCTCCATTTTTGGACACACTTGTATTTCTCCTCAGCCTTTCAATGAACCCTATCGTCAGTATGGGAAGCTGGCAGTGGCAGAGAGCTACGGCGTCATCACTTTCTCAAAACAGGTCTCCAGCCACCAACATGGATCCTTGAAGATCCTTAAAACCTTTGTATAAGGATCTTCTATGCACATTCTAAAAAACTCCCTGGCTTTATGTCAATGTATACATCATGTTTTCCTATACATAGTTGCTTTTAAAAGTTGAATTAAAGAATAGTTTTCCATGGCAAATGTCACTAAATATTTTCTTAGGCAGCATGTAAAGATTCTTAAGGATTTTTAAAAGTAAAATGTCTTTTCATCTTTGTGAGATGGTTTCACTATGTTTCTTACTGAAGCATGGCATAACTTCACAATTCTTCTAAGAATTCAAGATTAAGGAGACATATTCATGTTATTGTATTAGATCATCCTAGTACACTTTTGGGATTTTTTTTTCCCCCCAAAATGCTTACACTCTTGTTAGGTGTTGAGTAAGCAGCTTCAGATGTAGTGATATGTTCATTCATTGGGTACTGTGGGGTAATAACAAAGAATGATAAGCCAAGGACCTGCTCTCAGGTAGAAGAGATGCTTAATCACCTGTGATACTATGCAGGATTACATAAGTAAATAAAAGGAACATAATCCAAATACAAGCTAAATAGATGTTCAATAGCATATTATGACAAATTTATGTACAAACTAGAAGTCAGTATTTCAAAATGTAATTGTTTTTGACATGATTGCTGATTGAGTTATTGCACTTCCTTGGGACAGCCCTTATCAACAGCCCAACTTTGAAAGATTTCTGAATTAACCATTAAAATGCAAACTTCATTACTGACCTTTTAATAAGCTACTGAATGTAAGGAAACAAAGAAGAGACTGATTTTCACTAGTAAATAGTAGTTAGTGGTATATTATAGGCACTTCACCTTAGTATTTCTATTTATAGCTACAACCCTTTAATGTATGTATACCTTACTACTACCACTGTTTATATTATTTCTACCAGAGGCTTAGGGACTCTAAACAACTTGGCCAAAGACAAGCAGCTGATGTGATGGAGAAAACGTGCTTCTAACCAGACCTTTAAAGCCTGCTTTTACTACCGTCATGAAGATGGCAGCCTGGCAGTCACTGTCATTTCCCAGGGCTCTGTCTAGAAACATCATTCCCCATTCAATATTTGAGCAATTTGATATCTTCCTCATTTTTACTGCTCACTTCACCAACCCTGTCTCAGGGGAAGAAATCTATTACAAGTGACCAGAAGTTGTATCTCATTTTTTCCTTGCTTAGTTTGTTCTATCTTATTAAAATGCTGTTTCTGCAATAACAGCTTAAATTCTAAAATGGTCAATAAGTTGGTGTCCTAATCTTGTGAAGTCCATTTTCTACAATTTATTCTTCCTAACAAATGGTCCTTACAGTTGAAGAATTTGGCATTGTACCAAGTTCATTGTTCATAGGCAGCTTTTCCCCATGGGTGTATTATCTGTGACACATTCTTTTTATCTTGGTCACCCAACAGATAACTGAGGACTGCAATACCTAATATTTGTTGAGCTCTCACGGTGACCAGTACTGTTCTAGGCACTTTACATGGGTTCACTTGTGAAAAAATCTCATAACTACATTTTGAGCAAGATCTTATTCTCCATGTAGTACCGATATCAAAACTAAGCCACACTTTGTGGATTCTTAGGC
The DNA here is from genome assembly GCF_016906955.1 of Phacochoerus africanus. Taxonomy (NCBI): domain Eukaryota; kingdom Metazoa; phylum Chordata; class Mammalia; order Artiodactyla; family Suidae; genus Phacochoerus; species Phacochoerus africanus. The sequence goes on from NC_062552.1 coordinate 44,026,779, forward strand.
AATTCTGTAATGACCACTATCTCATCTACTCATCCATAAAGAGAATATTGTGGCTTGGTGTTTTCTTTGTTAATTTTGACTTGCTTTCCAACTTCACAGTTAGAGAAGCAGGTAGTAGAGTTGCGCCACCTGGCTTTAAATCCTGATTCATCATTTATAAGCTGTGTCACCCTCAGTGGGTAACTAAATTCCTCTTTTTCTCATTGTGGAGACTGCTCCCCAATATAAGATTTTTGCCCAAATGACATTTTTTTCTTAGTTGCAGTACTGCCCACCTCTTTCCCCTGCCTTCTGCTTCACTCTTGTGATTTCTTTTTGATAAGAATTTCATTTCTCCAAAACTGATGCCTATAGGTCTACTTCCTGCAAAATCCTATGGAAGTCAGCTATATCTAATGTTGAAGGTAATCTATCCAGGTAAAAGGCAAAGGTGGCTGAGGCCACAGGACATGTCATGAGGGATAGTTGCAACCACAAGTCTTGGACCTCCCTGATTGTGCCATGGATGTGGCTGATGTCATCACAACCTTGACAAATGACATGGCAGACAGTGCAACTGTCCTGTCATATTGCATAGTCATTGCCGCAAGATTGTGTACCCCAACTTCTGTCATACCCCAAGTGTGGAGGTGACAGAATAGGGCTGGGAGTGTAAACTTTTGGGAAGGAGCAGGGACCAAATACATAGCCTTCAATCCCAGCTCCATCTATTCTTTTTTATCCATTTTAACCTGCATATCCATATTTCCATAAATGCAATTTCCTTCTCGGAGTTGCCACTTGAAAGACTAACTGCAGCACTTTAACATGATTAGAGGTCTTGGGGACAGTGTAACAAAAATTTCTAATCTGTCCCTGAATTACATTTTTTTTAGCAATTATTCAGTCCAAAGCCAGCCTCAATAATTTTGGGTTGAGTTTCTTATCCCGCTTTGGTTCCACTTTATTTTTGTTTTTGTTTTTTGGCATTATAACTCAACACTAATGCTTTAACAATAGGCATACCAAATTGATTATACCCTCATTAAGTATTTGAGAAAAGAAAAATTTTGGCTAAAATTAAATTTGAATTAAAATGGTCAGATAGCATTTAACTATAAGGAAAATTGAAATTTTCATTCTTTCCCACACATCTGACGTTTTGCATTGATTTTTACAAAAAAAAATATATATACATATTTGGGGTAACTATCAAAATTACTGGCTAAACATTAAATTAAATGCAGATGGTTCTTCTCTCTGTATTTAATGTTTGGTTTTGTGTAACTGTTTTACCTGCCCATTTAAAAAAAATGTTCATTTGCATTCAGATGTTGCTTGCTATTTTCATTGCTGTTAAACATGCAAATTGTCATCATTGGCAAATTGACTATACAGCAATTAGATGGAAATCGTCTCTTTTATTCAATTTTTCTAAAGCATGAATATCTCTTCAACTTTCCAAATACATTTCCCTTTTTCTGTGCCTCAGGTCTTGTGTAATTTCTGTAATCATTTTTTTAATTGTGGTATGTTTTTTTTTTTCATCCTCTAACACTTGCATCAAGCTGTGCTTTAGAACTGGATTTAGGGGTTTTTTTTTTGCTAAGATATTTGTGAAACATCAATGATGCTTTATAAAATACAGAAGAAAAGATGTCCTAAGAGAATTGACTACTCTTTTAGACTGGGGGAAAAAAAAAAAAAAAGATAGCAACAAGAGACCAAAACAACTTGTTTTAGTGGAAAAAAAATTATTTCTTCTCTGGTGCTCCTTGGAATATACTCATGATCATTTGGCTAAGACTAATGTCTGTGACTGAGTATCCTCCATGATCCTTTAAAGTTTCCTTCTCCAGCTCTAGCTTTTGTTTTATTAGAACCACAAATTTTAAATGTCTCCCAAGTCTGGTTCCTTAGCCCTCAGACCTTCTCTATTTATATCTTCACTCCCATAGCTTTCTTCTCACCTCTATATATGGGTGATCTCTAACCCTGACCTAAATTCTAGCTTTATATGTCTAAAAGTTGCTAGGATACATTTTTATTGGACATCTTAAACTAAAAAGGCCAAAACTTGAGGCTTGGTATTTTATTTTTTGTGATTGCATTCTTTGGTAAAGAATGAGAGAAATCTCTGATGCCTACTCAAAACAATCAGTATTCCTATTTCATTAACTCCTTTGCAGAAAATCAATTCACATGTAAATTTTAAGCTGAATCATATTAACTCACTTCTAAAGAAATGATACATATATCAATGTGCTCCCATGCTTTCGTTTTTAATGTTTTACCGGAGTTAAAATATATAACAAAATTTACCATTAACCATTTTTTTTAGTGTACAATACAGTAGTAACTACTATCATGTTGTGTACCAGATCTCTATAAATTTTTTTCTTTTTTCTTTTCACAGCTTCACCTGTGGCACATGGAAATTCACAAGCTAGGGGTTAAACTGGAGCTGCAGCTATGAAACTATGCCACATCCACAGCAACACACGATCCAAGCCACATCTTCAACCTGCACTGCAGCTTGTGGCCCTGCAGATCCTTAGCCCACTGAGTAAGTCCAGGGATTGAACCTGCATCTTCAGAGACACTAGGTCAAGTTCTTAACCTGATGAATCACAGGTTAAATTTTCCATTTTGGCCTAAATTTAGGCCTAAATTTTCCATTTTGCAAGACTGAAACTTACTATCTGTTGAACAAGAGCTCCTCTTTTCCGCCCTCCCCCGAGCACTTTGCAGTCACCATTCCACTTGCAGTTCTGAGGGAGTGACTGTTTTAGACGCCTCATGTAAGTAGAATCATGGAGTATTCATCTTTTTATGACTGGCTTATTTCACTTAGCATAATGTTCTCAAATTCCGTCCTTGTTGTAGCATGTGACAAGATTTCCCCCTTTTTAAGGTGAAAACTATTTCATTGTATATATATACACCACATTTTCTTTATTCATTCATCTGTTGATGGACATTTAGGTTGTTTCCAATACTTGGATATTTTGAGTAATTCTACTATGAACCATAGGTGTGCAAATATCTCTTTGTAACCCTATTTTCAATTCTTTTAAATAAAGAATACCTATACCTATAAATGGGATTGCTGGATCATATGACAATTATATTTTTAAGGTTTTTGAAAAAAACCCATACTGTTTACCATAGTAGCTACACCATTTTGCAGTCCCATCAATGGTGAAAAAGGGATCCAATTTCCTCACATCCCGGCCATCACTTGTTATTTCTATTTTTTGATAGCTTCCATTCTAATACGTGTGTAATTTTGGCATCATTTACAAGAAATCATTGCCAAATCTTATGGCATGATTCTTTACTTTTGTGTATTTTTCTAGGAGTTTTATAGCTTCAGGCCTTAAGTTTAGGTTTTTAATCCATTGTAGTTATTTTTTCTCTATGGTGTAAGGTAAGGGTCTACCTTTATTCTTTTGCATGTGGAAATCTAGTTTTCCTGGCACCACTTGTTGAAAAGCCTCTTCTTTCTCCACTATGTAGCACTGGCGACTTTAAAGACAATTTAACCATATGTGCAAGGGTTTGGTTCTGGGTTCTCTCTTCTGCTCCATTGATCTATTGTTTTTATGCCTGTAGCTCACTGCTTTGATTGTTGTAGCTTTCACAAAATCGGGAAGTGTGAGACTTCTGGTTTTGTTTTCTTTCTCATGGTTGTTTTGAAAACACGAACATTCTATGAATATGAGAGATGTATATGCACATACCATTTCCTCTCTCAAGTATTTGCCATATATCTATATAATAGTACTAATAGTACATCTAATACTTACTTAGATGAGGTGTCCCTCCTAATGAATTCACATAAATGCAGAGCTCTTGTTTTTATTGATTGATTTTTTTTTCATAATCTCCTATATCCATTAAGGAGAATAGACTTTTTATTTATTTATTTATTTGTCTTTTTGCCTTTTCTAGGGCTGGTCTGGCAGCATATGGAGGTTCCAAGGCTAGGGGTCTAAACAGTTGTAGCTGCTGGCCTACGCCAGAGCCACAGCAACATCAGATCCAAGCGCATCTGTGACCCACACAACCACAGCTCATGGCAACGCCGGATCCTTAACCCACTAAATGAGGCTAGGAATCAAACCAACAACCTCATGGTTCCTAGTCAGATTTGTTAACCACTGAGCCACGGCAGGAACTCCAGAGCTCTTGTTTTTAAAATGGGCTAAAGAAAAAGAAATCTACTAGACAACCCAATTTCATATATTTCAAACAGGAATTGATTTTGATTATAAGCACATTTTAATGGTCAAATTGTTATTTTATTCATACTCCAGAACCTTCCTTTAAGAAAACTATCAAAGATAATAAATAATATTACTTAAAATTCACTAAAAACATTCAGAATTAGATCAGATCTTAGAGTGGCAAGGATTCACAATCTGAATTAATGGTATACTCATGTTTGCTCCAATGTAGAATGGAAGAAAAATCACATTATGTAAATTGTAGTGAATATTAAAATTAAGAAAAGAAAAAAATGAATGTCTTCACTGAATTAAAAATGAGTCAAGAGTAATAATGCACAAAACTACATATATATATAAATATACATATATATATATATGTGGCCACGAAGATGGATGTCCAATTCAAAGTAATAAAACTGCCCTTAAACTGACCTTAAATTCAAAAAGAAACTTCTAATTAATAACATTTAATTGTCAAAACTGAACTTAGTAATCATGTTGAATTATTGGGGAACTGATGCAATTCTTAAGAATGTTCAAAACAGTGTTGCTCATAGTGCCCTTCCTTTTAATTCCTTCCTGCTGAGTTTATATTATCTTACCCAGCTAATTTAGTCTTAGTCTGCATTACAATTCACAAAAGTCAGATGGCTACTGGTAGAATTAGTCTTCAAGTTATGAAGCACACAAGATTTGATTTCAACACATGCTGCCACTTTTTGCTTTGTTGTACCTTTTAATTTATTCCCTGATTCATTCAACCAGCTCTGTGCCAGGAATGAGGTCATCAAAGCACATATGAGCCCTGCCCTCATGGACCAGTACCATGGGAGGGAGTAGGTAAAATGATACCAAGCAAATAATCCCACAAATACATAAAAGAGAAGTATGATAAGCACTATGATTGAAAAAAAAAAATGACGGTAACAGATTAGGGAATTCATCTAACCGGGGAAGAATGGCTATTCGATTTGAGTTCTGAAGGATGAACTAGAGTTGTCTAGGCAAAGTGGTTGTGAGGAAACACTGCAGGATCACAGGAGACAGACCACATCTAAAAGTCTTGACGTTGAGCAATCATAGCACTACAGGGCCTGGAAGAAGAAAATGAAGCTGAGGAGGAAGGCAGGGTAAGAAAAAACATGACCTTTTAGTCATTTAAAGAACTTTGCCCATTGTATGCACAGTGACAAAAACCCTGTGTGAGATTTTTAGGAATAAGATCGTCACTTGAAAAGATTTCTCTGGGGAGTTCCCATTGTGGCTCAGCAGAACGAACCCAACTAGTATCCATGAGGATGTGGGTTTGATCCCTGGCCTTGATCAGTGGGTTAAGGATCCAGCATTGCCCTGTGAGATATGGGGCAGGTCACAGACGTGGTTCTGATCTGGCATTATTGTGACTGTGGTGTAGGCTGGCAGCTGCAGTTCCAATTTAATGCATAGCCTGGGAACTTCCATATGCTGTGGGTGTAGTCTTAAAAAGACCAAAAAAAAAAAAAAAAAAAGGAAGAAAGAAAAAGATCTCTTTGTACTTTCTATAGAGAATGGATTGTTAAGAATGTAAGTGGAAGAGGAGAGAGTAATTAGGTAATTAGGCTGGTGTAGCAGCTGAGCAGGAGATCACACTGGCTTGCACCAGAATAGTGGATGCTTTGGGGATGGAAAGGAGAAGGTAGCACAGAAATATTTAAGATAGAAAATCAAAATAATTAAAGAAAGAAATTTTTGTGAGGTGATATAAACCATTTCTAAGTTGACGCCTTATGTTTCCACCTTGGAGACTAGATAGAAAGATGAATTTGTTTTTGGACCTGCTGAGTTCAAATTCCATTTAGGGCATTGCATCTGGACATGGAGAGTAGGTGACTGGCTATAAGGATCTGCACTCAGAACAAAGATCCAGGATTATGATAAAGATTTGGGAATCATGGACCACCCAAGGACCTTTTGGCAAGGAATGAGTGTCAACAACACTTAGTTAAAGCGTATGGGGTTGGCAAAGAGCCTTCAGAAATCTAGGTAGACAACACTCGTGAAAAAGAATCACCAGAGCACTGAACTGAGCCTCTTGCTTTTTAATCTTAAGACTTTCGTTGTTTTTCTTTTTTGTTGTTTGCATCAGTGACAGTTCAATTCTCTTCTCTTGATGGCCCCGGCTTCCTTCCTTTCTCCCTTCCTTCCTAAGTCCAGTTCTTTCATGCTTTCTACATTAATAAGGTGGCTAGCTGGTCACCTATACTCTAATAATAATTTCAGGGGTTGCAAGAATGTCTCTGCTCATAAAGTTTGCTGGTGAACAGAATATTAAATCACTGGTTTGTCTTTTGGCTCAAGACTTTATTATCCACCCTTAACATGAAAAACTCATTGGTGTATGTAACTTTTTTAACCAGCAACCACTTCATGACCTCTTGATTAGAATGAAGCCATAAGATCATTTCCTGAGAATGCATTATAATTGATAATTATTTCTTCTCTGATTTCATTATTAAGGAGGAAAGATTAAAGATCAAATTCAGCATGCAAGGCACGTACTTATTAATGAATTTTCTTTGTTAATCTCTCTCTGGGTGTTTGCATTTTAATAGGGAATGAAATTCTCTTTTAAATCAAAAGAATAGAGACTCTGATGTGAACCAGGCCTTGTGGTTATCTTGTTGGAGAGGTAGGAGAATCTTCTCGAAATGAGTTAAATTTGATCAGCTGCCACTTAAGCCCACAAATATTCTTAAGAAAATTTCAGTGAAAAATGAAAAGGTTGATTTTCTCTGGTGGAAAATTTCCTGTATAGAATATAGAGCATGATCATTTACGTTTTCCTCTCCTATCATCTCTAAATAAAGCTCTACAATGTAGGGTTTATTTTTCTAAAATGGTGCTCAACAGTGTTGCAGCAAATATATAGTGTGGTTCAAGGACGTATCATTAGCACAAACTTACATCATAAGGCTTCCAGCCAAGGAAATTAAGATAATTAAAAAAAAATAAAAACTATGTTTCATTTTAGCTCTCAATTCCATTCTCTAGAATCTCACCTTAATCCTCCTTCTGCCTCCTAACCTCACTTAAGGATTATTAAGACAATTGGTTATGCAACTGTCCTCTCGTCTCGAAATGCTTTCAGCAGCCTGAATAAATGCTTTGGGTTGCTCTTTAGGCTTTCCCATCTGTATATAATCTCCCTACAGCACTATTATAATAAACTAACAGAGGAGAAAATTCTGGGGAAAATTAAAAGAGGTGAAATTCCTTTCAGTGTTGTGGAGTATATAAGTAGCTGTCTATTACTTTGTTTTTGTATGTCTTTATCTCAGGAATTTTGGCAATATTTAAGATAGTCAATTTTTTTTTTTTTTATCCAATGACACAGTTAGTAAACACACATAGATAGTTGCCTGTCCCTCACCAAGTAGATATTAAAATTCCCCACAGCCTCTGGTAAAAACAGCACACAGAATTGTAGAGCAAGGCAAGTGCCAAAAGTGGGTCCTGAAATTCCTGTTAATGTAAATGGATTCATGAGAAATCAACATGAGGAATGCTATGGTTAGGCTGAACACTCTCTGACATAAACCACACCAGTATCTTCTCAGATCCACCTCCTAGAGTGATGACAATAAAAACAAAAATAAACAAATGGGACCTAATTAACCTTAAAAGCTTTTGCACAGCAAAGGAAACCCTAAACAAAATAAAAAGGCAACCCACAGAATGGGAGAATATTTGCAAATGAAGCGAGTGACAAGGGATAATTCCCCAAAATATATCAACACCTTCTGCAGCTCAAAACCAAAAAAACAAACAACCCCATCAAAAAATGGGCAGATCTAAACAGACAATTCTCCAAAGAAGACATGCAGATGGCCAAAAAAACACATGAAAAGATGTTCAACATCACTCATTATTAGAGAAATGAAAATCAAAACTACTATGAGGTACCACCTTACACCAGCCAGAAGGGCCATCATCAAAAAAATTTACAAACAATAAATGCTGGAAAGGGTGTGGAGAAAAATGAACCCTCTTATAACTGCTGGTGGGAATATAAGTTGGTGCAATCACTATGGAAAACAGTATGGAGATTCCTCAAAAAACTAAAAATGTAATTATCATATGATCCAGCAATCCCACTCCTGGGCATGTATCCAGAGAAAACCATGACTAGAAAAGATACCTGTAGTCCAGTGTTCATTGCAGCATTATATACAATAGCCAAGACAGGGAAACAACTTAAATGTCCATCCACAGAGGAGTGGATAAAGATGTGGTACATATTATATACTCAATTCCAAAATATTACACTCTACAGAGAAGGAAGGGACACTTTTTTTTTCTTTTTGGACCTTTTCATGTTCTGCTAAGAGCCAGGCTTCAGCATTACCATAAAGGTGGCACAGCTTCTTTCTCCTCTTATGATAATTTCTTCCACCTCTGTCATTTTTTATATTTTATATGTACACTTAAACTTTTCTTTTGCTTTGTGGTGGACTAGAACTGCCACATCTAATGTTTGTCCTAAAATTTATTTTTCTTACTTGTACTTTTATTTAATACCCTCTTCTTAAGTTCCATTGATGTTAGCTGAGCTCGTTTGGTCAAATTAAATTTATTTACAGTCACGAATTATATCTGATTTGCTCTTCTAAATGTTTTCATCTGTTTAGAGAATGTTTTTTTAAAGTGCTGAATCTTGAGATGTGGAATAAAAATTAGTGTCAATTAAGGACTCTTTCGATACTGATAGCTAAAATATACGTGGTTTTGAAGACTTCTGTTTTGGAGTATGATAGAGTAGTTCATAGCATTTCAATGCTTTTCTGAAATAATAAGAAAAAAATCTCTGAAACCAAAATAAATTACAACCATCATCAGGAGTTATAAAAGCAAGGACTGAGTATTGACATAACAAAGAGAGGAGACCTTTTGCAATTGAGCTCAGGATCTCTAGCTGCTTTTTCTTTGCAGGCTTTTGCTATTATTGGTTGTAGACTGGGAATCTGGGTTTGTGGGAGCAAAGGAGCATTGTTGGGGGACAGAGAAAAACAGAAAACCCAGTGGCGGTCACACCAGGCTGAAGTGAAAAAAGTCTAGGATTCAAGGAGGCTCAGCACTTGGCTGGTTTCCTCTTAATGGATATTTGCAGCATTCACACTGCATCTGGTGGGAGTGATGTTTCTTTAAAAGTAGCGGAGAAATCCCTTTGGTCTCATGTGCTTAACAGACAAAACTTTCCAGAAGCAGGGGCCCTAAGAAAATGAAAAGCAAGAAATGGAAGTTCTTGGAGTGATGAATTGAGACTGATCAGCTGCAACCATTTTTTTCATCCCCTAGAGGCACATACCCATTTGGATGCAACTGAAAATTTCCTGACTTTAGCAAAAAACATCAATCTACATCAAACCATAAGCTGGATAGTTTCTAAGAAAATCATACTGACGTACCTCATGATAAAAGTGCCAAAAGCCAAAGACAGTGAGAAAATCACAAATGCATCCAGAAGGGGAAAACACCACTCCACGTAAGTATTTGCCAAAAATCCTTACATACACCCTGCTTGTTTTACTTTAACTTCCCTTTGCACATCCTCCTTAAGCCACTGGTACTGTTTGGAGAGTCAATAATCCCCCCAAAACTTAGTATATAAATGTGTGTCTGGGCCTTTTATTGTTAAACATGAGTAGAATCATGAATAGGCTTAGATGCACAAATGGGAGGTGAATATGAGCAGGAGAGGGGTGAATTAGGATGTATTAAGAGAAAAGCCAAGGATGATAGGGTCTGAGGAATAGAATATGTAATTTTTTCACCATCCCCACAGTACAATTTTAGTCTCCTCACCTGGGATGTGAGAAAATGGTTCTCAACTTATTGTGTAATAATTCATTTCTCTGGAAATCTTCTGTAAAGACTGGACAGAACAGAAATTTTGGATAGTTTCAGAGAGAGTATGCATGTCATTTTGAAATTAACCAGGGTCAAGAACCTCAAATAATGAATTTTAGTAAAAGTTTATAGACAATAGGCCTTGAGAAGAGGGTGCTATTGAAAATTGGATCCTGCTCCATTCAGAGCTATTTTAAACATCAAGATAAGCTATGTAAAACATAAAACTTTTAATTCACAGCACCCTCTCTATAGAGTACAGTTGATGTAGAAACTACAATCCTTGGAACTTAATCTATGCCAAATGATTTTGATCTCTAACGTTTGTGTCCCCTTGATAATGATGTAGCCGTATACATATATAACTTTTGAGGGTAAGAAAGACAACAATATATAAGTGTTGACTTTAGGTTCATTTAATTTCTTCAAAGAAAGAGTGAACACGATGCAGAGGTTGTTTGCAAAAGAATGAACCAAGATTTTGCATTCTATTTTATTACTATGAATGACACAAATAGAGTTCCTAAGAACAATGTTCATTTTGAAAGTTGCAGATTGTGATGTCCAGAATAATTAGTGAGGCAATGAGTGTGTCTGTGTCCTTACTTTACCTCCGACTACATGCAGAATTCACTGTGCAAAGACTCTTGTCAGCTCCAAGACCAAGTAGAGTTATCATGACCCATTTTTTTGTTTGGTTCATCAGCTGATGTATGTTTTAGCAGTTGGAATCTGATTATGCTAGTTCCAAGAGCCTAAGGAGAATCTTACATTGAAATAATTCTGTCACAACTACTTGGAAATGCAACTCCTTCCTAAGCATTTACCTACATGTTTGCAACAAAACTGAGAACTCCTTAACGCTGACATTTAAAGACAAATTTTCAATGAAAGTTGAGTGTTTCAACACAGGTTCCATTTTCTGGGCCCAAATAATAAGCCATGGACATCACCTGGACATAAGATCTCAAGTGAAAAAAATCTTACATATGGGGAGAAGTACAAATGTGGAGTTAAGTATATCTTTCCATATCCAATTCCACTGGAAATTCTATCACCTTTTTTCCCAACATATGTCAGACTTGGTTCCTGAACTCATAAGAGCTAAAGCAGACAATATATCCATCCAGGTGCTATAAAGAACAGTTATAAGACAACTGTGCAGAAGACCAGGTGCGTCCTTTATAGTTATAACCCAAACAGGGATGATGAGAAAGGTTAATTAATTAATTGAGTACACACAGATGTGTACAATGTATTAACTAGAAGCCAGCCATTAATGATTATAAAATTGAAAAACAGTCACAGTAAATAAGTAAAACATAATCTTTTATTTAATCTGGTTTTCTTACAATTTTAGAGTGTGACAAGCACAACTTTGCTTCCTCATTGGAAATAAATGGGAATTCACATTTTTTTTTAAAGTAATGGTAGAGGGATTTTATTAAAAGAAAATATGTATGTCGTATAAGAATAAAGGATACAAAGAACATCATATGAGACTGTGTTAGTCTGCTCAGGCTGCCATAACAGAATATCATAGACTGAGTGGCTCAAATAACAGAAATTTATTTCCTTGTGGTTCTGAAGGCTGGACATCCAAGATCAAGGTGCCAGCAGGGTTGGTTTCCAATGGGATCTTCCTGGCTTGCAGATGCTGCCTTCTTCCTGTGTCCTCATATGGCCTTTTCACTGTGCCTATATGTTCCTGGTGCCTCTTCCTTTCTCAATTCTATTGGATTAGGACCCCACCCTCAATTAACCTTCGTTACCTCTTTCAAGGTTCTATCTCCAAATCTGCAACACTGGGAATTGGGGCTCAAATACACGAATTTGGGGAAGGACACATTCAGTCTGTAACAAGTCGATGTAAAGTAGAATATAACTCAAAAATCTAAAAATGTAAAATGAAAAATATCTGAGAAGATAACATCCACCTGGAAGGAGATGACTTCACAACACTTATCTCCAAGTAGTAGGATAAAAGATATGATTTGGATAGTATTGTTATTATTGTTGATAGTATTGTTAGTATTGTGATCCCTCTGGTTTTTCTTTTCCTTTAAATTCTCTTCAATAATCATCTATTACTGGTATGACTTTAAAAGGCAATCTGTCTAGTGTAATGCACAGCATTTCACTTTTTATTAACTACATTTCGGAGATCAATGTTGTGATACGGCAAATTCAAGATCAGATTTCTGGGAATAAGGATTGAGACCATCCCTGAGTTCCTTCCCAACCTACTGTGAGGCCATCAAACATTCTATGTTATTGTTATAACATCTTAAAGTGAAGAATGTTCAGGTACAGAGAAAGGAATCTAGTAGGTAGAGATATCACTGGCTGTCCATCCCGGCATACACTTTCTGGTTTCATGCTTCTGCTGAAACACTTTCCATTGGTTGCCCCAATGCTTTGTGAAGAAAAACTCATTTTTAAGTCTGTCTTTGGAGAAGAAGGCCAGGAATTCGGTGGAAAAAGAACAGGAAGCACGGACTAGAAGCTAAAAAGCAGACAAGAGTTACCTTTTTAAAAATTATCTGTTGAGTGGCACTGTATCAGCATGAGTCATTTTAGCCATCCATAGGCCATGTTCAAGAATATACAAGCCTGGAGTTCCTGTCATGGCTCAGTGGTTAGCGAACCTGCCTAATATCCATGAGGATGCCTGGCCTTGCTTAGTGGGTTAAGAATCTGGTGTTGCCATGAGCTGTGGTGTAGGTTGCAGACATAGCTCAGATCCAGTTGCTGTGGCTGTGGTGTAGGCTGGCAGCTGCAGCTCTAATTTGATCCCTAACCTGGGAATCTCCATATGCTGTGGGTGTGGCCCTAAAAAAAAAAAAAAGATACACAAGTACACAAGACTTCCAATACTATTTATGAGCTAGGATATTGACTATAAAGGAAGAGATGGGTTGCCATGTGACAGAGGTACATAGCACCACAGGGTACACATGGCACATTCTCAGAATAGACCTACTTTAATGAAAGGTTTTGGAGCAATGTACCATAAACCAAAGAAAATATGGCTCTACTGTTACTTAGAAATGGAAACTACCTAAGAAGTTTTAAATAAAACTTCAAAGAAACTTTGCTTTACAGGTAAACATCTACCTTAGATACCAGGTATCTAAGAAATTATTAAACTTCTTATACTATTCTGGGGTGGAAAGATCTGAGGTCTCTTTTCATCTATTCCATGGAGGCAAAAATTTGATCCCTAAGGGACAGACAAGGATAGCTATTGCAATTTTTTTTGTCCCTCCAAAAACCCCCCAATATATAGGTAGGTAGGTAGTGTACTGTGCTCTTAATTCATTGGGGGAATTGGGGAAAAAATATTTAAAACATCTCTTTGGCAGGGGGTAATAAAAAAAGTTTTAGAAACACTTATCTACTCAGTTTAGTCACTTGGCTTAATTTGACTAGTTGACTTTAAATGTGTTCTTCTACAGTGCATTTTATTCTTTATCAGTCCTACCTATGGTGGAAGCTCTTAGAGAGAGACCTGTAGGGTTGAATTTTTTAAAAAGGTTAATATCATTAATATAAGTTGTTAAAGAGTAAAGAAGTCATTGCACATGGATGGAACTAGAAATAAAAACAAAACTATAGGCCATGGAGGTTTTGTTTTTATTAGCCATAGAACAAAAACACCATAAAGTGTTTTATGACGATGATTTCTTACTTATTGAATTTCTTTACTGATGAGATGTTAAAGAGAAAAAAATTAAAACATTACGGGAAAATATTTTGTTATAACCGAGAAGTTCTAAGCAGTGAAGTTAACATAAACAGTTGAGAGAAATGTATAATCACTGCTCACTGAACAAAGGCATTAATTTTTAATCTTTAGAGGAATGAAAATGACTCCTCATTGATAAATATACTTAACTGGGAAGCAATATCCAACCCATGGAATTGCTAAACCCATTAAATGGAAATAAGCTAGAAGGATGCTAGCATTTGTTCTCAAATCATTTTACCTCTTAGTTTTACCCCAACTTTTTTAGCATAAATGTAGCAAATAATACTACTTCTTTCCTTTTAGAAAAATATGCAATTTGAAGGACTCTTAAAGATTAATTGCTTAATTCTGTTGGTCTAACATGCACTAGGAGAATGCCATGACCACTTTGCATATTACAGCCTGATGAGCCAAAGTGTTTTGACAACCCTTTATAGCTTGAGTCACAAGAGGCTTAGAAGTAGGCTGGTTTCCAAATCTTATCTTGAGAAATGATTTCTCTTTTGAAGACATGATTTATAAACTTAAAGTATTTTTCTTGCACTTATTGGCCACTGTCCTTTTTCTGTGCCCCTCAATTTAATAGCGGGCAGTATGTCAGAAGGTCTTTTATTTGGTCCTTGCCACCAGATTGACTCCTATGCCCAGCAGAGGATTTTTATGGAATTACCCGAAAAAGGCTGAGAGCCCAGAGTCTTAGTTATGTTCAGGCTGTTGGTTTGCAGAAACTGTTGCCTGTACTGCTCTTGATGCCCCAAATTAACGGATGCTTAGTCAACTCAGAATACAAGCTTCAGGCAGAGAACACCTCCCTTATTCAAGCTTCATTCTTTTCCATCTCTGATGACAGACTGGCTGACTTTCTTCAGAGTTTTGTTTTCTTGTATAGCAGGCTATTGATAACAGCTATAAGCAGCTACATACTTTTTCTTCCAACAAGCTGGAGTGATGTATCTGTCACTATAATCATAACAGGCAACTGTTTGACCAAATATTTTAACCTGGAATAATAGGGGTCACCAGCTTTGTAGACTACAGTATAGGCATTCTTTCCATCTGCTGTCTAACAAAGTGGCGTATGTATGTTTTGTATTTTATTTTATTTTTATTTTTATTTTTTTGTCTTTTGTTGTTGTTGTTGTTGTTGCTCTTTCTTGGGCCGCTCCCGTGGCATATGGAGGTTCCCAGGCTAGGGGTTGAATCGGAGCTGTAGCCACCGGCCTACGCCAGAGCCGCGGCAACGCGGGATCCGAGCCGCGTCTGCAACCTACACCACAGCTCACGGCAACGCCGGATCGTTAACCCACTGAGCAAGGGCAGCGACCGAACCTGCAACCTCATGGTTCCTAGTCAGATTCGTTAACCACTGCGCCACGACGGGAACTCCTGTTTTGTATTTTAAATCATATTACACATTTGTGGTTAATTGGGAAATTAAAGATTTCCGCTGCAAATTTCAGTACAAGTTAAAGATACCCGAACTAACACTAGATCTTAGAAAAGTGTTGGTGCTTCTAGGTCTTTCATAACATAAAACAACCACTATATGCTTTCTACTGCATAATAAATCTCATATTTGGATGCTGGCAGGATGAACTTGATCTCCGTGGATCATAGTTTTACTAATAAACTATACATGTCATGAGGAGAATTCCATCTCCCTTGTTCAACAGTACAATGTCAGCATCTGGTACAGTGCCAGGAACATAGTAGGGCTTCAGTAAATAGTTGTTCAATTAAATTCAATGGTCTAATAATGTCATGCTTTCACATATTTTAAGAAAGGTTAGCAGAGATAATTTTATTGGTTAAATTACCTTCACTTATTCAAAACTAAACCCCTTTTTAGTTTTACGGTAATACATGATTTGTTATGTTTTGTAATATTCTTTATTAAATTGACAAGTTTTACGTAATGTCTTTAACTCCTCCTTTGTCCAGTTTTTGTAAAACGCCTCTTGTCAATACATCCTTGTTCTGAGGTTGTAAGCACACTCAAGCTCTTCTTTTCAAGGAGTTTTATTTTACATCAAAGTGACATATAGAAATGGTAAATTAGGAGTTCCCCTCGTGGCGCAGTGGTTAACGAATCCGACTAGGAACCATGAGGTTGCAGGTTCGGTCGCTGCCCTTGCTCAGTGGGTTAACGATCCGGCGTTGCCTTGAGCTGTGGTGTAGGTTGCAGACATGGCTCGGATCTTGCATTGCCGTGGCTCTGGTGTAGGCCGGTGGCTGCAGCTCTGATTAGACCCCTAGCCTGGGAACCTCCATATGCCTGCCGAGGGAGTGGCCCAAGAAATAGCAACAACAACAACAACAACAAAAAAAAAAAGACAAAAAAAAAGAAATGGTAAATTAAAAAACAGAAATAAAATGATACAGAAGAGCCTGTAGTGGAAAGCAACTGTCTCTTGTTCTACTTCCACTTTCAGTCCTTAGCAGTGACCTCTTTTAGCTGTTATTTTAGATCTTCTAGTAGTTATTTCCAAAGCAGGGGGTTTCATGCAGAATAACGAAGAAATCATCTTTGATAAAATATTCTCATTTTTCCTTCACCTTCTCAGCACTTAGAATAGTGCCTGACACTTAGCTGGCCCTCAGTAAATATTTATTAAATATGTTAGAAACTTATGACAACGAAGGTATCAAAAGGAAAATGGGATATTTCTCCCCACAGCGGCACCAATTCTCTTGAAACAGAGAACGTCTAGGAAGCCAGAGGACAAAGGAAAACAGACGCCCATCAGGTGATGTTTTTGATCATGCCTGTCAGTATCAGCACAATATAATGGAATGCAATCCCTTCCCTTCCACAAATGTAATTATGTAGCAGGAAGCAAGGGTTTCTGCATTATTTTATGCAATGCTGCTGAATCCAAAGATAGGAGCAGCTAAACCATTAAGATAATATTGCACTGTTGACCATGTAGTGAACTTTTCCTCATCATTCTTAAAACTGCAAAAACAAAACACTCATCTGCCCTAATCTAGTGGCACACATGTAAAAAAAAAAAAATCAAAAACCAAAAACAACCCAATTTTTCATTGTGATTAAATCTGCTTATTTATTTTTTGTCCACACCTATGGCATATGAAAGTTCCCAGGATAGGGATGAAATCTGAGCTGCAGCTACAATCTACACCACAGCTGCAGCAACACTGAAACCTAAACCCACTGTGCCAGGCCTGAGATAGAACTTGAGCCACCACAGAGACAATGCTGGATCCTTAACCTACTGCACCACAGCCCAACTCATAAATTCACTTATCTTTTACGCTGGTCGCTTATCTTTCATGCTGGTTCCACAATCACCATTTGGATTGTATATCATGGTTCATAATTCTGAAACATGACATTCATGGAAAAAAAGCAGTTTCTCTTCTAATTAACTTACAAATGTGTCATCTTGCAAGTTGTTCCGGTCTACCTGTATACCCCCTAAATTTAGCCATTAATTCCATTAAAAAAAATAGACAATTTAGAGGCAAAAGCAAGTCCATATACATGTATTTAAATGGACTTGATATAGGTAAAACATTTTTTGACAATTCTCACTGAGCCAGAAATTTGCTAATCTGCAAGTATCACTTCCCATGTGAACTGATCCTTCCAAAAAGAGGCAGTTTTTCTTTTAGTCCCATACCGATGGCTACTCTCTTGTAGCATTACTAGTTGTATTTCACCTTGCAATTCATTTTGCTTTTTGCACCCCCGTCACCATGGATTTTCATTAAAATTTAGCATTTAATAAAATTTGCTATTCCAAATACTGTGCTAAATGCCAAGAAGCTTGATATCTATTTGAGTAAATAAGCACTTAGACAAATACCTCTCAACTTGCAAGCAGAAAGTGCTACTTGATGTCTGGGGAGGGATGTGCAGTAGGACCACAGTAGAAATATTATAGCAAATGAAACCTATATCCTTTTCTTCACCGGTTTGTAGAAACATATTGGCAATGCTATACTCTGTATATAGTATGTATGTGATGCAACTACATCCCATGTTGAAAACCCCCTCAGGCACTGCTTCCATCTGAGTGCTGACCATGGGTTTGCCCCTCTAGCAGAGACTAAGGCTGGGTTTCTGTCCTGGCTGTATCACCCTCTGCTCTGCCAAGGAGGGCCTGAATTTGAAAGAATCTCTACCAATGGCTCATGCTGATAACACACAGCAGAAAAATGTATTTGTCTGGTGGGGTAGGTTGCTAATTTTTCTCTACACAAATCATAAATATTTCTCTTATTCTGTATAATTTGGTGTTTCCACTTATCTGTGTAGATCTCAGTGTACAGGCTATTGCATGAAGAAGACAGGGAAAGCTTACAAAGAAACTGTGAAATAGAATAAGCATAAATTCAATATTATGGATACCACAGGAAAACTGAGGGAATAAAAGCATGAAAGTCAGAAAGTGTGCACTGTGGTCTTTTCTTCCCACCAACAAATTGTGTGACTTTGAGTTCACCTGACTATCTGGACCTCAGTGTCTTCACATATAAAATGAGAGTGGAACAGGGTTATTTACTAAGTAACCTATACATATCTATGGAGCCATAATTGAATAAAGGCAGAGTTCATACAAGTCTTTGACCCTAGAAACCAACAATTCTAATACTTTTCCAGCCCTAACCTTTAATCTAATATGTAGGAGAAGACTGCAGCTAGCTAGAATTAGTATTGAAGCATTCAATAATCCTGCTGTTTGAAAATTAGCTTCTGTTACGGGAAGGGGAAGGCTGATTTTTACTGAAATAACTTTGGAGATGTGGCAAATTGGTCTTGATTAGGGCCTTCATGGCCTATTAACATTCTGAACCCCTATGTACTAGGTGGCCACGGGCCTTTCCCATCCACATGGCCAAGGCGGGATTTCCTGCCTCTGAGAGAAAGAGAGGAGTCACAGAATGGATCCTTCACCCTAAAGTCTCTACAGGGAGTTGACGCCTATTTCCCAGTTTATCTACTCTGAGTTTGGTTTAGACGGTCTAGTTGTTTAAACTTACCTACTTTGACTTTAGGCAGGGGAAGCATAAACTGTCCAGGTCACAATAAACCTAACTCAGACCTGCTTTTCTCATTTATTCGTCTCCCTAAAAACCTTATAAACCTCACAGGGTATGGTGTGCATCAAGAAAGCCCAAATGACCCACTGTTAATGGGTTTTTAATTTAAGTTTCCGTTTTATTGAGAGAAATCACTCTCCAGTGTGAAGGTTACAAATACTCTGGAATGAAACTAGAGTAATTTAAACAAAGGCCACACGAACAACATATGATCACAGTGGCTTGAAACATGCAGCTCTGGAAACAGAATAAAAACTAGAATGCACTACAGTGGAATCAAGGGCCAGCACAAATGTGGTCCCTGGATAATCAACTGCCAAATAAACCCAATTTCTTGATGCTGGCACCAGGGTCTTGCCAAAATTCTCAGTGGCTAAACATCACCTTGGATCATCACAAAGAGAAAGAGGCAGAAGCAAAGGTAAGTCCGTTGGTACAAGGAAGCTATTATCCCTCTTTTCCTTCCAAATTATCATGTCGAGTTTGTTTCAAGTCCTAAAACCTGAAGTCATTTAACTTCAAAATAGTTAGGCTAGAGTTGCTGGCATATGCGCCTAGCAACTAATATACGAAATTTCTATTTTGTGTAAGGAAAACTGTCTCCCTGATTTCGTCAGATCTCAAATGTTAATAGCTCTTTTTGAGTTCATTTATTTCCCACTTTCATTTCACATCCAAATATGTGAAGACTTAGGGATATGGAAAAGCAGAGAACATTATTGGAAAAGCATTTTTTAGTATACTGTCTAATCCTGTCTAGCTATTTCTCCTAAAATGGAATTTAAAGTCACCATGTAATTGTAAGTAGAGTCCAAGTCAGAGCAGGAATGAGAAATGCCAGCAAAAAAAAACGATATTCCTCCTGGGCAAATTCTTCAGGAATTTTTAAAAGTACAGCTTCAATTTTTGAAGCACTTTGAAAAGCAATGCAGTAGCCGCCCTGCCCCCACCCCCATCCATGGAGGATATAACTCCCAGTGGATGCCTGAAACAGCAAAGGTACCAAACACTATACATCCTCTGTTTTTCCCTATACATACCTACCTATTATCTGGACCATGGTTGGTCATGGGTAACTAAAACCTCAGAAAGTTAAACTGCAGAAAAGGGCGAGTTGGGAAGCCACTAACTCTTTTTGTGAGTTGCTGTGGTTTCCATTCATGCCTTCCATGCTATGCTGTTCAAGGAAGGAACATCCAGCCCAGACTGATAAACTAGCTAGAAGAAACGACATCAGAAACCCAAAAGCCAGATCAGTGTCAGACACTGAGAATTCAAACAAGCCACCTGCTGCTCGTAAGATATCTACAGTCAAGAAAATGTGTTTGTGACATCGCATAAAAACAGCAGCCAATTTAATATTACTGTCAAGCTTAAAAATATGTACATTGAGAACAGCTCAGGATGTGCTAACACAGCCCCCCCGCCAAAAAAGGTAAGCAATAGGAAGATGTTTTAAATCTACTGATATGCTCTGTTTCTTATTAGCTTTCAAGGGAATTATTTGTAAGTTTGTCTTACTAAGAAATGAGTAATTAGCTTGTTTGGGTTCCAAACTTTGGACTGAAAAACTCTGACCTCCACTTAACACTGTTAGAAGAAACCCTCTCTGGCTACCATTCTGTGAACAGGTGTAACACCCAAGTGGGATGCTCGTACCACAATAAGGGTTAAAGGATTGTATCTGGCTGAAGGCAGGGATGCTTGACTAGTGAAAGTAATCTTTACACTTGCACTCAAATCCAAGCTCTCACTAAAATGATCACTGCATCGTCAGTTTATGGTTGAGGAAACAGAATGAGCGCGTGGGGAGGTAGTGTTGTTCACTCACAAACACGTAAAGGCTAATTTTTGATTGAGCCAAGATTAGAATCCAAAGGTTTTGACTCCCTGTCTAGTCATATTTACATGAGCCTACAATAGCTCACCGAATTCATTTCACTTCAACATAAGTTCACTGAGGTTGTCCCAGATCCCATGGACAGACCTCTACTTTGAGAAAGACAAAATCCCTTTTTCTCAGGAGAGCATCAAAAGACAAAGTGCAAAGAACATGGACTTTGAATGACATGTATTTAAATTCCACCTCTGAAATATGAGACCTTGGACTAGGGACTCAACCTGTTGGTACCTTAGTTTTATTGACTTATCTTCACAAATGAGGACGTTAATATGTCTTGCAGAGTTGTATTAAGGATCATCAATGACATGTTAGAAACATCCCACCAACGTCTGGCACAGAGTAGCTCTTCAGTAAATGTCCTCTCATCTTATTCATGGAGACTATGACAAGTCATAAGATTACTCTGAGGCCAAGGAGAATGAAATGAGTGTCCTAGGGAAGCACACTTAGTGCTACAGGCACTTAACATACAGAAACACAGACTGTGGAAGATGCTATTGGACGAAGCTTCCTCTTTTAGAGTCAAAGGCATCCAAGAACTCAAAGAAAGCTTGTTTCTTTTTTTTCTTTTTGTCTTTTTGCCTTTTCTAGGGCTGCTCCTGCGGCATATGGAGGTTCCCAGGCTAAGGGTCGAATCGGAGCTGTAGCCACCAGCATATGCCACAGACACAGCAACGCAGGATCTGGGCCATGTCTGCAAGCTACACCACAGCTCATGGCGACGCCAGATCCTTAACCCACTGAGCAAGGTCAGGGATCGAACCCGCAACCTCATGGTTCCTAGTCGGATTCGTTAACCATTGAGCCACGACGGGAACTCCCAAGAAAGCTTGTTTCTAATCCTACTACCTTTATATCATTTCCTACCACCACCTCTGGACTTGGGCTATCTTGTCTGCCACTATCTCACATCTATCCCTTACAGCATTTCCTGTTTATGAGGTGTGCGTAACAGATTCTCAGTGTCACTTTCTTGAGCTCTTATGAAAATTGCCTTAGTAGCATTGTAAGAATTTATTGGAACAAATAAGGAAAAAACACCAATAACATCCTTTGATATAGTCCTCTTTTCATTCCCAATAGACATCTGTCTTCAACATTATGGAGATGTACTTTTATATAGTAGAGGAGCATCTGTGATATTAATATATTCTCTGAATATCAATTTCTAAGAGTAAGTCAAATATATGAGGATAAATTCCTCAAATGCTTTTATAGCTTTTTCTTTTGTTAAAACAGCTGTTGTTGCTGTATAAAAGACTTAAAGGATACTCTTTTATGTGATGTTAAGATACTCTTTTTTAAGTTTATATGATTTTTTTCCCATTATAGTTGATTTACAGTATTCTGTCAATTTCTACCGCAGTGGATAAACAATGAGATGCTGCTGTGTAACTTTTTTTTTTTTTTTTTAGTGTATTGCTCCACTCATGTTCTTGCTTGCCTTGGTGCTCATTCCTAACAATATCTGCATAAATGTACATTTCTATAATTTTAGTTTCTATCATTCCTCCCCTCTGAATCATAGTCCTCAGAGTTATAATCTTACATTTGTGGAATCATCAGATGCTGTGAAATCTATCATAAAATTAGGGAACTAATGGCTATCTGGAAGTTCAAAATTTCTTAGCAGCAGATAAATTTAAAATCACAGACTTACGTGCATAAAAAACACTTAAACTCAGTTAAATCAGCCCAGGTCTCTTTGTCTCTTTTCTGATTTTTCTGTTAAGCCTCTCTTGGTATCACACCCACGTGCTAGTATCCATTAATTTTTAAGCTGAATCCTATGGGTATAAATTGCTCCATAGTCTAATCCAATTTAAATCTAGGTCCCTTTGCAGGGAGTAGTTTTGAGGTTATTCTTTTTTCTGAACTTAGGTGGGCTCTTCTGTATCGTCTCTTTCCCAGATTCTCTCTGGTCAACAAGGTGACTGATGATTTAGCCTGTTGCTCTCATACTGCTATCAGAATCTTCATAATTGTTTACCACTGAAATTGTCATTGTGGTCAAGAGTGATCTTAGATTTGACCTTCCCACACTCTGTCTCAAACCAAGTTTGGGAGAAATTTTCTTTTTTTAACTATTTATTTTTTCTTTTTACGGCTGCACCTGCGGAATATGGAAGTTCCCAGCCAGGGGTCAAACTGGAACTGTAGCTGCCGGCCTACACCACAGCCACAGAAATACGGGACGAGAGTTGCGTCTGTGACCTACACCACAGCTCATGGCAATGTTGGATCCTTAACCCAATAAGTGAGGCCAGGGATTGAACCTGCATCCTCTTGGACACTATGTTGGGTTCTTAACCTGCTGTGCCACAAAAGGAACTCATGGGAGAACTTTAGAAATATCAGTTCTTATGGGCTGCCTCTTCAGTAGAAAAAAAAAATCTCGGAGTCACTTTTCCAGAGATGGAGGCAAGAGTGACACTTCTTCTTATGAGCAGAACCCCTAGTGGAGGCAGTTGCCTCTGGTCTTCTTGGGTTGACTGTTCTGGCACAGAATCTGTGCCCTGAATGAGCTGGGTTAGTGGCAATTCAGGCCCCAGCGTTTTGTCTTTCTGTGCCTAAACAGGGGATGGATACAGAAAGGGACCACTCAATCCATTGGCAGTACTCACCAGGGATTTCATGTCTGCAATGCAAGTTGGGGCTGGAGAGGATGAGAAATGCTAGTGGTCTTGACCTACCTGTGAGATATCATTTCTCTCCTCTAGGATCTGAAGGAATAGATACTATTTTCTTGACCAGATACATCAGAAATGGAGCTTCCATCCTGCTGAGCTGGAGAGGCTGGGAGAGGGAGCAAAGCACCTTCCAGGTGTTACAAACTCTCTGTTATTACTGAGAGTTAGTAGATATTTTTTCTTCTTTTTTTTCTCTTCCTTTTTTTTGGACACCATACCTGTGGCATGTAGAAGTTCTCAGGCCAGGGACTGAACCCGAGGCACATCAGTGACAATGCCAGATCCTTAACTGCTAGGCCACCCGGAAACTCCAGAGTAGATATTTTCTTGAATCAAAGTTTTGTCTTAGGCTATATGCCCTTCGGAAAATTTCCAGAGACTTTAAATGATTATTATGGTTGCTGTTTTAAAAATAATTCTCACTAGTTGTGGTATTTTACTGGGCAGCATATCTAGAGCGCTCATCCAGCTGCTGCTCTAAAAGTAACAGTTTGATTTTATAAATTCACGATTTAAAAATTTTAGGGCTCTCACTTACCTACCTGTCAAAGATCTTGTTAAAGGCAGAGTTATTAGATCCCCTGATTAATTTTGGTGTCAATATCACAGACATGAGATTTTCCTCTTAATTCATAGGAACCTAGAAATGCCGATTTTTGCTGAAATCAGTTTGAAATGACCTAACCCATGCAGATGAAAGCGTCGTAACCCATACAACAAAGTACAGAATAGACTTGATACGAGTCATGTGCCATTACTGTAATCACAGCAGTAGGTGCTGTGTGAAGGTAGACAGCGGAGGTGTTACAGAGATACAAATTATAGTTCTTAAAGACTCTCATTACTTTCTGTCTTTTGTGTTGTTCGTTTGCTGTAGCAATTTCTTACTCTCTCGAACTACATCACCAAGCTCCAGGTTTCTTTTCTGGCTTCACTAGGACCAAACATTTCTCTTAAGAAGCCCTGAAGCCCTGGATCCTTTTACTGGAGAATGGTATTAGAAATCATGATAGGTGTATTTATTACCACCGGGCTCTTTGTTTATAGGCTCTTTCTTTTTTTGTGTGTGTGGTGTTTTTTTTTTTTTTTTGCCTTTTCTAGGGCCGCTCCTGTGGCATGTGGAGGTTCCCAGGCTAGAGGTCGAATCGGATCTGTAGCCGCCGGCCGACACCACAGCCACAGCAACGCAGGATCCGAGCCGAGTCTGCAACCTACACCACAGCTCACGGCAACGCCAGATCCTTAACCCACTGAGTAAGGCCAGGGATCGAACCCACCACCTCATGGTTCCTAGTCGGATACATTTCTGCTGAGCCACGAAGGGAACTCCTATAGGCTCTTTCAATTGGCAGAGCAAGGATATGTGTGTGTGTCTGTGTGAGCGCAGGCATGCATGCACATGTGTGCCTGTGTGTGAAGGTGTGTGTGCATGTGTCTGTGGCCTTTCTTTAAAAATTTATTTTCTGCCTATACTGCAAATTATCAAACTTCAGTTCATATTACCTCCTGATACAGAGACAAATGATACCATTAAAATCATCCTCAAAATGGAATTTTCCTTGTTTATCCTATTTTGTTCTCTCTTACCAACCATGAAAAATTTATCCATAGAATCCATGCTGTTTCGAATAAATTACTTTCCTCCCCAGACCCATCCAGAAGCCAAAGGTGGGAGGAACCTTTTTGTTCCACTATCCTTTTTAAAAAACATACTTCCCAGTGTTTTTTGTTTTCCCCCCAAATACTGAATGGCTAACAACCATGCTAAATATTTCTCTTTATCACGGAATCTTTGTAAAAGCACCACAGCTATGAATGGACTCACTCTTCAAGACAACAGTAATAAACAGAAAAACAAAAATCTCCTGCAAAAGAGTTGGCAAACAACATTATGACAAAAGGAAGAGTCTCTGGATCCACAGATAATAACAACAGGGATCTGGAAATAACAACAATTTTCATTCTTGTTTAGGAATAAACCATAATATTAAATAAAGGAGCCTTCACAATGACTAAGTGTATTTTTTTTTTTTTCAGGATAACATCCGAGCTGGAAGATGTGAGTGCCAAAATATGGAGGGGGAACAAAGATATCAGTGGCTGAGATAAACTGCTGTTATATATGGCAACAGTACTAAAAGAATCACTACTTGTGTTAGAAAGTCAGTTGGATAAGGGAAATGAAATAAAAATCCAAGTAGCACAATGACTTAAAATTATCCCTGTGTTAGGTTCCTTTTCGTTTGCCTTAAAAATTATTTTCATGTCTTCTTTTTGGGGATAAAACATTAAGTTACACAGATGTTCACAATTTTAAGGTAAGAAAACACAAAGACAGATGAGTATCTCTTCCCAAATTACAATCAAAGCTGAATTAACTTTCCAGGTGTTTGCTTATGGACTATCCATATAAATCACTATAAATCAGGGTAATTTTCCCACCATATAAATGCATCTTCAGGATGCTTCTTGAACTGAATTTAAGCAGAAGAGTATTTAGAAAAACAAAACAAAACAAAACAAAAAACCCCCTCAGAATTGCTTGATGAAATGATTCCATTCTTGGCTTTTAAAATTCCAGTGGAAAGGTTTGCTAATGTAGATGACACCTTATCAATTATGATGGCCTCCTTTTCAGATTCCAATTTGTTGGGCTTCAATGAGTGCCTCTAAAGTGAAATCAGTGGTTTCATGAGAGTCATTAATATTTGCATTTAATGACTTCTCTTTAAATATCAAATTGAATTTTTCCAAATGACTTTCAATTAGAAGTTCAATGACTCTGCTTGTAAAATTCCAGGGCCTTTGGGAGGACAATTGGTTCCTAAACTAACAAAATGCAACAACTCCAAGTTGTCCCTGAGATGTCCAATGACCTTGGACCCTCAGCTTATTCAAAGGGGATAAGGCTGGGAACTGAGGGAAACAATCCTTAAAATCATGTCAGAACATAGGGCTTACCTTTAAAGCTAGTAGTTGCCATGTCTTTCCTGTCTTTGACATTGATAAGCACTGGCATGTGTGTTAAACGTGGCTTCAACCGGGGACAAATGAGAACTGACTCAAGACCTCCATGACATATCAGATATCTTACATGAATTATAACTTACTGTCACAACCCCAGTTTGATTTACATTTAATTATTATTTTATAGATAAGGAAACTCACACAAGTCACCTGATGACTCACAGAATGGTCCCAATACTCCTTCACTTTCCATGATATGCAAGTGATAGGTTAACCCACTGAGGAGTTTAATTCCACAGTTTTGGCAAATAGACAGAAAGCACTTTCACGGCTTCCCACGAATAGGTATTTTCTTACTCGTCACCAGTACTTTTTCTCTTTTCTGGCTTAGAATGAAATAATCATATCTAAGGCAAACAGAGGAGGTAAAGATGATTACATTAGTAACACAAAGGGGACAAAACTACTAGAATCTCACCTTTAATTTTTTGTGTATTTTGTTTGAAAATCCTATTTTATGGAGACACAAAATTCAGACTTTACTACAACAGTACCATGGCACTGCTAAGCTATTGCTTTTTAGCAAAAGAAAAAAAAAGATAATAACCAATTTTTAAAAATCATTGATGCTTTCATAAGGTCCTTTATTTTCATCTTTATTTTGTTAAACTCTGTTACGAATTTACGTGTGTCAATTAGTTTAAGGACTAGAATTAGAACTGGCTTCATCTGCTTGTGGATGATAAACATCCACGTATGATGGGAAAGGTTTCCTCTGTATCTGGACTGAAATGGTGTTGCTATTACCTAATAACTGGATCTCTCTTATAAGGACACCGCTAACAACTTCCTGATAAACAGCATCATGGTTGAGGAGACTTAACATCCCTGCCCTTGGCAAAATTATAGCAAAGAGGAGTAAAATTATAGAGAACAGGAGTGAGGAGAAGTTTATCAGGGTGATTTAAGGCAGGACAGCATGGCACAATAAATGATCACTTGACATCTGGTTACTGACAAGGGATAAAGAAGAGACTTGATATTAAGGAGAAGGACAGAGGGAGAGGTTCCCTCAGGGAATCCAGCTGAGAGAACTACCCTCCCATCCCTACACCCCCCCCACACACACACACAAGGACTACCATAAAAGATTCCTGAGATTTTTTTTTAACCCTAGAAGAGAGCTGGAGGCAATTTTCAAAACCCTCAGTCAATTTTAAAATTCCCAGGCCCAGGTGAAAGATTGATTCTTAAGATTAAGATTTTACTTCTAATTCTAAACACACAAGTGACTCAGCAAAATGTCAGGGATGGGAAAGGCACTTGATAAAAGCAGCCCCTTTTGGTGTTACCTCCATTTCTGAAATGTTCTTTAAGTACACATGGTCAAATTTTCCTTCTTACCAGTTTTTGAGGGTGTCACAATTTTAATAGTCCACATATACAGAGTTAGATAAACAGCATTAAAAATGGGAACCCTGGAGTTCCCACTGTGGCTCAGGGGGTAAAGAACCCAACACATGTCTGTGAGGATGCAGGTTCAAACTTCACTCAGTGGGTTAAGGATCCAGTGTCGCTGCATGTAGGTCGCAGATGTGGCTCAGATCCTTTGCTGCTGTGACTGTGGTGTAGGCTGGCAGCTGCAGCTCCGATTCAACCCCTAGCCTGGGAACTTCCATATGCCGCAGGTGCAGCTGCAAAAAGAAAAAAAAAGGGGGAGGAACTTTATCAACTGCATACAGGTTTTCCTGAAAGAGTATCTTCATAAAGCATCATTTTCAGACACCTCTGTTGAACCAACATACCGACGCCACTGGTAGGAGCATAACTTTTGGAATTCAGCTGTTGGGATCACAATTTACCTTCCATCATTTGGACAAATCACCCCTGGCTTCCAAAGTAAATGCTAAATGCAGCGGTAATTCTCTAAGTCTATGGAATTTTAAAGATCTGGTCTCAAATTATGGCTCCATCATCTAATAATTCAATGACCATGGCAGGGGCTTCACTTCTTTGGTTAAAATGTCCTCACGTGTAAAATGGTGATTATGGGTAACCTATTTCATGGAATTGTGAAAATGGCTGCATATGTTAATGTACTTAAGGCATTTAGAATTGTGCCTGACAAGCAGTTAGGGGTTAAAATGGGCAATGATTACTAAGATCTATCCCAGGCAGAAAGATATCTTTCCTGTCTACTTACAAATGCTTATATGAAATTAGTTAACTCATTGCTGGGAGAGTTCCTTGATCTTTGGCACTCATGCTACTTTCTATGATAAACAAAACAAAACAAAATGAGCAAGCAAAAAACTCCAAAATGCTGCAGCCCTGAAATTCTCATATCTTCTGCTTTTGTTCACCCTCTCTTTTTCTACACTGAGAACCAAGAGGAAGTTGAGAAATTCTAGGCATGGCTTGGATGCCGGTGATACACAGAGGTCATGACATCCCTGTTTTTTAATCTTGTCATTTTCCTCTTCGTGAATAGAGACTCCATCCTTAACGCCTACTTGGTTGCTCTCAGTAATTTCATTCTCTCTTTTCCTGTCCTCATCAAACCCTGTTCTCAGAGCACCTCTCTATGCCACCTTGAAGTAACACCTGATAAAACCACAAATGTTGGATTTCTTAAAGACACGGGCATTCAAACTAGGATAAAAATCTTAAACCTAAGAAAAGAAAGTCAGTGTAATTCAACAAAGAGAATTCAGCCATGCAGTTGCAGGTGTGTGTGTGTGTGGGGGGGGAACCAGGACTTTCTAGTAATCCCTAAAGATCATTCCTGTGACTAGCACATAGCCTGTCCAAAAGAGTAGGAAAATAGGATCAAAAGTGCATAATAGGAAGAGTATAAAATGGCCAAGTGGGAGTTCCCGTCGTGGCGCAGTGGTTAACGAATCCGACTAGGAACCATGAGGTTGCGGGTTCGATCCCTGCCCTTGCTCAGTGGGTTAAGGATCCGGCGTTGCCGTGAGCTGTGGTGTAGGTTGCAGACGCGGCTCGGATCCCGCGTTGCTGTGGCTCCGGTGTAGGATGGCAGCTACAGCTCCGATTCGACCCCTAGCCTGGGAACCTCCATATGCGCAGGAGCGGCCCAAAGAAATAGCAAAAAGACAAAAAAAAAAAATGGCCAAGTGACTTTATAACCTTGTCTCATTTTTTTCTTCCAGTCTCCATTTACTTTCTATGCTATCTGGGTCCTGGATTTGAATCCTATTTATTAACTACTAAACATTAAGCAGATCAAATAAATCGCCTCATCCTCAGTTTCCCTACCAATGAAAGGTTTATTTCTATTGGTTTTTTGGTGGTGGGGGAAATTACTTAACATACATGAAAGCCCTTCTCAAAAGCTAGCCAAGTAATTATTAAGACGATGCCGTTCCTGTTCCCGTCTGACTTGGGCTAACTACATATTTTAGACATCCCTCTTTCTACTTCTTAAAAGTTAGACTCCTGGCCTTGCAATGCTAATAAAAAACTAAGAAAGATCTTTGTAAAGGCAGTGTGTAAAAATAACTTCAGACTCCCAAAGTCAAACTCACCATTTTTCACAACTGGATGTAATACCTTCCTGGAAAATAGGTTGCTGTGAAAAGTTTCATCTGCTCTTTTTTCTCCCTCATTTATGTTACAATATTTTCAGTAATTCAAATAAAATTATTTTTTTTCCTTTGCTCTTGTGCAAGAAATGTTGAAGGTCTTGTGGCCCTAGCATAGGGAGACAGCTACTAGAAATGAAAAGGAGCTTCTCCAGTTGGAAGTTTATGGAGGTAGAGATTCTCCTGCATTTAATTTCCTCTGGAAGGAAAGCCCTTTGTCACAGTGTTTTCACAGGTCTTTTGCTGCAGATGTACCACTTTAGTTTAGGCCTGACTTAATAAGGGAAGAATAAGCAGATTCATGAATTATCCTCAGTGTATGTATTTAATCAAGGGAATGACTGTGTTCTTGACTTTGTATTAGATTTTGCCTTTTAAAGAACATTTAATATTGCATTTTACTCAAAGGAGACAATTTTGAATGGAAATGGCTTTGATCAAGGCATTAATGGGATAATAAAGTTTAAACTAGAATCAAGTTTAATGGAATTTCCTATTCCTTCTTTTCCTGTCATAAATCATAATTACCCATTTGTTATTCAAACATATCCAGTTTGCTCTATCCAGGTCTGGCGTAAGACTGTAAGCCAGGCATACAGTACTGTGGGGGACCTTAAATTATCCAGCCATGCTCCTTATTTAGCAGATGAAGGAAATGGTGCTCAAAAAACCCAAGAAGTAAAGGGCTTTGTCCAAGGTTGCACCAATGCCTGTTGTTACAAAACCACACAGGAATGCCTCATTGTTCCCATTTGAGTATCTCCCATGACTTCTCCCCCTTTCAACCTCTCTTTTTGGCTATTATCTGTTATTCATTAACTCTCAAGATGTGCAGAAGCTTTCAGGTGGTTCATAGTACTCAACACTCTCCTTCATTGGTCTATATCAGGAGCAATCTGTCTCTTGTTTTCTTGACGTATTATTTCACTGTAAGGATTTAACGACTGGTGATGGATTGGCATGTGATCACGGTGTCCAGATAATACGATCCAATGTTTTAACTTTTAGGACTGAGGGCCCATAGATGCCCCCAACTGACTTAAAATATTAGCTCTCAGAGAGAGTCCTTCAGGTGACACTCTCAAACACCATCTTCTATTTTTCTGTTTCTTCCAGCTACATGTACAGTTCTCTGCATTTGCTGTAAGCTACAAAGAGATTCTGTACCCACTCCATTTTCAATGTTTGATAAAAATGCATGAACTTATTTATCAATGATTTTTAAAATTTCTTAATCACAAAGCATAATCAAACCCTAAAAAAGCAATCAAGCACCAAATTGACTAAAATGGATTCCACTTAGGTTCCAAGCACTGAGGAGGGGTATTCAATCACCATATTTTCCTCTATGGTTTAACTTTTAAAATTCTTTTTCAGAAGAAGTCCATGAGAGAAATGGTTCTAGTCAGGGGAAGAAAGATTAATCATTCTTCTGATAAAAGCAGGAGGAATAAGCTCTTGTTCATAAATACTGAGAAAGATAAAAGAAGTAATGCCTTTAGGGAAACTTTTACCAATGCAAAGTCCAAGTCAATACAAGGCATGCACTTGTATTCAGGATAAATAATAGCCAGTGGAGGCAATACAATCGTTTTGAACATGTTACATTGTGTAATATCAGAGAGTTTTATACAGCAGGGGCTTTCATCCCTGCTGGCCTGTGGTAAGGCACCCCTGCCTCTAGAGTCAGTAGAAGCCTTGTGGGGAGTTGAACCTTCACCCCAATCTGGCAGTAATAAGATACCCATTTATCTGCCTGCTGGTGTGGAGCCAGAGGTCCACTGAAGAATCATGCTTTTCACCATTTCCCATAAGGAATGAGGTCATCACATTGTGGTGCTGGGGGAAGATCACCTAGATTGCTAGAAATTCCACTCCCTCTTAGCTGTAAGAAAGAATCCCTCCTTCAGCTTCAGTGGAAGCCAAGAGGGAATCTCATCTTCTATCTCCACTAGGCAGTAAAGAGGGGTGCCCCCTTCCCCTGCCGAAGATGTGTGAGAGAAAACCAGCTAAAGGGGATGGTTTAAATAAAATCTAGTGTCTCATAATAGAACACAAAAATGTCCAGATTACCATCCAAAATCACGACCAATAGCAAGAAACAGAAAGATCTCAAACAGTATGAGAAAAAGGCAATTGATATCATCACTAAGATGACAGAGATGCTGGAATTTATTTGACAAAATTTGAAAGCAACCATGATAAAAAAAAAAAAAAAGTTCTACAAGTACTTGTGAAAATAACTGAAGGAAATGAAAAAAAAATGGAGGAAAAATTCAGAAGAAATAGAAAATCTCAGTAAAGAGTAGAAGGTATCAAAGAGAGCCCAATGAAGGGAACAGCTGGAAATGAAAAGTTGAGTAGGGCGCAGCAGCAGAACAGAGGAGGCAGAGGAAAGAACCAGTCAACCATAAGACTAAACAGCAGAGACTGTTGTGATCTGAGCAACAGAGAGAAATAGACCAAAAAAAAAAAAAAAAATTAGCTGCACCTTAGGGATTTATGGGACTATACCAAATGATCTAATATTTGTAAACTTAAAGTGTTTCAATTTGTAAACTAAAACCACAATATGATATCACTGACACCAATCAGAAGGGCTAGAATGAAAAATTACATCACCAAATGCTGGAGTGGATGCAATGAAACAGAATCGTTTAGACATTGCTGGTAGGAATGCAAAGAGTAAAACCATTTTTTAAAATAGTTCGGCAGGTTCTTCAAAAACTGAACATGCAACCCCTATACCATCCAGCAATTGCATTGCTGGGCCCTTATCTCAGAGAAATGAAGAATTATGTTCTAATAAAAACCTGCATATGAATGTTTGTAGCAGTTACAAGTAGCCTAAAACTGGAAACCATCCACATATTGTTCAACTGCTGAATTAAACTGGTACATCCGAGTTTTGGATTACTACTCAAAAATAAAAGAGAATAAACTTCTAACACATGGAACAACCTGAATGAATCATCAGAGAATTACGCTGAGTGGAAAAGTCAGTTCCAAAAGTTTACATTCTGAATAAGTCTATTTATACACAATTTTGAAAGAACACATCTACAAAAATGAAGAACAGATTAGTGGCTGCCAGGAATTAAGAAGGGGGATGTGACTATATAAAGGGAACATGTCAAGTCCTTTGGTGATGGAAATTTTCTGTATCTTGATCATCAGTGTCAATGCTCTGGTTGTGATATTGCACCATAGTTTTGTGAGGTGTTATCATTGGCAGAAACTGGGTAATGTTTACATATGATCCCTCTCTATACTATTTATTACAACTGCGTGTGACTCTACAATTGCCTAAAAAATAATTTTAAAAACTCCATGATACACGCACACACACACACTTAATAAAGTTTCAAATACCTAGAAGAGAAAATTGGGTATTCTGTATACTTCCTTTTGAGAAAAATCAAGACAATATGAACAAACAGTTTCAGATAGGTTGTGTATTTTCCTCTGAAAACTTGAACATAAGAACTTATTGACCTGCCTGTGTCAATCAGTAATTTAATAGGCCATAGACTGCAGGCCTCTGAATCCTACCTACTCATTTCTATGTATTACTCAAACTAAAATTATTAGCATTTCTATCATATATGTGAAGGAACTAAAATTATATGTTCAAGATTGAGCAGCCATTTCCAAAGCATGGTCTGAAGACCCCTTGGAAGTCCCTGAGACTATTTCAGGAATCCATCAAATCAGAACTATTTTCATAAACACTATTTGCCTTCTTCACAGTGCCAACTTTTGAACTGATGGTAGGTCAAAGTTCTGGCACTTTAACAAGAATCAAGACAAGAGGTGCTAAAGTGTACTAATAGTCATTATATTCTTCCCTGCCATGCACTCGCAGTAATAAAAATGCCAGTTATACTTAAAAATGCCCTTAATGAAGTAATAAAAATTATTGATTTTATTAAATTTCAACCCTTGAGTAGATGTTATTTTTAATATTTCACTTGGTGAAATGGAAAGGGAGCATAAATCACTTCTGACGCATATTTAATATGATGGTTGTCTCTAATACAGGCGCTTCTGAGATTCTTTGAATTCTGAGTTGATGGAGCTGCTTTTTTAATGAAACACTATTTCACTTTAAGAAAAACTGACACACCAACTATGGTTATTCACACTTGGGTACTTGGCAGATATTTTCTTGAAAATAAACAAGAAAGTCTGTCATTTCAAGGAAACTAAATGCCAATATTTGCTGCCAGTGATAAAATTTGCGATGTCAAGTAAAATTAGAATTTTGGAACACTTGAATCTGCTACCATAAACTTGGAAACTTTCTAATACTTAAACATTTCCTGTTGAGACTGGTGGTGATATTAACAAATTTGATTTTAATATCACAGAACAAAATGTGTCAATATTTAGAAGATCTGTGTAGCTTAGTGAACAAATATTTTACAATTGAGTGATGACAAAATTAAGTAGCAGTACAAGAACATTCAAAGTGTAAGAGAGACCAATGGATTTTCAAATAACAGAGTATGAAAAGTTAATCGATTTTACATTGCAACTAATCGCTAAGAAACTATGGCCTGTCTAGTTTTAGTGTGGTATCAAACAACAATAGCCACAATTATCTAAAAAAGCTATTAAAATTAGCTTCTCTTTTCTAGCTATATATCTGCATGAAGCTAAATTTTTATCTACTTTAAAGAGAACAATATGTTGCAACAGATTGAACTGCAATAGCCAACACAAGAATCCAGTCACTTTCCATTAGACCAGAGAGCAGGAAAACTTGGAAAAATACCTAAAGCAAAGAGCACTTTTACCAATTTTTTTGAAAAATACAGATATTTTTCATAAAATAGGTCCTTAATGTTCACATGTAATAGATTTGTCATTGTAGTTTTTAAATATTGTAAAAATTTATTAGTTTTCATTTTTAACATGGAATTATCATAAATATAACTGACATTCAAAAAAATCTTTGGGGTCTTCTACTATTTTTATGAGTGAAAAAGCTCCTATGATTAAGAATTTCAATACCACTGTGCTGGCTCAGTGGTATATGTGGATAAAACCCTTTGGAACACAGGCCTCCCTATCATTCCTTTCAAACATGATAATCTTTCAATTAAGCCATTTCAGTTAAGCTACGGGCAATACAGCTATGTTCAATTCACACTTGGGGGCAGTTATGAATATACAGGTTTCCAAAGCTGTACAAAAATTGAAGAGTGAGTAAAGTTTTTTTTTTCTTTTTTCTCGGTTCTACTTCCAGATTGCATAGGCTGTAATTTACCTTCTATTTCTTTGCTGGGATTTTCTATTTTTTAACTTGTTTCAAGAGGATTCATGATTGTTTGTTGAAACACCTTAAACCTCTCGTTAGATAATGCCAACATTTGATTCATTTCTGTGACGGCATCTGCTGACTGTCTTGAACATTCATGTTGTGATTTTCTTGTTTCTTCATAGAATGAGTAATTTTTTTACTGAATACTGAACTTTTTTTTTTTTTTCTGCTATGGTTAGGAAACATTCCAACTGGACTCCAACTGGAATATTTTATTTAAGCAGGAAGTCACCCAGTTTAGGTTTATCATGAAAGTAACTAGCCTGATTTTGTGAGCTACGGTTTCAATGAGAGTTAAAATTCCAGAGCCTTTGAGGTATTACTTTGGTTTGATTTATCTGGTATTGCTGGATCTCCTACTATTTTTTTGTTAGTGCTCCTTAAGGGGGCAGGGAGTCTGCTGTCTCTTTACAAGGTGTAGATGAAGAAGTTTCTCAGACCAGGTATTGCTATTGTAATGTTTTTCCTAATGGTGCTTCTAAATGTTGAGGCTTGAGTTTTGATTTTTTAAGAGCAGAACTTGGATCTAGACAAAGTGCATATCTGGATTTGAGATAGCTCCTTAAAGGTGGGACTTCAAGGTACTGTTCGGTCTGTAAAGACATTTCAGAGAAACTTTGCTCATAGTTTCATAGAATTCTACCCAGTATTAAAGACTCAGCTGAGTTGCCTCTAAGTACTGGGTGGAAAAATATTTTTGAGAAAAAACTGATACACACAAGCCAGTATCACATATGAATATTAGGTCTACATTTATATTACTTAAGGGGAGTTTTAACTTCAAGCTGAGAAGAAGTTATACAAACAAATTTAGCTCTTGTAGAATCCCTGAAGCCCTACAAAATAATTTAAAATGCTTCTCTAAGAACATATTCACAAGCCAGGGCTCACTTATGTTTTATAGGAAAAAAGTTAAAATTATAGTCGTGAATCAAAACACATATTGAATTAGAAAATCAATGACCATAAAGAACTGCCAGCAGATGCTATACAAAGGAAATTTGACACCCTACAATGAAATAAAATAGAGCAATCTAAAAGAGATTACACAATTACTATATTTATAATGATTAAAGAGATCAAATTGGAAGAGAAACCATGACAAATGGAAAGGATATTATGAAAGTAAAGGTATCATTTGAGGAATTACAGATATTGTAATACTTGTTAAAAAAATTCTTCCATCTAGGTGGCACATGTCTGGAATTCTACTCTTCCAAAAGAAAGTAATGTCACAAAAAGAGGCTGTGGAATAATGAAGGTAAGTGTAGGCTTGCCTCTAAATTTAAGTGTCTAGTTATTGATTATAGCAGCCCCTATTTTAAAAAGTAATGAAAATTATTTTTAAAGCTTTAAATTAGAAGAATCACAAATGAAAAAAAGGAAACATTTGTGTTGCCTCTACCTTAAGAAGCTTTTCACTTTAAATGATGTCAAATGACCTATGAGATTGATTAAATTGAAAGTTTAATGCAGTGTCTCTATATTTTGTGCCATATTTTATGATTTATAATTTCAGTTCTCAATTTATCTTGACCATTACATGTGCCAGAAAAAAACAACACAATTTGCACAATTGTGAGGATGCTGTAATGTTTCTGTCTTAGAAATTGGAACCATATCACTCAAAGCTAAGTGAAGTTTTTTTCTACAAAGACTGTACAAGCAAAACTCACCTATCACCAGAGAATAAGTCAACATGATTTTGGAATGGCTTAATTTCCTAAAGAAGGTATCCTCTGATGTAATCTAAAGTAAAAGCTACATTGTTAAATGTATGTATTTAATCATATGAACTCTATGCTATTATTTTCTTCAGGCTGTTACACAAATAACATTTATAGGTTATTATGAGGGATTACACAAAAAGAAGCATGTATTTCTTCATTAACATGTGATTTTTTCTTGTATTTTATGTTGAAAAGTACTCAAAATTTCCAGCGCTCCATTGTCTCCATCTCTAATCAGGTGACATATATTATTAGGTCCTGAATGTCTTGCAAGGGCCGTAACTGGAAATTCTTCCATTTAGTGTATGCTTTTTATCAGCATTAATCTCACAGGTAACTATGAAACAGTTGAAGATTTTATTTGAAGCACTGCATTTTACTTGTCCTATCCACTTTTTGCTTACTTTCTCTTCAAACATCCTCATCTTTCTAAAGACATGCTCTGATATTAGCTCTATCTTCCCCAGACATTGGTCAGGCTCAATAATCATGTCTCCTCCCTCTCACCAAACCTTTCATTCCTATGTGTTCTTGTGTCAGTGGGCATTACCATTGGGCAATATGGATTTTCTTCTGATAACCAAATGAATATCAGAAACCCCTCCCTTAATATTAACTGTAATCTTGATGTCCAATGAGTCAGAAATTATATGGTGAAGAGCTAATTAATATGCACTGTGCTAGCGTTCTAAAGTAGTTGGCATTTAGTTACCATCAGTGAGAAATATATACATGATAAAAAATAAAACAGGAACAGCAAAGCTAGTGCACTGGAATGTAACACATTCCATCAGCCTGTGAACAATGCCTGCTCAGCACTTTTATTTGCAGAATCTTCACAATAATTGACCCAACTATTGATCAAAATGATTAAG
This sequence comes from Phacochoerus africanus, assembly GCF_016906955.1. NCBI lineage: Eukaryota > Metazoa > Chordata > Mammalia > Artiodactyla > Suidae > Phacochoerus > Phacochoerus africanus. The sequence continues at coordinate 44,064,790 of NC_062552.1, forward strand.
AACCAAAGCCTGTACCTTTCTTCAGGGGTAATTGCTTCAGTTTCCCATTTCCAATTCCAGCTCTGATATTATCCTCTGAGGGATTCCCATAAGAGGCCTTTAAAAGATTTGTTGAATGGATTAATGGCCCCATACCTTCTTTCACAGTGGGTGGTAAAGCCTTTCTTGTATAAGATGCTTTCTACTAATGTGTAAACAGGCTAATGTGTTATTTTTTCCAGGTAGCAAAATACCCAAATCCAGTTAAAAGGCAGGGGTTTTATTCTGTTTAGAAGACCATTTAAGAAGGGAGCCTATTTGGTGACTATAAGACCCTGGAAGCAGCTGATAAGCAAATCTTGTGTCACCTTTGCCAGAATTGGGATTTATAATCACAGTGACTTTCTTCGGTTGCTTCTCAGGAAGACAGATTACCAGTGCCATGTGGGTGGTTTCCATTAGGCCAATGAAATTTTTTTTTCAAAGACATTCTGTCCCTGTTGAATGAGGATGTATAGTTTGCCTATTAAGGAACTTTGGTTAGCTCCCTGGGGGGTGTCACAACCACAGACTTCACCGTAAAAGGGCAAAAATTTAAGATCAAGAATGCATATAAAGTTCAAATTCTGACAAAATACTGCAGAGATTCTTCATGATATATAGAGATCAGCACATTTGTTTTTAGATGCAATTATCAAGTAAATGGTAATGCAAGAGACTGGGATTGCCAAAAAAAAAAAGTGAAAAGCTGACTCTGATTGGCCATCTGAAGGCAGATAAAGCAAGATAAGCAGTAAAGTTTGTTCACTTGATCTTTGGTCTTTATAAAGTAATTTTATTTATGGCCTTGCCTAAAGCGATCATTCTTATCCTAAGCAGCTGAGAAACCAAATCTAAGCTAGAAAGCACTTTACAAAGTCCTTGTGTTTCCTAAGTCAAAGGTCCTTGAACAGCAAGGTAACTAATTCTCTGCCCATATACTCTGGCTTCAATAAGATCTAGCAGTGAATCTTTAGGCAATCTCCAGTCTATTGATTATACATATATATTTTAATTATATTTTAAATCTTATATGTGCTTGTGAAAAATTTTGTTTTATTGGAAAATAACATTATTTGGGGGAGGGTGGAATAGTGCTAGCTCTTATTTTTCTGGAGGAAATAGATAAAGGCTTTCTCAAAGAATTTAAGCTAGAATATTGACAGTTTTTTTCTCTAAAATTATATATATATATATTTTTTTTTTTGTCTTTTTGCTTTTTCTAGGTCCGCCCCTGTGGCATATGGAGGTTACAAGGCTAGGGGTCGAATCTGAGCTGTAGCCACCAGCCTACGCCAGAGCCACAGCAACGCAGGATCCAAGCCGCATCTGCGACCTACACCACAGCTCACGGCAATGCTGGGTCCTTAACCCACTGAGCAAGGCTAGGGATCAAACCCGCAACCTCATGGTTCCTAGTCGGATTTGTTAACCACTGCGCCATGACGGGAACTCCCTAGATATATTTTAGCTTTAATGATTTCCTTCTACTTTGAGTGTGTATATGCACAAAAATTTCTTGGTGGGTACTAGTTATTTCTGTTTTAAAAAATAATGAAAGTACTTCAGATGTTCTCTTAGTGAAAATAATCAGTAATGACTGGTTATTCAATCAGAAAATTTAGCTAGTATGTATAAATACATATGTGTGTGTGTGTGTGTGTGTGTGTATCCTTTACTTTGCATAGTTCTGATATACACAAATTTCAGTTACCACAGTTTAAATACCAATTTTCCAATAAAAAGTTTCAAATTTCAATTACCACGATATATTAACTATGAGAAATGGCATACAGTACAAACTTTGCTACTGGGTCTTCAATCTACAGATCTCTAAATAAACAACAGTTGTGCATTATGATCAATGACTAATCATATCACTTCTGTCAAAGTCTCCGGTGATTTGTCACTGCACATCCGTTATTCAGTTTACACATAAACGGCACAGTGTAGTTGTGCTGTTTCCTTACCTCCTAGTAACAGATGCATGTGACATTCTAAAACATGAATAATCAAAAGATATAACTGACCAACAAAGATAAAGTGCAGCAAAGAAACAAAAGTGATGGCACTGGAAGTGACATTCAATTCAAACATAAATTATATACAGTTATATCAGGTACAGAAGAAATGGTTTTAATATATATACATGTATATATATACATATATGAAATTACTGACCAAGGAATAACTTCTGCCATTCTAGAGACTCTTAGATATGTAGCCAAAGGAACTTCATCAAAGAAAACTTGACATAAATGAGATCTTTTATAAGGAAAGGTGCTCGCAAAAACCTTAATATTAAAAGAACTCTCGGAAATATTTCATGACATTAAAAGCAGAAAGGACAGGAGTTCCCATTATGGCATAGAAGAAACGAACTCCGCTAGTATCCATGAGAATACAGGGTCGATCCCTGGCCTTGCTCAGTGGGTCAAGGATCTGGCGTTGCTGTGATCTGTGGTGTAGGTCACAGATGAGGCTTGGATCCTGCATTGCTATGCCTGTGGCATAGGCTGGCAGCTGCAGCTCTGATTGGAGCCCTAGCCTGGGAACTTCCATATGCTAAAGGTGCAGCCCTAAAAAAAGAAGCAAAAAAAAAAAGCAGAAAGGATAATATATTGGAAGCTGATCCAATTTCAGGGAAAAAACACTTTCTTATACTTGCTCTCATTCTCGCTCTGTATATATTTATTTTTTCTGAAAATTTGTGAGTGGTAATTGCATATAGCATGCCACCTTGCCCCCTAAACATCTGAATATGTGTTTTCTAAGAGCAAGAACATTTTCTCACATAATGATAATGCAGCTATCAAGTTCAGGAAATTTAACATGGACATAATAATATATTATCTCATCTATAGTCCTTATTCCAGTTTTGCCAGTTGATCAAATGATATTCTTTGCAGTGATTTTATTTTTCTTGGTGCAAGGTCTAATCCAGAATTATGCCTTGTGTGTAACTGCTGTATGGCTTTCTTTAGTTTTCGTTTACATAGACCAGTTCCTCTGCTTTTCCTTGGTGAGGCCAGATCAGTTCTTTTGCAGACTTTTCTCCAGTTGGGATTTGTCTGAAATTTCTTATCTTCAGGTTACGCATTTTTTTTGAGAGGAATCCTACATAAATTATGTTATACTCTTCTGTGCTCATGACATCTGGCTGCTTATGACGATGTTTTATCCCATTACTTCTTAAGTGGGGTTGTATGTTCTTTGTAAACTTGCTATTCTTCCTTTGCAATTAGTAAGCACTTTAGTGGGAAGGTTCTCTGGGACTGTGGAGGTCTACTGTTCCTCACCAGGGTTTCACCCACAAAATTTAGTTGTCTTTTATAGTTGTCTTGCCAACACCAAAATGGAGTCCATTAAAAAAAAACAAACAAGGAGTTCCCGTCGTGGCGCAGTGGTTAACGAATCCGACTAGGAACCATGAGGTTGCAGGTGTGATCCCTGGCCTTGCTCAGTGGGTTAAGGAACTGGCATTGCCGTGAGCTGTGGTGTAGGTTGCAGACGCGGCTCGGATCTTGCGTTGCTGTGGCTCTGGTGTAGGCTGGTGGCTACAGCTCCGATTGGACCCCTAGCCTGGGAACCTCTGTATGCCGTGGGAAGCGGCCCTGGAAAAGGCAAAAAGACAAAACAAAACAAAAAAAACTGTCTATATTATGATTTTGCAAAGAATTCAACTGATTTTTAAGACAAACAACTCTGTTTTTACAATTACGTTATTAAAATAAGAAGTACCTCTGCCCTAAACAAGAAATATGGAATATACCACTGCTTCTTGACAAATATATAACTCAAATTTGGGAGAAGTGGAAGGGAAAACAAAGTAGACACTTAGCGTTGAACATTCAGTGCGTTGTAGATATTATTCAGCAGTTTTTACAGAGAAAATGGGGAGTATTGGTCAATCCCACAAATTGATTAGAGATCAATCAGTACAGCTTCTGTCTTTGACAAAAAATTTTCCTCTGAATACAACTTTGGCTTAATTGTGTTGGCTTTATTAAATAATACTTTTTACGGGCCAGAATCTCATTAATGATGGAGTATGGAGCTCAATCAGGTCTCTCCAGTAAAACAAATTTAACTGTTTGAGGTTTAACCAGTTTCAACTGGTGAAATTAAAGGCAATGAAAATTGTCCTTAGGGGTTACAAAAATGGAGATGCATTACTTCAAGTGAATCTAACAAATTTCTATAAGAATGGAGAAAGTGTGTAGAGTTTGCTCCACTCTACCTACCTATACCAACTACTCCTCCATCTACGTGTTATAGAAGCTCTACTGAGCCATGTGCAGCCAAGAAGACAAAGGCTCACTCTCTCCATCACCTCCATTCAGAGACTGAGATTTCATACCAAGAGGGAGAGGTTTCCGGTGTACCTTGTTATCGCCTCAAGTCCTATGTTGCAGAAATTCTAAGTAGGTGCAATTAAGAGATCTGGGTCTCTGTTCTACCCAGGTCCTACTTCCTGGGCAAGGATTCTTCCCAAAGTGCGAAAGGCCAAGAATACTGGAGTCCCAGTGGCTTGTGCTCCAGTTCACTTGTAGATCAGAAGTTCTGCACTAGGAAGAGAAAGTCAAGGAAAACAGGAACTTCCCCCCTGGCCTTTGTCCCCACTCAGTGAGTGAGAGTGTCACTTCCAGAAAAGTGGGTCCCTATCCACAGTTAAGGTGCAATGGATGAAGGGTTCTGCTCAGTAGGAAAGGCAGGCCATAAAAAGAGCACTGCAGCCTTGCCTGAGAGACTGTTTTGAATTTAAAAGCACAGAATTCCATACTTAGGGATGTCATTGAAAACAGTATAGATTTTGGTGGCAAGAAATTAAGAGGAGCTTGGTAGCTTTATGGTACAATGAAAACAGCACAGCAGCCAGAAGTTTGACAGAGATAGACAAGAAGACACCTTGGATCAAAATCAACTCTAGAGGTTGAGAAGGCTGTGCCATGTGCTAGGCTGCACTCACCAGGAGAAATCAGGCAAGGATGTGAGCCAATTTTAAACCATTTCCCAAGCCTCGCACAGGCCCATCAACATGGGGAAGTTTTACTGACATGGGGGCTGAAACGTAATCTCAGACCCAACACTGACTGATCAGTAAGGTACTCTGAATCAGGAACAATTCTTAGGAAGCCAAACTTTAAAATGAATTTATACTTCCCCCTGGCAGTCTGGCAGACAGTGCATGGCCAAGACTGTGCCCTCTCAGGAGAAAAAAAAAAAAAAATGGGCATCCTCCAAGCTACTCTTTCCTGGCTGAACCTGCTACCAAAAAATCCATAAGTACCATAAACTGTGGTAGCAGCTCCCAAGTCACACAACCATCCAATAGTAAAAGGTAAAAAACGAAATGGTTCTGAGGGATTGGGTACCACATTTGACAGAGAGGTGACTTATACAGAGAGAGAGCTTCACATTTGTGCAGGTATATCTGATGCTGCACACTATGGGGAAGTGTTTGCTGAAGTTGTTCAGTCTATTCACCAAACAAACACATGACCAGGAAATCGGCAGCAACAACAATCCCCAGAAAAGGAGGGAACATCCTGAGACCTGCTATAATATATATCTGAAATATCTAGTTATCAGCAAAACCTTACAAAACATGAAAAAAAATAAAAATAAAAAAGAAAGAAAAGAAACAGGTTAGGACAACGACGACAAAAAAAACCAGACAGTAGAAAACCGCTTTTGAAAGGGCACAGAAGGTGAACTTAGCAGAAAAAACTCCAACGCAGCCATTATAATTATGCTCAAAGAGGTAAGAAAAACATGCTTGAAGAATTAAAGGAAGATATGTCAATATCTCACCAAATAGAGAATACCAATACAGAAATTTCTAAAAACAATTTAAAAGAACCAAATAGAAATGTATCCAGGGAACACAAGCTTGATTTCTCATCTGAAAATGGATTACTATCATATGAATGATCATCTCAACAGACTTAATATTTAACAAAATTTACCATCTTTTCATGATAGGAACACTGGGCAAACTAGGAATAGCAGACTTCCTCAACTTGATAAAGGGCATCTATGAAAATTCCAGTTAACATCAGATTTAAAGGCAAAAGGCCAAATACATGATCCATGTCTTCCACACAATTTACCCACATTCTCCAACCTGTGCCTTTTCTTGACATACTATTGGAGTATGATTAATTTTCCATTTCATTGTGAACAAGCTTCCTTGGACCCAAGAGCTTCACAGTTATTTTGTTTGTTATTAACTCTTAATTTGGTTGAAATACACTTCTAAAAGTACCCATTTCCTGACTCCTTTTATTTGGAGTTAAAGTATGAGACTTAAAACTTCCTTAGAGTATGGATAGACCTGGATTCACTATTTTGACTTTCCTCTCATTTCACACACATTAAAAAGTAGGGAGAACTCTTATCACTGTGCCCTTTGGTAGTTACCTCTCCCATTAAGGACTGATTTTTTTTTTTTTGGTCTCCTTTTGTTTAGATGTTTAATTTGGATGGGATGCAAAGGGAAGAAGTTTAGATAAGAATGTGGTAAGCAGTGGTAGTTTTGAAGAAAAGATTTTATGTTTGTCCATGTAACTAATATACTTGTTTGAGGCATTGGGAAACAACATCAGCTAATCAACATGACTTCCATCAGGACCTTGTGGTTAGTGTGGAAGGAGGAGGGACAAAGGAATGTTAGAAGCTCCATCCAACATCTGCGAAGAGTGAGGATTTTAGGAGGCACTGATAGAGGGAGAGAGACTGGCTGTAAGTAGTTTACTACAATCCTTATTACAATACCCAAGAGAAAGGGGCAGAGGCCAGGGATACTTAGGAGGTAGAGTCGTCAGGACCTGATGACCATTTGTATTGGGGCAATTTAAGGAGAAAACAAGAGGGAGGAATATGAAATAATTTTTTTTGGCCATGCCTGCAGCATGCAGAAGTTCTGGGGCCAGGGATCGAACTCACGCCAAGGCAGTGACAATGATGGATCCTTAACCCGCTGCCCCACCAAGGAACTCCAGAAATAATTCTTAATGCTCTGCTTGGACAACTGGATGGACAGTAGAGAAGACTGGAGAAGAGCAGGCTTGTAGCCTTAAAGGGCATTTAAGACATCTTAGAAGAGCTTTAATTTAACTTGATTGAATGTTTTGTTGCAAGTCAGAAATGTGTACTATACATTAAGGATAAGTACAATTTTTAATTGAATTAAATGACTGTTCCTGGCCCCTGAGGCAAGAGGAAACCACAAAGCCTGTCTTCTGCCTTCAGCAATTTTTGGTGCCCAAAGCTTAAAACCAAGGGACAAAGGGCTGTCCATAATTGAAGTGAGGAGATCCTGACCTCTGTGACCCTAATATTGCAACAGTAAGGGAAATGATTCAAAAGTTCTTTTTCGAAATGTTGATTTCAAAAAAGAGCTAATAAAGATGGATTAAATTGTCCCTACATGTTCTATGCAACAGTCATCCATAACCCCAGAATTCTCCCTAATTGGGTATAAGTGGAAGACAGTCAGTGCTATTTTTACCCATTGAAGCATTCCCCCTCCCCATTGTGATTCATCCTGTGCTCCCCTTGGAGCAAATATAATCTGAGATTGAAATAGCCCCATCGGAAATGCTCACACTAAGCATGAGCTGTTTTTTGATACAGACTATCTGTTATAACTTAAGTAGAGTAATGGTTTTATGATCGTCACAGGCTTAAGGAGTCAGAGGATTTAGGTGGAAGGACAAGTCACACTGATAAAGTCTTATGATTCAATAAGGCTGGATGGAGACTCCAGGAGGAGGTTCTTGTATAGGTCTACTTTAGCCAGACAAAACATTCATTCCTTGTGGACTGAATGTGCCACATGGATTCTAAGATGCCCTTTGTCCTCTCCATACTCACCTAAATCATATTATAAAGACTCCAACTTAAGCACAATTTGTTCTGTGAGATGTATCTCTCTCTCTTTTTTTTTTTTTTGTCCCTGGCAGAGTGATATCTCTTTACCCTCAACTCAAAGAACATTTATTATTTGCCTCTGCTGTGTGGTCCTTGACAAAGGCTGCCTTGTATTGATATTACCCCTCCCTTTTTTTTTTTTAATGTGTCATATCTGTTCCTTTGGTTTCCTCAATGTGATTTTATGCGTCAGTAGAACCTCAGCATCTCAGTTGCTTTTTAAGGCACCTTAGCCATGGCAGGTGCTTAATACTTTTTTGTAGATGTTTACCACAACAGCATAGATAACATTTCGTTTGACGACAAACGCTTTTCTTTTGCTTTATTGCTAATGATGCCTAGGCTCTGAAAAAAAGAAAAAAGAAATCTGGTGGAATTCTGAACAATTGAAAGATACTGTTTATAGGTATTTTTCATGTCTACGCCTTCCATTAGACAGTGAACTCATTAAGGGCGAGGGAAGATTCTCACTCATTGGATTTGCTCTTATAAAGGAAACGTTTATAATTTGCATGGTCCTTGCTCTCCTGCAGTTTACATCTGGTGGGGAGGGGGCGCAGATGACACTACCACCATTGGAAGAAAATACACAAGCATTTTGGCAGTTGCTTTTGTAAACAAACACAATACCAGTTACAACTTCTAAGAGTGAGGGAGTAAATTTAAAAAGAAATGAAAGAGAAAGCAATACAGGGAGGTCTCTCTGTAGAGGTAGTATTTAATTTAAAAACGGGTGAATAAGGAGTGCAGTGAAAACAATAAGGGCAATCATGTGTGAGAAATGAGAGCAAAGGCAAGCTGACATCAGATTGAGAGGCAGAGATGATGTTAGAAAACTATGTTTTTGGAGTTCCCGCTGTGGCGCAGTGGTTAACGAATCCGACTAGGAACCAGGAGGTTGCGGGTTCCATCCCTGGCCTTGTTCAGTGGGTGAAGGATCCGGCGTTGCCGTGAGCTGTGGTGTAGGTTGCAGACGTGGCTCGGATCCCGCGTTGCTGTGGCTCTGGTGTAGGCCAGTGGCAACAGCTCCAATTCGACCCCTAGCCTGGGAACCTCCACATGCTACCGAAGCAGCCCAAGAAATCAAAAAAAAAAAAAAAGAAAAAAGAAAAGAAAACTGTACTTTTACTGGCATTAGAGGTCAATGTACTGAATATATTTTTTAAAAGACAGTGGAATTAAATTATTCACAAATATGGTAAATAAGCAGTTAGCAGCACTGGTTGGTTGGTTGTGTTTTTAGTGGGGGAGGGAGTGAGTGGTGATTTTTTTTAAAGTAACTCTTTTTAGAGCAGTTTTAGGTTCACAGGGAAAGGAGAGGAAGGAACAGAGATTTCCTACAATCTGTCCCCACTTGCGCAGGCTCTCCCCCTCCCTCCCTTAGCATCCCTCAGGAGAGTGGGACATTGACAATCATTATGTGCCAAAGTCAACAGTTTACCTTAGGATCCACGCTTGGTGTTGTACATTCTATGGGTTTGGATACATGTATGACACAGGTCTACCACCATAATATCACCCAGCGTGTTTTTGTCACCGGCCAAGACTATTCACAATTTTTGAGAAATAGAGAATCTATAATGAAGTCTAATAAAGGTAATAAAGTCTAACCTTTTTTTTTTCTTTTCCTCTGTGCTCAGTCTAGTTTCACAGGGCACCGCGGGCAGGGGCCTTGCCTTAGGCACTTTGGACCGGAGTTCCTGGTTGGAAATGGCTGCACCAACACCTGCGCTCAGCTGCTCGTTGGACGGAGCAGGAGCGCTGTGCACATGCCTGGGTCCAAGGTTGCGGAGCTGGGCTGAGTGCAGAGTTGCTGCGCCGGGTCTGGGGCGTGAGCAGCCCGGGTGCACGGGTCTCGCGAGAACCTCCCCCCCCCCCCCCCCCCGCCTGGTGACCAGAACCCTATAAAGCAGCCCCGAAGCCCCACCCACAGCTTTCTCACCAGCGTGTGCTCTGGGGCACGGGCTCGGCTTCTCCATTCTTTGAAATGAGCATAAACTTTTCCTTTGCTTGCAGCGAGAGGAGCCCTTCTTCAATTGATGCAAGAACACCAGGCAGACCTCTGTTGGGGCCAGACTCGAAAGGGTAGGTCACATTTTCGCTGCCTTAAAAATCATCTGTGCTCTACCTTTTCATCTCGCCCTCCTCCGAACCCCCAGCAACCAGTAATCTCTTTACTGTTTTCGTATTTCTGCCTTTTTCAGTAAGTCATACAATTGCCATTAAGCAGTACATATGTAGCCTTTTCAAGTTGGCTTCTTTTACTTAGTAATGCACGTTTAAGGCTCTCCCATGTCTTTTCATGGTTTGGTAGTTCATTTCTTTTCAGCTGAATCGTATTCCGTTGTCTGGATGTATCACAGATTACTTATTGATTCATCTATTGAACAATATCTCGGTTGCTTTCAAGTTTTGTCACTTATGAACAAAGCTGCTATAAATATCTATGCCCATTTATGTATGGATATGTTTTCAACTCCTTTGAGTAAATACCAAGGAACACAAAAGCGAGATCATATGTTAAGAGTATGTTTAGTTTTTTAAGAAAGCGATGTTGGTCTTTTAGGAAACAGGGTTGTACATGGGGAGAGCTAGTTGAAGCTTTGTTATTTTTGTTACTCAACCTCTAATGTTTAATTAAAATTTTCTATTACTTTCAAGGAAATTTTGTGTGTGTGTGTCTTTTTCTAGGGCTGCACCCATGGCATATGGAGGTTCACAGGCTAGGGGTCGAATTGGAGCTGTAGCCACTGGCCTGCACCAGAGCCACAGCAACGCGGTATCCGAGCCATGTCTGCGACCTACACTATGGCTCACACCCACTCCGGATCCGTAACCCACTGAGCGAGGCCAGGGGTGGACCCTGAAACCTCATGGATCCTGGTTGGATTCATTAACCACTGAGCCTTGTCAGGAACTCTACTTCTAAGGAAACTTTTTAAAGTAAATATATCAAAGGTTTTATTTAAATTATTAATGAATAAGGAAATCAGTAAGAGGTTACAGCAGAAAATTCAAAGAAATACGAAAGTAATAAGAAATGTGGAAGTGAATTTATAAATCCTTGCAAAACTAGTCCTTTTACAGGGCAATAATCAGTTACATTCTATCAGATGCAGTTCGTGTGTGTGTGTGTGTGTGTGTGTGTGTGTATTTGCATTCCTATCAGTTTTCTACAGTTAACAAAGTCGTGAAATAGAGCAAAGACAAGGAAACTTTGAGATAACTTGGAAGACTGCATGAGACAGAACACTTGGTTAATATGCCAACTTAGAATAAAACTTAAAATCTAAGTTGAAGGGAAATAAATGAAAATAAAACCTTTTCTGATCTTAACACATTGAAAAATACCTGTGAAGAAGCAACAATAAAGGTCATGCATGATGGGAAATTAAGACCTTACTGATAGAACTAAAACACATGAATAAATGAAGGCACATACCATAGTACCAGAAAGACTACGTTGTTTAACGATTCTTTCTAATTTCTAAACTAATTTTATCATCATGTGATTCTGATCAATACCAAATACTACTTTTAGCCAGCATTATGAAACTGAAGTTCAGTTGTAAAATGAACAGTGAAAAAACCCAGAATTTTATGCAAAGGGAAACCAAACGGGAAATGGCACCATCCAAAGGTGCACATAACCTGTACTATAGGAATGAAAGCAGTGGTACTGGTGGAAAAATAAAACTGTGGTAAAAAAACACACCAAAAATCCCAGTTCCCAAATTAAATATTTAATACAAATGTAGACATTGAAGCAATAATTAAAGGCTGTGCTATTACATAAAAACATCAGGGGTAATTGGGTAATTATTGGGGGAAAATATGTTAGTTTCTAAAGTTAGATATGAAGGAGTTCAGCTCCTGACCCAAAACCTATGTGTGATCTTTCAGACCAGGCCACACATAGTTATAAAAGCTTTACCTGGCCAGCCTTCTGAGGGAAAGTCACACCAGACTTGGTGCACAGCCCATGCACTGCATTCTGTGAAGAGAGCTGCAGGCAAAATACCCATTTAAACCACACGCTAGCAAAAGCTCTAATATTAGTATCTTAGATTAGGTTCAGGGTCCTGGATATGGAAGACAATATACTCAAGGGAAAACAAAAAGGTATAGGGAGAAAAACATAAATATCCCCTCCTTTCCTGGCAGGAAGGGATAACTCCAAGCAAATTTTAAAATTGGCAAAGTTTGTTTTGGCCAACCCCCACCTCTAAGTCCTCATTTTCTTTCTCTCATTCCTGCTAATGTTTTTTGTCAGTTCCCAACGCTCCAGTTCTAACATTCTGACTCATTTTTCTGTTGGTAAGTTTCAGAATGTATTTTAATTCAATTAACAGCTATTTGAAGAGCAACGTTAAAAATAGTTATACAACCAAGCTATAAACATTTGATTTGATTAATTTTAATTCAATTTAAAATTTTTAGGTTGAAATACATTAAAAAAATCTGAAGATCCCCTCCCCCCAAACAAACAAACCAAAAACTGCCTCTTTAGCCCTTGACCTCTTGTGTCCTTTTGAGTCCTCTCCTTGTTTCCAGGAGAATTTATGTGTTACAAATAAGATCTTTGCTAAAGAGATCAGGTACCCTTATTAGTATTTCAGCATGTAGAGACTGTGACAAAGGGATATAAAAAGCTGATTGGGAGAGGGTGCTTCCTTATTTACAGTTCAGCTTACCCAGAGAGAGTTACTTTTCTGCCACTCGCCTTACACTATACCTGCTTTTAACTGAAATTATTCTTGACTTCTGTGCTTGGATGAATGGAGAAACAGTCACCAAAGATCTTGGCTTGCTAAAAACTGTGACATGTTCAAGGAGTTTGTGCTGTGGTGCAGTGTGGATGTGGCGTTATATCTGCAGCAGCTTAAGTCGCTACTGAGGCAGGGGTTTGATCCACTGCCCAGCTCAGTGGATTAAGGATCTAGTGTTGCCGTAGCTGTGGTGTAGGTTGCAGCTGTGCCTCAGATTTGATCCTTGGCCTGGGAACTTCCATATGCCATGGGTGTAGCCAAAGAAACAAACCAAAAATGGTGACAGGTTCAAAACCTGTAAAAATAACAAAGCAGAAACTGTCATTGGTTTTAATCCCTTTAAGAATGGTCAATTTCTTGGAAAACACTCTAACACCGTAAATCATACTTCCAAAAACTCTTATTTAGTTTCGTTTGCATCAGAGTAATTTGAGGAATGCTCAGGGATGTCATAGGACACAGGTGATGGAGGTCAAAAGTAAATTTGGAAAATACTATTTCAATAGGACTGTGTCAAGCAAAAGACAGAAGGGAACTCTAGATGGTAAATTTCTTATTCACAGGCATGGGGCCAGGGAGTATAGACAAACAATTTGGAGCCTACATTTTATGTGTAGTGGGAATGTCCAAAAGAATAAATGGATGGGAGTTCCCGTTGTAGCTCAGTGGTTAACGAATCCGACTAGGAATCATGAGGTTGCGGGTTCGATCCCTGCCCTTGCTCAGTGGGGTAAGGATCCGGCATTGCCCTGAGCTGTGACGAAGGTTGCAGACTCGGCTCGGATCCTATGTTGCTGTGGCTCTGGTGTAGGCTGGTGGCTACAGCTCCGATTAGACCCCTAGCCCGGGAACCTCCATATGCCACGGGAGTGGCCCAAGAAATAGCAAAAAGACAAAAAAAAAAAAAAAAGAATAAATGGATGGTGTATGCTGAGTGATTTATGAATGACCCAGACATTGACCCAGACATAATTGTAAAAATGTGTATAAAATGGATTAGTAAGCACACATGCATTTTCTAGCTCTGTCAAGAAGACCTGGGAGCAGTAACCTCTATGTAGTAACAAGCAATCTTGGTATTGTTGGGAAGGGGGAAGTTTCTCCTTCTCCCTCTCTTGAGTGTTTGTAGCTGGATAAATACTAAAATTGACACACGACAGATTGATAGGAGAAAAGTGAATTTCAATTAATGTGCACAGAGGTCTTATAGAAATGGGACCTCAGAGGTGGCAAAAGCAGACAAATTTTATACTTTCTTAGAGAAAATAAATTTGAGAGGAATGGACGAAGAAACTTAAGCTTTGGTACTTATTAGGAAGGAATTTAAATTTGGGCTTGGGTAGTAAATTATAAAGAAGTCGCAATGTGCGTTTGTACGGCTTTCTGAACCCTGAATTGCTTATTGTTGATGAAAAGGATGCCTTCCTACCTCTTGGTACATGGAGGGCACCTTTTGCATGAGAGATTCATTTCCTACTTTCAGAGAGACAGAGAAGGGTCAAAGTATCATCCTTACATCAGCCATTTCTAAGCGACTTTAATTCAAAATAATCAAAATGCCATTGAGACATATTTTGGGGTGGTCTAACCTGGACCTCAACAGTGTCCAAACCTTGATTTTTAAGTGGCACTGTCTAATAATGCTCCAGTCTTCTTGGAGAAATGAGATTCCAGGGTGAGAGCAGAGAAAATATGCGTCTGTAGCATCTGGAAATTCCAGAAAGCAAGAAAGTACTCAAGATAACAAAGGGACGCAAGAATCACTCTGAAAAAACAAAACACAAAACAAAAAAACAACTCCCATGGTCAAAGCTGGAGCAATTTGTGCAACAAAATAAATAATGTGGCATTAGATTACAGTCCAGAGTACAAACTAAATGTGCATAAGTGCATAGTGATAAAAAAAATGATTGCATGAATAAGTAAAGGGGGGAGAAGGTACAGCTCTTCCTTTCAGAAGAATTCCAAATCATATGCTTTAGATACTCTGCTCACCAGGAGGTAGAATATATCTACACCCCTCCTTCTGCCTCCTTGAGTGTGGGCTGCACTTAGTGATTTACTATCAAACTAGGTAGAGTAAGAAGAGGAAAAAAAAAAAACTTTACAATGAAGAAAGCTCACAGCACTTTAATCAAATGATCTAGGTCAGCATCACCAGTGATGTCATTTTGATACCATGTACCTTCTAATACATTAGAAATATATTAGATAATGTGTTGTTACAAAGCTAACTTTTGACATAAACTATGTGTACTTGAAAAGAGTACCTCTTTAGGGAGAGGTATGCTTCCATATATATAAATTCGATAAAGTTTATTAAGTGTATTATTCAAATATTATGTGGTTTCTTGTTCAGCTAGATAAATTTTTTTATTTTGTTGTTGTTGTTGTTGTTATTGTTGTTGCTATTTCTTGGGCCGCTCCCACGGCATATGGAGGTTCCCAGGCTAGGGGTCGAATCGGAGCTGTAGCCACCGGCCGACGCCAGAGCCACAGCAACGCGGGATCCAAGCCGCGTCTGCAACCTACACCACAGCTCATGGCAACGCCGGATCGTTAACCCACTGAGCAAGGGCAGGGACCGAACCCGCAACCTCATGGTTCCTAGTCGGATTCGTTAACCACTGTGCCACGACGGGAACTCCTAGATAAATTTTTAATAAGTAATATTAAAATTTATAAATATAGTTATTTGTTCATATTATGTTCCTGATAATACTGGTATTGTTTTTAAATATTTAGGTGTTTGTTCTGAAGATATACATATAATAGCCACAAATTAATTCATTAAACATCTATACGGTGCTTCCTATTTGCCAAAACTCTTCTTATGCTTTATGATTCATTTAATCCTTATACCCTATGAGTTGAACACTAGATTTTAGTCTTACTAGCCCAACTTTTCTTGCACATGTCAATTTTTTCATAATCCAAGAACCTAGCACAGGGCTTTTGCATTAATAAATTTTTATATTCTAGACTATTGTGAACAAATCTGGGATTATGAAAAAAATCAATAAAAGTGAAAATATTATTATAGGTGTGAGGTGCCATATACACAATTCAATTTAGCATCCCAGGGCAGCAATTTAATATTCCCTTAATGCCTTCTGCTCAGTCTAGCTATTGGCAGACAGATCATGTAGTCATATTAAATCTAGAATTAAAAAAAAATTCGGATGTATTTAAGGATTCTTATGTAAATTTCTAATATTTTAGCATATTGCACTGTCAGCATTCTATTTATTTATGCTTCTCTAAACCCAAGGGATCACTGTTGAAGAGTTCAGTAAATAGTCATAACAGGCCAAAATATTTCTTTATCTCAGAGCAGCCATTTTGTAAACCACCTTATTTCAGACAGAGATTTTGGCTAATATTATCAGGACAGACAAATTTTTAAATATTATTATTGACAGAGATCGATAATCTTCCAATCTTCCAGAAATGATTATTTTTGAAAATATTATTCTGTCAAAACAAAATTTAATTTTCCAGACATTGGGAGTTTGGGGTTAGTAGAGGCGTTTGAAATGGATAAGCAATGAGATTCTGCTGTATCGCCCAAGAAACTATATCTGATCACTTGTGATAGAACATGAGGGGGGATAAGGTGGAAAAAAGAATGTGTATGTATATATATATATGAATAACTGGGTCACTTTTCTATACAGCAGAAATTGACAGAACATTGTAAATCAACTACAATAAAAAATAAAAATAAATAAATAAAAATAAACAAATCCAGTTACCATATGCTTTTATTATAAGTCCATGAGGTAAGTTAAATGAGTTCCAGGAATTCATATTTAATGATAAAATCGCTTGCTCTATGTGGAAAATCAGTTCTTAGCAAACAAAGTAGTTTTCTTTGAGAATGGAAACCATAGTATGTAAGTGAGCTTTTGGAAAGATTTTTCTAATTTATAATACATGAAAAATGTTGTGTTTCATTATTATTACTTTTAATTACTTCGTAGTAATTAACAGTTTAAAGATACTGCATACATAGATGACTAAATAGAGAGCTGCCGGGGGAGGGGGGGGGGAAACAGCTTAAAATCCAGCTCAATTGTAATCTAGTCTTGCCTCCTTTGGCAAGTGCCAGTATCAGCTGAAACATTCATTTTCTTATAACATGGGCAACATAATTTAAACATACTCTGATGTATTTTACTTGTAACAGTTAAAATTTAATAGATGTAATGAAATGGTCTCATGAATGTGTGTATGTGAGAGTGTATGTGGGTGTGTATGTAGATGAATCATTGATAAAACGGTTGCTAGAGTGAAGGTATGTGAACATTCTTTGGAGACTGTCTACATATACAGTTACACAGATTTTACTTGTAATTTTTTTTTTCCCCAGGTGATAATATTCAGAGATCTCGGGTATGTGTTGACAGGGCTGTCTATACTACTGATTCAGTAACAATTTGCCTGATATTCTTTTCACTATAACTTTCAAGTGCATTTTAAATATCGGGTGTCCTGAGCTCTAGAATGCAGACAAGCTTTTTAATCCTGAAGCACTATACCCTTCTTTGGCAGGGAACCTTGAATGCCTGGATTTATCCTACAAAATAAAGAAGGACCTCAGGGAAAGGAAAAAATACAGAAATAGCAACCAATAATTTCTCTCTCAATTGCTTACCCTTGTCATATTCTCTCGATATATTGAGATGGCAAGATTCTCATTTTTACATCTTTCATTATGATGAAATCTAACAATAGCTTTAAAAATATTTGCATTTATCATATTTCTTTCTATTTGTATTCCAAATGAACAATATTTATTATGAAGTTGAAGAAAACTGAAATTTCTACCAGTCTAGCTACTACTATGAGAAGCAAAAATAATCCAGGTCTTAAAGCAGAAGAGGTAATGCAGAGGCCCTGTTATGCCTTAATCATTGAATAAGGCTTCTTTAAGCTCTCAAATTTTATCAACGTTAATCACTACTCTAAGCATCTGAGATGATAAGCGTATGAGATAATAAGTTCTACCACAATGAGAATCCTGTGCTAAATCTCTAGAAAATAGAAAAGAAAAGGGCATGCAGAAATTTTGACAGGCAAAAGGCAATTACTACAATTTATAGTATAGGAAATTCTCATTATTCCTGGTAGTTATGTTCCATACCATTGCTGGGAACGCTAAATTGGGGAATACTGAACCATTGCTCCTAGGAGAAATGCAAGGTTAGGTTCCTGTGAGCCTCTGGTCACATTTTTGTTAACCAATCAATACATAGCTTTGTTTTCTAAGAGTTTCTGTTTAAACATTACTTTATCTAATCTATGTTGTTGATTCTTTAACCTTGAGCTCACGGCCAATAGCATGAAACTATCTGAAATTTATCTAATACACATTAGGCTGTAAGGAACATCCTAGCCTTCTTGTACTTAGAAACACTAGATAGCACTACACTCCAGGGCCATTCTAAACCAAACACACGCACACGCACGCACGCACCCCCAAGCAAAAACCTAACAGAAATGCAAAACACGTGGCACTAAATAGATCCCTCCCTCCTCCCCTCCTTCCTTTTCCCTCCATCCTTCCCTCCCTCCTTCTTTTTTCCTTCCTTTCTTTTTTCATTCTTTTTTTTTTCCTTCCTTCTTCTTTCCTTGGGTGCTTTTTGTTTTCTGACCCTTTTTTTTTGTCCACTACGAGGTGACAATCAGATATCTGCAGCTGGTTGGATCTGTGTCCTTTGAGACACTTAGTTGTTGGCTGTTCATCTAATCTGCATAATGTCACCTCCATTGTTGGAGGATTTTCATGGTACACTCAGTTCTGCTCTAAGGTGACACATGTGTTGATAAAAAATCAACCCTTTGTGCATATTAACACAATAAAAGCCACAACGTTTAGGAGAAAAACAGGACTGGGGCACAACACTCAACACTTAGGTCAGTAACACATTAGACAAACAAGATAGGAGCGTAGGAGTTCCCTGATGGCACAACAGGTTAAGGGTCTGGCATTGTCCCTGCTGTGGCTCAGGTCATGGGTTCAATTCCTGGCTCGGGAACTTCCATGTCCTATGGGTGTGGCCAAAAAAGATAAGAGCCTAATTAAAACAGTTGCATAGTTTTACACATATTAAATGATTAAGAGATATGTAAATGGTACAGTAGATATATGGCACTTTGCATTGAAGAAAAAAAAAACCTTTAAATTCTCTTGCTAAAGTAGGCATCAAAAGGGTTGCAGATTTTTTTTTTTTTTTTTTACTGTGAAGAGATAGAAGAGGATTATCTGAAATTGGAGAGAAGTTGAAATCCCAGATGGGAATGGGTGTGGTTCATCACAGATAACCCAGGCGATCAGCTGGGGTAGAGCCAGTCAGTGTTTGAGGGGTGTGTTGTGGGTGTGTGGGTGTGTGTATTTTGTGTGTTCTTGTGTGGTGCAGTTAAGCCAGGTGCAATTCTCTGCATTCCCCTGGTGTTTTCCATGGATGAAATTGCACCTGAGCAAAAGCAAATCTACGTTGTCTTCAAATTGTTTCTTTTCTTTTCTTTTTTTTTGTCTTTTCACCTTTTCTTGGGCCGCTCCCGCGGCATGTGGAGGTTCCCAGGCTAGGGGTCGAATCGGAGCTGTAGCTGCCAGCCTACGCCAGAGCCACAGCAGTGCAGAATCCGAGCTGCGTCTGCGACCTACACCACAGCTTAGGGCAACGCCAGAACCTTGACCCACTGAGCAAGGGCAGGGATCGAACCCGCAACCTCATGGTTCCTAGTCGGATTCGTTAACCACTGCGCCACGACAGGAACTCCTCAAATTGTTTCTTAATGTATCAGTCAGATTGGAATAGTTTTGGATTTTTGACATGAGTATTAGAACTGACTTAAGTGTTCGTGGTTGCAGTGCAATTGCATTCATTTCGGTTCAGGTTTAACTTCTAGAATCCCCACCCCCCGCCCCAAATATTCACTGGAACTAACTGTGACAGTTGAATCTTGTTTCATGTACATGCTTTCATTTCCTGAATTTATTATACCTCTGAATATTTCTGCCCTCAATGCATGTATCTTCTTAGTACTCTGCTGTGTTCTTTCTGTTTCTACCCAGTGTGGCTTGTTATATTCTCAGAGCAGTGACCAAAAAATATGACTACACCACAGGGGCATGGATCAGGCAGTCCCCCTTAAGTATACTTGGCACCACTCTCTCTTTAGCATTTCGCCCAACCTGTATAATTACACTGCCTCTGCTGGGCAAGGCTTTGTCCTCAGACAGCATCCCTGGACTGTATGGGCCTGAATGTTGGCCCCAATTCTGCGTATTTCATCAACACTGGGATTTCCCTGGATGCATGCCAGCACAGCAGTATCAAAACATCAAGGAGCAGAAACATGCTTCCAGTATTACAGCCAAATGAAGAACATTCATTCAAAGGAGGAGCCCTTTCTGGAATTAAACTTTCATCTAAAATGCCCTTTCTTCCCCTTCACCTGATTTTACCTCTCTCTCAAAGCCTCGCTGACCTGCTTCCTCCAGTAATTCTTGATGTGCTGCTCCCACCCTCACCATGTCCACACATCCCACCTGACCCAGTTGATCCACGTTTATTGCTTCAGCCACATGCGCTCCACAGCCTTGGGGGTCTCCGCACATTTACCTTCCCTTCCTCTGGGCAGCTGTAGAGATGCTGGCAGGAGACACGCCTGCCTTTGGCAGAAGCTCCGCCTTCCTGTGCACAGTGACTCTTGATTGATTAGTCTCTTCCATAACCCACCATAGGAATACATTTCTCTTTGGTTGTTTTTTCTTTAACAGTTTGTTCTACTCGACTGATACGTTGGCTGTGGGACTGAAAGCCGCCAAAGTTGATTTATTTACTAGACACTCTCAGTGTATGTTGTAAAGACTCTTAAAAGTCACTTCTGCCAAATGCTCATCAAACTTAGACGTAAATATTTTTGCTAATGAGGAAGTCACTACTTGTTGAAGCAGCTCATTTAGCACTTAGACCACTCTTTCATAAAGAATAAAGAATATATTGTTTAATGAAAAGTAAATATATTCTTTAATGAAGAATAAAGAATGTACTATTTAACTTATTCTCAATATTTAATAAGATTAAAATTCTTAGTATGGTACAAAATTATCTCTCTCTCTCTTTTTTTTTTTTTGTTGGCCACACCCAAGGCATGGGGAAGTTCCTGGGATTAAACCTGAGCTATAGCAGTGATAAATCTGATCCTCAACCACTAGGCTACCAGGAAACTCCCAGAATTATCTCTTAAGAGTACTCAACAATGCCAGTTCTATCCCTCAAAGACCTCCAGAATAATATAAATTTTTGTCTTCAAGACAACCTCTAAAATATATTACGAAGGCTTTCTCCAGCAATTTTGAGTTCTTTTTTTACCTTTGGGTTTATGTTCATTTCCCCAAATTGATTTTCAAAAAAAACGTAAACATGAATCTTTTCAATGGTTGTTTCTTTGAATTTTAAAGTTTTTCTCTTTTTTTAAGCCACAGCATCCAGAATTGTTTCTGAAGATTTTGTTTTGATCATTCACAATACTTGGCACAATGTCAACCAATAAAAAGATAATTAAAATATTGATTTTTTTGTGGTAGTTTTCCATATGATGGGTTTTAGAATTGCCCTCCCAGGAAACGTTACCTCTCCGATAGAAGCACTTATGGATGATTTGAAAACAGTCACAAGATTTTCAGGAAATTTCCATTCCTTGCTTTAGGTACTTCTACATATTCTGTGTGCTTATAAACAATCTTCCTTGCAACTTTCTTTTTTATTTTGGTTCGACCAAAAAATGACTAGACTCAAATGTCTAGTAAACGTAGAATTGGTAAAACCCCTAAATACCTCTTAAAGTATTGTCATTCAATTATACAGACTACGAAAATCTTTCAATTGGTTTTTCTACATGAAAAGAAGCTGTAGATGCACATGTCTATATGAGGCCCTGAGTTAGATTTCTAGAAGCCATGACAACCTAGAATCTAGCTCAGCTCAATGAATAAACTACACGTTCTCAGCAAAATCTGTTGTAATGTCTAAACATTTCTGTCACCTAGTAATTTACCCCCTCACATAATCTACCTCACCATTTTCCAGCCACTCAACAAAAACCCAAACACATTCAAATTTCTCTGATGGATGTTCTATACTTGTTTTCATATGGGTATATCTATTATTGACAAAGGAAAAAAATTCCTCAGGCATGATCTAAACAGTATAGAAAAGAAGAAGTCGGAGTTCCCGTCGTGGCGCAGTGGTTAACGAATCCGACTAGGAACCATGAGGTTGCGGGTTCGGTCCCTGCCCTTGCTCAGTGGGTTAACGATCCAGCGTTGACTTGAGTTGTGGTGTGGGTCACAGATTCGGTTCGGATCCAGCGTTGCTGTGGCTCTGGCGTAGGCCGGTGGCTACAGCTCCAATTCAACCCCTAGCCTGGGAACCTCCATATGCTGCGGGAGCGGCCCAAGAAATAGCAACAACAACAATAACAACAACAACAACAAAAAAGACAAAAAAAAAAGAAGTCACTCAGAAAATAAAATTATATGTGAGTAGAGTTCCAGACCTTTACTAGAGTATGGTGGTAAAATGGAAGGCCAGTAACATTGAGAAAAGTTGTAAGGGAAAAAGAATATTCAAATTTTTGAGGAGAAAATGTGAGTAGGCAGCACTGAGCAGTAATGACTTAAATCTTTGTACACTCAGAAAAGAATGAACTAGTCCGAAAGTGTGGCATAATATGTATGGTCATTGTCAAAAGAGACATTTTTCCCAAATCCGTCACTACCTCTGTGAAGTCAACTTAGTTTCTCTTCCAACATCTAATACTTGCCTTTTATGAAGGGAACCACCGCCAGCATGCTGACTGGCCTCTGATAAAGATGTACATGTGTGATTGAGTTCTGGTGGTTGGCTGAGTCACTTGGTTTTTATCAGGCTTATTCACATCACAGTGATCCTAGGATTGCCTAGGTCCTTAGAACATGGCAAGTTCCAAGGTACAAACATGTTTTCGATCTGTGTTGGTGTCATATTTCCTATTGTCCCGCTGACCAACTAACGCAACATGGCCATCCCATATTTTGGCATGGAGAAGGAAAAAATTTTTTCCTTGTGGAAGGAAAAAATTTGTAATGGTTTTTGCAGTCTACAACATCCAATTCACCTAGTGCCATGAATCAGAAAGGCTTTTTTCAGTGTTATTTCACCATAAAGCAAACATGCATATATATGTAAGTCTATCACATTATCTTTATTTTTAAAATATTTGTATGTTGCTGTAATGTCCCATTTTTCATTCACTGTATTGATTATTTCATACTCCTCCCTCTCTTTTTTTTTTTAATTTTCCAACTGGTTTTTATTTTTTACATTATAGTTGGTTTACAGTGTTCTGTCAATTTTCTACTGTACTGCAAAGTGACCCAGTCACACATACGTATATACATTCTCACATTACTCTCCATCATGCTCCATCGTAAGTGACTAGATATAGTTCCCAGTGCTATACAGCAGCATCTCATTGAGCACAGAACTTTTTTAGATAGTCATTTTGTGCCAGTGGGAAAAACAGGAGTTTCTGTGTTCCTATGTGCAAAAGGCTATTTAGATGATGTCCCAAACAGATATATTTTCCCATTTATTTGGGGACTATTTTGTTTGTTTTATTTTTTAAAATTTTTTTTATTTAAGAAGTGTGCACATATTCCATAATTATTTTTAATTACAACAATAATAAAAACTCCATTAATGAAGCAAATCTTGTTAGAAACTATTTAAGAAAACTTAGTAGAATTCAAATTGGAAACAGTTTGAATTGACAATTCTGAGTGCATGGTGGTAAGAAACTATCATACAGTAATTAAAGAACTTTTTAAATCTTACTCTTCAGCTGTATCTTCATAGCTCTTTTATAATTGTAGGTAACTAGCTAGTTAACTAATTCCAAAGCAAATATATTCATCACTGTATACAATTTTCTTTTCATGTTCAATAATATCTAGTGATTGGTTTGTATGGTTTAGGAAGAATGCCTGTTCTTTAAATTTTTTTTTTTTTTTACAAAATAAAATACATATATTTAAACACAATTACATTCACACAGATTATTATATCATGGATCTTAAGAAATATATTAAGCGACTCCCTTTGGAGAAGTGGAATGGAAAATATGCTGAGACAAATAGGAAATTTATTCTATACTTTATCCCATTTTGTGTGGCTTTCATCTTTACTATTTAGTATTATCTATTACTTTTCAATTTTTCTTTAAAAATTAGCATCATATTAAAATTGTGTGTATTATGCAACTAAAATTTATAAAGAAGAAAGCCTTATATACCATTAAATATTTTATATAGCATAATAAAAAGAATAACTTAACTGGTAAGTAAGAATAACAAAAATAATACACCCTCTGAAAATAAGTAAAATATAAAATGCATAAGTTGGTTAAAAAACAGTGTAACTACATAAATATGTCCTCACAATTTGTTACATCTCATTGATTCTTCAATAAAGGCATTACACCATTCTAGGTAATGTGATAAACAAGACATTATAGACTTTACATTGTACCATGGAGAGAAATGGTTATTCATAATACAATTGTAGACCTATATTATTTAATTGTACAGTTGTATTATTTAATTATAATTATCATAAATTCTTTAATGGAGAGGAAATCAGAATCAGATGTAAGAAGACTTCAGCATTCCAAGAATGATGTCAAATGACCCCCTTCATGGTGGATTATGCACTTATTTACTATGAGATATATTTCTTCTCCAGAGATTCCTTGTTTGTGTATCAATTGTAGATTTTTGGTTTGCAGTTATTCTGAAGTTTTGATATAAGAGTCTATATGTATACGAGATTGTTTTAAGTTGTTGTTCTCTTAATTGCAAGTTCATCTCCAGTGTCCTGCATTTGTACCCACCTCTTCTCCTGATTTCTGATTTTGGTGGTATAATCGTGCATGGATGATTTCGTATCTTTACTGTATATATACCTTTACTGGTGAGCCTTGTCATTTGTGGAATTTTTGTTTCCTGTACTCCTCCCTCTCTTAATCAGTCTTACCAGTGTCTTATCAATGTTATCGGTCTTTCTGAGAACCAGTCTTTTAACTATTATATGTGAATATAAATTATTTTTATCATAATTTTTACATGTTTTGTTAACATTTATTTTCTTCTGCTTTCTTTGAGTTTAATTTTCTTTTTCCTAATAATTTTTCTATTAATGTCCATACCTAGCAGTGTAAACTATGTTATGTTGTCGTACTGAACAACCTCCAAATCTGAGTTGCTTAAAATAATAAAGTTGTATTTCTCACTATAATTTTATGCCTATCAGGGGTCAGCTGGGGCTTTCTTCTTCAGAATCATTATTTTCACTTTGTGTCTTCAGTATACCGAAGGGTCAGCATGTTGTAATTGTAAATTCTAACTTTGTCTTGATATATTTGCATTTTTATTGAGATCAGAGCCTTAACCAAAATCTGTGAATGAGTAGGTGTAAAAACTCAAATATCAGGAAGGATTCAGGGTAAAAAGCTCAGAAATTTCCTTAAATACTTGAAAATACTGTCTTTTGATTGGGACATACTGTATACAGCTTGTTCAAGTTTGTGTCATTTTTGGATTATTTTTTATGGAGCATTTTAGATGGCAAGTACCTGGATTTTTGTCTTTTATTTTTTTCTGTGTATTATGCCAGAGGCCTAGCGGTAGATACCTGCTCCCATGAAAATGCCAGCAATCCTCTGCTCTGTGTGATTTATAAGGAAAATATTTCAGAGACGGTAAAGCATGTAGACAGCATTTTTAGAACCACTCTGTGACTCCCTGGGGCAAATTTTCAGAGGCTTCTGAGCCTGACAGCTCCTCTGTGAGGGGATTCTATTTTGCAGACTCCTGGGTACAACCAAAATGCCTGAAGGGGCATGGCCTACATAAGATGTAATTTGAAGGCTGTAAATTAGTTCTAACAAAGCATATAAGATTGTTGGATCCAGTATTCTCTGCATATTGCAAAATTAATGCTTTGGGGCTTTCTTTTAAGCTTGGGTAAATCTGGGTAGAGATTGGGTTTTCTTCTATGCAGGATATCTTCCCAACAATTACTTACTCTCCACCTTGTCTGGAGGGAGAAATTGAACCTTAGGGGTATGTCCTAGTCCGTCATGCAGCTTAAAGTTCTTGCTGGGGCACAAGATTTGTCTCTTAGATTATATACTTTGTGTGAGTTACTAGAAGCACTCCAAGTATGGCTACCTAGATAACATATCCCAGCTTCAATTAAATGTGTGTGTGTGTACACATATACATATGTACACACATATATACATGTATACATACATATGCATATATATTCATATAAATACATATATACACACATGTATTTTACATATATGCATACATATCTATTTACATATATACATACATATACACATACATTTGTAAATGATAAGATGCTCTTAATGTGTCCCTCAGATTGACTAAACTTTTAAGTTTTCTTCAAGGCTATAAACCACTGATCTTCTTTTCCTTAGATCATTTACTTAAAAAAATTTTCAATTATAAACTCTTTCTCTAGGCTTCTTTCAAATGTAAATCTTTTCCCAGCTTCTTGCTAGTTTTACAATCCAGGAAAATCTTTCTTAAGGATTTGGAAGCCATCCCTTTGAAATGTGAATATCAAGAAAGACAGGGGCCCCTCTCCCAGTCTCTGTGAGAGGGGGTAGACCTAATTTCCATAAGGAACGATGGCAAACTCAAGTGGCCTCCTCATGTTAATCAGACTCCTCACTAATAGCCTCCAGGACTTTTCTACTACCTCACCCCAGTGCTTAAAAATTCCCCCACTTTTGGGAGTTCCCACTGTGACCCAGCAGAAATGAATCTGACTAGTAACCATGAGGATGCAGGTTCAATCCCTGGCCTTGCTTAGTTGGTTAAGTATCTGGTGTTCCTGTGAGCTGTGGTATAGGTTGCAGACATGGCTCGGATATGGCGTGGCTGTGGCTGTGGCGTAGGCCGGAGGCTACAGCCGGGATTCGACCCCTATCCTGGAAACTTGTATATGCCACAGGTGCGGCCCTAAAAAGACCAAAAAAAAAAAAAAAAAATCCTCCATTTTTGTTTCAGGGAGTTAAGTTTAGTCTCTTTCTCCTGTTGCAGTCATCTTGAATCAAGTTTCCCTTGCCTGTTTAACTTTTCTGTTGCAGTATTTCTTTGACATATCCCGCTTCTATTATGTGAGAATGAAATCTTCCAAGATGCTGAAATAGAAAATTTCTAGCCCCTTTACTGCCTGTTCACAGAGATATTTATTAGAACAAAGATGTGTGTGTGTGTGTGTGTGTGTGTGTGTGTAGCAAAGTAGATGCTTTTGGGTCTGGGTGGAAAGTCAAGGGAGAGAACCACATTATTTGAATTAGTCCCATCGTCATCCTGTCTGATATGTACCACCTTACTTTTATTGGGAAGGGAGCCAGGCTTGGGCTCAAGTGCATATTTCTTGTGCATTGCAAAATGACTCAGGTAAATTGTTGCTAGATCATGTTTGCTTGTCTTTGAGGGCAGTAAGTAGCCTATGTTATTATTAGATTTCACTCAAACTGAACACTAGATGTTGACTGAGCTCTTTTCGTCAATGAATAGTGGGAAAATCCCACCCAGTGTATCTCATTGATCAAACTGGAGGCAATATTGGACAAGTTATTAAAAGATCATCTCTCAGGATCAAACTCATTCATTCTTATATGCATTTTCCAACGAACCCAGTCTGCAAACTTCCTTTCTATATCCTTCAACTGAGACAGAGACTGTCTCTACTTCTTTATAGAAATATCTGCTGATCTTGGCCCACATCATTTCTAGTAAACTTAGGGAGTTTATGTTGTTTCGCACTCACTTAGTTACAGACTTGTGATAAAAATGCTTCAACATTTGGGCACGTTAGATGATGACTGATTAGTAAGCTTTAATAGTTACTTGAAATAGGACCGTTCCATGTCTATGCAAGCTTGTCTTCAAGATGATCATTATTAGTTCCTTCTCTCCCTGTGAAGAAGTGAAGCCTCTTCCTCTTTTCCCTTGAATCCAGGTTAGACTGAATGGCCTGGTTGGCCAATAGGATATGGAAAGGTGGCATGCAGCTTTTAAGATTAGGTCATAAAAAGCTTTGCAACATACCCCTTGGTCTCTTGATTTGCTCCTGGAATTCTTACTCTGGGAAGAGTAGTCAATGCTATGTAAGAAATCTGTCCTTGCTGTGAGATCTTCATGAAAAGGCCAGGTTCTTTGAGATACCATGTGGAGAGAGAAATATGAAGTCTCACCTCTTCTATAAAGCTGCCCTTGAACAGCCTTATCTCCTGCTGCTGTCTTCTCTAAAATTGAAAAAAAAAAAAAAAACAAAAAAAACCCACAACCCCCCCCCCCCCCCCCCCGCCCCTCAAAACCAGCTTTACCATCTGTTTCATCTTTCTGGCAATCATAAATGAGATGTTTCATGTTATTATTTCTTTCATGTCAATTTACCATGTGTAATTTGAGTTTTCTCTTGTAAAATCTCCTGAAGTTGGTTGTAAGATCTTTCTGTGAAATGATCAGGTCCAAACCTTGCTGTAGAACAGTGCCATAACCATATTATATATTTTGAATGGATAAAAAGAGGAAAGATACCTGTAGGAGAAAAATAAAAGATCAAGGAGATAATTCACCTTTTTATGAGTTAAAGAATCTTGTCTTTCTTCTATAGTTTGAGAACTTGTAGTCTTAATATTAGGAAATATTAGGTATGTTTAGTTTGGAGAGGTTTGGTCTCATTTGTTGCAGTTTAAATGGATCATTTTGTTGTGTTCATGATTAAAATATGGTCTCAGTATTTTAATAGAAAATCAGTCTTGGAAAACCAGCTGAAAAGTGATTGGTCTTTAATTGGAATTATTTATAGTCACAGTTCATCTTTTAAAACAATTTCAGGATTCCAAAAAATGAGAACAACTTGAAATCAAGAAACTCATTTAAAATGTCACACACAAAAAAATTATTTCCCAGTACTAAACAGAAATGTAAACATTCACTGGTGCTGAAGGAGGTTAGTAAAAACAGAGCATAGGAAAAAGATGAACCCTTCCAAAGGGAAAATAATGGGTTAAGGTTAATATCCATCTCAAGAACAAATGTTGATCTATCAACAAAGCGAGCTTGCAGCTTAGGTTCATTCACTGAAAAAAAGCCTTTGCCATCTGAGAGTCTTCTGACAGCCAAGTGCTTGCCAGTGACCATGGAATTTGTCCAGTCCATCTGCATCTAATTATTTGTCCAAACCAGCTTTTACATTTCTTGAGTAATACCTCACTTAGAATTCCTCTAGGCACATTACTCCACTATCTAGTTAATCACACTATCAGAAAGCTGTTAAAAATTCTTGTAAAAGTCTCCCATTAGTTATTTTTTTCTAAACGATTTCCACTTAGCCAAATAACTCTTCCCCCTTGACTTTCTAATCTTTCACAATGTGAACATCCTATTTTCTTTGCAACTGAACACATCTTTAAAGCAAAGTTTCTTTCCTTTCCCCTCCATTTCACACATTAAATTCCCCAAAGTTTTTATTTTATTTTATTGTAGTCCTAAAGAAGTGACCCTGGTTATCTTGCAATAAGAGAGCAGAATGTTTTCCCATAAAATTATTCATGATGACCATTCATTAGTTAGATAGTTGTTGCTTCACTTTCTCTAATAGGTTTTTTGTGGTTGGTTATTCATTTCAATGCAAAATACACTCACACACAAGGAAAAAATTAGTAATAGCATAATTAATATATTTAAAGATACAGGAGCAAAGAAATGATAAAAGCCTGAAAAAAGGAGCCTCATTGAAGTACTCCGTTACTAGTTTTAAAGAGATTTATTTATAAATATATATTGGAATAAATAAAAATTAACCTACTTCACTTTCAATGAAAGATATTAAACTAAGATGTATTGGTAGAAAAATACATCATTTAGAATCAAAACAGTGGATATGGTTTGTTTTTATTCAATAATGTTACCTGTTATATTTTTTGGTGGCTAAATTACCATCATTTAAGTTTTTTTGCCCATAATTGCTCACCTTTTTCACTAAAATGTATATGAACTAATGTTAGAATAAACACTATCTGAATTTTGGATGAACGTATAGCATAAATCAACTCTCCTTTTGCAGGAAACATGGACTCGCTGCACATGCTGTAGTAAAGCCATTGTCTGCTTTTAGAAATAATACTGATAATATGGCCATACATCTATCTTTCTGTAGTGCTGGAATGTACTAGGAAAGGGACTTCAGTGTTATTAGTTTATTTGAATGGTACAATGATTAACTGGGTTTGTATTATAATCTTCATTAGTCAATATGAAAACTGAGGCATGGATGTTTTTGATCAAAAGCCTATATCCTGTAATAGGCAGAACTGGAATCTAACTCAGGGATTCTTAGTGTTAGCCTAGGGCTTTCTCAATTATATCATGTGATCTCAATGTATTAACTCAAATTGTTGAAACATAAATATACACTTGTGTTTACTGCTTGATGGACTGAGATTCAGAATGTAAATGTATACATTCACAGTTCTTATTTTGAGGACTTTGAATTTTCTATAACAGATATAAAACTTAGAGATAAGGTGGGTTTTTTTTTTGTCTTTTTGCCATTTCTTGGGCCGCTGCCATAGTATATGGAGGTTCCCAGGCTAGGGGTCCAATCGGAGCTGTAGCCACCGGCCTGTGCCAGAGCCACAGCAATGTGGGATCCAAGCTGCGTCTGAGACTTATACCACAGCTCACGGCAACACCGGATCCTTAACCCACTGAGCAAGGCCAGGGATCGAACCCGCAACCTCATGGTTCCTAGTCAGATTCGTTAACCACTGAGCCACGACAGGAACTCCAGGGGGTTTTTTGATGGTTGTGAAAATAAACCTTATTAAGGTATAATTTACATAAAAACAAAAATGCATCCCCAATTAGTGTATGTTTTGATGCGTTTTGAGAAACATACACAGCCAGGTAATTCCCACCACTGTCAAGACACAGAACCTTTTCATCTCCCCTCAGAAGTTCCCTGTGATCCTTCACAGTCCATTCCACCTCCTCATCCTCAGCCCCAGGCAATCACTGATCTGCTTTCTGCCAGGTAGACTGTAATCCTCTTTCTAGAGTTTCATATAAACTCCGTGGTTTCTACTCTTCTGCATCTGACTTCTTTCTTTCAGTTTAATGTTTGTGAGATCAAATATGTGTTGTGGGGTTTATCAGCAGTTCATTTCATTTTATTGCTGATTAGCTTTCCATTGTGTGATACACTGATGTGTTTATTCACTTACCTATGTATAGATGGCTATTTGGATTATTCTCATATATTGGCTGTGGGGAATAAAGAAGCTGTAAACAGTTGTATACAGGTGTCTGTGTGGGCATGTTTTTTTTTTTTTTCTCTAGGGCAGATAATCAGGAATGGAATTGCTGAGCTATAAGGTAGATATATTTAATTGTGTAAGAAATGGTTAAGTGGCTTTTTTGGGAGCTGAACCCTTGCTATATGAAAGTTCCCAGGGTAGGGGTCAAATTGGAGCCATAGCTGCTGGCCTACACCACAGCCACAGCAACACCAGATTTGAGCCACATCTGCAACCTACGCCACAGCTTGCAGCAACGCTGGATCCTTAGCTCACTGAGCAAGACCAGGGATCGAACCAGGGATCGATACCAGTTAGGTTCATAACCTGCTGAGGCACAACAGGAACAGCCTAAGAGGCCTTTTTAAAATGGTTGTCACTTTACACATTCACAAGCAATATAGGTAAGGAACCAGTTGTCAACATTAGCATTGTTGGTCTTGAATTTGAGCCATTCTGTGGAACTTATAGTGGTAGCTTGATATAGTTTTAGTTTTCATTTCCCAGATGACTAATGATACTGACCATCTTTTCATGAACTAATTGGGCATTTTGTTCATCTCCTTTTATAAAATGTTCATTCAAATCTTTTATTCTATTGAAATTAGGGTGCTCTTCCTATTATTGAATTTTAGGAGTTATGTATTCTAAGGCAATTTCTCTGTTAAATATATGCATTGCCAATATTTTTATCCAGTCTGTGGCTTGCCTTTGCATCTCATTAGGGTAAATATTTAAAAAACAGTAGTTTAAAATTTTGATGTAGCCTAATCTATGAATTTTTTATTGTTTGTATTTTTTTATGTTCTATACAAAACATTTTGCTTACTAACCTCAAGGGCATGAAGATGTCGTTTGATTTCTTCTCCTAGAAGTTTTATAGTTTTATTTTATTTTTAGGTCTATGTGTCATTTTTGAGTTAAATTTTGTGTATGGTGTGAATTAAGAACCCAAATTCAGAGTTCCCCATCGTGGCGCATTGGAAACAAATCCGTAGGAACCATGAGGTTGTGGGTTTGATCCCTGGCCTTACTTAGTGGGTTAAAGATCTAGCATTGCCGTGAGCTGTGGTGTAGGTCACAGATGAGGCTTGAATCTGGCGTTGCTGTGGCTGTGGTGTAGGCTGGCAGCTACAGCTCTGATTAGACCCTATCCTGGGAACCTCCATATGCCAAAGGTGCAGCCCTAAAAAAATTAAAAATAAAGAACCAAAATTCATTTTTTTTCATAAAAATATATAATTGTTCTAGTCATATTGTTTAAATGGAAGCAATACTTTCCTCATTGAATTACCTTGGCAACTTTGTAAAGATAAATCTCTATCTATCTATCTAATCTAGACTCTTGATTCTTAAATACTGATCTATTTGTCTATGCTTAGATGTCTTCTCTTCCCAATTGGATGCCTTTTATTTCTTTGTTGGATTGCTGTGGCAAGGACTTCCAATACTGTGTCGAATAAAAGCAGTGAAAGTGGGCATCCTTGTCTGTTTCCAGATTTTTAGTGGGAAGGCTTTCAGCTTTTCTCCGTTGAGTATTATAGTGGTTGTGGGTTTGTCATAAATGGCTTTTATTATGTTAAGGTATGGTCCCTCCATAGCCACTTTGGTAAGAGTTTTTTATCATGAATGGATGTTGAATTTTGTCAAATACTTTTTCTGTACCTGTTGAGATCATCATGTGGTTTTTGACTTTTCTTGTGTTAATGTTTCTTTTTGACTTTTCTTGTGTTAATGTGATCACTTTTCGATGTGATCAGCATCATATTGGCGTGATATATCCAGAGTTGTGGTATATCCTATAATCAGGTAGTGTAAACTTCTTATAGTTTTAAAAAATAAAAACTACTTATCTATTCTTTATATTTGGCATTACAATATATATTTTAGAGTAAACTCATCAATTTCAACAAGGAAACCTGCTGAAACTTTGAAGATTGTGTTGAGAGAGATTTCTCTCAACTGTATTTTTTAGTTTGCATTTTAACAGATTTTGCACATATTTTGTTAAATTTATCATTAAGTTCTTCATGTTTTGATGTAATTATGACTGGTATTTTAAAAATTTCAGTGTCTTTCTCTCATCTCTATATCTTTATCTCTATACTTAAACATTGCTCTGGTATCTTGTAGCATTTTGCTAGTTTACTCACAAATTCTGGTAGCTTGTTATAAATTCCTTTGTGGATACACATACACTCTTCTGCATATGTCATTTGTTAATAAAGGCAGCTTTAATCCTTTCTTTCTGATCTCTATATGTTTTTATTTAATCCTTTCTTTCTGATCTCTATATGTTTTATTTAATCCTTTCTTTCTGATCTCTATATGTTTTTATTTTTGACTTATTAATTGAACTGGTAATGATAGGAGTGGGAATCATTTCTATCTTACTAATAGTAGTGGGAAAACCTTCACTTTTTCACCAGTGTAAGTGTTACTTTAGCTATGAGTTTCTCATTGAATCCCTGTATCAAGTTGAGAAAGTTCCTGTTATGAGTTTCTTGAGAGATTTCTGTTATTGTTTTATCATGAATGGATATTGACAACTATTTCAAAGCCTTTTTCCTGCATCTTTTGTTATAATTGCAGTTTTCAGAAAAGTCTATTAAGGTAAATTATATAAGTTGATATTCAGATGTTAAACCAACCTTGTATTCCTGCTATAAAAAAAAAAAATCTCAGCTGTGATGCCTCATATTTGCTAATAGTTTATGGAGGAATTTGTATGTTTTTGAGGACATTCATTCCAAGTTTTAATTCCTTGAAATTTATTTTTTGGCTTTTAGTATCAGGGTAACATTAACTAACCTCTGTTGTCTGAAAAAGTTGTGTAGGGGTGTTAATTTCTATACTTGGCTCTGAATATATGTGGGATTGTGTTCATTGTGGTAAATTTTGTAAACTACATATGTAATTGCTAGCCATATTCAGATTATTTTTCTGGAAGAGGTTTATTTTGAGTTTGCTTTTGAAATATGCACTGGATATAGAATTTTAGGCTGTAGTCATAGTGTTCAGCACTATTAAGCTGTTATTCTGTTAATTTTGGGGTTCCATAGTTTCTGTTTGGTGATAATATAGTTTTGCTAGTTTTGTTTTCCTTCCACATTTTGTATTTTTTCCTCTGGCTACTGATAAGATTTTCTCATTATCATTGATTTTTAGCAATTTTTTCTTGATGAGTTTTCTGTTTTATAGTTTGTTCATTTGCTAGATACTGAGTTAGCACTGTAGTTTCATTCAAAGTGGAGAACATTTTAGTCTACTCTTCAATTCTATTTTGTTGGTTTCTCCTGCCCCACCACTTCCATTACGATATACACTGGATAACTTAATTTTATTCCATAGGTGGCAAATGCTCTGGTAATTTTGTTTCATCTTTTTTATTTTTAACAGGCTCATTGCTGAGTCTCTGCTGATGTTTTCTTGTATAACATCTAATTTGGTGTTAATCATGTATAGTTAAATTGTTCTTTTAAATATATTTTTTATTTCTCTGAGTTCTAGTCTTTATTTTGTTCTTACTGTGTTTTACATACTTTTATATATTTATAGTAATTATTTAATGTATTTGCTAATTCCATCATTTGTGTCATTTATGATTCTTTTTTTTTTTTTTTTCCATTTCTTGGGCCACTCCTGCGGCGTATGGAGGTTCCCAGGCTAGGGGTTGAATTGGAGCTGTAGCCACCAGCCTACACCAGAGCCAGAGCAATGCGGGATCTGAGCCGCATCTGCGACCTACACCACAGCTCACAGCAACGCCAGATCCTTAACCCACTGAGCAAGGCCAGGGATCGAACCCACAACCTCATGGTTCCTGGTCGGATTCGTTAACCACTGCGCCACGACGGAAACTCCTATGGTTCTATTTTTATTGTATTATTTTTCTCCTGCTTTGGGCTACATTTTAAGATATCTTGACATAGGCAGTAATTTTTTAAATTTTATGGTAAGCATTATAGATTAGATGTTATTAAAATCTAGATTTTTTTTTTCCTTTTAAATAGTGTCAGGCTTTATATTGGTAGGTAAGTTACTTGCAAATCAGTGTCATCCTTTGTGGCATTTTTAAAGCTTTTCAAGAGCAGATATGGAATGGATTTTGTTCAATTGATGGTTTGCCCCAGTTACTTACATACTGTCCTCTCAGATATCAATTCAGAATATGCTAAAGGATCATCAAAACTCTTCATTCTGGCTGATTGGAGTTCAAAGTATTTTCTTAGAGCTTGCCTTGTGTGAGGCCTGGGAATTTTGACCTTATAGATACTCTTTTCAGGACTCATGGGAGTTTCCCTCTACACTTGCATATCTGAGTACTTACCAAAGAAGCAAAGGATCCTGTATGCAGATTTCTGAAGCACTTTTCTGCATAGCTTCTTCTTTTCCACAATTCTGCCCCCTACAACTCCAGCTGCCTCAGCCTTTCCTATTCCGTATTTCCATTCCTCACCTCTGTGAGGTTGCTGGTTTGTTTGGGTTTATGACTCTGTGTGTACATTCTTGACATTATGCCTATGCACAAGCCAAGAGCCTCACACATTTCCCTTCTTTCAGGGATCTCTGTCTTAAGGTGCATTTTGTTAGTGTTTGTTTTTGCTTCTTGTTTTCTGTATGTTTACAGCAGGAGGGTAAATCTAGTTTTTTTTTTTTTTTAATGTTTTTACAGCATCATGGCCAGAAGCTGAAATTATAGTTTTTTAAAATCAAAGTATAATTGATGTACAACATTTTATTAGTTTCAGGTGTACAGCATAGTGATTCAGTATTTTCAGAGATTATACTCCATTAAATGTTATTACAAGATAATGGCTATAATTCCCTGCGCAGGTTGTTTTTGTATCCCTGTCTAGATCCATGTGAAGAGATATAATTATGGAATTTTTTAACCTCTAAAAGAGAAAAGAAATTTGCTGCAAAATTCAATATTCTGTTAAATACTGATTTTTCTGGGCAATCAGATTTATACCAATAATTTCACTTAATTGTTAATCCCTCTGATGGAAAATAGAAGTTATAAGCAACCGAATGTGAAAAACTAAGATTCAAGTAATGAATGCTATGCATAAGTCAAAAATGGCCCTGTGATACTAGAAAAAAAATTGAAAATTTTCAACATCATGCCGTTAACTAAATTAGTTCATTGGACCTGCCCTGGAGATTTCACCCCAGCTGAGACCCCTTGTCTAGTCCAGGGAGCTTCTTCTTCTAATGGGATTCGTGCAGCCAATAATGAAACTGATGCTAAGACTGGAGTAGCACAGGTGGGTACCTAGTTCACAAATCAACTTATCAACCCATTGTGGATGGAGACACAACATATATGGAAGTCTTGAGGTAAAAGGAAGGGAATTGGAAAGACATTCAAGACTTTGAGACCAGGGGTGTGGTTTGGACTTGGAACTGATGTAACACTCCTTTTCAGTCCTCATATGGGCTTGTCTGGTTGTTGCCATGGTTATTGTCAAGGTCCTGGTGCTGGTAGTTGTGTCATTTAGCATGCTAATGCATTACTGTGAGAGTATAATGAGTCTCAAGGTCCATTGGAAGTCAGATCCTCAGCTATCCTGGACCTGCGTGGTTCTAACCACTTCTTGTTTGTTTGTTTGTTTTTTTCCTCTCTCTTTGCAGCTTCCTCCTGAAACTTAGATAAGAGTAATTGGTTTCTATTCAGTGGAGGAGTAGGGATATGATACTGGGGTAACAGCCTTGGTAACACTGCCATTTTCAGAAATGCTTTGGAAGAGTTTTCAGATTTGTTTCAAAAAAAAAAAAACAATAGAGTTTAGAACATTTTCGAAGAGTATTCTGGAGTAGTCCAGAATGGTGTTAAAGGGATCTATGTCCTTTATTTATAAATGTTCACAGATCTAAAAGAAGGGAAGCAGAAAATATAAAATGGAAAGAGGAATTGCCCACTTATAAAATCTCCAAATGTGGCTCAACATTTCACAAAGATTTAATAGCAAATACACCGGCTAGAAATGAAAACTAAACTATGGCTTGCTGGATATAATAAAATGATCTGATTATGCCAGAAGTAAAGAAAGATATTAAAAATGTGCCACTTGAGGGTTTAAAAAAATAATAAATGCTTGAAAGGCAAAGAACTCTATTTGCCTTGGTTTTTAGAAAACACTCAAAATATTGAAAATTTATGACAGTCCTTAGTCACTCTCAGTATATCATCGTGTGACTGCTAATTTGTGAATATTATCAAAGGAAAGTCCTGTATTCTCTTTGATATAAACCTTGTAATATTTATAATGTGGTGACCTAGTTTGGACATGGAATTCCCAGATAAAATTAATGTCAGAAGAATTTTAAAAGTCCCTTAAACTTACCTCTGTAAATGGTCTAGACATCAGAATACACTATGTATTTATAAAAAAATCAGCTATGACTCAGGAATCATAATGAGCAAAAACCCTACAGTAACCATTAGAGAACAGAATAAAGAAGAGCCATAAGAATGTAGATTGATTCTTGTCAACTCATAAGCTTTTATTTTTATGTATATGCAAAGATTAGGACATGTTTTAGGTATGTGAAATCAGCAGCATGGCACACATTGAGTCCAGACTGATTCTTAGAATTTCATAAACCTTTCTTTTTATTTATATGAAAATATTAGGCTG
Organism: Phacochoerus africanus; assembly: GCF_016906955.1. Classification (NCBI taxonomy): domain Eukaryota; kingdom Metazoa; phylum Chordata; class Mammalia; order Artiodactyla; family Suidae; genus Phacochoerus; species Phacochoerus africanus. The sequence continues at coordinate 44,102,615 of NC_062552.1, forward strand.
TGCTCTATAGATATGTAAACAACACAATACATCCTAAAGACCCATTGCCTATTACAGCTATCTATCCCTTGGACCAGTAGCCACAAATTATCCTCCTTGCCTCAGAGCAGTTGTAGCTTTGGATACATTAATCATCTATTCATCTCAGATGTACTTCAATATATATTAAAATACATTAATGTTCTCTTTTGTAATATTCCAAAACCCTTATTGGAGAAGAAGACCTGGTGATTATGCTTCTTTAGTTTGAGAAATGTCCATCACACAAAAAATATTTTGGAAATTCCAACCCCAAATTTTCACAACCAAAATTTTAGTTCTATTCATGACAAATGTCTTTGTGCAAAGATGTTTCATAGAACAGAATCTGTGAAGGAATGCAAGGACTCCATCACAGGTGCACAAATTTGCTTTCCAGTTCTGAAAAGATCAGAGAGGAATTGTCAAGTTGTAAGATCCATGGAGAATATGATCCAGCAAAGTTCTGATGGCTGTTGGTGGTATCAGATAATTTCAAGTAGATATATGGTAAAATACTACATGAGGGGCAAATTGACCTTGCTCTGTAACCCCAGTGGAAAACTTTTTTAAGATGAATTTGGTACTAGTGTCTTTCTATTGATGTTTAATATATGCTAAAGACCTGCAAGGATCAAATTGTTTCCAGAACATATTTCAGAAAAATATTTATTGGAAGACCAAGAAAATGGTATTTACAGGAAGACAAAAAATCAAACCACTCAAGCCACCCCACAAGGTAGATTTTACAATGTCCATCATCTATTGTAAAATCCCCAGGCATATAAAGTAGAAAAGTGTGACTTACAATGAAGAACAAAATCATCCCTTTCTGTAGATCCCTGTTTTTGCCTGCTGTTATTTTTCTTTTGCTTAAAGGAATCCTTTAACATTTCTTGCAGTTCAGGTCTGCTCATCGCCTTTAAGTCTTGCTGGGCAAGAGCAGGGCAGAATTTAGCCTAAGGCTAATTTTACCCCCCACTTGAGTCAAAAGTTTTCTGAGTACTCTATCTGACATTCTGTGAGTTATTAGAATTTCCACTCTGGTTGGCGGGAAAGTCATGCGTTTTTTTTTTTTTTTTCAGTCCTCGGTGAGCTCCAGGAATTGTTGCCTTTAATTTTCCCATGCATTTCTTTCCCCAACCCCAAGTTGCTTTCTAGGGTACATAGGCTGATTACTGTTCAGCTAATGATTCAGGGAGAACCTTTCAGATCTCCAGGGTACTCAGTCTGCAACTCTCTCCTGTCTGGTACTCTGCACTGCAAACTCCATCAGCCTTGACCTTCCCACTCTCCTCCCTGTGTCCCCTCAAGCCATGGACTTTAGTTGGTTTTCCTCTCTTGTGCCATGACACACAGCCCCATGCAAACAATAAACTGGAGTGCTCAGATGATTCACCTTGTTTGTTATCTCTCAGTTATTGTCCTCTTATTGCCCAATGTCCAGTATCTTAAAAATTTTTGTTTTCTGTATTTTGTCTACTTTATTGATGTTTGGGGGCATGAGGATAAATCTGTTCTATGTTACTCCACCTTGGTAAGGAGGAGCGATCTTAAAAGTAGGCTATTTTTTATATGTTTAAATTTTAATATGTCTAATTTTTGTGGGTGAACAAGTCGACATTTTAATGAAATGTATTCACATTAGTATTCTTTCTATCTCTGATATTCATTTACTTACATAAATCCCACTGGCTATGCGGCAATTAGACAGCAGATGGTTCAGTTCAAATCAATTAAATTGAATGGTATGTGCTATGAATAACTGGGACTATCAAAGTATGTGTTAAAAACATTTTTTTTTAACAATAATCCTTATGATTTTGATAGTCCTTGAAAAGTTCACCTTCGGCATTTATCAAAATTGTTAATCCTAGTATTCTTTTTATATATGAAGTGGCCAAAGAGTCAGCCAATATTGTTATTTAGTATTTCTCTTATCAAGTATTTATTATCAGCATTTTTGAAAATATCAAAACTATGTTTCTTTTATAAGCAAGTATTATTGTGTTTTATTACTATTAATTATATTCATTATATCTCAGGTTTAATCTTAAAAATAAACCAAAAGAAACAAGTATACACAACTTAATCTCTGTTAAATGAAAAAGGTAGAATTCATTAAATAGATTATTTCTTAGTACAGCATCTGGAATAAAATAAATACTTAATAAATCACAGCTGTTATTTCAGTTAACAATCAGTTACTGCTAATAAAATAATGACTAAAGACTGTTTAAAATTTTTGTTCATCTTCTATGAAAAATGGCACACATTCTCCTGTATATCTCAGTGTAGGGGATTAATTCATCAGTATAATTTTTCCAGCATAGTGAATTTCTGTGAAACCTTTGAACCCTTTCATTCTGTCCCACCAGGATCCTATCCCATCCTATCCTTTTTACCCTATCCCATTAATTGTAAAATTGAACATATGTCAGTTTTTGAGATAGTTCTGTTGAAAAATCACATAAAATGAAATCAAATTTAAGAAAATCAAGTTAAAATGCCTAATGTCCTACTCTTAGGAGAAATCTGATAATTCAGCATTAAAATAATTCATAAAATATGGATAAAACAGTAAGACTTGTGTTGTTGTAGAGCATATTAAAATTCAAAAATAAAAATACCAATTATTTTAAAGGAAATCATATTTCACTTCCTTTTAACAATTCAAAAAATAAGTATTTAGAGGATAGCAAGATAAATGACAGCAACCTCTGTCTTTAGGAAAGGAGACTGAGGAGGAGTAGCTGTGAGGAGGAAAGTTGGGGAGGTGGCACAAAAGAAAGCAAAAGTGACACGTTTCTCAAGAAAAGAAGAAGAGTCAGCTGCAGCATTTGTGTAGGAATTCAGGACCTCAAAGAGTCGGGCTCAGGTAGTCCTTAGTCTGGAGATGATGCTGAGTGGAGATCCACTGATACAGAGAAATAGTATTTTTTCAGTAATATTTCTAAATATTAGGTCAATGTTTTTGATTAAAGCTCATCACCTTCTTAAAACCAAAATTTTCATATATGAAGCATTCACCAAGATTATTTCATTGTTCTCTCTGTTTTCTCCCCTCTCACTTTCTGGCAATGCCAGCCCTGGGACAGGGGCTCTGGTCCAGCTGTGGCCTGGTGGTGGTGTCTTCTCTAGATGGCCAGTGCTCCTTTGTTCATGTGACATTTGTGTTCATAGCAACTTGTTCCTTTCCAGTAATCCCATATATACCAAATAAACTTTTGGAAAGTCTCTTACTACCTAGAACAACTTTCTCTCAAGACGACTTGGTTTCTTTATTTTAATCCTTTTCAACGCCATTGGTTTTCTCTCTTCATTTAATAATCCTTAGCTGTCCATTCATAGTTAGGATTTAAGGACCAGGTTGACCAGAAACTTGTAATAGCTGTAGGTTTTCTCAGTGCTTTGGTAGCTCATTTTCTTCTAGAGGCGTCTCCCTTCAATGCAGCAGCCAACTGTGGTCATTATGATGTGAGGATCATTCATACCAACATCCTTGCTTCCATGTAGTGTGTGTGTGCACATGCGCACACATGCACAGTTTGGAGATTCCTATATTTGCCCAAGTAAGAAGGGTTTACTCTGTATGGAGACTATTTTGGCTTACTTCATTCATATAGAGCTACCCAGTTTCATTGGTATGTTTGTTTACATCCCCCCTTTGCATGTGATGAGAAGTTGCAAAGTACACTGAAGTCCAGGTCTTCTGTCTCAGGAGTTGACACTCCCAGTAGACTTCTAAGTCCTTCTTTATGCTTTAATTGGGAGACTTCACCCTCTCTATACACAGGGAAGCACAGCACAGGTGTCATGTTTTTCTGGATGCATTTGGAAAAGAAAAAAGCTATTTACATCCTATTCATTCTACCTCCTGACTCCAACCTGGGAACTTTTTGGAGACAATCTAGGGAAAAACTGCTCTGACTCTGGTTTTCTCTGCTCTGTTTTGGGCTGTGATTTCCTCCAGTCTGTTATCTCCAATGAAATGATTCTGTTTGCTTTCTAGGAATTCTGCTAGAAGTCTGGTCTTCCCATGACATCCCCCCCTCCCCCAGCACTGCTGTTTTTTGTCACGTCATAAAAATATTAGGAAAGAAGGGAAGAAGCTGAGTGTATTTAATCAATCACATTGATCTGGATGCACCCTCTTTCAAACCAAGCCTTGTTGAGAACTGCTTATTTTATTTTATTCTGCATAATAGTATCATCTGAGGAATTAAAAAAAAAAAAAAACAAAACCTACCAGAGGAGTTCCCGTTGTGGCACAGAGGAAACAAATCCAACTCATATCCTTGAGGATGTGGCTTGGATCCCTGGCCTTGGTCGGTAGGTCAAGGATCCGGTGTTGCCGGGAGTTGTGGTGCAGGTCACAGACGCAGCTCAGATCCTGCGTGGCTGTGGCTGTGGCCAGCAGCTACGGCTCTGATTCGAGCCCTGGCCTGGGAACCTCAATATGCCATGGGTGCGGCCCTAAAAAAAGGCAAAAAAAACCCCCCAAAAAACAAAGAAAAACTACCAGCATTAGGCCCAAACTCATATAAAATTAAATCAAGATTTTGAGAGTTGGGGGACTAGGCATCTACCTTTTTTTTTTTTCCTCCCAGGTAACTTTAATGTACAGCCAAGTTTGACGAATTCTGAAATGCCTCTTCTAATAAATGACAAATCCTTGGGGACAGAAACTTAACATTACTTATTTATACAACCAGTGCTTTACACGTAGGCAGATAAAGGTTTGTTAAATTGAATTAATAATGTTCTGAAAAGTTCAGAATGTGGAAATTAAGGGTAATTGCTCATTTTTATTTTATTCTCTCAGGCTTCTGAGAATTAAAAAAAAAGCTTAAAACTTCCTGAAAATATATTCTCAGTTTTCTGTATGAGTAGTAAGTAAACTAAATTTAATAAAAACCTGACCCATGTGATATTACAAAAACCATCGTGCATTTTTACGGTTTATTAATTGTGCAAGTGAATCCCTGCACACACAGCCAACATTCACACCCATGTGATTTCTCTTCTGGTTCTTAGGGTTGAAATAATTGAATATTTTCATTTGAGATGTGAATTTTTCAATCACCAAGGTAGCCATTTCCATGATCATGTTATGCCCAGGATTATGTTTGATGAGTTTCCAGGGATTACTTTCTCTCTCCTTTGGCTTCATATGCTAATAGCCCAGTTTAGTTCATCTGGGGTAGTGTGACACAGACTAATGAATAAACTGACTATCTAGTGCAGACGCTCAGCTTGGGAACAATGAATCACCACACTATAAATATGCCGCGAGCTCCCAGAGAGGTACTGATAAATTACAGGACAAAGCCTTTCTTCCGTAAAATGCTGCTGGATCTTTGAGAGTGGGTGACTCAGTACCTAGGTCCAGAGCTTTACCTTTTCATCTGAGAAAAAGAAATCTGTGAGATGTTGAATAAAGTTCATGATAAACACAAGGTTATTCATGCATTTTTATAATCTAGCTTTGTGTGCACTCTGAGGATCTTTTTGATCCTTTAGATGAGAGGATTTTCCTCTAATTATGCATATTTGATCCAAAGACTTATTAAAGTGACCTGCCCTCACATCTTCTCTTTGAAGGATAAGCCCTAAGTTGGAACATCTCCCTTGGGGTCTACTGCTGGGAGAGAGGCCACATTTACAATTAAAAAAGAATTTCTGTGAATTTGGCTGTGATAACAACTGGTTATTATAGAGAAAGGATTATATTTTCACAGGGAAGTCTCACTGCAAAAGAGTGAATTAAAAAAATATGTTTTCACCACTGGAGTTCCCTTTTTAAAGTTTTTAAATCGTGGTCAAATACATAACATGCAATTTACCATCGTCACCATTTTTTAGTGTAGCGTTCAGTAGGGTTAAGGTTATGTGCATTATTGTGCAACCACTCTCCAGAATTTTGTCACCTTTAAAACTGAAATTCTAAACCCGTTAAATGATTGTCCGGTTTTCCACTCCCTCTGGCTCCCGGCAGCCACCATTTTACTTTTTGTTTCTGTGACTTTGCCTACTCTGGCAGTGTAAGTAAAATCATACGGAATGCCTTTTTGTGACAGCCTTATTCCTTTTAACATAATGTCTACGAAGTTTACTAATATGTAGCAAGTGTCAGAATCTTCTTTCCTTTTAAGGCTGGAAATGTATGTTACTGTGTGTATATACCACATTTCGTTTATCCATTAATCCATCGATAGATACTTGGGTTGCTCCCATCTTTTGGCTACTGTGAATGATGCTGCTGTGAACATGGCTTGGAGCACCCTTTTATATACACCTTCTAGCCTTTCCAAATCACTTCTTTTCCTCCTTACAGGTAGCCAAATATAACTATTCTCATATCTGGGCTGATTATAAGGATTCCTGGGTTCTGCCTGAAATCTGCTAAATCAGAAGTCTTAAGAGGAATTCTAGGATAGTGATTAAAAAAAAAAAAATCTGATGCCTCAGATGATTTTGGTAATTAGATTTGGAAATCTAGATTTTTAAGAAAAATGGTTTATCAATTCATGGGAGGAAACTAGTCCATCAACAAACACCTGTTGCTATATGAAGAGGTTTGTTGTGGTTAGAGTATAAAAATTTATTATACATACAGAATATTTATGACTACAGGGATACCTTGTATCCTCCTAATTTAGATTGTTTAAAGTTATGTCTTAATCTCTCACTCTCTCCTCCTCTGATAAACAATCATCTGGGGCTTTTCCTGAGAGAGAAACCTGTAAAAGAAGAATCATCTACCCAAAGTATTTTACAAGAGCACATAATCTCCCCTTTTATTTCCGTGCACTTTATTCTTTTTTCCCTCTCATTTGTCTTAATTAAGGTATAGTGGCTTTACAATGTGGTGCCTATTTTGAGTACACTTTATTCTTAAATGGAGGAAATTTGTTTATCCTTATTTCCAGATAATTAATGCAACAATTAAGTCTTACCAGCATGGCCTGCTAATTAGTTGTAACTTGAAATTTTTAGTAATCTTCATCTTAACAATGTTTAAGGCTAGTTTAACAATATTTATAAACAGTTCTGAGAGGGCTTTTCTTTTTTCCAGGTCTTTATTTTTATGGCCACACCCATGGCACATGGAAGTTTCCAGGCCAGGGATTGACTCCACGTTGCAGCACCTGTGACCTACGCCACAACTGGAGCGGCTCCGGATCCTTTAACCCACTGCACCAGACTGGGAATCGAACCTGTACCTCTCTGCAGCAACTGGAGCCACTGCAGTCAGATTCTTACTGCACCATAGTAGACACCCTCTTCATTGATATTAGTAATTAAGATGTTAATGGAGAAAACATCAGGAAAGTATGAGAAACCACATTATTGAATCAATATTTATGCTTTAAAAATATCATTACATTTCTTAGCTCGTATTTTCACGAGTAATCTACTTAGCTTATTTGTGTGAAAAGTCGTCTGTTTTATCTTAACAAGTATGTCTACTTTGTAATTAAAAACTCTTATATTCTACAACTCCTTTTAGAAGACTCTTCTTTTGTGATGACCATGTACCTAATTTAGAAGGAGTTTATGTACTCACAGTCTTCATGTTATTTTGATTAAATCTATGCTCTGCTTTCTCCTGATAACAGTAGCACAACCATGTTCGACTATGTCCAATAAATAGTTTTCATTACTTTCTCTGTTAAAAATATTTAATTTGTTTATGTATTTTGAATATGCTCCATGAGCCATAGTTCCAGATAACTTAACTGAATATTTGTACATTGTCATATGGTGTTTAATAGCACATTTTAATGGTAATTTACATTTGTGTGTGCACTTTGATAGATGCCATGAAACTTGCTATTTTATAGGCTTTTGAAGAAAATCAACCTATTGAACCCTCAAGCCAATGTTGAGTGTTTCTGATATCCCACTCTGTGTTATAACCCCAGACATAAAAATATATATTAAAATATATATATTTGGGAGCATATTCCAAATATACATTCAAAAAGAATGTTGAGTTATCAAAATTTTAATGATAGTCGTATATATAGCATGTTATGACTTCTTAGTGGATTTCTCTGGGAGAAGATAAAATGTGATTAGAGAATGAATAGGCTAAGGAACTTAAAAGGTTGTATTGTCTTTTGGAGAGATAATTGAACAGGTATTCTTCTTGGAGAAACAGGTTGAATGAGCACTTACTTAGAGAATCAGGAAAGGGTGTCCATTAACTATTGATCTTCCAGGTCAAGGAGAGGACCAACATTGTTTTTATCCCAGGACATTAGAAAAACAGGAGAAAGACATCTGCCAACAGAATTTCAGAATTCTGAAATTCAGAATTGATAAAAATTCAAATACATATAAAAGCAGTGAGAATAATACAATAAATTCTTCTAAACGCATCACCCAGTTTCAGTAATTATCAACATATACTAATAACCTTGGTTAGGTTCTATTATTGATGCCCTAGATAGGATACAAAAACAAATCTCAGATCTTATCAAGACCTGACCCTAAGACCTGAATCCTACTTTTCAACTATCAAGCCGCCATTTCTTGTGTGGGAAAGTGTAACTAAATAGGGCAAACCCCCAAGTGCGTGAAAAGTAGAAACAATAAAATATGAGATAAAATTTTATCTGAGCAGTGCTAACATGAACTATTGGAAATACATTACAAAAATATACTGCTATAAGCTACCTCTAACCAAGGCAATGAGAATCTTTGGGGGAGGGACTGTTCCTTGAAAATTTTAAAACAATATGTATGAGAGTAATGAGAAAAATCCCAAAGTGATTTTGATAATGAAATGAGAAGAGAAGTAACTATTTCTAGGAATTACTACTCTCTTCCTTTCACAGGAATTTAGGAATAGGCATTCTTCTCTCATGGCAGATAAGTTGCTACGTGGTGATTACAATATGATGCCTCCTTTGGTAGATTTTGAGCAATGTGTAGTCAAGCTGCCACAAAGTACGCATGCTTATTATTGGTGAATAAATTAGCGAGAAGATAGAGGTACCCAGATAGGCAAATAGTCTGACAGATCAAGTTTCTTTTGCAAAGTTAGAACATTTTCTCTGCCAAAATATTTGGGAGACTTAAGTGATGGAGCTGGTCTCTCTGATTCCCAAACCTGTGCATTCAGCCTCTTCAATTTTAGCTCTCTTCCCTCTGCTTCTATCAAAGTGGATAAAACTTTAGGTTTAAATGATTAGGCCTCAAATGTTATTTTAGTGCTTTGAAAACTATACACTGTTATATAAATATGAATTGCTATTCTTCTTTATGACAGTACATCTATGATAGTATTAGGATGAATATATATTTGCTAATCTCCAGTGGTATTTGATCTACAAACATGGCACTTTCATGTGAATCAAATTTACATAATCCTAAAAAGGACACTGTGATGAAAATTGATCCCCCCCTCATCTCCCCCTCTCATCTTTCCATAATTTTCTTGACAAACAAACATAAAAGTTGATTGTAAGGCAGACAACAATGAGGCAGCTTTGTTAACATAGGGCCATCTAATCTTGCAGAAAGAAACAGTTAAGTTGCAGTTGTATGAAATATTAGTAATATTTATCAAAAGTATTCTAGGAATCATAAGTCCAGGGGAATATCATATGAAAAAAGAGGAAAGAATAGAAGAAATAAAGGAAAGAACAAACAGAGAAATGAACAAAACAGAGGGAAAGAAAGAAAAAAGTGGAAGAGAAGGAGAAGAGGCAGAGGGGCATTTGGGGCCTTTTGACTTTGCAAATCTCTACACATCATAGCTCTGTCATACTCAAATGCTGCCACCTAGGTATGTTAAAGATATACAATAATTTTCAGAAGAGAAATCTGTTTAATCTAGCATTTCCCAAACTGTTTAACATTTGACCCAAGATTCCTTTTAACATGTAATGGTCATTAACATGCTGACAAAAAGTGTTATGTTTAAAAAAAAAAAAAAAGAAATTTCTGTTATGCCGATACAGCATTCTACAAAAATTATTACGTATTGATTTATCTTTATTGTGATAAGTGCTTAGAGTTTTTAGGTCATGATCATAGAAGTTCCTCATTTGAGGATTTAAATCTCTTTTAGTTGCTTTATAATGGACAAAGCTGTTTATAGAGTTACAATACATATTTGACTTTCTTTCTGGCAGCCCAGCCTCCAAATCCCAATGGGTCTTGATGAGAGTCAGACTTAAAAACCAGACACTTGCTTTTCTGACTTTGTTAGCAGCTACAATATGAATGCACGACTTAAGACTCAACCAGTCAGATGCAATACACTCTCAAGAAGGTAGAACCAAAAGAGAGGATTCTAATAAGAGGAAAATTGCATTGTGGGGCCAGTGGTGGCAACAGTGCTTGTGACAGTATCCTGTCTTTCATGCTAGTAGACACCACAGGCCAAAAGCTGTTATTTATTTATTTATTTTTTTCATTTAAATTTTCCATTGTTTGAATATTATTTGTGTACAGATGGAAAAAAAACCTGGAACATGTAATTTAAACAAATAATTTAGAGATTAAGCTTTTTTGGGGTACAAAAATCATTAGTTTTAAATTCATTGATATGTAAATTTTTTTCTATTATTTATAGTAAATATGATCTAGCTGAAGAATAAATATTAGGGCCTAAGATAATAGTACCTGCCCTACCTACCTCAAAGATAGACTCGATTATATTCATTTACTTGTCATTTAATTAATATGCATTGAGCAATGATTATGCATCAGGCAACATGAGAGATTAATTTTTACACAAGACTATATAGACTTGAATGAGTCCTTTATAAAATAGTTGAAATTATGTACTGATTCTCCAGTATTCTCCCTAAGCTACGATGTGATCTTTCAAAATGGGTATTATTCAAGTTTTGCCAATTAAGAAACAGAAACTCAGAAAAATCAGGATGCTTGACTACCTTCATATAGTCATAAATATCAGAGGTTCCCTTGAGTTGGTTTGAACCCCAATTTTTCTCTTTCGGAGATCCTTGCTCTTTCTACTTCACTCCACAACCCAATGCACTTTCTACGGTGTGACTATTTTCTGCATCAGTAGAAGCAGCTTTTTGATTATCATCCTAACTGCCCTCTGTGCTGAACCTTGCAGTTTCAAACTTGGTTCTCCCAATAACCCTGAAAAAGTTGGGAGAGTATAGTCACTGCACTTGGTATTAAACCACTTCATCATTTTATTGAAGTTTAATAACCTACTGCCTCCTACTCACTGGCTTCTTGAAGCCAAGGACCATGTCTTATTTATTTTTGTATCCTTCTACCTAGGATAATTCCAGGTACACAAAGGTGCTCTGTAAGTTGAATTGAAATTAATGTTTCTGAAATGATTTACTCATCTACATTCACAGTGATAATGCAAAGTTATAATAAAAGCTTATATTTATGTCCAATATGTTCCTGTGTAAGAAATTTGTATTTAGTCTGACATAGATTTCCATCAAAATGAATAAAATTAAGAGCTTTGTGTTTGATGGAATGGACCTCAGATGTGATGATATATTGACAGAGTTTTGAAAACTGCAGAGCATTTGCAAATAGGAAGTACTATTATGATCTCTGAAAGATACAGTAGGCTCCTGTCAAAGATCATTTCACTTTGTTTTCAGACACTAACATTATTATCTGTCACATGTTTTCTGCACTAGGCTATTTTTTTGTGGTACATTGAAGAGAGCTCTTCAACTATTAACCTCAGAACAATCTGGCACAATGGCAAATCTTTTATAAAGCAATTACACTCAAGCAAATCAAAAGGCAGAAATGACAGTAACCAAATGAGAAAAAGGCATGATTAAATTGTGCCATAAATTACAAACAGACTGCTGTGTTGTTTTCCTCTTCTGGAGAAAATGACCTTCCTCATTACTCAGTTCTAACACACTTACCACTCATGCCTACCTCACTTGGCAATTTGCCTTCTTCATGCTTCTCAAAGTTATTTATCGCTTCTGTAGAATTCCATAAGATTTTTTTTCTCAACAAGCAGCTATCTCAGGGACAGAGATGAGTTACAGCTCCTTTACACCATTACCATCCCATTTCTTTCTCATTAGTAAGATTAAGCCCACAGTATCAGTCCGGACTCTTAGCCGCAAGTAAGGGGAACCAGCTACAGCTGATTTAAGCAGAAAAGAAATTTTCTTAAAGGTCATTAGGTAGGTCATAAGTTACCTGGAAGAGTGGCCATATCTGGGAATATTCAGACAGTAGTAATGCTCAAAATTATGTTACAGAGCTCACCTCCAGAAGAGAACACTGCAACCGAATGCCTCAGCCCCTGGTCTAGGAACCTCCATATGCCACAGGTGCAGCCCTAAAAAAAAAAAACAATAAAAAGATAGCATGGTGCATAGAGTAAGCTAAATTAGTAAGACCAGGTACCAGGGACCCTGCATAACATGCCAAGGCAGAGTAAAGACCAGAGTGAGAGCCAGATTTCTGAAGTAAAGCAGGTAGGTAGTCTAAAATGGGTTTCCAAAGAGCAAGGCAGTAGGAACCTGTGCCATAGAGCTGAGCACGTTTGCATAGATACCTTTTTTCCTAGTCATAAATCTCTGAGGAGCCACAGAGCTGCCCTCGTGCTGTGGTTCTTCTTACCTTCTGTAGTACAGTCATGTTATCTGGACAAATACCAACATTGTATGTTCCAAGTTCTTTGAATCTTGGATCTCGTTTTCTCTTGGGGAACAGCATTGTTGCATATGAGAAATGGGCTCCTGGATTAGGCATATACATAAGCAACACCACCGACACAGTAGAATAGCCACCAATTGCTAATTTCCCTTCCTTCCGAAGCCTTTGCCCACACCTTCCTTATGTCCAGGATGTTTCTCTGATCTTGCCT